>NC_053147.1:45712120-46988013 GCF_016808335.1 Panicum virgatum | reverse complement strand
GTGCGCGCGAGTGGAGGCCGGGCGGCCGGGCACGGGGCCGGGCCGCCGGGGCCGGGGCCGGGGCCGGGATGGCGGACGTCAACGGCGGCGGTGCTCGCAGGGACAACGGCGCTCGGTGACGTTGGGCTCGCGCAGCGGGGCCCTGGGCGGCGACGTCGATGGCGGCGGTGCTCGGGGATTTGGGCTCGCGCGGTGGGGGAGCAGGGGACGGCGGCGGCACCAAAAGAAACAAGTGTTTGGGGGAAGGGTGAAGGAGGGAGGAAGGAAATATATGGGGGGGGGCCTTTTGTCCCGGGTGAAGCCACCACCCGGGACAAAAGGTCTTTTTGTCCCGGGTGGTGGCTTCACCCGGGACAAAATGTGTTTTTGGGCGGGCCGGGAAAATTCCCAGCCCGCGGCCCACCTTTAGTCCCAGGTGGATCTACCACCCGGGACAAAAGGGGCCCGTTTTCCCTCGTTCCCGCCTAATGTTGTGTTTGTTTTTGTTTCTTTTTACTTCTCTTTTAAAATTGGCTTTCATTTGTTAATTCAGTTAATAAAATAATGATTCCAAAAATTATGGAACAAAATTTCTTATCTCTATATAAACTTGATAAACGCAACAAAAATAATTAATTTTCATTCAAGTGATTGGGTCAATGAAATATCTAACTTTTTTGAAATCATATTTGTTATTTTGACCATGCAAAAATATATTAGGTGAAATTTTTTTTCAAACTGTTGCTTTTCGACAAAAAGTGGATTCTATCACGATATTAACGTTTAAAAAGTGAATTTGGATAAAATTAAGCAATTTCATGATATTAATGAGTAGTGTGTGAGTTTGAGAGATAGTGTGTGTTAGTGAGATTTTGTGTGTTAGTGA
Organism: Panicum virgatum; assembly: GCF_016808335.1. NCBI lineage: Eukaryota > Viridiplantae > Streptophyta > Magnoliopsida > Poales > Poaceae > Panicum > Panicum virgatum. The sequence continues at coordinate 46,987,148 of NC_053147.1, read as the reverse complement.
GAGAGTATAGTGTGTTAATGTGAATGTAATTTCATGAAATAAATAAAATTAGTTGAGTAATCCATTATTGAATGAAAATTATAATTGAGTCTAATAATTAAGTGAAAAATATATAAAAATATATATAACACATAAAGTATAATTGTATAGTACATATATAATAAAAGTATTCAAATTGCGATTATGTTTTTATACAATAATATAAAATGATTCAAGTACATGAAGGATTAGCGGTAACAGACTTTCTCTTCACAAATGTCCCTTGATTATGATCACGGCGCAAGTATGGAGCATCATCATTGGCTAGCAGGATGCATGGATCAGCATTTACTTCGAAAGGTGGAATGGCAACAAAATTATTATATTCTTCTGAAAAGTCTGTCTTGTCCTCCACTCCAACGATGTTTCTCTTTCCTGATAGAACTATGTGTCGCTTAGGCTCATCCTTTTGCTTGTTTATCCCCTTCTTTGTCTTGCTGGACATGTCCTTAATGTAGAAAATCTGAGCGACATCCTGGGCTAGGACAAATGGCTCGTCTCTATACCCAAGATTGTTGAGATCAACTATTGTCATCCCATACTCATCTTTTGTTACCCCTCCTCCAGATAGCTTAACCCATTGGCAACGAAATAGAGGCACCTTGAAATTGGGACCGTAATCCAGCTCCCATATCTCTTCAATGTAGCCGTAATATGTGTCTTTTTTCCATTATTGTCCGTGGCATCCATACGAACACCGCTGTTTTGGTTGGTACTCTTTTTATCTTGGGCTATCGTATAAAATGTGTTTCCTTTTTTCTCGTACCCTTGGTATGTTAAGATATTCCAAGATGGTCCCCTAGCCAATAAGAACAGTTGTTCACTTATATCCATGTTATGCATTAGATGCTTCCGCAACCAGCTGCAGAAAGTGTTCATGTGCTCACGTGTAATCCATGCCTCAGACTTTTCCGGGAAATTGGAGAGCAGAATTTTCTTGTGTTCCTCGATATATGGGTCAACCAAGGATGATTGTTGAAGAACCGTATAATGCGCTTTCTTGAATGAGAAATCATTTGTGCAGACATAAGATTTCTTTCCTAATGTACCCTTTCCAGTTAGTCTCCCCTCATATCGCGATTCAGGGACTCCAATCGGTTTAAGGTCATCAATAAAGTCAACACAAAAGTCAATGACCTCCTCAGTTCCGTAGGCACTGGCGATGCTTCCTTCTGGACGAGCTCTATTACGAACACATTTCTTGAGTACCCCCCCATGAACCTTTCGAATGGGAACATGTTGTGTAGAAATACTGGTCCGAGGATATCAATCTCTTTGACAAGGTGCACTAGAAGATGTGTCATGATGTTGAAGAAAGATGGTGGAAATATCAGCTCAAAGCCAACAAGACATTGCACCACATCGTTTTGCAGCTTTATCAAAATCTCCGGGTCAATTATCTTCTGAGAAACTGTGTTGAGGAAGGCACATATCTTCACGATGGTTAACCGGACGTTATCAGGCAGAATCCCCCGCAGCACAACCGGAAGAAGTTCGGTCATAAGCACATGGCAGTCATGGGACTTGAGATTTGTAAATTTCTTCTCTGCCAAATTTAAGATTCCTTTTATATTGGATGAGTATCCAGATGGAACCTTTATACTGCTCAAGCAGTCAAACATGGGTTCTTTCTCTTCCTTGCTAAGAGTATAGCTGGCAGGACTTAAGTATTGTCGTCCATTATCTCGCTGTTGTGGATGTAAGGCATCTCGTTCTTCCATACGTTGCAATTCTTGACGTGCTTCTACTGTATCTTTTGTCTTTCCGTACACTCCCAAGAATGCTATCAGGTTGACGCAAAAATTCTTCGTGAGGTGCATCACATCAATTGCATGACGAACATCTAAGACTTCCCAATATGGTAGCTCCTAAAATATAGATTTCTTCTTCCACATGGGCGCCATTTCGTTTTCGTTCGGAACAGGTTGGCTACCAGATCCCTTTACAAAAATAACTTCTAGATCTTTTACCATGTTGAAGACGTCTTTACCACTACGGTGCATCGGTTTTGTTCGGTGGTCCGCTTGGCCTTTGAAATGCTTGCCCTTCTTTCGTACCGCATGCCTGATGGGAAGAAACCGACGATGACCCATGTATACAACCTTCTTACAGTGAGTCAACCATATATTATCGGTATCATCTAAACAGTGTGTGCATGCTTTGTATCCCTTGTTCGAATGTCCTGACAAGTTACTAAGAGCAGGCCAGTCATTGATCGTTACGAACAGCAATGCTCGTAGGTTGAAGTTTTCCTGTTTGTATTCATCCCACATTCGTACACCTTCATCGCCCCAGAGCAATAAGAGTTCTTCGACCAATGGTCATAGGTACACATCAATGTCATTTCCGGGCTGCTTTGGACCCGGGATAAGCACTGGCATCATGATGAACTTTCGTTTCATGCAGAGCCATGGTGGAAGATTGTACAGACAAAGAGTCACAGGCCAAGTGCTATGACCACTGCTCATCTCACCAAAAGGATTCATGCCATCCGTACTCAAACCGAACCTTATGTTTCTCGCATCCAAATCAAATTCAGGGTACGTTCTATCTATTTTTCTCCACTGCGACCCATCAGCGGGGTGTCTCAACATTGAGTCTTTCTTGCGTTCCTCTTTGTGCCATCGCATCAACTTAGCATTATCTTTATTTCTAAACAGACGCTTCAAACGGGTATTATAGGCGAATACCACATGACCTTCGCAGGAACTCTCTTCCGGGGAGGCTCCCCATCGACATCTCCAGGATCATCTTTTCTAATCTTGTAACGCAATGCACTGCATACGGGACATGCAACCAAATTCTTGTACTCGCCTCGGTAGAGGATGCAGTCGTTGGGGCATGCATGTATCTTTTGCACTTCCAGTCCTAAAGGGCAAACAAGTTGTTTGGCTTCATACGTTGTGGCAGGCAATTCATTGTCCTTAGGAAGCATTTTTTTAACAAGTTTGAGTAATTCACCAAATCCCTTGTCGAATACACCATTTGTCTCCTTCCATTGCAGCAACTCCAAGGTGGTGCCAAATTTCTTAAATCCATTTTGACAATCTGGGTACAACAACTTATGGTGGTCCTCTAACAACTTCTGGAACTTCAACCTCTCCGTTTCACTCTCACAGTCTGCCTGCACATTGTGCAATGCCTGCCCCAGATCGTCGCTGGGATCATTTTCTGCTACATCTACTTCGGGCTCTTCCATGGGAATATCGTCATCGAATGCACCGATTTCAGCATTCCCGGGAAAGTGGTCGTCAAAATCTTCTTCTTCATTGTCTTCCATGGTAACCCCCTGTTCTCCGTGCTTCGTCCAACAAACATACTTCTCCATGAAACCAATTGCGAAAATGTGGCTGTGTAGGATTCTTGAAGATGAGTAATCCTTGTTATTGTTGCAATGAACACACGAGCAGCACATAAAACCATTCTGTTTGTTTGCCTCAGCCACAAACAAAAAATAATGCAGGCCATCAATGAATTCTTTCGAACGTCGGTCAGCATTGTACATCCATAGCCAGTCCATCTGCATTTTAAATAAATCGATTTGAATTCTTTACACGTATCGAATAAATAAAATATATCAAACCTAAATTAAACTAAATGTAACATAACATGAATAATTAAAAGATATGAAATATCCATCATACATCCTGATTAATTAAAAGGAGTACTTAATCCATTACAGAACTTAACAAAGGAGTACTATACATGAAATTTAAAAATTCGGTCAACAACACATAGGTTTTCAACCGTCCTTGCGTTGGAACGCAGAATGCTCTAACGGATTTCTTGCTGGCGCAGAAGAAGATGGCGGAGCTGAAACCTCCGAGTTTGGTGGGGACGAACCGTAACGCCGCAATAAATCCTCAAGATCAAACGGAGGTTCCTCGCCCCTTGCCATGCATTCTCTATATTCTTTTTCCAAATAATGGAGTGCTACCCTATGAAAAGCACTAGGTTTTTTGGACCGACGACCTACTCGAGTTGTGCCCTTCTCTCCGGAAGGACAACGATCACCCCCACCGGCGCCACTCTCTCCAGCTGCTGAAGCCATATTTTACTGAAAATACCTTTATTTTCCACAAAATTATAAATTCTTACCATTACAATGCAAAAATTATTTACTATTACAATTACAATGATCAGATTAATAACTCTTGCAAATAACAATGAAATCATGTAAAAAGACAAAATGTATCATTAATCCTCAAGAAATCTCTAATTAATTGAAAGAATTCTCTATAACTTCTAATTACTTTGACACCCTTCAGTTCCAGGAGTACACTCTTTTCAATATCCAGAAACCCTCTAGAAGAAAAATAAACCTTTATTTCTGAAAATGTATATGTCAGTAACCTCAACCCTGCGGTGATGACACTGGCTTTCGGGGGGACACGGTGCGGTACAAGGATGTCACCAATCGACCAGTCGCAGCACCAACATTTACGATTAATAGGCACAGCACTTGGCACAGGCAGCATGCTCGTTGATATGCTCTCAGTACAACAACGGCCATGCTGACTGCGTCAAATACTGTCTTCTTATCAATCGGACTTCTTATCAATCGGAAGTGCTGGTGATGCGACTAACCGATTCGCGACGTGCTTATAGCGCATCATGTATTCCCGAAAGGTAGTGCCATCACCGTTGGATGGAGATTAATGACGTATACTTGTTTCGAAATAAAGATTTTTTTAGCTTCTAGATGGTTTCAATGTGAGCCTGAATAAATACATCACTAGAGTATCAGAATAATCCATTCATATTACAAAAAATTCTAATATACTCATTTCATTAATTCATTCATGAATACAAAAATCAACTATCCACAATATGGTCATGTATACAAGTACAATCACATGAAGTGGCTACACTCATTCTAAAAATTTCTACTATCCACATACTCATCTAAATCTAAAAGAAAATCAACACCTACATATGCATCTAGCTAAATGTCCAAGAAATGAGCTAGCTACAATTTTCTCTATTTCTAAAGCATGAAATGAGCTATACAGGCCAAGGAAGAAGAGAAAAACAGCCCCAAACCTTTTAGCGCCGATGGATGGATGGGGAATCAAAGATCTTCACAAATGTGGTGAAGAAATGAGCAAGAACTCCTCCCTCCCGAGCCGAGAACAGCAAGAAACAAGTGAGCTGAATGGCTTGGGCGGGGGGAGAGGGAAGGGGATAAGGGGGGCCAAGGCCTTTTGTCCCGGTTGGAGACACCAACCGGGACAAAATGGGGGCCTTTTGTCCCGGTTGGTGGTTCCAACCGGGACAAAAGGGTACGCGGGGGCCTTTTGTTCCGGTTGGATCCACCAACCGGGACAAAAGGGCCCCATTTGTCCCGGTTGGTGTCTCCAACCGGGACAAAAAGGCCTTGGCCCCCACGCTGACCCAGCTAGCCGTTGGACCCGGGACAAAAGCCACATATTGTCCCGGGCCCAAAGGCTGCCGGGACAAATGGCCTGGAACGAAGGCCTATTCTGTAGTAGTGTAAATTGTAAGTGTTTTCCTTGTGATTTCAATCGTTTGGTTAGGCAGATACATGCACAGTCTCATCATTAGGCGTATCCAAGATGCGGAGCCACAATACAATGTGCGTCCAGTTCTGAAGCTTAGGCGAAAAGAAACCATGTGGCTTGGCCTATCAGCATACCTTCGAGCGCTTCAGAAAAAGCAATCACGTTACAAGGATTTGTTGCCATTGTTGAGAGAAGAAATTGGGAGATGTGGCCATCTAGACCGTGACAATGTTGGTTTGCGCTATGCTGTGGATGACCTTCACTCATCAATGTTCTGGAAATTTAAATTTTAGAAGGAAACTGAGAGCTAGAAGATTGCCGAAGTTACTGTTTCTTTGGACATAATTTTGAGTGGATAAACAGCACTTGTGGCAAGTTGACAGTTTGTGGTACTGTGATGCCAATCATGATTGTGGATTTTTATTTGCTACTCACTGTTTCGTAATGTATGTTCATGGCGTGAACCAAAGTCCAATTCTTCATCCTTAGGTGTAGGTGCTGGTGGCATCTCTTAAGGAGGGAGCCGTAGCCCGTAGGTGAGATGGATGATGCTGGAATTGCAGTTAGCGGCCCGTTGTGGTTCAAAAGCATGTATCTTTATTTACTTGTTAAGCTTGCTTCTCAACATTTCCTTGGTTCCATAGCTTCTACAACCTTCTGTTTTGCGGTAGTTCTCTTAGCCATTGGACCATGCTGGACATTAGCACTTGTGCCCCAAAAATATTCTAGAGATAGAAATTGTTCCGGACTAAATAAAAATATTTCAAGATAAATAAAAATATTCTAGAGATAGAAACTGTGCCAAAACAAATAAAAATATTTTAAAGAAAATATCATCTAAACATTATCAAGTACGATAGTATGGTTTCTAGTCCTACGTGCTATAAATAGACGCACTTGTGTAAACATGTCATAGTGACAAATTAATGCGACCACCAAGAGACCGAAACACACACACACAAAAGTAGAGAAATCCAAAAAATTTTGTACACAATGAAACTCTGAAAGGTCCAACGACATGTACAACTCCCCAAGCAACGGAACATCACCGAGTGATTACGCAGTGCAGAAGCTATGCACTCTATAGTCCGACATATTCTCTTGCACGCATCAGAAAGTCGTTGAATCATTACGTAGTTCATGTTTCCCAAGTCCTCTTGGCATCGTAAGATATGTATCAATGTAGTATTGAACTTGTGGGACTTCAAAGACCTTTCCCTGCCCTGAATCTTAGCACATAATATTCTGTTTGAGTCTTTATGCAAAATATCAATTCTCCAACGCATATACTCCACCTTGATCGTGTCTTCAACACCAGATATTCGGCCAACCTCCCTTATTGTACATGTTGGAATATTGAGATCTAAGTTTTGCCCGCCTCATGAACATCGTTACACACTGGATGGTGTGGTGATGACTTGTTCACATCGGAATATCTCCGGACGGGTACGCGGACGCGAAATCTTCGAGTCCCCTAAAGTCTTCTATCCACTGGATGGATCTCGTGGTGAAGCTGTGAAGCCTGAACCACATTGGATAATCTAACGTTCACAAACAACGTGGGCTGAGCCACTGTTGAGTGTCAACAACATATTCACAGAAGATAAGGCACAATAATACAACACCAGCATCATATCAAGCGACCTGTAATTTTGCAAGTTGGAACATATATATGAGATGCTACTGGCACAATAAGATTTTGGTAGGAAAACTCATAGATTTCAAAACATCAACACTTCAATGGAAACTGCATAGTCTTCTAAGCATACCTAAGTTCCTCAAATTCAAGCTACGCTTCAGTAATATCAGCTACTTCTGTTTGAAAAGATGGTAACCATATCTCAATACGACTCCCTCCAGTGCCTATAACTGCATCAGGCCTTCGAGGTGATATCACACGCAAAACACATCCATAATTCGCAAGTATCTCACGTGCAACAGTTAATCCTGCAATGAAGTTCCACGTCATGTTATCTTCAAGCATATTGTCCTCAAGAAGGTCTGATCCAAATGGGGCCAGGGAGCGCATCTGAGTCTGCAAGGGACAAATAGAAAGAAGAGGAAGCAATACAAATTTGAGGAAGGCCATCACATAGTTTGAAATTGAAGCAATACAAATTTCACTATGATTCACAGTTTAATCGAAGTAGCGTTACTAGTGTCAGGCAATCATGCATGTAAGAAAGATGCAGAGGAAGCAGAAACAGCATAGGCAGTGATCCCAGCGATAGTACAACGATTAATTAACACACTGAAGCTTTCCTTAACTAAGAGATCAAATTGTTGCTTTCCTTTTCTACAAATATTATGGGGTCCTTACTTACGAGTCAAGCATGTGAAGGAATTAGAAAGCCTCTCTTATGTATCTATTGATGTGGGGGATAGCTGAATTAGGGTAAACCCGCCCTCACGTTGGAGGCTCTGGGAATTGGACTCTAATTCTGCTTGCTTTATTAATGAAGCCGACCCCCTTATATAGAGGCCGGGAGGATTACAATTCTCCTAAAAAGGTCTCAAACTTTAATGAAATTACTTCCTATAATTAAGATACATGACTCATCACACGTTTTTCTTCCTCCTCTCATACTTGCGGCCCACAAATGAGTCCACAACATCTATCCTCTAGGGTCATCGCTCACTTGGACAGCAGCACTCTTCCAATTCCACACGCACCCTTCTATTCTAGTGCTGCACTTCTACAAGTTGTTATATATTTACTTATGTGAACATGATTTCCAGCTAATGCACATAGTCTCTGTAACTGTTATACGTAATTACATATGACTCAACTCTGTCATGTTTGCACATGAAACTACAGATTTCCACATGCTAAGTTAAAAACAGTACAGATTCACCTGAAATTGAAACCAACACTGCTAAGAAAGAAATTTCATAGAGACAATTTGGACGGCACACTTTGTATTGATAAACCAATTGACTTCACTATGCCACACAACATAAGTCAGCCAGTTGCCAGAAGTTTAGAACATGCAGACTAATAATGTAGTAGTATTGGTCTGACAATCAAGCAGGTGCATTGTTTTTTCACGAGTTTTAGGTTTACAAAGGAAAAAAAACAAATTATATTACTGCTAAAATTTGCATCTTCCCTTACCATGTATTGCATGTCAGGCCCATCATCATCAATGACCACGAGAGTACCTCCTGCAGGTGCTTCACCTGCATATATTTGAACTCTTCCACCATGCTTTGTCCGTAGAAGACCTCCCTCTATCAGATTACTCAAGGCTTGTCTTAAAGCAGATTCCTCAACAGCAACATGAAGTGGATTTGAAATTCCGGTTATATCTAATGTGCGTTGCTGCTTATAAGCAAGTGGTAATGCTCCTGCAACTAAATCTTTCAGCACATCGCAGAGATCACATGGTCTGCTTGACAACAAAAAGATAATAATAACTGACACATGATATAAAATTGAACTCAGGTAAAGCATCTTGGAATTTCAGGTGTCAACAAGAAAATTTTAGGTGTAAACAGAGAGAAAGAAGAAATGCAGAAAAGGTAATCTTAGCCTTAGGCCCAAATAAAAGATTTTCTTTTGGTATCTCCAAAGAGGAGTTATCCTAACAAAAGATAATCTAGTGAGGAAGAATTGGAAGGGGAGTTTGAAGTGTTGCTTCTGTAACTGTAATGAATCGATTACACATCTCCTCTTTGACTGTCACCATGCAAAGGAGATTTGGAAGATAGTCTATTTAGCTACAGGGTTAACCCCGCCAAGATCAGTTCCCCATATGCTAGGGAATTGGCTCTCAAATTTTAGTGATAAAGAGAGGCGTGTCATGTTGGTGGGGGCAGCTGCATTGTGTTGGGCTATTTGGAGATGTCGTAATGATATTATTTTTAACAAAACCAAGTATTCTTCATTTATACAGCCTATGGGTGCACCTACAGCAAGAAGATATGACGAAGGTGCTATTACGAAGGACGAGTCTTACTTTGGAGACCGTCGCCTTGGAAATAGCCAATCGGGGGTGGAAGCATAACCTCAGGATTGGTTTAGATTATTTTCCCTTTATTTTTCCCCCAATTCGACCATGAATGGCTTTGTTTTGTAATAATTTTTTGGCCATATACACTTTGTAGAGGCTGGAACTTGTTTCCATTATCTAAAAAAATAAAAGCATTTTATGCAAAGCAACCATGAAGAGCTTGTTTTTAAGAAACTACTGCACCCCTTAGGGTGCCTGAAACCATGAAGAGCTGGAAATGTAATACCATGAAAATTGGTGAGACGATTGCATACTTTTCAATTTTTTTTTTCCAAACAACAATGTTGAAGCACACAATTCATTAACCTATCATTTAAGATCCATGAAGGAAAAAGACTAAACCTTAGGTCCCATTTGGAAGAAGAGAACTATCCTGCAAAATTCTAATATATTGATCCTATAACTGTGTATGTATGTGCATGTCCAGGCCCCAATTCCAAATTTACATCAAGCCCATCTGATTCCATACTGCAGCACCTTAACCCCACCAAAAATACTCAACCATTCACAAGCCTATGCAAACTTCCGATCTAACTTTTGGTGAATTCTTTAGGCATTAGTTGGTTACTGGATGTGCATAGGAACCTGTGCCTTTGTTCGAGGCAATGCTTTCTTAATGTCTGTTGGACGGCTTTGATTCAGCAGCGTCTAAGTATGCCATTGATTGTGCTGAAAAGTGATCAGCCAAGACATAATCAGGAGGGACTGGGACACTGGGTGGACTCGTATTGCTGACCTGGTAAAAACAAAGTTGCCATTAACGTGGCAGTGGAGAATTGTGATGTTCGTTTCGCTGGTTGTCATGTGAACCATGCACAGTGGTTACCACACATTTGTGTGCATAACCACTGACAGCAAATAGTAGCTCCTATTTGAACCACTTACAAGTTTGTGAGAAAACATTGTAGTTCCTCCGATTACAAACGTAAGTCCATCTAGGTTTATCCTAAGTCAACATTTTTTAAACTTTTAACATCAATTTCTTATTAGAGATAATATATTATAGATATTGCTAAGCAAAGCAAAAAAAGGTTTGACTTGAGATAAACCTAGATGGACTTACATTGTCATCAGAGGAATAGGATACACAAAGACCTACTTGTACTAACCTCTGTGGCTGTGCAATTTATTCTGAAAATTATAGATTTGATAATGGGAAAGGAGCATGATGCATTGAATGCAGGTTTTAAATCTGCATCAGTCATTAATACCATTTTAGTATGAACAATATAAAAAAATGAAAGTTAAAACCGAATCAAAAGCTCAGAAACATCTTGGCAGGTTATAACAAAAAAAAGTATTACCTAGCATCTTGAAGTTCAAGAGGTGCCAACAATAGAGGTGGCATAGGCATCACCATGTTGTCTTTATCAGAATTCAGTGCCAACACTGGATCTACCTCTTGTGAATCATTGCAACGTACTGATCCATAATCTGATAAAGCTCTTGAAGGATGTGGTGACCCCTGAATTTTCTTTGAAGTCTCCTCACCGCTTCTGACTATGTTTGCCTATTCAAAAGAAACATGATAATTTAGCTGAGTAGGGAATTTATGAGGACCCCCCCCCCACCCCCTCTCCCACCCCTAAGAAAAAAAGAAACAGAAAAAGGAATCTATGGTACAGTAACACCCAAGGAAAATCATAGAAATATATCCTTTGACCGGACGCCTTGAAGAGAGGTCAAAAGTTGACTTTTGAACACATGACAAGTGGATGAAGTTTGGTTAAGTTTGAAAAAAGTATAACGTACCTAACCTTTGATTACCGTGAGTTTAATGGCCAATTGTTCTCTCCCATGACCTGGTCTGTGCGCCTTCTTTATTTCCCTTGCCCCCCCTATCATCCCAGCGTGTCCTATTTCTTTCTTGCGTGCGTACCTTGCCCCTACCAGCCGATCTACTGCTGCTGTCAAGCGAAACTAGAGGAGATAGAGAAGAGAAGATAAAAGGAGAAAGAAAGGAAAGAAGAGGGCTGCACAAACTCTAGGCCTTTGGAGGATCAAGGTGAAATGGTTTTGATCTAATCCCTTTGTTTTGAATGAGATTTAGGGCCTGCGATTACCAAGTTTCGTTGGATTAGATGGGGGATTAGACTGGATCTTGCAGTACTCTATGCAGAATGTTAGGTCGGGCAGTTCCTGATTATCGTTTGTTTTGGCCATCATAGAGGCAGAATCAAAGTTTTCATATCCAGAGATTTTTGTAGAGGACTCAAAGATCTTTCCATGAAAACCTATTTCATAATTTATAGCCATAAGATTTAGGAGATATTGCACTTCAAACATGGATATCTTGTTCTGACAAGTTTCTGAACAGTAATAGATCTATTAAGTTTTTTTACCATCTTATCGGACAAATCAGTGCTTCCAATGAATACCAAAGTTATAGGATTTTTATCAGGCTTTCCACATTGGTAAAGTACACTATTTGTGGTTCAAAGGGCGGGCCTGGTGCAGTGGTAGAGCCTATTGTCTTAACCAGAAGGTCCCGGGTTCGAGCCCTAACCTCTGCACATTTGTGCGGGAAAGGCTTGGTGTTTAAAACAACACTTCCCCAGACCCCACGCAGTGTGGTAAAATTATTTGTGGTTCGACATAACTCTAGATATAAATTTCACAATTGGGCTATGAGATTTTTCTATCAGATTCAGCACCCAAGGTTCATATCATCATTAGTCCATCCTATTGACTTCTAATGCAAAGGTCTTGTAGAGAAACACCGCACACCCAATCGTGGGGGGTGGGTGACCTTCATTAAGTCGGCTAGGGTTACAACGAGTACAGGGCCAATGGGCCAACACGCCCAATGTGGGCTGTATGATACAATTACATTCTAACACCCTCCCTCAGTCTAAGCGGGAGTGTCACGAACACAAAGACTGGACCTAAAGTCAGTGAACAACTGTACAGGTAACCCTTTGGTCATAATGTTCGCGAACTGGTGAGACGATGGGACATGGAGCACCCGGACCTGTCCCAAAGCAACTTTGTCATGAATGAAGTGAATATCTATCTCGATGTGCTTCGTGCGATGATGATGAACTGGATTAGCAGTCATGTAGACAGCACTGACATTGTCGCAGTAGACGATCGTCGCCGAAGAGATGGGCGCATGGAGCTCCTGAAGCAACTGACGAAGCCAACAAGTCTCAGCCACAGCGTGCGCAACAGCACGATACTCAGCCTCCGCACTCAAACGAGAGACCGTTGTCTATTGTTTGGAGGACCAAGAGACTAAGTTGTCGTCGAGGAAGACGCAGTAGCCCGAAGTGGAGCGCCGAGAGTCCGAACAGCCAGCCCAATCGGCATCGGAGTAGGCGGTCAAACTGTCGATGCCGCCAATGCCAATGTGAAGCCCAGTGGACAGAGTACCCTTCACATACCGCAGGACACGCTTGAGCATCGCAAGATGAGGCTCTCGCGGGTCGTGCATGAAAAGGCACACCTGCTGAACTGCGTAGGTGAGGTCCGGATGAGTCAGTGTGAGATACTGCAAAGCACCAGCGAGGCTGCGGTACTAGGTGGCATCCTCCACCGGAGTGCCATCCGTAGCAGAGAGCTTGGCACGAGTGTCCACAGGAGTCGCTGTAGAGTGACACTCGGCCATGCCGGCGCGCTGGAGCAGATCCACAGCGTACTGGCGCTGAGAGAGGAAGAGGCCATCAGCAGAGCGTGTGACAGAGATCCTGAGGAAGTGATGAAGGTCCCCGAGATCTGTCATGGCGAACTCGGAGTGAAGGAGCTCGGTGAAGCGATGAAGAAGTGCAGTCGACGAAGCTGTCAGGATGATGTCGTCGACGTAGAGCAGCAAGTAGGCGATGTCGACGCCCTCTTTGTAAACAAAGAGAGACGTGTCGGAAGTCGAAGCAGTGAAGCCAGACTGCTGGACGAAGCTGGCGAACCGCTGGTACCAGGCCCTGGGCGCCTGCTTGTGTCCGTACAAGAACTTTTGCAGGAGGCAGACATGGTCGGGGGCGGCCGAGTCGATGAAGCCGGGCGGCTGCTGGCAGTAGACCGTCTCATTCAGATGGCCGTGAAGTGGCGGTGCTAAGGACGATGCGGATGGTGGCCGGTTTGACAACTGGACTGAACGTCTCGTCGTAGTCGATGCCGTACTACTGCAAAAAACAACGAACGACCCACCTGGCTTTATGACGAGCGAGGGAGCCATCAGCACGATACTTGTGCTTGAAGACCCACTTCCTAGTGATGACGTTGGCACGAGGCGGTCGGGGTACGAGACGCCAGGTGCCATTGTCCATGAGGGCCATGTATTCTTCGGTCATCGCCGCGTGCCAATTTGGATCGGCCAGGGTGTTACGGGAGTTGGCAGGCAGTGGAGAAGCCAGGGTCGACGACGCCGCAGAGAAGCTGTAGCGCTGGATGGGCGGCGGCAAGGAGCCCGTCCGGGATTGAGTCTCCCATGGAGGAGGATCTGGTGCCCGCGGCACAGCCGCTTGCGGCTGCTCGGGAAGAGCCGTGGCATGCGGGATTGGCACCGGACGACGTGTAGATGCGGAGAGGCCGCTGGCCGACACCGGGGTGTTGCTGCACGTCGGCAGCAGCTAGGGCAGCGGCGGGGGCCGACCCATGAGGAGGCCGCGGGGCGCCGGCACCTGCGGGCGCAGGGGGGTCAGAGCCGAGGGGGTAGGCATGGCCTTTAGGGGTGCCTGAGGGCCGGCTGTAGTAGCCAGTCGTGGGCCCTGGGGCAGCTGGTAGGCAGCACTGTGCCAGAGGATGGCGGGGTCCAGCCCAACTGGGTCACCGGCATCATCTGAGGGTCGCGTTTGCTCAACGTCCGAGGTGGACGGAGCAGGCGCAGAGAGGATGTCCTGCAACAAAAAATCAAAAGAATCCGGTCGAGGCTTGGAAGCCGCAAACAGAAAGTGAGTCTCATCGAAAACAACGTGTCGTGAGATGATGATCTTGCGATTGGAAAGGTCAAGACACCAGTAGCCCTTCTGGGAAGGTGGGTAACCGAGGAAGACACACGCCGCGGAGCGAGGAGATAATTTGTGGCAAGTCGTGGCACTAAGGTTCAGGTAGCACAGGTAGCCGAAATCTCTAAGGATGGAGTAGTCTGGCATCTTGCAATGAAGAAGATAGTATGGGATACCGTTATTTATGGACGATGAGGGCCGCCGGTTGATCAGGAACACGGCGGTGGAAAGAGCTTCGACCCAATAGGAGGGAGGCATGGTGGCATGAATCAGAAGAGTGCGAACAACATTGTTCAGAGTGCGAAGCATCCGCTCAGCTTTGCCATTCTGGGCTGATGTGTAGGGGCACGAGGTGTGGAGGAGGATGCCGCAGCCAGCTAAGAAGGTGGCGGTGGCATTGTTCAGGAACTCGGTGCCATTATCTGGCTGAAAACAGCGCACAGGAAAACTGAACTGTGTGTGAGCGTAAGCAATAAACTGAACAATGTGCTCATGAACTTCAGATTTATGGCGAAGTGGGAACGTCCAACAATAATGTGTATAATCATCAACTATCGCAAGATAAAATTTATAGCCAGAAATACTCGAAACTGGAGAGGTCCAGACATCACAATGAACGAGTTCAAAAGGTGCTGACGTACTAGAAACCGAACTAGCAAAAGGCAGCCTAGCGTGTTTGCCGAACTGGCAGGCATGACAAATGCAGCGGGCTGCTTTATTACACTGGATAGCTGATAGCTTATTTAGAGTGTTGACGATGGCGGGCGCTGGATGACCAAGATGGGAGTACCACAGCTCCGGGGAGACGACGGCGACATGATAGCGGGGAGGCATGTGATGTGGAATGGTGTAGAGATCCCCGTTGCTATTGCACCGAAGGAGGACCGTCTTGGTCTGGAGATCCTTGATAGAAAAGCCAAATGCGTGAAACTCAATGGAACAATTATTGTCGCGAGTAAGCTGTCTAACAGATAACAGGTTACGGGTGAGTTATGGAGTGACAAGAACATTATCAAGATTAAAGGAACGATCAGCTATTTGTATAAAAGACGTGCCACGACTAAGAACAGGAATAGATTAACCGTTGCCGACCATAATGGAGGACGGTGGTGACGGGAGACGGGAGAGTAGAATACCGTCGTTGGAGGACATGTGGGATGTCGCTCCGGTGTCCATGACCCAGGGGGCAGACCCCTGAACCACTGATTGAGGGCGGCAATCAGGCTGTCCTGATCCCAGCCGCCCGGAGTCCTGTACGCCGCGGGACCGGTCGCGGCGGAGAACTGGGGCGGCGCGAAGGTAGTGTGCGCCTGTGGCGAGGGCGCGGGCGGCGCACCCCACTACTGCTATTGTGAGGGCCACTGGGCGGCCCAAGGGTTGAAGCAAACCCAAGGACCAGCCGGTTGAGGAGCCTGACGTCTGCCGGAGCCCCCTTGTGGCGCAACCTGCTGCTGGTTGCGCCCGCCGCCGCTGCCGCTACCGCCGCGCCCACCTTTACTGTCCTTGCCCCCCTTGCCTTTGCCACCATCCCCATGGTTGGAGGACGCAGAAGAGGTGGACCGGCAGGACGGCGACGTGCAGGAGGAGGTGGTGGAGGCGGTAAGGGCTGAGGACGAGGCCTCCTTGCCCTCGGTGCCAAGGCAAAGTTCCTTGACGCGGAGCGTGTTCGTGGTGGACTTGAAGTCGGGAAGCGGGGGTTGATGCCACATAGGAGATTGAGCACAAGCTGGGGGGCGGTGATGGGTGACCGACCTCTCGGAGGGCGTTGGTGGTGTGCTTCATCTGCTGGGCATAGGCGTCGACGGAGAGGTCGCCCTAGGACATGTTGTGGAATTCCTGCCCGAGGATGACAGCACGAGACTCCTGGTTTGCCTAGAACAGGGCCTCGATGGAGACATATAGAGCGCGCGCATCTTGATCGGGTTCCATGGCGAGATCGAGGACGGTGTCATCGACGGAGCCGTACATCCAGCCGCGGATGCAGGCGTCGGGCTGAGACCACGTGGGATCAGTCAGACGCGCGGCCTCCGTGCCATTGATGTGGCCGAGCAACCCGTAATTGGCGTAGAGGGCAGTGAAGAACGCCTTCCACTTGGAGTAATTGGGACGCTCGAGGCTGAGAGCGATCGACACGTGCTGCTTCACGTTGACGGAGGCATAGGCGGCGTAGAAGGGAGGAGCAAGTGCATCCCTCAAGGCGCCGGAGGACTGGGAGCCCAGGACGCCTGAGGTGGCGGAGGTAGCCGAAGAGGACGTCATGGCGGCGCGGTGTGGAACGGCGCGGCCAAGACTGGGCGGCGCGACCTAAGAGGCGGCGCGGCGGGAAGATTGGAGCGCCGGATCGGATGCGCGGTTGTGGCGGCGTGATCGGAGCGGAGGCGCGACAGTAGAGGGCGGCCAAGGCGGCGGCGCGGCTACAGAGCTGCGGCGCGACTAGAGTCGGGCAGCCTGGTGGTGCGGTGGCGCGCGCCCTAGGGCAGGACGCACGGGCGGTGGAGGCGCGCCGGGCAGAGGGCGGGGGCGTCGAGAGATGAGAAGCGGAAGAGAGGAGGGGAACCCTAATTAGGAACCCGAAACTCGTGATACCATGTAGTGAAACACCGCACACCCAATTGTGGGGGGTGACCTTCATTATATAGCCTAAGTCGGCTAGGGTTACAACGAGTACAGGGCCAATGGGCCAACACGCCCAATGTGGGCTGTATGTTACAATTACATTCTAACAGGTCTATATAGCAAAACTTTTGGAGGATATAATATCCTATGATCTGGTGAAGTTTCGTAATTTTTGGACTTCCGGTATAGTAGATATCATCATTTTACCTATGATTGTCAGGGCTGGAGATAGATTCTATGTTCTGAATTGAAGTGAAGATTAGGACTACTTAGTGACTGAATGAAAATAATGTGACTAACGAAATTTGTAGTTCTTCCTCTGTTGATTTCAAAAATGTATTTGTCTGCTATCATTGCTTCTGTAGATTTAAATATACAAAAAATAAGACAAACAACACTACTGTGGTTAACAAATATTGTGCTTGCTGTTTTGATTCGTACGTCAAATCGAGCGTAGGAACGGTTTAATTGATGTTTAAATATCTTTTTGTGTTTTAGTTAGTGATGAGTTATATTTGTGAGCAGGTAGTGCTGCTTCAGATCGTGCTTGACTTACATTCTTGTGATTCGGAGAATGCAGGTGAACATGGCCGTGGTTTCGCCACAGCTTTAACTTGTTTATTTCTACCTACACTCTAACTTCAGAAACCTAACCAAAGCAATGTGTTCTCCTTAACTTAAGATTAAATTATTCATTGGTTTGAAATATGTTTGTGTATAATAAGACTTGTGGCTTAATTATTCCTTTATGAAGTAATTAGTATGCTTTTGTATGCAGCATAAATGGTAATCTTGCTTGCAGTGCATTGTATTGCATTTTGCATAGTATTGGTGGATGTCGCCATCTTATGGCCGCAACTGTACTAGTACAGCATCGTACCTTGTTGGGCATGGAGGCAATGGACATGGTAAATGCATAGCATTGCATTCATTGTGGTTTATCTATTTAAATATTGTTCATTGTCATGGAAGGGTATATGAGGTTTTCCTCAATTTTCTTCTGAAGTTCATAAGTGGTTTTGGTTATTTATTTATTTAACATGAGGATGACCTTCATAAATAATTCAGGTTTATCTTTTGTATCATGTCCCTAGTTTAAATTAATGTCTGATTATTAATTAACTTGTAGTTTAAATAACTTGTTAAAGCAGTTTGCTTGTCGAGATTTATTCTCACACCTCTTTATCTTTCCAGGTGCTTGAGTTGATGCTTTGCTTGAAGGGATGGGTATTAGCTGCACTTCATCGCATCGTTGCCTTTCTTTTATAATAATAATGAAAGGCTTGCCTTGCTGTTATGGACATAGAGTAGACCGTTGTGGTGAACCTTCATGGCTTCATAATCCTTAGTTGCAGTTGATCTTTCTCTCATGTTCCTTTTTAAAGAATTCTTTAAATGATAATGTATGGTTTACCTTTAAATATCGTTCTATGTTTTTGCTTCTGTGTTTCTATCAATACCTTGTACCTGTTAGGTAAAATATAGATGATCACATAAGTTGTCACTTTGGCAGCATAAGGCCGGTTTTTTCTTACACTTCAGTGGATTATCTATCCTATAGTTCGTTTCGTGAAACAAGGTATTTCGCCAAAGATTTATCTTCATAAAGAAAAAACACTTTCCTGGTGCCAGAGGTATCCAACTCAAATAATACATTTTATTCCTTCTTTTAGAATGGTTTGTTTTAGTTCTTATTGTTTTTAAGTGGGAAACTGATGTGGTGACAGAACTGTCCTTATCTATAGTCACACCCTTCTAAGAGAAACTACAATTCAAGGGGTCTTGTGAAGGCATTCTTCTAGACATCCTGGAAAGTAGATATGTCATCCTTGATAACCAGATCACCCTACTAGAGCATCTCCAACAATCCATGCCCGCTAGCTATAAACGAGTAAGCTATAAGGGAGTCCATGTCAGATTTTTTTTTTCTTACCTGCATGGAGGAGAGGTGAAATCTCTACTAATAGTAGTAGGTCTTTTAAAGCTAGTTAGACAGATTAGTAAAAAACTATTACATGCGAGACCCATGGCAACTTTGGACATTGTGTTAGAGCCAGACTACTGGAGATACGAGGTGGGGATACGAAACAGAAACATCTAGCTCCATTATTGGGGATTCTCTTACATTGCACTTTCTAGTTTGTAGTTTAAAATTCCAACACAAAGGAAAAAGGAGAATTAAAACAAAGAAACAAAGAAAAATACATAAGTAGAACCACAAGATTTTGCTAGTAAAGATAAACTTTAAACACCACCTTAGTCAGATGTTAAGTAACTCAGGCATGTTCAGAGCTCTAAGTTATCACCTGTACAGCGTAGCTAGCTTGTTTTTCTTTCAGTTAGCGAGCCCAAGTCTGTTAGGGGCACGTCCAGGAGTCCGTTCTACGTGCACTGCGTTCGCGCGGGAACGGGTGAGAGTCCGAGCTTCTCGGCATGTTCTTGAGTGGTGGGATGGCGCCGCTCGCGACGGGAACATGGCGCAGTGAGCGCGTCGTGGCCGCAAGGCCCGTGATTCAGTTGTTTGCTTTCCATATTTATACAAGATGCAGAAAACGCGGTGAAGTGAGCCCGCACCAAAAGTTTCCTCGTGTTCGCGTGTGTTTCTGTGTGTCCAGTGTGCTCGCGTGTGTGCGTGTAGTGCTCGCCGGGTTGGAGTGCTGCTCGTCGGAGCGCTCGCCAGGGTGCTCGCTGGAGGAGCGCTCGCCAGGGTGCTCGCCCTGGAGTTCTGGACGCCGGTGTGCTCGCTGGGGTCTTCATCAATTGGCATCAGAGCCGTTAACGCGTTCTAGGAGTCGCCATGGCGTCACAGACGCCGTCGGGCAGTGGGCACCGAGTGTCGCCGCCGCCGCCCCGGAGGCCGAGGCGCCGCGAGCACATCCTCGTCGAGTGGCAGGTCGTCAAGGAGATCGGCAACGCGGGGTGGCCGATGCTCACGAAGAGCAACTACGCCGAGTGGTCGACGATGATGAAGGTGATGCTCCCCCCGCGCGGCCTGTGGGAGGCCGTGAACTACGACGACGTCCCGGAGCACGCATGGAGGCCATCTGCAAGTCGGTGCCTGCCGACATGGTGGTGATGATGGTAAACAAGGACAGTGCCAAGGCGGCATGGGACGACATCAAGACGGCGAGAACGTGGACGAGTTTGCCGTGCGGATCAACACCCTCGTCCAGCAGCTGAGGACGCTCAGCGACAACAACACCGAGCCGACGGTCGTGCGTAAGTTCCTGCGGGCTCTTCTGCCGCATTTCCATTAGATAGCTTTGTCAATTGAGACACTGCTCGATCTGGAGACGTCCGTGGAGGAACTGGTGGGACGCCTAAAGGCGGCGGAGGAGCGGCACGACCTCAGTGGCAGCGGCAACAACATCACGCGGCTTAACCTCACGGAGGAGGAGCTGGTCGCGCGCGTCTCCAAGAAACTGCAGCTGTCCGGCGGGTCGTCGAGCTCCGGCAACCCTGGCTCGAGCGGGTCCGGGGGAGGCCGGGGTGGAAGTCGTGGCCGCGGTCGTGGAGGAGGCCGCGGTGGTGGGCGCGGTGGCGGCGCCAAGAAGACCAGTGGCGACGGCGGGCGCGAATGCAGCGGCGACGTCGCGGGTGATGAGTGTCGCTACTGCGGGAACAAAGGCAATTGGGCTTGTGAGTGCCGCAAGAAGAAGCGCGACGAGGCGGGCCATCGGGCCCAAGTCGGCGATGGGGACGAGTCCATGCTGATGCTCGCCACTGCGGAGGTCAACGCATCCACCGCTCCCAGCAACCGCCGCCCGCGAGCTCCGCGACGCCGACGAGCAGCTCCCAGATCCAGCTCGAGGAGAATCGCCTCTTTGTTCAGCTGCGGGATGGAGGTGAAGGGGAGACCACCCGGTGGATCCTCGACACCGGCGCCACCAACCACATGACGGGCGTGCGTTCAGCTTTCTCCGAGCTGGACACCGGCATCTGCGGCACCATCAAGTTCGGCGATGGCTCCGTGGTCGACATCAAGGGCCGTGGCACGGTCCTCTATAAGTGCAGGAATGGAGAGCATCGGGCGCTCGGGGGGGTGTACCACATCCCGCGCCTGACTGCCAACATCGTCAGCTTGGGGCAGCTCGACGAGGAGCAGTACAAGTGGGCCTGCGAAGATAGTGTTCTCACCATCTGGGATCAGCAGAGGTGCCTGCTGGCCAAGGTGGAACGCTCGGCGAACCGGCTCTACGTCCTCAAGCTCGACATCGGGAGGCCAGTATGCCTGCCAGCACAGGGCAACGACGCGGTGTGGCGGTGGCATGCGCGGTTCGGCCACCTAAACTTCCGTGCACTCCAAAAGCTGGCGCGGGAGGGTATGGTGCGCGGGCTGCCGCGCATCGACCATGTCGACCAAGTCTGCGACAGCTGCCTCGCAGGGAAGCAGCGGTGCATGGCGTTCCCGGGTGAAGCTGAGTACCGCGCATAACGCAGGCTCGAACTGGTGCATGGTTATCTGTGCGGACCAGTGACGCCGGCAACGCCGAGCGGCAACAAGCTGTTCCTCCTCCTCGTCGACGATCTCAGTCGCTACATGTGGCTCGTGCTGCTGAGTTCCAAGGATCAAGCAGTGGCGGCGATCGTGCGGTTCCAGGCGGATGTAGAGGCGGAGGCCGGCACGAAGCTGCGAACGATGCGCACAGATCGTGGCGGCGAGTTCACGGCGCGCACATTCATGGAGTACTGCGCCGAGCAGGGAATCTAGCGACATCTCACCACGCCGTACACGCCACAACAGAATGGCGTGGTGGAAAGGAGGAACCAAACCGTAATGGGGATGGCGAGGAGAATGATGAAGGCGAAGTCACTCCTAGGCTGGTTTTGGGGGGAGGCAGCCAACACTGCCGTCTTCATCCTGAACCGAGCACCGACGCAGAGCGTCAACAGCAAGACCCTGTTCGAGGTATGGCATGGCAGAAAACCCCCCGTGCACTTCCTGCGTACTTTCGGGTGTGTTGCACATGTCAAGAATGGCAGCAAGCACCTCGCCAAGCTCGACGATCGGAGCACGCCCATGGTGTTCGTCGGGCACGAGTCGGGATCGAAGGCCTATCGCTTCTACAACCCGACAACACGGCGCGTCCACATCTCCCGCGATGATGTGTTCAAGAAGCAGCGCAGCTGGGACTGGGGAGCAGAGAAGGGAGCCGGTCCAGGCGACGACGCCGAGCCGTTCCAGATGGAGTACATCACGGTGTCGACGGGGCACGGTAGCCCTGCCACAACACCGGCCCCTTCGCCAACAGGAACCACGCCGGCGGCAGCGACACCCACGTGCGGGTCTAAGCCCCGCACACCGACGCCCACGCCGACGGCGCGATCGAGTTCGTGTCGCCGCCAAGCGGAGAGCTCGATTTGGACGACGATGACGACGAGGCCCCTCTGCGGTTCCGCGGGGTGGATGACGTACTTGGGGACACATCGTCTCGTATCCCTGCTGAGCAAGAGGTGGCCGAGGAGCTGATGGTTGCGATCGGGGAGGAGCTTGCCACAGCTGAAGAGGCGAAACGCAGCAAGGAGTGGCGCACGGCGATGCTTGAGGAGATGGAGTCCTTCAAGCACAACAGGACCTGGTCGTTGGTGGACTTGCCAAAGAGGCAACGCGCCATCGGCCTGAAGTGGGTCTTCAAGCTCAAGCACGACGAGCACGGGAACGTCGTCAAGCACAAAGCTCGGCTCGTCGCGAAGGGGTACGTGCAATGCCAAAGGATCGACTACGAGGAGGTCTTCGCCCAGGTCGCCAGAATGGAGTCGGGGCACGTGCTCTTGGCTGTGGCGGTGCACAGGCAGTGGGCAGTGCATCATATGGACGTCAAATCGGCGTTCCTCAATGGCGAGCTGGCGGAAGAGGTGTATGTGCAGCAGCCGCCCGGCTTCATCGCTGCCGGGCAAGAGGGGAAGGTGTTTAAGCTGCACAAGGCGCTCTACGAATTGCGCCAAGCCCCAAGAGCCTGGAACGCCAAGCTCGATGCAAGCCTACACGCGCTCGGGTTCACCAGGAGCGAGTGCGAACACGGGCTGTACACACACGGCGAGGAGCAGGCATGTCTGGTGGTAGGGATCTACGTCAACGATCTCATCGTCACCAGCGAGTCAGGCGTTGAGATCGGGGCATTCAAGACGGAGATGAGGTCCTCGTTTCGCATGAGCGATCTGGGGACTCTTTCCTACTATCCCGGCATCGAAGTGAGGCAAGGACGGCGCGGCATCGAGCTCTCGCAGGCCGCCTATGCCCAAAAGGTGCTGGAGAAGGCAGGAATGGGCTCCTGCAACCCGTGCATGACGCCGATGGAGACGCGGCTCAAGCTCTCGAAGAACAGCTCCTCACCGGCCGTCGACGCTACCGAGTATCGCAGCTTGATCGGCAGCTTGCGGTACTTAATGAACACCCGGCCAGATCTCGCGTTCGCTGTGGGATACTTGAGCCGATTCATGGAGGACCCACTGTTAGAAACTTTAGGACCATCTAGCAGTAAATCGGAGGGACTACTCACTGGTTCTTGAAGAAGAAACCGTCCATGGTCGATGACGAGCATGATGACGGAGTCCAGAGTGCCGCCGGCGTAGTCATGGACGCGCCGCCGGAGTGGTTCAAGGTGGAGGACGACGTGCAATGCCGGTGCTGGTGGCGGCTTCCCGTCGCTGTCAGCGCCCCCTCTCTAGATCGGGTTAGGGTTTGGATGGTGGGAACTGTAGCGGCCGCGAACCTCGTGACCAGTGCCGCAGTCCCCACCTCCTCTATATATGGCACTACGCGATGGGGGCCCACCAGCCGTCTATTGGGCTGGGCGTCCCCGATCAGGACGCGAGTCAAGGTTGGCCCAGTCGTTGGACTGGCCCGTTGGAGATCAATACTAACATTCTCCCCCTTGATCTCACCTTTGTACTTTAAAATTTCTCAATTTGAACTTAACTCTTTACTTTCTCTAGTCGCTTTGCTATTGGTCTCATCTCATTGCAGATCAGTATGTAGGGCGTGCCTCATCATGACGGTTATTAGTTACCGTTAGACTTAACAGCCACAATGCACCTTTCTGTATTGAAACAAGACCTTAACCTTTCTTTGGGCCCTTTAGTAATCCAGAAATCATAGGCCTCCCGTAAAACCCATGTCGACTTGGGCGGTAGGCCTTTTGGTAAGCGGATCCGCAAACACTTGTTTGATACTTTGGTGCTCCATGATTTCATATGATTCTGGATTTTCTCCTTTGCAACATATAAGCCATTGTCAATGTGTTTGGCAGCACACTTAACATGTTGCCATAGGAGTGTAAACATTCGAATGGTATATTGCTGTTGTGTACCATTATCAATTCCGGGTAATGGTTTTCTTAACCATTTTGCCTGTCCTGTTGCCTCATATCATGCTAAACTTTGGGTACACAACCCATGAACCACAATTATTTTGCTTTGGAGCTTTTCCACAATAAAACTCCAAGCGCGAGTGTTAGCTACTACTGTGGGCTTCACTAAACATCTCACCAAAACTTAATTCTTTTTACTCACAACCTTTTGAGAGTACATGTTCCTTTCTTACTTAGCATGAGGCTGACAATATTTTGCAAAATTGCAAAACATTCTATAACTCCATTCTAGTGATCTATTGCTGGACTGGACTTCTGCCAAAATGTCCCAGATACTTGCGCTATGTCAGGCTAAATTCTTTTGAGCACTAATTTTGCTTCCAACAGCTGAAGCACATGGAACCTTTTTTCTTTTGATCGATCATATAATGGTTCCTGGAAACCTAAAAATTCCAAAACTATTACCCTTGACAATAGGACAGGCGTAGGTTACTCGCATGCATACTATATATCTTTAGAACTCTTTTCTTAGTATGCTCTCTGCGATAGTCCTGATACCCCTTTTCTTTTATCTCAGTAAATTTCCATTCCTAGAATGAATGGTTCTTCACCGAGATTATCTAACCAGAACTAGAGATCATAATAACCTTCTTTGAACTTTGCGGGAAAAGAATTTCCCATCTTTGAACTTTGCACATTCGCGATTTGTCATCTTTACTTAAAACCCAAAACTTTCCTTTGTTCTCACAAAACTTTTGATACACTGTTCTGTGATCTGATTTCATCAGGTGGTATCACAATGTTCTTTTCTTTCCACAATGAAACCATTTGATTATGTCAGGTACATACTTTCTCGTACAAATCTATGTTAGGAGATGTTGCTCCAACATCCATCTGATCAATTGTCAAATTAGTATGCACCAATGTCATTATGATTCTAAAAGAATCCTTTCATGAGACTGAATAAAATGTCTCGTTATAACTTATTTTTTTCTTTGCACAAAACTTTTGCCATAAGTCGCGTTTAGCAACTTTTCATGTTCCCTCTGGAGTCACGTTTTAATCTTGTAGACCCACTATAGCCTACTGTCTTGACTCCATTAAGAACTTATTCTATGTTCCAAAATAAATTTGAAACTTTTAGGTCTCATATATCTTCCATGGCTTCTCGCCACGTCGATGAATGAGACAACTCAATTTATGACATTCATACAACGTCAAAACATATGTTGAGACAATTTCAGTGCTTGAATCATAGGAGTGAATATACAGTCCCACTTCTCTTCAAGCCTTAGTTCTCGGCATACTTTACTCCCCCAGATTATCCCATTCTATTGTAAAGATGGAATATCTTTGCTTTTGTTTGGGTTTGACTTTACATGCCTCGCAGGATGCTTTAAGCACCTTTTCTTTTCGGTTGCTTTGAGGCTCAACTATCTTTTCTTCCTATTTGGAGCTGAAAAACTCCAGGAATTTCGCTTACTTTTATTATTGGGGTATCAATGTTATGACCGTTGTACTCCCTTCTCGGTCATATTCACTTTAATAGATCATCCTTGCTTTAATTTTGAGGAGAATTTCTTTGTAAATCTTAGTCTTTCTAACCTTTCTCCCCCTCGAAATATGGCACAGACTTTGCTGCCATGATTTCGAAACTATTTTCAGCAATTGTGAACGAGGAGCCTTTTCATTACTTGAACTTTATTCTATGATCAAGTCATGCAAAATAATGGGAGTACCATTTTCCTCGTTCCATTTCAAGAGCTCATCAGAGTTCTTGTTATTGTTACATTTTCAAGAACTCATCAAGTTCTTCATTTTGCTATATTTTAGCAAGTCACGCTTGCAATCTTGGTTCATATACAACTTTTCTTTTCTCCTTCGACTCTTTTCAAGTCACTATTCAACATGCCACTATAACAGTGCATGGGAATTGCTAGAATAGCTTTAAAAGCTCCCCCAGACTTCTTTACTTTTATGTGATACTCAAGTAGCACATGAGCCATCACAACTTTTCCTTTCAAGCAGGATATAAGTGACACAAGTGACAAAACTTTTCCGATAGGCGGTATAAAACTTTAAAACTTCAAAGGTATTTGCAACGCATGTTTAATTCAACGTTGGTTAAATTGAACATGTATCAAACTCATTTCAACCATTATCTTTACTGTTGAAGGGCAAGGTAAAAACATAATATAGTGATAAAACTTTAGTCACAATGACTAAAATATGCACATATACTTTCTTTTTCTGATTAAATCTTCCCGTTGGTTCCAATTTAATCAGAAAATTTAACGAATTACAATATTCGCAAAACTTTAGTGAGAGAAACCAAAACTTTTTCGAAAACAGTTGCATCTCTTTTCCATATCAACTAAAAAAATCAGAATGGAATAAGCACTTTTCTTTCTTAACCTCAACTATACGCTGAGTAACCTCAAAATTTTATCTGTAGCGTTGATCGGAATCAACTTTTATCTGTTAATTTCTCTCTACTTGGGAATAATTGTATGTCTTAATTTAACGTTGGTCAAAATTAAAACGTACAACTTTTCTTTACTCTCAATTTTATATCACCGTTGGGTAGAAATAGAACACGAATAATAATTATAATATTGCCATCATCAACTTTGGTCAGAAAATGACAACATCATAATAAACTTTAAATTTCTTTTTTTAAGAGCAAACTAATGCTCAACTTGACACTTACAATGTCAAAATGGTGCCAAAACAATCTTTCTTTGACTTACAATAGCGGAAGCTTTTCTTAACCTTAAACTTAAAAAACGCATTTTTCCCACAGGAAAAAAACTCATCTGAGTTTATCTTTCTTTATTGTAGCGGTAAACTTTTCTTTCTTTTCAGAAGCAATTCTTTATTTTTCTCTTTTCTCTAAAAACTTGAATACTTTGATGCAAAATTTATCAGAGATATAAACTTTCAACCTTATACTCATAAAATTATAATATTGTTATCATCAACGTTGGTCAGAAAATAACAATACCATAATTCAACTTTAAACAAATATCTTTCGACTCCTCTATTTAAATTTTCCCGTTGGTTCCAATTTAAATAGAGGATAAACCTTTTACTTTGTAGTGGAAGCTTTTAAAATCTATATTCAGAATCATTACTTCACTTATTCTGATCTCTAAACAAAATATACATTGATGTAAATTTAAATAGAGATTAACACTAATCAAGACATCAAAATGTCACTGAGAAATGCTTCTAAAAATAGAAAAAACCTAAAAAACTTCTCCATATTGTGCTTTGGCCCAGCGGGAAAAACGGCCCGCGGCCCTTTTATGCGCGGCGGCCTGGGCCTACAGCTCGAAAACTGAAGACTGGGCCAATCGCGGCGCTGCTCCTGGGCTGAAAGCAGCCCGCCAGCCGCCGAGTGCTATCTACCGTCAGATCAAATCCGAAGGCCCTCCGGCAATCCCGGTGAAACAAAACCGCCGGCGGCCGGCCTCCCCTTGAAACCCTAGCTCATTTTTCACCTCCCCTTTCTCTCTCCCGAAACGGAGGCGGCGGCCCGAGCGGCGGTCCGCACGGTGGCTCGCCGGAGGAGACGGCCGGTGCCGCCGCCTGGCCATGCGCAGTAGCCCCGAGCACTTCTGTCTTCCTCCTTTCTGTCCACCGAAACGGCGGCGGCCGGAGGGAAGTGGTGGCGGCGCCCGCCGCGAAGAATCTCACCGGCGCCCTCCAAGCCTCAACTCCCTTCTCTTTCTTTCTCGTGCACCGAGCGGTGGCGGCCACTGGTTGGCCGGAGAAGAGCAACAGCAGCGCCGTTGCAGATCCCCTTGCCGGGGAGCGCCTTCGCCCTTGCGCGAGTGCGCCGCCATCGAGCGGTTTTGCTGCGGTGCTTGAGCCCGCATGCGAGCACCCCCCCCCCCCCCGACGTCCCGGTGGCGAAACCGGCGGCTCCTATCTCTGCCCCGCACCGGCGAGCAGCGGCGCGGGTCTGAGCCGCAGGTGGAGGCGGTGGCGCACGGACCAGGTGAGTTCGGCGGCACCTTTGTCTCTAGGATTGGGGTTTGGATACACTGTCTTTTTCGATTCGAGATCGAATGTCTCACTTTCTGTTCTCTGATTCTTTTGATTCATGACCGAATCCATTTTCCCTATTCGATCTACGCACTAGATCGACTCTGATACCATTGTTAGAAACTTTAGGACCATCTAGCTGTAGATCGGAGGGACTACTCACTGGTTCTTGAAGAAGAAACCGTCCATGGTCGATGACGAGCATGATGACGGAGTCCAGAGTGCCGCCAGCGTAGTCATGGACACGCCGCCGGAGTGGTTCAAGGTGGAGGACGACGTGCAGTGCCGGTGCTGGTGGCGGCTTCCCGTCGCTGTCAGCGCCCCCTCTCTAGATCGGGTTAGGGTTTGGATGGTGGGAACTGTAGCGGCGGTGAACCTCGTGACCAGTGCCGCAGTCCCCACCTCCTCTATATATGGCACTACGCGACGGGGGCCCACCAGCCGTCTATTGGGCTGGGCGTCCCCGATCAGGACGCGAGTCAAGGTTGGCCCAGTCGTTGGACTGGCCCGGTGGAGATCAATACTAACACCCACGCCAAGAGCACATGGCGCCCATGAAGCACCTGCTCAGGTACGTCGCTGGGACGACGGAGTATGGCTTGGTGTATGTTGGGAGGAGCACCGAGCTCGAACTCGTCGGCTACAGCAACAGTGACATGGGAGGGGACCTCGACGACCGGAAGAGCACGAGCGGCATCATCTGCTTCCTCGATTGCAACCCAGTGGCTTGGCAGTCACACAGAAGCAGCGCGTGGTGGCGTTATCGCCGTGCGAAGCGGAGTACATCGCTGGCGCAACAGCTGCTTGCCAGGGCGTGTGGCTCAGGCGTCTACTAGAGGACGTGCTCGGCGTCAAGTCTTCCCCGCCACAGTTGAAGATGGACAACATGTCCGTGATCGCCCTCAGCAAGAATCCTGTGCTTCACGATAGAAGTAAGCACATTGATACAAAATTCCATTATATTCGTGAATGCTCGGAGAAGGGGGCAGTATGTTTGGAGTTTGCGAGCACACAGGAGCAGCTCACGGACATCATGACAAAGGCACTCGGGAGATCCAAGTTCCAGGAACTCCGTGAGCTGATCGGCGTCGTGAAGCTGAAGTGAACAATGCCAGACTTAGGGCCTTAGGGGGAGATTGTTAAGTAACTCAGGCATGTTCAGAGCTCCAAGTTATCACCTGTACAGCGTAGCTAGCTTGTTTTTCTTTCAGTTAGCGAGCCCAAGTCTGTTAGGGGCGCGTCCAGGAGTCCGTTCGATGCGCGCTGCGTTCGCGCGGGAACGGGTGAGAGTCCGAGCTTCTCGGCATGTTCTTGAGTGGTGGGATGGCGCCGCTCGCGACGGGAAGATGGCGCAGTGCGCGTCGTGGCCGCAAGGCCCGTGATTCAGTTGTTTGCTTTACATATTTATACAAGATGCAGAAAACGCGGTGAAGTGAGCCCGCACCAAAAGTTTCCTCGTGTTCGCGTGTGTTTCTGTGTGTCCACTGTGCTCGAATGTGTGCGTGTAGTGCTCGCCAGGTTGGAGTGCTGCTCGTCGGGGTGCTCGCCAGGGTGCTCGCCGGAGGAGTAGTGCTCGCCAGGGTGCTCGCCCGGGAGTTCTGGATGCCGGTGTGCTCGCCGGGGTCTTCGTCATCAGGCAGGGGACCCCCTATCCCCCATGCTGTTTATTCTAGTAATGGACATCCTGAATAACCTGATTGAGAAGGCTAGCAATGTAGGACTGCTACAAGCGCTCTCTACACGAAGTATTCATCACCATGTGTTCCTGTATGCACATGATGTTGTTTTGTTCCTTCGCCCTATCGCCATGGACTTGCATTTGGTGGATGATCTGTTACAGCTGTTCAGCGCGACCTCTCACTACTAGAAAACAGGTTTTTAGCACCGGCTGAGAAGGGCCTAAGGTACCGGTTTCCCAACCGGTGCCCCACAACCGAGACCATTGGCTTGGGTCTAAAACACCGGGTAATAAATATCCAGTGCCTTAGGCACCCATTGGTACCGGTTGGAAAGTCCAACCGGTACCAAAGAGGCTGACACGCTGACGCAAGGTGGCAGCACCTTTGGTACCGGTTGGTCTTTCCAACCGGTACCAATGATCTTTTCCCTTTTTTTCTCAAATCCAATTTTGTTTGTTATATTTATTACTGTTTATTCTTTTATAATTGCTAAACGCACTCAAGCCCTATAGTACTATACGTTCATTGGTTGTTCGTGTTCGTTTTCAGAGAATATTTGAAACTAACTAAAAGTGAAATGCGAGCATATAATTAAGCTAATTAGATGAACTAATATATTTACAAATTTACAAACATCAAGGCATAATGTTTAAAAATATTTACAAATGTACAAGTCATGTTTGTAGTCCAACTACTGGTCCCCTCAGGAGGTCGATGGAAGTCCTCCATGGATGTGACCGTCGTGGTAGAACTCGCCTCTAGGATCCAAGATCTCGTTCAAAATGAATCCGGCGAGCTACTCGCACACGGCATTGATCCGATCAGTAGAGTA
Organism: Panicum virgatum; assembly: GCF_016808335.1. NCBI lineage: Eukaryota > Viridiplantae > Streptophyta > Magnoliopsida > Poales > Poaceae > Panicum > Panicum virgatum. The sequence continues at coordinate 46,956,147 of NC_053147.1, read as the reverse complement.
ACATTCATCCCCCATTTGAGACATCTATCATTTAGGAAAAAAGGATTAACATCATGTGCGTTAGTACAATTATAAAAATATACTAGTGAACGGTTTGGACGTACTCTCGTGTCTTCATCAGTAGCCTTCCCGCATGGAGTCATGATGTGCAAGTAGTCGCATACGTAGTACCCGCACCAATCAGTTCCTTGTTGTTGTCTCGCACACTTAAGGAGAATCAAATAAATTACTCAATTTAGAACAATTTGTGATTATATACTTAACTAGACAAATCTTTATGAATCAACATACCGGATTATCCATGTTAATGTTCAGTTCGGGCCTCCATTGACCACGTCCTTTGTTATTTTTCACAAATTTTTTGCAAACCCTGCGCTCAAAGTTAAGTTTGATATTCAGGAATTGTTATTAACAGAAAAAGAATTTGATCATGCAAACTGAACTTACCTGTTCAAGGGGTCTAGGATATGTTGGATTGCGGACTTTGGATTTCTCATTGAGTCAAAGACTATAAGATTGCCGGTCTCTACGGAAAGTATGCGTAAAATCCAATGATAACTGCAGATATAGATATGATATATACATACATGCATTAGACGACTTAGTATTTATTTAGTAATATAACAGAGGATTGAGTCGACCAAGACTTACCCAAAGTTGTATCGTATGAAAATATATGATTTGTAATTTTGCCTAGTCAACGAATCATATATGTTTTGGCACGTTTCCATGTAATTTTCGTTGAACACTTTCTGGTTGACTAGCAAAGGAGACATGAAGCCGATCTGATGGTGCCATCCATGTTTTCGGCTTCTTTGGGTCTCCTGTCTAAATGATACAATAGAAATTTTATAATGCACACATATAATTATGTTCTTGTTAACAAAAAATATTAATGTAGAGGTAAGTGATACTTACAAAACCCAAATGGTGATGATAGAGGCGTCGAGGGCTTGTCGATGGTAAATGTGATATAAATTTTCAAAGTACACCTAGAAGTCGTCCTCCCCGCGGAAGAAATCATGGTCACGATACTTGGCTCCAAACATTTTCTCTTCGTCATTCGACATTCGCAGGTACCATCTATGCAAATTGAACATCTGCGTGCCTAGACTTTTCTCCTCTTCCTCAGTGACAAAAGATTTTCCATGCTGGAATGGAGTAAGAACAGGAGCGACAGGGATTTCCGCCTCCACTTGCCCCGTTGCCTCCTCTAGCATTAATCCAGTTTCAGAAAGAAATATCGCGGCCTGCAGGTCCGCCTGGAGTTGTACGTCCGTCGGGTGTAGGAGTGGCAACCCTGGCACCCGGAGGGGCTCGAGTTCTTTTTGTTGTGTGCCAAGTTGAGGAATGGTCTTGCCACATTTTTTCTTCAGATTTCTCACGTTGTGTGCCTTTGTCAGAGTACGATCATAGTCCGAGGGTAAGCTTTTCGGTTTTGGTGGGTTGGCTAGGTTTGCGAGAAGTTTTTTACCTAGTTCTAGAGGTACCTTTTCTCTCGGCGGGGGGACTTTAGGCTTCAATTGTTCTTTTATATATCGAGCAGTCTGCTCTTCCAACTCCTCAGCGGTTTTCTCGTAGGTTAATTTGGGAGGGATGCTGTCTTTTTATTTCCTTTTTCTGGTGCAGGAGGAGTTGGAGTACTTGTGGCCCTTTGCGCCGGCGGAGACGGTGGTGAAGGAGGTGGTTGTGGGGACGGCGGTGAGGGAGGCCGCGGAGACGGGCGATCGGTCTGCACGGGAGCTGTTGTGCTTGCAGTAAGTTTGATGTCGGCCTTGCGCCATAGAACGATCCCGTGCAGTGCGTCTCCCAATGTCTTCTCTCCATCCCCTCCAACGAAGTTGAGCTCAAGATCCTCATTGTTTCCAACTATCTGCTCGACTGTGACGGAGGTGTAGCCAGGGGGTATCGGCCTTCCATGAATTGTAGTAGAAGGATTCAGGGGCAGGGCTGACCCGTATGCGACATGAATGGATATATTTCTTGCTCGCACATGAAGCTCGCACGGTGTCGGCATGGTGACATCATCCACTGGATACCTCTGGTCATCTACCGCCGTTGGCTCAATCTGGGGTTGTTGTTCCACTTGTACGTCGGGCGCCGCCGTGGATGCACAGCTGCTGCGTCGCTGAGAGGCCGGGCTTATCACAACATCCGGGTGCGACCTAGCAGTGCCCCTTTAGCTCAGAGCTGGCTGCACTGCCTCATTGACCCTGGCGTCCATCTGAGATTCCAAGGACGCAACCCTCCTGTTCATCTCTTCTTGTATGGCACGAAATTTCTCTTCCTGTTCGGCTTTGCTCTTTCGGTGAGTCTTGTAAGACGAATCTCCGGCCCAAGCAACTTTCCATGGGACCACGCCGATGCCGCGGGCTCGTCCTGGGTGTTCCGGATTCTTTAATGCCCTTGTCAGCTCATCATTCTCCCTTTGAGGCTGGAATGTTCCTTGTTGGGTCTCATCTATTGCAGCGACTAGATCGCGGGACACTTCTTGCATATGCTCGGGCACGACCAAACTTCCATTCAACTGGTTTAGTGTCACGCCATTAGCAAATAACCACCACTTGGATATATCCGACCAATCCCAAGTCGTCGGCCTGATGCCTCTATCCATAAGGTCCTGCTCCATCTTCTGCCATTTTTTAACTGACTTCTTGTACCCGGCAGCCCCAAGGTGGTGGTTGTACTTCTTATTTGCTGCATTCACCTTGGCATGTTCGGATTTTTCTTGGGCTTTCTCTAATAGTTTGTATTGTTTGAACTCCTCCCAGTATGGTTTAACCTGAGGAAGATCATCCTAGTTCGGCTCCTTATCCTTCTTGATGTAATTGATGTACAACTTCTTCTTGAAAGTTGCAAAGGCAAGTGCCATCTTTTTCAAGGCACATTTCTTCACAAGTTCTTGGTCAACTCCTTCAGGAAGAGTGAACGCAGTGGTAACCCTAAGTTTTCTAATCGCAGAGGCCCGGGTTCGACTCCCGCGCGCCACTTTTTTTTGCCAAAAATTTGGTACCGGTTGAAACCTTCAACCGGTGCCAATAGATTATTTACAAAATCGATTAATTGAATAGTAAATCTTTTCAATGTATAACTAATCATATTAATTGCATAATAAATCAAATAATTACATAATAAATCATTTAAATGCACAATAATTTTAATTACTACATAATAAATCATTTAGGTGCATAACTAATTATTTTAATTGCATAATAAATCATTTAAATGCACAATAATTTTAATTACCACATAATAAATCATTTAGGTGCATAACTAATTATTTTAATTGCATAATAAATCATAATAAATCAAATAATTGCATATTAAATCATTTAAATGTACAATAATTTTAATTACTACATAATAAATCATTTAGGTGCATAAATAATTATTTTAATTGCATAATAAATCAAATAATTGCATAATAAATCATTTAAATGTACAATAATTCTAATTACTACATGATAAATCATTTAGGTGCATAATTAATCATTTTAATTGCATAATAAATCAAATAATTGCATAATAAATCATTTAATTTTCCAATAAATCAATTCATTGCATAAGAAATCTGATAATGTTCACAAAAAATATTACAAGACATAATCATTCAACTAAGAGAATATTAACGATGGTTCGCTTTACAATCGTCCCTTCATTATGATCATGACGTGCGTACGGAGCCTCCTCTTCGGCTAAAAGAATACTTGTGTCAACCTCCACTGCGAACACAATCATATCTTCAATCTTATTGTATTCTTCTTCATCTGTGTCATCGTCGACTCCCACAATTTTCCTTTTTCCTGCCAGAACAATATGGCGCTTTGGCTCATCTCCGGCACCTACAAAACTTGATTTATTTCTGAACTTGTCCTTTCTCGGCTTGCTAGACATGTCCTACACATAGAAAACTTGAGTGACATCTTTAGCTAGGACAAATGGTTCGTCTCGATAGCCAAGCTCTTTGAGGTCTACCTTTTCCTGTGAGTTTAACCCATTGACAACGAAATAGAGGTATCTTCAACGGCCCATAGTCGAGTTCCTAGATCTCTTCAATGTAACCAAAATATGAGTTTGTTTGGCCACTAGAGTCGGTGGCATCTATACGGACACCACTATTTTGATTGGTGCTCTTGTTATCTTGGGCTCTTGTATAAAATGTGTAACCATTAATTTCATATCCTTGGTACATCAGGATTGAATTTGCCAGACCCCTGGCCAGCCAAGCTAGCTGCTCATAATTTTGATCGTTGGCCATGACTTCCTTTTGTAACCAGGTGGCGAATGTATTGTTATGATGTTTTGTAATCCATGTCTCAGACTTCAAAGGGTATATGCTTCGCACAATTTGCATGTGCTCCTCCATGTATGGAGCCACCAAGGCTGATTGTTGCAGAACTGTGAGATGTGCTTTGTTCAACGTGGCATGATCTATGGCATTTACTGATTTTCTTCCAAGTGAGCCCTTTCCAATCAGCCGCCCCTCATGACGTGATACTGGAATCCCAATTGGACAGAGTTCTTCCACATAGTCAACACAAAACTCAATGACCTCCTCTGTGACGTAACCCTTCGCAATGCTTCCTTCTGGACGAGCCTGATTACGAACATATTTCTTTAGGACTGCAAAGTATTGTTCAAAAGGGAACATATTATGAAGGAAAACAGGACCGAGAATACCAATCTCTTTGACCAGGTGAACTAGAAGATGCGTCATAATATTGAAGAATGATGGAGGAAATATCATTTCAAGACTGACTAAACTTTGGACAACATCCTCTTGTAGCCTGCTTAAACTGGATGGATCGATTGCCTTCTGAGAAATTATGTTGAGAAAGGCGCATAGTTTTATAATTGTTGCTCGAACATTAGCTGGTATAATACCTCTAAGTGCAACTGGAATTAATTGCGTCATCAACACGTGACAGTCAAGGGACTTTATGTGTGCGAATTTCTTCTCTTTCAAGTTCAGTAGCCTCTTTACATTCGAAGAGTAGACTGATGGGACCTTGATACTGTTCAAACAGTCGAACATACTTTGCTTCTCTTCCTTACTAAGAGTGTAGCATGCAAGACTTAGATAATGACATCCTTTATCCCTTTTTTTTGGATATAGGGCGGCCCGTTGTTTCATACGTTGAAGATCTTGCCGCGCTTCCAATGTATCCTTTGGTTTACCATAGACACCAAGGAAGCCTAGAAGGTTCACACAAAGATTTTTTATTAGGTGCATCACATCAATTGCGTGGCGGACGTCTAAGACTTCCCAATAAGGTAACTCCCAAAAAATACTCTTCTTCTTCCACATAGGTGCACGTCCATCATCACTCTGCACTGATCTGTTGCTGGGTCCTTTTCCAAATACTACTTTTATATCTTTGACCATTTCAAACACCATTTCCCCACAACGGTGCCTAGGCTTGGTACGATGATCTGTCTTTCCATCGTAGTGAGCATGCCTCCTCCTTAATGGGTGCTTGATCGGAAGAAATCGACGATGACCCATATACATGATCTTCCTACAGTGCTTGAGGTATGTGCTGTTGGTTTCTTCTAAACAATGCGTGCATGCCCTATAACCCTTATTGGATTGTCCGGAGAGGTTACTTAGTGCTGGCCAATCGTTGGTGGTTACGAAAAGCAATGCACGAAGGTTAAAATGATCCTCTGCGTGCGCATCCCACATACGAACACCCTCCTCTTTCCACAAAAATAGAAGATCCTCAATCAGTGGTTTCAGATACACATCTATATCGTTACCGGATTGCTTCGGGCCGGGGATAAGCACCGGCAACATAATGAATTTCCGCTTCATACACAACCAGGGAGGAAGGTTGTATATACATAGTGCCACAGGCCAAGTACTATGACCACTGCTCTGCTCACCGAAAGGATTCATGCCATCCATACTTAAGCCGAACTTTATATTCCTCGCATCATTTGCAAATGTTGGGAATGTTCTGTCCACTTTTCTCCACTGCGACCCATCAGCGGGGTGTCTCAACATATTGTCTTGCTTACGTTCTTCTTTGTGCCATCGCATTAATTTAGCATTTGTTTTGTTCATGAACAAATGTTTCAGACGTGGTATTAGAGGGAAATATCACATCACCTTGGCAGGCATCCTCTTCTTGACACGCATCCCCTCAACGTCGCCTGGATCATCTCGAGGGATCTTATACAGGCATGCGTTGCATACAGGGCATGAATCCAAATTTTCATACTCAACTCGATATAGGATGCAGTCATTAGGACAAGCATGTATCTTTTGTGCCTCTAATCCTAAAGGACAAATAACTTTTTTTGCCTCGTATATTGTCGCCGGCAAGGTGTTACCCTCAGGGAGTAATTTTTTTATAAGTTTCAGCAACTCCTCGAATCCCTTGTCAGACAAACCATTTGATTCCTTCCATTGCAACAATTCCAATGTCGTACCCAACTTCTTTTAGTCTTGTTTGCAATCAGGGTACAACAATGTTCTGTAGTCCTCCAACATACGCTTCAGATCTCTCGATTCCTTTTCTGTTTCGCAACCTTTCTCAGTTTCGCGCAGCATATGACCAAGATCATCTTCTACAATGTATCCTTCAGTATCTTCTTCAAGCTCACCCATTGCAGTGTCATTGAAAAAGGCATTATAATTGGCTGCAAAGTCAGGAATCCTGTCCTCTTCTTCTACATTATTATCCAGCATAATTCCTCTTTCGCCATGCTTGGTCCAAACATAGTAGTTCGGCATGAAACCACTATTGAACAAGTGACTGTGGATGGTTCTTGATGATGAGTAATCCTTCTCATTCTTACAGAATTTGTATGGACAATGAACGAAACCGCCATACTTGTGTTTATCGGCCGCTTCTATGAATTCATGCACGCCATCAATGAACTCCTTTGAACGCCGGTCGGCCATGTACATCCATTGCCGACTCATCTGGGTCCACAATACATTTATATACATCATTGTAGTGTACAAATAGTTCATTCATACTACCAATTTATAACTAATATTCAATACGCTATTAATAAAACTGAACTACAAAATTATAACGATGCATATGGCCTTCTGACTGCATGACTGTGTAAAAACTTTGTTTCTCTATATGGAACTTTATATTTTTGTACAAGAAACGACGCATGTGGGCTTCTGGCCTAGCTGAGCTGCGGGTCTCGAATTGGCGCAGCATGCATCTCGAATGTGGAATCTTGTAAAATTTTGAAATTTTGAAGGGAACTAAATAAAGCACCCTTGCATATGTAATTGATAATATTTCCATACAAAATTTGAATTCAAATATATAATTGATAATGCATATAACTATAATAAATAGATACTATTCACTTATCAAGTAAATTGATAAAATATATAAATACAATAATTTGATAGTATTCACATATCAAATAAATTGATAACGCATATAACTACAATAAAATACTACAACTAAAAATAATTATCACATGTATAAACTAAATTAAGTGATAACTGCTTCTAAAAACCAATTGCTAAGTTATGGAGAAAAATAACTAATCTTTTTTGAAAAAAAATAAAAATTCGTCTCCCCTCCCCTCACTCAGCTGCCATGAACAGTGAGTTCACGGCAGCTTGGAGGGGGGAGGGGTTAGTGTATTTATAGGCGTGGCTCAAAGGCACCGGTTGGTGCTCAACAACCGGTGCCAAACAATAGGCATAGGCACCGGTTGAAGTTACCAACCGGTGTCTTTGTTGTGGGCATGTGGCGGCACCGGGTCATGGCAAAACCCGGTGCCATTGTCCGCCCTTTAGGCACCGGTTGGGGCCACCAACCGGTCCCAAAAGAACTTGGTACCAGTTGGTGGCACCAACCGGTGCCTATACTGGGGTTTTGGTACCGGGTAATGCTTTAACCCGGTACCAAACCCCTTATCTTTGATCGCCGCTGGCGAAAGGTACCAGCTGCTTTTGCAACCGGTACTGATGCCACACATCAGTACCGGTTACAAAAGCAGCTGGTACCTTTGACCAGGACATTTGGCCCGTTTTCTAGTAGTGTCTGGGCTCAAAACCAACATCCATAAAAGTAGTGTGCCACCTATTCAGTGCTCAGAAGAGGACCTGGTGGTGGTTCAGACACACCTTCCCTGCGAAATCCAGGAGTTTCTATGCAAATATATTGGCCTCCCCCTTTCTATCAAGAAGCTAACCAAAGCACAGTTGATTTCTTTGATTGAGAGAATTACTGATCAATTACCTGGGTGGAAGGCAAACTTAATGAACAGAGCTGGCCGAGCTACATATGTTCAGTCAGTTCTCACCTCTGCCTTGATATATTATGCCACTTCACTGGAGCTTCCCCCTTGGTGCTTGAAAGCAGTGGACAAGATCCATCGTAATTTTCTGTGGAGAGGTAGGAAGGAGGCCAATGGCGGCCACTGTCTGATTGCATGGCCCAAAGTCAGTCGCCCAAAGGAATTGATTGACCCGGGTATTGTAGAGAGTTGAGCAAACACCACACACCCTAGGAAGGGGGCTGACCTTTTATTATGTAGGCCGTATAGGCTTGTGGTACAAGTAATACAATACAAGCACATATACAACACTATATATTTAACAGGTATATTGGATCTGTAGAGGTTCAGTTGGGCACTGAGGGTTCGCTGGTTGTGGCTGAGCAAAACAGAGCCGGGAAAACCATGGGCGGAGTTGATATGTTTGGAACAAGAATAATAAGCTGGCTCTCACCCCCTAACCTTCCAAGGTGGTACTAAGCCACCACACCACAACCACAATTGGGCCACATGAGCCAAGAACTACTATTACTACGAGATATTGGGCTGGGGTATTACACTTGCTTTGCATGATGGAAACATGAACGACAAAGCTACTGAGCCTACTTAAACAAGTCTGTTTATTATTGATTATAAGAAGTTTGGCAGCTCCTTCCCTATTTCAAGTACAAGTGTATACAAATATTTGGGATCCACGTAATGGTTAGGTATATGTTTTCCTCAAAGCTTAACATGTGTAAGCATTATGGCTTGCGTGTATCTGTCATGGGCAGTCAGCTGGACCTCTAACCATTAGGGTTAGAGTTAGAGATAGGATTAGATACCTTCCTTAGAGGTCAAGTAGGCCGCTCTATAAAAAGATTGATAGGGTTAGAGAGTAGAGACAGGCGCCAGCCGCTGCACTGGGATAATAGATTGATATTCTTCTTGCTTGCCGTTGGGATACATATTCTGCCTTTATATTGAGAAGCTTATTTCACACAATCCTTAGCAATATATCTAATCCTATCTCTAACCCTACCCCTAACCAATAGAGTATATTTGGGATATCACTATAATAGGTAGGTTAGGATTGTATCCGGACTCTACCATACCGTAGGAGAGGCTTGCCCTCCAAGTCATGTACCCTAATATATACCGGCCTGGACCTCAATGCAATACAATCAATCCATTACACCAATTCTCTTATTCTACATGGTATCACGAGTTTGGGTTCTAACCCTAGACCTCAAACCCTAGTTTTTCGCTGCTCGCGCCGTCGGCACCCCTCCGCACGCGTTGCCGCTAACCTGTTCCCCACGGTGCCCCTCGAGCATGCCGCCCTCACGAGGCCCTAGCGCGCCCCTGGGGAGGTTGCCCATGACCTACGCCGGTGGCAGCACCCTTCCAGTCTGTGTGGTCGATCGAATCAATCCACCGCCATCGTAGAAGGTCGTCCAGCAGCAGCAGATCGTGAAGAACTCACCCGGGTGTCGTCGTCTGCGGGCTGGCCTTGGCCTCCCTCCTCTGCTTCTATCCTGGCGAAATCCTTCAGCCGCAGGCCGGCTCTGTCGCTCCCGCCTCCTCCGGCAGATCCACGCCGGTTTCTTCCAACGTTGGCGGATCCGCTCCGCCCCGGTCTCCTACCCCACCACTCCTTGCCATGCGCCGGGCCGCCATCGCTCTGCCTCACTGGGCCTTCGCCCACGGGTGGCCGTGGTGTCGCTGGCTGCGCCGGACTATTTCTACGACGCCGCACCGAGCTGCATCCGCTCCGCGGGGCCCTTGCCCGTTGGTGACCGCGGCCGCGGCTAGCTGCGCGACTCACCCCGGGGTGCGTCCTTCCTCCAGACGCTGTGCACCCTAGCGGCGCGGCTCCGTCCTCCCTTTTCCTCCTTGCCGGGCCTCTCCGTATCGACCGCACGTGCCCACTGCCCACTCCTCTGATCTCCCTCTCGCACAAGATGGCCGTGCTGGTGTGATGTGCCGAGAGGAACAGATAAGATGGGTAAGGTGCTAAGCGCACCCCAAGAGTTCTACACCAAAAATTGTTCTGGTTTATTTTGGTTAATTTCTCTGATTTTTTACTCAATCACTAATCGAGATTGAGTCGCCCACCGCCCATCGATCCCACACCTCTACTTCGACGTCGGCGTCGACTTCACTGGCCTCTACTTCATCCTCGACATGCGGCATGGAGACATGGATGATGCCTTAGGGAATGCCTGTTTGCGCCGCCCTCCTCATCACTTCGTCCGCACATCGACCCTCGTCGGCTCGTCTTCGTCTTCACTGATCGGGATGTCTTCACCGACTTCGCCCACCATCATCTCGCTTCACACTAATCGGTCTAATCAGCCGACATGCATGATCCACCCGGCTCCCGCGACGTCTGCTCTCGTTGAGCGTGCCCCTTCACCGAGCATGGAGGGTTACCGCTGTGTCGCCTCTTGAGGCAGCAGTGGCATCACCCCGTGGTCTTCTTTGCCGTTGCTTCCTCACCGCTACCGACCATGCCCACAACTTCATCGTCGACTTGTCGCGCTTCGCGCATGGTCTTCGTCAAGCTGTACGAGTTATTCGCCGTCTCTTTCAAGCACCGCCGCCGCATCATCGGGATCATTCGGCCTTGTGCTGGAAAGTCTGGGTTCCCATCCTCGCTTCGTCTAGCACAACCAAGCATCTTCTCGTCCTCGACTACTTCGTCTACTCCAGCAACAGCAAGCATTGGCATCTTCTACCCCACCTTCTTCTGTGCCTGCGACCGCCATGGAGGCCTTCTCTGCTGGTCCCTTAGACGATAGCTTTTGGTTGTGCATCCCCCCTTGCATGCCCGGTACTGGCAACACTGGTGCATGCCCATAGTCTCTGATGCATTCCCGGGCCTGGCAAACCCGGGCATGGCTCGCCCAATGGCCTGACTGCATCGAATTCGGAATCGACACCCTCTACGATTGCCTCGACATGTCGCCATCTTCGTCTTTAGCATCTTCTCCATCACGCCACCATCACGGCGCCTCCTCATGCGCCCACGGCTTCATGTGCGGCTTCCTCGTCTTTGGCATCACTGCTACTCTACGCAAGGCACCCTCGACCACGGCAACTTGTCCTTATGCTCAGCTACCTTGACATCAGCACAAAGGGCTACCATCCGCACGAGGCTTCGCCAGTTTTTTCTCCAATCACAGCATTCGTAATGCACCGACGTTGTGCCTGCGGGGGAATGTCAGTCCGTTGGTTCCTACCTTCGGCTTCTTCTCTAGTCTCATCATCTGTAGTGCTTCCGCTGTGACTGCGGGGGATATAAGAGTATATTTGGGATATCTCTATAATACATAGGTTAGGATTGTATCCGAACTCTATCATACAGTAGGAGAGGCTTCCCTCCAAGTCATGTACCCCAATATATACCGGCCTAGACCTCAATGCAATACAATCAATCCATTACACCAATTCTATTATTCTACAAAATAGAACCTCAGTTCAGCTGACTGCTCACGGTAGTATCACTAGTGGTAATGGTTAAATATTATCTGACAAAAATGAATAAAGTACCTGATCCATAACATAAGCCATTGCCAAAGTTCGAGAAATCATAAGAGCGGTATTCTTCCATTTATTAACAAGCTGACAATAATTATTTGACTGATCACCAGAAGTTTGAACATCCCATGCATTAAATTTAGTATGTGCAGTTATCTCAGGTGACTTCTCCGTGAATGCACTTGATGGTAACTGAATATCAACAGTATGAGAATTAATGGCACCCCCACCATGTAGTTCTGGAAGCTCTGCAACAAGGAAGCCAACAACTAAGGGATGTTTCACCATCGGAAGAACTATAGCTCCAAAGTCTGTTATGACTTCCATCTGCAGGATATGTGTTACACAATTACGATGAAAATATGATGAGTAGAAGCAAGGGCACCTACTAACAATGGTTTCTATAACTGGATGGTTAAGCAAAACAGCCTCACGGTAGGTTCATAGGGTCAATTGGTGGTTTAGGGGAATGATCAGCGTGGCTCATTAAAGCTAGGAAATCTTATTTTTGTGAATTAAGAAGGGCAATAATTAATGACCTACTATGAAAGGTATTATAGAGGAAAAGCCCCAGAACCTACCAACATATGTCACTTTTTGTTTATTGTGCTAAACTCCCAGTGAATATTTTTCTCATTTGCTCTTCCCTTCATTATGAATCTACATAAATAGGTTAAAAACAGATTTCTAAGCATCCGATCTCAGGGCACTCTAAACATAGAATCCAAAGCAATGGCTAAGAAATTAATATGGTTGGTGGGGTTTACATTAAGATAAAAAGTTTCAATGAAATAAAATGACATCGCATAGTTAAAAAAAAACAGATGATAGTTAAATTGGAAGAAACAAAATTTGTGACTACTCTGGAATTGTCCAACAAAAAATATGTGCAACTGAACATTACAAATCGGTCCAAATTAGTTGATCGGGCCGGTTTTAGACCGAACCACACTAAGCCATGACTTGTTGAAATGGAAGGCAAATAAAAAAATAATATTTAATAATACCATAAGATGTTATGCTACATAAAAATAATACTTAATAATTTTTATATAAACCACCAGCTGGAAAAGTGAACTACACTGTTTAACTTTTTACACCTTGGATATAAGAGACTAAAATCAAAGGAGAGCTAGTATAAATGGTTTGATTGGGATTTTGGACCCATTGCCTGTCCACTAAAGGGACACGGCAACATCTCAAACCAGAGTCGTGCTGCTACGAGTCGCGAGTACAAGTAGTTGAATCACAAATCTCGTGTAGTAAAAACTATGATATTATTACAGCAAAGACAATGGACCAGTTACCTGCTGTTTTACTAGAAAAGCTTCTGCCGCTCTTAGTCCAGCTGATATAGAAAAATTACCAACTAGGACAACGGTATCTCTTTCAGGAACATTATTAATTTCAGGATATAAAGCAACTCGGCGTAGTTCCAGCTAGCTGATCCATAATATAACTGCCGGCAGGTCTCACATATACCTTTTATAATACATAATGACTGATAAATATCAATCATTTTTCAGAAAAAGGAATAAAGTAGATAAATATTAATCATGGGTGCTTAAACAAGCTCAGGGATAACCCGACACAGCCAACGGTGACATTTTTCAGAATCAACTGGAAATTAACAATTTCAGTTATGGTTTTATCTATTAATCCACAACAATTGAAATAGCAGTCCAGAGTCAAATTTGGCATTCATTAAAAATAGGCGCCAGTAGTTGGCAGCCAATGTTGTGTAAACTGCACGCATATCTTTTGAATTACGAGTTAAATTGCGCACAAGTCGGGGCTTACAGAGAGTACAGCATCGCGTGACACGACTACTCGGAACATCTCGAGCTGCTCCGCGCAGAGCCGTCGGAAGTCCGCGCTCGGTGCCGCCATGCCGCCGTCCTCGCCGCGCGGCACCTCCCCCGCCTCCCCAAGCCGCATGCGCCTGAACCGCACGGGCGACGCGTTCGAAGCCCGGCGGATGGCGGCCGCCACTGCCGCCGCCGAAGCGGGGCCCAGGTCCTCATCCTCCTCGCCGCACTCCCCCTCGCCGGGCCTTTCCTCCTCCGGCGGTGACGCGACGTGCCTTAGAGGCGAGTGGGCGCAGGCGCGGCGAGCAAGCAGCCCGAGTGGGAGGGCGATGAGGGTCGGGTTGGAAGAGGACGGTTTGGGGTGGCGGGAAGCCGGGGAGCACGGGCGGCGAAGGTGGAGCGGGGCGCTAAGGAACGTGGTCAGCCGGCGGTGGTGGGTTTTTTTACATATTTATTAAGGAGAGTCACTCCCTCGCTTAGTATTTTAAAAAAAGGTGTCTACATATTTAGCACTACTATAGCTACGATTTCTATATTTTTACCACTTTGTCCTACGTAGCACGACACGGCGGCACGACACGGTGGCGCCCGGTCAGCAAGGCGACATGAAATGTCGTTATTGCCCCTGCCCAGCTCCTCTCTTCTCCCTCTCCGACAGATGGGTCCCGCAGCTCCTCTCACTGCCAGGTGAGCCCCATTCGTCAGCTTCGTCTTCTACCTCCCCCTCCATGAGCTCGGCGTCGTCATCCCTGCTGCCCTGGAGCTGAGCTACGCCGCCGCGGCCAGCCGCATCCTCCTGCCGTTGCCTCAACGCCGCGGCCGAGGGCACCCAGCCTGCGCCCCCCGAGGGATCCGCGACGCCGCCCCGCCGGTCCCCTGCGCGGCAGAGAGGAACGTGCGGCCCGAGGCGTCCGGCATCGCGTACTCGACCGGATGGCGTGTGCGTGTGCAGCTTGCCTGCTGGTTAGCTTGCTGGCTCTCGTGCGAAGCTAGCTTGTGTGTGCATCGACGGCGCTTGCCGATGGTGACCCAGCCGCCGTGGAACACGACGGCTTGGCGACGGCGGCGCGGAGGTCGAGCGGGACGACCACCTTCCCGAGCAGCCTCCTCGAGCTAGCCCCGCCGCACGTGGCGCCCCTCCGGCCCGCGTACACAGCCACCTTGAGGCGCGAGTTGCGGCAGGGCCCGAAGAGCGCGGGCTTGGCGGTGGCCCGGTCGAGGTCGGCCTTGGAGACGTGGAACGCCGCGGCGAAGGCGCCCGTGCAGGAGGCGGGGCCCTCCTCGGCGGACGGCAGCGGGGCCGTGGCGGTCTGGTAGGGCAGCTTGTTGAGGCGGATCCGGCAGTAGCAGGGGCGCGGTGGTCGGGTGCACGCCCGCGCCGGAGCCGGAGCCGCCGCGCGGGAACGCCGACATCTTGAGCGCCAGGTTGCCGACCAGCACCCACACCAACGGGCACGGGTCCATCGCCGGGTCCTCTGCTGCGGGCTGTTGCGGGCTGCTGCGGTGGCGTGATCCTGGACTCGGGCACGTCGGTGACCCGGCTCGCCCGCCCCGTGTACGCGGCGGTGCGCGGGGCGTTTGGTCCGCGGCGGCGCTCCGACCGAGCCCCCGCGGGCCGTGCTGGGGCTCGCCGGGAAAACCCGGAGAGGCGTCTGCTCCGAGCTGCGTCTGCCCGGAGGTAGAAGACGAAGCTGACGAATGGGGCCCACCTGGCAATGAGAGGAGCTGCGGGACCCATCTGTCGGAGAGGGAGAAGAGAGGAGATGGGCAGGGGCAATAACGACATTTCACATCGCATTGCTGACCGGGCGCCACCGTGTCCTGCCGCCGTGTCGTGCCATGTAGGACAAAGTAGTAAAAATATAGAAATCGCAGCTACAGTAGTGCTAAATATGTAGACGCCTTTTTAAAAATGCTAAACAAGCGAGTGACTCTCCTTAAAGTGGTAAATATGTAAAAAACCCGGCGGTGGTTTGGAGGGGCGCCACTGCTGAAGCTGAAGCTGGCTTCGTCTCACAGCTTGGCTGTAGTGTCGCTGACTGGCTGTGGGGAGTCTTGTGGGACGCACGCCGGTGGGGCATTATCCTTCCACTCAGACTAAAATAAATCATTACATTTCTTACTAAAAGAAACAGAAAGCTTCTTTTGTTGGACAACTAATTTCTCATATGTATATTTAATAAAAACGATGGTAAATATTAGGTTTGTTTCTTGGAGGTGCAATATACCCATTTTATTAATATTTTAGTATCCTCACTAATTCACTTTATTTACTTAACTCTCAAAACAAAATTTATTGTCAATTTATTTCATTAAACTATTGATCTAATATACGTACTTCTTTATTGATTTTGTCTTTTTTTTATTCTGCTTATACAAGTTGAGTTCTAAACCTGTTAGATGCTAGATACAGATGGACCAACATCTTTGCTGACTGCAGCGAGTAGGAGGAAATACATGACCCTATACAAGAGATATCCCCGAGCAAAATCTAGGCAAGATAATATTTCGTAAAAAATGATATGTGACCTAGCAATCCTATAACAAGTTAGTCACTTTTGGTTCAAGAGTAAATGGTGTTAGATATGATAACGCCATCAACGCGCCACTCGCGCTGGGGCAGCACACGACAGTGCGCGGAGCCACGGGGTATGCCAGGTGGGCCGCGGCATACCCTGCTGTCCAGTCCATCCCCGTAGTAGGTATATATTCTCTCCATCCCTAAATAAGTATTGCTCCACTTCCCGAAAAACAATTTTAATTAATTTTATATTGAAAAATATTAATAGTTATGATACATAATTAGTATTACTGGAAAGATTTTTGAATCTAGTTTTTTACAAAATTATTTGGAGACTCAAATGTTGCACATATTTACTACAAATCGAGTCAAATTTGTGATACGCACACCAACGGCGACATTTATTTAGGGACAGAGGGAGTATGTGTTAAAAAAAACCTACTGCATCGGCTTCTCCACGAGAGAGCGCAAGTGCAACCGTTCTGCTACTGCCCACTGGGCCTAGTGTTTTATCCTCGTACTTCCTCTGTCCGGGAAAGAATGCAACTTTCGCTTTTGTCACGCAAACCAATAAAAAGGTAAAATGACGTATATACCCCTATTGTGATTCAAACGAGCTCTGGAATATTCGCTGTGGTATGGAGCGGTAGCGAAAAAAGCTCCGGGTGCAGGCACTTTTTTATTCCATGAGCTGCACTTGTTTTACTGTGGTGCCAGATCCACGTGCGTGGCTAAGAGGCCATCAGCTCCGTGTCAGTGATTTTTTTTTTTTCAATTAGTGGGTCTCATATTGAGTGGTGTATTCTAGAATTGAATTTTTTCTTGGACAATTTTTGAATCTTATAATTGTATTCTTTCTCGGACGGAAGTAGTACTCAATTTTTAAGATCGCGCGTCATGCAAGCCCTGCCGTGCGACCGCGCCCGCCGCCAGCCTGACAGGGATCAGGGCAACTAGAGCTCGAGTGATCCAGTCCGATCCACTGCTTCAGTCGAGTGCTCCGTGCCTGATTGTCTGATTGCCTCTTTGGTGTACTTTGCAAGATTTTGGGTTAAAAAATAAGTTAGGTAATATCATGTTACTTGTTAAGTGGGATATTTTCATCAAAGTGATTAAGATGACACAATCGAGACTTTCCATGAACATTAATCATCTTTGAACTATTTTAGATGTGTTAAGCTTCTTTTATGCATATTTTGTTGCACTTAATTGGTGAATTTAAGACTTATTAACAAATTTTTGTATTATTGTATACCAAATGAATTGGCAGATTTTGATTATATACAAATCATACCATTTTGATACGGACTATATCAAATTGTATATGAAATATTATCTCGGCATATCCTTTGCTAAAATCCTAAATCCGCCACTTGCACACGACCGCATGTGACTCCTCCAGTCAGCTCCTCTCCGTACTGAAACATCCCCATCCATAATCCCACCTCGCATGTTTTCCAAAGCCTTGTTTGCTCTCTCTCTTCCACCCACAGCATAGCCATGAAGCTATTTTAACATACAATTTGTCTATAAAAATATTTTAATTTCTTCACATGATCTCAGTTTTGAATATCGATTATCATTGTGTTCTACGTGGTGAGACGGACAAAATTAGATCCTACTTGTATATATTTTGAAGATGTTTTGCACTATTACCTTGTTGCTTTTATCACCAAGTTATCGGTAATTGCTTAGATCTTGTTAGGTTAATCCGTTTAATCTGGTTTGCTTTAAGTTTTTACCACAAGTTATCGACATCTGCTTAGGTCTTGCTAGGTTACTCCGTATAATCTAGTTTGCTTTAAGCTTTTGTCACAAGTTATCTAACTTAGATCTATCTTGATTGGCTACCTCATGTGATCTGATCACACAGGCCAATTTTGATTTGGATATGGGTGTTGCTCACAAGCTGTGCTGCTTTTAAGTGTGGCTTGCATCCCCTCGATCGACTGTACGATAGCCGATTGCTGGTGTCATCTGTATCGGCTGGCTAGCCGATAGCCTTCTGCATCTAACGTTTACTCTCCTTGTCAACTACAGATCAAATTGACTAGTATGTCTAGCGCACCAGATGTGTGCCTGTTGGGCTCGGTACGTCGGAGCGAAGTAGATCTCCCCGGCTCTAGTGTACATGGAGCGTAAGGATTCCCTGTCTGGCGGAAGAATTTTCGTGTCAACACCTTCAGCGGGCGACCAGAGGGGCGCTTCAACGCCGGAGGCCGTGAAGATCTGCTTGGACTTGGGTGGGCGGACGCGGGGCTGTTTGGTCGTCGGCGAGGCCGACAAGGGGGACTCAGCCTTCAGCGGGCGACCACGGGGGCACTTCGCCACCGGCGAAGATGTGGAGAGCTACTTGGACTTGGCTGGGCGACCGCGGGGCCACTTGGTAGGCGGCACCAGCGACAAGGTTGGTTCCCTTCCCGCGGCAGCCACTTGCAGATCTGCCGCTATAAGGAAACTGTAGGATCAAGAACACCGACTAGAGGGGGTGAATAGGCAGTTTAAAACTAAAACCACAAATTCTAGAGAAAATTAATTAGTAAAACAAGAGAGCCATATGTCTTACTACTACTACTTCTAGTATGGGTTTGCAACCTAGGGTGACAAGATAAAATTCAAGCTCTAGTAAAGTAAATTGCTCAAAGTAAATGTACTAAACAATATAAGCAAGAGAGATAACCGAGCTTGACACAAGAATTTTTTCTGTGGTGTCGATGACTTGCCGGTCACCCCTAATCCACGTTGAGGTGGATTCCAAGAATCAATCGCTCCTCTATCAAGAACTCTCTTGATCTTGAGTTGGCTTGAATTAAAGAACCGCTCCACGCCTCGATTCCACTAGAGTTGCTCTTCACCACCCCGGTAAGGTGAGCACAAGACCTCTCACAACCGAATTTGGGGCTCCTCAACAATCTCCTTGGAGGTGCTCCACGAAATCCACTTCTCTAAGCCATCTAGGAAGCGGCAACTCCCAAGAGTAACAAGTCGATGACGCGTGCTTGAAGTTTCTCTAGTGCCACAAAGCTCAAACTCTTGATGCAATGCACTAGGATGCTCTCACACACTCAAGAATGCAATCTCTAAGCAAAAATGTGTGAGAGAGGGAAGGCTCAGCTCTAAAGAGTCAAGTATGCAGTCTAAATGGCCAAGAGAGCCTCCCCAAGGCCGGCCAAAGAGTATATATAGAGATCCCCTAAAAAACTAGCGGTTACACTCTTTTCTGCGTAATCGCGGACCGTCCGTGGTTTGAAAACCGGACTGTCTGCCCTTATAAACCAGTGAGTCAGAGTGCAATGATTGTGTGTCAAAACTAGCCATTACAGTCCTGGCGGACCATCCGCGCCCTAGGGGCGGACCGTCCGCAGTTATGGGTTCCAACCCACTAGAGAAAGCAAACATCTCTGGACGTTTTTCAAACTGACAGGCGGACCGACCGCGCCCCAGCTGCGGACCGTCCACCGTCCACCATCAAATTCCACCAGAGACCCAAAACGTCTCTGCTCATTTTGTCAAGTGACCGGCGGGCCGTCCGCGCCCCAGGGGCGGACCGTCCGCCGTTCAAGCCTTTAGCGCAAGCAGAGAAAGACATCTGTCTGGACAAATTTTATTTAAGCCGGCGTACCGTCCGCCCAACAGGGCCGGACCGTCTGCCCTTCATTTCTCTTCCCACCAGAGACGAAAACATGTGTCTGGACATTTTGAGTTAGAGGGGCAGACTGTCCGCCCGCCTGGGCTGGACCATCCGCCCTACATCGATCAGCTCCAACAGAGACAAAACATGTCTCTGGTCGATATCCAGTTGTATGGCGGACCGTCTGCCCCCCTAGGCCGGACCGTCCGCCCTTAGGCGGTCAGCACAAGTTTTCAAATCTTGATTTCCAAACCTCTACCGAAGTTAGCCCTCATGCATGCAACTAGACATTTTGAGCAAGATGGCACTAAGGATCCGTCAAGCACGAGTGCAAAGACCCCTCTTGATAGTACGGCTATCTATCCAACAAATCTGGTCATATTTCATCCACTAAACGCCTTGTGACCGGCAAAATGAAAAGCCCTATATTATACCTTTTCCTTGAGCCCATGTTTAGCACAACGTCCCCAAAACGTCTCATGAACACAATAAAATCCCATCCAACCGTGGACCAACCTATGCTCATCATCTCAAATGACATTGTTAGTCCACAAACCATTGTCATTAATTACCAAAACTCGAATTAGGGGCCTAGATGCTTTCAGAAACCAATGTCGGAGTCGGAAGAGGAGTCACTATTCAGCTCGATGAGGACCATTCCACCCACCTTGTTTGCCGTAGTCGAGCGATGTACGTACGGGTAGGGGTGGGGGGGTGGAGTAGGGAGGGGATAAAGAGGGAGATGAAGTAGGCAGGGGAAGAAGGGGGAGGTGCTTAGGGATATGAAAGTAATTTCCATCCATTCAGGCATTCCCTCATGATGCTTATGACACTAAGTTGTTGACGTGTCTCGCGACATCCCATGGCGAAGGACCCATCTATCCCTGCCCTATCCTTTAGGACGACCCCCAAGCCAGACTCGCTGCTTCTCTGCTCGCCGCTAGCCATTTCCACCAAAATCTGCCCCTGCTCACCGCTCGCCATTGCCACCAGCTCGGAAGGATGTCGCATGTTGCACAGTACTCATCCGGAAGGAGGCAAATGTCAAAGTTTGTTGGCAAGGAAACAGGGTTGCACATGGTGATTTGCCGGGTCTGCAAGAGGGCAAGGATGCATGAGGCCCGGTCGAAGAAGGAAAATGAGAACATAGGTTGGGTGTATTTCCAATGCCTAGTGAGTGGATTCGGCTTTATTTGGTTTTGTGCTTTTCATATCTCTGATTGGGTTTAAGCAAGGGTTTCTTGTTCGCTCTTTCAGGGGTGTGGCTACTTCATATGGCAGAGATGTAACTTGAATGATTTGGTGAAAGAAAAGAGGGTCTGGGTACAGTTTGATGATGAAGAAGAGATTCAAGAAGTGCAGTCCTTGGAACAGCAACCTAATGATGGTAGCTCTGCAGTAGGTGATGGGATGGTGATGAGCAACGGAATGAAAGCAAAGGTGGAGAGATTAACCCAAGCTATGTTTTTCTTTGTTTTGCTATCTGTAGCCCTTGCTGCATGTTGACATGAAAATCAACACACTGAAGCCCGAGAGCACCGTTCGCCAAGCTCAGACTGCAAATCTTCCGCACCAAGTGTGCCATTCAATTTGACCTGTAAATTAACAAGGAATCAATAAATGTTAAACTCGAGAGCGTATCGGCTGAATTTCCTAATATCCCTCGTGCAACATATCGGCAACTATCGCCGATGCAGAAAATGACAAAACGAATGAGATAAACTAATATAAATGCGGCATATGAGAATCAGCAAACACTGGCGATATAGAAAAGGACAAATCGGCTAGATTCAGCCGATGTACACGTGGAGCGATACAAAAGCTACAAAAATGTGGCTTAAGCAAAGCTACTAGAAAGCTACACTCGAAACAGATCTAATAGGCTTTATGGAGACTTGAATGAAAACAATGAATTCTACAGCCGATTGAGCATGTTTCGAGCTAGATAGATTTGATAAAGGCTAAAACAATAGGAAAAACCTACAGATCTAGCAAATATCGATAAATTGTGAATAAAACCAAACAAAGCAACAGCGATGCACCGGTAAACTAAAACTTAGATTTACTCGGGAAAAATGAATACTTACCAGTAAATCAAGTCGCTTGAATGTGTGACGTCCTTGATCAACTCGAAAGAGGTCGCAGAAAAGAAAATAGCGAAGTCGCAGACAAGAAATTAAATTGCAGAGAAATTGTAAATGTTTGTTGTATTGGATGTGTATCAATCTTTTACAGGTCACGTACAGCCGATATTTATATCCCTACGCTAACCGAGTCCTAGCTCATTACGGTGATTACAAAACCTGACGTAAAAGAAAAAGACTTCCTAAATATAAAAGAACCCACATGAAACTAAACTCTATTGGGATCTGGTCAAATCTAATCCTCCGCTAGTCAACAGAATCTCCATCGGCAACCCACATCATCGGCCGATTTCCATACCATACGCGCCGCCGCTTCCCAAATTGGTAGCTCATTCCATTTCAATGTCCATCTTCACACGTGTCAAAAAAACGGTGTCAACACTGCCATGGGAGTTGGTTATGCATCGAAGTAGAATGTAGGATTATGTGTATGTTTCCACATTCCTAACATCAACTAGAGTAGAAGAACTTGATTTTAGATGCAATTTCAAAAAAGTGCATTTGCATAGAAAGAGCTTGATTTTAGATGGCCTTTACAAAAAGAATCTTGTCATTTAGAGGTTGTATGAGGGAGAAAGACTAACCCAAATGTCAAATCAGATATTAAAAACATAAAGAGTTCTGTTCACAAGAAATGACGGCATCATTCATAAGGGATTCTAATAACACCGACATGTGGGATCGATGGGTCATTGCAACACCCAGTCCAAAATTTTAATTTAACGGGGCGCCAACTATTCCGGCGAAGACGAAAAATTCCCACGAAATGTCTCTTGTACCCTCACCGCTACCCCATCTCCCAAGGGTATTTTTGACAATCTCCACCCCGCACCCCATATCCATGGCTGTTTCTCTATCGCTTGGATCAGTTGCGCTTCCACCTCCATGCCGGCAATCGACCCAAGCCTACACGGTGACAAGGCTGAGGGCATCGGAGCTGCTTCCCCCGTCGGCCACTACCTCCTCATCGGATCTAGTACCTCGTCGATGACAACGCTGAGTGCACCGGAGCTGCTTCCCCGTCGGCCACTACCTCTTCCCCGGATCTGGTACCCCATTGTCGATGAGGCTAATCTCAGCGGAGTTGCTTCCCCGTCACCTAGAACCTCCTCACCGGATCTAGTACCCCGTCGGCGATGACGCTAAGCCCACCGGAGCTGCTTCCCTGTCGTCCTCTACCTCCTCACCAAATCTGGTACCCTGTCGTCGACGGCCACCGCTCAGATCAGCTACAACGTCGACCACAGTCGACGCACCGGATCTAGTACTCCTTTGTCAACGCTCGTCGCACCGGATCTGCTACAACATCCACGACGGTCGGCACACTGGATCTGGTATCCCTTCGACCATTCATTTCCAATGGATGTGCATGGCATTACTGGTTTGTCATCAGCTCTTAGATACTTGCAATGCTTAGAAGCCGCACGAGTAATTTTCACAACAAGGCTGGGACTACATATTTCCAATGCTTATAAGTGCTTCTAATTTACCTGATGCTTACAACTAATTGCTTTCTAAAGTATACAGTGTGCTAGGACGGTCTATGGAAGGAGGCGGAAAAAAGATGTTGCCATGGCTCCTGGAGGAGTTAGACAATCCAAGAGGGTGAGGTCAATCCTAGGACCAGATTTTTGTTCCCAGAGCTTCAACATGGATACTGAAAAGACTGCACACATCAGGAGCACGTCAGCTAGCTGCGCATAAAGAATTGCCACCAATTGCAGCGAACAGTATTGTTGGTGACAATGTTGCGTAGGAAGATTTGCCAACAGTTGCAGAAAACACTTGCTATCCTGACGACTTGAACTGTCCAGATGGTGGTAATAACGTCAACGAAGATGAGACCGGATGGAATACCTACTTTGTGCAGACGGATTCCAGAATTGAAGTTAGGTTCTTATGTTTCCTTTCCCACAAGTCTTTTAGCACTGATGGTTTCTTATTTGATGAATAATGAGATTTTGAATGAAATCATTGTATTGACTCCACAAAGAGGTGGCCGGAGGAAGGCGAGGCCAACAACCAAGGGAGTTTTGCCTGACAAGATTATCAGAGCTATGGGGAGAAGAATGCCCATCTCTGTTGCTGAGGGGAAGCTAAGGCCGCATGAACCTGTGCAAGCTGCCAAGTTTGCATCAGAGACTGTTGTTATTGTTAGGTCTCAAGATCCTGTCTTGAACCATTTGAAAAGTTACAATGAACAACCTGAGCATTTTGAAGGCTTCGTGGGAAGGCTAGTTGTTTTACATTCAAATCTTTTTATATGGCCCTTGTGTAACTCGGATTTCAATTCTAGTCACCAGGGGAGGTTAGCCATTAACACAAACCACAAGGCAACGATAGATGCTTGTGCTAGTGTATTCAAGTCAAGTATACGACAGAACCGGTATAGGTTGAAGCAAGAATACTTTGCTGGTGTCCCTACTAATGAGATCCCCAGAACTCTCCTATACCCTACATGAATGATGCATAGTGGTGTGAACTTGTTGACATGTGGTTATCTGCACACAACAGACTAATTTCTCTTGCTGTGCTTTCAAATATGTACTTATTATGGAGACTAACAAATACATCTCTTGCAGGGAGTTTTTGGCCAGAACAAGCAAAACCGTGCTAGAGTCAAGTTGTAATGTAAGTGTCAACACTCTTGTAATGTCAACACTCTTGTAATGTAACGTTTTCAATCTTCTACTGCTGCCTTAAATGAGTACATGTAACACCCAAATTCAAAATTTTGTTTGAAAAAAAATAAACTTTATTCAAGTGATGTTTGTGTTTTAAAAAAACAAACAACAAACAAACTTTCTTTTCTTCTACCAGCCCAGCCCACAATGCTTCCCTTTTCTTGCTCACCCCTTTTCTCTATTTCCCTGAGGCCTAGTCGGCCCAATCTACCAAGCCGGCCCAGCCAGCCCACTCTCCACTCCTCTCTCTGTCTCACTTGCAGGTGGGGCCCACCCGTCAGGGTCATCCCCTGCCTCCCGCCGTCTCGCCTCCTCGCCGTGCTGTGCGCCGCCGGCTGCATGCCTCCCCTTCCCCCTTCCTCTCAAACTCGCATTCAAAGCTCAGTGGAACCGCCACAACCTCCTCGCCTCCCCTTCCACTTTGCGCCAGTAGTGGCCGCCTCCACCGAAGGCCAATAATGGCCGGCGGTCGAGCTTCGCCGCCCCTTCCCCTCCCTGCCGACCTCTCCTCTCCCTCCCTCGGCCTATAAAGGGAACGCCTAGCCCGCGCGCTCTCCCCTTCCCCGCTCCTCGCCCTCGCTCTTTCTCTCGCACAGTGCTGCTGCCATCTCGAGCTCCTTGCACCGCCGTCGATCTCCCTCGCCGCTGCCTCTCGACGCCAAGCCACCGCCGGAGCTCTGCTTTGACGTGAGCAAGGTAGCCACCTCATTTCCCCTCTCCTTCTCCCTCTGCTGTGCTCGGAATTGGTCACCGAAGTCGGACCGGGCCATCTCACCGTCCTTCTGCTCGAAAATATCTTACTTTACTTCATAAAAATCTATTTTTTTTCTTTGTTATTTGTCAGTCTCGTGGATTTAAATGAGTTCTGAGTTTTGGTTCTTGCTCTATCAGTTGACTAGGACACCGGAGGTCCCCAGGTTTGTTTGCATCCGCTCAGCCCGTCGAAGAAGAAGAATTGGAAGAAATCTAATTCTACGTTAAGTTAGAAAATTGTCATATCATGGAACTTGGTAGCAGCAACAACAATGACAATGACAACGCTGATGAAAATCTGTGGAATGGTCCTCTTGTGATGAATGGAACTTGTGAATTTCTTTCCTCGATAGATGAGCTTGGCTACTTTCCCACTCTGCTCCAGGATATACTATGGGAGTTGGGAAACACCGTGAAGCCCCTCTACGTCACCGGTCACTACTCCGAGCCTGACTGCGACGACTACTACTGCACCCAGGTCCATATCAGGGAACGCTTGGATACTTCCAAAGGCATGAAGACCTGTTCGGCACACAACTGCACCGCGCCCCATGCTACCTACGCCGCCTCAGTCAGCGACGCCGCCAGGAGAGCTCTGTGGTCCCTCTGCTACACTCATCGCCAGGAACTAAGCTTCACCAAGTACCGTCACCTTCCTCATCATACCAGTGGAACTGAGGACACAGTAGTACCACTAGGACAAGCTGGAGATGACCGTCTCAATGTTCTTGCTCGAGTTACCGCAGCTTTGAACACGGATCTCGAGGGTGCCACCGCCGAGCTGGATAACACCCGCGAGAAACTACAAGAGGCTCAAGCCAAGATCGCACAACTAGAGCAACAGCTCGGTGGAGAAGACCCACCTGAGGATGCAGAAGAGCCCCTCTGTCCATCCATGTCGCCGCCCCGCAAGAGACTCCGCTACGGTGCACCAGGATCCGTCACCGATCTTTTGCCCTAGGCTTCTAGGTTCTTAGGCTGCTTACCCCTTTTAAGGTTTTTGCTTCGCTAGAACCGTTCTCATGAGGACGATGATGTAATAATGCTTGCTTTGTGAACAAGTGCTTGTCTTGGAGTTTTGTTTTGCTTCTTTAAATAAAATGTTTAAAATCTATTTTGAGTTCATATCTTGGCTCTCTTCTACCTCATTCTCCTTTATCTGTTCACCGTTCTTATCCAAAACTCGTTCTTCTAACGAATCAGATGGTAAATACCAGGTCAGGGGGAGGTCAAGACATCCCAAGCACAAGACGTGCTCACATAATTAACCAACAGGACCAAGTGCCACCTCCACCACCAAACCCGGAAATGTTACAGTTCCTAGCAGCTCAGATGCAGCTTTTGCAAAATCTGACCACCACTGTTCAGAACCTGCAAGCTCAGCAAAACCAGCAACCATACCAGATGCACCAGCAACCTAGAGATAAGCATCGTGAGTTTATGAGCCATCATCCCCCAACATACTTTCACTTTGTGGATCCCCTGGATGCTGATGATTGGTTGAAGATCATTAGTAAGAAGCTAGATATAACACAATCCAACGACCAAGAGAAGGTCTTTACGCCTCAAGACGTTTAGAAGGATCTATAGTTGATTGGTGGGATGCTTACACTGCTGCTCACGCCAATGCCAACACCATCACTTGTGATGAATTCAGGTTGGTTTTCGTGAACACCATATCCCAGCAGGTGTGATCAAGCTCAAGCAGAAGGAGTTCTTGGCTCTCAGGCAAGGCAACATGTCAGTCAGCGAGTACCGAGATAAGTTCACTCAATTGTCTCGTTATGCACCAATGAAGTTGATACTGATGAGAAGAGACAAGATCGTTTTCTGGATGGCTTGATAGGACCACTCAACTATCAACTGCAGAGCCACACATTCCCAAATTTCCAGGCACTATTGGACAAAGCTATAGGTTTGGAAAGTAAGCGCAACGAACTTGGTGAACAAAAGAGAAAGTTCCAATCTCAAGGGCAATCTAGTAGCAACACCCGGCCCCGCTACAACTCGTCCCAGGGAATTCAGTCTCGCTCTAGTGGACAAGGTGAAGGTTATCAACAGAACCAGCAATCTCCCCATACCCCTCAACAGTCTCAGTACTTGAACCAGCAATTGCAGCACACTCCCAACCACCAGCAAAACCATTTAGGCTATGGAACGGGTGCACCAGTGCGGATGAACAATCCAATCACGCCAGTTCATCCTAGTGGTTGTTTCAGATGTGGTGAATTGGGGCATTATGCCAACATTTGCCCGACGCGCAACATGCAGACTCCTCAAATTCAGAAGAATAGTGGTCAGAGAACTGGACAACAATCGTCTCAAGTGCACACAGGAAATTCCAACCCTCAAGGCAACATGGGTCAACAGAACTACATACGTGGTCGAGTGAATAATGTGACATCGGAGACAACTCAAGACGCTCCAAATGTTGTGTTCGGTACGTTCCTCATCAGTTCTTAATCCGCAATCAGTTTTTTTTATTCTGGAATTGCGAACATCACAAAAATTCACTCAGAGAAAAGTAATTGAAATGTGTAAAGTGCATTGGAATCATCAGTCAAAGGATGAAGCTACTTGAGAAAGAGAAGATGAGCTTATTGCAGAATTCTCGCAGTTGTTCTCTAATCTTTCCGAATCACGAGGACGAGATTCTCTTTAAGGGGGGTAGAGTTTGTAACACCCAAATTCAAAATTTTGTTTGAAAAAAAATAAACTTTATTCAAGTGGTGTTTGTGTTTTAAAAAAACAAACAACAAACAAACTCTCTTTTCTTCTACCAGCCCAGCCCACCTTGTTTCCCTTTTCTTCCTCACCTCTTTTCTCTTTTTCCCTGAGGCCCAGTCGTCACAATCTGCCAAGCCGGCCCAGCCAGCCCACTCTCCACTCCTCTCTCTGTCTCACTTGTAGGTGGGGCCCACCCGTCAGGGTCATTGTTGACGGCCATTATACGCTCATTTTGGCCGCCAACCATTGCCATTAATGAGGGAACTTGAAGAAGATTTGATATAAAGTTCTATTTAAACTAATGAGTTCCACGAGTTTTGTGTCCCACCATGTTTCGCAAGGAATATAGGTAAAATTGTGCACAAATACCATTATTGGTGAAGTAGCAGTTGAGGCCATACAAATGAAGGTTCATTCAGACATCTCAGTATAAATGACACTTGGACATGGTACAAAAGTTCCTCAAATCACATATTTGACAGCACCATGTAGAAGAGCTCGTCGAGATGATCAAAATGGACACTTGGATCGCCCAATTCAGAGTCCGGATGGAAAAATTATGCCTCCAGGAAGATCACCGACACGACCCTGTCAGGCCGGTCGGACTGACTTTGGCCGGCCGGCCTGGCACCTCCACAAATGACCCTCCACTCTTCCTCATAGCCTTGGGGACTCACCAATGGACCCCTAAACACTTGGAGGCAAGCCAGAAGTGAAAGTAAGACCGAAAGGCCTCACATGCCCCTCCAATGGGCTCCCGAAATGGCCGTTCGATGTTGGGCTGATCATCCAAGGTTGGACCTGCACCTACATGCAAAGAAACACAAGAGGAACCAATGCCGACCATTAGATGAAGCTTAAGACAAGTGGAGGGATGGATGAGCTTGTCACATGGATTGAATGGCCCACCTTCCACATGAATAACGGCCAACCGACTGGAAACCACCTTGGAAGAGAAACTCCACACCGTCCATCACACAATGGCAGTTGATCCGATGCCTGGGGAGAAAATCGTAGGCCGGCCGGCCTCACCTAGGCCGGCGGCCTCACTTTTCGGCCGATCGGGCCGAATCAAGTTGGCGGTTACTCCAACCGACATTGCAAGGAAGAATATTGGGCGTTCAATCAAAAGTCGGTGGATCAAGAGGCCGGTCGGCCTAAGGGAGGCCGGCCGGCCTAACTTTTTCACACCACATGCTTATCCTTTGTGTGGAAGCTAAGCAACTAAAGTACCTGTGTGCAAGCCACGGATTGGCTCAGGTACCGACCTCCAAAGCACTATAAATAGCAGCCCTCACCTGTAAGGAAAATGGCCCCTTTTAGGGAAATGGCCTCTCATGCCATGGTTGCCATATTTCCTCAATATGTGTTTTGGTGATTTGATAACAACCCAACACTTGGACTAACGTGTGTGTTAAAGACGATTATATACATCCCTTAGGTCCAAGGGATGAAAACATGAAGAAAAAGTTAAAGAAACCGGCGAAAATTCATGAAGCCATCAAGAAATATACTCACCGGTTGAATCGACGCTGAAGAACTTCTATACTTCGGTTAAACGCAATGACTGAGGTCTGGACTCAGTCTTCACCAGATTAACCAGCGATGTTTGAAAATTAACGTCGGTTCAGTTGCCCAGTGAGATGGTTTTTCATGGAAGATTAAGAAGTTACACTCACAGGTTAAACCGACGATGGAGTTAAGTTAACGTCAGTGTAGTTGTCCAGAGAGTTGGTTTTTCAGTTGATCAGAGGAAAACTACCTTCACCGGTTGAACCGACGCTACATCGGTTAATTGCCCGTACAAGTAACGGCTAGTTTTTCAGTCGGGCAGATTACATTTACCGGTTGAACCGACAATGGCTATTGGGGGAGCGTCGGATTAACCGGCGTTAGGTACTTTTCAGGCAGCTTTTCTCCAATGGCTATATTTGCTTGTGCTGCCTATATATACCCCCATGGTCGGTTGTCACACATGGTTGGAAGCCTCAAGAGCTGAAGAAAGTGCTGCCCAAGCAAAGATCCATCACCAACCATCCTAGAAGTGCTTAGTGCTATATCTAGCTTGTGAGAAGCTTTGAGAGAGTGCTTTGTGCACTTGTATAGGTTTAGTTCTTGAGAGAGCAAGCCTAAGAGAAGTCTTAGTCGAGGCTAAGCAAGTGCACCCGTCGATGACCCTCCGACTTGGTGTGGAGCGGTGCCGACACTTTGTGCGGGGGAAGAGGAGACCCCCTCCTTGGTGGAGAAGCTCCGTAGTGAAGACGGTGCCATGGTGACCGAGAGAGACGGTGGCGGTGACCTTGTCTTGGTGACTAGGTGCACTTAGCCTTTGCTTGCCGGTGTGCCTTTGGTGGCCTAGTGCAAGACGGTGATCGGAAGAGTCCCGGTGCTTGGCCTTTGAGTGCCTTGGTGGCCGGCCAACGTGGACTAGGGGTGGCTTTGTGCCTACCAATACCACGAGATAAATCCACGTGTCTTCTCGGGAGTTTGCATCCCTCTTGCCCTCACTCCTTTACTTACCGCATTTACATTTCGGCATTGCTTAGCTATCTTTTGGGTAAGTAGAGGATCGCATAGATAAACCTTAGTGTGAACTAGCATGTGTAGGACGTGTTAGGTTTATCTTATGCAAGTAGATTGAGCCCTAGGTTAGAAAGCGAATTAGCGACCCTATTCACCCCTTCCCCCTCTAGGGTCGTACACCCTGGTGATCCTAACAATTGATATCAGAGCCTCATTGCTCATTAGATCAATAGGCTTCATCGCCTAGTGAGCGTGTGTGTCCGACGGAAGGGATGAGTACCGATAGGGCTCCTTTTTTCGATGGCTTGGGTTTTCCACGATGGAAAGTGCTTATGCAAGCACACCTTCAAGCCCGGGGGCATGATGTTTGGCGTGTCACCGAGGTTGGCAAGAAAAATGAGACTAAGGCCGAGCGACAATATGATGCTATTGCAAAATCTTCTCTATTGTCCGCTTTATGTGATAGTGTGTTTAATCGTGTTTATGCTTGTGAAGATGCTCATAAGCTATGCACGCAAATCGTCGAGAATCATGAGGGCACAAAGGATGTTGCCAATCAAAAATATCATATTCTAGTCGAGGAGCTTAGTAGCTTTAAACAACTTCCAAATGAAAATGCTCATGACATGTACTCACGATTAAATATTCTTGTCAATGAAATTAATGCCTTAGGTCTCAATCAAGTTGAGGATTGGGAAGATTAACCGAAGATCCTCCGAAGCCTTCGCAAGCCTGACTATGACATCATCAACTCACTCTTGCAAAAAGAAGACTTGGTCAAGCTTACACCAAACCAAGTCATCAATCAAATCATCGCCCATGAATATAGTATGGGGATGACAAAGAAGAAGGAGTAAGAGTCCACCTCTTCTTCAAGCCGCAGGAGTCTCGCCGCTAAGCACTCATGCAAGTATCAACCAAGGCGGCAAGACTCATCAAGCTCAAGTGAACAAGAAGAAGAGGATGAGGAAGAAAGTGATGATGAATCAAGTTCAAGTGAGGATGAAGAATACCCAAGCGCCGTGCTATGTCACCACCGCAAGATAGCCAAGCATGTACATGAGCTCTATGAGCTTGGGTACAAAACTCTCATTAGAGAGAATGCGGTGGGGATGGAGAAGATAGCAAAGAAGAAAAAGAGCAAGTCAAGATCTCAAGCTCTCTCCGCCATCCACAAGCCCAAGAAAAGTGGTGAAAGCTCAAGTAGCAACAACAAAGATTCCAAGAGCTCCACCACTCGTCGCCCTCGGAGATTATCACCACCACCAATGTGTCTTATGGCACAAGGTAATAAATATGTAAGTGATGACTCCTCCTCAAATGATGAATCCGATGTTGAAACCGATGAAACTAGTGAGATGATGACACTACTCCATAATCAACAAGAGCATCTCACTAAACAAAATAGAGAAATCAAAGCTCTCAAAGCTAAAGAAAAGCTTCATGCCTCATTTGTCTCAAGATATGAGAACTTGCTAAACAAATTCAATTTGTTAGACAATGAGCATGAAGAGCTTAAAAAGAAATATGAGAGCCTTGAATCTAAAAGTAGATCATCATCGGATGAATCATTTCCTTGCAATATTCCTTGTGTAATTCCTATTGTCAAGGTAGATGTGTCTACCTCTTGTGATCTAACACCTTGCAATGAGAATGTTGTAGAACCATATAATGAACTCATTGCTAGGGAGAATGATGAACTCAAGCAAGAGGTAGAAAAGCTACGGCAAGACTTGAGGCGGCTCAAAGGAAAGTACACTCAAGAGCAAGCCCAACCTTCTCAAGATAACCCCCTCAAGGGCGTGAACAAGCTTGTGAAGGGAGAAACCATGACTTGCTTCAAGTGTCACAAAGAAGGCCACAAGTCCTACCAATGCAAGAAAAAAGAGGACTAAGCAAAGGGCAAAGAAAACGGCAACCCCAAGAACTTGAACAAGAGCAAGAAGGGCCACAAGAAGGCTAAGGAGATCAAGAAAAACACATCTCCATACTTGAAGGCCTCATTGGTGTACACCAAGCCCACCCACAAATTCAAGCAAAAGAGCGACCGCTACATTCTCAAGAAGAAGGAAAATGGCAAGGTGGTTGCTCATGCCATGGGGTGGAGACATCAAGGATGGAACCGGCCTATTTGGGTGCCTAAGGAAATAATCAATACCATGGTTGTCTCCCAAATGGTTTGGGTTCCAAAGACTTAGAAGATGAGAGCGGTAACGGGGAATTTGGAGACTTGGCAAGTTTGGGGTGCATAAGTAGGGATGCATCATGCAATTGGATTGGAACCAAGTATGCAATCAAAGATTAGTGACCCAAATTCCCCACCCTACAAATGAGGTAATGAGCAAGGTAAAAATGTCAAAATTCCAATTTTTTTTGATATCATACATCATTGTAGCTCAATACCTCTCTAGGTTTGCACAAGCATAATTTCTTTAAAGTCGGTATCTTTTTGTTCAAACTTGTGCCTCCTAGTTTGCATATGGTAGTTTGCTTGTACTATTGTTTATTCTTGAAGCATTCTACATGAGCTTAATCTTGGTGTGAAATGCACCACTCTTACATGGCACATGCACTTCAATTAGGTATGTTGTTTCAATTGGTGCCATGTTTTCAAGTTGTAGAGTTTGACCCCCATTATGTGAAATACAAGTGCATACATTTGGCTATGTGATTCAAACACTATTGCACACATTTAGGGGGAGCTAACTCTATAGCTTGTGTTTTTGTGACTAACATGCTTTCAAAGTGATATTTGAAAATTAACGTCAGTTCAGTTGCCCAGAGAGATGGTTTTTCATGGAAGATAAAGAAGTTACACTCACCGGTTAAACCGACGATGGAGTTAAGTAAACATCGGTGTAGTTGTCCAGAGAGTTGGCTTTTTAGTTGGTCAGAGGACAACTACGTTCACCGGTTGAACCGACACTACATCGGTTAATTGCCTGTACAAGTAACGGCTAGTTTTTCAGTCGGGCAGATTACATTCACCAGTTGAACCGACGATGGCTATTGGGGGAGCGTCGGATTAACCGGCGTTAGGTACTTTTCAGGCAGCTTTTCTCCAACGGCTATATTTGCTTGTGCTGCCTATATATACCGCCATGGCCGGTTGTCACACATGGTTGGAAGCCTCAAGAGCTGAAGAAAGTGCTGCCCAAGCAAAGATCCATCACCAACCATCCTAGAAGTGCTTAGTGCTATATCTAGCTTGTGAGAAGCTTTGAGAGAGTGCTTTGTGCACTTGTATATGTTTAGTTCTTGAGAGAGCAAGCCTAAGAGAAGTCTTAGCCGAGGCTAAGCAAGTGTACACGTCGACGACCCTCCGACTTGGTGTGGAGCGGTGCCGACACTTTGTGCGGGGGAAGAGGAGACCCCCTCCTTGGTGGAGAAGCTCCGTAGTGAAGACGGTGCCGTGGTGACCGAGAGAGACGGTGGCGGTGACCTTGTCTTGGTGACTAGGTGCACTTAGCCTTTGCTTGCCGGTGTGCCTTTGGTGGCCTAGTGCAAGACGGTGATCGGAAGAGTCCCGGTGCTTGGCCTTTGAGTGCCTTGGTGGCCGGCTAACGTGGACTAGGGGTGGCTTTGTGCCTACCGATACCACGGGATAAATCCATGTGTCTTCTCGGGAGTTTGCATCCCTCTTGCCCTCACTCCTTTGCTTTTCGCATTTACATTTCCGCATTGCTTAGCTATCTTTTGGGTAAGTAGAGGATCGCATAGATAAACCTTAGTGTGAACTAGCATGTGTAGGACGTGTTAGGTTTATCTTATGCAAGTAGATTGAGCCCTAGGTTAGAAAGCGAATTAGCGACCCTATTCACCCCCTCCCCCTCTAGGGTCGGACACCCCGGTGATCCTAACATCACCTCATTTCCATGACATGGAGAATTGAAGCAAGTCCAAGGAGAAGCGTAGCGTTCCACATATCTTAGAAAATAGCGAGAGAGGCGAGGTGTGAGTCCAGAGGGGAACCAGAGTGTCGGCCCCTCTCCAACTTTGTGCCTCCGAGGAATGAAACTCCGGTCTCGAGTAATATCCTCTTCTTTCGTCAGTAATATTGCTTTCTCTCCTTTACTTTATTAGTACTTGAATACTTGGTCTCTCTAGTTGTGGGATCCCTTGTCTGCGTGGGTAGCAAGTTCTATCCATTTGGGGTTTCTTCTTGTCTTAACGTGAGGCAGAAGTCAGTGACTTGATAGTGTAGGCACGGTGCATAGGCTTGATAGTTACCTTGGGTTGTGTTCCACCCCACGGAACCGTTGTGGTAGGCAGCAGGTGGTGACAGCCCTGTCCGTCCTTCGTAGTCCACCATGTTCGGGTGTTTTCATAGCAGTAGTTGCAGGTTGCCGTTGGACTCCCCTCTCATCCCTTTCTGAAGTCCTTCCTCTTCCAGCCGCCGAAGCAACTAGAGTACAATTCAAGTATTCTTGATAGGAGTAGATAGTAAGACGACGATAGACCACCTCTACCTATTTTATCTGGACCTCTTCACTCCCATCATATCCCTTGGATAAACAAGAGTCACTACTAGTACACTTCTCATTCCTCGTGGTTTCGATACCCTGGAATACTCCAATGTGAAAGGTACATCGGTATCCATATGCTTGCAGATTTATTCTGTTAGGCTAAGGGCTGCCAACAGTCATCCCCTACCTCCCGCCGTCTCACCTCCTCGCCGTTCTGTGCGCCGCTTGGCCGCACGCCTCCCTTTCCCCCTCCACTCAAACTCGCATTCAAAGCTCAGTGGAACTGCCACAACCTCCTTGCCTCCCCTTCCACTTTGCTCCAGTAGTGGCCGCCTCCCCCAAAGGCCAATAATGGCCGGCCGTCAAGCTTCGCCACCCCTTCCCCTCCCCGCCGACCTTTCCTCTCCCTCCCTCAACCTATAAAGGGAATGCCTAGCCCACACACTCTCCCCTTCCCCACTCCTCGCCCTCGCTCTCTCTCGCGCGCGCGCAGTGCCACCGCCATCTCGAGCTCCTTGCACCGCCATCGATCTCCCTCGCCGCTGCCTCTCCTCGACGCCAAGCCACCGCCGGAGTTCCGCTTTGATGTGAGCAAGGTAGCCACCTCGTTTCCCCTCTCCTTCTCCCTCTTCTGTGCTCGAAAATGGTCGCTGAAGTCCGACCGGTCTCACCACCGAGCACCTCCTCCGCCGCAGCAGCTCATCTCTCCGAACCCTCCATCGCCTTGCCCGTGCTCTCCTCTCCCTCCTTGGCTTTTTCCCGTGTCAAATCGAGGCCAAATGCTCGATTTCGAGCAAGTTCGGCGAGACGCCGCCTCCTCTGCTCGCCGCCGGCAACCTGAACCACAGCCTGCGCCGCTTGCTCCGCCCCGAGCCTTGTCGCCGCCTGGAGCCGAGTCGCGCAAGTCGAGCCGAGCCACCAGCTGCAAGCCGCGCGAGACGAGCCGAGCCGCCCGCCTGCATTTCCGCCGTTGGATCGCAATCCGACGGATATAATTAGATCTAATCCAAGTCAATACCGGTCAACCATGATCATTTTGCAAAAGAGCCCCTGCACATTCTGGAAATCAACCCTCACTCCACCTTAGTTCAAAAGTTTTTACAGAAAGGTCCTTTCTTTTCTATTTTAGCCCCTGAGCTTTCTAAAAATTGTACCCGCCATCCTTTAGCCTTTGTTTTTCAATATAAACCTTATATTTAAGGTTTATTTCCATTCTAGCCCCTGGTTTCTTCAAAACTAGCTCCTAGAAGTTCTCTTACTTTACAAATAAGCCACTAGAACCTTATTTTAGCCATATCTTCCTCGTTTCAACTCCGATTTCATCGATTCTTGCGCTCACGCGATCCTTGCAATGCGTACAACATCTTTATCACATTATCTTCCTTTGTTTTTACTGTTTTATGTTTTGTTCCTCATTTTGTGCATGTTTTGCTTGTGTGATCGTGTAGATGACACGCCGTTCGAGGGAAATCAAGAACAAGTATACGAGGAAGAGAATCAGAAGTTTGGCAAGGAAGGCAAGTGGACTTCTCCACTGCATATTCTGTTTTGTCCTAGTAATAGCATGATAAATCACTTTACTTTATTGTTGAATTCCATAAACTTGATGGGACACCTATTAAGGACTTTATCTAGTCTTTTACCCCCAAAACCTTGAACACCGAGTTTAATATATCTTTTGGGTAGAAATGCTTAGTTGCTTAACATTGGGTTTGGCTATATCATAATCTTTAAGAAATGTTAATCATGCTTTATTTATGCTATTATGTTGTGATTAATTACAAGATCATATGATTTTAATTGGAACATGGAGAACCACCTAGGAAAACAGTACAACCACAAGGACCACATGGCTTTGGTCTTGGCTGATTAATTAGAAACTCTAGCTTGTGACAGTCTTACCGAAAGGGCAAGAGGGGAAGCATCGATGGGGTATAGCTCGGTCCTCTTGGGGTAGCAGCCTTTGCTAAGGTGCTGACCATTAGGGAGGGTTATGCTCTGCTTTGACTTGAAACCTTAGCGGGTTGTCACTTGTTAGGGAATCTTTGTAAAGGCCTCGTAGCGTCCCTATGCAACCACACCTCGGAAGTGTGGTATTGTGCCTGATCAGTGTTGGCGGTCGATATCGGTGATTTTCGCCGCCAACGCTCTGCCTGATTTCATGAAACAAAAGTCATATTCATGCCAAATTCACTTATATTAACAAGTTCCACGAGCTTTGGTGGGTATTTGAATGCAGGAACAACATGTACAAAATTTGGCCAAAATGGGAGAAAAACCAGGCCGGCCGGCCTAGGCCAGGCCGGCCTACCTATCAACCTGGCAATTCAGGCCCATCTTTGGCCAGAGTGCTCATTAGTGCAAATACAAGGAAACCCAATGTGGTTTTATACAAAATGCATAAACCAAGACCGAAAGTCTTGAGCCATGACAAGTTGGGTCCACCTGCAGCAACCAAACTCATAACCAAGTCCTAAACCAACTTGAGGATGAAAATACAAGCGTTGATTGACACGTCAGTGGAACGGAGGGCCGAGGGGGGACAACCCAGGCCTGCCGGCCTAGGCTGGGCCGCCCGGTCCCTAACTGCCTCGCTTCGGACCAAGCCAAAGCAACCGACTTCATCTGGCAATCAGGAGCATCCACAGAAAGGCGGCACAAATTTCACGGAGATCCTAGGCCAGCCGGCCTGGCCTTTTCGCGCCACGTGTGCAGCCTTCTAGAGGGAGTTACAACCGTCATGTGTGCAGCCCACAAGTGGAAGTTACAACCGCCATGAATGCGTGGACAGCTTTGCTTTCAAGCCAAGCCAACCATAGCTTAGCTTACAAGCTAAGTAACCTTAGCCTTGCTTACAAGCTAAGCAACCCACCTTGGAGGCCTATAAAAGGGAGCCCCCACCCCTCATTCAGCACACACCATTTGGAGAGGAGAAGAGTCCAAGCAAGATGTAGTCCCACTTAGTAGAATAGGGAGAGTGTGAGGTGAGAGTCTTGGCGAAAGTCAAGGTAAAGGAGCGGTGCCGAGTTCTCTCAGCCTTACTCCATTTTGTAAGCCACCTCGGAGGAATGGAATATCTTCGGAGTGAAGTTCCTTGTCTCTCATCGGTATCTCGCTAGTCTTTCTCTTTACCTCAGTTACTTGTTTACTTTTTGTCATTGATCTGCGGGATCCCTAGTCTGCGTAAGTAGCAGGTTCTACTTATTTGAGAGTGCTTTCTGTCTTGCTGGGAGGCAGGAGTGCGTAACTTCATAGTGTTAGGCATGGTGCCTAGACTTGGTTAGTTACATAGCGTTGTGTTCCACCCCACAGAACCGTTGTGGCAGGCAGCAAGTGGTGACAGCCCTGTCCGTCCCTCGTAGTCCACCACGTTCAGGTTTTTTCATAGCAGTAGTTGCAGGTTGCCGTTGGACTCCCCTTTCTGAAGTCCTTCCTCTTCCAGCCGCCGAAGCAGATCAAGATAGTTTAGTTGCAAGTATTCTAGATAATGAGTTGGCTAACCGATGTTGGACCCTCTACCCACTTACCTCTCTTTCCCTGGTGGGTCCGGTTGAACTATTTCTAGGTTTGGTCGAAGCTTTACCGTTCCTTGGATTTGATATCCTAGGTATACTCCCTGGTGAAAGCTACAGTCGGTCTCTGTGCGCTTGCGGAGTAATTAGTTTAGGCTAAGGAGTGCCAACAATCAGCACATCGTGGTTGGGTCCAAAGTTCTTCTGAACTTTACGCGACTTGTGGGTAAAGTGTACAACCTCTGCAGAGTGTTAAAACTGATATATCAGCCATGCTCACGGTCATGAGTGGCCTGGACCCTCACATGATAATTGAACCTGAAGAATAATTAACTTGTGGTTCATTGGTATGTGTTGGTTCCTTTATGCTTATATGCTTAAGTGGGTTGGTATAAACTTATACCTAGTAATTAGGTGCTTGCTAATAAAATTTGACCAACTAAAATGCTAACTGCTATAAACCTCAGCCTTTCCTTGATAGCCTTGCATCTTCCCCCACTTACTGAGTACCAACTATAAGTGTACTCACCCTTGCCTAATTGCTGCTCAGAAGAGAACATTGAAATGGAGAACTACAAAAACTTCAAGGAGTTCTAGGCGTGCGTTCACCAGTCAATTGCCTGTGGGATTGGATGAAGCTTTGTTGAAGATCTCGTTTAGGATATCGATGGAATGTCTAAAGACCTTCGTGTCTATTTATCGGAGTGTAATAGTGTTATGTACTCTCTCTTGCTTATGTTTTGAACATTGTTTTGATATATTAACTTATGACGTCTATCATATGTGTGTAAACTTGATCCTGGCGCACATATGAGATGCATTCGGTTTTTTTTCCTAAAACTGGGTGTGACAATACATACATACATACACACTTCCACCTTGGATGTCTCTCATAGCTAAGGATGGATCCGGATGTCTGAACATCCGAATTATCCGTATTCGTATCCGCTTAAAACGTAAATATGGATATTTGTATTCGTATTCGATTTTAATATGGATGTCATATGGATGAATCCGATTTTAAGAACTTTTCTTTATCCGATTCCATTTTTGTATTCGAGGAATATCCGATCACATCCGTATCCGTCCGTATCCGCAAAGAAAAAGTGACTAGTGAGACAATGTTAAACTTATCTTTATACCTAATTACTTGATGATGTACACTGTTTAAATTACTTAGAAAGCTAGATAACTAATAATATATTTATTAAAATAAGTAATGATATAAAAATTAACTTTAACTATTTAATATATTTATTTCATGATTAAAATTATTTAATATGAGTCAAATTAATTATTTATTTAATGATAAAATCTTTTTTATATATCTTAATTATTAAGTATTTAAATATTTATTTCTTTTACATTTATAATTAGTATTATATATTTAATATAAAAGCTATGCATAGATAATTATATTCTTTTTCTATTAGTTACCTTCTAATCTTTTACTCACTACTTGTATAATGATTTTGATTTACTATAAAATTGTTGACAAAATAAACTGATACTCATGATAGCTCTATATTTCAAATCGAGAAGGTATCCGGATCCGAATCCGGATTCAAACTATCCGTTTTGTATTCGTATCCGATGAGATCCGCATTCGCATTCGTATCCGGATTAAAATGTGGTAAAAGGTGACATCCGGATCCGATTTCATCCGTATCCGATCCGAATCCATCCTTACTCATAGCAAGTCCCGTTATTAGTCGTTCCTACTTGCTTCTCGTGGTTTTGATGTTTGTCTGTCCACCATTTTGGTACATCAATCAGCACGAGAACAAGAACACTGATTCCGAAGCCACTGAAGTGAATGAGGAGGAACCCCAGGCACACGTTGGTGCAACTGATGTCATGGAAACCTTCAAGGTCTGCCATACCAGCTGCAAGAAGGTCATGAGTGACGCAGCTACAGAAGCAATTGTAAGTCCATGTACATGCACAATTCTTTCTGCAAGACTTTTGTCCTTGGTCCAGCACACTTTGTACATGCTGCATCATATTTTTTTAATATTTATGGTTGCCCTATCTTTCGGTGGTGCATTGCATTAACACTATTTACTAGCACCAATTCAATCTGCCTTTGTTTCCAGTATTTTGAATACACTCCTTTGTTTTACACACATCAGTAAACTAATAGTTCTTTTTTCCATTTTCTAGCTCTCAATGGAGAATGGGCAACTACCATTGCCAAGTGATGAGGTTGTTTCCAAGGTCCCCTCACAGAACAGCTCCAACAACACGTTCTTGAAGAATGTTGATATATCCACTCCTTCCTCAAAGTCTCCATCGTCAGCTAGTGAAAAGGTGCTACGTCGAGAACTTGATTCTGGAAAACAAGGTTCAACTATTCTCCATGACAAACTTGAAGAGTTAAAGAAGAAGAATGAAGCAACAGAGGAAGCACTAGAGAGAACTTCAAGGCAGTATGATGAGCTCAAGAGCACCAGGAAGAGAGCGATCTCATCCTTCGGACAGTCTTGAACACCTCTGGCACATCTTCTCAGACCTGATCCTGTGTGTCTAGATCATGAACCTAATTGTCATGGTCTCATGAACTTATTTGGTTGTAACTTAATTTTATTGTGGTGTACTTTCTCGGAATAATAATGTCGTATCATTTGTTGTTCTGTGATGAAATGGTTATGTATGAACATCGACATGTAATGGACATGTGTAACATCCAGGTTTCGGGCACGTGGTGGTCCAAAACTGGCATGCAGGAGAACGGGAAAAGAACACGTGGCACAACAAGAATACGACATGTGGCAAAGCCTGGGAAGGGCATGCTGCCATGTGACACGTGGCCAAGCGAGAAAGTGGCACGCGGGCTAGCTAGAAGACGCCACGTGTCAAAACCCTGAGGAGACACATGGCCAAATAAGAAAGGGACATGTGGACACACAGCAACAAGCCACGTGTCACAAGCATGAGACATCACGTGGACGAATAAGAAAGTGCCATGTGGACAAGCAGGAAGAGTCCATGTGTCGCAAGCATGAGACAGCACAAAAGTGCCACTGTTGACGCTCACTAACGACCATTTCCAGGCATCAACTTGATCAGAAAATCATGAGAGTTTGCATTTCTTACACGTACTTATATTCAATAAATTCCCTAAACAACACTTTACCTTCTAGAATATGCAAGTTGTTGAGCTAATATGCAGGTTGCAAGCACACTTTGGCCCAGCAAAAAATCACAGAAAATATCAGGGTACCGATTCAGGCTCAAATGGACCAAGTGTAGCCCAAGAACCGAAGCAAAACAAGTCAAGACAGGCCAACCCCAGCGTTGATCAGACAAGGAGGACCAGACAAGCCCAACCCCCAGCAGTTGGGGGCGGTTGGTGGCTAGGGCAGGCCGACCGACCTATAAGTCGGCCGACCAGGCCATGGGCCCCACCGCCTCAACTTTGCCACGTGGCGCCTCCCTGTTGCTCCTTTAGGTCGGTTTGGGGTGCTGTGGCCGGTGGCTCCCTCCTAAAAATACAAGGGGGGTAGAGAATAGGACACACACACACACGCACACACACCCCTCACTTCACTCACCTCTCAAGTTCCTTCTTGCATAGTCTTTAGGCTTAGTGGAGTTTAGGAGAAGTCTAGAAGTCATCGAGTCGCCGGAGTTGCTCGAGAGTCTAGTATGGGCTCATCTCTAGCTCTCTCTTGTAATATTCAGTCGTTTGTAATAGAATTAGACTATGGTTACCGATATCTGCTTGAAGTATATTCTGAGTTATCGAGTATATGCTGCTTGTCATGGTTGTATTATTATTCAATGATCTCATTGCATAATTGCCCTGTGCTGGAGATAGGTAGTCTTTTGTTCCTAGAACTCTATCAACTGTTCCAGTATTCGTATGATTGCTCTAGTGTGATGTCTGTCCATCCGGAGGGTGGGGGCTCCGCGCGGGATACTAGAGTATCCCTTACTAGTGTAGAGATGGTGTCTAGATTAGCTAAGAGTTGCTGGATGTCAACTATACCCACGGTTTGTAGAGGTAGCCGACAGGTGGTGACAGCCCTGTCCGAGCCTTTTAGTAATCCTCCACATTCGGTATGGGGGGTAGGAGGAACATAAAGTCGCCGGGGTATACGGGATCCTCCCGTTACTTCGATAGCGATCTCCCTGTTGTGTAGTTTAATCTCTGACAAGCTAACTAATGAGAAAGTGTAGATATAGCTAGCCTAGCATAGCTGTCTCGAGCTCTGACTTTTACCTTGCTCCCGGCCTAAAGCAATCTTTATCTTTTATTTATCCAAGAGGGTAGTTTGTGTGTCACACTACCTCCTACCATGTTATTATCTTACCCCTGTTTATGCATGAGAATATCCAATCTAGATAGAGCTCACGAACTAATCTTTATACTCTCCCACTCATCACCTTCCCTGTAGAAATATAAATGACACCCCAGTATACTCTCGGGTAAAATGCTACAGCGGTATTCAGTGCGCTTGCTGATTTATTCGTGGTTCATGAAATACTGTCACTCCAAACTTGGCGTCTGCTGGCGTCATCGCCAGGTGACGTTGGTAGGCACCAACAAGCATTTTTTGCACCGTTGCCGGGGAAGGCACAGAGTGGAATATATAGACAAAGTTGTGAACAAAATCGAGATTGGTATTCGCATGCTAAATAGGCTAACTTGGCTTTGTTTTCTTGTCTTTATTGATATGAAAACAAGGTAGTGTATGACCAGTTTCGACTTGCCGCAAAACTTTCATTCCAATCTAGAGTTATTTTTTAGGAGAGTTCGACCTCGTATCGTACCTCCTCAGATCTCACTCTCAGCAGCCGAACCAGTCATCGCATTGTCGTCAGCTCCTAGAGCTATGGCCCAGAAGACACTCCGTGATTACTCTGCTCCGTCTGCTAGCCAGGTCCCAACGGGACCCGAGGTTAACACCGGAGGAGAAAATTTCGAGATCAAGACGGGTCTCATTACGATTGTGCAGGCCAGCCCATTCTGTGGCAAGGCCAATGAGGATGCCAGCGCTCATCTCCAGCAGTTCCTGGAGCTCTGCAGTACTTTTGTTATCAAGGGTGTATCACAAATGCAATCAGGCTCCGTCTGTTTCCGTTCTCTCTCTTGGGGAGAGCGAAGCAATGGTTTTATGCTAACAAGGTTGTTGTGGATACTTGGGACAAATGTGCCAAGGCGTTCCTCTCGAAGTTTTTCCCGATGGGCAAAACCAATGCTCTTCGTGGTCGGATTTTGAACTTCTAGCAGGCATCAAATGAGTCAATTCCGGAAGCTTGGGAGAGGCTTCAGGAGTACATTTTGGCGTGTCCGCACCATGGAATGGACAATTGGCTCATTCTACAGAACTTCTACAATGGGTTGACACAGTCATCCTGTGATCATGTAGATGCCGCTGCGGGTGGAGCTTTCTTCTCGCTGACCACTGAAAGAGCTACATCATTGATCGAGAAGATGGTTTCCAACCAAGGTTGGAGCGATGATCGCCTCCAACCGCGCCAGCGAGGTTTGCACTCCGTCAAGGAGACTGACATACTCACTATGAAAATTGATCTCCTCCTCAAGAAATTTGAGGATTATTCCCAAGATAAGGCTCAGATGCAAACACTTCAAGCCTTGGAAGCTCGCATGACGTGCGAGGTCTGCGGGAATGTTGGACATTTAGGTGACAATTGCCCAGAAACCCAAGAAGAAGCTCTATTCCTCAATGGTAGCAATGGGTTTCGTCCACAAGGAGCTCAGGTGTGGAATCAACCACAACCATACTACCAAGGAGGTAATGGGAATTCGAATTCTTTCGGTCCTAACCAGCCTACCTTGAGAGATCTTGTCTACGGCCAAGCGAAGATCAATGAGTCCCTTAGCAGGACACCCCTCAGCTACGCAGAGAAGCTCACACGCCCAAGAAGAGGTGCGTGGGTCGAGTTAGCAGCCACAATACAAGAAGATCCCGGAACCCCAGTGATCAGCTACTCAATCTTTGATTATGAATTTGATCACGCCCTTTGTGACCATGGAGCCAGCGTCAACATCATGCCCAAGGCAACTTTCGAGAAGTTAGTCTATCCATCAATTTCCCCTACCACTATGTGTGTTCAGCTGGCAGACTCCACGATAAGATATCCAGAAGGAGTTGTGGAAAGGTTAATTGTAAAGGTCAAGAATACCTACATATTGGTGGACTTCGTAGTCCTTGATAT
Source organism: Panicum virgatum (assembly GCF_016808335.1). NCBI lineage: Eukaryota > Viridiplantae > Streptophyta > Magnoliopsida > Poales > Poaceae > Panicum > Panicum virgatum. The sequence goes on along the minus strand of NC_053147.1, from coordinate 46,911,408 downwards.
GGAAGGAGATCTTGGAATTCCGCTCATATTTGGGCAACCATTCCTCAAGGATACAAATACCAGAATTGATGTGGGGAGAGGGAGAATCAGTCTCCGAATCATGGGAAAGACCATGAAATTTAAGTTCCAAAATAAGAGAGAGGTATTTCTGATTCATGAGGATAGTGAGAAACAAGGGCTATGGGCAAAGCCCGGTTGGGATGATCAAGACTATCGCCCTTCTTCCAAGCCAGTTTGGGAGGATTGGGAAACTCATACTCCACCAACCGAGCCAGTGGAAGATGATCAGAAGATCCCTGATTTCATCACTGATATAGTATGGGAAGATCTGAAGATCGTCTATCCAGCATTCTAGGATCATGTTCCTGTGCCGCCTACGCCACCAAAGAAGACTAAGAAGGTGTGGCGCAAGAAGAACAAGACGTCATCGACCGCTACTACTTCTCCAGGTACGGACGAAATGACATCAACCTAATCAGTTATGGAGAAAGGTCCTGCTTTTCGACCCTAACCAAGAGCTAGCTTGGGGGAGGTCCCCTCCCTTAAGTCAACTATATCCCTTTTATTTGCTTTCAATAAAATTTGATAAAAAATTCTAAAAACAAAATAAAAATTTACTGCTTTATTTCCCTTTTTTCCATGATGCGCGGTAAGAATGTTTTAACTCCCCTTGATAAGTTGAAAGGATGAGTTTTGCTTTGCTTTATTATGTCTGTTGTGCCTAGTCTTGAAAATAAGAGTTCTCTTGAGTTTATATTTGTTGGTTACGCAACTATCTTGCCAATAAACCTGAAAGTTCCGTGGGTTGCATACGCTTGATCTGAGTCTAAGTTGTTGTGAGTTTAGATATGGTAAATAAGGTTCTGCAAGCTTGTTCTAGTAATGCTTGAAGTCTGGAGTTGTTTTCAAAAATAAAATTTAAAAAGGCAAGTTCCCCAGCGATATGCAATGTCCTACCAGAGCCATATGTCATACTCTATGAAAACCCCTTATACATATGCTGCTTGATGTTCTGTTGAGTTTTGTCAAATTGGGTGACCCTAGTGAGATACTCTTCATGCTTTCTCGATCATATGCACGTACACGTCCCATCCATTTGCTACATTCCTACACTGGGAATTAGTACTACCATCCGTTCCACATTAATAAATGCACCATGTCTCAGTGATCTCTCTTGTAGAACATCTCTAAAATAAAATAAAGTCAGATTATGGTTGTCCCAAAAAGAAAAAATGGCATGCCAAGAAGCATGACCCAAAAAAAGAGAGAAAAAAGGGGCAACCATGTCTCAAAAAAAAAGAGACAGGGATGATTCGAGATAGAAAAGACATCACCTTAAGGAGTAAGCCATATTCATCAATCCATCCATCCACTCATACACTTGCACCTTTTGATCGAGATTTCATGACTTGTTTCTTCTAGGATCCTCTCTTTGGCTTTACAATAAATAGAATGCAAGTGTGCCCTGTTGTTGACACTCCTTAGAGCCCCAATTTACATACTGCAAGCGCACAGATCGTGTAGCTTTTCCCTTAGAGTATTCCCCCAAGGTTTATCAATCCACGGAACAAACATTCTACTATGCTTAACTAAGCACTAATGACGTTGGTAAAAGATCTATATTGAGTGATTGAGTGTGAGATAGATCTAATCTAACCAATCTAATCTAATCTAGACTAGTGAGCAATGATAGGTGTGTGCACAAGATATGAAGAGCATTTGTCCATAGGGTCTAGGATCACTAGAGATGTAATCACTAGGTGTGTGCCTTTCATGTCTCTCGATATAAGTGGCTATCCTATTATTATTTGCAAACTCTCATCTCCCAAAAGTCATCTCCCAAAAGTCTCTCAAGTATAAAGTGGGGCTATAGGTGAGGCTAGCAAATTATATACATATATTGTCAAATTAAGAAAACCGTCTAATGATTGCTTACCTTCCAAGCCAATGATCATGAGAGTTTCTCCATAATGTAAGGGGTTCAAGGGTAAGAAGATTTAGAATGGTGGACATGTGCAAAGGCATACAAAAAGATTGACTTCAAGGCACAAGCATCGTCCTCATTGTCGGATTGCACATGGTTGGAATTGAAGATATTGTTCTCAAACAACAAGGTGATTTGCACTTCTCTAACCATAGAATCCCTTCATTTACTCTTTTCTTCTCTTCTCATACATTTTTTTCCTTTCTTTCTCCCAAATTTTCTTTCTCTTTTCCGAACCTTTTCATAGGACACTTTCTGAGTTTTTCCGAATTTTTTTGAGCCCGAGCCGAGGCCAGAGGGGCCTAGGCCGGCCGTCCTGGGGCTTTCCCAGCTCGACTTCGGTCCGTCTTTCTAGTACTCCTTCCTTTCTTCATCCCAAAATTATTTTTTATACAACTCATGCGCAGGAACAGAATGTATCCTCATAATTGGGTTGTGGTCAAGGAAAAGGATAATAAACAAGATAATCTCCGGTTCGGGTTTTGGAATCCGGTAGACCTCATGAGTTGTTCCAATGAGGAATTCTCATTACCGAATATTGATTGGACTAGGAATTTAGAGATGAAAAATACGGACATGATCATCGCTTGAAATTAAAACTCCCAAGAGAAAGAAATCCTAACTCAACTCAATGCACATCCAATGCTTATGGTGGAGCGAATATAGCTTGTGGATGATAGGATTTTTACTCTCGACTTGTCAAGAACTTGATAAACCTTATGGTTGTAGGTGTTTTATTATTTTTATGAAATTAAAGTCCTCCAAATCATGCCTTACTCGCAAGCGTAATCAAAACCAAGCGATAGATCAAAGCTCAAGTGTGGGTATTGTTGATGCTCCTTAGAGCGCCAATTTACGTACCGTAAGCGCACGGATCGTGTAGCTTTTCCCTTAGAGTATTCCCCCAAGGTTTATCAATCCACAGAACAAACATTCTACTATGCTTAACTAAGCAATAATGACATTGGTAAAAGATCTATATTGAGTGATTGAGTGTGAAATAGATCTAATCTAACCAATCTAATGTAATCTAGACTAGTGAGCAATGATAGGTGTGTGCACAAGATATGAAGAGCATTTGTCCATAGGGTCTAGGATCACTAGAGATGTAATCGCCGAGCAACAAAGAACGGATCTAATCTACCAAAGGTGTGTTCCAAGATCAAAACCTTTCCCTCCGGCATACTGTCACTACATGAGGATAATCGGTAACGAACAACAAGAACACGATAGTTGATGTAATCTAAGTAAACCATGCAAGAGCAAAGCAAACCCAAAGCCAAGTCGCGAACTATTAGGCATCAAAACATCATCAACAAGAATCGTGATAGATCAATCTCATAAAGGATTCGGCAATTACAACTCAAGATCTCCTTACAACCCCATGAACAAACGAGGACTTTACCCCATGAAGCTAAGCGAAGCGTAGTCGATCATGGTGACGAAATCTCCGGCAAGGGATGGATCCCTTGCTGTCCTCCAACTTGCAGCGACGCCGAGGGACGATGAGGGCTCCGGCGTCGCCTTACTCTTGTGTCTAACTCGAATGGATCTCTGAAACTCGTCTCTGGATGCTCTCTTCCGAATCTCTCTGCGACCTTTCGATTCTCTGTCCCCCCTCCCTTTGACGGCGGCTTCGGGGTATATATAGGCGGTTCTGGTCGGTGATTTTGGTAAAACACAGATTAGGGTTGACGCATACTTCGCGCTGAAGAAAATTGAGGCCGATTGGGCACCAGAATGGGCTAGGCCGGCCGGCTCAGAGAGCCCCAGGCCGGCCGGCCTGGGCCCTTTCTGGCCCCTTTCGGTCCCATCTTTCGTGTGCGGCCTCTTCTCCTTATTTCTCATCTTAGCCCAGTTGTGACCATGCGTCAAAACATCTACGAAAATGTCCAATTTCCTGCCAAAACACAACATGCTCCAAAATCCAGGACAAAATCGAAAACGGTCAAGTTCGGGTGCCAAGTGGCGGGTTAGTACATGAATCATCCCGAAGAAATTACCAAAACCTCTCCTAATTGTATAATAAAATAGGTACTTAAGGAGCGCCAACAGGTATTAACATGAACGAATAATTTACTAAGCTCCACAAATAAGAATTAATTTTCATGACAACGCTCATGAACAATTGCTTTAAAGAAAATAAAGTAAAACTGAATGCATAAATAAAATTGCACGATCCAACAATTTAACAAAAAAACAAAGACTCTTTTTATTTCATTTTCATGACTCAACACTAATTTAAGACTCACTCTCACACATTCAAAAAAATAAAGCACACAACCCTAGACTATGACTATCACACAAATGAAATTAAAGACGACAAACTTTCGACTAAACAAAGACTAACAAAATTCAATCTACGAGCCATCACACCTCTCCCCCATGCTTAGATTATGTGGCGCCCTCGTCGCAATGATATAAAAGACGGGTGTGACGCTCGTCGGTGTTCTCAACGGTGCCTAGGGCAATTGCACCTAGGACGCCCTCCTCCTCCTTGCTTTCGTAGATCTCCAACCATCCCGAATAACTTCCTTATGTTGCGGAGAAGGAAGTTGTAATCTTTTTCGGCCAAGCGCTTGATGTCGTTCATCCTTCTATCCATTGCCACGAGTTGATTGTGACACCTATCAATGGTGGCGCAGAGATCCGCGATTTCATTGCGGCACTTGAAACAGCACCCGAAGTGATGACCGCCGCGGTTGGGACCGTCATCCTCGGGCTTGTCGTCGTCCTTCTTCCCCTTATCGCGGTCACCTCTAGAGGGGTTGTCATCCTCTCTTTTCTCCTCTTCGGCCCACCCCGGCCAATCATCGTCGTAGTCACGACCGGCGGCGCCCCATGAACTGGGGCTCATGTAGCTCTACCAATCGCTGTCCCCCGCATAGTCCTTTGGCTCCGGGGTGTGCTCGATGTAGTTTTTCCTTTTAACTCCGAGAAGGCTCAAGGAACGCCTAGGTGCAGGTGGCTCATTGTCTTGTCGCTTCTCGCCCTCGTCCTCGTCGCTAATGACGACGACCACCATTTGGGCTTGAGCTAGCTTCTCCTTGCGCCACAGAGGGCCCTTCCCTCTGACTCTCATCCGTGCTTGGGTATTAAATTTCTTCGGAGGGAGCTTCGCTTGACATCGCTTTGCTTCGACAAGGAGGGGCGGCGCACCGGTTGCCGAGGTGGAGCTAGGCATCTGCTGGTTTGGCGTGGGGGTGTCGGGCGCCATGCCATCCTCCTTGATCTCCATCGCTACAATCATGGCTCTTGTGCTCGCTGGAACGGCTATTGTCGATGTCTCTCACGAGGTGATGGTGTAGATTGAAAAGTATGAGAGAATTGATCTAAACCACGCCTCTATTTAAGTCCTGAAAAGACTTGGATGAGAAGTCCAATATCTCTGCGTTTTTGGCATGCGAAATCTATAAAGCACGGGTTTAAAATTTCCCTATCTCGTACCTACCAAAAATCGAGACCGAGACGTGCACGAGAGGGCTCAGGCCGCCCGGCCTAGGGGTGTTGGGCCGGCCGGCCCAGGGGGTTTTTCTGCCCCCTGGACAACAACTTTTTCCGAGGTGCCCACCAACAAATTCTAAGCCTATGTTTCACTCAAAGTTCATCCAGAATAAAAATAAAACTATGAAAATAAAATCTAAAAGAGAATATTTACAAACTTACCTTGCTTAACGTCGTTAGGCTTGACGTTCTGGTTCGTCATCCATGGTGTATATGTCGATTTAATGAAGGGGCATGACGTCGGGCTCCAAGAACACCTTTAGTCGCTGCCCGTTCACCACATATTGGTCGCCTTTCGCATCCATGATTGTCACCGCTCCCGTAGGTGAAACCGTGTGTACGACGTATGGTCCGTCCCAATGGCTTTGCAATTTTCCTTTGCCAAAGAGTTTGAACCTTGAATTGTAGAGTAGGACCTTGTCTCCTTCTTTGAATTCCTTGTTTTGTAATCGCTTGTCGTACCATCTCTTCATCCTTTCTTTGTAAATTGTTGCACTATTGTACGCTTTCAATCTTAACTCCTCCAATTCGCTTCTTTGGATTCTCCTTTTAATTCCAATGGCTTCCGCATCAAAGTTCATCTCCTTCATCGCCCAATACGCCTTATATTCTAGCTCAACCAGGAAGTGGCATGTTTTTCCATAAACAAATTGATAAGGAGTTATACCAATCGGGGTTTTGTGTGCCGTACGATATGCCCATAGCGCATCATCTAGTCTCTTTGACCAATCTTTTCCTCCTTTTATCACGATCTTCTTTAAAATATCCTTCAATTGCTTGTTCGAAGTTTCCGCTTGTCCGTTTGTTTGGGGGTGATAAGCCGTGGACACTCTATGTTCAATTCCAAATTTCTTCAAGCATTTACCAAAGTCTTTGCCCGTGAAGTGTGTTCCTCGATCGCTTATCAAGATTCTCAGGACGCCATATCGAGGGAAGATTACCGATTTAATCATGTGTGAGGACTCCTCTGTTGATGCCTTCCGACATGGCATAGCTTCAACCCACTTTGAAACATAGTCCACCATCACCAATATATGCTCAAACCCATGTGAGTTCATGAATGGTCCCATGAAATCGATTCCCCAAACATCAAAGAGATCTATCTGCCAGTTGTAGTTAAACGGCATGGCATTCCTTTGCAAGATATTCCCCGTCCTTTGGCATTCCGGGCAAGTCGAAACAAATCTTTTTGTGTCTTCATGAATCTCGGGCCAATAGAATCCACTAGCCCATACCTTAGCTTGAGTTCTAAAGTGCCCATAATGTCCTCCATATCCCGACGAGTGACACTTTCTTAGAACTTCTTCACGTTCCTCCCTCGGTATGCATCTTCTTAGGACTCCATCTTCTCCATATCTATATAAGTATGGTGGATCCCAATAGTATTTTCTTCTTTCCGCGATCACTCTTTTCTTTGCATTCTTTTCCAAGTGATCTAAGGGCATCCCTTTTATTGCCCTTATTATATCATTCATCCAACCATCTTTGTCGAGAATTCTATATAGGTGATCATCTCTCATTTGGTCCTTGATAGGTTCTTTTCCATCATCTCCATGGTACATCCTTGATAGGTGGTCGGCCACAACATTTTCCGCCCCTTTCTTGTCCCTTATCTCCACATCGAATTCTTGTAGCAATAGGATCCATCGAATCAAGCGTGGCTTAGCATCTTTCTTGGACAAGAGATACTTGATTGCCGCGTGGTCGGTATAAACTATCACCTTTGAATTTACTATGTATGATCCGAATTTTTCGAAGGCGAATACCACGGCAAGTAATTCTTTCTCCGTTGTTGCATAATTAACTTGGGCTTCATTGAGAGTCTTGCTTGCGTAGTAGATAGCATTTACCTTCCCCTATTTTCTTTGTCCAAGAACGGCTCCTACGGCGTAGTCGCTTGCATCACACATGATTTCAAAAGGTAGATTCCAATTCGGAGGTTGCATGATAGGAGCACTTATGAGAGATTGCTTGGGTGTTCGAAAGGCGTGAAGACAATTACTATCGAATGTGTATTCCACATCTTTTTGGAGAAGTTGTGTCAATGGCTTGGTGATTTTTGAAAAATCCTTTATGAACCTCCTATAGAATCCGGCATGACCGAGTAAGCTCCTCAAAGATTTGATATCCGTAGGTGGTGGCAATTTCTCCACGGTTTCTATCTTTGCTTTGTCCACCTCTATCCCTCTCTCGGAGATAACATGACCGAGGACAATTCCTTCTTTCACCATGAAATGACACTTCTCCCAATTAAGCACAAGATCAACATCTCCACATCTTTTAAGAACTTTCTCCAAATTTGCCAAGTAATTTTCAAAGCTAGTACCATGCACCGAGAAATCATCCATGAATACCTCCATAATCTCTTCTATGAAATCTGAAAATATAGCCATCATGCACCTTTGAAAAGAAGCGGGCGCATTGCACAATCCAAAAGGCATCCTCCGATATGCAAAAGTTCCATACGGGCAAGTAAATGTGGTCTTATGTTGATCATCCGGATGAATAGGTATTTGGAAGAATCCCAAGTATCCATCAAGGTAACAAAAGTGTGAATGCTTTGCCAACCTTTCTAGCATCTCGTCAATGAATGGTAGTGGAAAATGATCCTTCCTCGTTGCCTTATTCAATTTTTTATAATCGATGCACATCCTCCATCCCATGATGGTTCTTTGCGGTATCAATTGCTCCTTCTCATTTTTCACAACCGTGAGTCCTCCTTTCTTTGGAACGCAATGCACGGGGCTTACCCATTCACTATGTGGCACGGTTTATATTATTCCGGCACTCAAAATTTGATAACCTCCTTCTTCACCACATCACGCATAGCATGGCTCAACCTTCTTTGATGCTCTACGACCGGCTTGTATTGCTCCTCAAGTTGTATACGATGTGTGCAAAAAGCGGGGCTAATACCTTTCAAGTCATTAATCGAGTAGCCGATCACCTTTTTGTCTTTCTTCAATAAATTCAGCAAGTTCTCCATCTCTTCCGGGCTTAATTCATCACTAACAATCATCGGGAAAGTCTTGCCATCTCCCAAGAATTCATATTTCAATCCCTTGGGGAGCGGCTTCATCTCAACATCGGGCGCACCATCCTCTTATTGATCTAACTCCCCAATGTCTTCAAATTTTTCTTCCTCCAAATTCCCGTGTTGCGGCTTCAACTCTTCCATTGTTTCTACTAGTTCTCCATCTTGATCATCTTAAGCGTCCCCATCCTCCAGAGCGCATTGGAGAGTATCCCTGAAAGAATCAATGAAACAAATGCTCTCTACCCCTTCGTTATCAAGAGGTAGAGGTAAAGCACGAGACGGTTTTGAATGAAATTTGAAAGTGTGCTTCTCTCCATCTAGATCAAAAGTGCCAATCCCTTTCCCAACATCTAGAATAGCATTTACTAATTTGAGAAAGCGTTTTCCATGAATTATGCTTTCATGTTCATCATCACTAGCATTAATCACAAAAAAGTCGGTAGGAATATCTTTACCCGCTATGGCAACATTTAGATTTCTAAGCGCTCCTAGCGGTTTGATTAATCTACATCTCCCATGATCAATTTAATGATTGTAGAATCTAGGTTCGGTGTTATGTTAAAAAGCCCAACATAAACCTTGGAACTCATCACACTAACATGGGCGCCAACGTCACATAGAACATTGCAACATTTTACTCCGTCTATCATGCAATCAACACGAGGTGTGGGTGATGGATTACCTTCACCTTGATTGCTTCCAATCGCATATACTTGGGCTATGTGCGCGTAGGATGATGATTCTGATTTCACTCCCATGATCCTTTTGACTTCCAGCACTTCGTCCAAGTCAATTTCTTCCTCTTTTTCTTCAAAAAGTTTCCGAATAATATCACCAGCCGATTCCTTGCCAAATGTATATCCCATGTGATTATCCGGCGGAAAGTCCTCCGCTATCACCTTCGCCATTCCTCGTTGATTTGGATGCGGTCTTGCTTTGTCGAACAATCTTCCGAAGTCAATTGGTATCCAATCCATTTGCTCGAATTCCCTTAGCGATTTGGCGGTGCCCAAGGTTCTTCCTTTCTTTTCCGGATCGTCTTTCGTTGCACTCCGGATCGATGCTTCTTCATCGTGGTTTGTCTCTATGACTTTCCCATGCTTCGGTTGTTCTTCCCTCACTTCCGATGTCTCTTTTTCTGAAAATTCCAGCAAGCACCCACACTTGAGATTCTTCCTTGGAGCTTGCCGAACATCGTTTTTCCCAATCTCTTCGCATGGCTGCACCCTTGCTTATTTTTTGTAGGAGTTGGGCGGCTTCCGTGAGTGTTTTCTCCATGAGATCTCCTCCTGCACACATTTGAACAAATTGCATGCACTCGGGGGTTAGGGAAAAATAAAAGGTATGCAAGAGTACATCACCGGAAAATCCAAGCTTTGGTCCTTGTTAAATCAATCCATTGAATCTATCCCATGCTTGATCTATCCCTTCTTTTTCTCCTTGCACGAAGTTGATCACTTGCTTCCGAATATGTTGAACCTTGCTTAACGAAAAGAACTGCTCGCAAAATTTCTTCATCAAGTCATCCCAATTTCCTCTTACCTCGAAGGATGCAAGTGCAAACCATCTTCTCGCTTCTTCCGCAAGTGAGTATGGGAAAAGATTCCATCTAAACCAAGCTAGCGGAACTCCGTCTTGTTGTACCGTGTTGCATAGCATTGTGAACCACTTGATATGTCTATATGGGTTGTCCGTCTCATCTCCTCTAAAGGGGTTTGCCGCCGCCATCTTGATGATTTCAAGCTTGATCTCGTACTCGGTGGCTCGCAACACCGAATCTGATTTTTGCATGTCGAAGTCCTCCGATCGCGGGCTTGCATAATCCCTTAGTGATTTTTCTCCTTCCTCCATGTGTTGAATGAGAAGGGCCATCTAGACAATCAAAACAAAAATAAAAATTTTCTAGGGAAAAGGTTAGGTGTTAGTAACCAACAAAATTAATACAAAGTTAAACGTAGAAAAATCACTTGTTCCCCGGCAACGGCATCAGAAAAGCTTGTTGACGCTCCTTAGATCCCCAATTTACGTACCGCAAGTGCACGGATCGTGTAGCTTTTCCCTTAGAGTATTTCCCCAAGGTTTATCAATCCACGGAACAAACGTTCTACTATGCTTAACTAAGCACTAATGATGTTGGTAAAAGATATATATTGAGTGATTGAGTGTGAAATAGATCTAATCTAACCAATCTAATGTAATCTAGACTAGTGAGCAATGATAGGTGTGTGCACAAGATATGAAGAGCATTTGTCCATAGGGTCTAGGATCACTAGAGATGTAATCGTCGAGTAACAAAGAACGGATCTAATCTACCAAAGGTGTGTTCCAAGATCAAAACCTTTCCCTCCCGCATACTGTCACTACATGAGGATAATCGGTAACGAACAACAAGAACATGATAGTTGCTGTAACCTAAGTAAATCATGCAAGAGCAAAGCAAACCCAAAGCCAAGTTGCGACCTATTAAGCATCAAAGCATCATTAACAAGAATCATGATAGATCAATCTCATAAAGGATTCGGCAATTACAACTCAAGATCTCCTTACAACCCCATGAACAAACGAGGACTTTACCCCATGAAGCTAGGCGAAGCGTAGTCGATCATGGTGACGAAATCTCCGGCAAGGGATGGATCCCTTGCTGTCCTCCAACTTGCAGCGGCGCCGAGGGACGATGAGGCCTCCGGTGTCGCCTTTCTCTTATGTCTAACTCGAATGGATCTCTGGAAATCGTCTCTGGATGCTCTCTCCCTTCTTGACGGCAGCTTCGGGGCATATATATAGGCGGCTTTGGTCGATGGTTTTGGTAAAACACCGGCTAGGGTTGACGAGTACTTCGCGCTAAAGAAAGTTGAGGCCGATTGGGCCCTGGAATGGGCAAGGCCGACCGGCTTAAGGGCTCTAGGCCGGCCGGCCTGGGCTCCTTCTGGCCCCTTTCGGCTCCATCTTTCGCGTGCGGGCTCTTCTCCTTATTCTTCATCTTAGCCCAGTTGTGACCCTACGTCAAAACATCTCCGAAAATGTCCAATTTTCTGCCAAAATGCAACATGCTCCAAAATCCAAGACAAAATCGAAAACGGTCAAGTTCGGGTGCCAAGTGGCGGGTTAGTACATGAATCTTCCCGAAGAAATTACCAAAACCACTCCTAATTATATAATAAAATGGGTACTTAAGGAGCGCCAACACCTGTTTTTATTCTACCTTGAGCTCCACAAAGGCTTATAGCAGTAGGGAAAATCAAAGGCAAATACTGCCCTGGTAAGGAAATACAAGATGAGTGCCTCGAGAGAGTTATCATGGGAGCTTTGCCATGTTTTCAAAAAGGTATCTACAGATGGATTGCAGATCTAGAAACGAGTAAGTATTACTTTATGCATCGTTCTAACTCTCAATAGACCAAGACAAGGATACAGCTGAAAAGCCCCATGAGAGAGTAAGGTAATTGAGCAAAGGTATGCTAACCAACTTATTTGAGCTTAAAGATGAATCTCTTTGCTTCAGGCTATGACATGACAGGTAAGGTACAAGTCAAAGTGATTTTCTGATCAACAACCTGATTTGTCCTACTTTGCTCGGGACGAGCAAAAGACAGCTTGGGGGATCATGTTGACGCTCACTAACGACCATTTCCAGGCGTCAACTTGATCAGAAAATCATGAGAGTTTGCATTTCTTACACATACTTATATTCAATAAATTCCCTAAACAACACTTTACCTTCTAGAATATGCAAGTTATCTTTTTGAGCTAATATGCAGGTTGCAAGCACACTTTGGCCCAGCAAAAAATCACAGAAAATATCAGAGTATCGATTCAGGCACAAATGGACCAAGTGTAGCCCAAGAACCGAAGCAAAACAAGTCAAGACAGACAACCCCAGCGTGGATCAGACAAGGAGGCCCAAACAAGCCCAACCCCCAGCAGTTGGGGGCGGTTGGCGACCAGGGCAGGCCGGCCGACCAGGCCCATGGGCCCCACCGCCTCAACTTTGCCCCGTGGCGCCTCCCTGTTGCTCCTTTAGGTCGGTTTGGGGTGCTGCGGCCGGTGGCTCCCTCCTATAAATACAAGGGGGGGTAGAGAATAGGACACACACACCTCACTTCACTCACCTCTCAAGTTCCTTCTTGCATAGTCTTTAGGCTTAGTGGAGTTTAGGAGAAGTTTAGGAGTCATCGAGTCGCCGGAGTTGCTCGAGAGTCTGGTATGGGTTCATCTCTAGCTCTCTCTTGTAATATTCGGTCGTTTGTAATAGAATTAGACTATGGTTACCGATATCTGCTTGAAGTATATTTTGAGTTATCGAGTATATGCTTCTTATCATGATTGCATTATTATTCAATGATCTCATTGCATAATTGCCCTGTGCTGGAGATAGTTAGTCTTTTGTTCCCAGAACTCTATCAATTGTTCCAGTATTCGTATGATTGCTCTAGTGTGATGTCTGTCCATCCGGAGGGTGGGGGCTCCGCACGGGACACTAGAGTATCCCTTACTAGTGTAGACATGATGTCTAGATTAGATAAGAGTTGCTAGATGTCAACTATACCCATGGTTTGTAGAGGTAGCCGGCAGGTGGTGACAGCCCTGTCCGAGACTTTTAGTAATCCTCCATGTTCGGTATGGGGGGTAGGAGGTACATAAAGTCGCCGGGGTATACAGGCTCCTCCCGTTACTTCAATAGCGATCTCTCTGTTGTGTAGTTTAATCTCTGACAAGCTAACCAATGAGAAAGTGTAGATATAGCTAGCCTAGCACAGCTGTCTCAAGCTCTGACTTTTACCTTGCTCCCGGCCTAAAGCAATCTTTATCTTTTATTTATCCAAGAGGGTAGTTTGTGTGTGTGTCACACTACCTCCTACCATGTTATTATCTTACCCCTGTTTATGCATGAGAATATCCAATCTAGATAGAGCTCACGAACTAATCTATATACTCTCCACTCATCGCCTTCCATGCGGAAATATAAATGACACCCCGGTATACTCCCGGGTAAAATGCTACAGCGGTATTCCGTGCGCTTGCGGATTTATTCGTGGTTCATGAAATACTGCCACTCCAAACTTGGCATCTGCGGGCGTCATCGCCAGGTGACTTTGGTAGGCGCCAACAGCCACGTGGGAAACCAGGAAGAGGCCATGTGTTCAATCTTAAGGCACCATGTGGCCAAACAGGAAAATGACGTGTGGGCAAACAAGAAAGTGCCACTTAGACATGTGGCGGAACATCCAGGAGGGGGCACATGGCGGAATGCGAACGTGCCATGTCGATATGGAGGAAGACGCCATGTGCCCGAACCTGGAGGTGACACGTGGCCTAATGGCAAACATGATGTGTGGACAAGTAGAAAGATGACACGTGTCAGAACCTAGATGAGACACGTGTTCAAACATGAAAGTGACACGTGGGCAAGCTGGAACACGACACGTGGTCGAACCTGGTGGCTCCTGAATTTCGGCACGTGGCTTTTCCCTAGCTCACCATGTATCCATCTACCGGCGAAACGTGCTGCTAGCACGGCGCCTAATGGCGTTAAAGGTGTGCCATGTCACCTGCCAGCGCGGACGGAGACACGTGGATCCGGACGTTTGGTGACGTTTTTATGATGCGTTACAGAAGCAAAAATGGTTCGGTGATGAAAGTTGTTTCGTCATAGGAAAAATCAGTTCCGTGGCGTTGTCGTGCAACACGTCGCGGCACACCTAACTTGACACGGCTTTTTTGACAAATGGAAATTTGTCATTGAACGGTTTTTACGATATATTTGGCTTCTACGGTGACAAAAACTGTTCGTCACCAAAGCAACTGTTTTCACGTGTTAGTTAGCTTAAGAAGGATCTTGGTTCCAAGGCAATTCCAAATCCTCAATTGCCCTTGGTGGATGATGATGGTAAAGTCAAAACTGAACCAGTCTCTATTCTGGAGCGTCATTTGATCCCTCTGAATAATGAGTCTTCAATGGCTCATTCAGTGGCTGAATCTATCTCCTGAAGAAGCTTCTTCATAGGAGGATGCTTCATTTATCAGGAAGACATTCCCAGGTTTTCATCCTTGATGACAAGGATGTTCATAGGGGGGTATTGTCAGGTAACGGGAGGAATAACATAAGAATGCGCTCCAATTAAGAGAATACTTATTTGGATAGTAATGGCGGGAATCTCTCTGGACCGTTCGAGTTAAATTAGACGTCTCAGATTATTTATTGTTTACTCTAATGTAACTAAACAGCTGAGTGAGCTGTAACTTTATTTCACCGGAAGTAGCAGGGGGTATATTACTCCGGTGCGCTGGCCTGAGTAATCAATACTCAAGACCAATCTATCTATTCTTCCCTTTTTCATTCTAGTTGTAGTCCGTTCCTCTTCTACTTTACTGCATTTAGCAGTTTAATTCCTCAAATGAGGGTAGATTATTGTCATTATTCTTGTGGATCCTGACAGTAACGGATCCACTGCCCGTGACCTTCGAGCGCCACCAAATCTCTTGTAGCAACATCAATCTGCATACTTCTGAATCTAATTTGTAGAGGAATATATGGGATTGAGTTGAGGAAGGGGATTGAGTGAGAAAGGGGAATAGATGGGTCGACACCGCTGTAGATTGGGGACTCGACTTGAATCCTGGTACATGTGTGTGTACCCTACATGCATCGGATCACCGCTGCCGATGTCCTGACAGTCCCGGCCAGGTACAAACGGCAACAAATATTCTGTATCCTGTGAAAGGCATATTCAAATGCGAAAACTACATGCACGGATCCTGCGCTTCCTGTAAGAGGCACATGGAATGATGGAAAACGTACATTCATGGATCAATGTCGGTGTAAGGCTACAATCAACTGAGCCTTTCCGCTATTATACATGGTTAATGGGCGTTTTCTTACAGAGCTTCAGACATCCCAAAGTTCGATGTAGTAAGCAATAAAGCAAATACTCCATCCCATAAAAAGTGCAATTTATTTTTTTAAGGTAGAATAGTAATAGCATGAAAAGACTTTTATACTCTCATATGTTGGCCACATGCATTTAGTTTCAGCATATAAATCAAATCTAATCACTTAATTAGGCAGGTAGTTGAGATCCAATTTCTAGAATTACACTCTTTATGAAAAAAATTTCAAACACGGGATTGAACTTTTCATGAGACGGAGGGAACATCAAATCTGTGGTTTCATCAATATATGGCATAGAAATTTCTTTGGACAGGACCAATTCATCAAAAGTTTAAACAGCAGAGACAATGCATGAAATATATGCAAAAAACAATAGGGCCCATTATTAACCAAGGCACAACTCTGATATTGTTGGTGTATATGTGAGCCCATGTATAGAGGCACATCTAGAGGCCCATGTATAGGATCTATATATCCCACCCTTCTAAGGTTTGGAGGAATACAAGCCATTATTCTCCATCTTGGTATCATTAGCCTATGGTTTCCTTCTCTTCTCTCCAGCTGCAGCCGCCGCCGCCGGCGCCGCCTCCCTCCTCGTCCTCCTTCCCTCCTCCTCCTCCCCTGCGCCGAGCGCCGCCTCTGCTTGGGCCGCTGCCGCAGCTTGGCTCCAGATCAGGCCCGTCGCCGCCCTGCAGCCCGCGCGCCGCCGCCGTCGCTGCAGCTGGCGCGGGCGCCGGGGCTGCGGGTGCAGGGGGAGCGGGCGGCGCGGGACCCCTGCAGCCCGCCACCGCCGCCTGGGCCCGACCTGCGAGACCCCTGCAGCATGTCGCCGCCGCCTGGGCCCGACCCCTGCTGACCCATGCAGCCGCCGCCGCAGCTGGCGTGGGCACTGGGGCTTCCTCTGCTCCGGCCGTCTTCCCTGCTGGCGCCGCTGCCTGGCCTCCTCTGGCCTGGCGCGCCCCGGCCGTCGCGCTGGCCGCCATCGCGCCTGCGCCGGACGTTGGATCGGATGCCGCCGCGGACACCGCGCCCGTGCACCCGCCGCCCGTGCACCAGCCGCCCGTGCCACCGCCCGTCGTGGAGCCGCCCGTGCAAGCCGCCGCCGCCGCCGGTGCCGATCCGGCCGCCCTGCGGGCCGCAGCACAGCTGCTGCAGGCCGCGGGCGCCGATACAACAGGTCCTGCAGGCCGTAGCGCAACTGCTGCAGGCCGCGGGTGCTGCTCCAGGGGATACGGCCGCCGATCTCGCCGCCTTGCGGCTCCCACGGATGCCGCCGGCCGCCAATCCCACAGCCGCTGCTGCCCGCTGCCGACGCCGCGCCCAATCCCGTGTAGACCGGGCTCGAGATGTCGCCTGCGGATGCGCCGCTCTCCGCCACTGCCCTCCGCGAGCAGCCGGCCGACACCGCTCTCGCCGCGGCCCTCCTCGCCGCCAAGTCGGAGGCGCCGGTAGTTCAGACTGCGGGGGTGTTGGTGTATATGTGAGCCCATGTATAGAGGCACATCTAGATGTCCATGTATAGGATCTATATATCCCACCCTTCTAGGGTTTGGAGAAATACAAGCCATTATTCTCTTCATCAAATATAACAACAAATATCGAGCCTGCCAAATTTATGAAAATATGTGCGATACTATGCATCAGAACATCCAAACCATACTTCGCTGAACAAATTATGAAAATTTACAGATTCAAACTAAATCCAATAAGAAATACAAAGGAAACTGGCCGAAATGGTCGGCTGGTCCTGGTTTCAGGACCTGCCCAGTTTTCGAAATCCTAACATGATAGCACTCAAAATTTACAAGGAAGCAAACATCCTCTTGCATGCATGCTTGCTAACCAAAAACTTTACAAAATTTGCAATTATATACAATGTGGATAACCTCAGAAGAAAAAATGTACACTTCAGAGAAATTTGCCCTTCTCTTCCAGTAATTCCTATACAAAATCGACGAACCTTGAAGGGATGCATGCCCATTTGATGCCAGCATGGCAGCATGTCCCTTGGACAGCATCTACAGATGATATATGAAAACCCAGTAATGGCAGGCATGCAACACGTAACGTCAATCATTATCACTGGTCTTTCATGCTTTATCCTCATCATTGAGCTGGTCACTGTACACTTGATTTCACATCCAATCAGTGATGATAGGAGAGAGAGCCCAACAATAGCAATAGAAATGGTTCAACTCAACTGCTGGAACGCCAGAAAGGATCATCTGAGCGCAACCATAGCAATAGAAATGGCTCAACTCAACTGCTGGAACGTCAGAAAGGATCACCTGAATCAGTTGAAGTTTCAAAAAGATTGTGAGAAAAAAAAACTAAACTAATTTCTAAAAACAAACCTAACAAAAGGTACGCACCAATATACAGTTCAGTGACTTGGTCCAATCATGCAATGGCAAGTTCAAAGCCGAAGGCACAGACGGACCACAGCAACAGCCATGCTTTTGTTGAATGCATGGATAATGCAGAACAAGATGCCACAACGTTAAAAGGCAGGCTCCATGAGATTGGTAGTGCAGGAGGTGAATTTTCTGGAAACAAGATAATAAGTTGGAGATTTAGAGAAGTTAATTTCAGAAACAGACTGAAATTCTGTAGACAAAGAAGAGTCAAAACCATGGCCTCAGAGGGGCATGTTGGAACTTGCTCAGAATCTTTCATCTTGCCCCTTGAATTTGCATGTCATGAAAAACTGACTTCCATGGAGCTTAAGTCCAAGTTACGATATTGTATCAACGAGGCTCAGGATAGAAGGGTTCTAGAGAACCCCAAGTTTTTCCCACCTTTATTTTTGCACGCAAAGGTACTAACCCAAGAACAAACAGCAATTCAGTTTTAGCTTGGATATGAAGAACTGAACACAAGTCAACCATCAAAGTTCAGGTTAAAAGTAATACCCAAGAGTGAAGCCGCTTCCTCCATACATATCTGTAACAGCCTTCCAGCCTGTTGTACCATACATGGATCAACTTCCAATACCAACTCATCATGCACCTACCCAAAAAAAACAAAAAAGTAGATATATTATCCATATTTAAGAGCCAAACAGACAAAAAAACTCAAGGAAAACCATTATCATGTCAGTGTCATAAAATACCTGCAAAATAAGGTGACACTTGCCACCTATTTCTGAAAAGTTCCTCGTAACTTCATCAGTTGAATCAACTTCCCCAGTCCTGTTGGTAATTACCGAATGAACTCTAATCATAGCCGCCTTGATTATATCAGCAGCAGAACCCTGGAAACAAGTGCATATTAATCATAAACACAAAAAGATCAAGCATCTAAAATATGTGAGACAATGCTCTATTACCTGGCAAATAGAATTTACTGCTTGTCTCTGTGCTTTAGCTTTCTCTTTGCTATTGCCAGCCATTATTTTTGTAAGAAAACGTCGCCGGCCCATCAAGGTCTCCACATATCTGAAAAGTGTATTAAACAGAAATTACTTTGATGTGTGCTTAGTTGAGATCTACATTGATGTTTCTTGTGTGTTTTCATAATTTAATGATGTCTCTTTTTGGGGTTCCATAACAAGCCTACCGAACTTGTTCAGGACTATAAGGCTTTGTTGTTTATCATCATTGGAGATAAAACCAATAGGGACCCATTCTTCTATCTCAACAGTACAAGTGAACGAAATGCTTATGTACATAGTGAAATCATACATATGTCATACAACATATACAAAGATGACTTTGAGACTTAGAACTTTTTATTTGCTATCTACTTTTCTTATACATGAGATTTAAGGACCAGCGACCCTTTGAAATGATCGAGATGACCACTGGAAATATCATAGCACTGAACTTATGAATTCCCTAGTTTAGAATAACCAGATCTTGGACATAATCCAGAAGATTAAAGTTCGGATAGAACTGAAATATGAGTCATATATAGTTTTCTCTTTGAAGAAAAGATATGAGTCATATGTGATGCATAGGATATATGGAAAGGATGGTTCATAAAATCATGTTATTGCAGGTAGCTCCCAAGAGCAGTGAGGGTGGACATGTCAACTCTCCATCTTTCCAAGTGATCTTAACTAGTTGTCATATAAATAACAGATGCACCTTCTTAATGAAATGACACGCAGCTCTCCTGCGTGTTCGAGAAAAATAAATAAATATATAAATAAATAAATAACAGAGGCAAGGGCAGTAATCCTAAAGGTTTTTTCTATAAAGTCAACATTCAAACACAACTAACTTATCATGTCTTTATCCAAATTCAATTGAAATTCTTGATGAGAAGCAGCTCCACACACTAATTTTGTACAACATTTGATGATACATGTTCAAATGTCTAAAAGTGATGTCTGAAGTAACATATTTATCACAGACCTAATTCTACACTAGCATATCAAAGGGATGGTGTCATATATAAAAAGACTAAGAACAGATATTGCTGCGAGGTAGACTAACCCTTTTTGGCGGCAAGATGCTACAGCTTCATGTAGCCATGAGGAAACACCAGGAAAAAATCTCTTAAAGCTTTGAATTTTCTGTGCAGCTTCCTCTGTGCTGCACTCAAGTTGTTCTGCAAGGGAGTTTGCACCCATTCCATAAAGGATGCCGTATATGAATCTTTTAGTGGTCTCTCTCTCTTTGGAAGAGATCAAGGCCTCTTCTTTGCCAACCCATCTTGAAGCGATCATAGTAAAAACATCACCATCAGGTTTACTTAGAAGCTCAATCAACATAAGATCTTTAGAAAAGTGAGCCATTAAACGCAGCTCAATCTGTGAGTAATCAGCAGTTACCAACAACCAGTTCTCCTACAAAAGGAAAACATCATGACATTACCTAAAGTATTTTTACAGGAAAACATATTCAACTATCCTAATTACAGGTAAAAAACTTATTCAATAAGTAACTAAAAGCCAAATGAACAAAACCTGTGTGGGAATGAAAAATTCACGGGCATTGATTTGATGACGATCAACCACTGACACAATTGAGTAATCTTTATCACTTTTCCCTGTATTGAATTCCACCAAGTGCTCAACACACTACAAAGTAACACGGTAAAACAGTAAGTTATTTTCATAGTGAAATGCAAACATAACACACAAAACATTTACTAAAATAAAAAATAACCTGCAGATTTGGCTCCTCCATAGATAAGCGGCCAGTGGCAGTTGATGTCTGAAGCCAATTTCCATGGATGATGTACCTTTGTGATTGAGTGCACAATTGAGCACGTGAACAAATGGACCCCAATGTGCCATTCAACAGTTTGGCCAATGTTCTGTGCTCCTTAATTACTGGGACAATCGGGTGTAGGTCCCTGAGCAAAGAGAAGAATTGAAAGTTTTTTTTATTAAAAATAAACAATTGAATGCTCCCACATTACTGGCGATAATTGATAGAAGCTTCAAGAAAGCATTTTATCCAGATTGATAAGGACTTTATAGTAAATAATAAAACCAAGGCAAGCTAAGTCGATGAAAATTCAGGGACAAGTGAAATCAAAAGAGTGCTGCCATATATTTCAAAACAGAATTAAGGCCTCCCTGGCAAGGTAGATGTAGTGTTGTTGCCTTGCTACAGATATTCAGAGTATAACAAACTATAAACTGAAAATAAGCTAAACATTAAACAGTGTAGTGGCAGTGGTACATGTGCCTGTGTTATGGACACATTTGTAAGCCGGACTTATGTTAGACAGTGCCTCAAGAAAACAGAAGCCTCGTCATCAGCATGGTCAGCAGGATCAGGCTTAGAAGATTAAATGAGTTGGTCAGGGGTTTGTTCGCAGTTGTTGGGCGAGATTTGTTAGCCTGTCTGTTAGAGCTGGCATTATATAAGCCAGGAGGAGTGATTAGTTGGTTAGGCAAAGATTGAGCAAGATCTCCTCTATTGGACGCAATCTAGCGCAACCTGCCCTCTGTTCTTCTTTGTTTTAATCCAATAAAACCCCATGTCCCCTGGCCGTATCAGCCTGTATTTTATGAATTTTACAGAATCATTTTGAACCCTACTAGTCCTACATTTGCCAAATGAAGTGAATCAGAAAATAGGGAATGAAATTGACATTCTTCCTAGGGAAAGTTAAATGACACCATAACATTAAACATGAGGCCAGAGGGACAGGTGAGTAGGAAAGTCGAAGGTAAAGGTAGAACTTCTCTTCTCTGTGGTGTGGTAGCTTCGATTAACTGATATTGAAATTATTACACATATTAGGGAGAAACATGAGTTAGTCCCTTAATGTGACTCCAAAAAACAGAAAAAATAGTCGCTATTAGCACAATAACTGTCTTAAAGCATGTCCAGAAGATGATCAAATGCCAGTAATATCACTGCCCACAAGCACAAGCTTTCATCAAGAAAACATAATAATATACCTCAACTCTTAGTCCGTTTAGGTTATGTGGTCGTTAAAACTTTGTGTGTGACGTGTATATAACTGCATTCAGTGAGAATGAGTGAGGGTGTGTTTTGAGGATGGGATCCTTGTGATCCCTTCTTTGTGTTATGCTCCCTTCTTAAGATGAAATGCAGGTCTCCAATATACCTTAACTCATATAAATTACCACTGACCATCATTAACACTTGACACACCAGACATATCGGCACATATATTTAATATTAGAACATATACGGCAACAAAAGTATAAAGTTTTTGCACAAATAATGTCCTGCCATGAAAGAATACACATGTAGTTCCAAAGAACCAAGAAAGTCAAGTTTGACATCAGAACTAACAGCTGGAAACTGGAAAGAAATGAAAATACCTTAGATGGTCTAGAGACTGCTTGTCAGTGCTAGGATGCAGCTTCCCTCTCTCACAACCTTTTGGAACTGGCAATTTTAAGTGTGTGTATAGAATGTCTGCAATATCAGCAGTTGCATTTAGTGAGAAACTCTGGCCAGCTAGTCTGTAAGCTTCTTTCTCTAGTTCCTTTAGCTTTTTTATTATAATATGCCTCGCATGGAGACAAGCATCCATGTCAGCACCAATTCCCCAAAGTTCCATATCAGCAAGAACATTTACCTATCAAAATGAATGCATAAAAGAAATTAAAGCATATGAGGAACAATCTTATATTACAGAAACCAAAAGAGTGTCGTTTTTTGGATATCAAGGCAAAACGTAATACACTAGTTTGACTGCTAATTTCTAGTATAAATGTATGCAAAATACAGCAACATAATAATGTTTTGAAACTACCTTTCGGAGAAAATCTAGCTAAAGAATTTTAAATTGTTCAATCAAAGTACTACAACAACAACATAGCCTTTTTTTTCCCAAGCAAGTTGGGGTAGGCTAGAGATGAAACCCGAAAGAAATAAGTTCAAGGTTCAGGCACATTGATAGCAAGTCTCCAAGCGCTCCTATCCAAAGCTATCTCTTTAGAAATATTCCAATCCTTAAGGTCTCTCTTAACCGACTCATCCCACGTCAGTTTAGGTCTACCTCTACCCCTCTTTACATTATCGACCTGCTCAAGAACCCCATTACACACTGGCGCCTCAGGAGGCCTTCGTTGGACATGTCCAAACCATCTCAGCCGATGCTGGGTAAGTTTCTCCTCAATTGGTGCCACCCCAACCCTATCCCGAATAACTTCGTTCCGGACTCTATCCCTCCTTGTGTGCCCGCAAAACCACCGCAACATCCGCATCTCTGCTACACTCAGTTGCTGGACATGTCGCCTTTTTGTAGGCCAGCATTCAGCACCGTATAACATCGCCGGACGAATTGCTGTCCTATAGAATTTGCCTTTTAACTTTTGTGGCACCCTATTATCACAAAGGATGCCAGAAGTTTGCCGCCATTTCAACCAGCCAGCTGAAATTCTATGCCTAACATCTTCATCAATGTCGCCATCCTTTTGTAGCACCGATCCTAAATACCGAAAAGTATCCTTCTAGACCACCACTCGCCCATCTAAACTAACGTCTCCCCCGTCATGCCTAGTCGCGCTGAAATCGCACATCATGTACTCAGTCTTGGTCCTACTGAGTCTGAACTCTTTCGACTCTAACGTGCATCTCCATAGCTCTAACTTCCTATTAACCCCTGCCCTACACTCGTCAACTAGGACCACATCATCAGCAAAGAGCATACACCAAGGGAACTCACCTTGTATATCCCTTGTAACCTCATCCATCACTAAAGCAGATAAATAAAGGCTCAATGCTGACCCCTGGTGTAGGCCTATGTTAATAGAAAAGTCAGTGGTGTTGCCATCACATGTCCGGACAAACGTTGTCGCATCCTTGTACATATCCTTAATGAGGGTAATGTACTTATTTGGGACTTTGTGCTTCTCCAAGGCCCACCACATGACATTTCTCGGTACTTTGTCATAAGCCTTCTCAAGGTCAATGAAGACCATGTGCAAGTCCTTCTTCTACTCCCTATATCTCTCCATCAATTGTCATATTAAGAAAATCGCCTCCACGGTTGACCTTCCAGGCATGAACCCAAATTGGTTTTGGGTCACACTTGTCACTCTTCTTAGGCGATGCTCGATAACCCTCTCCCAAAGCTTCATCGTATGGCTCATCAGCTTAATCCCACGATAGTTAGTACAATTTTGAACATCGCCTTTGTTTTTGAAGATAGGTACTAATATACTTCTCCTCCATTCTTCGAGCATCTTGTTTAACCGAAAAATAAGATTAAAAAGCTTAGTTAACCATACTATTGCTCTATCTCCTAGGCATCTCCACACCTCAATGGGGATACCATCAGGGCCCATCGCTTTACCTCCCTTCATCCTCTTCAAAGTCTCCCCGATCTCTACCTCCTGAATTCTCCTCACAAAACGTCTGTTGGTATCGTCAAAAGAGTCATCTAACTCAAGGGTAGGGCTCTCACTCTCCCCATTAAACAACTTGTCGAAGTACTCTCTCCATCTATCCATGATCTCCTCATCCTTCACTAACAGTCGATCTGTCCCATCCTTAATGCATTTGATTTGGTTGATGTCCCTTGTCTTCCGCTCGCGGATCCTAGCCATCCTATAAATGTCCTTCTCCCCTTCTTTCGTGCCTAGCCGCTGATACAGGTCATCATACGCCTTACCCTTTGCTACACTCACAGCTCGCTTTGCAACCATCTTCGCTAATTTATAGCCCTCGATGTTGGCTGCACTCTTGTCAAGGTGGAGGCGCTTAAAACACTCCTTCTCCTTAATAGCCCTTTGCACCTCGTCGTTCCACCACCAGGTGTCTTTCCCCTTCTGTTTGCCTCCCCTACTCACGCCAAACACCTCTGAGACCACCTTCCGAACACATGTTGCCATCTTTAGCCACATGGCATCTGCGTCTTCTCCTTCTTCCCAAAGCCCCTCACCTAGCATTCTTTCCTTAAACGCTTGTGCCGCTTCCCCTCTAAACTTTCACCACTTTATTCTCGCAATCTTGGCACGTTTGTCCCGGTGGACACGTACCTGAAGACAAAAGTCCGCCACCACAAGCTTATGTTGAGAGACAACACACTCCCCAGGTATCACCTTACAATCTAAGCAATCACGTCTATCCTCCCTCCTAGCAAGGATAAAGTCGATCTGGCTCGAGTGTTGTCCACTACGAAACGTCACAAGATGGGATTCCCTCTTCTTAAACACGGTATTCGCTATCAACAAGTCGTAGGCTAACGCGAAGTTCAACACATCCTCCCCCTCGACTCCTGCTGCCATACCCAAAACCCCCGTGCACTCGCTCGAACCCTACATTAGTCGCACCCACATGGCCGTTGAGATCTCCTCCTATGAAGAATTTCTTGCTGGTAGGTACGGCACTAACCATGCTATCTAAATCTACCCAAAACTGCATCTTGGTGCTCTCACTAAGGCCTACCTGAGGGGCATAGGCACTGATCACACTCAAAACCGAATCTCCAACTACCAACCGGATTACGATAATCCGGTTGCCTTGCCTTCTAACCTCTACGACTCCATCCTTAAGGCTCCTATCAATCAAGACGACTACACCCAGGGTTAACCTTACCGGTGGGAACCGGTCCGGTTTGACCGGTTCCGGTTCCGGCCGGTACCCAACCGGCCAAAATTCAAAATTTAAATTTAAATTCAAAAAATGAAAAATTCCCAAAAAATTCCTAAAAATACTTCAAGTTGTGATGAATCTAATAGTATCAAATTTTCTCAAAAATTCGTTCATTTAGTATAGTTTGCGGGAATTTAAAATTAAATCAAAAAAGAAAAATAAAAAAATAGGCCGGCCCATTAAGGCCCACCAGTCAAACCGGTCAAACCGGCCGGTAAACCGGTCAAACCGGACGGTAAACCGGTAAAACCGGCCGGTAAACCGGTTGCACGGGAGCTTTTGAATTTAGATTTGAATTCAAACCGGTCAAACCGGCCGGTAAACCGGTAAAACCGGCCGGTAAACCGGTCGGAACCGGTTGCACGGGAGATTTTGAATTTATTTGAATTTGGATTTGAATTCAACCGGTTCCGACCGGTAACCGGTCAAACCGGTCCGGTAAACCGGAACCGGAGCCCGGCGGTTACCGGTTAGCGGTTGGGAAATAAAACCCTGACTACACCCTGGCCCATATGTTATCAATCAAAGTATTCAAAAATATTATCAATGGTCAAAATTTCAGCAAGTTAACTGCATGCTGTTAAGGCCCATATGTTATCTAGGCCCATAGTGGCCCATACCCTGGCTACATATATGTCCACCTAGGACTAATGGAGATATCTCTTGTCTAATTATCCAAAGGTAACATGGAATCAGAGCATGGTTTAGGGTTAGAGTTAGGACTAATCTAATCCTATCCCCGATCCAAGTTTTTCCCCACCGGCGAGTCCTCGGTTCTGCTGCCGGTGAAGTCCTCTACTCCGCCTGTGCCTATCCACCGCATTCCTCTGTTCCGCGGCCCTGCCATCCGCAACCGCCTCTACTCTGCCGCCCGTCGCGGCCAGTCGCCGCCGCAGTCGCGACTCATCGCCGGCCATCGTCCACGCCGTTGCCCCCTGCATCAGTCCGCCCGTCGCGGATCTTGAAGGGGCCATCGCGGATCGACATCGCAGGCGCTCCTCTGTTCGACGCCCGTCGTAGGCGTCCCCTGTTCGCGGCTGTCAGCCGTCGTCGCGGCTTCATTTCGCGCTGCGGATCGGCGCCATCCGCGCCGAGCCATCCCCGACCTCCGCGGATCGACGTCCTGCACACCTCCGCGGCTTCATCTTGCGCCACGGATCTGCGCCCTGCAGACCTCTGCGTCGAGCCATCCCCGACCTCCGCGGATCCGCGCCCTGCAGACCTCTGCGCCGAGCCATCTTCAGTCCACCTACTATGCTGATTTTGCCTTCACTCTCCCGGCTATCTTCATCAAGCGCCATTGTTGTAGACTGGTGTGCTTTCATCTGTGAGCAGGATTTTTTTTTCTTGATTACTGCTATTGGTCTTTGCTATTGTTGGACATATACAGCATGTCGCATCCTACTGCTATCACCATCCCTGTGCAGCTTGATGGCTCCAATTATAGAGAATGGGCTTTTTGTGTTGAGACAGTGCTTGGTGGATATGGTCTTGTCTCACATCTTACTGGTACTAAACCAGTTGCTGCGACTGATGGTTCTAATGCTAGTGCAGTCACTTCTTGGGTTAATGATGATGGCAGGGTCAAGACTGCAATAGTCACAAGTGTTAAACCATCATTGATGATGAGTCTTCAGCCCTTTGTAACAGCTAAGGAGATGTGGGATTATCTAAAAAACAGGTTTGTTCATATTAGTGGTGCTCATCTGCATACTCTGATGCAAGGTCTTCGTGGACTTCAGCAAGATGACATGACCATTGATGACTACTATAGTGCTTTTGATCGTTTCATGGGACCAGTGCTATCTATGTTCCTTCATCTACTGCCGGATGTGATGGGTGCTCCAAGAAGAACACGTTCATGGAGCAGTTCATGATGTATCAGTTTGATATGGGACTCAAGTCTGAATATGAGCCTGTTCGTGCACAGCTTCTCAACAGATCTCCCACTCCATCCTTATCAGAGGTTCTATCCTCATTGACAACTGAAGAGGCTCAACTTCGTTCATTGTCATCTGCTACTTCAGTGTTGCCACCTCAGAGTGTTCTTGTTGCTGCTCACAGGTCTCGTGTAACACTTCTACACCTTGTGAACATTGTAAGAAGACTACTATCCAAAGAAGCTAGCTGAGTTCTGTGCTCGTCGTGCGACTCGTGGTCGTGGTACATCTGCTACTCCTCGGGGCTCTGTGTCTGTTGCTGCTGCTTCTCCTGTTCATGCTCCTCAATCCTCTTGGGTCCTTGATTCAGGTGCTTCTTTCCACGTGACTTCTGATCACTCTCAGTTGGTTAATTGCCAAGCAGTCCATAATGGTGCTTCTGTTCAGACAGCAGATGGTACATCTTGTCCTATTACTTCTCATGGTTCCCTTTCTACACCACATTTTTCTGTACCCAATGTTTCTTTTGTACCTCAGTTGTCCATGAATCTTCTTTCAGTAGGACAGATTACCGATCAGAATTATTTTATTGGATTTGATGACTCATCTTGTTTTGTTCAGGATTGTCGAACCGAGAGAGTGATTGGGACTGGCCATCGTCGTAGAGGTTCCTCTAGCCTCTATGTTTTGGACACATTGAGTCTTCCTGCTTCCGCTACCTCTACAACTCATGTGTCATCTGTTGCATCATCATTTGCTCCTTTTGCCATGGGGCATCATCGCCTCGGTCATCTATGTGGGTCTCGTTTGTCGACCTTAATAAGTAGTGGTTGTCTAGGCAATACTTCTGTCGAGTCTAGTTTTCAGTGCAAGGGATGTAAACTTGGAAAACAAATACAACTTCCATATTTGTCTAGTACATCTCATTCAGCTCGACCTTTTGATCTTATTCATTCTAATGTATGGGGTAAAGCACCTTTTCCCACCAAGGGTGGTCATGAGTACTATGTTATTTTTATTGATGATTACTCTCGATATACTTGGATATATTTTATGAAACATCGCTCCCAGTTGTGTTCCATTTATCAGAATTTTGCTCGCATGGTGCATACTCAGTTTTCCACTTCTATTAAAGTGTTTCGTTCTAACTCTGGTGGCGAGTACATATCTGATGCTCTTCGCCAATTTTTGGCCTCTGAGGGTACTCTTCCTCAGCTTTCCTGTTCTAGCGCTCATGCTCAGAATGGGGTTGCTGAGCGCAAACATCGCCATCTCATTGAGACTGCTCGTACCCTTTTGATTTCCTCATTTGTTCCTTCTCATTTTTGGGGTGAGACTGTTTCTACCGCTGCTTATCTCATAAATAGACAACTGTCTTCCACTCTGTCTGGAAAATGTCCTGGTGAAGTTCTATTTGGTACTCCACCTCGCTATGATCATCTTCGGGTTTGTGGTTGCACTTGTTATGTCTTGCTTGCACCTCGTGAGCGGACTAAGTTGACTGCTCAGTCAGTTGAGTGCGTGTTTCTGGGGTATAGTCTTAAACATAAGGGTTATCGTTGTTATGATCCTTCCTCTCGTCGTATGTGTATTTCTCGTGATGTGACCTTTGATGAGAATCGCCCTTTCTTTTATAATTCTGCCACTAAATCCTCATCTTCCCCCACAGAGTCCACTAGCTTCCTGTGTCTTCCTCCACCTATTCCATTGTCTTCATGTCCACCACAGCCTTCATGTCCACCACAACCTCCACCACCTCCACCCGCTAAACCTCCCGTCACACAAGTCTACACCCGTCGTCCCAAAGCTCCCACAGTCCTTCCGTCTGATTCTCCTTTGGCCAGTCCTGATACTCCTGTTTTAGATGCATCTAACACTACTGATGAGTCTCATTCTATTTCTAATGAGCCACAGGTTGGTCCGCGATATAATCTACGGGATCATGATGCTATTGCTCCTCCTGATAAATTGGGTTTTCCCCATGTCAGTGTTGTCCTTGTTGTTGCTGAACCATCCACTTACAAGGAAGCATCTGGTATTCCAGAGTGCCAGAATGCTATGTCAGAAGAGCTTTCTGCACTTGATCGGACAGGTACTTGGGAAATTGTTTCTTTGCCATCACATGTTGTACCTAAAAAAGGGCGTACCCAGTGCCGTAGGCTTCCCGCACTGTGCGGGGTCTGGGGAAGGGTTGTTTTTAAGCCCCAAGCCTTACCCACACAAATGTGCAGAGGCTGGGGCTCGAACCCGGGACCTTCCGGTTACAGACGGTAGGCTCTACCGCTGCACCAAGCCCGCCCTTCCATCACATGTTGTACCTATTACATGTAAATGGGTGTTCAAAATCAAGACCAAATCAGATGGATCACTTGAGAGGTATAAAGCTCGTCTCGTTGCTCGCGGTTTTCAGCAAACTCAGGGGCGGGATTACGAGGAGACTTTTGCACCCGTTGCGCATATGACTACTGTTCGTACTATGATTGCAGTAGCTGCCAGTCATTCTTGGACTATCTCTCAGATGGATGTCAAGAATGCTTTTCTTCATGGTGAGTTACATGAGGAAGTTTA
The DNA here is from genome assembly GCF_016808335.1 of Panicum virgatum. Taxonomy (NCBI): domain Eukaryota; kingdom Viridiplantae; phylum Streptophyta; class Magnoliopsida; order Poales; family Poaceae; genus Panicum; species Panicum virgatum. The sequence continues at coordinate 46,881,509 of NC_053147.1, read as the reverse complement.
TATGCACCCACCTCCAGGTGTTGATGTCCCTTCAGGACAGGTTTGTCGTCTTCGTCGTGCTCTTTAAGGCCTCAAATAAGCTCCCCGTGCTTGGTATGAGCGTTTTGTTTCCGTGATAATAGAAGCTGGTTTTTCACCTAGTCCTCATGACCCGGCTCTATTTATTCATACTTCTTCACGTGGTCGTACTCTGTTTCTTCTCTATGTTGATGACATGTTGATCACGGGTGATGATGCCGAGCATATTTCTTTGGTCAAGAGGCACCTTAGTCAACAATTTCAGATGACTGATTTGGGTCCCCTCAATTATTTCTTGGGCATTGAGGTTTCATGATCTGACAAGGCGTATTACATTTCTCAATCTAAATACATTTAAGATCTGATTGCTCGATCTGGTATTACTGATAGTCGGACAGCTTCCACCCCTATGGATATTCACTTACAGCTTCGTCCTACGGATGGTACCCCTCTCGAAGATCCTGCTCGATACCGCCATATTATTGGTAGTCTAGTATATCTCACAGTCACAAGGCCTTATATTGCTCATGCTGTTCATATTTTGAGTCAGTTTGTGAGTGCTCCAACTTCAGTTCATTTTGGGCATTTGCTTCGTGTACTGCGATACTTACGTGGGACATCCTCTCGGGGTTTATTCTATGCTCATGACAACTCATTTTAGCTTCATGCTTATTCAGACTCCACGTGGGCCAGTGATCCAACAGATCGTCGTTCTGTCTCTGGTTATTGCATTCTTCTTGGTTCTTCTCTTGCCTGGAAGTCCAAGAAGCAAGCTGCTGTCTCCCGCTCTAGTAGAGGCAGGACTTAGAGCACTTGCCACTACTACTACTGAGATTGTGTGGATCAAATGGTTATTAGCTGATTTTGGAGTTTCTTGTGATACACCTACACCTTTTCTTTGTGATAACACTGGAGCCATTCAGATTGCTAATGATCCTGTGAAGCATGAACTTACGAAGCACATTGGTGTTGATGCCTCCTTTACACGGTCTCATTGTCATCAAAAACTATTGCTCTTGGGTATGTTTCATCGGAGCAGCAACTTGCTGATTTTTTCACTAAAGCACAAACTCGAGAGCATCATCGTCTTCATTTGCTCAAACTCAATGCTTCAGATCCGCCTTGAGTTTGAGGGGAGGTGTTAAGGCCCATATGTTATCTAGGCCCATAGTGGCCCATACCCTGGCTACATATATGTCCACCTAGGACTAATGGAGATCTCTCTTGTCTAATTATCCAAAGGTAACACATGCAACCCAAAATGGTACTCTTTTGTGACTGTAGGAAGTATTAGGCAAGGATAAGAGTTATACCAATGGACCCTCGATTGTGTCAACCAAATCATTGAGATTTTGAGAAACAAGTAATTTCTTCAGGACAGTATACAAAGCCCGAGTCTGTGCAGCACGTCTGCAGCAGCCATTGTGTGCTGCTTTGTGCATCTGATTTCTCCATCTTCCATCCCGATTTGCAGCAGCAGCAGCTTCACTATGAAGTCGTCTCTTGACTAACTGTTTATCACAGAACGATGAATACACATAAGCACTACAATGTCATACATAACTCAATTTCAAAATTAGCTACTGTGTATTACCAAGATCAGAAGAAATCAGCCTAAAAATTCAATGAAGAGAATGTATCAGCAATGAAAAGCTAAAGGTATTTCAAAACACAATATATGATGTACCTTCTCAAGATTTGGCACTGTTCTGCTTTCTTCATCAGGCCAAAGAACCCATGCCACCAGGCATAAATCCAATCCATTATAAACAGAGATTGGTGATAGCAACACATATGAGTTGTCAAGTACTTCAATATTGTCCAGCAATTTATGGTCAAGATGAAACCTTGCAAGCTGCTGGCAAGAGATATAAGCTGATTTAAGTGCCTGAATCTGGATCTTCAAGTTCCATGTCATTTTCTTGACATTCTTATGTTGCATAATGTCAGCTATTTTTTTCCATCTTCTCTGGAAATGACCCCACATTTCACTTGAATCATTGATACCAGTAGTGACTAGATCTTTTGGGAAGTTGCAGTAATATATGGGGGAATTTTCCCAACAGATCGCCAACCCAAAGACTTCGAAAAGGGTGGAAGATGGTTTCATTGATTTCTTGATAAAATGAACATCAAAGGAAAATTCACCAACTGCAGACCATTGATCAAGAAAACAGTCAAATCCCCCTGGGAAGTTATACGCATTGACAGGACCTTTGTCAGCCACATTCGTACTACTCGATCCAGCAATAATTCCTGTTGATGAAGGTGATGCTGCTTCCTGTGCAGTAATTTTTGCACTGTTAGCTATTCCTAGATTCTCTTTCATTTGAATGGAAGAATCAGGGTGTTCCTCTCTTAGACTGTATGTAGTTCTTGAAGCACCATCATCAGATGATTTATTTTTATCATCTACAGCATCGGTCCCGAAAGCTAGCTTATTGCACTTAATTTGATCTCCACAAGGAGAAACTATCATATCTCGAGTTGGGGAGTCCTCAATAGCTGGGAGTGCAGGTGCAGTGAACTGAGGAACTTCTACACCAAGTGACTTGAAAGCTGAGAATGCTGCTACTCTGGCAGCTTCTGCCTCCTCAAGGACAATCTTGCGAGCTCCATTTTTTATCTTCTTGGCTATACCAAATTGTATTCGTCGTAAACCAGAATCATCTAGTCAATTGAAAAGATTGCCATTAGAGTAAGCTTTAAAATAAACAAGCAATAGGTTGAGTGACTGTTACTGTTATCAAAAAAGAAGAGTATCTGCAAGCTTACAGAACACATCTAGAAGCAAATGAAAAAAAAAAGTGCATCTGTAACGCTACTACTGCTATTGCTAATCCTTATCACTACCACCACCACACGTCAACGACAACTGGATTCTAAGTAAAGAAGTACATCAAAAAGAGTAACAAAGAAAGGATCAAGCATGAATATAGATTTAGAGAATGTACCTTGCCCAGACCAAGTAGAAGATTCAAAAAGAGCTTTTGCAATTTCAGGAATAGATGCTTCAGCAATGGCAACAGGAGTACGAAGACCAGACTTATATAAAGCCCTTGCACGTGAGCCCTATTTCATATTTTGCATAACCGTACATAAGAAAATGAGATGTGGCACACTTGGATAACTCATATATGCATGATAAATGGAAGCACACCTTGACAAATGGAATTGATGTAAGTTCAGCAATCTCTGCCCTAACTCCAAAAGAGACACGATTTTGGAACTTTGCAACAAGACCTTCTAAATCATTCCAACCAAGTCTCTGACAAAATGCAGAAACCATTGAAGCAAACCTGCCAGCATTTTCCTGCAGCGCCTGAACCATACCTCTGGCAACCTTAAATGCCTCACAAACATCAGCAACAGGAATCTCCTGAAAGAAAATATTAAATGAGAACAGATAACACAATCTTTTCACGGAAAAAAGATGGAAACACAGAACACTGTAAACATGGAACAAAAATTAACAAATACAAGAGACCGGAAATATCACAACTAACTATCCATAAAGCCTGTATTACAAAAATTGCATAGATTAAGACCATTACAACTTACAAAGCATAATCTTCTGCTTGTGCAGAACAAAAAACAGAGAACAGATATATATATCAACTGGGACATTAAAAAGTAAAATGGTCCACCAATCAATTGCATTGATGTGGATGCCATATGCAGAAATCAATGTTCAAAACAATATGACAAGACTCTGGCCTTATTGTTTGTTATAATAGCAGAAATGTAAGAAAATGAAACAAAGAACAGATGTAGGGTTCAAAATAACAAAGAAGATACTACCAGATACTGAAGGAAAGGTAACAATGTAAGATGAGTAAACATCAAGAATCACATATTTATAATTTATACATATTTTTCACATGCAAAGCCCTTAGGCCTGGGCCGTGGGGCTAGCCTTGCCCCTCAAGAACAGCAAGTCAGCTTAGACTCGTTCAGTGTGTTAGTTTTCTTGCTTAGAGTCTAAGTTAGATTAGTTTGATGGCGCCTGCTCTATAATGGTAATTAATTCTGGTACGAGTCAGCAGGCAAGAAATATATCAAAAAGAATTCTTATCTCCCTCTATCCCTGCCCTTGTGGTGCAGCTCCCACCTTCAGGGCCACTCAGCTATGCTACACGGACTCATCCAGGAAGGCATTTATCATGTGTCCGATACGTATCAGACATGGATACAGCCCTGATACGTGTCCGTCAAGTATCCAAAAAAATAAATCCAGTAATATTTATGTAGGCTGACACGTATCTGCTCTGTTTTGGGATAGGACACAGCCACCAGCCTTATCCTTTAAATTCCCAACTGGCCTGCCCCTGGTGTCCAGGAGCACATGCGCGCGCCGCACATCCGCGAGGAATCCGGGCAAGCATGGATGCCCGACACACAGCACGCACAAGTGCTGCCGCTGACCGCCCTCAACAAGCTCATGTTTGATTTTTACAATTTTAGACTTTTGAGTTGGAGAATTGGTGGATGGAGATGCTTTGCATGCCTGTTGATTAATTGGAAAATTGCAAAACTGCAATTGCATGGTGATTTCAACATTCCTTAGGCTGCCACTGCATGTTTAGAGTTATAGTGTGCATTTTTATTTATTAATTTTAAAAATAATAAATTGTACTCATGTAAAGATTTTTTTTTTTTGAGAAAATGCCATATCCGAGTATCCGTATCAGGTCCGATAATGATACATGTATCCGTGTCCATGTTACATAGCTACTCAGATCAAGGTTCACAATAGTTGAGGTGATGGAAACCATCTTCCCCTCAGTATTTGTTCCCAGATGCATGCCACCATCCTCTCAGCATTTCAAGGCAGGTGGATGAGTAAAAGGTAAGCAGGTGGATTTGTGGAGAGATGAGGGGAAGAAGGGTAAAGGCAGAGGACAAATGAAAGCATGTTAGCTGTCGCAGATACTGAACTCATAAAATGAATGACATTTTACTTAACAAAAATAGAGTTTGCTAACGGATTGTTGTATCTCAATATCAAACATGACCTAATATTTCAAGTTGCCATCTATATAATACGACAACGTTCAACTTTTGTGCCACCAACTAATTTTTACACTTTGCAACTTAGACTTTCTGCCTACTTTAAGTACTATGCATTGACACATGACTAACAGGCAATGTCAAATTTGAGTAATTATAAATTAGCAGATAAAGCTGCTAAGTAGCTATAAGAAGATACCTGAGCAAGCCTTGATAACATCAAAGCCACATAAAAGCGTTTGGACACTCTGAGTGTCTGCTCATTAATAAGTGAACTTCCACCAGCTTGTGCGGGAGACTTGTTGCGTAAACCAGTGTTTCTCTGAGGCCTTCCACGAACAAGCATTGCCGCCCCATGAGCCATGTGCATCAAGAAGGGTTCAATTACTCCAACCCGATTGCCCACTGACTGCATTAAGACATACCAACAAAAAAAAACAGAATTTTAATAGAGTAGGAGAGACCCCCCCCCCCTTTCTGAGATTGCGCATTCCAAATTAGCATAGTACGCAACGATTTAATTTTGCAACCAATAAAGTTGAGCAAGACACAGCTATATACATTTTATGACACTGTAATGGCAACACCACCAATAAAAGTTCGATGTTTGCAATTTTTCTGTGTGTCACATCCGGATTCTGAAAACTAATAAAAACAGTTCATTGCTTTATGCGCCAGGTCAATTTTATGAAAAAGTAAACTGAAACCAGGTACAACACAAAGAGTTCCAGTTAACATATTATTGTCAGATTCATATAGTTATGTAAAATACTGAAACAGGTTTCACACATTCTGATGTTGACTTATCATTTTCTTAATTCACTTTTTCATCGCATTTGGTTCGCTATAAAAGTTTTTTCACAATTATGTAGTCAAAACAGATAAAGCTCTACGTGCATTCGAATTACAGTTCGACAATAAATTTTTAAAGTGCGACAGAACGAACAACATAAGACTTGCATACCTGCTCAAGAGAAGAAAGTTGCATGAATCTCTCGTAATATAATTCCCAATCAGGTTCAAGATCCACATTTATGGGTGTGACCAAGTAAACTAAATGCAAATCAGATGCAAGAACAAAGCCTTCTCTTGCCCTTGAAAGATCATCAAGCACAACCTACAGGCAGCAACATGCAAGATTAAACAAAATGAAATGAAATAAAGGAAAAGGAAAGATAAAGTAAGCTACCAGTGATTCCTCAGGATTGAGTGAACTTCCGAAAGCCGCTCTACCAAGGGGGGTAGAGGAGTATATTTTTGTCTCATTGTTCCATTCAAGAAACCTTTTATGGCATAACCAGCGAAGGGAGTCCTGAGCTGACTTCACAACATCGTCAAAAGGTTTAGTGGAGTTAAGCAGCGTGCACCGCACATATCGATGAATATCACTTGCAGTTTGCACAATCCCACCAGCAACAACCTCCATAATTGCATGAGTCATTCCATTTTTATCTTCAGAGAGACAGGACTCCAAGGGAGGACAATTGCTTCTAATAATACCTGTAATCCTCTTAACCTCTTCAGGCCTGCATACAAGTATCTGCATGGATTTCAAATGTCAAAATAGCATACAAAAACAGAAACATTTAGAACATACAAAATAAAAAATGAAAACAAAGCTAGTAAATTATGAGAACCATTCTGTAAGTACAATAAAATGGAACAAAGAACTTGCACTTACACTTTCTCCTTTTGTGTCTATTCCAGTTCGACCAGCACGACCAGCCATCTGCCTATAGCGAGTCCCGTCAATAAAATCACGACCTATCTTAGGTTGCCTAAATATAACCCGTCTAGCAGGCAAGTTAACACCAGCAGCTAAAGTTGAAGTGGCAGTCAGCACACGGACGAGGCCTTTACGGTAACATGACTCCACAATCTCCCTCTCCTCAACCTGCCAACATAACAGGTTGTAACTCTTATTGAATCAAACAGAACAAATCATAGATGGTGAGCTCAATGATCTGGCTGGCATTATTGTCAAGAGTAGATAAAGCAAACCCTGAAACAGCACCCAAAAATATAGAATTGTTGATGATTATAAAAACTGAAAACCTAACATTGTTGTGTGTGTGTAGTGGGTGGAGGTGGCTGATTGTTCCTCCTGACACCCTTGCCCAGTTGTGGATTAGGTGAAATTGGAATTGCTTCCACGGTTAGCAATATACACTTCAAGAAGAAAAAAAAATATTGTTGACTTTTTGTGTATTTTATTAAGATAGAAATGGTAACTTCCATACCGTAAGACCAGCATGATGATATGCAACGCCAAAAGGAAGGGTTTCTTCCAATACAGGATCCAATCCAGAAGGGCACCTCCTCAAGGCTTCAATAGCTGATGCAGCATCTGAAAATTCTGAACTAACATCACTTGGTCCAACAGAGTTTACTTTCAAGAACTTGGCAACATGTCTTGCAGTTGACTCACAGCCCTTACGGCTGGAGCAAAACAAAAGCACAGAATGACCCTGAAGAACAACCTGGAAAAAAACAAGTAGAGTATTCAATTTCCTTGGAAAATGTGGTGGGAAACAGAGAAAAACTGAGACCTGCAGAGTACATATCAAATTACCTCGTTACACATTTCAACAATATGATCTGGATCCTTGCCACCAAGATCAGCTACTTTTGGAAGGACACGAACAACATTCATGTCTTTATCAAATATTTGATTACCAACTTTGATAAATTCCTCCAGTGGAACTGGTCGAAAGTCAGTTTGGTAAAGAGCAGCCTAGAATTACAAAACAGCACAAGATAAACATCAACTACAAGTTGTAATGAGGTATAATAACATTTTAATATGGAAAATATAATATAAATTTGACTAGATATCATTCATATTACCCAAACAGATCAAACGTCAGCACCATCACAAAACAGCATACTATAACAAAGTAACTAGACAACTAAATATGCTAATAATGATGAAGAAAACCTAAATCCTGAGAGACTAACATTGCTGTGTGTTGATGATAAAAAAAATAGTTGTGCAAAAGAAGACAACATAGAGAACACATCTGCATGGTTTTACCTTAAGAGAGGAGAATACCTTTGAGGTGATGCTCACACGACCTGTGAGCACCCAGGTTCCAGACCGGGTGGGCAGCCTCTCAACTGGAGGCTCTATCTACCAACAGAACTATTGAGGATTTAGGTTTTCTTCATTATTAACTTTGGTTTATTGCCCATAATACGTAGATAGATAGCATATTTTTTGTCTAGTTCACTGAGCTATTTTAAGTTGCGCAGCAAATTAGAGGCAAGTTGATTATTGTATCCGGAATTCCGGATCAAAGATCAATCAAATGATACAGCATGATCCAAATGTTTTTCCATTTGACCAGAACAAACAACAACGCCATGTCACTTGGTAGCAAGAAATTCAAGTTAGGCTTCAGAACTGAAGAAAGACAGTGGCATTATAATGCCTTAAAAAAATGATGACAACGTACAGTTGTTAAGAAGTACAATTGCTCAGATATATCAGAATAGTCACATTCGCCTACGAACTAATTACTTTGTCAGCAGATCTTAGTTAAAAATACAAGTAACTTTACCTTTTCTTCAAAAATGGTAAATGAAGTTCAACACTAAGTTGAACTTCTGTGGGGTTAGTAATGTTCTTTCTACCACATATTACAGCATCACTTAAACAAGTATATAGAATTAGGAACATAAAAAAACGATAAATATCTTACTTGAAGCCAATCAGCTACTGCAGCAACATTGGGCATAGTAGCACTCATACCAATTATCTGCAATCCATGAGTTGCCATCTTCCCACTGCTAGAGCCTGAAGTTTCTCCACTAGATGACTCTGAATTCCCTTCACCAGCAGCATATCGAAGCTTTGTCAGCATCAGCTCTAAAAGGTACCCTCTGTGTTGGTCACCAACCTATAATGCAATTGCATAATAGAAGACACCTTAACTAGTATACATTATTACATACTGTTCAACAGAGAAAGCAGGTGAAAGGAAGAAAGTAGGAGAAAGGAAGAAAGAACCAACTCAGGGACATGGGGGAAAGTAAACACAAACAGGTAAAGATACATCGTATGTGCTTCTTTAGGTAAGGGCTGGAGGGCCAGGGATTGTTATACTGTCAGAGTAGAGCTTTAGTCCTTGAATGGCTAGATTGTATCCTGGGCCCTAGATATTACAAAGCTCTGAGGGAAGCTCAGAGGAAGGAAAAAGCATGCTTCCTGTTAACTTACATGTGCTAGGACTCAAGACTTAAGCATGCGACCATAATTCATCCAGAGCCAGGATAAATTGGTTCTTTTCTTTATTCTTTCTTGTCAAATGGCAATTGCCAAGGATGCAAGGCCTTTTGCTATTTGCAAATTGCTCTTAATAATTATGTCTAATAATATGGAAACTTAGGTAAAAGGTAAAAGTAACAGTGTAACACATAAGATTAGATAAGATGGTTAGCAACCAAGGATTCAAAGCCTTGGGCAAAAAATAGTTACCCAAAGAAAATGTAAACAACAATGCAGTAGCGTAAAAGTACATCACTTTGGACCAAAATTAATTGGAAGCATGATCTGTACCTTCTTGTCTCACTTTTCAATTAGTTGGGTATGATAAAACTTCTATTTTTTTTAGTGCTCGACTGCTAGTATGTTATAATTGGACATATACAGTAGTACATTAGTTCAATTGTGTGGAGATCCCAGATAAACCTATACCAGATTTTGCAATGCTCCATATTCCACAATTCAAATCCAAACCCACAATGCACACTGACCAGATAAATCTAGCATATGTTATAATTGTACATATACAGTAGTACATTAGTTCAATTGTGCAGAGATCCCAGATACACCTATACCGGATTTTGCAACCCTCCATATGTTCCACGATTCAAATCCAACCCACAATGCACACTGACCAAGGAACTAAAGTTATTAACATCGGGCCAATACCCATGTTTTCCTAGACGCTAAACGCTACACGGGCGGTGACCCTCCGTTTAGCGTTTAGAGTGTGTAGACGCTGTTTAGACGGCGTCTAGACGGATTAAACGGTTTTGTTACTGTATCAAGGTTTAACTCCGTCTATGTTGACTGGAAGACTCTCTCTCTCCTGAGTCGTCTCAGCATAGCCGGTCCCAAGCCCGGGTAAAGGAGGAGGGTTGCGTTAGGTTTTGGCAAACCAGTATAAAAAATAGCCACTCTAATGGATTTGAAACCCACAAGAAACTCGTTGGGGCGTAACCCTCTTAGCGACGCGCTACATCGGAACCCGGGTGTGGTGATAAATGGGCAAGAGCCTGGTCGCCATCCCCCCAAGGGCGCGTCGTATCGTGACCTGGGTACGATGATAAGTGAGCAAGGGTCGGGTCGTCACCTGAATGGCGCGCTACATCTACTCCCGGGTGTAGTGAAAAATGAGCAAGGGTCTTCGCACTTCCCTCAACGGGTGCGAAGGGTAAGAAAGCTAGCCGAGCCAACTAGAATTCGTATAGGTAGCTAGAACGTAGGGTCCCTAACGGGTAAGTTGCGAGAGCTAGTTGATGCAGCAATTAGGAGGCGTGTAAATATTCTATGCGTTCAGGAGACTAAATGGAAGGGGCAGAAGGCGAAGGAGGTTGAGGATACAGGCTTCAAGCTTTGGTACACGGGAGCAATTCCGGGTAGGAATGGTGTAGGCATCTTGATTGATAGGAGCCTTAAGGATGGAGTCGTAGAGGCTAGAAGGCAAGGCAACCGGATTATCCTAATCCGGTAGGTAGTTGGAGATTCGGTTTTGAATGTGATCAGTGCCTATGCCCCTCAGGTAGGTCTTAGTAAGAGCACCAAGATGCAGTTCTGGGAAGATCTAGATAGCATGGTTAGTACCGTGCCTACCAGCGAGAAACTCTTCATAGGAGGAGATCTCAACGGCCATGTGGGTGCGACTAATGTAGGGTTCGAGCGAGTGCACGGGGTTTTGGGTATGGTAGCAGGAGTCAAGAGGGGATGTGTTGAACTTTGTGTTAGCCTACGACTTGTTGATAGTGAATATCGTGTTTAAGAAAAGGGAATACCATCTTGTGACGTTTCGTAGTAGACAACACTCGAGCCAGATCGACTTTATCCTTGCTAGGAAGGAGGATAGACGGGATTGCTTAGATTGTAAAGTGATACCTGGGGAGTGTGTTGTCCCTCAACACAAACTTGTGGTGGCAGACTTTCGTCTTTGGGTACGTGTCCACCGGGACAAACGTGCCAAGATTGCGAGAATAAAGTGGTGGAAGCTTAGAGGGGAAGCGGCACAAGCGTTTAAGGAAAGGATGCTAGGTGAGGGGCTTTGGGAAAAAGGAAAAGACGCAGATGACATATGGCTAAAGATGGCAACATGTGTTCGGAAGGTGGCCTCAGAGGTGTTTGGCGTGAGTAGGGGAGGCAAACAGGAGGGGAAAGATACCTGGTGGTGGAATGACGAGGTGCAAAGGGCTATTAAGGAGAAGGAGTGTTTCAAACGCCTCCACCTTGACAAGAGTGCAGCCAACATCGAGGGCTATAAATTAGCGAAGAGAGTTGCAAAGCGAGCTGTGAGTGTAGCAAAGGGTAAGGTGTATGATAACCTGTATCAGCGGCTAGGCACGAAAGAAGGGGAGAAGGACATTTATAGGATTGCTAGGATCCGCAAGCGGAAGACAAGGGATATCAACCAAATTAAATGCATTAAGGATGGGACAGATCGACTGCTAATGAAGGATGAGGAGATCATGGATAGATGGAGAGAGTACTTCGACAAGTTGTTTAATGGGGAGAGTGAGAGCCCTACCCTTGAGTTAGATGACTCTTTTGACGATACCAACAGACGTTTTGTGAGGAGAATTCAGGAGGTAGAGATCGGGGAGACTTTGAAGAGGATGAAGGGAGGTAAAGCGATGGGCACTGATGGTATCCCCATTGAGGTGTGGAGATGTCTAGGAGATAGAGCAATAGTATGGTTAACTAAGCTTTTTAATCTCATTTTTCGGTCAAACAAGATGCCGGAAGAATGGAGGAGAAGTATATTAGTATCTATCTTCAAAAACAATGGGGATGTTCAAAGTTGTACTAACTACCGTGGGATTAAGCTGATGAGCCATACAATGAAGATTTGGGAGAGGGTTATCGAGCATCGCCTAGAAAGAGTGACAAGTGTGACCCAAAACCAATTTGAGTTCATGCCTGGAAGGTCAACCATGGAGGCAATTTTCTTAATACGACAATTGATGGAGAGATATAGGGAGCAGAAGAAGGACTTGCACATGGTCTTCATTGACCTTGAGAAGGCATATGACAAAGTACCGAGAAATATCATGTGGTGGGCCTTGGAGAAGCACAAAGCCCCAACTAAGTACATTACCCTCATTAAGGATATGTACAAAGATGCGACGACGTTTGTCCGGACATGTGATGGCAACACCACTGACTTTCCTATTAACATAGGCCTACACTAGGGGTCAGCATTGAGCCCATATTTGTTTGCTTTAGTGATGGATGAGGTCACAAGGGATATACAAGGTGAGATCCCTTGGTGTATGCTCTTTGCTGATGATGTGGTGCTAGTTGACGAGAATAGGGCAGGGGTTAATAGGAAGTTAGAGCTGTGGAGACGCACGTTAGAGTCGAAAGGGTTCAGACTTAGTAGGACCAAGACCGAGTACATGTTGTGCGATTTCAGCGCGACTAGGCATGAGGGGCGAGACGTTAGTCTAGATGAGCAAGTGGTGGTCCAGAAGGATACTTTTCGGTATTTAGGATCGGTGCTACAAAAGGATGGCGACATTGATGAAGATGTTAGGCATAGAATTTCAGCTAGCTGGTTGAAATGGCGGCAAGCTTCTGGCATCCTTTGTGACAAGAGGGTGCCACAAAAGCTAAAAAGCAAATTCTATAGGACAGCAATTCATCCGGCGATGTTATACGGTGTTGAATGTTGGCCTACAAAAAGGCAACATGTCCAGCAAAGAGTGTAGCAGAGATGCGGATGTTGCGGTGGTTTTGCGGGCACACAAAGAGGGATAGAGTCCGGAACGAAGTTATTCAGAATAGGGTCGGGGTGGCACCAATTGAGGAGAAACTTACCCAGCATCGGTTGAGATGGTTTGGACATGTCCAACGAAGGCCTTCTGAGGCGCCGGTGCGTAATGGGTTTCTTGAGCGGGTCGATAATGTAAAAAGGGGTAGAGGTAGACCTAAACTGACGTGGGATGAGTCGGTTAAGAGAGACCTTAAGGATTGGAATATCTCTAAAGAGATAGCTTTGGATAGGAGCGCTTGGAGACTAGCTATCAATGTGTCTGAACCTTGAACTTATTTCTTTCGGGTTTCATCTCTAGCCTACCCCAACTTGCTTGGGAAAGTTAAATAATAAGAATAATGAAAGGCTATGTTGTTGTTGTATCAAGGTTTCAGCAGTTTTGCACATATATAGATGTCAATTTTACATGTAAGAATGAATATTTTACAAGTGAAAATGATAGAAGTCACAGAACTGCAACCGCTGCTGCTCGGAGGCAGCGTCACAGCTGGAGCAAGGACGCGCACAGGACGGAGCAGAACCTGGGACTGGGAGGCAGTCCGGTCGGAGGCGGCATCACGGCTGGAGCCGCTGCTGCTCGGAGGCGGCTGGAGCAGGGACGCGCACAGGACGGAGTAGGGACGCGCGTAGGATGGAGACGAGACACGCGCACAGCTAGAGCTGGGCCTAGTCGCCGGCGCGCTGCAGATCGACGCCACGGGCGCGAGAGCTGGCGGCGGCGTGCGTACGAGCTGGGCGGAACGGGAGAAATCTCCTCTTAACCCTAGCCTCCGGTACTTATATCCGCCCCAAATTTCTCTCAATAGCCCGCCAACTTTCCCGCTACTCCATTCCCTTCCCGCCTGCTGCTCCCGCCCCGTCGATTTGGGCAGTGGCCATCACCTAAACGCGTCGAGAAACGCCCGTTTCGGCGTCCAGAACCGTTTCCCCGCCGTTCCATTTAGGCCGTCTTCAACGTTTATTCCCGTCTTTGACCGTCTAGACGGGAAACCCGTTTAACTATCCGCCCAGGCCCTAAACTCCACGGAACCCTGCCATTTACCATCTAAATGCGTTTAGACGGCCGTTTAATACCATTTAGGATAACGTGGGCCAATACATACCCTTATTAGATGTCAATAATGTCTTGCTCTGTTGCACGGATACGCAAGGGAGGTGGCATATCCATATCCGATATGTATCGGATACGGATACGCCATAGATACGTGTTGGATACGAGAACGGCGAGCCCCGTGGTGACGAGCAGCGCGCAAGGAAGGAGGTAGGTGACGCGCCAGGCGACGGTGACGGGGAGCCCATGGCAGATGGTATTTGGGGGAGAGAAGAAGAACGAAGAGATTGGGGAGGCCGGGGGGGCGTGAGAGAAGGTCGAGAGGGAGAGAGACGCCTGGCAGCAGTTTGTGGGTGGAGGGTGGAACAAATAAGGTTTGGTCTATTTTTGTTTTGCCCCTTTCTCTTTTTAATAATTATAGAGCATAAGAATATACGAATTTATAACGCATTCTAGCCCCTGAAACTTCTATATTCTCTTCTCACATTCTAGTCCCTAGAACTTCTATTTTCTCACAAATGAACATATAAATATATGAATTAGTGATGCAAATCCATCAAATGCTGGACAAATGCCTTCTAATTATTAATTTTAAAAATATCCTAGCCGTATCCCCGTATCAGTGTTTTTCGAGAAATGGCGTATCCGCGTATCCGATACGTATCGTATCCGATACATATCGTATCCGATACCCGTATCCGTATCCGTGTAACATAGATGTCTTGTACTTAAGGAAGGGGAAGAATAGAAATATTAAAATAATTATGTTAGTTTTATCAATGTCACCACAAACTTATATTGCGAAGTGGCAGTTCCCAAGACAATGGGATTACATTGCAAAAAAGATTGAGTACAAATAACCATGTAAGTAAAAAAAGTAGAAAAGCAAAGAGAGTATTTTCTGAGTAGCAATTTGGCTTTAGATAACCTTACCATATGAAGTTCATCTATTACAATTACACCAAGTTCAGAGAGACGGCCATCCTCCAACAACTTATTTACCAAAGAATTTGCCTTCTCTATGGTACACACAGCAACTGCTGTATCTTTAGGAAGCGATCCTCCCCCCTGGTTTCCATAGAAGCTACGGACATGCCTACCCAGTGGCTCAAGAAGTTGTTCAAGATGTTGAGCCTGTAAAAATTAAATGAATAGTCAGACAGAAGTTTCAGAACATCAGAGAGCTGTAAATATCTAGAAACCTTTTCAGCACATATCGACACATAGGGAAGGACAAGAATTGCCATATTCCCACTTGACAGTATCCTCCTCAACATCAGAACTTCAGCAACAAAGCTTTTACCAGCACTGCAATATAAGAACAAAAAAAATATACATAAGATTAAAGCAAGATAGAACAGAAATTTTGAAAATAAAAATAGTGGACAACTGAGAACATGAAGCATCCAGGCAATGTCCAAGTATGAAAAACATGCAAGAGATGCAAGTACCTCGTGGATGCACAATACACAAGATTCCTTTTCTCCAAGACACCTTCCACAAGTAAGCACTCAACCTGCGATGGACATGAGAACAAAGGCCAAAGGATTATCAATACAATCAAAGAGTGGCGAACAAGGATTATATTTAAATGATAATAAAAGAATAATATTGCTTTTCAACATAGCATACTTGATTACTTATTTATTCACCTGATACTTGATGTCATAAAAGATGGTGGACTATATTGAACAAATTGAGAATACGCAATTCACTACCAACACATTGTTTTGTTTCAATCAAAGCAAAGAATATACCAACTCACTGAAATAAAGGTGAGTAACAATTGTGACATATGACTAACCAGAGTGTGCCACCACACCAATACTAAAATATTACACAACTTACGCAGGAGAAAAATGGTCAGGAAACAGAAAGCTACCTGCCAGGGATCAAAGAGATAACTAGGGAAAAGAAACTTAACCTGCCAAGGATACAGCTCCGAAATGCCTTTTTTCATGTATACAGCACAAAGCTCTGGAGGGAGCCAACTTGATAGCTTTGAGTGGTCCTTCAGAGGAACAGAGCTAGTAGGTGTGCTAGCTTCCACTTCTTGAGAAACAAATTTACTTTTGGTGTCTTTCTTAGGCAGACAACCATTTGAATATGCGGCAAGTGATTTATTTTGATGAGAATCTTTGTCACCCTCTCGAGTTGAGTGAACATTCCCTTCGGTTGTTGACTTGAATACACCATGACATCGGAACATGGCTGCAGAATCCGTATGCAAATCAAGAGCACTTGTCTTCATTGCATTTACAAGATCTATTGAACCCTTCCTTATATTTTCTTTTCTCTGAAGGCCACCATCTTTCAATTCAACATGGTTTGTTTGTACATTATCAGCTTCATTTCTGCCTTTTTCTTCACATTTTTTCAAACCTGAAACTTGGATGTCATCCTCATGACAGAAGTCCAGGTGCTTCACAGGCAAAGGAGAGCTGTTTACATGCTGACTCTTTGCTGCCAGAAATTCAACTTTGTTTGACAACTTCTCCATCTGATGTGTATCATTGCTGCCTACTGTATTAAGACAGTCATGCTCATCCTTTCCTGCTCTAGGAAGAGTCTTAGAGCATAGTGCTACTGCACAAGATAACTTATCCTCTGCTGCATCAAACTTAGGCTTTCCACGGACCTTGTCTGTCTGGGCAGATATTCCATCAGCAAATTCAATTGCTGCATTCCAGAATTCTTCCCCAGGTGAAGTAAGGGAATTCCTTGATACAGATTTTGGGGTGTCCCCAGGGGCTAAAGAAAACCCAACTTTTTTCTGTGTAGTATTTGGGGTAAAGCTACATCTTTGCAATGCTGAAAATCCCACACAACTCACCTTTACCCCCTCAACTGATTCCTGCTAAAAGGCAAAATAAAAATTTCAAAAAAAAAGCAGAGAAAAGGGTTTCCACTTTCTAGATTTGACTTGCTGACAGAACCAAACCTCCACAGCCTCCGAGCCACCATGGTGATTGATGCATTGCTTCTTGAAGGCCACACTATCATCTGATTCCTGCAAAGAACCAAACTATGAATTGAAGCTCATGAATCACCTTTTGTACAAAGCTGCCCGGATTGGAGGAATCATGTATCCTGGCCCAACCTTTAGAGCCTCCAAGCCACTGCAATGAGCAATGCACTGCTTCTTGGCAGAGGCATTGTCACAAGGAACCAAGATCGACTGACTCGCACTCCGCTTCTGCTTCTTCTCCAACTGCTCACGATACTCAGAATCATCCCTCAAAGGTGGGATAGCACTGCAATAACAAGGTTACACCCGTCATTTGCAAAGGAACAGTTCTTGGAACAAGCACAAGATCCCCCCTCCCGCTTCACACACTAATGGCTCACCTGCAGCAATGGGAAAGGAAGTCCGTCGTGAATCTCCTGAGCTCCAAATCGGCCCCATCAACCGCCGGCGCCGGAGGGGAGGAGGCGACATCGACGTCCATAGCGGCCGTGAGGCTCCGCCTGGCGCCCGCGTCCCCGCCCCTCGGCGAGCCCGCGAGGGCCGCCGAGGCCGCCACCGTGGCACGGGTGGAAGGCGACCGGACGAGGTACCCCTCCAGGGACCCCTTGGCGCCGCCGGGGCTCCCATGCTGCGGCCCGGGTCGCGGCGCGTCGTCCTTGCGCGACGAGGACCTCCGCTTCGTGGCCGGGAAGAACTGCGGAGGGGGCAGATCGCGGGAGGCGTCAGGGCATGGAGGTAGGGAGGGGAATGCGGCCAGGACCTAGGGTTAGGGTTTTACCTGGTCGATTTGGTGGTGAGAGGAGCCCGACGCCATGGCGGAGGCGAAGGGGAAGGAAGGAATTCAGTTTCGTTTGAAATGGGCGGCGGAGGGGAAGGAACAAACACTTTCGTCGCTCGCCGGGCCAGCGTTCACTTTTGAAAACCGAGGGGACCGGAAGGGGCTCACGGCAATACTCTTCTACGGCCTTGTGTAGATTCCAAAATTTTACACCAGACATCAAATATTTGGATAAACATATGTATAGAGTATTAAATAAAATTTATTTACAAAATTTTTTGCACGTATGGGTTTAAACCGCGAGACGAATCTAATGAGTCTATTTAATCCATAATTTTACAACAGTGATGCTACAGTAACCATCTACTAATTATAAATTAATTATAGATTAATTAGTCTCATTAGATTCGTCTCGCGATTTACAACTCATCCATACAAAACGTTTTGTAAACACTCCCAGGATGCCGACGGAGGGAGTAGACTTTATTTAGTGCTCCGAAATATTAAGATTTTTTTTTCAAAAATTTACGCCAAAAAATCTAAACACACCCCTAGCCATAGTTGCCCGCATAGTTGTCCGTTGTCACTCTACCTTTGTACTAATGAAGTCTAGAAAAATACCCTAAATTTTTAAATCTAGAAAGAATATTAGGTAAAATTATTCTACTTTGATTTGTAGGTTATCTCATGCCGTTTTACATAAAATATGTGAGGATACGGATAAAAGAGAACGAGAAGAATGTTCACGAACCATCCATCTCATAAATTAAAATTAAACACTCTAAAGATATTTTTAATTATTGTACAATATTTAGTATCATGAAAATTTACATATCTTTTATAATAGTTGGTTAAACTTCGAAACATTTGACTTAGCATAAAATTAAATGATAAGAAGTTCGAGTACATGGAGTATCTAGTAAGTCAGTAGTGGATTAGGCTATCCACACTCGTCATACTCTATTTCCATCCTCTATAAAGAATATTTTATCCATATCATCAAGATTCTATATTTTATATTCAGTTTCGCTGCACCCATCATCCTCTATATCACATTCTCTATATCACATCCTCTATACCAACTATCCACCCATAGGACCCACAAGTCAGATTTTTTTATCCAACCAAAACCCACTCTCTCTCTCGATGCCACCTCTATCTCTCCTTTCTTTCCCCGCCCCATTTCTCTCCCGCACACATCATGTGGAACTCCCTCCCCTCTCGCCGGCGCCGCTCCACTGGTACGCCGCAGGGGTGGCGTGGCGGCCGGGCCGCGGTGGAGGCGCGGTCGCGACGCCCGGCCCTGCTTCCCGGTGGTGGAGCTCCGTGCGCCCGTCCCTATCCGGCAACCGCGTCGCGCGCGTGAGTCAGCGCCCACCCCTGTCCCCCCCCCCCGGGTAGAGGCTCCCCCGGTGGAGCTCGCGGCGCCCTCCCCTGCCACCCGGCGGCAGAGGCTCCCTGGTGGAGCTCGCGGCGGCCGCCCCTGCTCGGCGGGGTGGCAGAGGCGCGGAGCTGCGGTGGGGTGCCGCGGCGGCCGGCGAGCCGCAGGGGCCCCGCGGCGGCCGGCGAGCCGCAGGGGCCCCGCGGCGGATGCACGGAGCTCCGGCAGTTGCGGATGCGTGGTGGGCAGGTGAACCGTGGGGGCGTCGCGGCGGACGCGTGGAGCTCCGGTAGCGGCGGCGGCGGCAGTGGGCCGACGCGTGACGGCGGCGGCGGCAGCGGCCCGGCGCCCGGCCATCCCTTCTCTCTCCCCCTTCCTGCTCATGGCTATGCTCGACTCGATCCGAGGTCCAGCGAGCTCTGCTTGGGCGAAGGGTCACCGGAGGAGGAGGCGCGGCGTGCAGGGCCGGCGGCGGCCATGGCGGGCGGTGACGGCGGTTCTGCTCGTTGCCGCGGGCAAGCGCGAACAGGCGCAGAGCACGTATAGGGAGGCGAGCCCACGCCATGTCGGCGGATTGCCGAGGCCCTCTACTTCCTCTCGGAATGCCGGAGCAACGGCCTTCAGCTCGCATAAAGGACATTGTAGCGGTCCCCGCTGCAGGCGTTTGGTCCGCTAAAGGGTACTGCAGGAAGCTTTGCAGTACCCCAGCGCGGGTAGCCTTAGGCCATGTGACACCTCTGGTGTCTGTACACTAAAGGACACTCCATTTAATTCAAATAAATCATGGAGGGGAATTTGGAAATTGAATTCATAAGAAAAAGTCAAATACAATTCAAACCACACATTGGATATTACATGAGAGGGCAAAAACATTTTAAAAACCTATTCAAATCATGTTTGAAAAACTACACAAAAACAAGTTTGGGTTGCAGCTAGTACCTTAAATGACATGTGCCTAATTCATGTTTCAGCCAAATCCACTCAAAAATCAAATAAAAATCAAAGCCCTTTATTGCAAGTTTGAAATTATGAATTAGTTCAAAATATGAACTTCAAATAAAAATTTGCCTAAAACAAAAGTTGTAGATCTTGAAAAGTTACAAAAGTTTGGTATTCAACACTTTTTCATTTAAGCCCTCTAAGAATGAGATAATTTTATTTTACCGAGAGGTCCCTAGACTTTTGAAATTTACAAACGAGTCCCTGCTCCACCCTCACCTCTCTGCTTCGCTGCCGCTCGCCCGTACGCCGCCGGTGGACTTCGTCCATGGCGCGTCCGCGGCCAAGTGGACCTGAGGGAGCCATCCAAGGCCACCTGGCCTGCCCCTTGGACCCTCCTCGCGCGGACACACGGCCCAGACCCGCTCTCCCGCCGCCACGACACCCCGCCAGCTGCCAGCGCCGCCCGCTCGCCGGCAGGCCGGCTCCGACCTTCCCCGGCAGCGCATTTCCTCCCAGGTGAAGTAAACTCGACCCCTTTCTCTCTCTCTCTCTCCCGCGCCTAAATAAACCCCCAGAGCCAGCCCTGCACGTGCGAACGCCACTTCCCCTGCTCCGCCTCCTCCTCCATCGCCGGCGATGCCCTGCGTCGTGCCGACGAGCCTCCTCGGCCACGGCATTGCCCCGACCGAACCCCGTCGCGACTTCCTCGACTTCCAGTGAAGCTGTCAAGCCCAGCCCCGCCGGCTCGAGGTCGCCGGAGCTCGCCGGACTTGGATGAACCCTTCCGCCGCCTCTGCTCCGCCATGGAGCCGCTTCCTCCGACCTTCCCCGATCCAACCCTGACCACCCCAAGGTGCGCAGACGAGCCCTGACCCTTTTCCCCCCACATCTTCCTCACCGCCGGCGACGGACCTCGCCAGAATCGCTCGGATTCCGTGCATGTACATGCGCCCAGGGACATTTTTCCAAGAGAAAAACTTGATTCTAGGGGTTAAACTGCAAAAGATACATGAACTCAAGAATATGATTTTCAGTGAACTTTAAAAATGCGTATAAAATCGTAGAAAAATCGGAAAAATATAAATCCAATTGTTCTGGAATCTATGTGATGAACTCTACAAGTTTTGTTACATGCAAACTTTCAGATTCTGTTCACATTTTAATCTACAAAAAAGAATAAAATAAACACCCCCTAAATGTTCTAGTAGTTTGGTTCACTAGATGGCTTTGATTTTTGGATATGTGGAACCTAGTAGAGTCAGGAGCTTCTGGTAAATATATGAGCACAGTTTGAGTTCTTTTACTTGTACCAATGATCAAGTTCCCTAGATCTACTAGCTAGTTTCATGCTGGTGAAAATATAAATGATTTAGTTATGAAACTTTTTCTATATGAACATGGTACTGAATTCTTGCTGTTGTACAAGTTTGGGAAATTTTAGATCTAGTTTACTATATGTTCTATTTTATAGCTTGTTTTATGAACTTAATTCATGATATGGTGCTTATAAAAATCTAGGTTTAATTCTGGAACTTTGTTTTAGTCATTTAACCATGCCTGCAAAGTTTGAACACCATTTACTGGATATTCTTGCAGTTATAATCCATGCTTGTTATATCATGCCTAGATTTATTAATTTCATTCTGAATGCAATACTTCAGATCTGGTCATGATCTTTGGACATGTTCTTAGTTGGAATGAATGCTTCCTGTGGTAAAAAGTTTATGTGCAGTACTAGTAATCTTGATGCCCAAATAAATATGCATGTTCATGTCTAGTTTAATGTCTAAATAATTAATCTGGTAGAAATAATGCTTGATAATTTTTTTGAAGCATGTTTAGACTATTTTTAGGCTCTGGTAAAATTTTGAGACCCATATCCTCTGCAGAACTCTCTATGGAAATTATTCTTGTTGCTAGTATGTTAGTTTTATTAATTTTATCACTCCTATTGCATGCATAGATAAAATATAAAAATTTTACAGTACTGAGTATGTCATGTCTAGATGCTTCTGTAAAGATTTTAAGTCCAGAAACCATGTATAACAACCTGTACAAATTGGTGAAGCCTCTAGGTTAATCTGTTTACAGGATATCATGAATAAAGTTTCTGTAATGAAATTGGGAACAATTGCTTATGTTTTGATTCTAGAAAATTAAGCACACCCCACACATCTATTAATGAAGTAAGTAAATTAGAAGTTCTACTCCATAAATGACTGCCCATGAAATGAAATTTTAAGATCATCACTGAATTAACATTATGTTGGACTATAACTTTATCATGAAGGAAAGAAAAATCATATCATGTGGTAATAACACATCTTTGCATTCGCATATAGAATCGGTTAATCTCGTTGACGGCACTTACGAATTGATTTTTTCGGACTCTGGTGCTGCGGCGAACGTTGATCTTAATTGTACTAACTAGCTCAAAACCTGGGCCAAGCCCCAGAGGACTCTCAGTTTGACAGTGCCAAACAAGGCAAGCCCCGGTGCATAACCCATTATTTTTCCGCGTTAATATTCATCTAACTATTTGTATATGTTGTAATAATTTTATTTGCGCATTTACGTTTTCTAGGCGTTGATCGAAAACCTTAGATGCATGATCCCTAGGAACCTATGTTTGACATTCGGATCTTTTTATCGACTAGTTGCCCCGCAAACTAGAAATGGTAGAAGTCGAGTGGTTTCCTGCCTCTCGCGAGCATATAGGAATTGACTGACTTTACCTTCCGCTGAAATATAAGGACAACGGGCGGGGTTGTGTAGTTGTGATACCCCGCTGGTGTAGTAAAAAATTGGATAAGGTCGCGGTGTGTGGCTTATTTCGTTAAGCGTTTGAAAGTACTAGCCACATACCGAGAAATATGGTAATCGGTAAGCTTAAGTACTTGATTGGACCAGCAAGTGGAACGATCTCGCACCCCCTTGGTAGTAGTAGGTTTATTTTTGTCCGGACATACGGGTGCAGAGTGGTCGGACTCTGTAGTCGGGGGGAGGGGGGTGTTCCGGATCCACGACCTGGAAAAAAAGGGGAAAAGTAGCATGGGCGGGAGCGAAGTCGATCTCCATGCGTGTGGTCTAGGTTCCCCTAGCCAGGTTGAAATTTAATTCAGAATCGTCCGCCTCTCACGGCATGAGATTGCTTAATGTTTTCGGTCACATAGAGTAACAAGTGGAACATGATGATGATAATATTGCTGGTTGATTAAATGGTTGCTCTACCATGTTTGTGTAGAGTTAGATATAAACTTAGAACGGTTAATTCAACTAGAATATGACAAAGTTAAAATCTGAAAATAAGGATCAACTCTTAGTTTTGTTTTTGGCAAAACAAACCCCACAAACAAAAAAGCCTTACATGCCAGTTATCGGACTGTTATATCCAATGACGGGTAAGTCTTGCTGGGTATTACTATACTCAGCCTTTCTTGTGGCACTATTTTTCAGGTACTAACTTTGAGGATATGATTGCGAGTCTGACTTGGCCGTGTACTTTGCCTCCGGGCTGGTCTGTTGAGTGGGATGGCCCTTCAGCTGGTGCTGACCACCCTCCCACTGAGTGACGCATTTCGTACGGGCTTTATCGATGTGTCACACGTTCCGCTAGTAGTTGTTTACTTCTTCCGCTGCAATAATGAGACATGAATAATTTGTGTAGTTTGGACTTCTGTAGTACTTTGCTACTCTGAACATGGTTTGTAATAAATTTCCTTTCCGCTGCAAACTCTGAGATGTATGAGATGATCTGTGTTGTAATCTCTGGGCTCACCTTCGTGTGAGTGTTGTCTGTGGGATCCTAGAATAGCGTGGCTTTTATTGAAGCTTCACTCGAGGAACTACCGGTGCGTGCCGAATTGGGTTAAGTTGCCTAGCAACGAAGATCAGTGCACCCGGGCCCAGTTAGTTTGGGTGGTTCCGCCACAGGCCGTCCCCAACAGTTGCAGCTAGTTGCTACCTATAAGGTATGCCATGTCAACTAAATTATGTATAAAAGACTTCTAGTCCGCGTATTAAATTTTTGTGGGACCCATGCAACACTATTTTTTCATCTACCATCCGTGGAGCGAGACCGACATCGCACCGACATCGCTTTATTAGTTCCGATATTTGACATCGAATTTGCACACCTCATTTCTTTTGACACTCAGTTTACGAACCTTTCAAAATATAACCATGTGTCAATGAGCTGTTTCGAGGGATTTCTTTTCTTTTTCTTAATTTCGAGATTTTCTTTTTTATTCGTATTATATTGCATCTAAACTGACCGTTTTGCCCCTAGGCCAATCGATCAGTATCGATCCGCATTGACTGGTCGTTTGCCTTTCCTCTCTCGCTCGCTTCTTCTCAATCGCCCCTGCTCCCCTCAGCTCCCACCGGCCCTCGACCGCCGCCTTCTGTTGCTGCCCCTCCCTTTCGATCCCATCAGCCGTCGCAAACCACTGCTGCCACTCCACTATGGTGTGCAGTTTCTGGCAGCTGAGCTTGTGGACAAGGATCTTGCATGTGGTTCCGGTGAGGAATGCGCTAATGATATCAGCATTGACGATATCGGGAAGTGAGTTGCACTGTTTGGAGAACCGACAGATGTAGTCCCGGAGGGACTCGCCAGGCTCCTGTTTGCAGCTCTTGAGGTCCCAGGAATTCCCAGGACGTATGTGCATGTATGTGCCCTCGAAGTTCCCGATGAATACCCTCTTAAGGTCCGCCCAATCATGAATGTTGTTAGGCGGGAGGGTACTCGAGCTATGTCTGAACAAACTCCCCCAGACGAATGGGGAGATACTGAATGATGAAGTAATGTCATATGCTCCTCTGACCTGACACGTCAGTCAGTAGTCTTCCAGTCACAAACTAGGTTCATTTCCCCGATGTACTTAACGACGTTGATCGGCGGCCGGAACTGCAGTGGAAAAGGCGCCTTTTGGATACGACGTCCAAAGGTGCGGGGGCCCGATCCGTCTAGGCTCGGGCTCCGGTCATGGTTCGGGCATAGGAGCGCCCCCGCGCTTGGGTGGTGGCATCTGGAGTCCTGCTTCGAGCTGTCGGGCATTTGCGGCACGTGCGATTGCCGACTCAAGGTCTGCATCGTCACGAGCCAGCTGCCGCGAGCCGATGATGTTGCGCATGTCATAGTTAGGCTCGATCCGGTGGCGCACCGGTGGACGCTGCAGAGCAGGTGAAAGGACCTTAGATGTCACCTAGAGTAGGGTTAATAGGTGTTTCTACAGATTCTGCAATTCACAAAAACTCAAACCAGCTCACAGCACACTAACCAGCAGTGAGCAAAATCATAATTTCTCCCCTCTTTGAGCTCTAGCACAAAATAAACTTGGTGTCATTCCTCGATAGGTGATACCAAGTATATTACATGTCCCTGCACTCATAAAGACAGCATAACCAAGTAAATCGAAGCAGAAGCACAAATAAAACTAGAACAACAAGAGTGAGACAAACCACAAAGGAAACAGAAGATCTGTTTGACCGAAATTCAGATTTACCAAAGTGAAACCTAGTCTCCATTGAGAAACTATTTAGAAACGTGAGTCTATTTCAACTCATTTCCACCGAGTTGGGTCTTTTACAACCCTTTCCTCACTTCACTATGTTGATCTTTTCCCCAAGGGGCCAAGATCACTTCCATACAAACTTGTTGCTGCTCACCACATGTTGGGAGCTAACCGGCAACTCGTAGCCCTCTAGGAGGCAAACCTCCAAGAGTAACAAATGCTTCACAAGTTACCTTAACGTAACCAAAAGTGCTATAGCTAGGGATTGCTCACTACATCTCAACTTGGAGCTCTCACAATGCTCACACACTCAATCTCTCAACCCAATTAAAAGTATATGAAATCTAGTAAGCACAACTCACAAAGAGTGTTGTAGAGATCTTGCTATTGAAAAAAATAGCTTCAAGAAGCTCAAAGTTGCCAAGAAACCAGTAGCCCATGAAGAAGAGGTCCAAGGCCCAAGATTGTAAATACCCCACTCAAGAAAACTTGCATTTTGAACTATTAGTACAGACGGTCAGACCGGTCCGGGACCGGTCTAACTAGTTTGTCTCAGAAACTAGTTGTTAACCATCAGACCGGTCCAAACCCAATAGAGAGCCTCACTTGGTCCACCAAGTTAAGACTTGATCAAGTAAGTAGCTCTTAGTTAGTTCACATGGGTTTCTATAAGGATTCTCACTTGGGCGACCTATGAGGACTTTTGAGTGTTGTCAAACAACCAATATTGCATCCCTCTTAATAGTACGATGTACCTATACTCAAAATTAAATATAAATCACTACTCAACTACTTGAGCTTTGAATCACCTCACTCTTTTCATATTTTGACTTTGTCAAAGTTAGGATTTCAACATTGCAATTCTTCATGAGCAAAACCATACTTGAGCTGGTTACTTAGAATTTTCATCGTTCTTGCAAATCTGACATTGAAGCTTTAAGTCATTCCACTGTATCATCCAAAATATATTTGATGCATTGCTTTGTTTCTCCCAACAAGATTTAGATATGATATTTCGAAAACCCCACGGATACAAGCCACTTCACTTTAGCAAAACACATATGGTAAACAATTGCTTCGCCAAAGCATGCTTAGTCTCTCGCTCTAGTCATCTCGGTTGGTTTCTTCATCACTTACCTTTACGTTATTGAGTTAGGCTTTGTACGTCAACAATGAATTTCACTTATTATTTTTAAGTTATCATGTCTTGTCTTGCTTTGTAATCATGAACCTTTTGAGCCTTTTGAGAAAGAACTCTCCATAATGCCATGCCATAATTAGAAACCATCAATGATCAATGCATGTACACTTGTCTATGTTTTCCTTCACAGTTTGCT
This sequence comes from Panicum virgatum, assembly GCF_016808335.1. Lineage (NCBI taxonomy): Eukaryota > Viridiplantae > Streptophyta > Magnoliopsida > Poales > Poaceae > Panicum > Panicum virgatum. The sequence continues at coordinate 46,854,481 of NC_053147.1, read as the reverse complement.
TGACAATCAACAACATATCCCTTTTATTTGATTCCATGATACATGAGCCAATAACATAAATCCTCTTACAAATAGATCACTGCTCATGATATATTCAATAGAAGCGTTAGTCTTTTAGTCATATTGTCAATCAACTCATCAAAACCCAATAAAAGCTTACATGTACTAACAGCATGCATCGAGGCAAGTGTCGGTGCGAGCAACGGCCGTGATGCAGCCGTGGTGACCGCTGATCGACTGAAGGGTTTGGCTGCCGAGAGCTTGCTCCTCTAGGCGGGCAAGCTTTTCGGTTGCTGGATAGTGACGTGCTCCACCAAGGCCTGAATGTTTCTCTACCAGTGTGTTTGGTTGGAGGTGCGGAGCGAACCTGGTTGGAGCCGACACACTTTTGGTCTGTTTGGATGAGGGGCAGAGGGAGCGGAGCGGCTCCAGGAGAGAATATTCGCCCAAGATGCGGGTTCGCTTCGCCCGTCAAATTTCGAGGGACGGAGCGAACCTGTCCGGGTTCCGTCCGCGTCCGTCTGGTCCGTCCTCGTCTTGTCCTCGTCGTCTCAACCTCATCCCGAACCGAGCCGCCCGTCCTCGTCGTCCTCGTCTCGACCCGCGGCGGCTCACGCCCTCGGCGGAGCACGCGGTGGAGCTTCAGGCGACGTACCTAGAGGAAGAGCAGCACGCCGCTGGAGGAAGAAGAAAGGAGGAAATGGAGAGAGGAGAATGACACGTGGGACCCAATAACGGAGTGAATCTGCCATCCATTTCATATCCCAATTCCTCCAACCAAACAAAGATTAAGGGTTGGAGCAAACCCATCCCAACAAAGCCAACCAAACATGAGGAGGGTTGAAGTCATCCCTAAAACCTGGGTTGGAGTGGCTCCAACCCACCCAACCCGCAACCAAACAGACGGTACATGTCCTGCTGCTGGGGATCAGTGGGTTCAGACAGGTTCTAGAGGAGTATTGCTGCTGTTGCGATGTTCTAACCAGCTCTCGGGTTTTGTGGAAGGCCGTTCGCATCCAACATGATGTTCCTCTGAACCTGGCCAGCATGTTACCAATCACAACCATAGTAATTCCATGGGAACAGGGATGTTCTGGCTAGCTCGCTGCGTATTGTCTGCTAACCTAGTGTTTACATTGGTAGTAACTTATCGTGTTTGGATCTAGGATATGTCAATCATTAAGAATTCTTAAACTTCTAGTACTTTTTAGTAATTTATTTGACTTGTAGAATTTAAAAGTCAACTCAAGCAAACTGTCGGTGTTTACCGCCAAGCCTGCTCAGGGATACCCTTAGCAGTAAGGATTGTAGATACGGATCAACTGCTCTGAAACTCGATGGTACAAGGAACACAAAGATTTAGACAAGTTCGGGCCGCGAGTTTGCGTAATACCCTACGTCCTATGTGGTTTGTATTGCCTTAAGTGTTGATGATTGTTTAGATGGGACCCCTGCCCGCCCTTATATATTCGGGGGGACAGGGTTACATGGAAAGTCCTAGCCGAGTACAGTTTGAATCCTACTACAATATAATCGGGTAGTTTCCTTTGTACTACAGCTAGTTTTATGCTTATTCGAGTAGTTACAAAAGAGGTAAGGTACATCTATGGGCTATCCCTTACTCTAGAACATTCTATGCCTATAAGCAGTCCCGCTGCCCCGAGTCTGACAAGCCCCCGAGCTCTTCGTAGCCGAGTCCTACAGGCATCGATTACTTGGCTGGGCGTCTTCGAGTACTTCAAGTAGTCAGAACATCCTTCTGGTTGCTTCTGGTCCTTCCTTCAGATACGTCGAGTAGTCCTCCAAGTACTTCCATTTGCTTCGAGGCTGTGAGGTGCTCAAGCCCCAAAATCTTGATCATATATGGTGCACGAAATACTCGCGCTCCATATGGAGTAGCCCCCGAGCCTTAGGTTGAATTGCAGAATCAGGCTGAGGGTCACTTCAGCCTTTTTGCTTCATTATTTTCCAACAAAATTAAAAAATAAAACTTTGATGCACATATCCCGCAGCCCCCGAGCCTTGAATCAAAATCCCTTTTGTTGCGAGTAGCCCCCGAGCGTATATTTGGAATTAAGAATTTAAGACGTGGCATCAAATTTTATCCTTCAGATTATTTGCAGGATTCATCAGATCCAGTATCCGAAAAGACCTCTTTTTCGGGCAAAATCCCAGAAAAATGATGCAATTGTATATGCCACATTGATTGCACCCGAAATAACTTCAGGAATAAAACCCGGGATGTACGGCTCTTTATTCAGTGCTCACGTGGGACGTTACTGTTTGGAGAATCTGTATTATTGTGTTTTTGACTACATCCATGAATGTTGCCATGAACACTGCAATGAATGCGTCCGTGAAACGTGTACTGTTGAGTCACGGGTTCTCCTTCAGCAAGCTCCCTTGTGGCTATAAAAGGTAGGGGAGAGGCCTTTGCCAGAAGCATCAAAGTGTAGCAGCCATGGCTTATCCTTGGTGTTCTTGCTCTCGCCCTCCAGAGATTTGTGTAGTTCGTCCTAGCAAAAGATGCTAGAAGAGAACTTGCGAGTGCCAAGAGAAGTCCCTGCTACCTCATCCGGCATCCCCAATGCTCTCATCGGATCCATTTTGGACATGATGTCCTTGCATCTTCCAATGAGGCAGATTTGGGGGTCGCTGGGTTGAGTTTTGTTGTGTCACATCCTTGGGGTTGTGTGGCGGAACCACCCAATCTAACTGGGCCCGGGTGCACTGATCTTTGTTGCTAAGCAACTCTGACCCAAATTGGCACTCACCGGTAGTTCCTCGAGTGAAGCCTCGATAAAAGCCACGCTATTCCAGGATCAGCAGACAACACTCACACGAAGGTGAGCCCAGATATTACAACACAGAACATTTCATACATCTCAGAGTGATTGCAACGGAAGGAAAATTTATTACAACCATGTTCAGAGTAGCAAAGTACTACAGAGTTACATCTACTCCAATTATTCAAGTCTCATTATTCAGCGGAAGCAGTAAAAGATAACTAGTGAAATAACGTGACGCATCGATAAAGCCCGTACGAAAGCGTCACTCAGCGGGAGGGTGGTCAGCACCAGCTGAAGGGCCATCCCACTCTACAGACCAACCCGGAGGCAAGGTACACGGCCAAGTAAGACTTGCAAACAGATCCTCGAAGTTAGTACCTGAAAAATAGTGCCACAAGCAAGGCTGAGTATACTAATACTCAGCAAGACTGACCCGTCTCCGGATACATCATAGTCCGATAACTAGACATGCAAGGCTTCTTGGTTGGTGGGTTTTGTTTTGCCAAAAACGCCACTAAGAGTTGATCCTTATTTTCAGATTTTAATTAGCCATCTTCCAGTTGGATTGACCATTCTACGTTTGCAACTAACCATACAAAAACATGGTAGAGCAACCATTTAATCATCCAGCAGTATTATCATCATCATGTTCCACTTGTTACTCTGTGTGACCGAAAACATTAAGCAATCTCATGACGTGAGGGGCGGACGATTCCGAATCAAATTTCAACCTGGCCAGGGGAACCTAGACCACACGCATGGGGATCGACTTCGCTCCCGCCCACGCTATTTTTCCCCTTTCTTTCCAGTCCGTGGATCTGGAACGCCCTCCCCGACTACAGAGTCCGACCACTCTGCACCCGTACGTCGCGACAAAAATATAAACCCTACTTCTACCAGGAGGGTACGAGATCGTTCCACTCGCCGGTCCAATCAGGTACTTAAGCTTTCCGATTACCATATTTCTCGGTATGTGGCTTGTACTTTCAAACGCTTAACGAAATGAGCCACATACCGCGACCTTAGCCATTTTTGTCTATACCCGCGGGGTATCACAACTACACAACCCCGCCCGTTGTCCTTATATTTCAGCAGGAATCAAAGTCAGTCAAAATCCTATTTGCTCACGAGAGGCAGGAAACCCCTTGACTTCTACCGTACCTAATTAGCTTGGCAACTAGTCGATAAAAGATCCGGTGTCAAACATAGGTACCTAGGGATCATGCATCTAAGGTTTTCGATCAACGCCTAGAAAACTTAAATGCAGAAAGAAGCTATTACAGCACATTATAAAATAGCTGAATGAATAATAACTTGGAAAATAAGGCATAATGCACCGGGGCTTGCCTTCTTGGGCACTGTCAGGCAGAAAAGCCTCTGGGGCTTGGCCCAGGTCTTGCGACAAGTTAGCACAGTTCAAATTGACCTCCTGATCCACACGAGAGTCCGCGGGCACCAACTCGTAGTCACCGTCCGCGAGATTGGCCGTTTCTATATGCAATGCAAGATTATGAGTTATTCATGGATAATGATTTCTTTCCTTCACTATAAAGTTGTAGTTCAACAAAAATTTACTTAGTGATGATTTCACATTTAATTTCATGGGCAGTCATTTATAGAGTAGTAACCACAATTATGTTTCTTCACGAATGAGTGGGGGTTTTGGTTTTCATTTTCAAATTCAACACATAGCATGCTTTCATTATTTCATAACAACAAATCTACTCATGAGCTAGTGATGAAAAACTAAAGTAACACAGATCCAAACTTAAGCATTTATGGTATAAATTTCAGCATCTAACTATAAAGCAATTACCATAACTATTCATGTAAGTGGATTACTCTAGTTGCTTCACCTTTTTGTAAAGAACGTTAAACATAGGTTCTGGTGCTACAAATTTTATGGGAGCATCTACAAAGTACTGTAATTTATCCAGATTTTATTCACTTATACAACAGTGGTGACAAAAAGAATAAAAACAGCAAGCCATTTAACTAAGATTAAATCTACAGAGAGTTATACTAGGAATATGGTTCTCAAATTTTTACCAGAGCCCAATCATAAGATAAAAAACATACTCTAGAAAAATTATCAAGTTTTATATCATTACGATAAATTAGTTATGCAGTTAACTTAACATGAGTTATCATAAATTTCTCAAAGTTCAAAAGACCAGTATTGCATGTGAACTTTTTAGTATAGATATAACATACTCTAAACAAGAACATGTCCAAAAATCAACGTCAGATATAGTGTAGATTACTCAGCACAAAAAAATGGTAAAACTAGCCATGAGATGCTAAGCATGATTTTTAACTAGAGAAAAACTCAGTAACTGCAGCTCAAAATTTCTAGGCAGGAACACAGAACTAAAAAGAGACTTCAGGAATAAATATAGATTTTTCTGAGCATAAGAAATATATATGATGAATTAAGTTGATTAAACAAGCATAAAACATGGTATATAGCAAATGAACTCTAATAAATCTGAAATTTATGTATTATCAAGGTTTCAGTTGCATATGCATTCAATAAAAATTCCAGAACAAGTTCATGTATATATCTTCCGGCATTAAATCGAGAAGTCCAACAACAGATTAGAGAATCTTGATTGTTCCATCATGATAACTGTTTTGGTTGGGTGCCATATTTTTACTGTATACTTAACATTCCATCAGTGATAACATAGCCAAAAATCAAGGTCAGTTGTTGAGTAGAACTTCTTGAACATGCGTAGGGTGATTTTCTTATTCTTTTTCTCAGATTAAATTTGCTTGAGTTTCTGCAGATGTGACTGTTACAAAATTTGTAGATCTTGTTACAGGGATTCCAGATCCGTTGAGTTTGCATTTTTACGATTTTTCTGCGATTTGTTCTGCATTTTAGAAGTTCACTGGTATACACTGGAATACTTGCAAACACACACTTGAACAAAAAAAGAAATTACAACAGGGCCCTTCGCCGGCCTTCTCCGCCGCTGCAGCTCGCCCGGTGGTGTTCTGCTAGGCAGGGCTTACCGGGGCTGCAACGGGGAGGCGCGTGGGAGAGTAGGGATCGAGGAACACCTACCCTGGGCGGCGTTCGAGTGCTTGGTGCACGGAATCGAGCTCGTCGGCGTCAATGGCGGAGCGGATGTTCGGGTCGCCGGCGTTTTAGGTGAAGGAGGGCTCGGGGTAGGGGAACAGGGCGCGCACGAGCACCGTGTGAGCTTGAGGATGCGGCTAGGGTAGCTGTCGTGCTCGGTCTCCCTCTGGGCTGGCCGGTCCGCGGTGAGCTCGAGCTCGCCGGCGGCGGCGCAGAAGGGGAACGGCGCCGAGGGTGCGTCTGGGTTCGATTCCGCACGCGTGTAGCTTAACTAGGAGGTGGCGAAGTTGCTACGGTGGTTTGATGGGACAATGTAGGGCTGTGATGGCCGGTCCGCGCGAGCTAGATCTCGCCGGCCATGGCGGAACGGCGGGAGGAGGAAGAAGGGAGGGAAGCCGCGCAACGGCGGGGCGCTGGGGGTTCTTATAGGCCAAGGAGCTCCTGGGCGAGGTGAGTAGCGTCTGGGGGCGGTCGATTTGGCCCTGGGCGACTCGACGGCGGGCTGGCGGGGCGAGCGGGTGGCGCTGCGCATGGCGGGGGTGGCGTGGCGGCTCGGGAGCACGTTTGGGACGCGTGTGCGCGTGGGAAGGTGCCAAGGGGAGGCCAGGTGGCGCTTGAGGGCTCCCTGGGTCCATTTGGCTGCGGACGTGCCATGGACGAGGTCCACCGGCGGCGTACGGCAGGCAGGCGGCGAAACAGAGCAAGCCGGGAGGAGAGAGATGGAGATAAGGGCATATCTGCGATTTCTGAAATTTCAGGGACCTGTCGGTAATCTAAAAATATCTCCTATTTTTGAGGGCTCAAATGAAAAAGTGTTGAACACCAATTTTGCATAACTTTTCAAGATCTATAACTTTCGTGTTATGCAAATTTTCATTTGAAACTCACATTTTGAACTATTTGTAAATTTGCAAACCTGCACAAAAGGACTTTGGTTTTATTCAGTTTTTGACTTGATTTTGGCTGAAGTTCAATTGAGCACATGTCAATTGAAGTACCTCTCATGAGCCAACTAAAATTTTGTGCACATTTTTGAATTGAAATTTGAGTAACTTTTCACTCCTTTTTCCTTCTCCTTTAATTTCTTTTGTATGCTTTGACTTTTATTTGACCCCTTCTCTTTGAATTAATTTCCCCCATTTTTCTTTTAAGTTTAAGTAAGGTACAGTGATTGTATTTAAGTGTACTGACACCTGAGGTGTCACAGGTTGCTTGTTTCTGGGTGCCCAAGAACTGACATCTCTGGCGGGAAGGCTTAATCTTGTCACAACGTATTCTGGGAGAAGGTGAACTTTCTCCAGAAGATGCTACAAGAGGACTTGCGAGGTGATTACTGTAATCTCCCTCCATACTCTTGAAACTTTTCTTCCATAGTACGTGTATCATTATTCCCTTGATGGGAATAACACATTTGTACTTTGTCACGACCTCGGGCTGATCTAGCTACAACAGGCTTCTCAGGAAGCCAAGAAGTGTGCGTGCAGACCCGAGTCGTTTGTAAAGTTATGTAAGAAAAAGTACTCGAGTTGTAATATCGAGTAGTTGTATTGTGTCGAATACTTTTTCTTGTTCTGGAATGTAATCCCAGTTAAGGAAGGGAAAATCAAGTAGTTGACTAAGGATGTAAGTGTTTTTCTTTTTCCAAAATGTAATCTTGGAAAAAGGAATGACTCTTTAAAATACTGTCCTTTCCGCGATTTGCAACGGACTACTGGCCTATTGGGTGTTTTTACCATACTTCCACCGCCATTATAAAATGAAAACGGTAACTTAGGTTTTACCCCACCGTCCGCCATTTGCCTTTACTGCTTTAGATCTGTCCTCGTCCTGAAACTACCAGATCTAAAGTTCTTGCTCTCCTCTGCTCCCCACTCTCGGCCTAGGGTTTCCGCCAGTTTATGCGCGTGAAACGATCCGTAGATTTTCGGATGGCACCCAAGAAGGCAACCAAGGGGAAGGGTGTGGCTGCGGAGCCAACCCGTGATGAAGGCTGGAACACAAGTAAGTGTTCCCAATCTGATTTGGAATCTTTGGCAAAGCAAGGTCTTTTGACTCCCAGATCTGTTGTTCAATGGGGTCCTGCCTTGGTAAGAGATCATCCGTATAAAAATACGGGGGAAATCGTTGCTTTCACCTCTTTCTTGGAACGAGGATTGGGGTTTCCTTGTTCTTTTTTCTTTTCTAGATTGCTGCGCTACTACAGTATCCAGCTGCATCATCTGACTCCCAATTCCTTTGTTCATATGTCTATCTTCGTGCATTTGTGCGAAGCTTTTCTGGACATTGAGCCCCATTTTGAGCTCTTCCGCTATCTTTTCCATTTGAAGCCGCAGCCCGACTCCTTTGTTTTAGATGTAGTAGGAGGTGTGGGTCTCCAACTTAGGCAAAGAAAGAATAGAGAGTACATCTCTTATAGTCTTAGCAATAAAGTAATCGAGTGGAAACCCAAGTCGTTCTATGTCGAGAACTAGTTAGGAAGCTTCCCACCAATTACTCCAGGCCCTCCAATCCAATGGCCTGAGTGGAATAAAAAGCCAGTCGACGAGAGTCAGATTCCTGAACTACTCGAGCGAATTGCCGTTTTAAGGCAAAATATGTTGACTGGAGAAGCAGTCGTACTCGACTGGATGAGGAGAAGGATCCAGCCGTTGCAGGCTCAGGAAACGCTTGGATTTCAGTTCCGAGGTACAGCTGATCCATCAAGATACTCGAAGGAAGAGATCTCGGATGATGTAGCATTTAGTCGAGTAAAACAACTGCTGAGGAACATAAAGAAAGTTCCAATTGTTCCTGATACTTTTTCTGCTGCGAATCCACCAAAGCAGGTACTTGACAAGAGTAGTCGATGCGTAGAAATCGAGTACTATACCATAGTACAAATCTGATAGGATTTTGCTTTCTGTAGGAGGACGTGGAGCACTTTAAAAGTAGTCCTTCACTACCAGGCATTTATTCGCCTCTTTTGTTCTTCCAAGCTTTTCGATCTGCTAACCAAGTCTGAGTATGTTCATATGAAGTTTCATACAAACAATACTTATGCATAATTTTGATTGTGCAGATGAAGAAGAAGCTAGGGGAGGAGTGATAGGGATCTCAGCCCTACTCCAAGCACCGATACCCAAACTGGACATCCCAGGGGTACTCGATCTGCAGCGAGGAAGCGTCGTAGCTCCTCCAAAACTACTAGCGATAGGTAAATAGCTAGTTGTTTTTAGAATCGAGTACTTTTAATATCGATTTGCTAATTTGTATTCTTTTTTAAGTCCGGTGGCTAAAGTGCCACGGATATCCTCATCTGGGGATGATACTGTGGTGAGACAGACTGTCCCCTCCACCACAGTGGACCCATCAAGTGGGATCGGGGCTACTCTTTCGGCTAGTAGTTCCGATGTAAATGTTGCCGGCAATGTCGGTAAGCGGGCTATGATTGTAAAGCCTGCCCGCAAATTTGGCATCAAGGGGCTTACTCTAATAAGAGCTCCTACGTAAGTTCCTTAGAACTTGTAGCCATATGATCTGACTTTGAGTCTGGTAGTTTTTAACTACTTTTGACTTTTCAGCGATGCAGTCCTAGGGGGGAATTTGGTGGTTAAGGACACCTCGACTTCCATATCGGCGCTGGACAAGCCCCCGAACACTCCTGAAATGAGTGCTCTAGATGCGGAGGCCATGGCCAACGCCATGCTTCATGATTCTCCATTGTCTGACCCTGAAAGGGTTAATGAGAGGGTTTCGGAGAATGGCGGAAGCGGCAAGCTTCTAGAAGAGGGAGAAGGCGAGAAGCTTCCTGAGGGAGGCAATAATAAACAGCCCGAGACGACCCCTACAGTTAAGCTTTTAACACCTTGTAGGAAAGGTATCTTTTATTGCTCTTAATGTGATTAAGTAGCATGTTCTTCCTCTAGATTCCCAAAATACAGGGAATGCGGCAGGGAGAGTTGAAGATGTGCCCAAAAGGGCCGTAGCTGAGGTGCTGGCGAGTACTTCCCAGGTCACATCGGGAAGTGGCTTGCCACGAGAGAAGGTGGAGCTTGCTGTGAAGCTGCTGGAGGTAAGTAGTCGAATACTTCGAGTACTTTTTGTAGTAGATCGAGTAGTATACTAATCTTTTTATTTGGCAGGAAGCACTGGGACGGAAGGGCATCCAGTAAGCGGATGAGACAGAGCTGAATGCTCTTAAAGAGTGGGTCAAGACGCTCTCGTCCGAGAAGAGTGCTCTCGAGGGAAAGCTGAAGAAGCTCTCCCAGTCGAAGAAAGGTTAGTCTTTAGCATTTAATATGCATTCGACTAGTAGATCTGCTTGGTGTTTATAAAATTTTCTTTCGATCGAGTACACAGCTTGTGCAGAATCTTTAAAGATTCAGAAAAGATTGGTACTGGATCTAAAGATTCTTATGTACCGCAACACAGATGAAATAGAGAAGCTCAAGAAGATCAAGGAGGACTCTGATCGGGAGGCGGCATCGACTCTACAACAGCTCAAGACACTGTCGGAGTCACGAGACTCGATGCATCGAGAACTCGTGGCGCTGAGAGAGGTCAGAGATGCCGCCCTGGATGTAGTCGAAGCCATGGATATCCCAGAAAGGGATGGAAATGAACCACTCACGCTGGCAGGGAGGCTTCGCAAAGTGCCCGGAGCCTTCGAAAGGTTTGTCTCCACCATCACCCGCCAGTACGTAGGTCACGTACTTGGGTTGGTGAAATCTTATTGGCCAACCACTCGCCTAGACGCGCTTGGACAAGGAGCCAAAGCAGAGTGTACGGATGATCAATTCCGTCAGTATTTGGCGGAGACTTCTAGGGTGGCTGATCAAATCGTAGAATTCTTGAGCAAGGCTGAGTCTCCTTGAACTTTTTATTGTAATTAAGTTGGTGTGTGGGCCGGGAGTACTGTTGAACAAATACTGAATATTTGTTGTAATGTTAAGTACTTGTTGGTAGGATTGTGGAATCCTTTGCTGTGCCGAGTAGTGGTACTCGAAGATCCTGAGTGTAGGCAGCATCGCGCCTACTCAGTCATAGTAGTAGATACAAGGAATTGTATCCGTCGGTGCCTTGGGCGGCAAAGTTTTCTTCGAATAGGATCGAGTTTGTATGGTCCTGAATCGAAACAATAGTGCTGGCTGGTTAGGATTGAATCCCGTAGGATTAACCAAGTGGGAATAGCACTACAAGAGTGTAAAAGCCGTAGCTTATTGTGGATTTCCTTTATGAAGGAAATTCTTTGTTAGCGCGCAGCTATTGTGGACTTTGTTGTCCACTCCAGGGGAGAACTCTTATCGAGTATTTAGGAGCTATAAGATGCTACTTGATAGATAGGACGATAAGCAGCTCTCAACAACTACTCAGAATGCTAAGGGAAAATAGGACTTCTTTAGTGTCTCAAGCAAGCAAGTAACACCAGTCAAGTACTCGAGGCGAAAAGATTCTGTAACAGAGATTCCCATAGTAGACGGGGAAACATGTGTCGACCTATTTTAGAGTATCAAGAACTTATCTAAACTCTTTAAGGGAATTCCGTAGTTGACCATTTAGGATAGACCTTGCTTGGCTGCCCAGATAGCGTACAACTATTGCGAAAGTATCCCAGACTACTCGATTGCATCGAGTAGTATGTCCTATACATGGACTGGATTTATTTCTAGGATAGGACTGTTAGGATTGAACTCCGTCGAGTTAACCAAGACATGAATATTCTAGAAATATCCCAAACTTACTCGAGCAGGGCGAGTAAGGTGTCCTACCTGAGGACTGGAGTAACTCTAGGGCAAGTCTGTTAGGTACTAACCCCATTGGGTTGTCCAAGATGAAGGTGCCGAAAGAGTATCCAAAACCTACTCGAGCTAGCAAGTAGTGTGTCCTTTAACAAGGACTGAACTGTTAGGTACAAACCCCGTCGGGTTGCCCAAGACGTAAATGTCGAAAAGATATCCAAAACCTAATCGAGCGAGGCGAGTAGGGTGTCCTTTAACCGAGGACGGGAGTAATCCGTAGGCCAGAACTGTTAGGTACGAACCCCGTCGGGTTGCCCAAGACGTAAATGTCGAAGGGATATCCAAAACCTACTCGAGTGAGGCGAGTAAGATGTCCTTTTAACCAAGGACTGGAGTAATCCGTAAGACAGAACTATTAGGTACGAACCCCATCGGGTTGCCCAAGACATAAATGTCGAAGGGATATCCAAAACTTACTCGAGCGAGGCGAGTAAGGTGTCCTTTTAACCAAGGACTGGAGTAATCCGTAAGACAGAACTATTAGGTACGAACCTCGTCGGGTTGCCCAAGACGTAAATGTCAAAGGGATATCCAAGGCCTACTCGAGCGGGGCGAGTAGGATGTCCATAACATGGACTGGAGTAACTTTTAAGACAGAACTGTTAGGTACAAACCCCGTCGGGTTGCCCAAGACGTAAATGTCATAGAAGCACTCAAGTGTAAACCATGAAATCTACTCGATAGTTGCTCCAATGCTGAGCTTTACTTTCGAGATGGGGTATTTTTCCCTGTGAGCGAGAGCCAAGTAGTCGATATAGGAAAAAATCAACTTTATTTGGATTTGTCGAAATTACAATAGTTGTAAATTGACAGATTCTGACTCTTAAGACCTACCCCTTTGCTCGTTGGACGTGAGCAATTGTTTATACGACTGAACGAAACTTTATTCGAAGATAAAACTAGTCGATGGTGGGGTCGACTAGATTTGTGGCAGGGTCTCCTTCAGGAGTGGTGCCCCAAGGGCCTTGCAGAGTGAGTCACACTGAAAGATCGTGTGAGAGCTCTTTGGGAGGATGAAGCACTTGCGTAGCAGTACTTTCTTGATCCTATTTCCGCTCTGAGATGGTTCTCCTTGATGTGGGGTGCGCGGTTTACCCTGAGGACGGGTACTGGTGGTTGCCGGCTTGTGCTTCTTGAAGGATGTGGAAGCCTTTGGCGGGATGCGGTAGTTGGAAGAAGGGTTGTATGCCTCGATTTCCTCACATTCCTTTCTCCTTGAGAAGATGATATTGCGCGCGTCGCGCCCAACATTGATCACGCTGCGGCGATCGCAGTTGGAGTAGTCATAGTTGTCGCCCTGCTGTTCCTGTAGGTTGTTAGCGAGGCGCTGGCACCTGAACGCCCTTTTCTGGTTGAGCAGGTGACGACGCTCGTAGAGATCCTCCGGTGGATGCTGCTCTTCCAGCTGGACAGTGACAGTCACTGCTGGAGGAGGAGCAGGCGAATCTTGCTTGGTAGTAGCTTGGGGCTCTGTGATTGTGGGAGGAGTAGTTTCCATGTTGTCGGAGAGGTACTCGTCGAAATCATCAGAGTTATAGTCATCGAGGTTGACACACTCCGTGGGATCGCCCTCAGGTTCTTCGGAGATACGAACCATGAGGATTTCACGGCAGAGATCTTGAACTTCTTTGTCTTGTTTGCTTGAGGACGGGTCTAGAGGGGTACTCTATTGGTAAGATAGATCCGATGGCAGTGCGCCGGAGGTGTTGGGATCTTGAGTCTTCCTTAGATGCACCTTCCGTCCTTGCGGCGTTGCATATATGACCAAGTTAGGGAGGGAGTACTGATCGGACTTGGAGTACTTAGCCGAGTTGGACTCGACTTGTTTGCTGTACTGGATTAAGTTATCCAGCTCGTCCTCCGAGTTGGAAGAGTACTCGGATTCAGAATTGGTTAGCCCACCGATTTTAGAGTATATATGCTTTGGGTGAGCGAGAAGCGGGATGCCCATCTCTAAACGGAGGGCGTTCTCGTTCATCCAGTGTAGCCATGACTGAGTGGGAGTCAACCCTTCAGGCTCCTTAATCCAAGGTTTGTCAAAAGTTGATTCACTGGATTGTTCTGAAGTTTTGGCTTTTCCTTTTTTAAGCTTGGTTAGTTCCTACAGCGCGTCAGCGCGTTCGGGTGGATTGGCCATAGCATCCATGAATAGCTCGACGTTATCAGACCAATCTTCGAGATCATCGAATGGTTCAAAGTTCTCGAGGCCATTCATGAAACGATCAAAGTCTTGATCGAATGAGGACTTGACTGGTTCTGGAATCCGAGTGTGAGCAGGTTTCAGTGAAGGGCTCTGAGGTATCCTCGAGATAGACGGTCCCATTCGAACAAGCCGGGGGTTTGTCTCACCAGATCCCCCACAGATTCCTCCTCCCGTTTTCTACCCCTTGTTTTGCAGAGTGCTTTCAGCTAACTTGATGTTGTCGGCAAGCTTGGAGTTCACCTGATCGATCCCTGAGAGTATATCACCCGACCTTTTTTTGTGGTGGGTTTAACACTTTATGAGCCGAGAGCAGTTTCTGCAAGTTTAATACAACCCTCAATTGACCGTGAAACTTGATCTACTCCAGCGAGTAGTTCTGAGTTTTTGATCTTGGGGCGTTTTACCGTCTTGAGATGATTCAAGTATTTTGCAAGAGTTTTGGAAAAGTGGGGTTTTTCGGAGTCAGAGTTTGTGTCGAACCCGACCGAACCAAGGGTTCGGTTTGGGGTTGACACGTTTTCTGGGTTGTCCGAAACGAGTTCGGTTGGAACTCTTTTTTCGTCGAGATCCGCATACTCGTGGATGTCGGTGACTGGGGAGCTGATTTTCGGTTTAGGCGAATTAGTCATGACAAGGTGGTTGGAGAAGCCTCCCGTTTCGTCAGCCGTGCAAGCCCATGAACCGAAAACGAGGGTTGTGCCTTCCGGCACGTTGTTGGCGTCGCTTGATCTGGCCATCAAATTCGCTGATGAACTCGCTGAATCCCCTACCTGGCGCACCACCTGTCAGTGTTTACCGCCAAATCTGCTGAGGGATACCCTTAGCAGTAGGGATTGTAGGTAGGGATCGACTGCTCTGAAACTCGATGGTACAAAAAACACAAAGATTTAGATAGGTTCGGGCCGCGAGTGTGCGTAATACCCTACATTCTGTGTGGTTTATATTGCCTTATGTGTTGATGATTGTTTAGAGGGGACCCCTGCCCGCCCTTATATATTCGGGGGGACAGGGTTACATGGAAAGTCCTAGCCGAATACAGTTGGAATCCTACTACAACATAATCGGGTAGTTTCCTTTGTACTACAGCTAGTTCTACGCTTATTCGAGTAGTTACAAAAGAGGTAAGGTACATCCATGGGCTATCCCTTACTCTAGAACATTCTATGCCTATAAGTAGTCCCGCTGCCCCGGGTCTGACACAACCTTTTCATCTGTACTAATTAAATTAGCCATGCATAACTCTTGCCCAAACTATAACCTATCCACCTAACCAATCACAACCATAGTAATTCCGTACGAACATAGCCGTTTCCGCTAGTTCGCTGCGTGACGCCTGCTAACCTAAAAAAAACTTAACCTGCAGGAGGAAGGATCGTCCCATGACATTAAGAAGAAGATTTTTTTCATACAGGTCAAGAAAATCTTCGAACCCCTGCTCCACTGTACTATATATAGTGGTCCGTTACCCCTAAGAAAGGCCGGATCTCTAACTATGATTTGTACATGGGACACAAATTTTTTTCATGCAAGCCAGGAGTTGAACTCCTGAGTTGTTGGTTCCCATCACAGACTTCCACCAGCCGGGCTAAAGCCCGCTTGCATGCCTGTTTAGGTATGCCAGCTAACCTAGTGTTTACATTTGCAGTAACCTATCGTGTTTGGATCTATTAAGAATTCTTAAACTTCTAAGACTTTTTAGTAATTTATTTGACTTGTAGAATTTAAAAGTCAACTCAAGCAACCTCTCAACCTGTCCTAATTTTAAAGAAGCTTTCCCGAAAACCTACCAAAAATGAATACAAATTGCCCGTTCGCACCAGGGTTCGCGGAAGCACCGATCCTGCACAGCACGTGGCACGAGAACGAACTAGTGGATTGCGCGCGCGTTGCGCGTGCATAATTCCTTTGTAATTTTACTGGTAATTATTATGGTAGTAGTAGATGTTTAGTATGTAAATTTTTTAAGATCTGATAGGAAACTGGATAAAGGAAGGTCAGAGTTAAAGTTTTATAAAGGAAGGTGGATGCGATTATACCTTGAAACGTTCATGTTGACCCTTTTGAAAGAGTGACCTAACTTTTCCATGCATTGGAACCCTTTTAAATTTAGTTGTCACAATAAGCATAGAGAAATAATATGATAATATACAGATATTACAATTTACAATAACTCAAGTAACAGAAGAGCACCAACATGCTTGTTAGAGGTAATCTAAGAGAGGGGAAAGATAAAAACTGTTTAGAAAGCCAAGCAAACATATAGTTCAGCTGAAATATCAGATCTGAGAATATTAATAGAAGGTTTCTTAGTTTTCCTTTTGAATTAGGAATTGCAACTTTGTCGAACTGTGTGTACCTGGTTGCTGATTTTGAATTGTGAGCGAAGATGCTAGCTTCTCAGTGTTGCATGCCGAGTTCACACTGGAGGAGAGGAGTTCTTGAGGAGGTAAAAGCTATAGCCTGCAAAGCCGACTGCTCATAAGCCACAACAAAAAAGGTAGTAACAGTACTAAAAAAATAACGATGGCAAGGTATAACAAGCTCTAGTTGAGGTAATGCCAATTCAACTCCGCACAATATATCGCCGTCAGACCCAATCTCGATTATCAGAGAGGTATATGGCAGGCAGTAATGTCTAGACAAGATAGCAAGAAAAATCTATGGAGCTCCCACCGGACGGAATCATATTGTATACACGCAGGCAGCGATCTAAGATAGTTACTGGACAAATTAAAACACACGTGTACCAAGAAAATCATCAATTTGTTGTACCAATAATATGCAATATAGTATTTAAGAGGACATATAGCTCTATAAATATTTTTTAGCTCGATGTAAGGACAGCATTGTCAAAATCATAATTCTGAAATTAACAACTATTAAGCATTTAGAGTGATGTACCTAAATATTTAAACTGGAGCCAAGTCACAAACGAGATAAGAATACTTCAGCAGCTGGAACCTACCAGAAATTCATAGGAAAAAAAAACTAATTAGTAACCACCAAGTATTGAGGGACAAAACTAAATAGATGGCAAAGAAACAGTTATAATAGATGGCACAGAAACAGTTATATTACCAGTAATAATTGTTTAGCCATGAAAATATAGTAATATAAAAGTCATCACTACATATACAATCTTATCCACAAGAAGCATTTAGAGTGATGTACCTGATTAATTATAGTAGATCCAAATCACAAAGGAGATGAGAATACTTTAGCAGTTGGAACCTACCAGAATTTCAGGTAAAAACTAATTAGTAACCACCAAGTATTGAGGAACAAAATTGATAGTTAACACAGATACAGTTATATCATCCATATTAATTGTGTAGTCATAAAAATGTGGTAATATAAAATGCATCACTACATATACAATCTTATCCACAAGACCACCTGGCATTTATAAGCCTAATCAGGTTAACCTCGTCAATCCAGTCAATAAAAAGGCATAGTTTTTATTCTTTTATAACAAATCATACCAAAAGTACAGAAAAAGTAACCATTAAAAAATCTAGTCCTTTTTTTTTAAAATAAGCATGCTATTTCAATAAGTGAAGCATAACAAAGTAAGTTTTTCTAGATATCTGAACTGTGTCGAATCGAAAAATATGCAAAAATTAAATATGTAGTCTTCTTTGGATGTAGTCTTCCCTTTACTATAATTCGTGTCATTAATATGTATTTCTGTTACTGTTGCTTTTTTTATTCCTTGGTGCTTACAACAATTTATCTGGAACATCATCCCTATTGCTCTAAATGATTTTTATATTTTATCACAACTCTTTCTGGGATTTTATTAGATGTAGTATGGTCCGCCACCAAATTTCAGATTTTTTTAAAATAAATTGGGTATTATTAAAAGTATAAAACTATTAATTAATTAAGAAAAAATATTTTAAAGCATAAAAGCATTACCATTTTATTTCATATTTGCGTATGATCACAGCATGTATCCATGTGTACTCATATATATATAACTTCTCTCCTGCAATATAAAAATATTATTTACCACACGTGAAATGGTAATGAAGACATGAAGTGAAGGCCATACTAGATTAGTGAATGACTGCGCGCGTTCCTGTTTGGCCTGTATAAATGTGGTTTTATTTTGTGTAGCACAATAGGATTTAGTTGATAGTGAATAGTAAAAGTTCTTTCGTAAGCAAAAGAGAAAGTGAGATATGCGCTCATCTTGCAGACTTTGTATCCGTGTGTTTTTTTTCCTATAGAACTGTTTGATATATATTGCTGGGCAGATTCTGTTTCATCCAATGGTCTTATAATTTCTAGAATACGCATGCACACTGGAAAAGTATTTGGGTCAGCGGAAGCATCTGGCAAGAGTAGCGGTTTTATTACAATTTAAATAATCTTCATTTTAAGCAGCTCAGGAACTGCTGGGGACAAAGAGGGTTGATGAGCTAAACAGCTAGAGTGTGTAGGTGGAGTTGACCATGTCAGATAGCAGAATTTGTTAGCTTGAATTTGATAGCCAAATATCTGAACTACGTCGAATCGAAAAATATGCAAAAGTTAAATCGCGGGGCACAACTCATAGATTTAAAATGTAGATCTAACTGCTTTGGTTTTTTTTTGTTTCAGGTAACTCACCTTGGTACAGATGAGATTCAACCGAAGCGTGTTGACAAAGCTCCAAACCAGCGCTGAAATGCATAGCACTGGAAACATTAGTGAATGTATACAAACTAAACATACAAAGCTTTAGTTTAGAAGAGGAACAAACCAGTAAACCCGAGAACAAGAATGTCTACGCTCCGCCGCCGCCACCTGTGTGCGCGGGCCTGCGTGCCGCCGCCCCTGTTGCCTGCCCTGGCTCCTTGTCTTGCCGGGAGTGGAGCAGGGTGGCGGTGAGCATAAAGCGTCCGCCAACCGCCGACTGCTTGAGGGAGTCGAGTTGCGAGGCGCATTGGGCTCAATGGCGTCAAGAAACCCCATCTGCGGACACCGGTGTTGGGGGCCTCGAGCGTGGTGACGGCGGCGTAGATCTAGGCACTCGAACCCAAGCGCCGCTGGATGCGGCGATGGCTGTGCAGTGAGCTGGTACCGGAGTTGGCCGCCGCCGAGGACTCCGCGTTGCCGCCGTAGTCGGGCCGGGCAAACGGCCTCGATCTCACGCCAGTGCTGAATGAGTGATGGCGACCGAAGCTCGGCCATGGAGCTGCAGACCAAGACAGGAGCAGAAGGTGGGAGAGAGTAAAAGAGGCCGTCTGCAATTTCTCCCCTAGCAGCAGGAAGTTTCTTGGCAGCTGCCTTTTATTAACTTCCGTGGTTTTGAAACAATAGTATAGTATGAAGAGGACGCGGAGCAAAAGGAAGAGAGAAGGGAAGAGAAGTTTCGTGGAAAGGCATGCTGTGTGAAACGAGAGACCAGAAACGAGACTCGGCGGGCAGGCGCTGTGATGTGAAAAGACGAGGTGTTGGTGGGCGTCCGCTGCAGTGTGAAATCAAGAAAATCGAGGCGGCAGCCGCTGTGCGGTGAAAAAGCTGCGCGGACGCTTGGAATCAATCTTCACCGTCAGATAGAAATCGTAGGGGCGGTAAGTTTTTTTACTGACGTGGATACGTTCAAAGTCCACGCAGCGGGGAATAATATATAGAAATTGCCCCGACGGCGGAAACGCTCCCAACCCTTTCCCGCACAGCCAGAGCCCAGAGCTGTGTTTAGACCGTCTGCCGAAACCGGAAACAATGGGCTTCCGCTTCCGCTTCCGCTTCGCACACCCGCATTAACCACCCCCCTGTAGAAACGGCACCGCCCTCCCCGATTCTTCTCTCCTCTCTCCTGCCTTCTGCCGCAGCCCGCAGCTGCGCGTCCACCGTACCAGACCCCCCCCCCGAGCTGCGCGCCCGCTCGGCTCGATCCCCCCTCCCCGGCTCCCTGGTCGGATCCTCAGCGGGGCTGGGCGGAGGCGCGGCCGGAGATGTCGTCGTCGGCCGGGGGCGGCGGCGCGGGCGGCGGCGGGACGGACATCGCCAGCCTGCTCGAGAAGGCCAAGGAGCTGGACCAGCTGAAGAAGGACCAGGACGATGTGGTGGCCGAGATCAACAAGATTCACAAGAAGATCCTCCAGTGTAAGCTACTTTCTCTCACTCTCGCTGCTGCCACCCCACCACCGCCCCCTTATCGCTTCCTGTTCCACCTCTCAGCACTGACGTTCTCGTCGATCGATTGATCCGTTGCTCGGATTCGTAGGCTAATTAGATGCGAGCCAATGCGTTTGCTTGCTTTGTTGTCAGTTTGCGGCGGTTGAGGACGTTCACTTCTGCTGGAGTGTCCACTGGAACAGCGAGTTATGCAATATGTTTTTTTTTCGCTCCGAGTGTATGCATCTGTGAGTGCTGGGATGCGCTTAGCTTCTGGATGTCTCGTTGACTGAAATCGGAGGTTTGTGCATGGCCTTAAGGGTGGTTGTCCTCACTCGAGAAAGATGGAAATAGGTCCTTTTGGCTTTCGGCGTCAGGCAACCAGTTCTTATTTTTGTCCTTTTGCTGATTGAAATGCCATGTGTTCAGCTTGATTGGGATCAAGATTCAAAGGTGTGAGCCATGTGTCCAAACATAAAGGCAAATGGTTCCTATGAGGAAATTAAGGACACGTTAGTCTCTATCCACATGGGCCATGGAACCAAATTAATGAGCCTTGGGGGGCGGTAGGAATATTTTTGGGAGGGTGGTGAATGACCTTTGTGTCTTTTGGGTTTCATCTCTAGCCTACCCCAACTCGCTTGGGACAAAAGGCTATGTTGTTGTTGTTGTATCTTTATTGAGCAAGGAAGACAGATAAAGTCAGAGTTAATAATCCTTGGTTGTCAGTTTCTAAGAAATCCAAAAGGATTACAGGTAAATAAATACTTTTTTCGTTTTTTGTGGTGGGTGTCGGGGGGGGGGGGGGGGTCCTCATCATAGGAAACACTACAGTACCTGTAGTTGACCACCTGCCAGGCAATGAGCCAAACACGCACTGAGTGATATGTTCCTGCTGTATGAAGTGGGTGTAGGCTTTCGGCTGAGTGAGAATATAAAATGTGATGTCATATTTTCAGACCTGCCTGGTTTTGTTTATGTTATCTTGTTTCCTTTTACTTTCCTCCAAACCAGGCATTAGTATATATATATTTCAATACTTATGCTGGTTGTAAACTGTTATTTTTAAATGAACCGTATCCCTCCAGATATTCAGTTCTTTGATTAAATTGTTATGAAATAAATGCTTTGGACCTTTTCTGAAGAAACAGGTATCCATTTAAGAAAAGAACGAAGTTGCGTGTTTACAGCTGTTTGTTGACGCAAGGAGTCAAGTCTGGGCATAACTTTAATGATGGCCTCTGATTTACGTTACATCTTAGGATAGGTTGTGATTGAACTCTATAGACTTGTGTGGTGTGGTGAGGCAAGAGCTGCTAGAGTTTGATCTTTACCTGTTTATTACTGGTGCAACAGTTAAAGGTTTCTATCTACCAAATATTGATCTATTGTTTTGAGAAAGCTTCTAATTTCATACAATACCTTGGCCTATTGTTAAAAAAAATTAAAACTTCTAGTAACTTTGTTGTAAACGAAATATAAAATAGTACATGAACTCACTGACTCTGTTGTATCCAAGAAAGATTATACTGGTAAGCTGTAAAACTCACATTGGTCCTGCAAAGCATAATTGATAATCTACAAATTGGCATGTTGCCCCTATAACCAACAATGGAGACCTGGCCACACCTGATCCCACCATCTAGAAGGATACTATTCATTTATTCACATCTAAATAAGTTCCTCTTTAATGTGTGCACCTGAAAACAACCACCCAGAAAACCAATTCGCCATCTCCCTTGGAGTTCCCAAAGCTGTGTTTAGTGGATCTTCCCCAGCTTTCCAATTGAGTTCTGGTTGATTCATAGTCAAAGGAGAATAGGAGGAGATGTCACAGGCAGGGAGAGGGGAGCTGGGGTTCCTGCGAAAGGAGCTCAACGATCTGGATCAGCTGTGGAAAGAGCAGAAGGTTGTCATCACCAAGATCAACAACATGCACAGGGAGGTCTGTTCCTGTAAGCGAGATCTGAACCCTATGCTTAACCTGTCCATATATCCATTCTATTTTGCCAGATGATTAGAATCCGAAGTAAATTGGATCAGAACAGGAAGCCACCTATTTGGTTTCTGTATTCTTGTAGATCTGTTAAGATAACAGATTTATGAATTACCCTTTTTTACCCACCAAATGGTTGCCGGAGCTTTGTGGGGTTCACACATGAAGATCATTATCTTTACTAGAGGTTGTTGGGTATTTTTATTTTTGTGGAATCTCGATGAAATGCTGGAATTTGCTCGAGTTTGTTGAATTCAAGATTTCTACTTTTATGATTGTCAGATATGTCGATAGTCAGACTACAGATGTTGGCTTGAAATATTGATCTCATAGGTGGTGATTGGTTGTGCCTCCTAGCTAGAGTGGGTAGGAATAAACCATGACTAGCCCAAGCCAGCTTTACACAATGCAATAGGCTTTTGTTTGGTTTGTTGGACACAGTTTAGATTGGCCAACTTTGTGTACGTTTGGTTGCCTGATTTGTTTGGGTGGCACCACCTCTTCCATACTACAGTGGGACAGTGGGTTCAAGTGCCGTCACCCCCTTCACCAAGAAGAAATAAAGGGATGCAAGAATAGTAATACCACGAGAGGAAAGATTGGAAGAAAATTGAAGTTTACTCGCGAAGCACATGTTCTCTGAGATTGAGGTGGAACTTCGCTGATTTTGTTGTTACTCTCCTGAGGTTGCGTTTGGATGGTTAGTGGGATTGGGAAAGGGATATAGGGTTGGATATGGAGAAGTGGGTTATGGATTGGGAAATAATCAATCCGTTATTTGGCCATGTCGGGTTTGGGTTTGAAGTGGGTCCCATATTATGCAAAAAATGAATAGCCTCAGCTCCACCGCATGTCATTCTCATCCGTCATCCCCAACCCCAAGACCCAAGCGCTGCACACAGCCGAGCTTATCCTGAACCCCGCATAGCTGCAGTACCATGGCAAGCAGCAACACCGCCCCGCTCTTCCCGTACTACAGAATCGAGGGAGGCAAGCAGCAGTTCCAATCAAATTGATTAAGCAGTGGCACTAAGGGAAGCAAGTATTAACTCTACGCCTCTGCCCCAACGGCAATGCAGAATCGATAGGGGCAAGTAGCAGCTCCGGCCACCCACGTTGCGCTGCTGAGTAAGGGGAGCAATAGCTTAACTGGAGTTGGTCGCGGTGGTCTTGGAAGCCTATACAAGACGAGTGACGGCTGGTGGTCCACGCGTGCAAGGTGAGTAACGGCTTTGACGGCCAGCGCGCGAAGCTAGCAAAGGGTTTGGCAGTTCGCCCGGTGAGACGAGCAGCGTCTCCTGTATCTGCAATCTCGCATGTCCCCTTCGACAGGTACCACTACACCTTCATCGTCTCACCCTTCATCGCTCCGCTTCCGCTGTGCCACAGTTTGATTTCCCGATCGTAACTCACCCCTTCTAATCGTTGGGAAAAGACTGCTTCATTTCCCTATCCCAATCCGTGTTCATTTCCCTATCCCTCTACCCAAACATGGGATAAAATTTATCTCGCCCCTCATTTCCCTATCCCAACCCCCATTTCCACAAAACAAACGCCACCTGATATTGAGGACATGTCCCTGGCAGCAAGGAGATTGAACATGCGTCCATGAACCTGTTAGCAAGGCATTGTTGTATGCGTGTGTTGTGTGGGCCTGCGCCTTGGCTTTCCATAGCCGGCTAGCCTCTGTTTGGTTAGACAGATAGGAGGAGATCGGTTGGGTTCTGTTTCTATAAACCCCGATCTCCTCACCCTATATATATGTACATCTATCTCTCAATCAATCTAATCCAATATTCCACGCAATCTCCATTGCTTTCAGAACCTACTCCATTGCAGCTTGCTGATGGCGAGGCTCTCGGCAGTATCCGCGACACTCTAGCACACGTTCATGGAACATGGCAAGCTTCCCTTCTATGTGTTTCTTCTCAAATGTTATGTACTCCAGAAATCACTGAGGCATTACTCCAAAAAACACATGAGACTCAATCAGATAAATTGCTCCTGAAATCACCAAAACAAACAGCTCTGGACCAAGTGCCGGTGGATGTTAGGCATCACGCCGTCACTCGTTTGCAAACTAAATGGAGCTTTCTCATGCAAATCAAACTCTTTATCTCATCCTGAGCAAAAAGCTCTTGCAACCCCAAATCGACCATCTCCTCCTTAGTCTACGCCGGCAACACACCGTCATGCGTGCGTCAGTGCTGTTAGAGACCACATGCATTGGTGTATGTGTGTGAGAGAGGTTGCTAGTCGTCACTGCGGAACCGAGGAGTGAGATTTTGTTGTAGCGGAGGTCAACAACTAGCAGAGGCCTCGGCGGGCAGCAACAGCGGTGCACTCAGACTCTACGGGCGCCGCCTGCGATGCGGTCATGCGGTTGGATGAAGAAGCGGAGATTCACCATGGACTCGAGCTCGCAGTTACTGAGCTAGAGCTAGAGCAGTAACACAAGGTGTGATTCCGGTAGCAGGTGGTGGGCCCTCCCGAAGCCAGGTCGCATAGTGCGGAAACGAATCCCATTTGAGTTTCCGGTTGGCCACCCTTGTGTGTGTGTGTGTGTTTTTTTTTTAAAGCATAGCTAGGGCTAAGCTAGCTCGGCTGGGCAGGGAACTGGGAACCAACCATATATAAGGTGCACTATACAAGCCTGTCTAGGGGGTTGGTCACCCTACCAATCACAACCATAGTTAAAATGATCTTTTACTCTGGTTCAATTAACATTGTGATGCAAACCTTTAGGTTGGAAGCACCATTTTGTTGGTTGGATTAGTAACTCAGAGTTGAGACAGAAATGAAATTTACATACGAAATAAATTGGAACACCATAGTTCTTGTGTGTCATCAGATAAGCTTTGAAAGAATCTCGCATTTGGCTGAAACTTTTCTGCGCAGTGCCCTGTGAGGTCTTTTATCTCTGTTGGCCTGCAGACCATGATAGAAGTATGTTAAACCATACTGATCCAAATACATACACTTCGAGTCCAAGCTGGTATTGTTGGGCCAGTTATATAACATTGCTTCAAACTGGATGTCGACATAAATCTTTTTCAACTTTTCAGCTAAACTAGTGTAATCCCACTTTAAGCTTTCAGCTGGTTATCAAAACTATAGTAAAGTTACTTGTCATTTGGCAGAATGAAACGAAGTAGTTTCTGTTTTCTTAACCTATTCCTTTTTGTTACTAGTTGATGTAGCTACTCATTAGTGTTGCTATCAAGCTGTTATATACCCTTTGTAAGGACAAACATTAACATTGCTCAACTCATTTGTTTTATAGCCCCAGAGATGGTTGATAAATCAGTTGATGCCATTTTGCTTAAGCTCCGTGGTTTATATACACGTGCGAAGGATCTGTCTGAGAGTGAAATCAGGTAAAATTATGATGTGCTAGCCTTTTGTTATCTGGATGGACTAACATTATTTCAAATCAGGAAGTATTTATTTGCCTTCTAAACTATTTTTTTCTTCCCCAAATTCATTGTGGAGGGGTTTCATGTAAAAATACCATTATTTTGGATTGAGGCATCGGCATTTGGGAGTCACAGTTGAAATCTGTTTTCTTTATTAAAAAACATTTTGGAAATAATCAAATAGATATTCATCTCTTCACAGTAAATTACCTCATGCCCTTTTATTAAGAGTAATTTTATCTTTCGAATAGTACTAGATCATTGGTTATGTTTTGCAACTACATTTTTAGCTATTACCTTAGTGGATTGTTGAGGAGAGTTTGTGCAACGGGGGCAAGTTACCTTTTTCTCGAACGCGCAGGAGAACTGCGCATCAATATATTAAGAAGAAAAAAGTGGGGCTATAGAGTCCCCAATACAATAAAGTTACAGGATTGAAGGGTTTGTGGTGGGGGGGGGGGGGTTTACTAATTAGGATGGAAGGTAGGCAGGTGGTTTAACTTTAGATCATTAATGCTCTTGGAAAACTAAAATCTTTGTGTTAGATAAGTCTTACATTTATGTGTCCATGTATCTATATATGTTACTAAATAGGGCTATGTGGAGCCCCCCTAGGGTGATCTCGACCGTCGATGGGATCACACGGTGGTTTACTGGCCTCCTGTGACCGTCTAGGAAGAACCGGGGTTAAAGAGGTGACTTGGCCAAGTCTCCTGCCCCTATATATGTAACCCAATGGCCCTTTGGCCAATTGGTTGAGAGAAATAGATTGTCATTTGGGCCAACACTTTGTAGTATGAAAATGCTGCTTCTACCACTCTCTCTACCACTGTTACTTGATTTTAATTAGGCATCTTATCTCCGAATCTTAGTTTTCTCCTTTGCTTCTTAGCTTGTTTCTTCATGCTTAAAAGCTCGGTTATCTTATCTCTATCATTACTGCTAAGGTTTGACCACAGTACCTATTTCAACGCAATAATTTTAATATTTGCTTGGAATATCTGGGAAACTCATATAGCTCCACAAATTGGACTGCCACTCTCTTCCTGCTTTCATTATTTGCTATTGTTGCATGGAACTTTTTATTATTTGAAGAATGTGGAATGCAACAGTGGAAAGATTTCACACTGATGCCTTCTTGCAGTGCCTCAACTACTTTGATTGGATTATTAGATGGTCTATTGCAATCTGGAGCTTCAACTGCACAAAGGAAAAAGATAGGTGAGTATTAGAAGTAAGATTAGGGCCTAGGATCATGGTGAACGCAGTACCATAATTGCTTTCTACATTGCAGAAGTTGGTGAACCGAAAAAGAAGAGGATCAAGTCTGATACAGATACGGCACGATTTTCTGCTGCATCTATGAGGAACCAACTTGACCAAGCTGCAAACCTGAAAGGAGAGCAGGTTTCAACTTCAGCTGTATTTAGAAACATCAGTTAGTCTTTGTATTTCATGTATTCATCGGTGCATGCTGCATTAATGTGTCAGAGCTTCTCCCTTCCATGTAAGAAAAGATAGGAACTTTCCTGTATCCTGAACTAGTACTGTAGGATTTTGTGCACTATGTTAAAGGTACCAATTTTGCAGCTGTCCTCCTTCAAAACATTAAAAAAAAAATCGATCACGAGGGGACACTACTCCCTCAGGCTTTGTTCTAAGGTGCCGTTCTTCAAACCCAGGTCAGGATGGGAGTTTCAACGACTCCCAGAGTTCCACACTCTAACCCGTCACGGTGAGAAGCTTGGTTCCCTCAAAACATCCATAATGGAAGCTTGGCTTCCTCAACCATGTCGTTCGGGTGTTTGAATTTGGATATTGTTAGAACGGCAGAGAATTTTGTACTGCATGAGTGCACAAGACTAATATAGTGGTAGTATGATTTGTGGTTGGCTTGATAATATGAGATCCCAGTCCTTGCAATTGGCTTACACATAGATGCTTGATTTTATTTTCTTTTTTAATGAACTGCAAAAGTTTTCCTTTATTTCTGATATAACTTGTTTGTCTTTTTTAGCTCTTGTATTTGTTATATAGTATTAAAATTTTGCTCTATGAATGCTCTTTGTGTTTTTTGGTATATTTCAAATTCCATTTCTTATTTATTTTGTTAGTTTTGAAATACAAGGAGAAAAGTAACCGATCTTATTCCTGGTACCTGGATGGGGCCATTTTTTTAATTCCATTCTCTTAATTATTTTTCCCCCTTTCTAAAAATGGTTTCTTAATCATTGGCCTTTACTGGGATCTTCAGTGGTAATTTAAATCAGATTTTTATGGCTTACCCAAACTGCATGATTCTTAGAATTGGACTATATTTTAGTAACTGTTTGCTAAGCCTGGTCTATCTTATAAAAAAACTAAAAGCAATATGGTAAAACTGCTCTTGATAAGTTTCTGCTTATAAGCATGTAATAGTTTGCATATAAATTTGCACAATGCAATCCATCTATGTGATCAGATCTTTAATGAATCAAAAATTCATGTTTCAATCAATCAAGTTTTGTTGTATTAACTCCAATTTTTTAAACAAAAACTCATATTTTTTGTTTAAGGTGTTGACTTAAATTAACTTGGCGAAACAGTGAATCTGTATTGCAGGAAACTAAGTCATTAGTGTACTGCAAGAAAAATACTGCATTATATAAGTATTCAACTTAACCTACCCCAACTTGCATGGAACTAAAATGCTTTGTTGTTATATTGTGATAGTGCAAACTTTTGCAGAGTGGTAATAGAATAGGTTGATTCTAAAGAAACTGCCCAATTTCACTTGTATAGTTATAAATTGTAAACCTGTTAAATATTAAACCAAACTTATCGTTGGGTGCATCAAGGTCCAGAGATACTATGTTTTTTATAGATGTTATTCTGTCGTAAAGTCTCCTTATACTTGAATTGACATTTACACAAGCAATGAGACTATATGTTAGTTGTAAAAGTTAAAACTAGTTATAAATACCATGCTTAGAGAACAATGACTGAGTTTGGTAACTGAGTTTTTGTGCTCCAGCAATGCCCTTGCTAGTACATAGCCTTCGCTCTTTCCCTCTATTGGCACATGCATGATTTATATATGTTCATTTAATTATTCTGTTGTAACATTCATGCTCTGTCATTTCAGGTTGCAGCTAGGGTAAAGTCAGATGATGAAAAAGATGAGTGGTTTGTGGTGAAGGTCATACATTTTGATAAGGAAACAAAAGAGTATGTATCTATTTTTAGATCATTCCATTTGTAGTGCAAGAACTTGTTTGTGATATAAAAAGTTTAGTCTGGAGGGAAAAATAAGCTGTTGAATGGGGGTAGCGTTAATAACAAATTATTGCCTTGACTGTTCACTTGAAATTGGAGTTGTAATGTGTTGTAGCCCAGATGACCATGGGCCAAGCCCAGCCAGTATCCACACGCATGAACAATACCTTGGCTATGTAGCTCCAGGTGGGGGTGTAGCTTGTTTTCCCACCAAGATAGCTATGGGGATGACATCTCAAGTACTGATTGTGGTACCAAAAATTCACATAAATAAGAAAAAAAGGGGGAAAACCGAGCATTGCATTTTATCATCTAGAGATGAGGTCACATTCGATAAAAAAAGTCATCTAGAGATGAAGTAGTGAAGTAGTGATTATCTATTATTGGCTTGGCGCGCTGAAGTTTGATAATGATATTTTATATCATGTTTCTGCAAAAGTGCTGACAAAAGGGTGCCACAAAAGCTAAAAGGCAAATTCTATAGGACAGCAATTCGTCCGGCGATGTTATACGGTGTTGAATGTTGGCCTACAAAAAAGGCGACATGTCCAGCAACTGAGTGTAGCAGAGATGCGGATGTTGCGGACGAAGTTATTCGGGATAGGGTCGGGGTGGCACCAATTGAGGAGAAACTTACCCAGCATCGGCTGAGATGGTTTGGACATGTCCAACGAAGGCCTCCTGAGGCGCCGGTGCGTAATGGGGTTCTTGAGCGGGTCGATAATGTAAAGAGGGGTAGAGGTAGACCTAAACTGACGTTGGATGAGTCGGTTAAGAGAGACCTTAAGGATCGGAATATTTCTAAAGAGATAGCTTTGGATAGGAGCGCTTGGAGACTAGCTATCAATGTGTCTGAACCTTAAACTTATTTCTTTCGGGTTTCATCTCTAGCCTACCCCA
Source organism: Panicum virgatum (assembly GCF_016808335.1). NCBI lineage: Eukaryota > Viridiplantae > Streptophyta > Magnoliopsida > Poales > Poaceae > Panicum > Panicum virgatum. The sequence goes on along the minus strand of NC_053147.1, from coordinate 46,824,952 downwards.
ACTTGCTTGGGAAAAAAGGCTATGTTGTTGTTGTTATTTCTGCAAAAGTGCAAATCGCATGCGAGGGCTTCTGCTGGACACGTGGCATTATGTTATTAGCGTGTCTGCGTTATATGTGACCATCACCCTGTATCATGTTAGAAAGTTTCACTCATTCACTCTTAATGGATCTGCAGGTATGAAGTACTTGATGAGGAGCCAGGTGATGATGAAGAGAGCACCCAAAAGTACGAGAGGTTTAAGTTCCTAACTATCTTTCTTTGTTGCAGTTTCTTGTAGTATATGGAAATTAATAAAACTATCTCCAGAATAATCAACTTTTAACTTGGAGTTATTATTGATCAATTCCTTGAACTCTGAGTTGTCAAAAAAAAAAAAAACTCGACCATGGGGGGCGACTCCCCCAGGATTTGTTCTAAGAAGGTTCCGTGCTTCGAACCCGGGTCGAGATGGGAGTTTCAATGACTCCTGGAGTTCAATGCTCTAACCGGTCCACTGTGAGAAGCTTGGCGAACTAACCTTCAAGATCACCTGTAATTAGAAGAACCCACAGGGAGAGCTGCGTACCTTTGTATTAAGAGAGGAAAAGTAGTCCAATTACAAGAACCATCACCTCACCTTGGAATAGAGTGAGGGATGTGAGTGTTTAGGAGAGCTATTACATGCAAGAATCAAAACTAGGGACCTGACCCGTACAAGACCACTTCTAACCAGACAGTACTACTCTTTCTAGGTCCAGGGCAGTAAGCCCCTTGGCCCCAGAAATTTGCCTTAAGTGAAATTCATCCTTGAAGGTCTGAAGAGCTCCCTGTAAATTTGGTGCAGCTCCATCAAAGACACAGGCATTCCTATTTTTCCAGAGAATTCAGGCTCCAAGGATTACTAGCGAATCGAATCCCTTTTGTTGTTTTCTTTATGTTGATGAAGGCTGAAAGCAATTAGCTTGGGAATAATAGATTGATTAAGTGAGTGCGAGCACGTATCCATATATAGGCAAGGTTCCCCTAGGGTTTACAGAAACAGAACCAATCAGGAGCTTGCCTAATAGGACATAACCTATCTGTTCCCTAGGGGGCGGCGCACGGCAACATACCTGTGCGGCCAGCACCCAAGGCCCAAAGGGCTGGCTGAATAACACCTTGTTAACAAAAGCAACTATTTTGTATAAATGGAACCAGAAGTATGACATTGATTTCAATGACATTGAAGTATTAAACTATGTCATATGGTTTATATCAAAGCTGGAGGTAGAGCCAAATGACATTTTACCAAATCTGGAGGTAAAAGCTTCTGTCCATCAGTTTTCTCCTCATAGCTTTCTTGTAGATGTCACAGAGCCACAACATTGACTTTTAAAGGATACAGTTTTAGATTTTGGACACCTTTTATAGTCACACACATATGTACATTTTTTGTCGTATTTTCTAAACAGCTGTTATTTTGGAATAAGTAAATTGTGGGTGAAGGTTTGACTAAAATATTGTTGATGCCTTTTTCTATGTTTATGAAGTTCAATGTAAATCGTGTTTTAAAATTAAGCAAACTTTTGGTATTTATTTACAAACCTTAAGGTTTGACTCAAACCTATGGTTGCCTTTTCTGATGCATTTCAGAAAGTACAAGTTACCTATGTCTTGCATTATTCCATTTCCAAAGAAGGGGGATCCTTCCAGTGCTCCAGATTTTGGGCAGGGTCGACAAGTCTTAGCAGTTTATCCTGGCACAACAGCTTTATACAGAGCTACTGTAGCTTCTCATCGAAAGGTAACATCTAAAATGCACGGAAACACTATGGATAATTTAAGTCATAATAATCATGCAACTTTTCTGTTTGTGTACTTGAATTCTGAAATCTGATGCATTTTTATATTATTACTGTCATGTTAACTTAGTCTAGAACATCAATGCTACCATTGAGATTATCGAGCTTTTTGTGAAAGCTAGAAGTTTCAATCCTTGGAAGCTGTTATGCTCTTTATTGCTAAAATCATGTAAAATATGCATATTAGGGGAGTTGGAAGTAGAAAAATGAAAGTCAGATGAGCTGCAACGTGGGGGCTTCACGAATGAAACTCACAAATACTAGTCTGAAAATGCAGGAAACTTTTTTTTCAAGATTACAAAAGTAATATAGTCTACATTACTGTTAAAAAGAATATTGTTTTACTTGCTAAATAAATTAAATTAATTATCAAACCTAGGGTTATGGAAACAACTACACAACAACAACATAACCTTTTTTCCCAAACAAGTTGGGGTAGACTAGAGATGAAACCCGAAAGAAATAAGTTCAAGGTTCAGGCACATTGATAGCTAGTCTCCAAGCGCTCCTATCCAAAGCTATCTCTTTAGAAATATTCCAATCCTTAAGGTCTCTCTTAACCGACTCATCCCACATCAGTTTAGGTCTACCTCTACCCCTCTTTACATTATCGACCCGCTCAAGAACCCCATTACGCACCGGCGCCTCAGGAGGCCTTCGTTGGACATGTCCAAACCTTCTCAACCGATGCTGGGTAAGTTTCTCCTCAATTGGTGCCACCCCGACCCTATCCCGAATAACTTCGTTCCGGACTCTATCCCTCCTTATGTGCCCGCAAAACCACCGCAACATCCGCATCTCTGCTACACTCAGTTGCTGGACATGTCGCCTTTTTGTAGGCCAGCATTCAGCACCGTATAACATCGCCGGACGAATTGCTGTCCTATAGAATTTGCCTTTTAACTTTTGTGGCACACTCTTATCACAAAGGATGCCAGAAGCTTGCCGCCATTTCAACCAGCCAGCTGAAATTCTATGCCTAACATCTTCATCAATGTCGCCATTCTTTTGTAGCACCGATCCTAAATACTGAAAAGTATCCTTCTGGATCACCACTTGCCCATCTAAACTAACGTCTCCCGCCTCATGCCTAGTCGCGTTGAAATCGCACATCATGTACTCGGTCTTGGTCCTACTGAGTCTGAACCCTTTCGACTCTAACGTGCGTCTCCACAGCTCTAACTTCCTATTAACCCCTGCCCTACTCTCGTCAACTAGCACCACATTATCAGCAAAGAGCATACACCAAGAGATCTCACCTTGTATATCCCTTGTGACCTCATCCATCACTAAAGCAAATAAATAAGGGCTCAATGCTGACCCCTGGTGTAGGCCTATGTTAATAGGAAAGTCAGTGGTGTTGCCATCACATGTCCGGACAAACGTCGTCGCATCCTTGTACATATCCTTAATGAGGGTAATGTACTTAGTTGGGACTTTGTGCTTCTCCAAGGTCCACCACATGACATTTCTCGGTACTTTGTCATAAGCCTTCTCAAAGTCAATGAAGACCATGTGCAAGTCCTTCTTCTGCTCCCTATATCTCTCCATCAATTGTCGTATTAAGAAAATCGCCTCCATGGTTGACCTTCCAGGCATGAACCCAAATTGGTTATGGAAACAACTATTGTGCAAAAATTGTTCCATGGAACACAGCTACTATTGTATGTTACCATATGTAAACTGATCTGTTTATATGCATTGTACAGTTATGTTCCATCAACATGGTCATTGCACAAGTAATTGCTGGGCATTTGTTAATTAAGTTGAATCCATCTGTGGTTCTTTCACAACCACCACAAAAAGTGATATTACCATTATTGTTTTGTTTTTTTAGATTGCTTAGTCATTAATGCTCTTGTCTTTCCATTATGTTGATGTGAAACCGGGCTGCAAAAAATCCAGAGGAAGTCTGATGAGTAAGTTGTCTATGCATTCAAAACCTCATCCTAATTCAGTGTTTACCTGTTTGTTTCAGTTCAGTTTTATATTGTTCTACATCCGTTTTGGTTAAAGCTTATACCTTTGGAAAAACTGCAGTCTGCTCCAAGAATTTACATTGAGGTCATGGTGTTTGATTCCAACAACTCTATATATGGAGTAGCGGTAGCTGATTTTTACTGTGGAGTATCACTGGAGTGGTTAAATTTTGCTGAAATTTTCCATTTAGGGTCATAAAAAACCCATACTCTTTTTTATTTTTCTTACAAATAATTTCTCCTAAGAATATCATCTGGTGTAGTTACTCCATTCTCAAACATGTTTAGAGATGCATGCTGTCAAACTTTAGAAACTTTTACCATTAATATACTTGAAATTCTAAAATTTACATGGAATTGGTATTAGCACAGGTGCTGTGCTAAATACATTCACATGACTATTTTTGACTTTTTACAAATGCTTAGAGAAATAATTGTCGAAGAGTAATATTGGAAACCGTGTCATGTTTAAAACGACAGGTGATAAAAGAATGGAGCCAGTAATACATGTAAAAGGGCGTACCCAGTGCCGTAGGCTTCCCGCACTGCGCGGGGTCTAGGGAAGGGTTGTTTTTTAAGCACCAAGCCTTTCCCGCACAAATGTGCAGAGGCTGGGGCTCGAACCCGGGACCTTCCGGTTACAGACGGTAGGCTCTACCGCTGCACCAGGCCCGCCCTTCGAGCCAGTAATACATGTGCTTTATTGAATTTCAGTTGCCAAGCCTCATTGCTTAAATCAATACTCATGGCACTTGTATTTATTGGATTGTGCAATTTAGATAATGTTTATGGTGAGGGGCTTAACAAAACAAATTCATATAGCAGACGATATGAATGCCTGATAATTGAAATGGAAATAAACGAGTTGCAAATAACGATCTGAGCACATAATCGCAATTTTGCAATAGCTAAACAATATTACAAGAAACCTGTACTGATTGTGCATTTTTTCTCTAATACATTTTAGTTTGTATATGTGCAATAACTATCGTTAAGATATCACAGAGTTTCTCTGACTGTATAACATAAACAGTAATACCTAAAAAGAAAGAAATGAAATATGTGTGGTCATGTAGAGGTTTGCAACTCAACTTGCGGTTGTACCCTTTTGATTCATATTGGACAATCAACAGTAGTATCATCTTTGCATGAAACTATTTGTGACCATCTCCTTTCTTTTGACAGTTACATTCTGGAGTTTGATGACGATGAAGAGGACGGGTCTCTACCGCAAAGAGCGGTGCCGTTCTATAGGGTGGTTGCCCTCCCAGAGGGCCACCGGCAGTGATCTCGGGCGGGGTCGTCCTGCAGTGTAGTGCAACAGCCAGCGCAAGAAAATAGGTGTATCTGAGTGTGCCAATATTTGTCTCAGTTGCAGCTGGCTGTGCGAGTCGGTGCAGACTATGGCGCTTGTAATTTGTGGGCATTGAAAATAATTTATGTGCGCTTGCCATGCATCCCGTAGTTGTTAAGATCCCAAGCTCACCTATGCTGTAAATAGAAATGGATCGGTGTTGCTTTCTAATAAACTTGTGTCTGCCTCCAAACTTTTGTATGCCAAATCGATCTTGTGAAGTGATTACGAGCTATCTAACTATGGTGGATTCTACTGACCGGTAAAATGATTCTTTTTTTTATCAAAAAAATCAGCAGGGTGCTGTTAGAAAAATAACTCTAGATTATATTTTATGATTTTGGTGATTGAGGGGATAATATATTCACTGGGACTACCGTGTTTGTTAAAATGCCTTGTTTGTAGGTTCAAAGGGTTTTACTGACAGGCCTTTTCTAATTAAAACCAGCAGGGTACTGTTACAAGCCATCCAAATGATAGTAAAAAGAAAGATTTAAAGTTCTATAGCATTTAAACCAGTGGTTCACCAAGCTGGTCTGATAACTCGCTGGCACCTCGTCCTTCGCCCTGGCCAGTGGCTCGCCGCCTGCTATAGCTGGGCATGGCACAGGCATGTTTCTGGCACGGCACGGCGTGCACGAGCACGTTTGGCATGGCTGGCATTTCGTGCAATGCTGTGCCGCCCCACGTGCTGACCTCTGCCGTGTAGTGCCCCTGGCACGATGTGCCAAAGCGAGGCACGCCGGGTCAGGAAGCACGCCGGATCATTCGGAGGCCCACATTGCTCCTAAACATAGCTCCTCCCGCTTGGTGTTCATGTCGTCCTCATCGTCTCTGGCTTGACCAAGCAACTAGAGCTTATAGTTGCTGGACGTCGGATCCATCGCCGGCGCTCGATTCCTCTACAGCGCCTGCAAGAATAGAGAGAGAAGAGTGAGATAAACCCTAAGTCTAACCCTAACCCTAGCTACAAGTATAGAGACTCACCGGAGCACCGGAGTTGCCGTCATGGATCCGTTGGAGGATGATGGGAAGCCACGGAGATAGGAACGGGAGAAGTCGGAGCATAGAGAGGAGGAGGGGGCCAGATTTGAGAGAGAGAGAGACGGAGAGGCCGGAGGCCCGGAGCATGGAGAGGGAGAGTCGAGATCAGAGTGGCGACAGTGTAGATCGTGCGCGGCGACCGGCGGTCGGTCGCATCTCGGTGGCGAGGTCCAGCAGTCAGACTGGGAGAGTGGAGGCGTGCGAGCGGAGGGAGCGAGTGAGGGGGCTACGGTTTCCTTTTGATTTCTGCCTCCGCCCCTTTTATCTGGCGGGGGGGGGGGGGGGGGGCGCTGGGCCGTGGCGGCAGAGCTGTTGGGAGCCGGCGAGAGCCATTGGGCCGGGGGTCGGGGGGTGGGGGAGCCGTTGGGCCATGTGGGAGGTGTGCCTTGCAGGCTGACGGGCCGACTGCGTTCGCGGGCTGCTTCGCTGCTTGACAGGCCTAGACCTAACCGTGGCGTGCCATGCTAGCCCAGCGTGCTGAGGATGCAACCCAGGCACGCAATGCAGGTATGCTCGTGCCGGCCCGGGCCCTCGAAGCCCCGTTGTAGCGCATCTAGGCCGATAGATGCTAATGGTAAGTTTCGGTGATTAATGACAACCGTATGCGACTAACGTGTGTTTTAAAGGAAAACTCAATGACTGGATTAGTCTCATATGAAATATGAAAAGAGACCCCTCAATTCGAAAAAATCATGCGTACCAAGGACTCAATTTGAAAGATTAAGGATCTTCCTAGTCTCAAGTGTCACAAGGAGATGAAGGACACTTGATTTAGCTAGGTTTTATAGTTTCTAGTTCTTGATCGTACTATTAAGAGGGGTTCATGAGTTAGTAGCTTGATCAAAATTGAGTTGGCCTTAGAAATCTTGCACACTCACTCAAAAAACAGCAAAAGATGGTCAATAGAAGTTAACACAACTCTTGGAAGAAGAAACAATCAAAGTCACATTCGAATCCAAGTCAATTCAGCTGAAAACAAAGAAAAACAGCAGCACCGGTTGAACCGGTGCCCTAGCGTCGGAGCATCCGATGCATGGCGGAAGGACCGATGCCCTGTCGGTCTATCTTCTTTGGAAGCAGGCAGGAATCAAGTCAAAAACTCTATAGCACTGGTTGAACCGATGGTCCCAAGAAAAGCACCGGTGCATTAGATGTACTTTGTTCCAGAGAGCATGTTTTGGTGGATTTCAACTTCTCTTCAGCACCGGTTGAACCAACGCTTCAGAATCAAAGCACTGGTGCATTGGATGTACTTTGTTCCAGAACACTTGTTTGAGTTGATCAGTGAACTTCTTCAGCACCGGTTGAACCGATGCCCCTACGGAGCATGCACCGGTGCAATGACGCAAGCATGGATACTGTATCAGAACTCCAACGGCTACTAATTGGACACAGAGAGACCGGTTGAACCGATGCCTATGCTTTCTATCCCGTCGGTTCTTCCGGTGGTCACAGTTTTTCTGCAGAAAACTTCCAACGGCTATGTGACCTCCTCCACTCTATATAAGGGTACCCCCCTGGCTCATTTCAGTTGCCTTTTGACACCTTGAATACCTGAGGCCACCCTTGAGAAAAAGAGAAAGAGCTTTGAGCAAAAGAGAGAAGATCTAGTACTTTGTTTGTGCTTCAACCTTGAAGAATTCATCCTTTGCAAGTGTAGCAAGTGTGCTTGAGCTAGGGCCAACTGAGTGTAGGTCAAGTGAAGGCTTAGGAGCCTGTTACTCTTGGTGTTTAGCAGCACCTAGACGATCTTGGTGATTGAAGGTGTTTCTTCCGGAGCTTGCCAAGGATTGTGGGAGCCCGAAGAAGTTTGTACGTGGCTTGAGCTCCACCACGCCGGGATGGTGAACGGAGACTCTTAGTGAGCGCTCAAGTCTCGGTGACATAGGAGGTGACAAGACTCTTAGTGAGTGTCACAACGTGGATTAGGAGTGTGTGCCAACACATCGACACCACGGGAAAAAATCCGGTTGTCTCTTGCCCACTCCTTCATTTCAAGCATTTACTTTCATGCAACTTTTCATGTGCTTGACCTTAGAGATCATAACTTAGCTGTACCTTGCTTAGTTTCTTTTCTTTAGTAGCTTGTGTAGTTTGCTTAGTTAGCCGGTTGGTGAATTGAGTCTTACTAGCATTGCATAGGTTAAGGTTGTTTTAATTGCTTTTAGAAATTTGAAAAAGGCCCAATTCACCCCCCTCTTGGTCCATCGATCCTTACAATTGGTATCAGAGCCTCGTTGCTCATTTGGATCATTAGGCTTCACCGCCTAGAGCTATGGCCAAGATGGGAGGTTCGCCGCCTCACTTCGAGGGCAAGAACTTTGCCTATTGGAAAGTTCGTATGGCCGCATACCTTGATGCGATTGCCCCCGAAGTGTGGTTGGCAACAAAGACCGGGTTCACCGGAACTCCCACCTCGGAGCAATTAAAATGGAACGCTAAGGCTAGAAATGCAATTTTCGAAGCCATTAGTGAGAAAGTCTTTGCTAGAGTAAATGGCATGGACTTAGCAAGTGATATATGGAAAGAGCTAATTGAAATTCATGAAGGCTCTACAAAAGTTTGTGAACAAAAATATCACTTGTTTAGAGCTATGTATGATTTCTTTAAGATTCTAGCTCATGAAAATTGCAATGATATGTATTCTCGCTTGAATGTCATTGTCAAGGACATTAATGCTCTTGAAGTTTCTAAAATTGACAGTGGCTCCATCAACCACAAGATTCTCATGCTCCTTCCGAAGCCCAAATACAACATCATCAATGCTATGCTTCAAAAGGAGAATCTTGATACGATGGAAGTGGGAGAGCTTGTGGGCGAAATTCACGCTCATGAAATGGGTATCCTTGGTATGTCCGAAGAGCCAACTACAAGCAAGTCAATCGCTCTCAAAACCAAGACCAACAAGACCCGCAAGCTCAAGATGATCAAGCAAGAATCAAGCTCAAGCAATGAAGAAGAAGATCATCATGAAAGCTCATCCGATGATGAAGAAGATGGAGAACTTGCTCTCATGATGAGAAAGTTCACACGCTTGAGTGACAAGATCAACAAGAAGGGTTACAACTTTGACCCTAAAAGAAGAATATTCCGGCCAAGGGAAGATATCAAGAACAAAACTTGCTACAATTGTGGAGAAAAATATCACATCTCTCCAAATTGCCCCAAGCCGGACAAGAGAAAGAAGGACAACAAGAGCAAGCATCGCCATGATTCAAGCGATGATGATGATGATGAAGATGAAAAGAAGAACAAAAACAAGAAATTTGGGAAGAAGAAGAGCCATGACAAGAAGACCAAGCTCTTCCCAAAGAAAAAGGGCAACACCAAGAGGAGCTTCTTGGTAGAAAAACAAGAGTGGGTGACCGATGTCTCATCAAGCGATGAGTCAAGTGATGAGGAAGAAGACATCGTCACCATCGCCCTCACCAATGAAGAATCATCGCTACCTCCACCTCCCATGTGCCTCATGGCAAAAGGTAAAACAAAGTTATGTGAGGAGGATAGTGATAGTGATAATAATAGTGATGATGAGCTTGACCCTTTTAAGTTTACTAACCTCATTAATGAGTATATATCCGTTATCAAGAGGGAAAAAAGGGCAAAGTCAAGATTCTTGAGAGCACTCATGCCAAGTTAGAGCTTGCCCACTCCGACTTGCTTGGCAAGTACAATGACTTGCTCAAAAAGCACAATGAGTCACTTGTGCTTGCTAATCAAGTTGAAGAGAGCCACAAAAAGCTTAAACAAGAGCATAGGGAGTTGGCTCACAAATATCAAGAACTTGAATTTGCCTATGAAGCAGTTGACCCAAGTCTTGAGAACTTTGCTCATGAAACTATTGAAAAGGTCAATGCTTCTACTTCATGTGATGACCTACTCATTAATGCAAATGCCACTAATATTGTGCCCGAGCTTGCTCCTTCTAGGGAAAAGGGATTGATGGATCAAGTAGCAAGCCTCAAGAGTAGTGTGGAGAAGCTCTCAAGAGGAGAATACATCCACAAGGAAATTCTCTTCAATAATGCTCGTGACTATGGCAAGAGAGGTCTTGGTTCATTTCCGGAGCCAAATCAAGTCACTACTCCTTCTCCGGAGATCAAGACTAGCTTCATCAAGGAAGCTGGTTCATATTGCCAACATTGCCAAGTCACCGGGCACCACACTAGGGAGTGCACCTTACCATCATGCCCTTCCCACTTTACCTAAGAATTACTCATCAATGTTTCAAAATAATCATTTTCTCTTGAGTAAAGTGAAGGGCAAGGTGAAGGCCAAATTCATTGGCAAAATTGCTAAGGAGTCAAAGAAGAAGCTCCCCAAGCAACTTTGGGTCCCAAAAGCTCTTGTCACACATGTGCAAGGCCCAAAGCTTGTTTGGGTTCCAAAAACTCAAAATTGAATTCTCATGTGTGTAGGTGAACTACAAAGCCGGTGGAAAATATTGGGTACTTGATAGCGGTTGCTCTCAACACATGACCGACAATGATAGCATGTTCACCTCTCTTGAAGACCCCGGCGATCATGAATATGTCACCTATGGTGATAACTCAAGGAGAAAAGTTTTAGGTTTGGGTAGAATAGCAATCTCTAAAGATTTATCTATTTCTAATGTCTTGTTTGTTGAAGCACTTAGTTTTAATCTCATTTCTATTGCTCAATTATGTGATCTTGGACTAACGTGTACCTTTGACAAGAATGGTGTTGTAGTAACTCTTGAATAAGACAAGTCATTGGTATTCACGGGGTTTAGGCATGGCAACATTTACTTGGTGGATTTCTCTTCAAAGCAAACAAGCTCCATGACATGCCTCTTCACCAAGTCGTCTCTTGGGTGGCTTTGGCATAGAAGGATTGCTCATATTGGCATGAGCAACCTCAAGAAAGCCCACAAGAGAGGAATGATCACCGGCTTGAAGGATGTCACATTTGACAAGAACAAACTTTGTAAAGCATGTCAAGCCGGAAAGCAAGTTGCAACAAATCATCCCATCAAGACGATGTTGTCTACCTCCAAGCCGCTCGAGCTACTACACATGGATCTCTTTGGTCCAACTACATACAAGAGCATTGGTGGTAACCTCTATTGCCTAGTAATTGTTGATGATTTTTCACGCTATACTTGGGTCATGTTTCTAGGCGATAAGGGTGAAACTTCGGAAGTCTTCAAGACATTTGCAAGAATAGCTCAAAGGGAGTACAACTCCCCAATTGTGAAGATTCGGAGTGACAACGGCACCGAGTTCAAAAATATGAAGATTGAAGAATGGTGCGATGAAGAGGGCATCAATCATGAGTTCTCCGCCACCTACACGCCTCAACAAAATAGAGTGGTGGAAAGAAAGAACAAGACACTAATCACTCTAGCAAGAGCAATGTTGGATAATTATGGCACATCCGAGAAGTTTTGGGCGGAAGCAATCAATAAGGCGTGTCATGCATCCAACCGAGTGTATCCCCACCGACTCCTCAAGAAAACTCCATATGAGCTCATCACCGGGAAGAAACCAAATATATCCTACTTTCGAGTCTTTGGTTGCAAATGCTTCATCTATAAGAAGAAAATGCTCGGTAAGTTTGAAAGTAGATGTGATGAGGGTTTCTTTCTTGGTTATGCATCAAACTCCAAAGCATATAGAGTATTCAATCAAACCTCCGGGTTAGTTTAAGAAACATGTGATGTGGAGTTTGATGAATCTAATGGCTCCCAAGAGGAGGTTGTTGGCTATGAAAATGTAGGTGATGAGGAGATTGATGAAGCTTTGAAGAAGATGTCCATTGGGGATATAAAGCCGGAAGAGGTGCATGAAGGCAATGATCAAGGGGGAGGACCTTCCTCATCTACACCAAGCACCTCTACGGCACCCCAAGTAGATGAAGATCAAGAAAAAGGTGATCCACAACCTCAAGAAAATGTGCCAACGCCAACACCCCAAGTCCAAGAACAAGAAGAGCAAAATGTTCCACCACAAGCACTAGTCACCCATGATCCACCCTAACAAGCATCCACGCATGTACCGCTAGTGAAGCATGGTCGCATCTCCAAGGATCATCCATTGGTCAAATCACTGGTAGTCCTTCCAAGGGAGTAAGAACTCGCTCTAAGCATGCTTCATTTTGCGAATATTACTCGTTTGTTTCTTGTATTGAACCCACTAGCATAGAGGAAGCACTTGAGGACTCGGATTGGGTGATAGCCATGCAAGAAGAATTGAACAACTTCACCCGCAATGAAGTTTGGGTCCTCGAAGCTCCTCCGAAAGATAAGAACATCATCGGCACTAAGTGGGTCTTTCGAAACAAGTAAGATGAACATGGGGTGGTGATACGCAATAAAGCAAGACTTGTGGCAAAAGGGTTCTCTCAAGTCGAAGGTTTGGATTTTGGTGAAACTTTTGCTCCGGTTGCAAGACTTGAAGCTATCCACATCCTTCTTGCTTACTCTTCACATCACAATATTAAGTTATATCAAATGGATGTGAAAAGTGCTTTCTTAAATGGTGTAATTAACGAACTTGTTTATGTTGAGCAACCTCCCGGGTTTGAAGATCCGAGGAATCCTAACCATGTTTATAGGTTGCACAAGGCACTCTATGGTCTCAAACAAGCTCCAAGAGCTTGGTATGAGAGGCTTCGTGACTTCCCAATCATGCAAGGCTTCAAGATCGGGAGGGTGGACACCACATTGTTCACAAAATACATCAACGTGGATCTTTTCATTTGTCAAATTTATGTTGACGATATTATCTTTGGCTCAACTAACGATTCACTAAGCCATGAGTTTGCTACCATGATGTCTAGGGAATTCGAGATGTCCATGATTGGCGAATTGACCTTCTTCCTTGGTTTTCAAGTCAAACAATTGAAGGAAGGGACATTCATCCATCAAGAAAAGTATACTAAAGATATCTTGAAGAAGTTCAAGATGGATGAGTGCAAGCCAATCAAGACATCCATGGCAACTAATGGGCATCTCGACTTGGATGTGGACGGTAAATCGGTTGATCAATCCCTCTATCGCTCTATGATAGGGTCTTTGCTTTACCTTACCGCATCTAGGCCCGATATAGTGTTTAGTGTGTGCTTGTGTGCCCGCTTTCAAACAAACCCAAAGAAATCACACCTCTCGGTTGTGAATAGGATCCTTCGGTATCTCAAGCAAACCCCAAGCATAGGCTTGTGGTACCCCAAAGGCGCTAGCTTAGATCTCTTGGGATACTCGGATTCAGATTTTGCCGGAAGCCGTGTGGATCGCAAGAGTACCTCCGGGGGTTGCCACTTGCTTGGGCGTTCTCTAGTTTCTTGGTCGAGTAAGAAACAAAATTCTGTGGCTTTGTCCACCGCGGAAGCGGAATATATAGCAGCCGGTGCATGTTGTGCCCAAATCCTATATATGAAGCAAACCCTTTTGGACTTTGGTGTGAAACTAGATAGGATTCCACTCCTTTGTGACAATGAAAGTGCCGTAAAAATTGCCAAAAATCCGGTTCAACACTCTCGCACAAAGCACATTGATATTCGCCATCACTTCTTACGTGATCACGAAGCTAAAGGAGACATATCTCTTCAAGGTGTGAGATCCGAGGAGCAATTGACGGATATTTTCACAAAACCATTAGACGAGAGTACTTTTGTTAGGCTAAGGAATGAGCTTAATGTATTAGATGTGGCAAACGTCATGTAAGTTTCCTTGTCATATAGGAAAATGCATACATATAGGACACTTGTCTAACCTTGTCAAGATAGTGATGAACATGGGTCTTGCATGAGCCGGTGGTCTACGTTTCGCTCATGGCATGAAGAATGGTTCATCATGAAGAAGCTTGCCAAGGGTTCAAACTTGAAAAGATAGATTTAAATTTGTGCAATGCATGTGCTTGTCATATAGAATGCATCCATGTTTAATTCTAGCTTTTCATTGGCATTGCATCACGTTAGTAGCATCACAAGGGAGCAAATCACACTTCGAGAAAGATATTCATGCTAAATATGATATATCATCTCTACAAGAGTGATAAGATCAATTTTGCACTTTCATGCCTATTGAGCCACGTCCTATCGAAATTAAAGTTTCAATCTCTAAGTTCATAGGCAAAGTGGCTCATACATTTGGTTTTTGTGTTTAAAACCTCGCTTGGATCTTAATTTGCCTATGTTTATGTAAAAGCTTGCAAGCACTTAGTATGAGTGTTTGAGGGGTGAGGTTGTCTCTCGAAAATGGTCCAAATTGAGTGTTTATGGCTTTGGTTTTTGTGAATTTGGATCAGAAGTAGAGTTTGTAGTTCAGCAGAAAATTTCGTTAAACCACCGGTTAAACCGACGCCTTGTTTTTCACTGCATCGGTTCAACCGGTGCTTAAGTCTTTGTGGCTTGGTTTTCTGCATCGTCTCTGGAACAAACTTCGACCGTTACACCAATGGCCACCGGTGCATCCGATGGTTGGCGGATGAACCGACGCCTTTGCATCGGTTCAACCGGTGCTACTGCGTGGAGTCTTGGCCCTTGCAGCTTCTCTGGACCTTGCTCCTGCCATTGCACCGACGCTCGTCGGATGTTCCGATGCCTCAGTAGCGGTTCTTCCGGTGCCCTCTGTTGACCTGTTTTCAACTCGTTCAAATCTAGTCAACCTTACACCGGTGAATACACCGATGCCTTTATCTCCGAACCATCAGACCTTCCGGTGCTTTAGGGTTGGCGGGCCCGCTCGTCCTGTTTCACTTAACCTGTCCGCGGGCCCCGCACGTCAGTCTCAGCGGCTCTTTTCGTCTTCCTCGCGAACCGCCGCCTCGCACCCGATGTCGTCTCGCCGCCGCTGCATCTACTGCGCCGCCGCCTGCACACCGCTCCACCACCGCTCGCGCACAGCTCCGCCACCCGTACGCTTCATCCACCGCCACTCGCGCGCAGCCGTGCCACGCCCGCGCCTCGCCTGCTCTGCGCCTGCGCCGCCCGTGAGCTCACGCCCGCGCGCCGCCGTCATCCGCGACCAGCGCCGCCGCAACACCTTCCCTACACTCCGCGCGCGCTCTTCTATTCCTTTGCCCTCCTCGCGCCGCAGCCAGGGCTCTATTCCATCCCCTGCACCTTTTGATCAGGCGCTCTCAAAGTGTTCGACGAATTGTCTCAAGGACAATTTTCGTCATTATTTGACTCAGCTTCATCTCTGATCTACAAGGGTACTTTTCTGACCATCGTATGCATATGGTGCACACTCAGTCTCACATCCTTTGTACATATGCACTAGTATGCTCCTTGCACCTCATATAACACTTATCTCTCACACACTTACACTTGTCTAGATGAGATCTCTTTTAGTGTGTTCTTTCAGAGGTTATCCACTAGAATTCACGTCATAGGCTCAAATCAAATCCTTGTTTTGCCTCTCTATGACAGATGGCTGGTGACAAGAAGGGCAAGAGTAAGATGGTTGTGCAGAAGAAGAAGAAGCGCACCCATGAGGACCGCGAGCGAGAGCAAGCTGAGGCAGTTGCAGATGCTGCAGATAGGTAGGGATCACTTCGGATCAGGGATCCTCAGGCTCAGGGGGAGCCACAGCAGCAGTTACATCGCTCAGGATGTACTCAGACAGCTCAGATCACACCTGAGTCCCGCTCACGTCCACGGACTCAAGGTGGTGGTACTCAGAGGGGAGCATGTCATGCACAGCAGCAGCACACCAGCAGTGGCACTCAGACAGGAGGTCAGGACAGTGGTGAGGAGCTGCCCGAGGTTGAGTTATTTGATCTCAGGGGTATTCCAAGACCTAGGGTCAAGAGACTGAGATATGTCACCCCGGAGTAGTGGTTTCCCGAGCAGAGAGACGTTGGAGTCGATCGTCGCTTTCACACTCTGCTTCAGGAGTCTTCTTACCACGCCTACTACCAGTTGGATATCAAGATCAGTGAGCACAAGATGCTCCACTGGGTGGCTATGCGTGTGGCAGCAAGAGGGATTTTAGTGCTTCCTCTCTTCGAGAGATATGATGGATTGCCTGCTCTACTCAGTGAGAGGTCCAGATACATTCGAGAGTGGGTTCGAGTCTTCTACGCCACTCTGTTTATTGAGGAGGACCGGCAGTTTATTGACTTCATGTTCCAGGAGAGGCACTATCATTTGACCCGAGCATGACTGGCTACCCTGCTTGGAGTTCAGATTGCCGAGGAGCCACACTTCGTGCACTATCAGGCTTATGGCAGCACGGTGCCTCCTCGTCGTCCTCATGAGTCTCATGTCCCATCTGACGAGGAGATCAGCGTTCTCTTTGAGAAGCCTTTCCTGCCTTGCACACCGAGGACCCCGGACAGACTAACTCACGTAGCTCACTCAGTACATCTAGCTTTGAGGAAGAGTCTGTTGTTTCAGATTGGATACAATGAGGGGATCACAGCTCTGCAGCAGTGACTTCTTCTTTATATCATGACAGGACGAGATTTTGACCTCGTCGACTTCTTTATCTGTGATTCTGCTGCCATCCTTTTGCTCTTTGGATCTGCTGGATACTTGCTCAGCTCAGTTAGAATGAGCATATGGATGAGCTGGAGCAGTCGAGGACACACTTCAGTTTTTACTCACCTGCTACTCCTCGAGACGGTCGTCGTGGCTCGAGAGGCCAGCGCAGGGCACAGCGGATACTTGATGAGCGTGTCTTGGCTGAGGGCAGAGTTGCAGATGATCCGACAGTAGCTGAGGACGCTTCACTAGCAGCAGCAGAGGCCCAGCTCCCACACTACCTGGTCACAGACTCAGAGGACTCGGAGGATGACGAGGATTTCATACCCACAGTTACCGTCCCACGAGGAGCTCATGACGCTGAGGCAGGATCCTCTAGGGCAGCCCGCACCCCTGCTCCTCCGGTTACCACTGCTCAGGTCACTCAGCCCGATGCACTCGCTACTATTCTTCAGAGGCTATCTGACCAGCAGGACCGATTTGCTGCAGCTCAGCTGAGTATGCAAGCCGAGCAGGCTCGCCAGCAGGAGGCCCAGACTCTAGTGCTTGAGGGGATTCGGCAGTAGCAGGAGGCCATGAGGTTACAGCTTCAGCAGCAGTCCCAGATCCAGCAGCAGATGTTCACTTTCTTCTCAGGATGCTTCGGTCAGCTGTACCGTTACACTGGACTGCCTGAGCCTCAGCTCCCTACACCCCAGCAGCTCCAGTTCGACCCCACTGCTCCCGCTCCACCTGTTGGCGGTTTTGTGCAGACACCCTTGTCATCCTTCCCGATGTCACCACTTCTTCAGACCGGGTTGTTTGCCAGTCCTGTTCCTACTTCTGCTCCGGCACCTGCTCCACAGCCTAGCGTGCAGAGTTCCTTAGGCAGCAGCAGATCCTACACCAGCTCCAGCACCCCTCGGCTCAGTCCCTCACTTTCGAGTCACCTTCTCAGCCTGAGGTGCTCCGTCCGTCTGTCGTGCGCCCCACTCAGCCAGACCTGACTCCCGTCATGTCTGCTCCTCCGACGGACTCCACAGTTGTCGCTGAGCCAGTTACTACCGCTACTCCAGCTACTTCTGCTTCTCCGACGACTCCGGTCGAGCAGAAGTTCTCTTCGGTTGACGACGACTGGACGGCCGACGACGCCGACGACTCCGCCGCTCAGTTCTCCACCGGACCCAGCCTGAAGACCCCGCCTTCTCCAGCTCAGGATTAGTTTGCCTTCCTTTTTGGTGCTTTGTTGCCAATGGGGGAGATAGATAGGGGGAGTAAAGATAGGGGGAGCTTGGTGGTTTGTGGCGTGATTGGATCTTCTTGGATTTTGTGTATGGACATGTTATTTGGATATTGTGTATGCTCTGTGTTGACATGTCCCTACATGTGCTTTATTTCGAGTAATGCATGCCTGTTTATCGCTTTCAATTTCTTATCTTGTGTATCTCTACTTTGTGTTGTCATCAATCACCAAAAAGGGGGAGATTGTAGCGCATCTAGGCCGATAGATGCTAATGGTAAGTTTCGGTGATTAATGACAACCGTATGCGACTAACGTGTGTTTTAAAGGAAAACTCAATGACTGGATTAGTCTCATATGAAATATGAAAGGAGACCCCTCAATTCGAAACAATCATGCGTACCAAGGACTCAATTTGAAAGATTAAGGACCTTCCTAGTCTCAAGTGTCACAAGGAGATGAAGGACACTTGATTTAGCTAGGTTTTATAGTTTCTAGTTCTTGATCGTACTATTAAGAGGGGTTCATGAGTTAGTAGCTTGATCAAAATTGAGTTGGCCTTAGAAATCTTGCACACTCACTCAAAAAACAGCAAAAGATGGTCAATAGAAGTTAACACAACTCTTGGAAGAAGAAACAATCAAAGTCACATTCGAATCCAAGTCAATTCAGCTGAAAACAAAGAAAAACAGCAGCACCGGTTGAACCGGTGCCCTAGCGTCGGAGCATCCGATGCATGGCGGAAGGACCGATGCCCTGTCGGTCTATCTTCTTTGGAAGCAGGCAGGAATCAAGTCAAAAACTCTATAGCACCGGTTGAACCGATGGTCCCAAGAAAAGCACCGGTGCATTAGATGTACTTTGTTCCAGAGAGCATGTTTTGGTGGATTTCAACTTCTCTTCAGCACCGGTTGAACCAACGCTTCAGAATCAAAGCACTGGTGCATTGGATGTACTTTGTTCCAGAACACTTGTTTGAGTTGATCAGTGAACTTCTTCAGCACCGGTTGAACCGATGCCCCTACGGAGCATGCACCGGTGCAATGACGCAAGCATGGATACTGTATCAGAACTCCAACGGCTACTAATTGGACACAGAGAGACCGGTTGAACCGATGCCTATGCTTTCTATCCCGTCGGTTCTTCCGGTGGTCACAGTTTTTCTGCAGAAAACTTCCAAAGGCTATGTGACCTCCTCCACTCTATATAAGGGTACCCCCCTGGCTCATTTCAGTTGCCTTTTGACACCTTGAATACCTGAGGCCACCCTTGAGAAAAAGAGAAAGAGCTTTGAGCAAAAGAGAGAAGATCTAGTACTTTGTTTGTGCTTCAACCTTGAAGAATTCATCCTTTGCAAGTGTAGCAAGTGTGCTTGAGCTAGGGCCAACTGAGTGTAGGTCAAGTGAAGGCTTAGGAGCCTATTACTCTTGGTGTTTGGCAGCACCTAGACGATCTTGGTGATTGAAGGTGTTTCTTCCGGAGCTTGCCAAGGATTGTGGGAGCCCGAAGAATTTTGGACGTGGCTTGAGCTCCACCACGCCGGGATGGTGAACAGAGACTCTTAGTGAGCGCCCAAGTCTCGGTGACATGGGAGGTGACAAGACTCTTAGTGAGTGTCACAACGTGGATTAGGGGTGTGTGCCAACACATCGACACCACGGGAAAAAATCCGGTTGTCTCTTGCCCACTCCTTCATTTCAAGCATTTACTTTCATGCAACTTTTCATGTGCTTGACCTTAGAGATCATAACTTAGCTCTACCTTGCTTAGTTTCTTTTCTTTAGTAGCTTGTGTAGTTTGCTTAGTTAGCCGATGGGTGAATTGAGCCTTACTAGCATTGCATAGGTTAAGGTTGTTTTAATTGCTTTAGAAATTTGAAAAAGGCCCAATTCACCCCCCTCTTGGTCCATCGATCCTTACACCCGTCTCTTGATGGGCCTGTGCCATGCCATTTTCCCGCGCCGTGGACCGGCTGTAACACCCGATTTATAAAAGGACATAAACCGAGCAATCATATACGTGCCAGGATCAAGTCACACGTATATACAACAGAACGAACAGTATATCATAGCACATATCACGTAAAAAGACATAATAAAGCGAATACGAATGTTATTTATTACATTAATGACAAAATGTCTGATACAGCGGAAGCGAAGTACAAATATGATAAAAACTCTCCGAAGCTGAGCAGGGCGCCACAGGGACGTCGACTGGGAGACGAACGCCTAGAAGTCCTCGTAGTCCTGGGAGCGCTGAGCGAACTCCCTCGCGTCGGCAGGAACTGAGCAGCAGTAGAGTATCCAAGAGGAAAAAGTAGAGAAGAGGCAAGAGTGAGTACACAACTTGTACTCAACAAGTATAACACAAACTATGAGGCTCTAGGTTGGCTGACTGACTGCATTAGCTTTTAAGTCTTGGCAAAATTTTATTTAAGCTATTTACTACAAGTTGATGAATTACCATAAACCCAGTTACATAGTAATTAATCAAAATTAATCATGTTACTACTGAGAACCAAACCGAAACCACCAAGGAAACCCCGAGAGGCACCCCCTCGTCGGAAGGAGATAACCCCACTAATCAAAAGGAGGATCTGGGCCGCTCATGACCGTGAGCACGGCTAGTATACCAGTTTTACACTCTGCAGAAGTTGCACATCTTTACCCACAAGTCGTGAGCTACGCTAGTTGTTCATCACAATTCCTTAGGTGAGATGACCAGCAAACTCACTACGAGGCCTTTGCAAAGAATCTCGTTGGTAAGGAGTAACCGCGAGGGTGGATCGGCGACTATGGAGCAGGTCTAGTGGGCGTCAAGACACAGGTACGCAGACCAAGCACAGACGAGGCCACTCAGTACGAGGGCCATAGAAGCTTACCACCCCTGCCCCGCAGGTAAGTTACTCCAAACCAAAAAGACCTAATTATTACGCCAAGACCGTCCCATTCCAGTCTTGTGGTAGCGCTGTTGTCCCAGGTTGTCGCTCTATGAACCGGTCCTTATGGAGAGTGGCCAACCCAGCAGTAAGCACCGTGCTGGCCCCCTAAACCATGTTTCTACAAAAACCATATTTTAACGAGACGTGAGCCACCCAAGCACGAAGCACAGAGGGCCACTCTCAGAATTAAGTTCAAGTAAACCATTAATCAAATTAATTAAAAAGGACCAGAGTGTGTTATAGCGTGGCACCTAGCACAACTAACCAAAATGCAACCCAAAGGATATATATAAAGGATATAAAGTGGCTAGGAAATCCTTATAGGCATACAATATTAAAATGCAGTATGAAATTGTATTTAAAAGTGATAGTTTGTTCATGTTATACTTGCCTTCCTCAAACTATTCCTGCTGCTGCTCAAACTGATCTGAAAAAAATCAATGCTGCTCTGGGTACTGGTACTGGGGCTCCTCAGATGGATCAGCGTCTACTCACGAACACATGGCCAAAACAATGCACAAAAATAAGCATACAAGCAAACACTAACAAAAACTAAGAAATAATACATCAATACATAAAAACAACACACTAAACTTGTCTAAAACTATTCTATGCATCTGCTAGGCTAAAAACAAGGTCTAGGGTCTTATCTGCGAGAAAAACTAAGTTCCAGGGGGTTTTTGGGCAAAACCGAGGACTAAAACGTAATTAAACCTTAGCTGCTGAGGTTAGCACGCAAAACTGCCAAGGGTGGACTGCGGGTTCTAATTTAAAGGAACTCAGGGTGTTATGTGCTAAAAACAGGACCTAAATCTAATTTCTTTTGAACTGGCCAGGAGCTCGGGTTGAATATGAAGAAACGTAGGGCCTCTTTTGTAAAGTGGTGGGTGCTGACCGTTACTTCTTTGTTTGACTCAGGCTGGCTCGGCTCTGGATCGTCCAATCGAGATCGGACGGCACGGGGAAAAGGACCGAGCGGCGGCGGCGCTGGATCGCGCCGGTGGCGAGCGGCGGCGGCGGCGCTTCACCGAAGTTCGCCAGAACGGCTATCCAGGGCCCCATTTGACTAGATTTTGGTTCGTACGTGAAGTGCATGGCGTCACGAGCACTACCACGAGCTTGGCAAAGGGTTGTAGCATGGCAGAGCAGCCTGGCAAGGTGAGGCGGGGAGAGGCTACGCCGGCGAGCGATTCCCACCGGACAGCGAGGGCGCGCATGGAAAAAGAAGCGTGAACGGCTTCCTTACCTTGGTGTGCGGCTTCGCGAGTGCGTGGTCAACGCAGAGGGGCAGCAGGGCCCGGGTCCATGGTGGTGTGGCAGAGATCCAGCTTCGGGGCCCGGGCGTTGCAGGACTCTAGGTCGAGGAAGGAGGTCCCGAGGAGGCTTCTGGCGCCAAGGCGAAGTGGCTGCGGAATCTGGCCGGAGCTGGGGTGCGGCGGAACAGAGTGGCCGCGGCGGCGTAGCAAACTCTGCTCCAGTAGAGCAAGGCGAGGCGGTGGCGCTGGGATGCTGTGGTGATGGTGGCGTGGCGAGATTAGATCACAGGAGAGGGCGCCGCGTGCTAAAAGGGAGGAGTGAACCTGGACGTGGTTGCCCGGGATGGACGGCCGGCGAGAAACTCGGGATTGACTCCGTGCGCATGAAAAGCGGATCGTGGAACGTCTCGGCGTGATCTTGGCTCGGTGGGGAAGCTTCTAGAAGGGGAGACGCTCGGGTGAGGCTGGCCGGTAGGCCCTGCGGAGCTGGGCTGACCCACGGGGCAGCGGGATCGCGGAGCAGGCCACGCGAAGCAGAGGCCATAGGCAGTGGGCTCGCGAAGGAAGGTAGGGGACGAGTCTGTCCTGTGGGACCGGGCTGCCAGTGACAGAAAAAGGAGGGAAGGCACGGGGTGAGCGGCGCCGACGTGTGGGCCTGGGCCAGCGGGCGACGCGCGAGCGGCGTCAGCGCGCGGAGGGGGTGAGCTGGACTGCTGGGCCGAACGCGGGGCGTTTGGGCCGGTGCGGGGAGGAGGCGAGCGCGCACTGCGGGAGTGGGCCGCCGGGGAAAGGAGAGAGCGGACCGGGCTGGAAAGCTGGGCCGCAGGGTTGGGTTGGGTTCTCTTTTCCCTTTCTTATTCTAAATCTATTTCCTATTGCTATTCTATTTCTAAAACAAACAAACCAAGTTTGAATTCAAATACGATTTGAATTCAAACCACACTCAAATAGTCAAAACTATGCACCAGCATGAATGCAACACCAAAAATTAAACCTATGATAAAATTTTAAATACTTGAGGAACAAAAATTAGATTAAATGCCATTCTAAACACAATGAACCTTAGAAAATTGAATAAAGCCAATTAAATTTATTATTAAATAGGAAAATTAAATTAGGGTGTTACAAATCCTACCCCTTACAGGAATCTCGTCCCGAGATTCTGGGCTGGCTAGCAAAGAGATTAGGATATATCTTCATCAACTCCTCTTTCTTCTTCTGGCCAGTCTTCCGGAAAGACATCCGGAAATTCAGACACCACGCGAATACCATCCGTGGGTCTAGCCTCCATCTGATGAAGAAAACCAGAAGGCTCTGTAGCACTGACTGTCACCTCTTGGCCATTAGATGCTAATAAGTGAACTGACCGCTGAGCACAATCAATTCTGACTCCCACTTGGCAAGAGTATCCGTTCCCAGAATCACATCAATATCCTTGGTGTCTATCACCATCAGATTTGCACTGAACTTTACCCTCCCTATGGAAACACTGACTCTGGGGCAGAAGATATGAGACCTCAATTGCCCTCCAGGTGAAGATACTAACATGCACTTCTTTAATGTGTTAGTACGAATACCATGATGCTCGACAAAAGACTGTGCAATAAAGGAATGCGTAGCACCAGTATCGAAAAGCACCATAGCTGGATATGAGTTAGCTAGAAGCATACCAAGAATGACTGGACTATCATCCCGAATGGTTTCTGCTGACACATGGTGTACTTTATCCTGGAGGTATTCTTTTGGTCCTCTCTTGGATTGCTCACGCTTTGTACGATTACTGCACACTGGTATCACCTACCGCTGATCCTGATCACTCTGAGCATCCTGCTTGGAGCAGTTCCCAGAACTAAGGTGGGCCTCGTCACCACTGGTATGTGGGATTGGTGAAAGGTCCTGGACTGGTGTTACTGGTGACAGCTGATTTTGAGGACAACTTTTGGCATAATGACCTTCTTGCCTGCATTGGTAGCACAGGCGGCGGCGGTGAAAGGCACTACTTGGTTGACCTCCCTGTGAACTTAACCTCACATCTTGCACTATTTCTGCTGCTTGCTCTTTGGACTCCTTGTGACTACGTGGCTGAATCACCTTCATAGTGATAGTCAACCCATCAACATAATCATAGAGTGCTTGGTTCTTGACCTGTGTATCTCTAGAGCACTCAGGATCCTTTCTCTTCTGGATAGTCTATAGTTCATCGACCGATGGACCGTCGAGGAAAAGGAAATCCTCTGCCAGCTGCTCTTGATGAGACCTCTTTCTCTTTGTACCGGAGAACAACCTCTGGTTCCTCCTAGTTGTGGCTTCATCTTCAGTCGCACGAACTTGACGACAAGGAACGCCATAGAATTGGCAACACGGGCAAGTTTTCTCACCATCACCCATTGCACTGCCTCCAAGGTCTTTTTGTTCTGCCGACATCTGCGCTGGGGCAAAGAAGAAACACAGATTGGTAAGGTCAAGGAAGAGAGAAAAGCTCCATTATTTAAAGTTCTATCCTATTTAGACAACACTGCACAGGCATCACTGCTGATAACTCCAGATAGGTGTCACATGTATCCGAGAAAAGGAACTATAGCATAACTCTTCTGTCTTGTCTGAGATATTCTCGAATTCTTCTGTACTATCTGTGGACCGGGATGTCACATCCTTACCCCCTTACAGAAACCGACGTCCTCGTCGGTGAATATCTGGATATCACCTTCTCTTCGCGCTATCCTTCTTCTCGACGAGCAAGACAGGAGAAATCCAAGGCATGATAAGGTAGAGAGGATAGAGTGGATAGTTTTACCCCCAACGATCTAACTTGTTTTATTAATTAATTAACTTTAACTTAAAACTGATTTTTATTTGAACAAGTTCAACAGCTAAACTATGCAATCAACCAAAAATCCAAATCAAACATGTAGCATAATAACAAGCATACCAATTTCACAACTTAGCCGAGTTTTACACACGACTCGACTAACACAACGCGTCGCAGAACGTGCTATCGTATTATTATAAAGGGTCACCTAGCTGATACTCATGGTGGTCCGATGACTGATTCAGGCCAAAGTCTACGAAAACTATTCTTTAGAGAGAGAAATCAAGGCAAGACGGGTAAAAGTCATAGAATTCAAGGGGTATAATAGTAAAATAGTTTCAGCAGACAAGGATTGGAGAGAAGAAGTCCTACAACTCGACCAGTTCTATCTAGGCTTCGTCCTACAGTCGATATTGCTCTGATACCACTCTGTAACACCCGGTTTATAAAAGGACATAAACCGAGCAATCATATACGTGCCAAGATCAAGTCACACGTATATACAGCAGAATGAATAGTATATCATAGCACATATCACGTAAAAAGACATAATAAAGCGAATACGAATGTTATTTATTACATTAATGACAAAATGTCTGATACAGCGGAAGGAAAGTACAAATACGATAAAAACTCTCCGAAGCTGAGCAGGGCGCCACAGGGACGTCGACTGGGAGACGAACGCCTAGAAGTCCTCGTAGTCCTGGGAGCGCTGAGCGAACTCCCTCGCGTCGGCAGGAACTGAGCAGCAGTAGAGTATCCAAGAGGAAAAAGTAGAGAAGAGGCAAGAGTGAGTACACAACTTGTACTCAACAAGTATAACACAAACTATGAGGCTCTAGGTTGGCTGACTGACTGCATTAGCTTTTAAGTCTTGGCAAAATTTTATTTAAGCTATTTATTACAAGTTGATGAATTACCATAAACCCAGTTACATAATAATTAATCAAAATTAATCATGTTACTACTGAGAACCAAACCGAAACCACCAAGGAAACCCCAAGAGGCACCCCCCTCGTCGGAAGAAGATAACCCCACTAATCAAAAGGAGGATCTAGGCCGCTCATGACCGTGAGCACGGCTAGTATACCAGTTTTACACTCTGCAGAGGTTGCACATCTTTACCCACAAGTCGTGAGCTACGCTAGTTGTTCATCACACTTCCTTAGGTGAGATGACCAGCAAACTCACTACGAGGCCTTTACAAAGAATCTCGTTGGTAAGGAGTAACCGCGAGGGTGGATCGGCGACTATGGAGCAGGTCTAGTGGGCGTCAAGACATAGGTACGCAGAACAAGCACAGACGAGGCCACTCAGTACGAGGGCCATAGAAGCTTACCACCCCTGCCCCGCAGGTAAGTTACTCCAAACCAAAAAGACCTAATTATTACGCCAAGACCGTCCCATTCCAGTCTTGTGGTAGCGCTGTTGTCCCAGGTTGTCGCTCTATGAACCGGTCCTTATGGAGAGTGGCCAACCCAGCAGTAAGCACCGTGCTGGCCCCCTAAACCATGTTTCTACAAAAACCATATTTTAACGAGACGTGAGCCACCCAAGCACGAAGCACAGAGGGCCACTCTCAGAATTAAGTTCAAGTAAACCATTAATCAAATTAATTAAAAAGGATCAGAGTGTGTTATAGCGCGGCACCTAGCACAACTAATCAAAATGCAACCCAAAGGATATATATAAAGGATATAAAGTGGCTAGGAAATCCTTATAGGCATACAATATTAAAATGCAGTATGAAATTGTATTTAAAAATGATAGGTTGTTCATGTTATACTTGCCTTCCTCAAACTATTCCTACTGCTGCTCAAACTGATCTGAAAAAAATCAATGCTGCTCCGGGTACTGGTACTGGGGCTCCTCAGATGGATCAGCGTCTACTCACGAACACATGGCCAAAACAATGCACAAAAATAAGCATACAAGCAAACACTAACAAAAACTAAGAAACAATATATCAATACATAAAAACAGCACACTAAACTAGTCTAAAACTATTCTATGTGTTACAACGATCACGTGGATATAAAGAACGCTTAAAACGGAGTTAAAACGCATCTGCTAGGCTAAAAACAAGGTCTAGGGGCTTATCTGCGAGAAAAACTAAGTTCCAGGGGGTTTTGGGCAAAACCGAGGACTAAAACATAATTAAACCTTAGCTGCAGGGGTTAGCGCGCAAAACTGCCAAGGGTGGACTGCGGGTTCTAATTTAAAGGAACTCAGGGT
The DNA here is from genome assembly GCF_016808335.1 of Panicum virgatum. Taxonomy (NCBI): domain Eukaryota; kingdom Viridiplantae; phylum Streptophyta; class Magnoliopsida; order Poales; family Poaceae; genus Panicum; species Panicum virgatum. The sequence goes on along the minus strand of NC_053147.1, from coordinate 46,797,844 downwards.
GTTATGTGCTAAAAACAGGACCTAAATCTAATTTCTTTTGAACTGGCTAGGAGCTCGGGTTGAATATGAAGAAATGCAGGGCCTCTTTTGTAAAGTGGTGGGCGCTAACCGTTACTTCTCTATTTGACTCGGGCTGGCTCGACTCTGGATCGTCCAATCGAGATCGGACGGCACGGGGAAAAGGACCGAGCGGCGGCGGCGCTTCACCGAAGTTCGCCAGAATGGCTATCCAGGGCCCCATTTGACTAGATTTTGGTTCGTACGTGAAGTGCATGGCGTCACGAGCACTACCACGAGCTTGGCAAAGGGTTGTAGCACGGCAGAGCAGCCTGGCAACGGTGAGGCGGGGAGAGGCTACGCCGGCGAGCGATTCCCACCGGACAGCGAGGGCGCGCATGGAAAAAAAAGCGTGAACGGCTTCCTTACCTTGGTGTGCGGCTTCGCGAGCGCGTGGTCAACGCAGAGGGGCAGCAGGGCCCCGGGTCCATGGTGGCGTGGCGGAGATCCAGCTTCAGGGCCTGGGCGTTGCAGGACTCTAGGTCGAGGAAGGAGGTCCCGAGGAGGCTTCTGGCGCCAAGGCGAAGTGGCTGCGGAATCTGGCCGGAGCTGGGGTGCGGCGGAACGGATTGGCCGCGGCGGCACAGCAAACTCTGCTCCAGCGGAGCAAGGTGAGGCGGTGGTGCTGGGATGCTGTGGTGATGGTGGCGTGGCGAGATTAGATCACAGGAGAGGGCGCCGCGTGCTAAAAAGGAGGAGTGAACCTGGACGTGGTTGCCCGGGATGGAAGGCCGGCGAGAAACTCGGGATTGACTCCGTGCGCATGAAAAGCGGATCGTGGAATGGCTCGGCGTGATCTTGGCTTGGTGGGGAAGCTTCTAGAAGGGGAGACGCTCGGGTGAGGCTGGCCGGTAGGCCCTGCCGAGCTGGGCTGACCCACGGGGCAGCGGGATCGCGGAGCAGGCCACGCGAAGCAGAGGCCATCGGCAGTGGGCTCGCGAAGGAAGGTAGGGGACGAGTCTGTCCTGTGGGACCGGGCTGCCAGTGACAGAAAAAGGAGGGAAGGCGCGGGGTGAGCGGCGCCGACGTGTGGGCCTGGGCCAGCGGGCGACGCGCGAGCGGCGTCAGCACGCGGAGGGGGTGAGCTGGACTGCTGGGCCGAACGCGGGGCGTTTGGGCCGGTGCGGGGATGAGGCGAGCGCGCACTGCGGGAGTGGGCCGCCGGGGAAAGGAGAGAGCGGACCTGGCTGGAAAGCTGGGCCGCAGGGTTGGGTTGGGTTCTCTTTTCCCTTTCTTATTCTAAATCTATTTCCTATTTCTATTCTATTTCTAAAACAAACAAACCAAGTTTGAATTCAAATACAATTTGAATTCAAACCACACTCAAATAGTCAAAACTATGCACCAGCATGAATGCAACACCAAAAATTAAACCTATGATAAAATTTTAAATACTTGAGGAACAAAAATTAGATTAAATGCCATTCTAAACACAATAAACCTTAGAAAATTGAATAAAGCCAATTAAATTTATTATTAAATAGGAAAATTAAATTAGGGTGTTACACCGGCGCACCGTGCCGAGTGCTGCATGGCCAGCTATATCGCACAACCACCACCCACCACCACCTTTGACCTCCTGCAGTGTGTTGCCTCCGCCGGCGGCTGAACCACTACTACCACCGGGTCGTTGCCGATCTCTCCTCTTGGAGCCACAGGCCATTGGAGGCCCGACAACCTCAAACCCTAACCCCACCACCTTGGCCACCACCCCGGCCGTCGGCGACCTCGCCAGCGGCCCCTCCCCCCACCCCCACCCCTCGTTGCTGGCCGCTGCACCCCTCCCCTACCTTGCCGACGCACGCGTGCGAGACAGTAAGGTCGGTCGACGCGAGCGGGAGGAGAGGAGGAAGAAGGAGATCTAGCGCCCCCTTGGGCCGTGTTGATGGCCATTGATACATGCTTTGCTCGCCAACTTCTTAGGAATAAATCGGAGTTTTACACTAGGTTCCATATGTAATTTTCTTATTTCAAAGAAGTGCAACAAGTTTTGGGTGAGATGCGATTGCAGGAACACGTGATGAGCCAAAATGGGATAAATCCCAGCCCGACCTACCAACCCTAGGCCGGCCTGGCATCTCCACCAAATGCCTCGTCATTGATCCAGGGCACAAGAAACACACTCATGTTGATCCTGAGCTATTCAATCAACTTCGGTTTGATCAAATGGACCGAAAAGACACTTGCCATGGATTGAAGGGCCCACACTCGGATGCTACACGTGCAACTTTCACAAAACCTCCTCCAGGGTCGGTATTGAGCTGAGCGTCAGTTGTACACAGGTAAGACGGTTGTGCTTGTCTTTCACGCCAAGGGAGAGCTTCAGAGCCCATCAGGTGGGGCCGGCCGGCCTCCCCTAGACCGGCCGACCTGGGGATGCGGCCACCTGGCCACCGCCTTTGTGTGGACGCTCTGGATCTTCTCTTGGAGTCGGTGGAAGTTGCGTAGCCCCAATGGTGACAGTTAGAGGCCGGCCGGCCTCTCCTAGGCCAGCCGGCCTAGCTCTAGCTCGTCTCGGGCTCCTATTTCTCTGGCACGTTGCTCTTAAAGCCCATATTTCTTCTCAAGTTGAGTTGGGTTCTGATTCTTCATGTTGTTGTTGGATTTGGGCTTAACTCCACTTGGTTCGAGCCTCTCGGTCTTATCTTGTGAATTTCACCAAAACCACGCTGGTGTGACTTGATCTTGGGCTCAAGACACCCTCCACAATGTTTCATGATGAAGTGTTGCAGGGGAAGGCCGGGCGGCCTGGCCTAGGCCGGGTGGCCTGGGGTTCACCCCATTTTGGCTTATTTTTGTATATGTTACTCCTGGATTCAAATAATCACCCAAACTTGTGGAACTTGTTAATGTTAGTAAAAATTATAACAATATAGTTCTAAAAGCATGAAATCAGAAGGAATTGACTACCAACACACCCCACACCTACGCTTTGCTTGTCTCGAGCAGAAGGAGTCGACAAAGATCCTGAGGATCAAGCAAAGTCAGGGGTTCACAAACTCAGGTATGCATAAGAATTATTTCAGAGCTTTCCTTTCATACCTCGGATTCTGGGTGGCTAACACCTTCACGTTCACCTATTGATCTCCAGAATAAATCAATGAAGATAATGACTAGCTCTTGTTTCACAGTACTTGGAAGATTTTTGTTTTCAAATAAATTCAAGGTATACTCTTTTTTCTCAAATCACTCATTCACTCGTTTTTGTGCTCACAACCTCACTGGCTCTCCAGAAATTGTTCTATAAATGAGTATGTGGAGCTAAGTGAAGGATGTCGCATACCCTCAACATTTATATTACAAGATCAAACCTAGTGTCTCCTAGCAGTCTAGATGCTCATCTCATGGGTCAAGTGCAAGTGAGAAATGAAGATATATTTCCATGGTGGTTTGATGTTTAGCACCATACACCTCCCCCTTCTTTTTCTCTTCTCTTTCTTTTCAAGGGGGTGTAGCGCTGTTTTTGCAACCACAATTCTTGGACTCGGGTTGATGGACGTGTACGTGAATGATCCCAAGAAGATGAATCAATCTGAACTCCTTCTGGAGGCACTAAACTTGAGCAAGCTCACAATGCAAAGGATGGCTATGTGTTTGGAATTCGGAAGCATGGCTCTGGAATGGGTAATGGTAAAGTCGAGCATAAGAGTTTGTCTGGTTTTGGTGTTTTCAAAATGAAAACTTCCAAGACCTAGAGCTAAGAGCTAGCACAATCTTCATGTCATTATATCACAGAAAGTAATAAGCAAACGATCAGGTGATCCTAAGCATGAGTTCCGGAGGCAATTCAGTACTCGCATAAGAAAATAAAACTTAGCAAAACCATGTTTGTGGAAAGATTTCAACTCTTCCTAGTCATTTCATTCAGATGTTTTATTTAAATTTATTTGGCATGATTTTGAATGAATTTGCACGAATCCAGGAAGGAGTAGGGAGTAGAAAATGGCAAACTGCGAACACGCGAAGGGGGCCAGGGAGTGGCCGACAGGTGGGGCCGGCCGGCCTGGACCTATGGCCATCCTTGGTGGCCCTTTTGCACAGGTTCAGGCTCGGTCTGTTCTGCCCCAGTGAGGGTGTTTTGGTGATTTTCAAAAGATCTCAGGCCGGCCGGCTTGATTTAGGCCGCCCGGCTTGCTTTTCTTTCGGAATTCGTCCAAATTTTTCTAGCATCTTGTGTTCACCCTCCTCATTTGGTTTTGCTGTGCAGTAGTCAAACGTGAGAGCAGGGATGTGGTTGGCACACACATGTGCACCAACCACATAAACTCTAAGAGGAATGAACTTGATATTTTATTTTATTCAAAATAAAGTTGGGGATGCTACTGATTACAAATTAAATGAAAAAGGAAATGAAAAGAAATTAAAGCACCCAAACTAAACTAGAGTTATTCTAGACCTAACACCTACTTGGGATTCGGGGATCTATAGAGATCCTCGTTCCCGGTCGCCTTTGCAAGGCGTTTGATCTTAGAACAAACTGCCTTGTGAAGGGTATCCACCCTGTCCCCTAACTCCATCCTATCTATGTCCGTCTCGGCTACTCGCTCATCCATATTGTTGAGGTATAGTCGGACAGTAGCGAGCTGCTCGTGGAGTGAAGCGATGTCGCTGGGCTCCTCCTCCTCGTCGTCATCGTCATCGTCGTTGTCGGAGTCGGTGTAGGCGTGGACCTCTACCAGTCCACGGATCGGTGGTGGCCGGATATGGCGACGCACCGAACTCGGTGGAAGATCTGTGCCGGTCTGATCCAATGGAGGGGTGAGCACCTTCCCCCTGCCAACCTTTGCCCCAGACACGCGATGGCGTGGAGGACTAGGGCTGGCGGGAGAGTACTCCGGGGAGTACGTGGACAAGTCCTGCTGCACCATCTGTAGTGCAGCAACTTGCGCGACACGTGCCCCTCCCGACGACGTTCCCGCGCGCTTCGTCACAACTTTCCTAGGGGAAAGAACCCCTATGGTAGGTCATGTCGGACTGCGCGTGCGGCAGCGCACGAGGGCCCTTGCCGCCGGGACCTGGACCGAACTCTCCACCGAGCCGGGAGACAGGCGGCCTTGGGGTCAGGCCGGCCGGCCTTGGGCTGGCGCCCCTGGCCAGCCGGCGACGATGGCGAGAAGGCGGCGATCTCCATCGGTTCCAGGATCCTGACGCTGCTCGACGAAGCCCGGGTTTGGTTGGACTTGGAGGGTGCCTTAGGAGTGGGTGTGTCCATGGCTTCGGATTTGGGAGTCTTAGGGGAAGATTGTGAGGCCATGGTGTTGATCTCGGAGAAAGGAAAGAGACTTGGTATGAGATCTGGTGAGGGGCTGTGAATTGAGGAAGAGAAGGGAGCCTTTCAGTTTAAATCATCTCATCGAGCTCCGAACACCCAAGATCAGAATGTTTGAGCTGCGGCGAACGTTGCACGAAACGATGAGGCCGAACAGCCCCAGAGCCAGGCCGGCCGGCCTAGGGTAGGCCGGCGGACCCCACCTTGTCAGGTGTGGGTCCTGGGCTTCTGGAGGCTCCTCCTGATGCTTTCCTTTCTCGGGGGGTTTTGGTGTTTTGGTCCAGAAAAGGAAAGAAAGAATAGAGGGGAAAGATCTAACCTAAGATACGGCTCGTTTTAGGTACGGCGACGACCGTAGATAATTATTCTATCTCAAAAACCTTGTAGACATCTACTTCTTCGAGTTCGGGAATTTTGGGCTCGAGGAATATTTTCAACCTCTGGCCGTTGGCCTTGAAAACATTCCCGTCATCGTCCTGGAGGGTAATAGTGCCGTGGTCGGCGGCATTAAGCACTAAGAAGGGACCTTCCCACTTGCTTCTAAGTTTACCATGACCAAACAGACGGACACGGGAGCTGAAAAGAAGTACCTTATCTCCCGTTTTGAACTGTTTGATCTTGATATGCTTGTCATGCCATCTTTTTGTTCGCTCTTTGTATAGCTTAGAGCTGTGGTAGGCCTTCTCCCTCCATTCATCCAATTCAGCCAACTGGATTTGTCGCTTGATTCCGGCTGATTGGAGGTCCATATTCCACCTCTTAATAGCCCAATGGGACTTATATTCGAGTTCAACCGGCAAATGGCAAGTCTTGCCATAAACTAGTTGATACGGTGTCATACCAATCAACGTTTTGTAAGCCGTTCTATAAGCCCAAAGTGCCTCTGGCAGTTTGCTATTCCAACCCTTCCCCATGGCATTGACTGTCTTTTGCAAGATGTTCTTGATTTGCTTGTTGGATGTCTCTGCTGACCACTTGTTTGGGGATGGTATGGTGTTGCAACCCGGTGGTCTACTCCTAGCTCACTGAGGCACTTCCTGTAGGTTCTGTCGATGAAGTGTGAGCCTCGCTGATCACGACTCTTGGAACTCCAAAGCAAGGAAATATGATTTCCTGGAACATTTTCTTGGAGCTCCTCGAATCGGCCGCAACACAAGGAAGTGCTTCGACCCATTTGGACACGTAGTCCACTGCCACCAAGATGTATTCGCATTGTTCCGACATTGGGAAAGGACCCATGAAGTCGACTCCCCAAAAGTCGAAGATATCCACTTGAAGATTGCTCTTTAGTGGCATTGCGTCACAGGAATTGATATTCCCGTGTTTTTGACATCTTGGGCAACGCCGCACGAATTCTTTCGCGTCTCCGTACATATTTGGCCAAAAGAATCAACTTTGCCAAACTTTTGCATGGGTTCGGAAGGCTCCGTAATGTCCTCCATAGGGTGAGGAGTGACAATACTCTAGAATCTTGTGGGTCTCACATAACGGGATACAACGGCAGAGTAAACCATCAGCACAGACTTTGAACAGATATGGGTCATCCCATAAATGGAATCTGCTGAGGTATATCCGTTTCTTCTTGTCTTCTCCCAGAGGTATATATCCAGACACCTTGAAGTTTACTAGGTTTGCGTACCATGGACTGGATGAGGTGACCTTCAGGAGAGTGTCATCTCTCAAGTAATCATTGATCGGGAGATCCGATCCTTGTACTTGCATCCTTGAGAGATGGTCTGCCACACAATTATCTGCTCCTTTCTTATCTCTTATTTCCAGGTCAAATTCTTGTAGGAGCAGAATCCAATGGATGTGTCGTGGCTTGGCATCCTTCTTGGTTAGGAGGTACTTCAGTGCTGCGTGGTCCGTGTACACAATCACCATTGCACCAACCAAGTAGGACCTGAACTTATCCATGGCGAATACCACCGCCAGGAGTTCCTTTTCTATTGTGGCGTAGTTGAGTTGTGGTCCGGTCAATGTCTTACTTGCGTAGGATATAGCATAATGTTGCTTATCTCTACATTGACCAAGCACTGCGCCTACGGCGTAGTCACTTGCGTCGCACATGATCTCGAAAGGAAGTTTCCAATCGGGAGGCTGTATGATGGGGGCGGATACGAGTGCCATCTTGAGGGTACAGAAGGCCATGAGGCATTCCTCGTCAAAGTTGAACGGGGAGTCTTTTGCCAGCAGGTTTGTCAAGGGTCTGGCTATATGGGAGAAGTCCTTAATGAACCTCCTGTAGAAACCAGCAATACCCAAGAAACTCCTGACTCCCTTGACATTAGTCGGGGGTGGCAACTGTTCGATAACATCAATCTTTGCCCGATCCACTTCTTGTAGGAATATGGGGTAGCAAAAACAAAAATTTTCTACCGCATAAATCAGGATTACTGCAGTTATAGATCACGGAATTACCACTAGACGCACGGTTGCGGAACTTTTGTAGTGCGTCGGTGTAGTGCAGATGGAAGCTGGCAGTGCAGTTGCGTGAACCACCTCATGAACGGCTCGTCCTTGTGCAGCAAGCGCAGCACCTTCACGAAGTCCACACGTACAGGAAGAAGCGTCGTACTCTGGATTGCTAGATCCGCAAGAGAAACTAGAGCCTGATGCACGAGAGGAGGAGCAGGAAGGAGAGGGGGGGCGCAGACTGCAGAGGGGGGGGGCAGGGTTTCTCCTTATGGGGCGCCCCCCTCCTCCCCTCCGTATATAGCCCTGGTGGGCGCCCCTAGATGGGCTCTAGAGGGCCCCACCTTGGGCGCCCTAGGTGGGCTGCCCTTGCCCCCACCTTGGGCGCCCCCTTGGAGGGTGGCTATGGGCCCCACCATGGGTCCAGCCCTATGGGCCTCTCGAGGCCCATTAGTGCATCAAAGTCCAGTCTAATTTGGATCTCATCCTCATTAGGCTTCTGGCCCTTAAGTATGTGACCCTATAGGCTCACGCATGAATAGACATGGCCCAGTACTCCTACTCGCCAATAATTGATAGCGTTCTCTAGCAAGACGTGTCAACTCCTATGCACACGCGAATCATATCTGTCGAGCCGTCACAATCTTATACATGTTATTCCCTTTGCCTCATGATATTTGGTCTAGCTTGAAGCCAACCACTCTTTCTCGACCCTGTGATTCGGAATCTTTGGTTAACTCTTAACCCTAGCATGGCCGTGCATTTCCTGATCCGAATCACTCGAGGGGCCTAGAGATATCTCTCTCATGTAGTGGGGAAAATCCCATCTTGACCGACTATATCTCACAGCATGCTTCTTGACAGACCCGAAAGCCACCGTTATAACTACCCAGTTACGGTGTAGCGTTTGATGGCTCCTAAGTAAGTCGGTTCACATCTTGAGTACATACGACGATCTTAAGTCTTAGGACACAGCGTACGTATTGTGTAATGAGAAGTCATCATCTCGTGTTGGGTCAGTTCTGTCTCATGTCTCACATGAACCCACATTATTAGTTTGACATCCCCATATCCATGACTTGTGAAACGTAGTCAATCAACTAATACATGTGCTAGTCCAATATTCATGTGTGTCCTCACATGAACTCCGACTATGAATATTTTAGAATATCCATACAAGTAAAGAGTTTTACAAATACTTCACATAAGCATTTAATCAATACAAGTTGTCATCCATGAATATTCAAGGAATACTTTATTAATCATGAAGACAAGGAAATATGATTGCCTCTAGGGCATATTTCCAACAGTCTCTCTCTTGCACTAGAGTCAATCTAGAATGTATCTAATACCCATTGCTCTTGTGTGCCTCTCATGCTTGGGTTGTGGAAGGGGTTTTGTCAATGGATCTGAAATGTTCAGGTCCATGTGTATTTTACTTATCTTGATCTCACCATGATCGATGAACTCTCGAATGAGATGAAATCGCCGCATAACGTGTTTGCTCTTCTGGTGATTCCTTGGCTCCATGGCTTGCGCAATAGCTCAACTATTGTCATTGTAGAGATCCAGCGGGCTAGAGGTATTAGGGAACACACCAAGCTCAATAAGGAACTTCCTTATCCAAACACCTTCCTTCGAAGCTTCCGAAGCTGCGATGTACTCGGCTTCTGTTGTAGAATCGGCCACTGTCTCCTGCTTGGAACTCTTCCAGCTAACCGCACCACCATTTACTTTGAACACGAAACCAGACTGAGACTTTGAATCGTCTTTGTTGGTTTGGAAGCTAGCATCAGTGTAACCAGTTACAACGAGCTCCTCCTCACCTCCATAGACTAGGAACACATCCTTAGTTCTTCTCAAGTACTTGTGGATTTTTTTCACAGCTGTCCAGTGACTCTCACCTGGATCTGACTGGTACCTGCTCGTAACACTTAGAGCATAAGAAGCATCTGGGCGTGTACTTATCATTGCATACATGATAGATCCAATTGCTGAGGCATAGAACTTTGCTCATGCGCTCTCGCTCATTAGTCGTCATAGGACACTGAGTCTTGCTAAGATGTATGCCATGTGACATAGGCAAGAACCCTTTCTTTGCCTCTTCCATGTTGAACCGCTTCAACACTTTATCAATGTAAGTATCTTGGCTTAATCCTATAAGCCTCTTTGATCTATCTCTATAGATCTTGATGCCCAATATGTATGCTGCTTCTCCTAAATCCTTCATCGAAAAACTATTTTTCAGTGAAGTCTCTACGGACTCAAGCATAGGAATATTATTTTCAATCAGCAGTATGTCATCTACATACATGATTAGAAATGCAACAGAGCTCCCACTTTCCTTCTTGTAAACACAAGCTTCTTCTTCGTTCTTAATGAAGCCAAACCCTTTGACTACTTCATCAAAACGAATATTCCAACTCCGAGATGCTTGCTTTAATCCATAAATAGATTTTTGAAGCTTGCATATCTTTCCAGCATTGGTCGGATCGACAAAACCCTCGGGCTGCATCATATACACGTCCTCGGTCAGATTTCCATTAAGAAAAGCTGTTTTGACATCCATCTGCCATATTTCATAATCGAAATATGCAGCAATAGCTAGAATAATCCGAACAGATTTAAGCATCACTACGGGCGAGAAAGTCTCGTCGTAGTCAACTCCTTGAACTTGTCAAAAACCTTTTGCGACAAGTCGAGCTTTATAGATGTGAACATTTCCATCCATATCTGTCTTCTTCTTATAGATCCATTTGCACTCTACGATTCTCACACCATCAGGCGGGTCTATCAAGTTCCAAACTTGGTTTTCCTTCATGGTTTCTATTTCGGATTTCATGGCATCTTGCCATTTCTCGGAGTCAGGGTCTGCCATCGCCTCTGCATATGTCGCATGCTCATCATTGTCTAACAATAACAATTCCCGCACTGCGCGGAGCCTTGCTGACCTTCATGGTCGCGGAGGTGCTTCTGTTGCCATGGGCATCTCTATTTGTTCAGCTACATTAGCGTCACTTGTAGAGTCTTGTCCTTTTGACTCATCTCGAACTTCTTCGAGTTGCACCGTTCTTCCCCTTTTCTCTCCTTTGAGAAACTCTTTCTCTAGGAAAACTCCATTCCGAGCGACAAACACTTTGCCCTCCGATCGATTGTAGAAGTAATACCCTAAGGTCTCCTTTGGGTATCGCACGAATATGCACTTTTCCGATTTGGGTGCAAGTTTGTCAGACTGGAGTCGTTTGACAAATTCTTCACAACCCCAAATTTTTAGAAAAGATAAACTGGGAGTCTTGCCAGTCCATATCTCATATGGTGTCTTGTCTACGGATTTTGTCGGCACCCTGTTCAGTGTGAAAGCTGCTGTTTCTAGAGCGTAACCCCAAAATGACAATTGTAGGTCTGATGATCGAACCATGTCCAATAGAGTTCGATTACGTTACTCAGAAACCCCGTTCCTTTGAGGTGTTCCAGGCAGTGTAAGTTGTGGAACAATTCCGCAACTCTTCAAATGATCGCTAAATTTGTGACTCAGATATTCGCCCCCACGATCAGATCGTTAGGCTTTAATCTTTTTGCCACGCTGATTTTCAACTTCATTATGAAATTCCTTGAACTTTTCAAAGGTTTCAGACTTATGCCTCATCAAGTAGACATAGCCATATCTACTTAAGTCATCAGTAAAAGTAATGAAATATTGGAATCCTCCTCTAGCAGTCGAGCTCATTGGTCCACAAACATCCGTATGTATGAGTTCCAGCAAATCTGATGCTCTCTTTGGAAAACCTGTGAATGACGTCTTGGTCATCTTGCCCAGTAAATAAGCTTCGCATGTCTCGTATGATTCAAAATCAAACGAACTTAAAAGTCCATCCTTATGGAGCTTCTTCATGCGTTTCTCACTTATATGACCAAGACGACAATGCCACATGTAGGTAGGATTCAAATCATTTAGTCTAGGCCTTTTAGCACTTATATTACATATTAGAGAATCATCAAGATTTAAAATAAATAGTCCATTCTTAATGGACGCCAAAGCCACAAACATATTATTCTTAGAGATCACACAACCATTGTTTTCACTCACAAAAGAATAACCATCCTTCATCAAACAAGAAGGAGACACAATGTTTTGACTCAAACTAGGAATAAAATAACAATTATTAAGCTCCAAGACAAATCCTGATGGTAGGTGCAGTTGCATCGTCCCGACGGCCAAAGCAGCAACTCTTGCATTATTGCCGACGCGGAAGTCAACTTCTCCTCTTTCAATGCTTCTACTATTTGTCATTCCCTGCATCGAATTGCATATATGAGCAACCGATCTGGTATCAAATACCCAAGAATTAACATAAGAGTCAGCGAGAAATATTTCTATAATATGAACAACAAGCGTACCCGAGGTGGAAGAATGATTCTTCAGTGTGGCTAGGTACAGCTTGCAGTTCCTCTTCCAGTGTCCTGGCTTGTGACAATGAAAGCACTCCTTGTCTGCAGCTAGTCCAGGTTTGCCCTTGGGTGTAGGGTTTGGCTTGGGGTTCGCAACCTTAGCCTTGTCCTTCTTCTTCTTCCAAGAAGAACCTTTCTTCTTGAAAGCAGGCTTATTCTGGATAGCCATCACATGGCCGCCACCTATGCTTTTCTTGATGTCACTCTCTGCCATCTTGAGCATGCCGCACAACTCATTCAAGCCCTTCTCAGCCCCGTGCATGTGGTAGTTCGAAACAAAGTTTCCATAGCTCGGAGGTAAAGAGGCAAGAATGAAATCAGTGGCCAACTCTTGGCCAAGTGGGAAGCCCAGCTTCTCCAACCTCTGTGTGTAACCAACCATCTTGATTACATGCGGCCTTACTGATGCTCCTTCTGCTAGCTTAGTTTCAGCAAAGGCCTTGGACACATTGAACCTTTCAGTCCTGGCCTGAGTCTGGAACATGTCCCGTAGTGCCACGATCATATCGTGCACCGCATGGTTATTCTCAAACTGCATTTGCAGCTCGGGTTCCATGCAAGCTAGCATGAGACAGCTCACTTCACGGTCGTTATCAACCGCTCTCCTGTAAGCATTACCCTCAGCAGCAGGGGCACTTGCAATAGGCTCCTCTGGCAGTGGGTTATCTAGAACATCTTCCTTGTTAGCTGCCCTGAGAACAATTCTAAGGTTGCAGATCCAATCCGCGTAGTTTGTCTCATTTAATTTGTTGCTTGTTGGTATTTGTTAACGCAAACAGATAAATCCGCGAGCGCACAGATACCGCTGTAGCTTTCACCCGGAGTATTCCGAGGTATCGATTTCCACAGGGAACGAGAAGTGAACTAGAGAGGAGCCAAAGTCAACAAAAGAGAAGGTAGAAAGGATGTTTTTGTAGGAAGAGAGGGTCTCCTAAGGTATTCCTGGGATTACTAGATGCTAAAGGGTTAGGCTCACTGTTGGCATTTCTTACGCTCAATAGAATATGGTTCCGCAAGCGCACAGAATCACCGCTGTAGCAATTCACCTTCGAGCATTCCACGGTATCATATATTTCCTCAGGGAAGCACTTTGGTTAAAGAGTATCGAAGAATCGAATGACAAACTTTACTAGAGATATCAACCGACTAACTTAGTGGGGGTAAGCCTGATATGATAGGATAAGATAATGGCCAACGATGACCGTCTGACACAGGAGACTCTAATCCTTAGAGAGGTTAGCAGCTAGGAGGACAACGAGCGAGAAACACTCCTAAAACACTCCTAAGACTAGACCCAATGGAGAAGGCAATAAACATCTCTGAAGAAGATGTCTTTCAATTCACCTAGGAAACAGATCCGGGCGGCCACCTCAAGCTCAACGAAGAAGAAAAACCGCAACATCTTCTTCTTAAGCTGAAACCGCTACCTCCTACGCTGAAGAACGCCTTCTTCCGACAACAATAGTAGCATGCCAGTCTTCATCAGTGACAAGCTGACAGAGAGTGAGACTCGGCGGCTCGTTGGAGTCCTAGAGAAAGTATCGGTCCGTCATCGGGTATTCTCTCCAGGACTAGAAAGGGGATCTACCCCAACTTGTGCACCCATCGCATTTTTATAAAATCGGACCATAAGTCATCCTGAGAGCACAAGTGATGGCTGAATAATGCGATGAGGAAGGTATGAACTAAGAGGTATTGATACTATTGCACGCGGGCGTCATCAACCCCGTGTAAGACAGTGTTCTGGTCAGGCTAGTTCAAGCGGTCCCAAAGAAGGGAGCAATCACCTCTGGAGTAGAGCGCTCATATCCCATAGGGAAGTCATCAAGGACATGTATTGATAGTCAACAAGACTATCCGAAATGACCACTATCCTCTCTCCTTCTTTGATGAGATGCTTGAACGACTGACTAAGCACTCATTCTTTCAATACCTTGACGGATATTCTGGTCATCACCAAATTCGTATGACCAAGTAAGACTACCTTCACCTGTCCCTACGTCACATTCGCCTACCGGTGAATGTCGTTGGTCTTTGCAACACACCTGCTTTACTTCAAAGGTGTAAGATGGAGACTTTCTCTGACCAAATCGAGAGCATCATGAAGGGTTTCATGGATGATTCCTTAGTCCCTGGCAAGGATTACCTTGAGAATTCAGACAAAATTCTCAAGAATTGCCAAGAAACACACTTCGACCTTAATGGGGAGAAGTGTCTCTTTATGGTCAGAGAAAAGGTTGTCCTCGGACATTGAGTGCCATGAGGCACTGGTTTCTTCACCCATCATGTATCCTCCCGATTGTAAATTTCCTTTCGAGACCGCGTGTGATGTAAATGACTACGCCGTCGGAGCAGTGCCGGGTCAATGCATGGATAATCAGCATTATGCCAAATCTTATTCAAGTAAGACATTGACCGGAGCTCAGTTATGCAACAATGGAGAAGGAATTTCTGGCATTGGTATTTGCCTTAAGTTCAGCTCCTACTTGGTTGGTGCTAAGGTGATAGCATACACGGATCATGCTACACTAAAGCACCTGTGATCAAGAAGTAGGACAAGCCACGACTCATCCGTTGGATTCCGCTCCTACAAGAATTAGATCTGGAAATTAGAGATAAGGAAGGAGCAGAAAATTGTGTGGCTGCTCATCTCTCAAGAATTCAAGAAATCGATTGACTTCTCGAGAGATGATACTCTTTTGGAGATCACTATATCCAGTCCAAGGTACAGAACTAAGTGAATTTTATGGAGACAGGATATATATCTCTAGATGAAGACAAGAAGAAGTTATATACACCTCAGCAAATACCACTCTTGGGAGAACCCCTATCCATTCAAAGTCTGTGCTATTGGTTTACTCCAATCGCTGCATCCCGCCATGTGAGACCCGCAAGATTCTTTAGCGTGCTACTCCTTACAATAAGGATGACACTACGGAGTATTCTGTATCTATGCTTAGATTCGGCAGAATGCATAATTCTAGCCAACCAAGTTTTGAGACGCTAAAGAATCTGTGCGGTGCCCACTGAAGAGCAACCTTCAGTTGGAAGTAATCAACATACGGGAGTTCACTACGTGAGTCTTTCCCTATGTCAGAGCAAATGCATCTTGGAGGCCAAGGACTATTTGTCCAAATGGATGAAGCACTTCCTGTGTTGCAGCCGACTCGAAGAATTCAAAGAAGATGCTTAAGGAAATCATATTTCCATGCTTTGAATTTCCAAGAGTCATGTTTGGTGGTGAAGGATCACACTTCACAAGACAAGACCTATAGGAAGTGTCAGCGAGTTGAGAGTAAAACCATCCGGCTGCTACTCCATACCATCCCTATACCAATGGCTAGGCAGAAACATCTAACAAGAAGATCAGAAACCTTCTGCAGAAGATAGCGAATGCCATGGGGAAAGGATGGAATAGCACGATACCCGAGGAACTCTGGGCATTTTGAATAGCCTTCAGGACGCTGATAGGACAAACACCGCACCAGCTGATCCATGGCAAAACTTGCCATACACCAGTTGACCTTGAGTTCATATCCCATGGGGCAATTAAGAGGTGAAAAATGGATCTCCAATCAGCATGGTTAAAAGTCAAATCCAATGGGCTGAATTGGATGAATGGAGGAAGTAGGCTTACCACAGCTCCCAGCTCTACAAGGAACGGATGAAAAGATGACACGATGAGCGAATTAAGATCAAGCAATTCGAAATGGGAAAATAAGGTACTACTCTTTAATTCCCACCTTCATTTGATTGGTTGTGATAAGCTTAGAAGTAAGTGGAAAGGGCCTTGTCTAGTGAACCCTCCAGGACAATGACGGGAATATTGAACATGTTCCTCGAGCCCGAACTACCGGAACTCAAAGAAATAGACGTCTACGAGTTATCCGAGCTAGATCCCCCGTCTATGGTCATCGCCAGACCTTAAATGTGCCTTACCCTAGTCTAGGATAATGGGTGCCAGTTTATTTCTCAAGTTTTGTTTTAGTAGCGCACTGTTATGCTTGAAAAAAAATTAAAATAAAATGAATGCTTCATGTTTGTGCTTTAGTTGGTTGGTGCACATTTGTGTGCCAACCGACCCCCTATTCTAATATTTTCATCAAGTGCACAGATGAACATCATGAATGTTACTGAGACGGACTCCTTGGCAAAGTTGAGCAACTCATGATCAGGTAGCCAGCCCAAATCTGTGCTTAACCAAAACCATCGACATGACGACTCGTCACGGAGGTTTGTGACCCCATCTTTCTTTTCCCTCCTGATTTTCATTCAAATCAGTTCTAAATGAAATATATAAATTAAAATTTGTATGAAACTCATGGAAGAGATGAATTCACACATGATTTCCAAAGGTGCCTAAGTTTTATTCCTTATGCGAGTACTCGTTACCTTTGGAACTTATTACATGATAGGATCACTAGAACTTTTGTTTATTGACCCTCACGATATAATGAAATGAGAGACATGTTCTTTCTAATTTGAAGTCTTGGAGTGTTTCTTTAAAAAGTTAAAAAGAGGCAACTCTCATTCACTTTCAACCATACAAAGTCCTATCCAGAGCCATACATGAATAGAATTGAACCCACATAGCTATCTTTTGACATTTTGAGCTTGATCAAACATCGTTGCCTTTCGAGAAATGTCATGATCATCGAGTACTTTGGTCATCCACTGTGCACATTCATTAATAAAGTCCGTCAAAAGTGGTTCACCAAAAGCTCTCCATCCCCCTGGAAAAAAAGAGAGAGCAACAATCTTACTCGAGCAAAAAAAAAAAGAAAAAAAAAAGAGTACAAAGGGGAAAGATGGAGAAGCCAAAGTTAAAAACCACTCAAATGGACATTCATCCCTCACACACACGTGCACATGACCAAGTTCTAAATATGACATGATCTCTCAAAGACAAGATCTTTGATCTTGCAAAATAAATGAGGAAGATATGCAAGTTCATCCTTACCTTTAGCTACACAAAAGCCTTCTTAAACTTAGGAGAGGTTTTCTCTAAAAGACCTTAGTGAGGTTCAAACACAAAATGAGGGATTGAGAGTAAGTTGAAAGAGATGAGAGCATGCCTCCTATTTTTAAAATCTTGCAAAACCTCCAACTACAGAGAAAAGGAAGTGAATCATGTTCTCCATCGAGTTGTTTTGGGGATCAATATTCGAAGGTGAAGGTGTTAGCTACCTGGAATCCAAGGTATGAGGAAAGCTTAAAAATAAATCTTATGCATTCTTTGAGTTCATGAAACCAGGCTTCGCTCTTTTTCGACCTTTTTGCTCGGGGCGAGCAAAGTCTGGCTATGGAGGTGTGTTGGCGTCGATATCGTTGATTTTCGCCGCCAACGCTCTGTCTGATTTCATAAAACAAAGGTCATAATCATGCCAAATTCACTTATATTAACGAGTTCCATTAGTTTTGGTGAGTATCAACAGGTGTGAAATTTGGCCAAAATGGGACAAAACCCAGGCCGGCCGGCCTATCCACCTTGGCAATTCAGGCTCATCTTTGGTCAGAGTGCTCATGAGTGCAAATACAAGCCAATCCAATGTGGTTTCATACAAAATGAACAAACCAAGACCGAAAGGCTTGAGCCATGACAAGTTGGGTCCACCTGCATCGAACAAACTCAGAACCAAGTCCTAAACCAACTTGAGGAGGAAAATACAAGCGATGATTGACACGTCGGTGGAACGAAGAGCTGAGGGGGGACAACCCCAGGCCGGTCGGCCTAAGACGGGCCGCCCGGCCCCTAACTGCCTCGCTTCGGACCAAGCCAATGCAACCGACATCTACAAGTGATCCAGAACGTCCAACAAAAAGGCGGCACAAAACAGACGACACCCCAGGCCGGCAGGCCTAGGGGAGGCCAGCCGGCCTAGCACTTACACCCGTGAAGCAAAACCAACTGCCAACCGACTCCAGGAGAGGATCAGAGCCATTGTCCGAAAGGCGGTGGACACGTGGCAGCATCCCCAGGCCGGCCGGCGTAGGGCAGGCTGGCCGGCCCCACTTGGAAGCCTCTCAGGCTGGGGCTTGGCGTGGAAGCTAAGAACAACTGTATTACCTACTTTCAACCGACTCTACCTGTAGTAACTGCCAGAACCGACCTTAGGACGGCTATAAATAGAAGCATCATCCATCACTTCAAGACACACCATTTGGAGAAGAGAAGAGTCCAAGCAAGATGTAGTCCACTTAGTAGAATAGGGAGAGTGTGAGGTGAGAGTCTTGGCGAAAGCCAAGGCAAAGGAGCGGTGCCGAGTTCTCTCAGCCTTACTCCAGTTTGTAAGCCACCTCAGAAGAATGGAATATCTTTTTTAGTGAGGTTCCTCGTCTCTCGTCGATATCTCGCTAGTCTTTCTCTTTACTTCAGTTACTTGTTTACTTTCTGTCATTGATCTGCGGGATCCCTAGTCTGCGTAAGTAGCAAGTTCTACTTATTTGAGAGTGATTTCTGTCTTGCAAGGAGGCAGGAGTGCGTAACTCGGTAGTGTTAGGCGTGGTGCCTAGACTTGGTTAGTTACATAGGGTTGTGTTCCACCCCACGGAACCGTTGTGGTAGTCGACAGGTGGTGACAGCCCTGTCCGTCCTTTGTCGTCCACCACATTTGGGTGTTTTCACAGCAGTAGTTGCAGGTTGCTGTTGGACTCCCCTCTCACCCCTTTCTGAAGTCCTTCCTCTTCCAGCCGCCGAAGCAGATCAAGATAGTTTAGTTGCAAGTCTTCTGGGTAATGAGTTGGCTAACCGACATTAGACCATCTACCCACTTATCTCTGTTCCCCTGGTGGGTCCGGTTGAACTAGTTCTAGGTTTGGTCGAAGCTTTACCGTTCCTTGGATTCGATATCCCAGGTATACTCCCTGGTGGAAGCTACAATCGGTCTCTGTGCGCTTGCAGAGTAATTCGTATAGGCTTAGGAGTGCCAACAGCGGTTACGGTCTTCCACCGTGTAACTGCATCCTGCGAAAGAGGTGGCTTCTGTGCAGATTGTCTTGCCCGCACAGCTACCGCACTCTCACTTTCTTTCGGGATCACTTTCGGTTGCTCGGATAGCTTCCCCGTGTCATGGTTAAGGTAGGATGGTGTACCTGCATCCTACGGAAGATGTGGTTTCTGTGTGGATTGTCTTGCCCGCACAGCTACCGCACTCACAATTTCTTTCGGGGTCACTTCCGGTTGCCCGGAAGTTTCCCCGTGTCATGGTTAAGGCAGGATGAGGCCAGCCGAGTTACTTTAGTTTCTAGCAATTCATTGAAACTCAACTGATGTTTAATAGCAGAGTTAAACCCATCTTGTTGCATAGCCAAAGTCTCAAGAATTTTATCATTAGCAAGAAATTTCTCACTAATGTTGTCAATAATTTGTTTTTGGCCATTCATGAAGTCTTTAAGCGAGGGCTGAAAACTATTATTAAAATTGATACCTTGCTGTTGGCCGAAGGGGAGGTCGGGCTTAGAATTCCAACCTTGTCGAAGACGACATTCTGAGTCATTGGGAGTGTTGTTCCCAACGGAGTTCTCATCCTCTTGAGTGAATGGGCAAGATTTGCCCGAGTGTCCAGTATTGCCATATTTCTCACATGTCATCTGAGACTCAGTAGTCTGGTTGACCTCCTGGTGCAGAGATTCCTGCTTTTCCATGAGAAGATCCATCCTGGCTGCCATCATATCGACACTGTTGATTTCATGTATTCCTTTTGCATGAGCCGGCTGCCTATCTCCCTTCCAACTCTGGTTGGAAGCAACCTTGTCGATGAGCATTCTGGCTCCTGCAACATCGAGGGAGAGGAATGCTCCTCCCGCTGCTGCGTCCATGTGATCTTGCGATCGCTGGTTCATGCCATGGAAGAAGTTCTAAATGATAAGCCATTCCTCCATGCCATGGTGTGGGCATGCTGCAATGTATTCCTGAAGACGTTCCCAGGCTTCCGGGACTGTCTCATCCTGGAGTTGTTCAAAACTGGAAATCCTATTCCGAAGGGCATTGGTCTTGCCCACCGAAAAGCACTTGACAAGGAAAGCATTGGAGCACGCATCCCAAGTATCGAACATGTCCTTGTAGGTGTAGAACCACGTCTTTGCTTTCCCAAGCAAAGAGAATGTGAAGAGTCGAAGACGAACAGTATCCATCGTAGTGCCTTTTGGGTTGATTATGCTGCTCCCTTCCAGAAAATTCTGTAGATGAGCGTGGGCATCCTCTGATGCCTTTCTGCAGAAGGGACTTGCTTGAACTATGTTGACAAGCCCAGTCTGTATCTCAAAGCCATTAGTGCCTTGGTTATTGTTCAGTCCAGTAGGGATATGGCTAGTGGACGGGGCTGAGAATTGACAGAGTGTCTTCTGAGCCATGGGTATTGAAGCTGGTGTTGTCAAACCTTGATCCTAAGAAAATTTCTTCTGATTGGACGACTATGCGTCAAATAATCCACCCAATTATTTCTGGATCTGAGTTGAAGTGATATGGTTGATCAAAATTGGTCCTGCACTGCTCTGCAGAAATCACAAGGATACCGAGAGCAATGGTAATCCCGCTAAAATTAGTGGTGACAAACTAGTAAATTTTATCAAACTATTCAACGAAATCTTTAGCCAATTGCTTCCCCGGCAACGGTGCCAGAAATGCTTGTTGGCGTTTCTTACGCTCAATAGAATATGGATTCCGCAAGCGCATAGAATCACCACTGTAGCACTTCACCTTGGAGTATTCCAAGGTATCGTATATTTCCTCAGGGAAGCACTATGGTTAAAGAGTATCGAAGAATCGAATGACAAACTTTACTAGAGATATCAACCGACTAACTTAGTGGGGGTAAGCCTGATATGATAGGATAAGATAATGGCCAACGATGACCGTCTGACACAGGAGACTCTAATCCTTAGAGAGGTAAGCAGCTGGGAGGACAACGAGCGAGAAAGACTCCTAAAACACTTTTAAACTATCGAGCTAGCCTCTCTAGACTAAACCTTGCTTCTAACTAGTTATCGGGAACCAAGAGCTTACTTCGGCTGCTGGAAGAGGAAGGACTTCAGAAAGGGATGAGAGGGGAGTCCAATGGCAACATGCACTACTGCTATGAAAACACCCGAACGTGGTGGACTACAAAGGACGGATAGGGCTGTCACCACTTACCGACTACCACAACAGTTCCGTGGGGTGGAACACACTTTCTAGCTAATACTAAGGTTAGACACCACGTCTGCACTCGGTGTTAGGATTTCTCTTGTCACGAACAAGAGAAATCCCCCTCAACCTAGGGAACTAACTTGAGCCTCCCTAGTCCGGGCGAGAAAACCCGTAAGGTAAGA
This sequence comes from Panicum virgatum, assembly GCF_016808335.1. Classification (NCBI taxonomy): domain Eukaryota; kingdom Viridiplantae; phylum Streptophyta; class Magnoliopsida; order Poales; family Poaceae; genus Panicum; species Panicum virgatum. Next base: position 46,776,345 of record NC_053147.1, on the reverse strand, counting down.
TCCCGATAAACAAGATAGGTACAAAGCCTAAGCTAGAGAATTACTTCCGCACACAAGTAAGATAACTTGGAAAGGTAAATAAAGGCGGAAAGTAAAGCTGACTCAAAAAGATAAAGAAGATAACTTATATTGAAAAATGTCAAAGGAAAAGATACAAGAGCTTATACCCGACTTCCGATAACGACTCCGGAATCTCGAGACAAGCTCGACTCGACTCTAACTCCCAGACTACCTAACCTACTCTAGAAACAAAGAATGAGAGAAGAGAGCTCCTTTTTGTGTGTCTTGAAGTGATGGATGGTGCTTCATTTTATTGCCCTCCCAAGGTCGGTTCTGGCGATTACTGCAGGTAGCATCAGTTGAAAGCAGGTAATACAGTTGTGCTTGACTTCCATGCCAAACCCCAGCCTGAGAGGCTTCCAAGTGGGGCCGGCCGACCTGGGGATGCTGCCACATGTCCACCGCCTTTCGGATAATGGCTCTGATCCTCTCCTGGAGTCGGTTGTCAGTTGGTTTGGCTTGACAGTTGCAATTGCTAGGCCCGCTGGCCTAGGGGAGGCCGGCCGGCCTCCCTCTGGCCCATTTCAGCCTCCTATTTTGCCGATGTCTCGCTCCTCAGTTGTGCATTGTCCAGGGAAGTGGGTTGCTGAAATACTTCTGATCTCGGGCTGCTTTGTGGGTCTTTGGCTAGATGTTGAAGCCTTTCGGTGCATCCAGTTGAACCACAGCCCAACCCTTGACTCAGACCCTCATGAGTGTGTCTCATGGCCACTGGATCGAAGTCGGGGCATTGCTCTTGGAGGTGCTAGGCCAGCCGGCCTAGGAGAGGCCGGTCGGCCTGGGTTTCTGCCCAATTTTGGTACACCTGCTCCTGCAATCAAAACTCATCCAAAACTTGTGGAATTTGTTAGAAATAAGTAAAATATGTATGGAATATGGTGTGAAGATCATTTTATTCCCAAGAAGTTGACGGTCAAAATGGAAAATAATGGCCGTCAACACTCACTAAACTTCACTTACTTCGGAGCGGCGGTACCTTTCCGATCCTCGAAAAGACTGGGAAAAGGTGATCGGGGTCATGCCGCCAATAGCCCTACAAAAACACCAACCCGAACGTGGTGGAATACAAAGACCTGGTCCGAGCTGTCACCTCCGGGGCTACCACAACTATTCGTGGGGTTGGGCGCAAACTCAGGTAAACACAAGCCTAGACACCACGTCTATGCTAATGATTACTACTCTAACCCAGTACCTAGACTAGAGCACTCGGTCGAGCGGAATTCCCGTAAGTGATATAAAGCAAGAACTGAATTTAGACAAATAATAAGCTCAGAAATATCAAAAGATAACCTGGATGCAACTCGAGTTCAAGCAGATCCGTAGAGGTACAAAAGCTGAGGAGATTCCGACAAACCCGGCTCCTCCTCTCTTCTACTCTCACTCTCCTCTTTTCTAAATATACAATTAGGTGGAGAACACCTAGAGGGACACTACTACAAGAATATGATGGAGAAATGAAGCTCAAGTGTGTAGGTGTGTGTTGTGGGAGGAGAAAATGGCCTCTATTTATAGGGGAGAGGTGCTAGGAATATTCCTAATAGCTCCCTTGCATGCAACCGACCTCCTGCAGACAACCAACTTCCCTAGCGTCGGTATCCCCCTCCTCCACCGACCTATAGCGAAAACCGTACAAAAACCACGCTCCAGGGGCGAGAACCAGAGCTGAACCGAGAGAAACCCGCGCTGTAATGCATTTCTGGGAAGAAAACCGGACCTCTGGCGACTGGACCGGCCAAAACTGGGGGCTGACCCGTGCCTCGGGCTCCTGGACCGGAAACCGCCTCCAGCGCACCTGTCGCAAGCTGCCACGTGCCCCCTGCGGGTCAGTTCGGCGGGGCGGTCACACACGCCAGTGCGCCTCCTGCGCGTTCCCGGCCTAGGCTGCTGGGCCCGCCTTGCCAGCGGTAGCGCGTCGTGCGTGCCTGCGCGTGCGTTCCCGCGCGGGAAGCCCCCCCAGGGCCACGTGTCGGTGTAGCATCGGTTCATTTGAACCGCTGCGGGCGTGTGCGTTCAGCGCGGCGAGGGCTGCCTGGGCCTTGGCCCCCGCCCGTCAGCTGCTGGCGTTGACCGGGGGTGCTGACGTCAGCGGTGATGTCAGCACCCCTTTTTAATTTGCAAAATTCATATCTTTTTATTGGGAGCTCCAAAAATAGTAAATTATATGTCCATTTTGATCAGCGCAACGAGCTCTTCGCATTGGTGCACCTTATTTTCCCATTTGAGATAAGTTTTACCTATGAAAATTAGAGATTCCTGCAAAACACTTGGGAGCATCGAAACTCGTGGAATGTTGTCAAATTAGCATACTTCGGCGGTCAAATTTTATGTGATAACGACCGTCAACATTGCTCTCAAGTATGGAACGTAAAGCAAAAAGTTGGTTTTGAGCCATTGATCTACAACAAATTAAATACAAAATACTAAGACAAAAGTATTCATGATGGAGTAAACGACATTAAACAATTTAATAAAAATTACTCCCACTAAAATCAATATCCCTCTTTCGATTCTTAGTGATTCAAGACCCACAACTAACACATCTACTAGTGAGCTTTTGCATCACTGCTAGAAGATGAGGTAGATCGATAAGCAACTCTTGCTAATCATATCTCATATGACTCTTGTTGTTGGGTGACATCTCCATGTCTCACTCCCAACCTTTATGCCCCAAGGTCCTTAACCATTAAGATGACTTTGTCAAGCTCACCAACCCTTTATGCATGCATGTATCCGATACAGCCTATCTAGTCAAGGAAAACCAGTGGCACCCTAATTTTATAGACCCACCACCAATCGTACAAGACATGGGACAGTGCAAGGTTTAGTTGGTAGGGTGTTGGCGCTCCTTAAGTACCCATTTTATTATATAATTAGGAGTGGTTTTGGTAATTTCTTCGGGATGATTCATGTACTAACCCGCCACTTGGCACCCGAACTTGACTGTTTTCGATTTTGTCTTGGATTTTGGAGCATGTTGCATTTTGGCAGAAAATTGGACATTTTCGGAGATGTTTTGACACAGGGTCACAACTGGGCTAAGATGAAGAATAAGGAGAAGAGCTCGCACGCGAAAGATGGAGCCGAAAGAGGCCAGAAGGAGCCCAGGCCGGCCGGCCTGGAGCCCTTAAGCCGGCCAGCCTAGCCCATTCCAGGGCCCAATCGGCCTCAACTTTCTTCAGCGCGAAGTACTCATCAACCCTAGCCAGTGTTTTACCAAATCCATCGACAAGAGCCGCCTATATATGCCCCGAAGCCGCCGTCAAGAAGGGGAGATCATCCAGAGACAATCAGAGATCCATTCGAGTTAGACAAAAGAGAAAGGCAACACCGGAGGCCTCATCGTCCCTCGGCGCCGCTGCAAGTTGGAGGACAGCAAGGGATCCATCCCTTGCCGGAGATTACGTCACCATGATCGACTACGCTTCGCCTAGCTTCATGGGGTAAAGTCCTCGTTTGTTCATGGGGTTGTAAGGAGATCTTGAGTTGTAATTGCCGAATCCTTTATGAGATTGATCTATCCTGATTCTTGTTGATGATGCTTTAATGCTTAATAGATCGCGACTTGGATTTGGGTTTGCTTTACTCTTGCATGGTTTACTTAGATTACATCAACTATCGTGTTCTTGTTGTTCGTTACCGATTATCCTCATGTAGTGACAGTATGCGGGAGGGAAAGGTTTTGATCTTGGAACTCACCTTTGGTAGATTAGATCTGTTCTTTGTTGCTCGGCGATTACATCTCTAGTGATCCTAGACCCTATGGACAAATGTTCTTCATATCTTGTGCACACACCTATCATTGCTCACTAGTCTAGATTAGATTAGATTGGTTAGATTAGATCTATTTCACACTCAATCACTCAATATAGATCTTTTACCAATGTCATTAGTGCTTAGTTAAGCATAGTAGAATGTTTGTTCTGTGGATTGATAAACCTTGGGGGAATACTCTAAGGGAAAAGCTACACGATCCGTGCGCTTGCGGTACATAAATTGGGGCGCTAAGGAGCGTCAACAAGCTTTTATAGTGCTGTTGCCGGGGAACAAGCGATTTTGCTACGTTTAACTTTGTATTAATTTTGTTGGTTACTAACACCTAACCTTTTCCCTAAGAAAATTTTTGTTTTTGTTTTTGTTTTGATTGTCTAGATGACCCTTCTCATTCAACACATGGAGGAAGGAGAAAAATCACTAAGGGATTATGCAAGCCCGCGATCGGAGGACTTCGACATGCAAAAATCAAATTCGGTGTTGCGAGCCACCGAGTACGAGATCAAGCCTCAAATCTTCAAGATGGCAGCGGCAAACCCCTTTAGAGGAGATGAGACAGACAACCCATATAGACATATCGAGTGGTTCACAATGCTATGCAACACGGTACAACAAGACGGAGTTCTGCTAGCTTGGTTTAGATGGAATCTCTTCCCATACTCACTTGCGGAAGAAGCGAGAAGATGGTTTGCACTTGCATCCTTCGAGGTAAAAGGAAATTGGGATGACTTGATGAAGAAATTTTGCGAGCGGTTCTTTCCATTAAGAAAGGTTCAACATATTCGGAAGCAAGTGATCAACTTCGCGCAAGGAGAAAAAGAAGGGATAGATCAAGCATGGGATAGATTCAATGGATTGATTGAACAAGGACCAAAGCTCGGATTTTCCGGTGATGTACTCTTGCATACCTTTTATTTTTCCCTAGCCCCCGAGTGCATGCAATTTGTTCAAATGTGTGCAGGAGGAGATCTCATGGAGAAAACACTCACGGAAGCCACCCAACTCCTACAAAAAATAAGCAAGGGTGCAGCCATGCGAAGAGATTGGGAAAAATGATGTTCGGTAAGCTCCGAGGAAGAATCTCAAGTGCGGGTGCTTGCTGGAATTTTCAGAAAAGAGACATCGGAAGTGAGGGAAGAACAACCGAAGCATGGGAAAGTCATACAGACAAACCACGATGAAGAAGCATCGATCTGGAGTGCAACGAAAGACGACCCGGAAAAGAAAGGAAGAACCTTGGGCACCGGCAAATCGCTAAGGGAATTCGAGCAAATGGATTGGATACCAATTGGCTTCGGAAGATTGTTTGACAAAGCAAGACCGCATCGAAATCAACGAGGAATAGCGAAGGTGATAGCGGAGGACTTTCTGCCGGATAATCACACGGGATATACATTTGGCAAGGAATCGGCCGGCGATATTATTCGGAAACTTTTTGAAGAAAAAGAGGAAGAGATTGACTTGGACGAAGTGCTGGAGGTCAAAAGGATCATGGGAGTGAAATCGGAATCATCACCCTACGCGCACAAAGCCCAAGTATATGCGATTGGAAGCAATCAAGGCGAAGGTAATCCATCACCCACACCTCGTGTTGATTGCATGATAGACGGAGTAAAATGTTGCAATGTTCTATGTGACGTTGGCGCCCATGTTAGTGTGATGAGTTCCAAGGTTTATGTTGGGCTTTTTAACGAAACACCGAACCTAGATGCTACAATCATTAAATTGATCATGGGCGATGGTAGATTAATCAAACTACTAGGAGTGCTTAGAAATCTAAATGTTGCTATAGCGGGTAAAGATATTCCTACAGACTTTTTTGTGATTAATGCTAGTGATGATGAACATGAAAGCATAATCCTTGGAAAACCCTTTCTCAAATTAGTAAATGTGATTCTAGATGTTGGAAAAGGGATTGTCACTTTTGATCAAGATGGAGAGAAGCATAACAAGTGAAACATGATGATTATGAATACTGTTGTATGATTAATGTTTTCACTACTATCCATGTGTAGAGATGGATGCTCACCTAGAATGGATAATTAAACTAGAATATGGGAAAGCTAAAATCTGAAATTAAGGACCTACTCTTAGTGGTTTTTCAGCAAAACAAACCCCTCAAGCCAAAAAGCCTTGCATGTCTAGATAAGTGGACTAAGTATATCCAATAGTCGGGTAAGCCTTGCTGATTAGTATACTCAGCCTTGCTTGTGGCTTTATTTCAGGTAATGCTTTTGAAGATTTGTTTGCTAGTTTAACTACTTTACCTCTGGGTTGGTCTGTCATGTGGGACGGTCCCTCAGCTAGCACTGATACTGATCCTACCGTTTGATGTTTCGTACAGGCTTTATCGTGACATCATATTATCACTAGTTATCGTATTTTTATCCTTCCGCTGCAATAATGAACTCTGATGAACTGTTGTAGATAATACCTTTGTAGTACTTGTCTTATTTTCAGAACCATTTTGTAATAATTAAATTCTGCTGCAAACTCTGTAATGTATGAGACTATTAGAATACCCCCCTAGCTATGCTATATTTAGAGTTAGACATGCTTTATTTTGTATCTATAGCCATGTAGGCACGCTTTCATAAAGTGTGTTAGAAGCGTCTTCATATGCACTGTGTCAGGCTTCGTAGAGATGAATTCATTAAGTGTGTCAATATAAGGAAAGACGTTTCATAGATACGCTAGATGCATGTGTACACACAATGATACATTTTAATAGAGACATATGTAAATCGTGTCTATTGGTGTTGTTACACAGTATAGTAACACTTAACTACATGTTAAGAAATGTAGACACGATCATGTAGAAGGCTAGCAAGAAGAAGAAAAATCAAATAGAATGTAAAAATAAATAGTTGGGGCTGGGAATCGAACTAGTGACCCCCTAATTTCCAAATCAAACATCCAAACCACTGCGCTAATCAAGTAATTTCAGTTTTGAGTCATATACAATATCTTTTGTATCACCCCAAATAGCATATCTACAAGCCTATGAAATAATTTTTTGATATGCTTAAAATCGTGTGTACCATGTACACACAGTTGAAAGCATGTCTATCAATGTATCAATTTGATACATTTTAAGTATCATGTCATGAAGCGTCTTTAGGTCTATATAGACAATTATTTGTTGCACTTTACAATGTATCTAGATGATAGCAACGATTAAAAGCGTGTGTAACACCATGTTAAATTGAGATGATTTTCAAAGTGTGTCAAAAAAAAACATCTTTACATACCTTGTGACGTTGAAAGTGTAATAAATATCGTTTCATGTTGCCGCGTTTCTAAAATCGTATCAATATGCATGTGTACAACCCAGTGTAGAAACACATTTAAGTGCTGTTACAAACAAAACGTACCTAAAGGGGGTTTTTCTAGTAGTGAGGTGTTCTGTGTTGTACTCTCTGGGCTCGCCTTTGTGCGAGTTGTTGCTTGTTGGATCCTGGTTAGCATGGCTTTAATCGAGATTTTACTCGAGGAAGTGTCGTAGTAGTGCGAGTTGGATCAGACTTGCCGAGCAACGATGATTAGCGCACTCGGGTCAGTTTTCCTTTGGTTAGTTCCGCCACAAAACCAAAGACAAAAGCATCACACGATCGCGTATGCTAGCAAGACACTTACAGGAGTTCAGCTCAACTATGCCACTACGAAAAAAAAAAACTATGCAACTACGAAAAAGGAGCTCCTAGTAGTTGTCTTTGCTATTGACAAGTTTAGGTCCTATTTAGTTGGATCAAAGGTCGTAGTCTATACTGACCATCCTGCACTAAAGTATCTTCTCACAAAGAAGGACACTAAACCAAGGCTTATCAGATGGATTCTCTTACTCCAAGAATTCGACTTGGAAATCAAAGATAAGAAAGGAGTAGAGAATTCGGTGGCGGATCATTTATCGCGCACGAGCATAGCTGAGACAAAGGAACTGCCGATAAATGATTTCCTACAGGATGACATGCTCCTCAAAGTGGAAACTTCGCACCCCTGGTATGCAAACATCGTAAACTTTATGGTTTCCAGTTACGTACTCCCAGGGGAGAACAAATATAAGTTGACCTATGAGGGCAGACGCCATCTATGGGATGCACCATACCTATACTGAGTATGTGCAGATGGGTTGCTACAAAGATGTGTACCAACAGCGGAAGGACAAAAGATAATTGAGAAATGCCATGTTGCACCATATGGAGGACATTATGGTGTTTTTCGCACCCAAGCAAACATTTGGCAGAGTGGATTCTTTTGGGCATCAATGTATGAAGATACTAAGAACTTCATACGAAGATGCCCAAACTGCCAGAAGCATGGAGGCATTACTGCTCACAATGTGATGCCCTAACATACAATCTTCAAAACGAACTTTTTGATGTATGGGGTATCAACTATATGGGACCCTTTCCAAAATCCCATAATTGCGAGTATATCTTAGTCGCTGTGGATTACGTCTCCAAATGGGTAGAAGCTTTGCCATGGAGGGCTGCGGATGCTAAGCACGCGTGAAATTGCTCCATGAGATTATTCTTCCTAGGTTTGGCACACCAAGGATGGTAATCAGCGATGGAGGGTCGCATTTCATTGATACGGCCTTCCGGAACTTTCTCAAGGAACTCCGGACTGAGCATAACATCAAAACCCCCTACCATCCTCAGACCAGCAGTCAAGCAGAAACATCTAATAAGCAGATCAAGAATATTCTGCAAAAGACTATTGATGAGATGGGAAGGTCATGGAGGCACAAGTTGCCAGACGCTTTATGGGCTTACCGTACAGTGTATAAGACTCCCATTGGTATGTCACCCTACCAGATCGTCTATGAGAAAACATGTCACCTACCCGTAGAGCTGGAGCACTGTGCACAATTGGCTATCCGGAAATTGAACATGGATTTAAAACAGGCTGGAGAGCATAGAATGAGGCAAATCTCAGAATTAGAGGAGTGGAGAGACAAAGCTTACCATAATGCCGCAAAATATAAGGAAAGAACCAAACGGTGGAACGATAAGAGGCTTAAGCCGAAGGTCTTCAACCTAGGGGACAAGGTGTTGCTTTTCAAGTCCAGGCTGAAGTTGTTTGGTCATGGAAAGCTCTGAAGCAAATGGCTAGGGCCATACCGCGTCATTGGCGTCTCATTGCATTCAGCGATAACGATATAGGACGACAACGGAAATACCTTTAAGGTAAATGTCCACCGCCTTAAGAGCGATAACGATATAGGACGATGATGGAAATACCTTTAAGGTAAATGTCCACCGCCTTAAGACTTTCCTAACCACAACAAAGCTCTTGATGAAGACATAGACGTGATCGATATCATCGATCATGGCTATATGCTTGATTAAGGGCCTTAATGGCCAAAGTAACTCGGGGGCCCACTTGAACTTCATCTTTTTTGGCCCCACCTATCACCTGGACCACCCTGGAGATCGCAGAAGTCGAAGGCGCGCGATCGAAGTCCCTATAGAAGGCCTTCCAAGGACGATAGGGCACCTTGGACAATAGCGGCAAAGCTACTCCTTAAGGAGAGCGTCACTGCGGCCTCCACCACGCTTCCCCCTGACGGAAGGGTTTCAGTGAAGGATGTGTTCTCCAGGATATGATTTAAGAGAGCTTCTCCTTCGGCTGTGGTTTTATGTGTGAACGACCCTCCGGTGGAGATGTCAAGCTGTACCGCAGATTCCTTGCTAAGCCCTAACCATAAGTGTTGAAGCAACACATGGTCAGCGATAGACAAGTTTGGGCCAGCATGAGTTAGCTTGGAAAACCTGGCCCAGGTTGCACCTATGGATTCCTTCTAATCCTGACGAAAGTCGAGGATCTCTTTTCGTAGGGAAGCAATGCGAGCAATCAGGAAGAACGCAAGACAGAACCTATCTCTTAACTCTTCCCATTGTCCGTTTACCTTCCCTACATTATGGGCGTACCATTGTTTCGCTCTCTCAGCAAGGGAGAAAGGAAACAACTTCCACCGAAGTGTTTCTTATGTCATGCCTGCGATTGACAGACATGAGCACAGCTGCTCGAACTCTCGTAGGTGGTGGTAGGGGTTTTCATCATCAAAACCTGAGAAGGATTGTTCCCGAACCATGGCTGTGAAGCCAGGGCAGAGTTCAAAGCTGGAAGCTATGATTGGCTTTGATGATTGTGGTGGTGTAAGCATCTAGGCCCTCAAGGTATGTTTCGGTGATTAATGACAACCATTATTGTGACTAATGAGTTTGTGCAGCTTAATAGATCATTATCGCTCATTTGGTCATATGTCAAGAGAGGCCCCTCAATTTCGGTCATTCAAAAAGGCGATCTCGGCTTTTAACTTATATTTGTCAAGGCTAAGGATCTTTCTAGTCCTAAGTGTCACAAGGTTGAGAAGGACACTTAGGTTAGTATAGGTTTTATAGTTTTGTAGTGATCGCACTATTAAGAGGGGTTCATGAGTTAGTAGCTTGATCAAACTTGAGTTGGCCCTAGAAATATTACACACTCACTCAAAAACAGCAAAAGATGGTCAATAGAAGTCAACACAACTCTTGGAAGAAGAAACAATCAAAGTCACATTCGAATCCAAGTCAAAACAGCTGAAAACAAAGAAAATCAGTAGCACCGGTTGAACCGGTGCACAAGCATCGGAGCATCCGATGCATGGCGGAAGGACCGATGCCCTGTCGGTCCATCTTCTCTGGATGAAGGCAGACATCAAGTAAAGCACCGGTTGAACCGATGGTCAAGAAGATAAGCATCGGTGCAATGAAAGTCCTTTGTTCCAGAGAGCATGTTTTGGTGGACTTCAAGCACCGGTTGAACCGACGGTTCAGAATCAAAGCACCGGTGCAATGAAAGTCCTTTGTTCCAGAGAGCATGTTTGATGGACTCCAACTTCTCTTCAGCACCGGTTGAACCGATGGTTCAGAAACAAAGCACCGGTGCATTGGATGTACTTTGTTCCAGAACGCTTGTTTGAGTTGATCAGCGAACCTCTTCAGCACCGGTTGAACCGATGCCCCTACGGAGCATGCACCGGTGCAATGACGCAAGCGTGGATACTGTGTCAGAACTCCAACGGCTACTTCTTTGACACAGAGAGACCGGTTGAACCGACGCCCATATTTTCTATACCGTCGGTTCTTCCGGTGGTCACGGTTTTTGTGCAGAAAACCTCCAACGGCTATGTGACCTCCTCCACTCTATATAAGGGTACCCCCTGGTTCATTTCAGTTGCCTTTGACACCTTGAAAACCTGAGGCCACCCTTGAGAAGAAGAAAAAGAGCTTTGAGCAAAAGAGAGAAGATCTAGTGCTTAGTTTGTGCTTCAACCTTGAAGAACTCATCCATTGCAAGTGTAGCAAGTGTGCTTGAGCTAGGGCCAACTGAGTGTAGGTCAAGTGAAGGCTTAGGAACTTGTTACTCTTGGTGTTTGGCAGCACCTAGACGATCTTGGTGATCGAAGTGTTTCTCGCGGAGCTTGCCAAGGATTGTGGGAGCCCGGAGAAGAAGATTGTACGTGGCTTGAGCTCCACCACGCCGGGATGGTGAACGGAGACTCTTAGTGAGCGCCCAAGTCTCGGTGACATGGGAGGTGACAAGACTCTTAGTGAGTGTCACAACGTGGATTAGGGGTGTGTGCCAACACATCGACACCACGGGAAAAATCCGGTTGTCTCTTGCACTCTCTTTCATTTCAAGCACTTACTTTCATGCTTTCTTTCATGTGCTTGACCCTAGAGATCATAGCTTAGCTCTACCTTGCTTAGTTTCATATCTTTGTTAGCTTGTGTAGTTTGCTTTGTTTAGCCGGTTGGTGAATTGAGCCTTACTAGCCTTGCATAGGTTAAGGTTGTTTTATTGATTTAGAATTTTGAAAAAGGCCCAATTCACCCCCCCTCTTGGTCCATCGATCCTTACAGGTGGCTCTACGAACTCGCCCTTGGGAGCAGAAAGGTTGTAGATAGAAATGTGCTCCATGGTGATAGAGAAGGATAAAAGAAGAGAAGAAGGTAAAAGAAAGGATACACGGGCAAACTAGGTTTGAAGATAACTACAGCAACTGTTCCCTGGCAACAGCGCCAGAAATGCTTGTTGGTATTTCTTAACGATCACAGAAAAGATCTGCAAGCGCATGAAAGATACCGTTGTAGCACTTCACCTGGAAAGTATTCAGGGTATCGTATTTTCTCAGGAAACGGAGGTGTAATGATCCTCTAGCTAGTTTACCCTTGAAGAACAAGAGGTAGGAGAGCTTTGGGTAGTGTGGTTTATCTAAAGATAAGGATCAAGGTAAGGTAAACTTAGGCTTTCACTCGCTCACTTCGAGCACCGGTCTGACCCAGGTACTGTTACGGACCTCTGGCTTGTAGCTCTACGCCATACTCGGACAGGGGGGAGTGCAGTAACCACGAAGCAGCTTCGTAGCGGACCGACGGGACTGTCACCACCCACGGTCTACCCCGCAATACTGTGGAATATGAGACAAACAAAGGCAATCTAGGGCCTAGACACCATGTCTAATCCTTCGATTACTACTCCAGCGTTGTACAGGGTTACCCGTCTTTATCAGGGGCCCTCTACCAGAGTATCCATTATGAGAACGGACGATGAACCCGTAAATTAATGAATAACTTAAGAATACCTTAACCAAGAACTTACCAGAAGACGAACTCTGAATACTTTCTCAAGCAAATTGTATCCGTTGAGGTACAAGTCGAAGAGAGGCCGACAAGTCCGGCTCTTCTCCGATCCTCCTACTCGCACACTCCCTACTCTAAAGATACAAGTGGAATTCCTACCACTACTTCTCCAACAAGTGAATGTGAATGGAATGGTGAGAGGGGTGAGTAGAGGCCCTTTTATAGCTTGAAAGGTCGGTTCCCGCCATCCTTAAATATGGAAACATTGATAACCGCCTTTGAGAGGATAAAGGAGAATCACGGACCAAGACGCACCTGGACTGGTGCCAGTCCAGGTTCGGCCGAACCAGTGGTTCTGTGACACCCTAGGTGTCTGCACATTAGTGTTGCATACCTTTTGTACATCTTGTGCTTGTTTTGCTTGAAAAATGACATTTTTGTAATTATTAAAGGTTATATGTGTAATATTGATTTTATGCAAGGGTCTTTCTAGAGTTTAATTTGAATTGGGTGTGCAATTATAGCTTTTGTGGAGGGTGTTTTTGAAAAATGTGGTGTAATCATTACATGGCAGAAAACTTTTCAAATCAGCCCAAGTTTGAAGTGAAATTTCATTGAAAAGTCAAGTTTCCTTTAAATTCAAATTCCCTTCTATGTTTTCAAATTTAGCTCTCTATCCTTTGACAAAATAAATTTTTGCACAACATCAAAGCTGTAGATCTTGAAAAGTTGAACAACTTTCATGTTGGGCACTTTTTCATTTGAACTTTAGTTTAAAAGTTATTGCATGTTTACAGTTTGGTCCCTGAATTTTTCAGAAATTGCAAACCAGCCCTTTTTTCCTTCCTCCAGCCCTCTCCTCTGTTTTTCTCTGCCGCCGCCACAGAGCCTGTCACCGGCGCCGTGGAGCCGCCTCACCGCCGCTCCTCCGCCCGATCTGACCCCCTAGCAAGCACCGCTTCGCCCTCGCGCAACTCCGAGACCATCTCCCCTCGCCCGAACCCCACCGGAGCCACCCCGCCGCCGTGCTCCGAGCTCCACCGGCCGCCGCTCGCCGTGGACCGACCTCCTCCCGCCCCCATTTCGCGACCCAAGAGCATCCCGAGAACCGCCTCGACTTCCTCTCCGTTTTCCCCCAACCCACCCCTCGCCGCCGGTGAGCCCCTCGCCGGAATTTGGCCGGTCAACCGCCGCCCCCTCTCTCTGACCCGGCCCAGGGACCTCGGGGTGGAAGAAACAAAACTCCAGGGTGTTATTTGAATAGGCCTAGACTCAGATGAATAGTGCTATAGGGGCTTGTTTGTAATAGTTTGCTGTGATCTTTGAAATTCAATATCAATTCGTGGAAAATTCGTAAAATAGCAAATCCAGATGTTTTGGAATCCTCTTGAAGAGCTCTATGCAGTAGAACCATAATATGGTAGGCTTTAGTTGCAAGTTTTTGCTGTAGAATTTGATTTGTGTTACTAGTGCATAAATATTAGTTGATTTATCTTTTTCTTATCTACTGTTTTAAGCCCTGTATTGCAGTGAAACTTTTATGGTAGTTTGTTCTTATAACACTAGTTTTTCTATAAAAATTTCATGATCAGTTCTCTGTGGTAGCTATTTATTTGATTTAATCCTTGTTTAGTAGTCTTTGTTTATGGTAAATAGTTTCTGTTCGTAATAAATCATGAAAATATTTATGCATGTTCTTCTTGAGTAGGTTAGCTTGTCTAGGAAGTTTGAGCATGTGTGTTTTTAATGTTGTTCTTGTATTACATATAGATACGACTACTTTGTCGGACGGGACGTACTAGCTGATCCCGGAGTCTGACGGAGGTGATCTCGAAGCTCAAGCGAACACCGCCGTACTAACTGAAGCCCCAGACCAAAGTTCGGAAGAGCCTAGAGCTGAAATAGTTAGCGACTACCGAGAAGGCAAGCCCCGGACATAACCTATATTTTAAATTACTATCAATTACTGTTTTATTTACTTGTGCATTTACAGTTCTTAGGATTTGAATTGAAACCCTAGATGCATGATCCTAGGAACATATGTACTGAATACTAGACTTGAGTTCGACTACTTGCTAAGCTTATAGGACCGGTAAAAGTCGAGTGATTGCTTGTCACTCGCGAGTTTTATAGGAATTGATTGTTTACCTTTCTGTTATCAATATAAGGACGACAGACGGGGTTGTGTTCGACATCATGACTTTATGTGAGACCCCGTCTGTGTTGATGAACTTGCTAAGGTCGCGGTGTGTGGTAGCGGTGGTTAAGTTTTTGAAAGTACTAGCCACATGCCGTAAATATGGTATGCGGCAAGCCTAGTAGCCGATTGGACCGAGGAGTGGATATACCTGACACTCTCTCTTAGGGATAGGTTTTATTGTTATGTTGCGCAACACTACGACTTCAAGGGGCAAGGGTGGACCGGACATGGGTGGACCTTGGAGCCCTGTAGTCGGGGAGAGTGTTCCTATCCACAAGCTGGAAAGAAAGGTCAACGGTTGTTTGGGAACGACCCGACGGTGTTCCAGACGTGTGTGCTAGGTTTATCCTTGCAAGGTTGAATTTCGATTCAGAATCGTCCGCCTCTCACGATGATATGAGACTGCTTGATCCCTTTGCCACACAGAGTAATAAGAGCAACAATATTATTTATCAATCTTGTTGTTTGCTTAGTTTTCTACCATGTTTGGATAGTAGTTGCTTACATAGAATGGTTAATCAACTAGAATCTTGAAAGCTAAAACTTGAAAGTAAGGACCTACTCTTTATTGCTTTTCAGCAAAAAGGAAAATCAGAGCCTCACAAACCCTGCATAGTCTAGCTATAGTGGGCTACTTAGACCCGTTGGCGGTTAAGTCTTGCTGAGTATTAGAATACTCAGCCTTGCTGTTGAAAACCTTTTCAGGTATGAGTTTTGAGGAGCAGATCGCTAGCTTGACCTACCCTTGCTCGTTGCCTCCTGGCTGGTCCATAGAGTGGGACACGTCTTCGACCGGCAATGACTATGACGTGTGATACCATGCTTGGGCTAGCCTGGTATCCTTTTGCGACGTGTTGTAGCCGTCGTGTTTTATCTTCCGCTGTCTAAACTCTGAACTTAAGTTATGGTTTGTATAACTGTTTACTAAAGTTGGTCTTGTAATAATGCTTTAGAACTGGTTGGTAATAACTTTTATGCCTGTGATGTAAAACTTGTGGTTGTAATATCTCTGGACTCGCCTTCGTGCGGGGTATGCTTGATCGATCCGAGAACCGGTGGTTGTATCGGGACGTTACCCGATAGACCAAGAATTGTTCCGTTTGAAGTGCGTCTGAGCCAGTGTTGCATTTATGGTGATGGCCTGCGCACTTGAGCTGGGATAATTCAGGTGGTTCTGCCACAGGTTCGGCCGGCCCCACTTGGCCGCCTTTGGCCGCCTTTGGCCGGGTGACTAACAGGTGGGTCCTCTTCTGTGTACATCGGTGTTGGGGCTTTGTATGTCAGTTTGCTCTGTCAATTGGGCCCTCTTTGTAAGTGTGACGCAGGATTGGATATTCTGTGCATTTGTATTGCGTCTTTTGCTCATTTCATCCTTATTTCACGTATGGGTGCCTGTAAACCAAGAATCTCCAAAACTCGTGGAAATGGTTAGAAATAAATCCTATGACTACTTTTGGTGATTGAATGTTATGAAAAGATGAAGGAGTTGACAATTTTATTTATGACTTAAGGACTATCAACAACCGGTCAGACTGATTCTCCCAGCCGGTTAGACCCACCCAGCGATCGTCCTCGGACTTTCAAGCCAAAGCGTCCGGAAGTGGGTACTTGGAAGACTAACGAGATAAAGGTGCAGGAAAGAGCTACTAATCAGAAGCCCACCTTTAGCCAGTTGTTGAACAAGTACACAAAGGTCGTTCAGAAGGATCGGCCGTTTAAAAAGAGACCGTGATCACCACCACACCAAGGCAGGCTAGTATCTCCAAGGAGAGAATCCAGCAGGCATAGGGGTGAGGTTACCACACTGTTTCCTCCCTAGAAGGTGTATGCTACCATGCCGTGGGCGCCACCGGCGTCGAATGGTATGAATGCTACAAGGGAGCACGAAGGGATTTGGATGCAGTGTTTCCCCATGCCTTATTCTCCACATCATCAGGGGGAAAGTTCTAGGAGACCCGTGCATGACCGATTGGGAATGTACCAATTAGGTCCAGTGCAGCAGGCAGCACCAGTCAGACCGGTTACTACCGACTGGTCAGATCGGTCTCATCAGAAGCTGGGTAAGGCCCCTGTTCCGAGGATGGAGTACCACGTCAGGGAGAAGAAGGAGGAGCCAAAGCCCACTGTTGGTGCAGAGAAGCTTGAAGCCGATGCTGTTGTTCAGATCGACGGTGTCAAGGAGGCTACAAAAGGTGCGGGCAAAAGACCGATGATTACTGAAAAGTCAGTCGACATTCCTATGCAAAGGTCAGTCATGGCTAATGATCACAAGGACGATAGCAGGAAGAGCGCAGCAGATAAGTATCACCAACCTAGGTGGTGCTCTTCAGGCTTAACTCATACACAAAAGAGGAAGCAACAGCGACTTCGCAACAACGAGAAGAAGGAACAGGAGGCAGAAAAGATGAGGGATGAGCACTTCGACAAGTAGAAACCCATGATCCCTTAAGGCAAAGTTTGGCAGGTCAAGTCAGTAGATCAGCCAGCATGACTGGTCGGACCGCTACCATCGACTGGTCAGACCGGTCTGACCGCCCTGAGCAACCGGTCAGACCGGTCGAGCCCAGTGCAGAACCGATGACCGAATCAGCAGTGCCTGTTTTGATCCCTTCTATTGATGAAGCCCCAGCAGTTCCTCCAGTGCCAGAAGATGAGCAATTGGTGGATTATGAAACATCTCCGGAGCATACCAACATGGAAAACAATGTTGTACATTTGTCTTCAAATTACTTCGTAGTTCCGGTGGAGGACATGGCTCATCTTCAGTTTGGGCCCTGTAAGGCTGTGTTCCAAAAGCCCAGTGACAAAGATAACCATCTAAAGGATCTATACATGAGGGGACATATCAACGGGAAGCCAGTCACTCGCATGCTATTGGATGGTGGGGACATTGTAAACCTTATGCCCTACTCTTTGTATAAGAAGCTTGGTGGCCAAAACGAAGAGCTAATCAAGACAAATATGACGGTTAGCGGCATCGGTGGCAATGAGCCCATTGGTGCCAAATGAGTTGCTTCCATGGAGGTCAATATCGGGAGTAAGACGATTGCTACAGCCTTCTTCGTCATAGAAGTGCAAGGTAACTTTAATTTAATTCTCGGAAGGGATTGGATTCATGCAAACCAGTGCGTTCCTTCTACCTTGCATTAGCTTCTTATTCAGTGGATCGGCGATGAAGTAGAGGTGGTCCATGGAGATACTTCAACTTTTTTTGCTATGGCCGATTCTGATTCTATTGGTGCGCATGACAACGTCAAGTGTTTGTCTGGCATGGATCTATCCGATTATGATTTGATCAGTTACACCAAGGATGGCTTTGTTTCTATTGTGCTAAAGCCGATGGACAATCAGCTAAATCATTTAATGTGAATCAATGAGTTCAGCAGGAACTTCAGAGACGACCGGTCAGACTGCCAGGATCGACCGGTCAGACCGGTCTAACCCAGGTCAGCGCACAGAGGCGACCGGTCAGACCGGTCCAATTCAGAATGGCTGCAGCAGAGGCTAGATCAATATCGAGCGCGTACGAACGATATGTGTGAAGCCATTGAAAATTTTGATGATCTGGATAAGCTGGGCCAAGGGTTTACATCAGCTGATCCTTTAGAGAAGGTAGATATTGGTGATGGGACTATTCCTAGGCCAACTTTTGTAAACAAAAATTTATCGATTGAATATAAAGCCGATTTGATTAATTTATTGAAAGAATATGTTGATTGCTTTTTCTGAGAGTGTCATGAAATGTCTAGTTTAAGTTGTAATCTTATTGAGCATTGTTTACCAATCAAAGCTGATTTCAGACCTTATAAGCAACCGACTAGGCGTTTCAATCCTATTATGTATGACCGAATTAAAGCTGAAATTAATCATTTGCTTGATGTTGGTTTTATTAGGTCTTGTCGTTATGCTGACTGGATCTCTAATATTGTGCCCGTCGAGAAAAAGGATTCAGGGAATATTAGAGTGTGCATTGATTCTAGAGATCTTATATTAAAGCTACTTCCAAAGATGAATATCCTATGCCTATAGCCGATATGTTGATTAATGAGGCTTCCGGACATAGTGTTATTAGTTTTCTTGATGGTAATACTGGTTATAATCAAATATTCATGGCTGAAAAAGATATGTCTAAAACAGCCTTTAGATGTCCTGGATTTGTCGGTTTGTTTGAGTGGGTATTCATGACTTTCGGTTTAAAGAATGTGGGTGCAACTTATCAAAGAGCTATGAATTTAATCTTCCATGATTTGCTTGGTGTTATCTTGAAAGTGTACACTGATGATATTGTCATTAAATCGGCTGGTTTGGATCATCATTTGGCCGATTTGAGACTTGCTCTTGAAAGGATGTGTCGGTATGGTTTGAAGATGAATCCACTCAATTGTGCTTTTGGTGTATCGGCTGGAAAGTTCTTTGGCTTCATTATTCATGAGAAGGGCATAGAGATTGATCCTAAGAGAATTGAAGCCATGAAGAAGGTTGAGGCTCCTACCTGCAAGAAAGACTTGCAGAAGTTCTTGGGCAAGGTAAATTTTTTGAGAAGATTTATATCCAACTTGTCTGGGAAGATCGATGTTTTCACTCCTATTCTTCGGTTAAAAGATGAAATTGAATTTACTTGGGGGCAAAACAGCAAGAATCGTTTGAGAAGATCAAGATTTGTTTGTCTTCACCACTTGTACTTAAGGCGCCTAGGAAAGGAGTACCTTTCAGGCTTTATGTGGCTGCTGAGGACAAGGTTACTGGGGGCTATTTTGACTCAGAAAACCGAAGACAAGGAGTACATCATTACATATTTAAGCCGACGACTTATTGATGCAGAGACAAGGTATACTTTCATTGAAAAGTTGTGTTTGTCTCTCTATTATGCCTGTGCCAAGTTAAGACATTATCTACTATCTAGTACTTGCATAGTGGTGTGTCAAACCGATGTGATCAAGCATATGTTACAGAATCCGATTTTGAGTGGTAGGATCGACATGTGGGCTTATGCTTTAGTTGAGTATGATTTGGCTTGTGAACCTTTAAAATCTATGAAATACCAAATTGTAGTGGATTTCATTGTTGAGCATCGGTTTAATGATGAGCATTATCTAGAAGTCGGCTATGTTATTTGCATATCATAGAAGTTGTACTTTGATGGATCGGTTTGTGATGATGGTCAAGAAATTGGTGTTGTTCTTATTTCTCCGAATGGTGCCGTTTTGAGTTTTCAAACCGATTAGAAGAAGAATGCACAAATAACCAAATTGAGTATGAAACACTTCTATTTGGCTTGGAAATTTTACAATTTATGGGCGTGAAGCATGTTGAAGCCTTTGGAGATTCTCTTCTGGTGGTGCAGTAAGTATCCAAGGTATGTCAATGCCATAATGGTTCCTTAAATGCATATCTTGATAGATTCCTTGATATTATTTCCTCCTTTGATAAATTTGTTATAAAAGGCAAACGCTCTGGCTCAGCAAGCATCTGGTTATAATATTACAAAGAAATATTTTAACATTCGCAAGCTGATGCAAGCAGAAGCCGAGTTCCTGGTTCTGGATGAACCGGTCCGACCGGTCGGTGAAACGGGTCTGACCGCCCAGACTAGTCTGACTGGTAGTTCTATTAACAAGGCCAATTCCGCTATGAAAGATGATTTAATCATCAAGGCCGAAGATCAGGATTGGAGGGTTCCTCTTATATCTTATTTAAGGGATCCTGGTCGTGGTGCAGAGAGAAATATTCGACATTTGGCTTTCGAAATATGTTTTGATTGATGATGAACTTTATCGTCGAACTACCGAAGATTTGCTTCTCAAATGTTTGAACTCTGACCAGGCCAGAGTTGATATGGGTGAGGTTCATGAAGGCATTTGTGGTACTCATCAATCGGCTACCAAGATGAAGTGGCTGCTTAGAAGAGCCGGTTTCTATTGGCCTACCATGATGTCTGATTGCTTCACATATTATAAAGGATGTGAAGAATATCAGCGGTTTGGTGATTTGCAATTGCTGCCCACTGTGTTAATGCATCCTATTATTAAACCATGGTCGTTCCAAGTTTGGGGGTTGGATTTCATTGGACAAATTAATCTTCCATCTTCAAAGGGGCATCGTTTCATGTTGGTTGCTACGGATTATTTCACTAAATGGACCGAAGTAGTTTCTTTGAAAAATATGACACATAAGGAGGTAATTGAGTTCATTACTGAGCATATTATTCATATTATCGGCATTCCACAAACTTTCACAACAGATCAGGGTTTTTCATTTATATCAAAAGAGGTGCGTGCCTTTGCCGAATCTTACAAGATTAAATTGCTCAATTCATCTCTATATTACGCTCAGGCCAATGGACAAGCCGAGTCAAGTAATAAGATTTTGATCAAACTTATCAAGAAAAAGATAGAAGAGAGTCCTAGGAGGTGGCATGAGGTGTTATCCGAAGCATTATGGGCTCATCGTATATCTCGACATGGTGCTACTAAAGTTACTACTTTTAAGCTTGTGTATGGTCAAGAGGCCCTTTTACTCGTTGAGGTGAATCTGGACGCTTATAGATTGGATAAACAAAATGATCTCTCCGCTGTTGATTATTATGACTTGATGATGGATAATATTGATGAAGCAACCGACAAGCATTTGAGGGCTCTAAAGGAGATTGAGAAGGACAAGTTTCGGGTGGCCAGAGCTTACAACAAGAAGGTAAAAATTAAATCTTTTCAGGTTGGAGATCTGGTTTGGAAGATAATTTTGCCTCTTGGAATGTAAAGCAATAAGTTTGGCAAATGGTCACCAAGTTAGGAGGGTGCATACAAGATTATCAAGATTATCTCCGAGAATTCATATATGATGGAAACGGTACAAGTTGAGCGTCTGCCTAGAGCTATCAATGGGAGATACTTGAAGAAATATTATCCCAGCATGTGGCAAAGTGCATGAAGGCGAAGACGCCCGGTATTGGATATCGCCCTTGGTTTTGTTTCTAGGCTTGTGTAATTTGTGTAAAGCATGTATATCAGCTTAGATTTTAGTATTTGTTTTTTTGCTTGTGAAACTCACCAAAAAGCAGTGGGGCATATGTTGACAGACAAATTTGGCAGAGTCAGAGGCCGACCGGTCTACCTAGTTGTAATCCGAGTAGGTCTTGTTTTATTTTTGGAATCCTTGTGTAAACCGACTTGGAAGGGGTACGACTTCCCCTGCCTACAAATATAAAGGCTAAGGCCGATTGGGGTATTCCCAATCGAATCAAATCAATTTACATTACTTTTGTTCCTCTCAAACTCTAACTTTTCCAAACCCTAATTTGTTGTTCTTCCTAGGTCCCGGCGACGTTTGAAGGCATTCTGAGTGGCCTTGCCGACCTCAGAGCAACCCTAGCTGTGCGAGCTCCGACGGGGTCCCTCCTGAGCTCGAGTTCCTAGGCTCGACGTGAAATTCTGCACAGACCGGTCAGACCGGTCGGGGCAACCGGTCAGACCAGTCCGCCCAGGGTTTTGCTGGTGTTGATCATTTTGACAATCGTCCGCGCATTCTAGCGCATTCGAGTGTGTTTGGCGATTCTGTGTCAACAAATGGCAAAACACAGGAATTTTATAGGAATCGCGTTTGGAATGGAGGAATAGACATCACAAGATTTTCTCTAGAATAACACTACTCATTTATTTAACCTTGGTATTGATCATGCTAAATTTTTAGCTTACCTTAATCCTATTTCTTACACAAAGCAAGTATATATTTTTTTATTTCCATATAACACATGCAGATGGACCCACCAAACCGAGAGGCCCACCAAACCTTATCACCCTGGTCTGGCCTTATGCACTCACATGGAGCATTTTTCCCGTTGCTCTTGCACCTTCTCCCTTGCGGGTGCTTTCTTCTCTCTGTATCTTACCGAATCAATCAATTGAGTCGTTCCTTCTCCCATCGCCGGATATTATGGGAGGCTGAGAGCAAGCTGCAGCACTCGGGGTTGGGGGCTTGGTCAGCAAGGAAGGTGAAGATGAGGGCATGGGCGCTCGTGCGATCAGCATCATGGCATCGTCGCAGCGCAGGGACTCCGGCGAGGGTGGCTTAATAATTCGTCTGCTTCTTCCAGCCTCGCTAGCTCGCCCTGTTGGTGTGAACACAGGTGATCACCAGTCTAAACTGGTGAGCCACTATTTTTTACCAACATTAAATGAAGGGCTTGATTGGAGCCCTAGAACTCACCACGGGAGTCCCCCCAGTGTGTGGTGCTCTAGAATATAAGGGGTAGAGACCCCAGGGCAGAGGGACGAAAAAAAACTAACCTAAGCCTGCCTCTGCTCATCTAAGAACCCAATCTACAGAGCACTACGAGCACTGGGAAGAGGCTTCCTAGACCCCTAACCGGCTAGAAGAAGAAGGAGAACAAGAACAGAGGGAGAACAAGAAGACGGGAGCTCAAGATCAAGGTACTAAACCCTAATCCGAGCCCCTGTTTGTGGTTCTCTCTTAGGCCAGTGATCCCATACATCTAACAATGGCACTAGAGCCATCTAGACCTAAGTTTGAACCCACTAAAGATCAAGAATTTCATGCTAAAAGGCCCGAGTTCATGTTCTTGCCTCTGTTAAGATCAAGATCACGGCCAAAATTATGTTAAACTGAGCTAGGGTTATCAATTAAGCATCAAGAAGAAGGGGAATCGAAGCAATTAAGTCTTAATTCTAAGAAATTCCCCAAAATCCTCAAATCAGGAACCCTAGCTACAGTATTATCCCCAAATCCTTGAACCCTAACCCTAAGATCTAAGAGAAGGGCGAGGAGACATACCTAAGGGCCGTCCTGGCCATTGCTGGCCTCGGTGTCGCCGCGGCCGGCGTCTCAGTGCGGGCGCACGCCCGGGACTTGGCCCCGTGCGGTTCCCCTGTCCCCGCCGCAACGGCGTACTGCCGGCCTCCTCCGAGTGCCGCGCACTGCCGGAAGACCGGCCACGGGCCGGACCCGCTCCTCCGCCGCGGATCCCGTGGATCTCGCGCGCAGGAGGCCGGGATTAAGGCACCGTCGAGCGGTGCTCGACGGAGCTGCACGCCGGCCGCGGCCGCGTGCACCTCCGGCGAGCAGAGCCCGATGGCGCCGCCACCTCCTCCGCCGCGGGCCGCTTCGCCGGCGCCGTCGCCCTCCACTCGCCTACGCCACCGTCGAGAGAGGAGAGAGGGGTGAGGGAGAAAATGAGTTAGGGTTCGCGGGGGCGGGCGGCCGGCCGGCGGTTTTGATCCGGTCGGGCACGCTGCAAGCCGTTGGATGGCATCCAACGGCGCGCGGCGGCCGGCTCGCCCCACGGGCCAAACAGGCCGGAAGGGGAGGCCACTTTCCTGGCCCAGGCCCAGGTTTTTGGGCCTGGAGCCCGGGAGAAGAGGCGGTTCGGCCAAATGGGCCGGGCCGAAATAGTGATGGGCCGAAAAATGAGTAATAGGCCGAATTTTTATGATATTTTCCAAAAAATTAAGAAATTAAGTGTTGGGCTGCATAGTAATGGGCCAAATAATGATGGGCTGAATTCAATGAAGGGCTGAAAATAATATCAAAATTTTAGAATGTTTTTCTCCTCTAATTTTGACATTTAAGCATTGTGATTATGAACATTAGTTCATGATTAAATTTTAAAGACCTTTTATTATACTTTAGTAAATAACGATAAGGATTATGATTAGACTTGTTAAAGTAATGAAATTTCCTTATGTTTATTTAGATTTTGTGATGATTACTTTATGGCCATTACTTGAAGTTATTATTTTATGTGTTATAAGCAATTCTTTTTTTAAGTAAGGCAAAAATTAAGTAAAATTATGGTAAATTTATGTAGTCATGGATAATTAGTTTTTGCTTAGATAATGCCGTTTTAAGTCAGGCCTTATGGAAATCTTTTCTCCATTTATGATTAAGTATTTTTCTTATGTTTATAGTTAAGCATTCTCATTATGTTTTAATGCTTCACTTTATTTCTAAGGCAGTTTATTATGATTATGTTTTGGTTTACTACAATTTATGATTATCACTAAAAATTATGAAATACTCTCCAATTAAATTAGGATTATTTTCAGTAAAGTTTTAGATTAAGTTTTAAGTCTATTTGAGACATTTATTTGTAAGATTTATGTATCAATTATGATGATGAATTACTTTCATTATGAAATTAAGCTATCTGCCACATATTTATGTGCCACTTGAATTGAGGCTTCATAATAAAGCATCTTATGACCCATAAGTATTATCAATTATGTGAGCATGTTTTACTCACAAAAATTGATATGCCCATAAGTTAAGCATGAAGCTTAAAGACCCATTTTGGGAAGAATCAAATAATGACATCTTTTAATGGCCAGTCCTCTAAGAAATTAAATAATGGGCCATATTTATTTGATGTCGTTAATACTTTTACTTACATTTGAAAAATGTGCATCCCATAAATAAGACCATTAAGGAATCATTTATTATAAAAATTGGGTGCACAAATTCTAATGATGAAGTGTCTTTAATTTAAAATTGTCCTAGACTGGAATCAATCCAACGGGATATTTTTTTTATTCAAGATCAGAATTTCAATGGTGATTCGTGGTTGTATTCAAACCGAAGTTGTTTACAATCATGGATTATCATGATTAATTGACTTGTGACTATATACTGACCAAAGTTGTTTATAGTCATGTGTCACTCAGATTAATTGAGTTACTAAGTTGCGAGCTCTTAAGTAATTGTGGGCATAATCATAAACTACGGAGTAAGTTTTATCAGATTAAGCTAATACTGACTGATATGAATAATGAGAAATTATATCAAGGCATATGGGTCATTTTCAATAAAGTTTCCACTGCAAAAGAAATAACACTCTGATTAAGTGTGGCATACGTTCATCATTCTGGCCAAAGCTGATTGATGAGTGTGTGACTACAAAATTTTGTTATTCCGATTCATCTTCTGGCCAAAGCTGATTTTGAATCGGAGTAATGAAAAGAGTTTATATCTAAAACTAAGTGTGGCTTGTGTTTATCATTCTGGCCAAAGCTGATTGATAAATACCTGTCCACAATATTTTTTGTTGGTCTTAATCCACTTCTGGCCAAAACTGATTTGGGTTATGATTCAACAAAAGAAGTTTTATGCACATGATATTAAGTGTGGCTTGTACTTATTCTTCTGGCCAAAGCTAATGAATAAGTACTAGTTCACAAAATTCTATTGTTCTTTTCCATTTCTGGCCAAAGCTGACTTGGACTGATTCAATAGAAGAAGTTTGTGTTGATGCTTGCTAAAGTATTCAATAAAGCATCACATGCCTCTAAAGATCAAAACTAATGAGTGGCACTAAGCAATTAAATGAGAGTAACTATGCCTCATGGAAAGAACATCCATTTATGAATGTAAAATCAAACTTATGAATTATCCCTATTGATGATAAGTATTAATTAAGTCATAAGTTTCTAATAACATTGTTTTAAATACCACTATCAGAAGTGAAGTGCTTTTACCTGCACCTCATCGGTTCTTAAGATCATAACTAAGATGGCACATACAAGTGTCATAAGAGGTGCAGTTCCCATTAGAAAAATTCAATATTAAGAATATTAATGAGAAATTAATGATTTTATTGATCATCAATACCTAATGAAAAAATATTAAGATAAGTCACTTATGGACAAATATAAGAATAAAGGGGAGCAATCCCTCAATTCTAAATAAACGTAACAATTAGGGGGAGCAATCCTCAAGATAAGTCATAAAGCACATTTGGCATTAATGGTGAGTTATTATCCTCATTGTGTATCAATAAGGATAAGATAATGTCATATGCCTCTGGGCATAATTAAGATTAAAGAAAATGAGACTAAGGTAATAAGATGAGTCTCTAAGTAATAAAAATTCTAAAGAATTGTATTTATGAAAAAGAAGATAATATCATTAGATTCTATTAGTATAAAATTATGTTTATTTTCAATGTATACATTCTTGTTACTTTTATATGTTGTAATAAAGATAAACAAACAAATAAATAAAGGTTCTTCGAAATATGGTACTATTGTATAGACCACATTTCGAGGAGGAGAGTGGAACCTTCATTAGAAAAATAGAAAGGCATTTCATTATTTTCCACCTCTTTATGTCAGGTAAGAATTAAATATTGAGAAAAATATTAAGATAAGTTTATTATGTGTTAGTTTCTTATGTATCATTTAATTAACAATGTTATTCTTACCATGAGCTATATGTTAGCCTTAGAACTGGATACTATTTCAGTATCATATCTCACCACTAATGTCACTAAGGGAGCTCTAAAGCAAGGAAGAACAATATTAAAAAACAATTAGCTAAGCTCACTTATGAATACTTGCTTTAGCTCCTTGTGGTGCTTTTAAGCCCACATGAAGATCTTTGATCAATCCCACTTAAAATGAAAGGGATTGATTATGTTATATAAGATATAAAGAATTGATGATATTTGTTGCTCATCATTTGAAAAACTATTGACTCCATAAGTGATACATATGTACAATAAGAAATAAGTTATTTAATTAAGTTTTAAATAATAGGGATATTGTTTTGGTGATACATACTCCAGATTTTCTTTTTATCTGGATACTAAGATTGTTTTGGTGATATCTCTTAAAGTTTTGAACAATAATGTTCACCAAGGTCCAGGCAATGGGTTGATTCCCATTAAGGGCAATAAATTTGCTTATGTTATGGCAGACGTAAGCATTATGTGTTTCATTAAGTTTTGAGTTGCCCTAAATATTCTTAAAAGGACCGGGATATCTGGGAAATAAGTCCAGGACTGGACCCCTGGAAAATCAATTAAGAACAATTTGCCTTATTGGCATAAATGCAAAGGTGTTATGTTACATGCCCACAAATCAGGAATCCAATATTTTGGACAATTATGTTACAAGAAGTGTTGATATTGAGAAATTCCACATAAAGTATTATCAACACTCTTGTGGGAGAAGTCATATGTGGAAGGCTTCAACCAATATTTTACCTAAAGACATCGTCAAAGATGCAAGTTAAGTTGTGGCATGTCTTAAATTATACACCATCAAATATGGATTTGTGTCCCTGATCCATATCATTTTAAAGATAAGAAATTGCTTTAAGCAATTTATCCCGGAAATTATTAAATAAAAGAGTGCAATTTTGGATCGAGTAACATGTCGAGAGGTATTCCCAGACCTAAGACATTGTGAAAGATTGAATCCAGAATCAAACATAAATATTCAAGGCCTACATAAATTATATTTAAGACTAAGTGGTGCTTGACAAATTAAGTATGTCATAAGTGTTGCACATCAAATAAGTTCTAAGATTATGGTGCTCAATATGTAAACATTAAGTGATGTGACATAAGTCCTAAAGATTGAGCATCATGTTTAGAGGCTTCCCTAATAAATTGCCGGCATAAGAAATAAAAGGCAGCCTATTTCTAAGGGACAAGCTGTGATTCTGGAAATATGTTGGTTTTCTTTCCTCTTTCAAAAGGTGCATGCACATAAGAATAAATATATGAAGATAAATGTATATGTTTTATACATATAAAAAGGAAAACCAACTACATTCAGGGACTATAATAACCCCATCTCCCCATAATCATAAGTGGAATCACTTTGATTTTGAATGGGAACCATGATCACTTAGTCCCGTGGTACTTAATTGACTACAGTGATTGATTGATCTGGTGTACCATCTTTTGAGAAGTGAGTCCGTAAGTTTTATATAAACGTAAGGAATAAATTTTGGAGCTCCTAAGTTAAATAAGTTCATTTGATATGAGGTGGCATACTATAGCAACTGGGTTCAATGGTATGTATAATTCACCATTGTAATCTTTTGTCTTGGTGCGTCATTTTGTTGAAAAGTGGACTTATAAGTTTAGCCTGATGATCAAGGGGGAGAATGTTGGTGTGAACACAGGTGATCACCAGTCTAAACTGGTGAGCCACCATTTTTGACCAACATTAAATGAAGGGCTTGACTGGAGCCCTAGAACTCACCAGGGGAGTCCCCCCAGTGTGTGGTGCTCTAGAATATAAGGGGTAGAGACCCCAGGGCAGAGGGACGAAAAAAAAAACTAACCTAAGCCTGCCTCTGCTCATCTAAGAACCCAATCTACAGAGCACTACGAGCACTGGGAAGAGGCTTCCTAGACCCCCTAACCGGCTAGAAGAAGAAGGAGAACAAGAACAGAGGGAGAACAAGAAGACGGGAGCTCAAGATCAAGGTACTAAACCCTAATCCGAGCCCCTGTTTGTGGTTCTCTCTTAGGCCAGTGATCCTATACATCTAACACGCCCGCCTTTGGCTGCGGAGTCGGCTGGTGGATGTACTCCGGTGACACGCTCTCCATAGATGTGTTCGTGGGAGAGGCAAGCACCGGACCGGCTAATGGTAACTACAAGCTCTTATTAATGAAATAATAATGAGTGAACCAGAGAGCAAATAAGCACCACATGCGCGAGCCGCCAGCGATTCCATTGAATCAGACTTCATTTTTTACTAGGTTAATGCTCGTGCGTTGCTACAGGTGACAAAAATCATATCCCAAATGTAATCTTGGAAGAGACTTCATTTTTTACTAGGTTAATGCTCGTGCGTTGCTACAGGTGACAAAAATCATATCCCAAATGTAATCTTGGAAGTTTGGAAGTTGGCATTGCTGATGTCTTGTTCGATTTTCACTTGAGCCACCATAGCTTGGAACAAAAATCATATCCCAAATGTAACCACTATACAGCTCAGCTTCTTTTTTTTTTCACTTGAGCCACCAGTTTGGAAGTTGGATTTTCAGGCAGAGTGGATAAAGGGACATGCCTCGGTGTGTCTTGATGGGATCGGCAGGGGAAGGCGCAGGAGGTGCAAGCTGCAGCCAAATTTAGGGGATGAAGATTGAAGAGCAAAAAGAGTGACCTGGGGCAAGGGGTTCCTCCCATCAAGGCTTCTTTAGAACAGAAATCCAAACATTTAGTTATTATCTGTTATCCTTTTGAGTTTCTGTTATGGCAATATTGGGAGTGACCCTGACAGAACGTCCCTGGTGCTGCAAAACAGTTGTAAGAATTTTTTATCTTGATAGTAACCAATGGACTAATGGTTCGAGTCCTTGTCTTATGGTTCCACTTCCACCTCTCTTGCAGGTCCTTCACCTCTAACCATATTAAACAACCACATAATTTAAATAAGAATACCAATCATAGCTTGAGAATTCTTAGCCTAAACTGTGAAAAAGCCTTTGCATTTTAGTTGCTTCCTAGCTTGTTAGCAAAAATGTAAAATTATATGGGCAAGAATAATGGTGAGAAGGATGACTTTTATCTGACTTTCATACCTTGAGTTTACAAGATGTAGGAAGTGACAGAACTGAAATCATATGACTTGAATACTTCTATAAGATTTGGTTGCCAATAATTTCCAACATTTTTCAGTGCATACAGGAGGGATTGAGATCTAAAGTTTAAATTGGAAGGTACCAGATTATACATGTAGGCTTATAGATAGTTTAATGCATGTAAAATTACATGAGAGTTCTATAAAGTGACAACTGAAGAAACTAAAGAACCAGGTGATAAGAAAATTGTCAAATCCTTCAGGGCCAAAGGGCTCCCACGTATTGTACTGTCAAATTCAGGGTGAAAACTATCAAATTCTGACAAATAACTATATCATGCAAAGATAAGTTCCAAAAAGAATTCATGAAAATTGAAGTGCTATGAAGACTCAAGGAGATGCATTCTCCACCTTTTTTGAATGATAGGAATCTGAGACCATAAACATAATGTTGTTAGTGAAATAATAGAGCAAATACCTCCGAACTGCATATAAGCTCACATAGGTCCAGGTCACATATACCAATGTGCACTTCTTGGTAAAATCTCAGTTAATGATCTATTCATGAATGCATGATTCTGAAGTTCGATACCAGAAATAGCTAAGAACAATTATGGAATTCAGTGAAAAATTGTTAGAAACATGTTAGAAATTATGAGTACCAAATGTTATGTACTCCTATTTACTTGCATGTGGCCAATCCATATTGCATAACTTCATTGGATAGCTTCACATGTGAAATAAATACATAACTAAAATTTGTATCATGTCAATTTCCTAACTTTATTGATATGGAAAACGAAAGTACTGAAATTCAAAATGATACACAAGAACATATATCCATACTGGCCTCCTGGGGTTAATCTTGGCACCTAGCAGGGGCGGATCCAGCGGTGGGTCAGGGGGGCTTGAGCCTCCCCTACCGCCGCCGGAGCCATGGAGCCCCCTGTAGCCCCTTCATGAATTTTTGGTGCAAGATCTATGGTGTAGGGGAGGCTGGAGGTTAAAGAAAACCTGCAAACGGGCTGCTGACGAGTTGGGCCAAAGAAATATGGTATGGCGGCCCACTAAAACCTGAAACCCAAGGCCCAACCGTGGCAAAGAAACCCTATCCAGTCTCCTGTCTCCCATCCCCATCGGCAGATCGCGCAGGCAGAGGCGGCAAGGGGCGACGGCGCGCCGCATTGCCGCACGGCAGTCCCGCTCGAGCTCGACGCCGGGAGCCCGCGACACAGCGCAACCAGGAGCGAGCGCTGAGCATCCGGCCAGGCGCGGGGAACGGTAGGCCGCTGGCGGCCCGCGCGCGGCACGCCTGCGCGGCCTGCACCCCTGTGACGGTGCTGCCAGGCAGGGTGCTAGCGTGCTCCTGCTGGCTGCTGCCGTGTTGGACTGAATCGAGCCGAGGAGGTGCTAGTGCTGCATAACTGCAGCCTGCAGGGGCCAGGGGGCCACAGCCAGCGCCCAGCACACCAGGTATGAATCGATTTCTTTATTCAATTTCTATTTTACTTCTATGATTCAATTTCTAATTTCAATAATTCAATATTTGATAATGGATGTGATAGATCAAGACATAGTTGAAGGAATGCATTTAATAATGGATGTGAAAGATGGCTTGCAGGATATGAGGGAAAATGGATGGGAGCCATTACTCAAAAAGGTGAAAATTTTCTGTGAGAAGAATGAGATTGAAGTGCCAAATATGGATAAGGAAATAAATGTTAGAGGGACATCCAGACGTAGAAAGCAAAAGGTAACAAACATGCATTACTATCATGTTCAGATTTTTCTTGTCGTTATTGATGCCATCTTGACTGAGCTGAATCATCAGTTTAGTGAAACTAGTTCAGAGTTATTAGTTTGTATGGCTTGTTTTAACCCAAGGAAGTCCTTCTCTAATTTTGATGTGGATAAACTTGTGAGACTTGCTGAAATTTATGCTGAGGATTTTGATATTGGTGAGCTTACTATTTTGCCAACTGAACTTAAATCCTTCGTCAACCGTGCTAGAAGAACTCCAGATTTCCTTGGATGTACTGAACTTGGAAAAGTTACTGAAATTATGGTCAAGACTAATATGAACACATCTTATCGATCGGTTGATCGTCTCATTGAGTTAACCTTGATACTACCGGTTCAACAGTTTCAGTTGAGAGGATATTTTCAGCCATGTCTATTATAAAAACAGATTTGCGTAGTAAAATAGGTGATGAATGGCTCAATGACTTGATGATTTGCTATAATGAGAAGGAGATATTTAGAAAGATTGGTAATGAAAAGATCAAAAAGAGGTTTGAAGAGATGAAAAATCGTCGTATGTTATTGCCTAAAAAATTGATGGTAAGCTCTGTTCTATTCGAAGTCATAATTTGGAGGTTCATATATGTTTGACTAATCAATTATGTCTATTTATGTAGATTGCTTCTTCGGATGAATAATGGGTACTGGTCACCGTCACGCGCTGCGTCTATTAGTTTCATAACTTGGTTTTTCGGTATGGATAAACCACATTTTTTATTTTTCATAATGTATTTTGTGATTTTCATTGTCCATCGATGTTTTAATATAAGACTACTTCAAACTATTATATTCGTCTTTTTTAGGTGTCGTAGTGGTGTTATGTCTTTGTAGCGTTTTCTGTTCAACCCCTCCTAATTTTTTTCCTGGCTTCGCCACTGGCACCTAGGAATTGTCAAAGGCTTCACTGACTCCGCATTTCAAGCAGATTTTGTCACCCTTAATTTCTTTGCAAATGAAAAAAAACGTGTCCAGGAGCATGTAAGTAAGATGGTCATCTCGTGATACTAGACTAGAAGGACAAAGGGAAAGACAAGTGCAGAACTGGAGATAGATGGTCATCTCGTGAGCTCAGTGGTTGCAGCAATTTGTCACTCTTCTACTAACTTATTTCTTCTTCTCCATTATTCCAAATTTCTGCTGAAAAGAAAGAGTAGTGAGCAAAGTTTAGAATTTACATGGTAAAGAAGGCAAATGAAATCCTCGAAATGCAAAGATGGAAGAGCTAAGCTCACCAAATGAGTACAAACTAACTCTTTTCATTTGATTATTGTGCATGCATGGAAACAATATTGTTAAGAAAATGTCAACTCTGGATATAAGTAACTTTACTCAAGCAACTCCTGCTCACAAAATGATATGAGAAGTCCATTGAAATGAATTAAGTTTAATTAAAATTCACCATGATTTCTCAAAATATACCTACCTTATGAATTGCATTTACCATACGAGGAGTCCAGTCCATTTCAAATTGCCTATGGTACCAATAGTATATCTAAGTAAGCAAATAAACGAGCAGTCTATAACTGCTAAAAGCTTATCAGCAATTCAGCATTTGTATTGCAGATTATCTATTTGCCATCTTGTGCAGAACCAATGATAAAGGTAGAGCTCATTTGCTTAAACTTTAGCACCAAGCCAGGTTATTAATAGCTTTCCAGTAAAAAAGAGGATCAATAATTTTACCTAGCCGGATTACAAAGGGCAGCAGCCTCGTGCCCAAATCACACCTGACCTGACCATGCTCAATTGCTCTCCAATGAAAGGTTCGCTTGCCTGCCAATCCACTTGACCAACTTGGCTTCATCCTCAGCAGAGTACTCACCGGCGCAAGCTTGCATCCAAGGCCATGACGGTGGCATCCGCTGGCACGGGTGGGCAAGGAGGTGCGTGACGGGAGATGATGAAGCTTCGTGAGGCTCCACGGATCTCATAGATCCTACGCGCGGAGTGGGTGCAGTTCAGTTCAGGGTAGGAGGTGGCGGCGCGGAAAGGGAGCACCAGAGAGGAAGGAATGCGCCTAGTTTGGAGGGTACGGGCCGTTGCCAGCTAGAGGTGGTAATTTGCCATGCCTCTAATGTTTTTTTCACAATTCAATTTGATTCTTACTATTTCTAACTTAAATATATAATATTAGCGTTCAACCCTTTTAAAACTCGATCCTTTGGTTATCTAGGCTAAAAATTAAAATTATTTGCCACCCTATCGCCGGCTGATCGAGGCCAGATCCGATCAGCGCGTGGGAAGTGGCGGTTAGGGAATGAGGGCCCACATGGCGCTGATATCAGCAAGGGTGATGTGGTGGTGCTTTATACCCTGAACTCGGTCTGTGGAACACCTATCATTAAACGCAAACCGTTGATTTGGAGATCAAAGGCTGCAGAATCATCTTCTTTCTCTGGCAAACGGCGACGACGAGGAGGCACGGTGGCGCTATACATGCAGCACATGCCATCAGGGGCGGATACAGGAGGGGGGCTAGGGGGGCTCAAGCCCTCCCTAAGCTCCCCTAATTACACGTAAAATACTGTAGCAAGATCTTCAAATCACCATTAAATCTTCACATAAATCAACATCTCTATTGTTTCAGCCCCCCTTGCCTCCAATCTTGCATCCGCCACTGCATGCTATGGCTGGAATCTCGCTGGAGATAGGTCAGGACGAGTTACGATTCACAGAATTCAATAGAACTAGGTAAAATGGAACGGTAATGAAATAGGGGCCCCACCCTCCAGTACACGTTTAGCTGTTTCCAGCGGGGTCCTAGGCCTCCGCTATGCCTCGCGCCAGCCCCACGTCGCCTCCGGAGCGGCTGTTGCTCGCACCATCGCGGAGAAGAACGGAGCTTCTGGCGCCGCTGCGGTGTGCCGGCCCCACCACTGCACCGGTCATTGTTGCTGCTTCGTGGCGACCGTTGCTACTGCTAAACGACTTCTCAGTGGCACTAGGAGCTCAGCCACCGGGGAGAGCAGGGTGCGGGGAGCGTAGGGGGTGGTGCGGGGAGTGCTGGAGAGCAGGGGGCATGGAGGACGGGCCACCCGCCGGCGCCGCTGAAGGCCATTGTGCCGCCAGTCGGGGAGGCCAGCCCCCGCCGGTGCCTCCACCGCTGGAGAGAGAGTGAGGGAGGGAGAGAAAAAAGAAAAAAAAGAGAAAAAAGGAAGGGGTAAAAAGGAGTAAAAAAGAAAAAGATAAAAATGGTGAGAAGAGGAAATAAATAAAGGATAAAAAATAGGAATAAAAGAGAAAAACGAAAGATATGTTTGTTAAAATGATATAGTAGTTGAAGATGGTTGAATCAAATATATGCTGGTTGATATAAAAAATGCGATATAGAATATGATGGGTGTGGGAGAGGTGTGGGAGAAATCGGTATAAATATGTGAATTTTGATAATTAAGATAAAATATTTTTTTAAAATAATAAAAATAGACTATGACAAGTCACAAGTACAAACAATCTCATGCACACCTTCTTCTCCGATCTATTCCATGCTCCGACCATCCTAGCGCAACCAAACAGTGGTCCAAAGAACCCACCCACGGGCCCGAAGTTTCTCACTCCCCTTCCCCGCAGGCCCCACACAAAGCACGCACGCCGTCTCCCGAATGGCCCAATTGATGCCCCAATTAAAACGCGCCCTCTCCTCCACGTCTCCGTCCGCTACCGCCATTCCACCGCCACTACGCCGCCATGGACACCGCCACCGCCTCCCTCTTCGCCCCCGCCGCAGCCGCCAAGCCCCGCTGCGTGCTCCGTCCCCTCCATGTTCCCCGCGGCATCCTCCCTCCCCGCTCCCAACCCCGCGGCCCCCTAGCAGTCCGCTGCGCCCACTCCCGAGCCCCTCCCCCTCCCCCTCCCCCGCCCCTCCCGCGCGCCGACAGCTCCGAGGCCGCCGCCGACGCGCACCCGCGGCTCCGCCTGCGCCGGCTCGCCGAAGAGTTCCGCGCGCTTCCGTCCGACGCGGACCGCGCGCGCCGGCTCCTCTCCCTCGCGTCCGCGCTCCCGCGGCTCCCGGAGCCCGACCGCGCCCCGGGCAACCGCGTCATGGGCTGCGTCGCGCGGGTGTGGCTCGCCGCCCGCTGCGACGGCGGCGGCCGGATGCGATTCGCGGCCGACTCCGACTCGGAGCTCTCGCGCGGGTACTGCGCCTTCCTCGTCGCCGCGCTCGACGGGGCCACGCCCGAGGAGGTGCTCGCCGTCGACCCCGCCGACCCCGGCCTCGCGCCGCTCGGGGCCGGAATGGCGGCGGCTCGGTCGCGGGCCAGCACCTGGCACAACGTGCTCGTCGCCATGCAGAAGCGGGCGCGGGCGGCCATCGCCGCGCGCGAGGGCAGGCACCTCGGTGAGCCGTTCCCGTCGCTCGTCATCGCGCGCGGCGGCGCCGTGCGCGCGCACGGGACCTACGCCGAGGCCCAGGTGAGCTCCCCCTTCCTCCAAACCTCGTTGGATCATGGTTGGTCCATTTCCTTATCGGGTGGTTTGTTGGCAGTTTAATTTCGGGTTACTGTTGATCTGCCTGAAACGACGTGGCTTGCCTCAACAAATGGGGAATTGCTACAATGCTACTGTAACTTAATGTGTTGTCTCTTTGGGAAATTGTGCTTTTTCAGTTTTGCTTGATTATATTGACGTGAAGAATCTGCCAAGGATGGGTCTCCATTTTCTTTTTCCACAAAAGTTCGCACCACGCCACCACCGAATAAAAGATAGCTTTTCTATTGATTCCTTTCATTTTTCCCTTTTTGATCGATAATGAGGAAAGGAGCTGACTCCTGGTCAGCTATGCGTATGGTCAAGAATGGAGACTAGGGAATAGACCGGCTAGTGTCAACATCACCCCTCGCCTTTTCCACTTTGTGTGGTCATATTGGCATCTTGCGTGCTTGGGAATATTTTTTTAGGAAGGAGAATAATATTTATTTTTGCTGGAGAATGGCACTGTCTTTTCCACAAGGTTTTCCCATTTTGTATGTTCTTGCCACAGAACTTTAAGGAAGATTTTGTGGTATCACAAAACCCTCCATGTTGAAAAGTAGGTGAAATTAACAACTGCAATGCTTTTTGGTATTGCTCATTGTTGCAGCTGCCTAGTAGGATGAAAGTAGGGATGTCAACAAGTTAGAATAAGCGGCCTGAATGATAGTTGGTCATCAATGAATCCACAGGAGTTTTTCCTCTTTTGACTTGTTCAAACATATCTCCTCATCGACTTGCACCGGACTCGTTTCTGTCGAGGGCAGGTAGCTAAGTATAGAGGGAGATCAAGAAAGAGCGTAACTGCGTAAGGAAGTGGCTAGCGTCAGAGAAGGCCACTGGAGAGATGAGGCAGGCATGGTAACCCACTTTTGCTATAAGAGGTGTGAGATGATGATCAGTGTCAACAATCTACGGCAGCACAGGTTGGGGGTTGCGGGAGCAGCAGCTGACTAGCTGAGTTGGGATATAGTTGGGCTGGATGGGCATGGGTAGCTGTCCCACACATGGAAGTCCATATTTTCTTTTCTCTATTATTCTTCCTTCCCCCCTTTATCTTGTGTTGCATCTATATTCAGCATTAGTACCTATTACATTGTTCTGGTGTTGTTTTGTGCTGAAAGGCTCAAAATTGACTTTACAAATTTAAAAAATATATATACTAGACAAATTCCTGAATCCTATTTTCTAGAGTTTGCTTAGTTTGACAGCCGCACCCGTGTTCAGGTAACAGTGAGAGTACATGATGTTGGTTATGTTCAGTGGAGATATAAAGCCATTAGATGATGCCCTCTTTCCCAAGATTGTTGGTACCGTTCATGCTAGTGGAACCCAAAAATTAGTGCCAGCACTGTGCGGCTGCAGTGAAGCTCAGTGGAGCTGCATAGCTATGAGATAATTTCTTACTCGCCAACTTCTTTGTGAGGCCTGTCACATTGTCACTCACATCGACAAAAATACAAGCTTACATGTTTACACAAATGGTTGTTACTTTAAAGTTAATGTAGTTGTAAATCTCATGAAAAATGTACAACTTGCATGGGCTTGAATGTTGCATCGTTTAACTGTAAGTTTTCACCTTATATCTGCATAAAGCAACTGATTACGTTTTAATTTTAATTGTAGGCAATGTTTTTATCCCCCGATGAGTCCAAGGTTTCAGAACTTGTGAATATCCTTATGGAGAAAAAAATTGGTGTTGTTGCACACTTTTATATGGATCCTGAGGTGCAAGGCATACTCACTGCTGCAAAGAAACAGTGGCCCCACATCCATATATCAGATTCCTTAGTAATGGCAGATAGCACTGTTAAAATGGCTGAAGCAGGATGCGACTATATTACAGTACTAGGTGTTGACTTCATGTCAGAAAATGTTCGGGCAATACTTGATCAAGCAGGATTTAATAAGGTATTTATTTTCAATCAGACTTATGTTTCGAGAAATCCAACATGTCATTGTTCATTTGTCAGTAAGAGCGTACTGCTAGAATCAAGCTAGTGAGAGTAGTTTTTTTGAAACGATAGTGAGACTAGATTTATGTATACACTTATCATGGTACTATGTTAGTGATGATAATAATGTCATCTGGAACCTTGATATGAAATATTTTCTATTTGGCAGTTGGCTGAACACTAGCACAATCCTAATCTGATCCAGTTAATACTGTTATGTTAGCATATCCATCATTTATGAACTAGTATTTTCTGAAAATTGAGCAAACATTGGATGTGATTACGCAAATACAGAGAAAATTGTAATGAAATAAGATTGAACCATAACCAGACTGTCAAAGCAAAACACAATGACCTGCTGCCACACTTGCATGATTGCATCTGTCTAGGTAATACTATCTTTGTTGTATTAACTACCTATATTGTTTAATAATTCTAACCAAAGTTTTAGACGACATCAGCATATCCAGAATGCTCATTCGTCATTGTTTACACATATGGATATCTATCACCACAAACTAATGGCTTCCTAACCCCACAAATTGCGGGCACCGATTCTTATGGATTTATGCAGGTTGGTGTTTATAGAATGTCCAGTGAACAGATTGGCTGTTCGTTAGCTGATGCTGCATCAAGTTCTGAGTATACTCATTTTTTGAGGGAAGCGTCAGGATCTTTTCCTTCTTTGCATGTTATTTACATCAATACTTCTCTGGAAACAAAAGCCCATGCTCATGAACTTGTTCCTACAATTACCTGTACCTCTTCTAATGTTGTTCCAACTATTCTACAGGTAAATGTTTTGCTACTCAGTATTACTTAGTGGAGAATTTTTTGTTCTCTAGATTAGATTCCGTTTTTATTTTATTTGTCCTTTATCAAGCCTTTTAACTATCTGTATTTTAGGCATTTGCCCAAATACCAGATCTTAATGTCTGGTATGGTCCTGATTCATATATGGGTGCGAACATAGCAGATCTATTTCAGAGAATGGCTACCATGTCAGATGAAGAAATCGCAAAAATACATCCAGATCACAACAGGAAATCTATAAATTCATTATTGCCACGTCTGCACTACTACCAGGTTTCTTTGTGATTCTGTTTCTTTCATGTGCCTTTGGAAGTTTATTCTTCCAAGTTATCTTAATTCAAGTATGTTGTGTCCCGTTCCAGTAATGTAATCCAGATCGTTTGTAACGCCATTAAAGATTACATTACTGTGATCTCAACATTCGAATTTTTTTTTTACAAAATTAAACTTTCCATCTCAATCTTGACAGTTCTTGTAAAGTATATTTTCTTTCTCAATTTATTCTTCCATTTTTTCTATAATTATAATTATTCAGATTGACAAAGATCAGATTATCAAATCACAAAAATAATATTGCCAAACTTTAAATCTTTAATTGTTGTCTTGTATATAGTATGAAACGCCAGACTGGAAATCTTTTAGTATTTAAAACTGTACAGACATTTACGGAGCTACGTCATGTCATGTACACACGGGAAAGAGTGCTGGCCGGATTTGGATGACCACATACAACCCTCTACTTGTTATATAGACTTAAATTTATGTCCTAATTAACTGTTTGTGTGGCATTTTGGCCACCACTAAATAGACATGGTTTATTCACTAGTAAATCTGTGTCAGTTTAACTATGAATTAGCGTATACAAGAAAAATATACTTTTAGTTCCTCAAATGTACAGAAATAATTAATTGATTTCAGTAGCTCTTGGGCAATGGCATATTTGCATGGATCGCAAGATTGGTCGTATTGTTCTTTTGAATTGGTTGAAATCCGTCTCTGTATCAATCTGTTAATACAATGATCTTCCTATCTTTTTATGACTTGTGCTCATTTGGATTTAAATGATTTCACATTCTCTAATTCCCTTTATTAATGACTGTTTGCTGATATTCAGGATGGTAACTGTATGGTTCATGACATGTTTGGCCATGAGGTTGTGGAGAAAATAAAGGAACAATATTGTGATGCATTTCTGACAGCACACTTTGAGGTCCCTGGAGAAATGTTCTCTTTGGCAATGGAAGCAAAACCAAGGGGAATGGGAGTTGTCGGATCCACTCAGAACATATTAGATTTCATCAAGGATCATCTGAAGGGAGCTCTGGACAGAAATGTAGATGAACATCTTCAGTTTGTCTTAGGAACAGAATCAGGGATGATCACTTCGATTGTTGCTGCTGTTCGGGAATTACTTGATATGTATAATTCTTCTCAGGAGAGAGCAAATATTGAAGTAGAAATTGTGTTCCCAGTTTCAGCAGATGCTGTTTCTATCAATGGTTCACATCATGTTGGTTCTTCAGTAGCTGGTTTAGACAATCTTACTGTTGTCCCTGGTGTGAGTTCTGGTGAAGGTTGCTCCATTAATGGAGGCTGTGCCTCATGCCCCTACATGAAGGTTGGTGCGACCTTTCTTTTTTCTAGCAATTTATACTTTGGTGCAATATAATACTAGTTCCTTACGTGATGTTGCCTCTGTAACAGAGTTATACTGTAGTATATGGTCTACCACATTTTATTTCACATGCAGTTTTTATTACCAATTTGAATATTGTTGGCAGTATGTATTAGAGTGGAAAATTGCAATATGTCTATTTGAACAAACAAAAACAATCTCTCTCTGACACAGAAAGTCAAGAAAAATCCATATGACTTCACAAAGTTTTTACCTCAGGAATTATATTTGTTATGTTGGGCATATAATGAATAATCAATGTTTCACCTTTTTCTTTTTCCACGTTTTGTTTTCATGTGGAATCCCTTAGATATTCATGCAGAAGTGCAGAAAACAATTTCTTTTGCAAATGTCTTAATTATTGATAATAATAATCTTAGAATGTTCTATTATCAACATTATGCCAAGTAAATTATGATGTGATTACTTATAATGCTACTGAATCATATGCAGATGAATACCCTGGGGTCGCTACTTAAGATATGCCGTCAGCTTCCTGATAAAGATAACAAATTATCTCTATATCAAGCAAGCAGATTTAATGTTAAGACTCCTCTTGGAAAATCGGTTGCAGAGGTTGGGTGTGAGCCTATTTTGCATATGAGGCATTTCCAGGTCTGCCATCGCATTGCTCTTTATTTTCAGTTCTGATTCGGTTACCATTTTTTTCTTTCTAATCCACTGCTATAATGCTGCTGGTTTCCATTTGACAAACATTTAACTTACAAGAGTTCCATCATATGGCTTTGGGGGCTTAAATCAGAGGGTAACTTCATTATATCATAAGTTCTGTGCAATAATCCTTGGTTGGGTTCGGTATTTTTAGAAGAATGTTTTACGGAATTTTACACTTATGCAATTGGGTTTTTGACTGTTCCGCATATACTGCCAAAAGTTTTGAGCCTACAATGATATCTTGTTTTCACCTTTGTTTTCAATAAAATACATTATTTACTTTTGTCACATTGTTCTAAAAATTAAAATTTCTAAATATTTTTAGTATTTGTAAGCTTAATTCTTGTTTCTGAAAGTTCAACTGTTGAACTACTTCCAGGATTCAAAATGCCAAAAACTTTTGAAATAAGGCACATTTCATATCTCACTGAAAAACATTATATTCTTTACTAAATACTCCCTCCGTTCTTTTTTATATGACACCATTGACTTTTTTTCTTCAACTTTGACCAACATTATTTAATTAATCAGTTAGTTAAATGAAGTGAAATGAGTACCTTTACGTCTATTATCAAGAGTCTCTTGAATCTAACTTGAAGATTTGGCTATTTGCATAAATATTTGTAGAAAAGACAAATAGTCAAACGAAGAAAAAAAGTCAATGGTTTCATATATTTAAGAACGGAGGGAGTAATTTCTTAAGCGAATGTAATCATGTTCCATTATAATCAATAAAGCACTCCTCGCTAAGAAATGCTTTATCGTTGATTTCCCCTTGAGTTTCAAGCTATCTGAGGATTTCACACATGTTTCACTACCTTAAAACTAATAAAAAGTTGTATCGGAAAAGCACATGTTATTTAGTTTTGAGGATTTACTATGTAGCAGAATGGGACAAATTGATCAGGTCGACAGTACTCTCACTTTGCTCTTTAAATCATTTGTGATAGTAATACTGAAAATTAAATGACTTTTAACACCTCTTGTGTTCTCCTTTCGTTTTCTGGTTGTGTGGCAATTCTACTACGGAGTTTTCATCACTGTGCGTGTATCTTTCAGGCAACAAAGAGGTTATCCGACAAGCTTGTTCACCAGGTT
Organism: Panicum virgatum; assembly: GCF_016808335.1. NCBI lineage: Eukaryota > Viridiplantae > Streptophyta > Magnoliopsida > Poales > Poaceae > Panicum > Panicum virgatum. The sequence goes on along the minus strand of NC_053147.1, from coordinate 46,733,868 downwards.
GTCCATGGTAATGGAGAGGAACCTTCATGATAGCCGTTGGGCAGTACTTATATTAATTCTATCCAGGTGGTTGTGGTGAATGAGTTCAGTTGTACCTCAACTGAATGCTATATTTAGCTGGCATAGCCCCAAGGAGTGCACTAGCCGATTTTGTAGTATGTGGGGGTTTTGTGTTTTTGTATTTGCTGGTGGAGAGAAAAATGCCAAGAAAATAGTAGTATATGGGCTGACCAATTGTTCCCAGTCAGGTCCTATATGTTCGACAGCTGTTGGGAAAAATTGCTTCGACAAGATAGCAAAACAATTTTATGCAGCGCCTGTAACGGATAAGGGAAAAGAAGATCATGTATGTGATTGTAAGCCTGTAGGAAGTATGGATCAAGCCTGTAGGAAGCATGGATCAAGTCATACCTCAAACCGTGAGCGTTTTTGTGTTATATTGAAGCCTTATTGGCCGGCGGCTAGATCCTGTATTTGGATCGGTAGAACTCAACATGCATGATTTCAATTGCTGTGATACTTCGCAGCTGCTCATCGTAAGTATTTGTTTGAGATTGGATCTATCCTGATACTTGTTAAGGGTATTATAGTCATTATATGATCAATGGCCGTCTATTTGTTGTCATCACTATGTCATCTTCGTATCTATTGAAAGAGGCCCTTTGGGCAATATATAGAGTACAAGAGAGATGAGAGACCCCAAACCTTAGACTAGAGTACAATGACTATAATACCCTTAACACCTCCGCTCAAATGCAACATGAATGGAATATCGTTGTATTTGGAGAGTTGATACTAACCACTAGAGTCAACAAAATGAAAATGATACATCAAAAGTCCAAAATCAAAGCATGCAACTCTTGAACATGTCGATGTAGATGGTCTCCTCCACAAGAGTGTATTGACTTCACAACCGTACTTCAGCAAATAGCTCGAGTCTTCATACACCAGTACGTTGACTCCTCAAACATGAACCTTGCTTTGGAGGTTTTGAACTTGACAATAATAGTGAGATGTGTCAAACCAACCATATGAAGGAATGAGATATTACTGCTGCAAGATGGCAAGCAGGAAGGTGACAGTGGTAATGACAAATAGACGGCCATTGTTCATACATTGACTGTAATACCCTTAACAATACTTTCCATCAAAGTTTTGATTATGCTATATTTTTTGTCCTAATTTCTTTTCACCTTTATCAACTATATATTTTCTTTTTCGGTAAATCCAATATGCATCTGGTTGCGCTAGTGTGCGAGTGCTCGACGACAACCCTGTGCGATTTTGGGAGCCATAACCCAAGGGTTGAGATTTTCATCACCATAGACTATTTTTTATGCATGTCAACATTTGAGATGATGAGAGAAAAGACCAAGATGATGGCATTCTGTTATGGTTACGAAAGTTTTTACCTTGGATAAATTTCTGAATATAGCATTGTTTTCCTTGTTACATTGGATAAATTACTATAGCATTGTATTCCTTGTAGCCATATCTAGTCGATATACATCATATCCATATGCATAAGTTGATACACAATATATACATATGTTGCTACCTAACACACCACACATGTAATCAAACTACGACCAAGTTACAACGTAAGTTCTCATACAGTATCTAAACAATATAATTTGTGGCACGGTCTCACTTATGACTGGGTCCTTGCAAGTGGCTCATCATGTTTGACAAAAATAGGGGGGAAATGACGGGGAACCACACAAAAGCTATAAACAGCAACTAGAGAGAAACTCCTTGCGTAGATCACCAAGAGTAACAAGCAAAGAACCTCACTTCCTGCACAAACCAAAGAGATGGGTAGTTTCCCACTAGCTACTCTAAGCACTAAAGATGTCCTTAATCTTCAATTGAAAAACTTGCAAATCACTTCTAGTGTTTCTCTGGCTCTTGACCTCCAAATATGAATATGATTGATTCGGTCAGTGCGCAGTGGCACCACCGAATCAGTTTGTGATCACTTTTCTTCTGAGTTCAACAGAATTGACAAGGCACCGATTCAGTCCATCATGGAAAGCCATATAAGAACCATATCGATATGTCATTCTAGAGACGAATTCTAGAGCTGCAACAAATTGTTCGGTCATTTTAGTAGCTCCTAGCCGCTAAACTCTGGACCACCGATGGTGTCCAGCAAAGTGCACAAATGAATCAATCCGTCAGTTGTGTACTAAAATCTTGAAGATACTCTATTACAATTTCATATGGTGCCCTAAAATGCACTGACCGAACTAGTCAGTCAAATGCATCGATCAATCCCAATTCAAACCCTTTTAGTTTTCAACTTTCTCCCAAACTTCACAAGGCATTGTTTGAGCTACCTTACTGGTGCTAGAAATTCACAAGTGTGCACCAATACTTTAGTCTCATCTAGGTCAAGCTAGTACTCTTCGCCACATTTATAATACGACCAGAAGAAAATAAAGACCTAAACTATTCAAAGTGTCTCTCAACACCAAACGACACTTGGGACTAGCTTATCTTACTCTTCGCGCATATCCTTTGCATCATAGTGAAAAACACAATGATGGGGCTAAGAATACCATGAAAGCCCATCATTGCACTAGCTTAAGTTTGTCATTGCACAACACATGTTAGTTGCAATGATTACATTATTATTAATCATCCAAATCAAAATTAGGGACTTAGATTCTCTTTCAATGTCCTCTTTTGGTGATTGATAACAACATAACCTTAAATAGAACTGCAGGAAGAACCGCACATGACTAGCAGAGGATTGGAGCAACCAGCCATCTCGACTACTTTATGGACCTCCTACCGCTCGACCCGAACGTCGAGGATGCTCGACCCGACATGGAGGATTACGAATGACAGACAGGGATGTCACCACCTGCCGCCTACCTCTACAAACCATGGGGTAAAGCTGCATCCAGCAACAGTTGACCAACCCAAAACCCATGCCTGCATTGATAAATGATGGTCTAGTACCCCGCGCGGAGCCCCAACCCTCTGGATCGACTAACATTGCAGTAGAGCAAACATTCGAATATTAACTGATGTGTGGCACTAGATTACTCATCTAATCATGCAAGGTATACGATACAAGTATAAACTAAGCAGGACCGTACATTCGATACCGCAGAATATGACCCACGCATATGTGAAGATAAAGAAGATAGTTGTATTAAAAATATCCAAGAATTAGAAAAGATAAGAGATGACTAAAGCCATACCGAGGTCTCCTAGCAACCTCACGAACCTATAGAAGAACTACTTCACCCTAAAATCGACTAAGCTCTCCTAGTAACCTCAGGAATATGTACAAGAACTACTTCACCTTAAACTCCACTAGCTTATGGACTCAAGCAAGAGAGAACGAGTGAATGAGCAACTTGAGATGTGTCTTCGTTTGGAGCCCCGTTCATATTCCCCATTTGGAACAACTTCACGGGAAGCTGTATGAAAGAGGCATTTGCAAACGGCTTCATGCATGAAGCACCTCGTAAAGCCGGAAACAATTTATACTATGCAAAAGGAGCCAAAAATACTAGTTTCACCAGCTTCACCTTTTTTATCCAGTCATGAAGAACAAGAATAAGCTGTTTCACCAAACATTTTTCAAAACGGCTTCAGGTTCACTAGAGATGCTGATTCACTAGAGAAGCTGTAACAAGAGCAGTTTTAGGAGAAGCCAAAGCCATGCCAGGGTCTTATAGCCTTGTTAAGACGATTGCCATAATCAACTTCTGGAGGCCACCAGGTGCTGCCACGCGTCATCGGCTGGAGGTGAGCGGGACCACCATTGGTTCGGCCGAACCAGGGTAGCTAGCAGGTGGGCTCCAAGGTTGAATGTCCTAGCCTGGCGCTGAGTATGTAGGCTTGTGTACTTTATGGGATCTTTGATCCATAAGAGGTTCAGGTGGTGTCAGACCCAGGACAGCGGGACTACTCACAGGCATAAAATGTTCTAGAGTAAGGGATAACTTATGGATGTACATTACCTCTTTTGTAACTACCTGAATAGGCGTAGTACTAGCTGCAGTACAAGAAAACTACCCGATCGTGTAGTAGAAGGACTCCAACTGTACTCGGCTAGGACTTTCCATGTAACCCTGTCCCCCCGGATATATAAGGGCGGGCAGGGACCCCCTCGAAACACATCTACACCTAAGGCAATACAAACCACCACACAGGACGTAGGGTATTACGCAACTCGCGGCCCGAACTTGTCTAAATCTTTGTGTTCCTTGCACCATCGAGTTCCAGAGCCGTCGATCCCTACCTACAAACCCTACTGCTAAGGGTATCCCTGAGCAGGCTTGGCAGTAAACACCGATAGCTGGCGCGCCAGGTAGGGGACTCGGCGAGTTCATCGGCGAGTTCGATGGCTACTTTTGCTTTCAGCACCATGACGCCTCCCAGAGGCGCCACCTTCATCTTCGGTTCGTGGGTCTGCGTCGCCAATGGTTCAGGCGGCTTCGATAGCCACTTAACCAACTCTCCCACGTTGAAGAGCTCCACGTCGGAAGACTCCAACAAGCTCGCCAGATCTCATGATCGCGGCGTTATGTTGCTTCTCGACCTTGCCAAGGAGATCGAGCCGAAACTCGAAAACAACTCGAGTTCTACTCGGACTCAGATTGATCTCAAACCGAAATTCACTCGGATTGGGACTCTTATCGCGCAACCCATCTTTGGTTTGCGCAATTCATCGTCTGTTTACAAACAGATGATTAGATCCTCCTATGAAAATAGCTTGGATCGCCTACTTCACGTCGAAAACCAATCAGCCACCGCTAGCTGGGAGGCACCTGTTTTTGACGTTTACCCAGATCCAGTCGAGTCACCTCAAGACAGCCTGGATTTCATCACCAATGAGCTGGCTAAGATGCAACTCAAATCTTGCCAAGGTCATACCCTCGCAAAACTACTCGACAACCTGCGAGAAGTCGCCAGCATTGATGATATCCCGTTTCAACGAGGCACTCCCCTCAAAACCGAGAGGGAAACTGACTCCGGTGGAACTGTCCTAGCTGATTACGAATCAGACCTGGAAAGCTTCTCTCACGAGCGTTTGGTTCTGGTAATCATCCAGCCCGGAGGTGCTCCAAGCCACCATGATCCAAACGAAGCCTTGGATTAGATCTCAGCAGACAACCTGACCCAAGACGCTCTAGCTGATGAAGACGAAGTCACTCGTATAGCCCGCAAGGAAAGGAATCAACGCAAAGAAGTGCGCAGGACTCGTGCGGCCGAACGTGCTCATCTCCCGCCACGCAACCTCAACAACGAATTCAACAATGCTGCGGATCCCATCTTCAGAACACCAATCGCCGCAATGACAGAAGCAACCCTGCGACTCATGACGATGCCCCAAAATCTCAAGTTGGAACAAGTCATAAATCTCACCAAAAATGCTATTGAACAACTCGAGAGACAGAACCCCATGTCCTCGCTTCACGGTACGCGATCAAGGGCTACCGCAACAGCAATACCTCAAGCAAGCCATACCCCCGGAGGCCACCAGCGTCAACAGCAGCAGGAACAGCAGAACCGAAGAAACCAGGAGGATCAGGAAGCTGCGAGTAGTCATCGCCCCAGAGGTGGCCAACCACAAGCAAATCAAGCTCCTGGCCCTCAGCCAAACCGCAACAACAACAACCGTGGGAACAACAGGGAAGAGGTAGCTGATTCCATTGTGGATGCACGGGACATCATCAACGCAAGACGCAGAGCGCAACCTGCGGACAACTCCGACCGCTTCTAAGCCCTGAGAAAGGCTTTCGACAACATCGAGTACCCGAAGGATTTCAAGCCTACGAACATCCAAAAGTACGACGGTAAGCAAGACCCTGCTCAATGGTTATGTTTATACTCGACCGCTATTAGTGTTGCAGGGGGAGACACCAACACCAAGGTCCTCTACCTCACGATGGCCCTGGAGCCCGCACCCTCTCGTGGCTCGAAAGCTTGGCGCGCGAGTCAATCCACTCGTGGGAGGACCTCAAGAAGGCATTCGTCGACAACTTCCAAGGGTCGCTACATCGAGTAGCTACTCGTCATGCCCTATCCATGATCAAGCAGGAGCAAGGCGAGTCTATCAGATCCTACATCAAGCGCTTCTTCGACACAAGAGCTACCACCCCCAACGTCGCCGACGACGACGTCATCGACTACTTCCAGAGCGGCTTCACCGTCCAGTCACTATACCGCGACTTTGGGCGTAACCGGACCAAAATGGTGGTAGATCTACGTGACATGATGCAGCGCTGGGCAGATGAAGAGGAGCAAGAACGCAATTGCTTTCCCTGCCACAACAATGACAACAACGGGAAGCGCCACAATGACCATGGAGGGCCTAGCAACCAGCGGGATCCCACGCGTAAGCGTAAGCCTGACGACACTGTCGGCACTATGGATCGCACACCGCGTGGTAAGAAGGGCGACAAGCCGCAGGACCAGTTCGACAAGATCCTTCACAACAAAAGATGTCCAATCCACCCCAAGAGCAACCACTCGATGTGGGAGTGCACGATCCTGCGCAAATCCTTCCAGTCGGCATCTGCAACTGCTCCTAAGAAAGAACAAGACAAAGATGATGAAGATGACAAGAAAGACCGTGATGGTTTCCAACAGCAGCAAAACGTCGTCAATGTCATATTTGGAGGAGATTCTAGCTACTCCAAGTGAGCTTAGAAGCTCCTACTCAGAGAGATCCTCTCAGTCGAACCAGCAATTCAGAGGCCACTCAAATATAGCGAGGTCCCCATTACCTTCTCCAAGGAGGATCAGTGGACCAGCTTCTCTGAACCTGGAAAGTTCCCGCTAGTACTCGATCCAGTCGTTCAGGGCTCCAAGCTTACTCGAGTACTCATCGACGGTGGAAGTGGGCTCAACCTAATCTTTGCAAGCACATAGGTAAAGATGGGCCTCAACTATATGAGTCTGCTTACTCCAAGCAAGGCTCCGTTCTACGGTATCGTTCCTGGAAACTCTTCTACACCAATTGGCTTGGTCACCCTCCCAGTCACATTTGGTACAGAACAGAACTTTCGGACAGAGTACATCAAATTTGAAGTAGACGACTTCGAGTCCTCTTACCATGCTATCTTGGGAAGACCTGCACTAGCCAAGTTCATGGCAGTGCCGCACTATGTCTACCTGCTTCTCAAGATGCCAGGCAACACAGGAGTCCTTTCACTACGGGGAGACCTCCTCAAGTCCTTCGAGTGCGACAAGGAAGCAATAGATCATGCTTCTACTATCCAGGTTCCTAGCTCTGTCAGCGAAATACTCGCTGCCACTAAAGAACTCTCACTCAAGGAGTCGATGCCTTCCAAGAAACCAAGCCAATCATCGGTTAAACCAACCAATGGTGTGGCACCAAGACTATCCAGCTACAAGAGGGAGACGACTCCAAAACAACCATCATCGGAGTAGGATTGGGTGACAAATAGGAACTCGAGCTCGTCAACTTCCTTAGGGCCAACCGAGACATTTTTGCGTGGAAACCAACGGATATGCCAAGGGTGCCAAAGGAGTTGATCGAGCATGCCTTGAAGGTCGACCCTAAAGCAACACCAAAAAAGCAACAGCTACGGCGGTTCTCACCGGACAAGCGAGAAGCCATCAAGAAAGAGCTGGCTAACTACTCGCAGCTGGGTTCATCAAGGAAGTCTACCACCCTGATTGGTTGGCCAACCCTGTGCTCGTCCAGAAGAAGAACAACAATGAGTGGAGGATGTGCGTCGACTACACTGATCTAAACAAGCATTGCCCGAAGGATCCTTTCGGGCTACCACGTATTGATCAAGTAATCGACTCGACAGCAGGATGTGTCCTGTTATCCTTCCTCGACTGCTACTCAGGGTATCATCAGATCACCCTAAAAGAAGAAGACCAAATCAAGACGGCCTTCATCACCCCTTACGAGGCATACGCCTACAAGACCATGTCCTTCGGGTTGAAGAACGCTGGCGCTACTTACCAGCGTGCGATACAGCTGTGCTTCTCCGACCAGCTACATCGCAATGTTGAAGCCTATGTTGACGACGTCGTTGTCAAAACGAAGACCCAGGATCAATTCATCACTGACCTGGAAGAGACCTTCAACAGCCTCCAAAAATTCCACTGGAAGCTCAACCCAACCAAGTGCATCTTTGGAGTACCCCCTGGAAAACTACTCGGATTCATCGTCAGCAACCGAGGAATTGAAGCTAACCCAGAGAAGATCAATGCCATCATGGCCATGGACGCCCCAGCTACCATCAAGGACGTCCAGAAGCTTACAGGCTGCATGGCAGTCTTAAATCGATTCTTGTCCAGGCTTGGCGAACGGGGATTACTCTTCTTCAAACTCCTAAAGCAACAAGATAAATTCGAGTGGACTACAGAAGCCGCGGAAGCACTCGAGAATCTCAAGCATCATCTCCAGTCACCGCCGATTCTAACAGCCCCACTACCCGGTGAGGAATTACTCCTCTACATCACTGCGACTACCCATGTAGTCAGTACGGTGATAGTAGTCGAACGCCCGGAGGAAGGCCACGCTTACGGTGTCCAGAGACCAGTCTACTTCATCAGCGAAGTACTCTCTGAATTAAAGGTTAGATATCCATCAATTCAGAAACTTCTGTATGGAATTCTAATCACCTCCAGGAAGCTCCGGCATTACTTCGACGAATACAAGATCTCAGTCATAACTGACTTCCCATTGGGGGATATACTCCACAATCGGGATGCCACTGGACGAATCTCAAAGTGGGCAGTTGAACTGGGAGCTTTGGAAATCAACTTCAAGCCAAGAACATCAATCAAGTCACAGGCACTAGTCGACTTCTTGGCTGAATGGCGGGAAAATCAAAGTAGCACCCCAGAGCATTCCAGAGCATTGGGTGATGTACTTCGATGACTCACTCAAGATTGATGGAGGCGGCGCAGGAGTTTTGTTCATCTCCCCCAAGGGAGAACAATTGAAGTATGTGTTCCAAATCTTGTTCAAGGTCTCCAACAATGAAGCTGAATACGAGGCATTACTACACGGCCTCCGACTAGCAGTATCTCTCGGCATCAAGTGACTACTTGTCTACGGCGATTCTCTACTCGTTGTTCAACAAGTCAATAAAGAATGGGATGTCAACAAGGATACAATGGATGCATACGTTGCAGAAATCAGAAAGCTCGAAAACAAGTTCTCAGGATTGGAAATCCACCACATCGATCGCCACAACAATGTGGGAGCTGATGTCCTCTCCAAACTTGGGTCCACTCGAGCAGCTGTTCCACTAGGAGTTTTTGTCTATGAACTTCACCACCCATCAGTCAAGGAATAAAACCAACAAGCCACTGACACGGAGGCCCCGGCCACAGTCAGAGAAGTGCTGATGATTGCTGAAGATTGGCGAACTCAGTTTATTGATTTCATCAAGGAATTCAAGCTTCCACCACATGTTGATCCTAAAAGCGCTGAAGCTGCCCGCATCACCAGGCGCAGCAAGAGTTTCGTCCTCGTTGGTGACAATCTATACAAGTGCTCTGCTTCAGGCAACCTCATGAAGTGCGTTACCCTTGAAGAAGGTAAAGATATCCTCCAAGAAATACACGAAGGAGTTTGCGGCAACCACGCTGCATCAAGGACACTAGTCGGCAAGGCATATAGGTCAGGATTCTTCTGGCCAACAGCTGTCTCGGACGCAGAAGACCTGGTCAGACGGTGTCCTAGCTACCAATTCTTTGGCAATAAGACTCACGTCCCAGCACACAACTTGATAACAATCCCTCCATCATGGTCATTCGCCTGTTGGAGTTTGGACATGATCGGACCATTAACCGTCGCTCCAGGAGGATTCAATCATGTGCTGGTAGCAGTCGACAAGTTCACCAAGTGGATCGAGTACAAGCCCATTGTCAAGATTTCATCAGATAGAGCAGTGGACTTCATCTCTGACATTATCCATCGGTTTGGTTTTCCTCACACCATTATTACAAATCTTGGCTCCAACTTCACGTCACAATCTTTTTGGGATTTCTGTGACAACTCCTACATTGAGGTCAAATATACTTCAGTAGCTCATCCTCGGGCAAATGGACAAATTGAGCGCATCAATGGTTTAGTACTCGACGGCTTGAAGAAAAGACTCTACGGCGCCAACACCAAGAAAGGCGGCAAGTGGATTCAAGAACTACCTCATGTAGTCTGGGGGCTACGAACCCAGCCTAGCAAAGCAACTGGACAATCTCCTTTCTTCCTTACCTATGGGTCAGAGGCTATACTACCTGCTGATATCATGTGGAGATCCCCAAGAGTAGAAGCCTATCAAGAAGGAGAAGCAGATGAAGCTCGACAATTGGAGTTAGATTCAGTCGAAGAGGCCAGAGTCAATGCCTTAACTCAATCGGCTAGATATCTTCAAGGAGTCAGACGCTATCATGATCGCAACGTCCAGCAAAGATCCTTCAACATTGGAGATCTAGTACTTCGCCAGATTCAGGATGAGACAGAATTGCACAAGTTAAACTCCAGATGGGAAGGTCCCTTCATCGTAACTAAGGTTACAAAACCAGGTTCATACAGAATTACTGATGCAGATGGCAATGAGGTACCGAATTCCTGGAACATCGAGCACCTGCACAAGTTTTATCCCTGATCCAAGCAGCCTAGTGGTGTCAGTTGATTTCTTTAATAAAGTGAGGATCCTTATTGGCATATCGACTACATTAAAGGCAATTTTACGGCATCACCAGTTCAGGATAAGCTTACACAGTTTTCCATCAGAACAACTAAACAAGCCGCATCCTTTCTCTTAAAGGGCACAACCTACTCGCGTAGCTCGAGAAGATGAGTGGATACCTTTACTAGTTGTCCATCTTGGGTAACTCGACGGAGTTCATCCTAACAGGTCAACTATGAGGAACTCCAGCATTGCTGTAAATGCAAAACTACTCGCTCGTCCGAGTATGTTATGGATACTACTGCATTTTGTCCATCTTGGGCAACCCGACGGGGTTCGCCCTAACAGGTCAATCTTAGTAGTTACTCCTGTCTACAAGTTAGACACCTTACTTGCCTCGCTCAAGTAAGTTTTGGATATCTTTCTGGCATCTACGTCTTGGATAGCCCGACGAGGTTCATACCTAATAGGTTTGCCTTAAGGATTACTCTAGTCCTTGGTTAAAGGACACCTTACTCGCCCTGCTCGAGTAATTTTTGGATATCCCTTCGATATTTACATCTTGGGCAACCCGACGGGATTCGTACCTAACAGTTCTGTCTTACGGATTACTCCAGTCCTTGGTTAGGACATACTACTCGCTTGCTCGAGTAGTTTTTGGATATCTTTACATGTTTTTTCTATATGGATGGTCCGACGGGACTCATCCTAACTGATTAACCTTAAGTATTACTCCATGCGAGTATTCTACTCGATTGATCGACTAGCTCATACTTATCCTATGGTATCAGATTATGCTTCTGAAGACACACTAACAAGATACAAGCTATGAACAACGACAAGAGTTCACTCTAGATTATAAGAGTTGTTACAAGCAATCTACTCTGCCATGTTCTTCAGAATTTCCTCCGCAATCACTTCTGATTCCTTACAATACTCTTGGAATTTCTCATTAGAGCAACTGGGAGCTATTCCTTTAACTATCGGAGCTAAATTAAACTGAGGCAAGTATGACTTGACAACTCCTATCATGTGGGTTTGATAATTCTTGGAAGTAGTTGTCATGACATCAAAAAAATTTTGGGAAGCTTCTTCCAAACGCTCCACCAAGACTTGCTACTTGACGACTCTTCTTCAGCATCAACCACATCCACAAAAACTTGAGCTGCTGCTATTAATCAAGTATGGCCTTCCGGAGAACCTGATGGGAAGATATCTCAGAAATTGATATGACAAAGCAAAATCAGGACAAAAGATCGAGTGCTTATAGGCTTGGGCAGACTGCAATTGCTTCTGAAGCCTGGAATTTTCCTCTTGAAGCTTTGATTTTTATTCTTCAAGGCTCTTAATATGGCGCTTCATGTCACAAACTTCCAGATGATGCTGCTGACTTGCTTCATAAAGTTTGTTCCAAGCAGCAAGGGCTTCATCTAGTCGTTTGGCAATCATGGCCTTTTGCTCCTCTAAGATCTTCCGATTGTCTACAGTCTTATATAAAGTATGAGACTTCAAGAAAGATCGATTGGCTACATCCTGAGACATACAAGGTGAATCTGGTCAGATATCAACAACTACTCGACAAAGACAAGTAGTGGCAGAAGACTCATCTTGGTAAATTTAAAGCTCCACTGCATACAATCTGCAAGTTTTTTCATGTTGTCTAGAGACAACAGTGGATCATCAAATAGTTCATTTCCCAACTCTTCCTGGGCTGACTGAGGCATAGACTGGAATGGTACCAGTCGAACGGAAGGACCTTTTGACCCTTCTGCTCCACTACTCCCAGATCCACTAGCTTTGGAGGCTCCTTCAGCAGCCGCAGGAGTATCAGATGTTTCAGGGCTTGGTTCGCTTGGTCTCTCAGCTATGTCTGCACTCGGGAAACTAGCAGCCGGGGTCTCGATCAACTCAATTACAGGAGAATCGAGGGCTGATCAACTAGTTCCTTCTGAAACACTCGACACCTAGTTGCGGAAGTCTTGGACTTGATCTTTTTCATGCGCTGAAAGATGTTGGACCCTAGCCAAGCAAAATTTTGAATAAGAAAGCTGAGGCAAACGGGACATGATCAACAAAATATTATATACTTACTGGCCGGCATTGAGACGAGGAATTTTCCTCTGCAACATTGATCCGGGAGCCACCATCCGTTTCTTGCTGTCGTCAGAATCTACATTTGCAGAAGTCGGAGGCATACAATACTAGGATTTATAATTCTTCTGCGGAAAGAAGCCAATACTTAGTCAGAAGATCAAAAATAGTTGACTACAAGTACTCGACATGGTATCCAAAGCACGTACCGAGGCATTCTCGGGAGGATTTTGTGCCGAGAAGAGTGTTGGAAGCGTCAAAGACTTTTCGAAGTTATCGAGTACTTTGCAGCATCTCTTTATTACTTCAGACTGAGCCATTGGTTCTGAGGACATTCTAGTGGGATCCTGCGTACCTTCATATCTAAAGGTAGGATGCTTTCGCAGCTGGAGAGGCTGCGTCCGGCGACAGATAAATGAGAAGACCACATGATCTCCAGTGACTCCCTTTTTCTTAATAATGGCAATCGCACGAAGAATGGTTTCAACTTGCTTGTCACCAGGTCCTCTACTCGACCAACTCTCCTAGACTTGGGGGCACCAGCAGTCCTTTTCTGGAAGTGGGGATTCAAAGTTCCCAACATGTAAACCGGAATTTCTTCCATTCGGCTCCTTGACCCGCCGGATCATAAACCAAGTACTCGCCTCGGTTCTCAGGGCGGAGTACCAATTCACATCCCCCGACGGCGGCGGGATTGGTGGCATTAGGGATTGGAACAAGGAAGAAGAAATGTTGGAAAAGATGGAAATAGGGGACAATTCCAAGGAATGCCTCACAGAAATGAGTAAAAATTGAAAGATGCAAGATGGATTGGGGAGTGAGATGATGTAACTGAATTCCCCAAAACTGAAGAAGTCTATAGAAAAATTCTGACACGGGAAGAGTGAGACCACGTTCTACAAAATCGCGAAACATAATGGACTCAAGGGTACCTTCCATGGGGTAATCTTCTCCTTCACCAGCGCGCCACTGGCTTACGCCCTGCTCTTGGAGGAGACCCATACTCTCCAACTCCCGGACCAGTGACTCAAACATCTTACTTTTTCGCCAACCTGTGGACATATTGGTGATCGTTCCCTCTTCAATCTTGGACTTGTTCTTCTTGGGAGCCATCTCACAGTCACGAGTTTTCGCTTGGGGGCTACGAGAGGGGCTTTTGGATTTTGACTGAGAAGAGACAAATGTGAATCTGAGTTTGACGGCAGCCAGGATGTCAAGGGGTAAAACCCTTGGAAGTTTTCAATCGGCTTTATATGATCTTCAAGGGCAATTTTGTGAATATTTGGGATGCCAACGGATTCTTTCCTTCCCAGGGAAGTTTTTAGTTTTTGCCTCGAGTTTACATTGATTCTTAAATCTAAATGGAAGAATTTAAATTCAAGACTTGGGCTGCGGGATATGTGTATCAGAGATTTATTTTTCAATTTTTTTAGAAAATAAAGAAGGAAAAGAGACTGAAGTGACCCTCAGCTTGATTCTGTGACTCAACCTAAGGCTCGGGGGCTACTCCATATGGAGCGCGAGTACTTCGCGCACCATATATGATCAAGATTTCGGGGCTTGAGCACCTCACAGCCTCGGAGCAACCACGAGTACTTGGAGGACTACTTGGCGCATCAGAAGGAAGACCCAGAAGCAACCAGAAGGATGTTCTGACTACTTGAAGTACTCGAAGACGCCGTCCAAGTACTCGACGCCTGCAGGACTCGGCTACGAAGAGCTCGGGGGCTTGTCAGACCCGGGACAGCAGGACTACTCACAGGCATAGAATGTTCTAGAGTAAGGGATAGCTCATGGATGTACCTTAACTCTTTTGTAACTACCCGAATAGGCGTAGTACTAGCTGCAGTACAAGGAAACTACCCGATTGTGTAGTAGAAGGACTCCAACTGTACTCAGCTAGGACTTTCCATGTAACCCTGTCCCCCGGATATATAAGGGCGGGCAGGGACCCCCTCGAAACACATCTACACCTAAAGCAATACAAACTACCACACATGACGTAGAGTATTACGCAACTCGCGGCCCGAACCTGTCTAAATCTTTGTGTTCCTTGCACCATCGAGTTCCAGAGCCGTCGATCCCTATCTACAAACCCTACTGCTAAGGGTTTCCCTGAGCAGGCTTGGCGGTAAATACCGACAGGTGGTGACATGTGATTCGTCGAAGTTTTTGCCTTTGTTCCACCTTAGGCGTGTTTTCTTCAAAATCTGCTCAATTCTCTACATACCACTAAAATCTTCGCGGGGCATAGGGAAGCAGCATTATTTTAAACAAATATGCATGCAGGAAACGGTAGACCTCCTTTATTTGATAAATTTGCTGATTGAGTTAACGATCGATTTCGGTATAGAACGAGCATCAATAGTAGAGACATTAGTATCGGTCGGTACCACCACCGGTGTAAGGATCACCGGGGTGTCCGACCCTAGAGGGGGAGGGGGTGAATAGGGTCGCTAATCGCTTTTTAACCTAGGGCTCAATCTACTTGCATAAGATAAACCTAACACGTCCTATACATGCTAGTTATGACTAAGGTTTATCTTTGCTACTCTCTACTTACCCCAAAAAACTTGCAACCTATAGCCAATCCTAAACAAACTAACTAGGAAAGTAAGGCATGCAAGATAGAGTAAATGCGGAAACGTAATATGGTAAGTAAAGAGGTAAGTGCAAGAGGGATGCAAACTCCCGAGTAGACACGGTCATGTAACGTGGTTCGGCACAAACGCCTACGTCCACGGGACACCGAGGCTCTTCCGATCACCGTCTTGCACTACGCCACCAAGGCGATGCCGGCAAGCAAAGGCAAGTGCCCACAAGACACCGAGTCTCGTGCACCGCCACCGTCTCTCTCGGTCACCCGGCCGAAATCCACTACTGGAGCTTCTCCACCAAGGAGGGGGTCTCCTCTTCCCCCGCACAAAGTATCGTTGCCACTCCACACCAAGTCGGAGGGTCACACGACGGATCACAAGGATTGCTTGCCGCAGCAAGACTTCTCTCAAGCTTGCTCTCTCAAGAACTAAGCCTAAACAAGCACTAAGCACTCTCACAAGTGTGCTTAAGCCTATATGATGTACAATGAAGCACTATGGTGGTTGGAGATGATCTTTGGCTCTTGTATACTTCATTGGTCTCCAGCACTCTCAAATGAGCCGTGGGGTGGCATATATATAGCCCAACCCTCCAAACTAGCCGTTGGGAAAAAGGATGACGAAATCCCTTAACGCCGGTTAAACCAACGCTCTAGTTTTTGTCATCACCGGTTTAACCGGTGAGTGTATTTTCCCAGCAACTAGCCGTTACTGCTCCAACGGCTACTTGATCAATCGACCGACGCTCCTAAAACTAACGTCGGTTCAACCGGTGTATGTAATCTCAGAAACCCCCCGAAAAATGGAGTCTCTGAACAACTGCACCGACGCTCACTTTGCCTTGATCGTCGGTTTAACCGGCGCCTGTAAAACTTCTGTTGTTTCTTCTGCCTCCAAGTCCATTACACCGGTGAGTGTAAAACACCCAACGCCGGTTAATCCGGTGCCAAGTTCATTGCACCGATGAGTACAATTTTGCTCATCATCGGTTTAACTGGTGATAGCAAATTTACTTTGTCTTGATCTTTTTGACTTGGATTTCTTCACGGTCTCTTCAATTCTTGTCCCTTGGACTGAAGAGATTTCAGGGGGCTGCCCTGAGACCCGCGAGGGACGGCTCCCCCTCAACCCCCGTCCGCTAACCGGGTAGCGGAACCCCCGTAGGGGCGGCCCTTCGGGCCTAGCTATGCCTACCTTCTCTTTGTCATCACTTGAACCTAAAAGTCTGGGAATGTTCATCTTAACAATCATATTAGTCCAAGTGTTGTGTGTGTCATTAATCGCCAAAACATTATATTGAAATATGGCATGAGAGGTCATTTTCGCTACAACCGGTACTAATGTAGACCTTTTAGTACCTGGTACCGTTACCAATCGTTCCGTACATGACAATGTACCATAGTCACATGGTACCGGAAACGTCGTTCCCGTACCAGGAACGCAGGTATATTTTCTTTCCAATAGTGTTAAAATCACTCTTAAACAACGTACCACGTACCGCGTCCCACGTTTCTCGATCCATCGTTTGGGAAACTTTCTTTTGTGACTGTGATGGTTACCCCTGGTTCTAAATATCTCTATAGGTTGCCTTGGCCCTATTGAATTTACAGCTTACGTTTAATCGATCGTAGTAGCTGTGACCCATTATGCATTTACATTGCGAATCTTGTCGATAATGCATTGCTGTCCTCTGATTAACTCTAAAGCTTCACAACAGCATTTCTTGTCGATAGAGCCAAAGCAATATCACTAAATAGTGGTTTGGTATGGGGAATTACCAGATCCGGCCCTCCATCCTATTCCTAGTTCCTGCCGTGAGAACGCACCACCACACCACCGCCTCCATCCCGGCTGGCCTAGAGCGAGTCGGACCCGAACACCGTACCGGGACCCACCTGGCAGCGACGTCGGACTGGGCCCCTCGTGCGCGGCACGTGCGATGAGGTCGTTACCCCCGCCCAGCTTCCCGTCCGTAAAACCAAGCGCGAGGTCGTCTATTCCGCGGTAGCGTCGTCCCCAGCCCACCAAATCTCGCCCATGGTTTCCTCCTCCGCCTCACCCGAGGAGGCCGGCCCCGCGCGGCGGGGGGAGAATAGGCGAATGCGCGGCGGCGCGGCGGCCTCGCTGGTACGGTTCTTCTGCAGATATGTGCGCAGATCAGGCATTGTTTGTACCGCGGATTCCTTTCTTGCTCTGTTTCCTTTCCTTTCTCTTTTACTTGTTCATCAGGAACTGTTTATTATGGGCGGCTATGTATCAAGAAACCTTTTTCTTTGTGTGGTTGGGGAACTAGTATTATGGGCCTGTTTCGTTGATGAGATGAAATATGTGCTGCATATTTTCGTGGGTGGAATTATGCGAGGCTAGTTGTTTGGGTACTGAATCCTGATTGTATTGGACGGCAAAGCTTTGATTGGATCAATAGCAATGAGATGCGCAATTTCTTCTTCTTCTTTTTTTTTGGGGGGGGGGGGGATGTGTTTTATGCAGGTTCTTTAGGGAGTTATGAATTCAGATGACGTTTAGTTAGATCAGAGAATGTGACCTAACGAGGAGAAATTTTGCATGTTTGTCAATTGCTAGGATTTAATCAACTCACGATAGTCAGATGCACAGATCGAGTCTCATAAGATTCTTGAACAAAGATGGATTCCAGTGATTTGCCCTAATTGGGAGAAAAGATAGATTCTTGCCGCAACTTATTTTGTCAGTTTCTACATTTGGTGAAGGACACCTATCTAGGGTGTGTTTAGTTCATTTTGCAAAAACTTGTAAAGATGTAAACAAGTCATTTGAAGTATTAAATGAAGTCTATTTGCAAAACTTTTTGCATAGATGGGTTGTAAATCGCGAGACGAATCTAATGATGCTAATTAATCCATGGTTAATCAATAATTAGCGGATGGTTACTGTAGCATCACTATTGCAAATTATGGATTAAGTAGGCTCATTAGATTCGTCTCGCGATTTACAGTCCATCCATGCAAAAAGTTTTGTAAATAGACTTCATTTAGTGCTTCAAATTAGCAAGATTCCGTTTCACTTTAATGCGTTTACGGCTTTTTTGCGTTTACATGTAAAGATCTAAACAGGGCCCTAATCAATTATTTGCTTGTTGCTCCCATTCTGCTCGGGATTGCCATTGCACATCTGTGAATTATTTAGATCAAGATAGATAGGTATATGAAAAATGCAACTTGGTCATGTTTAACTGTTGTGAACGGATGATACCATTAGTGATTCAACCAGTTTATGAACTCATGCAAATTAGGAGTTCGAATAAGTTTATGGACTCAAATGCAAATTGGGGGTACATTATTTGGACAAGCTATAATGTATGGCAGCAGCTAGAGTTATCTATTTCTTGTCATCGAATCATCACATGCTATTTTAAAAGTTTAGGTAGAAAGTTCTGCATATTTTCCAAACATAGTGGAATATTTATCCGGGAAGGTTAACATTGGGATGGCTAACTTTTATTTGTTTCAGGATCACTGCTCATCAAGAAATAGCGAGGAAGACTTTGATGGACCTACAACTGTAAGACCTTGTATAATATTCAAATTATTTAGCTCAGATCTGCCATTTCCAAGTCCCAACATTTATGTGATTATTATATGTCTAATTTATGCTGCCTTCATTCTCTCTCTTCGATTTTGTGGATAGACATGTGGAAAGTGGCATCCAGGTGAATCGCAGAGACCTGAAATTGATGATGCTCCCATCTTCACTCCAACTGAAGAGGTATGCCGACAAAATGCAATGCGATATGCTTTATAAGATAATGCTGTGCAATTTCTATTGATGATTTAGGTTTTGTGTTGTCAAACTTCTTGAAATTTGGACCACCAGTATATTAAAACTGTCAAGGTTGGACATATAGAAACGAGACAACTAAATGTTTGTTCCAAGAACTATTACTATAAATTTGTTAATGCCAAGCAGTGTTGGATACTTGCATAAAGTAATTTATATATTAATGTTAAAGAACCAATGGAAGGAGTGCATTATAGTATCATTTGAATAGTATTGTTTTCTCACAGGAATTTAAGGATGCAATCGGGTACATTTCTAGCATTCGTCCACAAGCAGAAAAATATGGAATTTGTCGTATTATTCCACCATCTTCTTGGAGACCTCCATGTTCTCTGAAGGAGAAGAGTTTCTGGGAATCTATGGAGTTCAATGCCCGAGTTCAACAAGTTGACAAGCTTCAAAACAGGGAGCCCACAAAAAAACGAACACAGCCTCGAGTTCAGAGGAAAAGAAAGAGAAGAAAGAGACTTAGGTTTGGGATGACACACAGGCGTCCCAATTCTAAGACCGACTCGGAAGACAAGTTTGGCTTTCAATCTGGTTCTGATTTTACATTAGAGGAGTTTCATAAATATGCTGATGAGTTCAAGCAGGAATATTTTGGAATGAAAGGGAGTGATGAAATTTTTCTTTCTGAAATTAAAAACCACAAAAAAATATGGGAACCATCAGTGGAGGAAATTGAGGGAGAATATTGGCGGATAGTCTTAGGGTCTACTGATGAAGTTGAGGTATGTTGGTAGATTATACATAGATTATGTTCTGATGTATTTATCAAATTTTTACTGATAATATCAGATTTTCTCTGCCTAGGTGGATTATGGTGCCGATTTGGACACTGCAACTTTTGGTAGTGGGTTTCCTAAATTATCTTCAGATGCAAATATGCAGGATCCATATGCTGTGTCTTGTTGGAACTTGAATAATCTGCCACGGCTGCCTGGCTCTGTTATCTCATTTGAAAATGAGGATATATCTGGTGTTGTAATTCCATGGCTTTATGTGGGAATGTGCTTCTCTTCATTTTGCTGGGTATGATTCTTAGCTAATCTGTTTCCATATTACTCTCATGGAATGTGGACTCAGTAAAGAGATTCAATTGGGGTTGGACTACGTAAATAGTTGTCTAGTCTGTGCATGCTGTTCATGCTCTATGTGGATTAGCTTGATATGATGGTTGCTGTGTAAGTGATTTATGGCATCCTTTGTTCATGGAGCATGTTCTCAGATAACTCCTTTTGTTACTTTCCTGCAGCATGTTGAAGACCATTTTCTTTATTCTCTGAATTATATGCATTTTGGTGAACCAAAAGTTTGGTATGGTGTTCCCGGTTGTGAAGCAGTGAAGCTTGAAGAATCGATGAGAAAGAACTTACCAAAACTGTTTGAAGAACAGCCTGATCTACTTCATGAGCTGGTAACCATCTTTTTCTGTCATGTGATTGGCAGAACTCTACGTAGTGACCTACTTCATTTTTTTGTTCCAACATAATAACGCAATTGAATACTGCCAAAGCTATTAATAAGCCTTAAAATTTAGAGCAGATAATTTTGCATTTTTTTCATGAATGCTGTCGTGGGATTTCTAGGGTACCCACAGCCGGGTGGCGGAACGCACCCGCCTATTCCCAGAGAGGGAGTGCTCGGGGAGGTACTAGGCGATTGGGCTGATCTAGCCCTGAGATAAGTACACAAGAACACACGATCTAGAGTGGTTCGGGCCGCCGGAGCGTAATACCCTACGTCCACTGGGAGAAGTTTTGATCTCTGTTGTGTATGAGTCTATCCTCAGCCGGGCCTTGGCTCTCACCCAGCTTTTGCTTCCTTCTAGCGGGCGCCCCCTTTTATAGACAAGGGGGCGGATACATAGGACGTTGGGGCCCCGACAAGTGGGCCCAACGTGACTGCACAGCATACTACGCAGAGTATTTAGATGGGTACAGTGGTTACGAATCTTTCCTCCGATACGCTCCCACGCCCTGCTAGCGCTACAGTGGTCTTCTCTTGTCCCGTCACCAAGGTGTCCGTTGGGGGTGCGTAGCTTGCGGCGTAGCCTGTGGAGGCTATTATGTAGGCGTCATAATGGGTGAAGCCGAGCCGTCGTATCCATCTGTTATGGCAGACTTGGCAGGCGCGGCGTGGGCGGCGCCAGCAGCTCCACTATCTTGGTAATACGCGATCAATAGTGTCCCCTGGTCAAAGTATCGCCTCGGCTTCTGCTACATTAATGCGGGACGTCCTCCTGTCGTAATGAATGCCGCGGTAGGTGAGCCTTAAGAAGGAGACCAAGCGGCCTTATATACGCGTCTGGGCCTGTTGACACGTGGTGGCCCCGGACCACCCCGAGGCGGGGTGACGATTCCTTTCCTTGGAGAGGGGTCCGGTTACTATACAGGGGGTCCCGGACCCCATGGGGGTCCGGGATTCCCTGGGGATCCGGTCCTCTTCGGGAGGAGGTCCGGAGCTTCCAGCCGTTCGGGCTGACCACCAGCTTTTCCCGAGACACGTGGTGCTCCCGGACCTTTCCTAACCAGGGGAAGGTCCGGGACCGCTGTTGGGTGAGCGGGGCTCCGGACCGCAAGGGTCCGGCTGCTGGACGTAGTTAAGGATAACTACAAGGGAGCCTAGGCGCAGCAAGAGGGGGTCCGACAGTGGCCCCCGGGCCCACCTCGGGAGAGGCACGAACCCGCTGGTGGGGCCACTAACGAGATGTGTTTCCACGCAAACTTGATTACGTTGGTGCGCTCATAAAGAGCGGGTGCTCCGGACCCCTGAGATCGGTACACCGGTTGCCAGGTTCAGGATCTAGAGTGCTCTCCACAGGGCGACGAAGGTGTAGGCTTAGGGTGCGGAACCAAGCTAAGCGGCTACACAGACCTTCGGATCGCTCAGGGAGCATGCACCACCTTCCGGACCTGGCTCTAGGCGACCGTGGCGAGCGGTCTCCGCCAGGAGCGGGCCACCGGAGTGGACTTGAGTCGACCGTGGCGAGCGGTCTCCGCCGGAGCGGGCCACCGGAGTGGACCTGAGTCGACCGTGGCGAGCGGTCTCCGCCGGAGCGGGCCACCGGAGTGGACCTGAGTCGACCGTGGCGAGCGGTCTCCGCCGGAGCGGGCCACCGGAGTGGACCTGAGTCGACCGTGGCGAGCGGTCTCCGCCGGAGCGGGCCACCGGAGTGGACTTGAGTCGACCGTGGCGAGCGGTCTCCGCCGGAGCGGGCCACCGGAGTGGACTTGAGTCGTTGCTGACGAACCAAAGGAATATGTCACCGGACCTCACAGTAAGGTGCAAGAAACCAAGCCTTATACTAGAAGGGAGCCCGGGACCTCTAAAGATAGCAGTCTCGGTTACTAGAGTACTTGTATCAAGGTAGTGAAGTACGTAAACTTAGGGTACATTACCAGGCTAAGCTACGCGGAGCTCCTCTACCCCAGGATACGAGTACCACTTCTCCAGAGCAGGTCCTTAGGGGTCCGGACTGCCTTCCAGCTAGAAGGAGCGTCCTCACCTGAGTTCAAGCCGGCAACTTAACTTGGATTGCTAACAGCAAAAGAAAAGACTCTGTTTTGGGGGGAAAAGATGGTTAACCAAGAAATAGCCAACCAGAACGAATGAATGTAATCAGGGATGGAGTCGAGATATGACTAAGAAAATAAATCTCCTTTATTATTGTGGTTATCACGGTATACATCAGAGGTCGGGATTACGAGGTCGGATCTCCACCGCTCCGGACCGCTTTTTGTCCTGTTTGCGTGATAGGGCCAGAGGTCGGGTTTACAAGGTCAGACCTTGACCGCTCTGGACACACACGTAGGCGCCACGTTTTTACAAAGGAGGAACTCTCTTAATCTTTTCTTAGGAGTAACCTACGGCTGCATGCTATACAGCGATTTCTTCTCCGGCTGGAAGTGGTACGGCCACTCCTGAATTCTTCATAGTCGTCGGAGGCGAAGGCGCTCTAGATGTGCCTGAACTGCATCATCTAGCATCACCTCGGGAGCTCGGGGGGCCACTCCTTGCCTAAGAGCTGTCATATGCTTAGGTAGCATGAGACAAATTCTTTGGCTTTGAGTGGGAGAGGCCCCCCTACCGCCGTCGTCGTCTGCCGATGGAAACCAGACGCCCTTGCGCAGCAGAAGGACCGGTGCGAAGCGCGGAGAGGTGCGGTAAGTTCGCCGGCTTGTCCTTGGTGCTAGCGCCAGGGGCCCCCGCGCCTGGCGGCGGGGCCTTGTCTGCAGCAGCACCGAGCTACGCTGAGGCGGATCTCCGGTGCTGGCGACGGCAGGACGACACGGCCAACTTCTTCCGGGATGGTCGTCGGCTCCGAGCTCCATGTTGAGAGAAAACCTTGAACCGACGTCCTGCCGCCGGAGAGGAAGCATGGCCGTTGCTTGAGAGAAAACCTTGAGCCGACAATGGGATGGCGCGGGGCGGCACGCAACAGGCAGTCGCCCCCACGCACCATCGTGCCGGCTCTGAGGCGTCGCAGTGGCGACGCACAGCAGGCGCCGCTGCCGTGCACCGTCGCACCGAGGGCGCTGGTGCCACAGCGTAGTAACATGCGGCGTAGGTGCCACCATGCCTCTCTTCATCATCTCGTTCGTCGTTGCAGAGGATGAACACGGCGCCAGAAGCCTGGAGATCCAGCCAGCGCCTGATCCTCCCCACGGACGGCGCCAAATGTCGTGGGATTTCTAGGGTACCCACAGCCGGGTGACGGAACGCACCCGCCTATTCCCAGAGAGGGAGTGCTCGGGGAGGTACTAGGCGATTGGGCTGATCTAGCCCTGAGATAAGTACACAAGAACACACGATCTAGAGTGGTTCGGGCCGCCGGAGCGTAATACCCTACGTCCACTGGGAGAAGTTTTGATCTCTGTTGTGTATGAGTCTATCCTCTGCCGGGCCTTGGCTCTCACCCAGCTTTTGCTTCCTTCTAGCGGGCGCCCCCTTTTATAGACCAAGGGGGCGGATACATAGGACGTTGGGGCCCCGACAAGTGGGCCCAACGTGACTGCGCAGCATACTACGCAGAGTATTTAGATGGGTACAGTGGTTACGAATCTTTCCTCCGATACGCTCCCACGCCCTGCTAGCGCTACAGTGGTCTTCTCTTGTCCCGTCACCAAGGTGTCCGTTGGGGGTGCGTAGCTTGCGGCGTAGCCTGTGGAGGCTATTATGTAGGCGTCATAATGGGTGAAGCCGAGCCGTCGTATCCATCTGTTATGGCAGACTTGGCAGGCGCGGCGTGGGCGGCGCCAGCAGCTCCACTATCTTGGTAATACGCGATCAATAGTGTCCCCTGGTCAAAGTATCGCCTCGGCTTCTGCTACATTAATGCGGACGTCCTCCTGTCGTAATGAATGCCGCGGTAGGTGAGTCTTAAGAAGGAGACCAAGCGGCCTTATATACGCGTCTGGGTCCTGTTGACACGTGGTGGCCCCGGACCACCCCGAGGCGGGGTGACGATTCCTTTCCTTGGAGAGGGGTCCGGTTACTATACAGGGGGTCCCGGACCCCATGGGGGGTCCGGGATTCCCTGGGGATCCGGTCCTCTTCGGGAGGAGGTCCGGAGCTTCCAGCTGTTCGGGCTGACCGCCAGCTTTTCCCGGGACACGTGGTGCTCCCGGACCTTTCCTAACCAGGGGAAGGTCCGGGACCGCTGTTGGGTGAGCGGGGCTCCGGACCGCAAGGGTCCGGCTGCTGGACGTAGTTAAGGATAACTACAAGGCTCTTGCCTAGGCGCAGCAAGAGGGGGTACCCCAGTCCCAGGGTACCGACAAATGCCATACATGATATCATTGCCTGATGGATCATATAATTTTTTAGAATTTTTTTGACTGGATTATGAGAGGATATAGATAGCCTGTTGAGTGTTTATCGTATAATTTTTAATTGTTTATCCGAGGAAGGTTTCCTCTTCTGTGCTAGAACATCTTTATCTCATCCTGTTTCATTCTGAATTTTCTTGGAGCAGGTTACACAGTTATCTCCATCTGTTCTAAAATCAGAAGGAGTTTCTGTTTACCGGGCTGTTCAGAAGCCAGGTGAATTTGTTCTGACACTACCTCGAGCATACCATTCTGGATTCAACTCTGGTTTCAACTGTGCAGAGGCAGTAAATGTTGCTCCTGTGGATTGGCTGCCTCATGGACAGTGTGCTGTTGAGCTCTATAGAGGGCAGCACCGCAAGACATCAATATCACACGACAGGTTACTACTGAAGACTGCAAAAGCAGCTGTGAAACAACTTTGGATGAACCTTTTTGATTGCAAGAGTGGTGAGGGGAAATACAGATGGCTGAACGTGTGTGGGAAAGATGGAGTCCTGACAAGTGCTGTTAAGGTAGTAGTTTGGATCTCGCTAACACTAGAACTTATTATCTGTCTCTTAAATGATAAATATACTCATAATATCTGTTTTCTATTTTAGACAAGAGTTGAAATGGAGGGTGCAGCAAGGGAGGTGAATGGTAATCTGAAAAGTAAGAAGATGGACAAGGATTATGATTCCACAGACCGGGAGTGCTTTTCATGCTTCTATGATCTCCATTTGTCTGCTGTCAGTTGCCAGTGCTCACCAAACCGCTTTGCTTGCTTAAACCATACAAACATTCTTTGTTCATGTGAAATGAACAGGAAAGTTGCATTCTTTCGACATAGCATGAAGGAGCTTAATACTCTTGTAGAAGCTTTGGAGGGTGATCAAACTGCGGTCTTGCTTTGGGGGCAGGACCACCTAGGCTTAGTTCGCCCATCTGGTAATGTGCAGAAGAGGAAGTTGGACTCAGGTAGCAGCACAGAATTTTCTGGTTTAACGATTGATGTCAATGCTGTTTCTGGATTTGGTGGCAGTCAAGATGGCTGTCATGACCTTGAAAAGCCTGTTGGATTCCACCAAGAGAGTGTAGTCCAGCACAATTGTCTTGATCTCAACATAGAAGATCCACCAAGCAGTTCGAGAATAAAAGAAGAGCATCACAAGGATAGGATGTTTATCAATCATGGGCCTCTACAGAATACCAATATTCCATTTAGATTGACCTCAGAGTGCAGTTCATCATCATCTGTGAATTGTTCACCCAGTTTATTTTCTCCTACAAGAAATCGAACCAGCAATTCTGACCTAGCTTGGAACACTACTAAGAAACTATTTGGTGTTGACATTGAAAATTTTGCCAACCATTCTGATATTCAGGCTATTCCAATGGTAAAAGTTTCAAACGGATCTGAGATTACAAAGGAGCATGAAAAATCAAGGTTCTGCAATAATTCGTGTCCTGATGAGGTCACACTTGACAGGCTGCCAAAGAAGGTTAAACTGCTAGAAGGATAGCAGGAGGATCTGCAGAGAAAATAGGCTACTCTGCAGGATGAGATGAAGTAGAAGAATGTAGTTACATAGGCCCTGCATAGATAAAACGTTTCATGTATTACCTTAGAATGCATCCATGGATTAGACTGAACTAGGGTCACCATTGATTTAACATTCTTGAGATAGTCAATTTAGATTTACAGGATCCCAGTTCATTCCAACAGATGGCAGGATGTTTTGTTTATCCCCTAATTATCTGGTTTCATGGTAACCAAATAAACAAGTTATCTATTTGTCTCGTCAACATGTATCAGACATTCATCGCTGGAGATCTGAAAGGAAATGAAGAGAAATTTCTAAATTGTATGGTGCAACCTAATATTTCTTGTGGAATGATCAGTTGTTTTTGCCAGGGTATTTAGTGAATGAGCTTCATCTTTGCAACCAATATGGGAAGACTTTCGTTTGTTCTGTTCATTAGAACTCGTAATTTCTATTAGACGCTGTTTCTTGATCTATGATCAATTATGCCCTACATTGCTAAGATTTCATCTGAATGGTGCTTCATGCTGGACAAGTGTCGATATCTCTAAATCATATAAGATATTTATCCCACCTTTTGTGCTAAAGTTCAACAGTAGCAGGGCGTGCTCGACGGCCTCCATGCGTCCTGCTGCAGGACCAAACCAATGTGTAGTGGTGCCTACAACGAAGCAAGTTAATGATATCAGTATTACGACGTCCGATGCTCATAAAAAATTGGACACCCCGATTACCCAATGTGTTTTATTGTGGTGGGAATTTTTTGGGCATAATTTGTTACGATAGGTATGAGTTGATGTTGCACCTGGAAAGATACTCCAATCTCAATAAGAGATATTATGGTGGACTTATTTTTGTTGTGATAGACATACGAGGTTGTAGCAGGAGTTTAAGTTGATTATTATTATTGCAGTGGAAGTTTCAATTGATTATCGATATTGTAATAGTTGTTTTAAGATTGTCCGATGCATCGATATATGATCATTGCAGTGGTCATTCAGTATGTTTGAGATGTGAGGTGATGTTGCAACAACTATCTTAGAATGTTGCATAAATTTGTTATAAATGTTTCTGTTGACACCTTCTTGAAAACATGTCAAAGAGACTGGTCGATGCCGAAGCAGAAGAAGGGGCGAGCAAATGGGCTAATGGGTCGATGTGGCATCATAGCTTGTAGAGCGAATATTGGGATGATGGCTTACGTCAGCAAGTTATCGTGTCAGGTCTTAGTGAAAGATTAGAAGTCATTTGTTATAGAAGGTTTGTTTCTTTTCGGTCAAATTGTAAATAGTTGTTATCAACTAGTAATTTTAGCTTAGACTATAAATAGCAGACCTCAGGGTTTTATAAACAACAATCATCAAATCAAACAAACTCTTTACATTACCTGGCATTTACTTATTCTTGTTGGTGACTTCGCCAAATTCTAGTTGGAGTATTTCTTTTTACGAGTTCTTCTTAGCTAATAGGGTTGCATCGGCTTTGATCTCTATCTTGTTGGTAAGTTCCGAGTCAAGTAACGTGGATAGACTCAAGGTTGACAGCGTATTGCTTCTTTCTCTATCTGGTTTACTCAAAGTTATCGTGGAGGAAGAGAGAATGCGTGGAGGAAGAGAGAATGCGGTAGAAAATTGAGTTGGGTACATCTTGCTCGGTTGAAAGACCTTATTTATAGATGCAAGAGGAAGATGAATCAGTTGAAGAAGCCGAAGCGTCGCACTGATTGGATTCGATAAGAGGAAAAAAGGCCAGAAGTGAAAAGACGGAAGCTAAAGAGCCACGCTGCTGCAATCGGTGGCGAAGTGGGAGAGTCGAGGGTAAACATGGTATTTGAACTACTACTCGCACGAAGCGTGAGGACTAGTGTTGATGGCGCACGTATGGAAACAGAAAGGCAATCGTGGCTCCAGAATTTCATAGCAAAATATATTTTTATTCTGAAATTATAGGGTATGTGTTGACACCGTTTTTTTTTTTGAAACATGTCAAAGAGTGGCCGATGCCAAAACCGAACTAGAAGAAGCAGGGCGAGCAAATGGCCCGATGTGGCATCGTACCTTGTAGAGCGAAGATTGGGATGATGGCTTACGTTAGCAAGTTATCGTGTTAGGTCCGAGTCAAAGTTTAGAAGTCATTTGTTATAGAAGATTAGAAGTTATTGACTAGGAATTTTAGCTTAAGCTATAAATTGCAGACCTTAGGATTTTGTAAACAGCGATCATCAAATCAAACAGACTCTTTACATTACCTTGCATTTACTTTTTTTTTTGTCGGCGACTTCGCCAAACCCTAGTTGAAGTAGATTTTCTTTTTATGAATTCTTCCCGGCTAGCAGGGCTACATCATCTTTGATCTCTAGTTTGTTGGTAAGTTTCGAGTCGAGTAACGTGGATAGGCCCAAGGTGGACAGTGCATCACTTCTTTTTCTATCTGTTTTACTCAAAGTTGTCGAAATCTTAGATCTTAGGTTTACAACGCATCACTTTTATCTAGATCTATTTTATTCACCAGTTATCGATATTAGCTTGATCTTGTTAGATTAATTCGCATAGTCTAGCTTGTTTTTAGCTTTTATCACATTTATCCAGGTTAGATCAATTGTATCTATCGGTTGTTACCATATTCTGGTCACTATAGCCAGTTGGTTCTGGATCTAGGTATTGTTTACAAGCTTTGTTAAGTGATTAACACTTCTTGAACAAGTTAAATTGGTTATTCCCTAGCCGATTGCTTTTCTATTCGTATCAGATCTCTAGCCGATACCCTTGTGGAACGATGCAAAACACCAGCCGATACATTTCAGTATTTAATGTTTTCCATCCTTTGTCAATTGCAGATCAAATTGACTAGTACACCAAGCATCTACGCGATGCTAAGCAGACCTCCTAGATCCTCGTGTGTGGTTGCGCAGAGATCCGATTGCCAGAAGATCTCAACGATGGGCGGAAGCAACAGGTGGATAAGGTCATGGAGGAGTACAACGTGTATGCCTCCAACTTTCAGCACTACTACCAGAGACATGGCCATCCTAAAGACTGCTCTTCCCACGCCGCGTCAGGTCACTTACCGAAGATTCATGCAAATTCCAAGAGATGTTCGACCAGACCATGCATCACGCAATGGGCAACCAGCCGGGCATCTTGATGAACTCAGTTTAATTGTCTATTTTCAGTGTTATATATAAACTCAGTTTTTTTAAGCTTTTAACTGTCCAAAAACTACGGAAGAAATTTGCTCTTTATTTAATTTTTTTTATGGTCAAAAGCTAGAAAGCTCATCACTTTCTTAGAGCCTGTATGGTAAAAAGCTAGGAAGCCCATCACTTTCTTAGAGCCTGTTTGGCAGGGTTTCTCGCGCGGCTCCAAAACTGGCTTCTCAAAAGCCCTGCCAAACGGTGCTTTTGGGTCCGGCTCCCGCATAGAAGCCCCGAGGAAACCCGGTGACTGGAGCTGGAGGGAGGGCGAGGAGCCACGAATTGTAGCTCCGCACGGCTTTGGAGGCTCCTCCGTCGTCTCGTCTGCTACCTTTGCCCGCAGACATGCGCTGAGCCTCCTCGCGACCTCTTCACGTGGTGCGACTCCTTGCGGCAACCGGCCACTGCTCCCTGGCAAGCCTTGCCGGCTACAGGAGGCTGGGCAGCGGCGAGAGATGCGCGGCAGGATGGGCGGGAGGCTGACCACGACAGCTGGCTATGGCAGGAGGTCGCCCATGGTGGCGGGCTACAGCGGGAGGCCAAGCGTCAACGGGAGCTGGATTCGATGGCGGACGACCGGAGCTTGAGGCGGCGGTGGAGGGGATGGAGGCGGTGTCAGCAATCGGGAGCTAGGAGGCCGGGTTGGAGCAGAAGAGCCACGGAGAGGAAGGAGGCGGTGTCGGGGCCGGGAGCTGGGCAGCGGATAAGGAGAGAGACCGAAGGGAAGAAAAAATAAAGAAGAAAAGGTAAAAAGGAAGAGTATAGATTAAAGATAAGAGTCGTATGGTTATTTAATTTTTTCTATATATATTAAACAATAAAAAAATATTTTGCTAAATATTTTTCAAAACACCTTGGTTCCCATTAAAAAGTGGTTCGAGCCATTTTTTTGGAGGAGCGCCCTCTCCCCACCCGAACCGAGAAATTTTAAAATTTGGGTCTCAATACATGCGGCTCACTAGATTTGGGACTGTTTGCACGTCTTCCAGAATTTTACACCCTTGCCGCAAATTATTCTATTTCATGTGTTTCTTTCCATTTTCTCTCTTTTCACTCATTTTCTCTTTTCTTTTCCTTTTACAGGTCACCTGAAATGACCGAAATACCCATGCCCTTACATGGGTTTTCTTTCGTTCTTGCCTCACCACGCAGGGCGCCGGTACCGTCGACGACCAGCTGCCTCAGACCGAGGGCGAGGGTCTCGAGCATCGGGGAGGCAAGGAGCGGGTCGGCGAGCGCGCAATGGCACCACTCGCGCGCCGGCGGCGAGGTCCTAGAACCAGGCCTCAGCGGCATGGAAACGGGCGCGGAGGGTGGTCCGCGCGCACCGCCTCCGCTGCGGCGCGGGAGATGGAGGGGCCGGTCGCAGCGGGGAGCTTGTGGTTGTCGAGGCGGAGCGGGTCTCGCGCCACGCGTCGCGCCAGTGCATGGAGGGGCCGCGACAGCCTGGGCCAGTCGTGAGTGGGAGAGGGGGCGGCCGTTGCTGGCGGTGGACGAAGGGCAAGGGCCCGCCTCCCGTCAAGGGCTACTGCGCGCGGCGGCCTAGGGCAAGTCCCGGGTGGGGGCTGGGGCGGCGGTAGGGTGCGCGACAGCCGGTCGCCGACGGTGGGGTGGGGGCAGGGTGTGTGACGACCAGTCGCCGTCGTTAGGTTAGGACTCCGTCCTTTCCTCTGACTGAGCGAGCGCTCTGTGCACTGGCCCATGTGAATCCTAGACGAGGATAAGAGGCAAAGAGTATTTTGGTCATTTCAGATGCCCCGGGAAAAAAATAAAAAGAGTAAATAAGTGAAAAAAGGAAAAATAGAAAGAAACACCTAAAATAGTAATTCGCCGTGTCAAATTTTGAAAGGCGTGCCAACTAAGCTCCAGATCTAGTGAAGCGTGCGTATTGAACCCAAATTCTGAAATTTCTTACGCAGACCCTATGTAAAGAATTGGAAAAAGAAAAGGCAAAGAAAAACCCAGAACCCTCCCTCCCCAGACCGACCAGGACGCCACCACCAATGGCTAGGCCGCCGCCGGAGGCGCCCGCGCCGGTGAGGCTCCGTCTGGTGTTCGAGAACCGCCGCCTCCTCCGGCGTGCAGAGAGGGATGAAGGCCTCAGGCGCTGCTGGTTCCTCCTCCGCCCGGAGCTCGCTACCGTCGCCGACCTCGCCGCCCACGTCGCTGCGCGCTTCCGCCTCCGTCGCTCCTGCCCTAGCGGCGTCATCCTCTCGGTAGGGGCCCTGTCATCTATCCCCCTTGTTCGGATCCTTTTCCCCTTTGGCTTTCTTGCGGGTTTTCTTCAAGAGTGATGGCTTCATACTGAATGCTTTAGGTTTTCCGTGAACATTGATCTGATTCTTTTTTTTTTTCATTTCTTGTTATGTCTGTATTCTGTACAAAGAAGCGGATATAATGAATGAATGGTCTCTTGTGCGCAGATGGATGGGTTTGCCTTACCACCATTCGAATCAACCTGCATCTTCAGGGACAAGGATATCATAAGGTAGCTGCTGCTTGTTGGTGAACTAATTCGTTCTTCGAACATCTTCTAATATATGGAATGCAGTGCTTTTTATCATTCCCTTTTCCTATTGTAGCGTCTTGGTATTTCGGTTCATCTCAAATCCTCACTAAAAATGAAAGGTTGGGCTGTGGGATTGTGTCTGCACAGAGCACAACGTGCAATGCGCAGGGTGCTAGGTTTTGATTATCATGTATCTGATTATCTCTACCATTTCCCTCTGCGTACATTGACAATGAAGCAGAGATATAATGCTAATCAACTTTTATGCCCCAAAATTATATTTATTTGGGAAATCTGGGGCATCCATATGGCAAGCAATATCGTACACTAGGCCAGACGATATGTATGTACTATGATATTGGGGTACTTATTTCCCTTGAAAACAAACGTGGGTCATTGTGTATTAAAAAAGAACAGAAAATGCCTAGTGGTAACATAGAGCTGGAGTATCAAATGAGTTGTGGTCTATTTGAAGTAGCAATACTGTCTTGTCTTATCAAAAGGTTACACTGAAGGGCTGTATTGTTATTTAGCTACCAGAAAAGCCATTCATATTTTTGATTTACTATTTCCATGCATTATGCATCTGTTTTTATCACACAACAGTGGACCTCTTCTTGCAGAAATGATGGCTGCAATTCCTAATTTTCTTTTGTATTGCCAGGGTTATACAAAAATCCTGCAAGAAGCTGGTAGGGCACATTGATATGCAATCTATTCAAGATCCTGAGGTAGTAGAGAAGAGGGCACATCCAGTTGATTACCAAATCCTTGCCATCCAGTATCAAAAGGATGACAGTAAGAACCAAGAAGAAGAGGAACATGGTGATCGCCAGCCTGAAGAAAATGCAACTGTTAGCCACAGCACAGAAAATAATGGTACAAGTTCAAAGAGAAAGTGGCATGATGACGTTGCAAGAGTACCTGAGATGAAGTATCTTCTCTATTTTTGTTTTAGCATTTTTCTTTTTGCCAAATATAGAATATCACTTTGGTAGGATGTCCTTTCCATTTTCCTATTTACAGGGTTGTATCTGATTTTTTTAATTCCCCTAAACTTTGGCTTTGCCTACGGCACTGGGTACACCCTAAACTGTGGCTTTGCTCACCTGAACAAGCTAATTTATGCTCATATAAAAGTTTTCTGTTATTAGAAGCATAGGTTGGTGTCAGTGTGTCTATTCTGTTCAGTGATATGTCCATGCTCTCTCATTGGTGTTTCAACGCAGGAGAAAGAAGCTGGAGGTGACAAATTCTCGAGATCACATAGATGACGGCAAGCAGGATAATGTTCATCAATGTCAGGATAAGAGTGTATCTAAAAAGTTGAAGTCATCAGCTATTGATATTGAAACTAAGACACTACAACCTGAAATCGCTCCCTTGGTGCAACAGCAAAAAATAGAGAGGTATTATCTGAACTCCTATGCGGCTATGCCAGAGATTATTTTTGTGTCACTCTTATTTGAGAAATAATTTATTTTTATAATCCCATTGACCATAATCAGTTTGATTCTATTGCTCTGGTGTTTATCGCCATATCATTATGTGACAATTTACAAAAAGAAAACATGTAGCAGTTTGTTCCTGATGAATTTGCCACTAGTCATCAGTCTAGAGTTATCTATTTTGTTCCAATGCCTCTCCTCTGGTATCTTCTTTCTGCTACTTAAATTCTGATGTAAAACTGGTTATTTCTGTTCTTGTAAAGCAAATTGGTTGCCCATTTCAATAAAATTGACCATAAACAGCAAATTTCCAGCGCTAGGTACATGTAACAATCCACTTTTTTGGTTATATCTACAAGATTTTTAATTGTAATGGTCTTATTAACGAGTTTTTTTTAGTGAAAGACCTCATTGAAGTATATTGTTATCTTATTGATGCCATAGTTGGTCTCAGTGATACGGTAATCATGAGTTTGCATTGTAGTTGAATATTTGATTCTATTTTGATCATCAACCATGTTAATATGAGAACAATTCAATTAATCATAATATTGCTCAAACAGTTGGCATAAAATAAGTAATTTTTGTGTATTAGAATGGTGTATATCCATATACCCTCTTATATTCGAGATTATAAATTGTGGTTCTTGTGGCTTCACCGCATTATCCAGAAAAAAGCTATTTGTAGCATATATAGTGAAACATGGCTTGCTACTTTGTAGATATTTAGTATTTCAGTTGTTTTTGTGGCTTCACAACAAGTTCTATAAAAATCTATAGATAGCTACTAATAACCATGCTTATAAGTCTACATTTGTCATTTTGGATAGTTCGGTTAATGAGGAAACTTTTCCAAGCTCGAGTTAAGGCAGGTTTGACTTTATTCTTTTTCCTGAAAAACCCTGATTTGGCTTTCTCAGGCAGCTCTTTGGTTCACTGTCATATATGTGGCATGTCCTACACACCAGAAACTCATTTTCATTTTCTTCCCCAAGTTAGACTCAATTGTGGCGATGATTTTTTCGCCTCAAAGTGTTGTGTGCCGTGCTCCCTAAGTTTAGTTGTTGTAAGATCAGGCATGAACCAAACAGGCACATATTCTTGAACATAGGAAAAAAGATAAAATATGCAGGATTGTCTTCAACATCAAACGAAGATATGAGTGAGGAAATATGACAGGAATGGCAAATAAAATCACATGGGAAGGTGTTTTTTTTTTCATTTTTGGGGGTTAAGGAGTGTATGTGCATGGTGTGATCAGTAAACAAAAATACAATGTGGGGGCATATTGCCAAGTGACAGTATAGGGATCTATAAGGGGTTATGTAGCTTTTAGTCGTCGTTTGTTCTATCATATCCCTGCAGAAAATTCATATCGTGATTTTTTAGGAACAATCAAACTGAGATGAAATGTGAGATGGAGGTGTCAGACTGTAATGCTCAAGGTGACACAAAAAAGGTATGCATGATTCATGACACCACTCTTGTTTGTATCAACATTCCTGGTTCTGTGTTATGTACCTAATCATCAATTTTGATATTCATAGATGTTAGTCATCTTTTGTGATATAATCCATGGTGGTGCTGATAACTAATCTATCTTACCTCATTGCAAAAGATGCACAATATCAAATATCTTTCGTGTCTAATTTTTTATGATATCTTTTCATGTGTGGATTTCCCTCCATCAAATTCAGTGGTTCTCTTATAATAGTAATAATGTTTTTGGGCCTTTGTGTCAGACTTTCAATCATCTTATTGTTGGAGTATATTGAGCCCATGTGTGTAGAGGCCCATGTATTGGATCTATATATACCCACCCATCTAGGGTTGGAGGAATAGAGCAATTATTCCCGTCATTATGGTATCACTAGCCTAGGTTAGGGTTTCACGCCTCCTCTGTTTCCAGCCTCATCTGTTTCCAGCCGCCGTCGCCCCTGGTGCCCGCCGCCGCCGGCCATGGCCGGCCGGCCGCCGGCGCCGCCGGCCCCCTTCTTTCCCCCCTCCTCCTTCCCTCCCCTCCCCTCCCTCCCCCTCTGCTCCCACTCGCGCGGATCTGGGCGCCCCGCCCGGTTTCCCTGCAGCCGCCGCCGCCTCTGGCCCGCGTCCTGGCGCTTGGTCCCGAGCCGCCGCCCTTCCAGGGCCGGGCGCGGGCGCGGCGGGAACTGCGGGATCCGCCCAGGGTGCGGCCGCCATGGACTCTGGATGCGCCGCCGCCGCCCCTGCGGTGGTCCTAGCCGCCCCATCTAGGGTTGGAGGAATAGAGCAATTATTCCCGTCATTACTTATATTTACTGCCATTATCTTATCTTGAAAGTTCTGATTCCAGTATGCTCTGGGTTTTAATCAGGATGAAAGCTAACGTTGTATTAGGTCCATCATTTTACTTATATCCAATTCTTTGTTTGTCTGCTGGGACTAGTTGGTTAAAAGAGCTTTTACTTAGCAAAAGTGCAAAATAAAGTACAACAAAGGTCCTTCTAAAAACCTGGAGCAAAGTCAAACTGACCTTAGCTTGTTTTGCAATTAGTTTTGTGAAATACAGTTATATCGTTTTAACAAGTGTAGTGGAAGTTTCTGCGTACATCTATAAGATAGTCTGCTATTGCTAATTACCCAATATTTCCAAGAAGACTGCTATATATGTTGTTTTAACGAAGCAATGCTAGGCGCGGCCGAAGTCAGTAGTCACGCATTCCCATGAATATATCTTGAGTGTGCTATTAGGCCATGTCATCTGTCACTGGAAAACCTACGCTTCTATTGTTCCAAAACCCTTTCATGTGCTTCCTGTATTTGGCTATTGGAATATGACTAATTCATTTTATTGTTTGTAGCTTTGCTTATTGTATTGGTAAGGCTAAGTTTTGGTCATAGTCCTATCTGGTTCATTCCTGCAAATGCACATTGAGGCCCATATGATTGTGACAGTTGTCAATCTCTATCTTTTTCTCCCCTTCAGTCTATGCTTCCAGCTTCACAAAGATTTCACACTGGGATTAATCCTGTTCATCTATTTCCCCCTTTATTTTGATTTGTTAATCAACATAGAGAAAAATTGATTCTTAATTTATGATGTTACGTCTGTATATTTTAATTTAGTTAACACATGTATCTCTCTTTGCTTTATATTTTATCTTGTCAGTTGGAGAGTCGAAGTGCTCGTCGCAAGAAAATCAAAAGGCAAATGAGGCAGAAAGCGAAATTGCAAACAGAAAAGGTATCGGTTGATAAGGATGATAACTATGTTACTTTCTAGCTTTTATATGGTCATCTTTCATGCTGAATCTGAATGTTGGCAACTGGCAAGATTTGCTGGATCAGTAACACAATATTAAAATGAAGCTAGTTGATTGAACTTGAAACACCATAGGGACTATTTCAAAATGCTTGTCAAGCTAGTTTTTGAAGCTATATGTGAAACCAAACATCGCTTCCCCATTTCTTCTTAGTAGCCCTGATCTGACCTCTGTAGCCTTCTTCTCACTAACAAGATGGCTGCCTCACTGCCCTGTCTTCCTAAACTGCCTCTTCGCAGTTAACCACCTAACTACCTTACCCCCTTAGTGAAGGAGACTATATGTTGGGATGTCCAAACAGTGGTGGAAAAGTTGTAGTTGGACGTGTGGGGGTTGAAGTTTTTTTTTTTTTTTTGAGGGGTGGGATTGAAGGTTAGATTCTTCGTTTACAGAGAAGCGTTATTAGGGCAAAATGGTTGCAGTTTATTAAGATGAGCATGAGTTCTATTGTATTCCGGTTGTTGGATGAAGGCCTTTATGGGTGGCAAATTTGCACTTGGAACAGCGTTCCAATAGCTGACAGATATTGTGTTGACTAAGCTGCTATATTTATGTTTTGCTGATCAATTTATTCATCTACAATATATACTTTGCAGAATGTGCATGAGGATTCACCAATAGCTGCTGATTGTCCATCATCAAGCAATCAAGATGGCTTGCCTGGTCCATCAAGCAATCAAAACGGGTTGCATGCTCCTTTTTCAAGCCATAAAACAGATGAGGAAGAATCTGATACATCAGATGAGATTGTTCCAGTTGTGGTTCGGCCCGGTCACATTCGCTTTGAACCAGCAGGTATGGTTTTGCATTCCCCTTTCTATGTTAATCCAAGCTTATGCATTGCTAGGCAGGATTTGTTTACAGGGCACATGATTATGTCTGCATATGTATTACTTTGACTTTATGATGAAGTGCAATGCTATCTCTGTGTTTCTGTCAGTAGCCTGAAGTACAAATGTTGGTGACCTATATTATTATCACCGGTTAAACATGTTGGTCTTGTTATTCTTTAATTGAAAAATCCCCCTCAGCCTTTCTCTTGCACTGTGCACTGCTGTTTCTGGAATATTTCATAGCTGCCTTCCTAAGATTCTGTAGTCCACTTTGAGATGTGGGAAGGCGACAGGCAAATTTATCAGACTTTGACCATTTAACATGGTGCAAAGAAGCACCTTAAACTATTCAAAACTGTCTAAATAACACCCTAGGAGGTTTTGAAGGGTGGTTTTGCTTAGGTGGCATGGTGACATGGATAGACTTGTGTACGTAGCATGCATAAATTTATCTACAAAGTGTAACATAACACTTTGAAATCAGATATTTGTGCCTTCTACTTTCAATAAATTTGCTCTCTCTTTGTCTGATATGGATGACCCACATGTCATTCGGTAAGTCACTGCCATGTCAGCATCCATATAAGGGCCACATCATCAAAAGCACCCTTCAAAACTGCCTAAGGGGTTATTTAGATGGTTTTGAATAGTTCAGGGTGTACAATATCCAGTTTTATGGTTGAGGGGGTTAAGTAGACGAACTCCAATACTTCTCGGGGGGTTATGTAGACTTTTTCATAGCCTGACCTCATGATTCTGATAATTATATCTGCATTTATAGTGCATGTGTTACAACTGAAATTAAGAAAAAAAAGTTTCAAGTAGTGCCTGTGCAAAAATTGTAGTATTTTTTAATGAGAGTTCGAGGTCAAGGCTGTTCTTAAGGCTGCCACAGTGGACGCAATATTAATAAAAAGATGGCATAGAAGGCCAGTTGTTGACACAAGTGCGCACTCGAGATTCTGCATGATCTCCTGTTTTTCTTTTCCAGCTTGTTCTACCTTGGTTTTAGTTTTAGTATGAATGCGCAAAAAGAAGGAAAACTGGCGATAGTTCAACAAATTGGTTTTATAGTTGGGATCGATGACACCAACACAGTAGAAACTGATTTTGTATGTGATGATTGCAGCTATAACTTTCTCTTATATAACCATTAGAACTGAAGTTCCACTTTCCCTTCGTGACATGCTTATTTTACATCTATTTACTTTGCTAATGGTTCTGGCTAACGCAGAACTCTTGTGTTATAACATGCCGCTATAAAATCTTCAGTTGGTACTTGATATTTGTGTGTTGTTCTAAAGTCAACTCAATATATACTCTGCTTTTAGGTGGACAACCTGACAAGTCACCGGCAAAGGAAATGCAGGTTCCTCGCTGTTTCCCTTCTCTTTTATTCTTCACCATAGGCCTCTGGATGTTACTACCGAAACTTTTATCTAGCACTTGAACTAAATTTATTCTGATAAAATATGCATTTCTGTGAGAAGATAACTTGTGCTCAATTAATCTCTTATGTGCTGGTGCAGTTTTTTTTTTCTTTTGAAATTGGCATTATTATCTTATAGACAAAATAGTATATTGGTGAATATGTGCACAAACTCAAATCTTTTACGTTGGATCTGGTCTGAGTAGGGGTCGGCCTTCCATCATCCGTCTTTTGCAGACTTAGGACCAGTTGGTTTTAAGTCAAATAAAAAGGTGAAAATAAGAGGGATGGAGGAATTCTCACATCTCACTTGGGCCACTCAAAGTTTGATCTATTGTACAAGATTAAGTTTGTGTACATGTTCGTCTATATAATCTTGTATGCCTTATATTTCCTCTAGCTTATAATGATATAGTTGCAGTTAATGATACCATATTACTCATTTGTTTCAGAAGATAATTTTTAAGGAATGGCTGGGGTAAAGAAGAATTGGACGATTGAGCAACCAAAACATCTATGTCAAATAACTAAATAAGTACTCATTGCACATACCTAAAGTAAATAAATGAAATGGAAAATTTATTTAAGCCTTGGAGAAATAACCATGGAAATTTCTTTCCTCATATGAAAGCATGGAAAATGATTAGCAACTGCTTAGACTTG
The DNA here is from genome assembly GCF_016808335.1 of Panicum virgatum. Lineage (NCBI taxonomy): Eukaryota > Viridiplantae > Streptophyta > Magnoliopsida > Poales > Poaceae > Panicum > Panicum virgatum. The sequence continues at coordinate 46,693,984 of NC_053147.1, read as the reverse complement.
CATTCTCATTGATGTTTTTGCTTGTGGTTCCAGGGCAATTTCGAATGGAGTGGAACAATGAGCAAAAAGAAGGGCCAGAAGTGGGGAATGAATAGCTCAAACAAGAAAAATGGAAACAGCATGGAAGCTAACCATCATTTCATGGACTGTAAGATCACTGAAAATGTTTCTTGTGCTGTCAGTAATCAAAAGGATGATGAAAGCAATAATATTGATACGTCAAGTGTGAAGATTATTGAAGAGAAGTTTAATGGTGAACCCTTGGATTTTGAGAGATTTTACCCCCTAACGCGACTTCCAAAGGTATTTCAATCGTTAGAATTTGGATAGGAGGCTACTGATTACGTCCGCTGTTCATCAATTAATTATGATTGATATATTAATATATAAACCCAGAAAGACAATGCTGGTTCCATAGTACATAATTGCATTCATTTGTTGGTTGCTCTATTCAGTTAAATAACATGTTAAATGGTACTACTGATTAATATTCCATCCAATCTTTATATATACTTGAGAAAGCAAACAATGGGGTAACATCACAGTTGGCATCCGTTGCCTTTCATGTGATTTGCAATTGTTCTCTTGCATCATTGAATATCAATGGATGCACTTAGAAAAAAAAGATAATAAGGTCATATAACATGCTTTGCAAAAATCTGCTATCTTAGTATCTATGTTATTATCAATTTTGTTCTTGTTCGTGGTTAACCTGTCTTCCGCACCTTTCAGGAGGGAGATTTCATTGCATATCGATTGGTGGAGCTGTCTTCCTCATTGTGTCCAGAGCTGTCTTCTTACCGTGTATGACATAATTCCAGTAGCACTGTCTAAATACTTTTACTTTTGTCAGTTGTTTGAAATGGAAGTGATATTAATCCAAATCCCACTGAGCAACTTTTGCATGCTTGGGGCTTGGGAAAATATGAAAAGGAATGCATTGTGGAGTTTAGACTAACTGTCTGTGCTAAATTGTGGGCAAAACTAAGGCATGTCTCATGCTGCTGTTTCAGGTCGGAAAAGTTCTGATATATGATCTTGTATCAATGCGTATCATTCTCTTACCTGTTCCCGAGTATCCGATCGTCACTGAGGAAAACAAACCTGAGGATGAGTCTGGTATGTTTGTGGACTTGTCACCTTACAAGGAAGATGGCTCCTTGGAGGTAATCAATATTTCTCCACTTTATAAACTTATTACCAGCTAGTCGAACCCGGTATAAATCATGCTTAATATCTTCTGCAGATCGAGTACTCGTCACTTCTTGATGTAAGGCTACTGAAGGGTATTGAGTCGGTACCAGGGACTGTCAGGACTCCCTCTGCAGAAACATGCAAAGAAGGTGGATCAATGGCTGGAAAGACAGTTACCTTAGACAATAATGAAGGTCACATTGACTGTCAGAAACCAGGCACAGTGCCAAACAACACTAAAGAAGTCACACTAGGTACTGATTGCTACTTTAAGTATCTTGCTTCCATGTCGAGCATTTTTTGTTACACACTAATTCAGAAACATGCTGTGCAGAAAAGACGAAGAATACAGTCTGGGAAAATGTCGAGCCCTCCAATGGCAAAACTGATGTTCAGGGGAATGGTTGGGGAACATGGAAACGAAATCCTAGTACGTCTGCTTGGTCTTATAGGGCGCTCAGGAGCAGTGCCCTCGGCCCCACGATGGCAATGTTGAGGGGCAAAAACAACCAGAGGGGTAAACCACCCAATCGAAAGAATGGGAAGTGATACCGGCAGGAACCCAAGTTTATTCCTATGTAACTGCGGGCTCGTCCGTTCTTTTGGAGAAAGATCAGGAGCAAGTTGAAGCTTTATGTTTTGTATGTAAAGTTTGGCAGTGGAAAATTTATTATGGTACTGCTTCGGGTCTATTTGAAACCGGACCTAATGCTGCTCGTTAGCAAGGGATGGATGCGATAGGCAGAGCGCTTGCTGTTCATATGCCATGACTGAGGTTGAAACTGTTTGCTACACAGTAGTAACTACCACTCACTCCCCCGTTCTAAAATATGAGGTTTTAATTTTGTCCTAACTAAAACATTTCTAGCTTTAACCAAGTACTTCATTCACAAAAGAATGCAATTCTTGCTTTTCCACAAGTCAAATAGTTTGAACTTTAACTAAGATTATATAAAAAAATAATAACATTCATGATACAAAATAAGTATCATTGGATTAGTTATAGAATATATTTTCATAATGGATTTATTGGAGATACAAGTGCTAATACTATTTACTATAAATTTGGTTAAACTTGAATTAGTTTGACCAGCATGGATCCTATAATTGCATTCTTTTATAGATGGAGGAAGTATAGAGAAAATATAATGATGTCTACACACCAAATAAAAATGTAGTAAAACACATTTAATAACTTAGATTAAACCTATTTGATGTTTACGATGCTATTGGGTCCCGTTGCTTCATGTTTGGTTAACGTTCTTTTGCTTCAGTGTCTTTGAGAGAGTTTAGCTCTTAGCTGGCAACACGGAGATTACAGGCATGCAAAAGTTGTAGTTGTCTTTATATGAGGATCGACGCAATGAATAACATTACCGGAGCCAGCTAAACAAAAGCTGATTTCTATCTCATATGTGCTTTGCATGATTCTTGGTACGTATCTATCTATAAAAAGTTGTGCATTTTTTCCAATTGAACCTGGAAAAGGTGCCAACCTCTGAAAAAAAAAACAAAATTCAGTTAGTGAGTAATGACACCCAGATGTTTAACGAGTTAGCAAAGTATGGTCACATGGATGAATCATGCGGATAGCAAAGTATGAGCGGCATTAACACACGGCACGGAGCTAGTTATATGAGACAAGGACTACTATTATCCAAAATCGGTTTCATGTGTAGATTGCATCGCCGATCGAGGGTTGGGCGAGGGTGTGCAGATCGCGGATGTTTCCAACACCGGATCAGAGGAGGGCGCGACGGCGATGGCCAGGGGCCGAGCCTGCCTGAAGATTTGCATCGCCATTTTGAGTGGGGGTGAGAGGCGCAGATCGGATAGGGGATGATCGCAGATGCATCGGAGGGATAAACAGAACTTCGTTCTTTTTGTGTAGTAGTAGATTTTTTTCTTCATCAACTTTCGTGCCCTCTTCTCAATCTTGACGTTCATCAATTCTTTTCTTCTTCTCCTTGCCATGGACATCTCACCCTCGTCTTCATCATTTGAGCTCGAATTATTGCTTGATGTGACACCACAATTGGAGAGTGGACGGGGAGGTGAAGGGGTTGCCGGAGCTCCCGGCAACACCAACATCGGTAGCTGGTAGAGCGGTAGTGGCTTGTGCAGCGATCTTGGCGGTGTCGACATCATCCCCGCTTTGAGGCATCGAAATCCCATAGTGGTTAAGTTTTAATCAAGAGATTAGACTCTGATATTAATTGAAAGGATCTTGATGATGTCTAGAGGGGGCGTGAATAGGCGTACCTGTAAAACTTGAAAAATTCTTCAGAGAAGTTAAACCTGTGTAAGGATCGATAGACCAAGAGGGTGGTGAATTGGGCCTTTTTCAAATTTCTAAAACAAAGTAAAGCAACCTTAACCTATGCAATACTAGTAAGGCTCAATTCACCAACTGGCTAGCTAAGCAAACTACACAAGTTTACAAAGATACAACTAGATATGAAATTAAGCAAGGTAGAGCTAAGCTATGATCTCTAAGGTCAAGCACATGAATAATTGCATGAAAGTAAGTGCTTGAAAGTAAAGAGTGAGCAAGAGACAACCGGATTTTTTCCGTGGTGTCGATGTGTTGGCACATACCCCTAATCTACGTTGTGACACTCACTAAGAGTCTTGTCACCTCCCAAGTCACCGAGACGAGGGCGCTCACTAAGAGTCTCCGTTCACCATCCCGCGCGTGGTGGAGTTCAAGCCACGTACAACCTTCTTCGGGCTCCCACAATCCTTGGCAAGCTCCGGAAGAAACACCTTCAATCACCAAGATCGCCTAGGTGCTGCCAATCACCAAGAGTAACAAGCTAGGGCCTTCACTTGAGCAAGAACCGATCACCAAGAACGGATGCACACAAGCTTCTCTCTACTCAAGTCCTTAGTCTTGCTTCGTGATTGATTGAATGAACAAATATGTGGAAGATGAAGCTCAAGGTGGCTCTCAACAATATATGAGTGTATGAATGTTGCCTGGTGTCAAGAGTGTGCAAAATGACTCATTGGAGGGGTATATATAGGCAGCTCACACGAATAGAGCTGTTGGAGAAAAGCTGCCAGAAAACTGCGTAGCGCCGGTTAATCCGACGATCCTCCAATAGCCAGCGTCGGTTTAACCGATGAATGTAAACTGCCCCTTCTGAAAACTAGCCGTTACAACTTGGGCAGATTAACCGACGTATCATCGGTTTAACCGGTGAGTGTAGTTGTCCACTGATCAACTGAAAAACCAAGTCTCTGGACAACTGCACCGACGTTAACTCAAATCTATCGTCGGTTTAACCGGTGAGTACAACTTCTGAAATCCTTGGAAAAACCATCTCACTGGTCAATTGCACCGACGTTTGATTTCAAACATCGTCGGTTTAACCGGTGTATAGACCTTGAAACACCCTGGAAAAACCAACTCTGGACTAATGCACCGACGTTAAATTCAAACACGTCGGTTTAACCGGTGTATTGACTTGTCCAGACTCTGCTGACTTCGTTTAACCGACGTATAGAAAAATGGAAGCGTCGGTTAAACCGGTGTATAGACTTTTTCTGATTTTGCCTTTTCTTATTTGAGTCTTGAGTGAAATCCAAATATTCTTGAGATATAAGTTGAAAACCACTTATTTGAACTTCTTTAGAACCTGAGTGACCATAGTGTGCATCCATTTTTGATTGATCATGTCCATGCTCAAATTACTTGACCTTAACCCCTCTTAATAGTGCGATCACTACAAAACTATAAAACCTATACTAACCTAAGTGTCCTTCTCAACCTTACGACACTTTGGACTAGAAAGATCCTTAGTCTTGTTATATATTTGAGTTGAATACCGAGATCGCCTTTTTGGATAACGAAATTTAGGGGCCTCTTTAGACATATGACCAAATGAGCGGTAATGATTCATTAAGCTGCACAAACTCATTAGTCACAATAATGGTTGTCATTAATCACCGAAACATACCTTGAGGGCCTAGATGCTTACAATCTCCCCCTTTTTGGTGATTGATGACAATACAAACATAAAAAATAACGAGAGAGCGAGAAAGATAAACAGGATAAACTCAAGCAAACTCGAAAGAGAACCAAGGAGCTCAACGGCTCAAACGAAATCCATAGATATGTCTCAAAGCACGGCATACGGCATACTCAAGCGACAAATGTACATATCCATGAACTAACACCAAATGTCATACAAAGAATCAAAGTCCTGATAACTACGAGCTCTCTCTAGCTCTACCCTCCCCCTAACTCTGTGGCTCCCCCTAACACCTCTCCCCCTTTGGCATCAAAGCACCAAAAAGGCGAGCTACGGGTCGTGCTGTCATGGTACGGCGAGGAAGCGGTCCGGGTCGTCGTCGTCGTCGTCGTCGTCGGATGGAGAACCCTCACCCTCGGTGACAGACGGAAGCTGCTGGTCTGGGTCTGAGCTCACTGGGGGAGTGACTGTCGTGGAGGCTCTCGTGCTGGCACTGCCTGGTAGAGGATCCGTAGAAGTCGTAACCGGGCCAGCAGAAGAAGTATCAACATCTGAAGAAGTGACCGCTGAGGCTGCCGGCTGCGTCGACTATGGAAGCAGGGACTCCTCTACTGCTCCTCCCCCTGAAGGTGCTGCCTGAAGTGAGGTAGGGAGGGCGACCGACTGAACTGCTGACGGAGAGTCCTGAAAGAGTGTGGTCACTGGCAGTGGTGAAAAGAGCGGACGACCGGCAGATCCAAAGAGTGCGGACATCGAGAACGTGGTCTCCGGTGTCGCTATAGTGGCTGGAGCTGCAGTAGGGACTGGAGGAGGAGGAGCTGGTGTGACTGCAAGCTGAGGTGCTCCAACACCCTGAAGTCCGGGCTGCTGCTGCTGTGGGGCGAGTCCGGTGTGAGAGTAAAGCTGAGAGATCATCCCGAACATCACCATCATGCCATGCTGCATCTGCTGGAACTGAGCGTCTGTCCTCTGTGAAACTCTGTCAATGAGGCCGACAAAACGCTCCTCTGTTGCTGCACGCTCTCGGGCTGCCTCTCTCTGAATAGCTGCAATCTGAGCCTCATGGGCTCTCCTGGCCTCCTCCTGAGCAAGTCGGTCCTCCCTCTGCTGAGTCACGAGCTGCTGTAGTAGTGCAGTGAGCTCGGACGGCTGAGTCACCTGGGACTCAGAGACTGTAGCAGCTGCTGAAGTCGGAGGAGCTGGCTCTCCGGACCCTCCTGCCTCGTGGTCGTGACTGGCTGGGGCAGCTGGAGGAAAGTACTCTACGTCCTTGGAGGAGTCTGACTCAAGCTCAGACCAGTGAATCTCATCATCTCCCCCGGGAAGCTATGCCTCGGCTGCCAGGAGTGCCTCATCCTCCTCTGCCACTCGTGCCTGTACCTCTGGTGACAGTCGTGCCATCGCAGCTCTATCTGCGTGTCTGCCCCTCCTCCTGTCCTGTGGAGCTGTGGGTCGGTAGACAGGGAACCTGGGAGCCTCGTCGTGACGGTAAGGGGCGCTGATGGGTGACTCTGTTGGCACTATCATAGAGCATATGTAACTGATCCAGTGCCCATAAGGAAACTGTCGCACCACACCCATCCCATCAGTGATCACATCCTCGATCTCAGCCAGAATAAAGTCAACTATGTCAAATGGCTCGTGAGTGAGGATGTGTAGGAGCAAGAGCTGCTGCAAACCTGTGAACCCCTCTGGGTAGCCACTCCTCGGTAACAGAGTCCTCCGGAGTGCCATGTGAACAGCGTATGCCTCTGGAGTCAGCAAGCTCGGCACTCTGGCGTAAGAGGCTGGGAACGGCTGGCGGAAGCACTGAGAGATCGCCTCGTGAGAAGGAGCAATCCCGCCAACCATCGCCCTGCGGGGTGGATCTGAGTCCCCGTAAACCCTCTCGTGCAGTGAGACGTCGACCAGGTCAACTCCAAGTATACCAGCAATGGTCGCCCTCGACAATCCAAAGTCCTGCCCTCCAAACATGAAGTGCACGGCTCTGCGCTCGGGTGCTATCCAAGCTGTGGCGTAGAATACTCTGACCCAGTCCTCGATATAACGGTTCTGCTCCATCTCTAGCAGCCTGGGCAGTCCTCTGAAGTGAGCGAAGTGTGCTCTCACGTCTGCTCCCCCTGCGGCTGTCCTCAGTGAGACCCAGTCAAGTACCCTGTGCGGGAAGATCCGGTGGCCCCTCCGCTTGTAAGTCTCGTAGAAGCTGGCCTGTAGCAGAGTCCAGAACCTCCTGTCGACTCTGCTGTCTCGGGTCACTGGGAACCAGACCTCCTCCTCAACACTCCACCTGAGCCTCTTGACCTTGGCCGCATTGGCTCGGGTCAAGTTCTGGAGCATCACACCTGGCTCCAGACGCACAACAGTGTCCATACGGAACACTGCGCGCTCGGCCTCTAGGGCCTCGGCTCTGCGAGCTGCTGCTGCTGCTGCAGACCTGCGGGGCTCCTGTGGCTGGTGTCCTCCCCGAGTCCTCGGTCCAGTGCGACGTTCTGTCGCTGGCGGGGAACCTCCCTCAGACGACTGCTGTGGAGAACTCTGCCCCTCTGACTGTGCTGCCTCTGAGTCAGAACCATCTGAATCTGTCGCTGCTGCTGCTGCTGTCGCAGCTCTGGTGGCCCTGGCACCTCTGACTCTGCCCATCCCCCTGCCTCTGCCTCTGCCTCTGCCTCTGCCTCTGGGGTCCTCCCTGATCTGAAACGGACGAGCACGGCCTGATGCCTGCTCCTCGGCGGCCTTGGCCACCATCTCGGCCCTCTCGGCCTCCTTCTCAGCACGAGTCCGCTTGCGAGCGGGCTTCTCGACCACGACCTCCTTCCCCTTCCTCTTCTCTTGACCCATCTCTATCAGTCAAATCCTCGAACACCTGGTGAGCGCTGATCGGGTGCTGCTGCTGCGTGAAAGGCATGGAGGCGCGGCTGCGTGGGCGGTACTGCGTGGGAGCAGAGGCTCAGAACGTGGTGGTGGCGCGGAGTGGCAATGACGCACGGTGGCGGTGAGGGCATGGTGCGGCGGCGGCGGTGGCTACGCGCGCAGGCGGCGGCGCAGAGCGGTTGCGCGGGCGGCGCAGAGCAGGTGGGCTGCTGCGCGGTGGCGAGATGTGGCGGTTGAGGCGGTGTGCAGGCGGCGGCGAGGTGGAACGGCGGCGGCGGCGCGATGGGAAGGCGGCGACGCGTAGAGGATCGAGTCGCGGCGATGCGGAGTCGGGGAAAACAAGAGGAGAGAGGCAGGCGTCCGCGGACAAGACACATATATGACAGGTGGGACCCGCGATTTTCTTTAACACCGGTCGATCCGGCGCCTAGGGTTTGAGCGCCGGTTGATTGCGTCGGTGCAGTTCACCCGAGACTCCTGCAGATCTGAAACTGAACGCCGGTTGAACCGATGATATGCAATTTGTACTCGTCGGTTGATGGCAGCTCACACCGGTTGATTGACAGGTCTGCTATGTGTTTGTGATCACCGGTTGATCCGATGCTCTGACTTTTGTATACGTCGGTTAAACGCCTGAAACTGCCTGAGCTGAGACCCAACTTTAGTAACGCCGGTTAAACCGATGGTTATAAATCCATTGAGCGTCGGTTTAACCGGTGAAGCCGAAAAACCCCTCACTCAGCTCACTCTTCTATGCTTAGTCCAATAAACTTATAAGATTCAAATAAACTCAAGTTAATGGACTTGCATAGGCGACTTTACCCCTCAAAATAAATAGGATAGCACACTAGCTTAAATAATTTTCTTTTCAAACATAAGGAAAAGCCGCAAGAGAGACAAAGCGCCAAATAAAATGTATGAGCCATGTCATAGGAATATTGAAGATAGAAAGCTTCAAACTCATCATGACATTGCTCACTAGGCAATAACGCACCTAACACTTTGCTCTTTTCACTTTTCATGAATTAAGATCTTGTATATGAAGCAAGTCTCATTTTCATCAAGTGATCTCCTTTGTGACCCTTACGCATGCAATGATAATGCAAACTACAACCACATGCGAAAGTAAAATAAACATGGAGTGCACATCTATATGACAAGAAATGCATAACAAGAAATTAAGATCTACTTGTCAAGTTTGAACCCATGTGAAGCTTCTTCATGATGAGCCTTTCTACAAGCCTAGAGGAAAACAAGTGGACCACCACCTCTAGCTAAACCCTCGCTCATCACTATCTTACCATGGTTAGACAAGTGTCCTATATGTATGCATTTTTCTATATGACATGGCAACTTACATGACGTTTGCCGCATCTAACACATTAAGCTCATTTCTTAGCCTAACAAAAGTACTCTCATCTAAAGGTTTTGTGAATATATCCGCCAATTGCTCCTCGGATCTCACACCTTGAAGAGATGTGTCTCTCTTAGCTTCGTGATCACGCAAGAAGTGATGGCGAATATCAATGTGCTTTGTGCGAGAGTATTGAACCGGATTGTTGGCAATTTTTACGGCACTTTCATTATCACAAAAGAGTGGGATCCTATCTAGTTTCACACCAAAGTCCAAAAGGGTTTGCTTCATATATAGAATTTGGGCACAACATGCACCGGCCGCTATATATTCCGCTTCCGCGGTGGACAAAGCCACGGAATTTTGCTTCTTACTCGACCAAGAAACTAGAGAATGCCCAAGCAAGTGGCAACCCCCGGAGGTACTCTTGCGATCCACATGGCTTCCGGCAAAATCCGAATCCGAGTATCCCAAGAGATCTAAGCTAGCGCCTTTGGGGTACCACAAGCCTATGCTTGGGGTGTGCTTTAGATACCGAAGGATCCTATTCACGGCCGAGATGTGTGATTCCTTTGGGTTAGCTTGAAAGCGGGCACACAAGCACACACTAAACATTATATCGGGTCTAGATGCGGTAAGGTAAAGCAAAGACCCTATCATAGAACGATAGAGGGATTGATCAACCGGTTTACCGTCCACATCCAAGTCGAGATGCCCATTGGTTGCCATGGGAGTCTTGATCGGCTTGCACTCCTCCATCTTGAACTTCTTCAAGATATCTTTAGTATATTTTTCTTGATGGATGAATGTCCCTTCCTTCAATTGTTTGACTTGAAAACCAAGGAAGAAAGCCAATTCGCCGATCATGGACATCTTGAATTCCCTAGACATCATGGTAGCAAACTAATGACTTAGTGAATCATTAGTTGAGTCAAAGATAATATCGTCAACATAAATTTGACAAATGAAAAGATCCCCGTTGACGTCTTTTGTGAACAATGTGGTGTCCACCCTCCCGATCTTGAAGCCTTGCATGATTAGGTAGTCACGAATCCTCTCATACCAAGCCCTTGGAGCTTGTTTGAGCCCATAGAGTGCCTTGTGCAACCTATAAACAAGGTTAGAATTTCTCGGATCTTCAAACCCGGGAGGTTGCTCAACATAAACAAGTTCGTTAATAACGCCATTTAAGAATGCACTTTTCACATCCATTTGATATAACTTAATATTATGATGTGAAGAGTAATCAAGAAGGATGCGGATAGCTTCAAGTCGTGCGACCAGAGCAAAAGTTTCACCAAAATCCAAACCTTCGACTTGAGAAAACCCTTTTGCCACAAGTCTTGCTTTGTTGCGTATCACCACCCCATGTTCATCTTGCTTGTTCCGAAAGACCCACTTGGTGCCGATAATGTTCTTGTCTTTCGGAGGAGCTTCGAGGACCCAAACTTCATTGCGGGTGAAGTTGTTCAATTCTTCTTGCATGGCCATCACCCAATCCGAGTCCTCAAGTGCTTCCTCTATGCTAGTGGGTTCAATACAAGAAATAAACGAGTAATATTCGCAAAATGAAGCATGCTTAGAGCGAGTTCTTACTCCCTTGGAAGGACTACTAATGATTTGACCAATTGGATGATCCTTGGAGATGCGACCATGCTTCACTAGCGGTACTTGCGTGGATGCTTGTTGGGGTGGATCATGGGTGACTTGTGCTTGTGGTGGAACATTTTACTCTTCTTGTTCTTGGACTTGGGGTGTTGGCGTTGGCACATTTTCTTGAGGTTGTGGATCATCTTTTTCTTGATCTTCATCCACTTGGGGTGCCGTAGAGGTGCTTGGTATAGATGAGGAAGGTCCTCCCCCTTGATCATTGCCTTCATGCACCTCTTCCGGCTTGATATCCCCAATGGACATCTTCTTCAAAGCTTCATCAATCTCCTCATCACGTACATTGTCATAGCCAACAACCTCCTCTTGGGAGCCATTAGATTCATCAAACTCTACATCACATGTTTCTTTAACTAACCCGGAGGTTTGATTGAATACTCTATATGCTTTGGAGTTTGACGCATAACCAAGAAAGAAACCCTCATCACATCTACTTTCAAACTTACCAAGCCTTTTCTTCTTATAGATGAAGCATTTGCAACCAAAGACTCGAAAGTAGGATATATTTGGTTTCTTCCCGGTGATGAGCTCATATGGAGTTTTCTTGAGGAGTCGGTGGGGGTACACTCGGTTGGATGTATGACACGCCGTATTAATTGCTTCCGCCCAAAACTTCTCGGACGTGCCATAATCATCCAACATTGCTCTTGCTAGAGTGATTAGTGTCTTGTTCTTTCTTTCCACCACTCCATTTTGTTGAGGCGTGTAGGTGGCGGAGAACTCATGCTTGATGCCCTCTTCATCGCACCATTGTTCAATCTTCATATTTTTGAACTCGGTGCCGTTGTCACTCCGGATCTTCACAATTGGGGAGTTGTACTCCCTTTGAGCTCTTCTTGCAAATGTCTTGAAGACTTCCGGAGTTTCACCCTTATCGCCTAGAAACATGACCCAAGTGTAACTTGAAAAATCATCGACAATTACTAGGCAATAGAGGTTACCACCACTGCTCTTGTATGTAGTTGGACCAAAAAAGATCCATGTGTAGTAGCTCGTCTTGATGGGATGATGTGTTGCAACTTGCTTCCCGGCTTGACATGCTTTACATAGCTTGTTCTTGTCAAATATGACGTCCTTCAAGCCGGTGATCATCCCTCTCTTGTGGACTTTCTTGAGGTTACTCATACCAATGTGAGCAATTCTTCTATGCCAAAGCCACCCAAGAGACGACTTGGTGAAGAGGCATGTCATAGAGCTTGTTTGCTTTGAAGAGAAGTCCACCAAGTAAATGTTGCCATGCCTAAACCCCGTGAATACCAATGACTTGTCTTCTTCAAGAGTTACTACAACACCATTCTTGTCAAATGTACACGTTAGTCCAAGATCACATAATTGAGCAATAGAAATAAGATTAAAACTAAATGCTTCTACAAATAAGACATTAGAAATAGATAAATCTTTTGAAATAGCTATTCTACCCAAACCTAAGACTTTCCCCCTTGAGTTATCACCATATGTGACATGTTCATGATCGCCGGGGTCTTCAAGAGAGGTGAACATGCTATCATTGCCGATCATGTGTTGAGAGCAACCGCTATCAAGTACCCAATATTTTCCACCGGCTTTGTAGTTCACCTACACACATGAGAATTCACTTTTGAGTTTTAGGAACCCAAACAAGCTTTGGGCCTTGCACATGTGTGACAAGAGCTTTTGGGACCCAAAGTTGCTTGGGGAACTTCTTCTTTGACTCCTTAGCAATTTTGCCAATGAATTTGGCCTTCACCTTGCCCTTCACTTTACTCAAAAGAAAATAGTTATTTTGAAACATTGATGAGTAATTCTTTGGTAAGTTTGGAAGAGGGCGAGATGGTAAGGTGCACTCCCTAGTGTGGTGCCCGGTGACTTGGCAATGTTGGCAATATGAACCAACTTCCTTGATGAAGCTAGTCTTGATCTCCGGAGAAGGAGTGGTGCCTTGATTTGGCTCCGGAAATGAACTAAGACCTTTCTTGCCATAGTCACGTGCATTGTTGAAGAGAATTTCCTTGTTGATGTATTCTCCTCTTGAGAGCTTCTCCACACTACTCTTGAGGCTTGCCACTTTATCCATCAATTCCTTTTCCCTAGAAGGAGCAAGCTCGTGCACAATATTAGTGGCATTTGCATTAATGAGTAGGTCATCACATGAAGTAGAAGCATTGACCTTTTCAATAGTTTCATTGACAAAGTTCTCAAGACTTGGGTCAATTGCTTCATAGGCAAATTCTAGTTCTTGATATTTGTGAGCCAACTCTCTATGCTCTTGTTTAAGCTTTTTTGTGGCTCTCTTCAACTTGCTTAGCAAGTACAAGTGACTCATTGTGCTTTTTGAGCAAGTCATTGTACTTGCCAAGCAAGTCGGAGTGGGCAAGCTCTAACTTGGCATGAGTGCTCTCAAGAACCTTGACTTTGCCCTTTTCCCTCTTGATGACGGATGTATACTCATTAATGAGGTTAGTAAACTCATAAGGGTCAAGCTCTTCATCACTATCATTGTCACTATTACTATCCTCCTTACATACCTTTGTTTTACCTTTTGCCATGAGGCACATGGTAGGTGGAGGTAGCGATGATTCTTCATTGGTGAGGGCGATGGTGATGATATCTTCTTCCTTATCACTTGACTCTTCACTTGATGACACATCGGTCACCCACTCTTGTTTTTCTACCAAGAAGTTTCTCTTGGTGTTGCCCTTTTTCTTTGGGAAGAGCTTGGTCTTCTTGTCATGGTTCTTCTTCTTTCCAAGTTTCTTGTTTTTTTTCTTCTTCTCGTCTTCATTATCATCGCTTGAATCATGGCGATGCTTGCTCTTGTTGTCCTTCTTTCTCTTGTCCAGCTTGGGGCAATTTGGAGCAATGTGACCTTTTTCTCCACAATTGTAGCAATTTTTGTTCTTGATATCTCCCCATGGCCAGAACATTCTTCTTTTAGGGTGAAAGTTGAAACCCTTCTTGTTGATCTTGTCATTCAAGCGTGTGAACTTACTCATCATGAGAGCAAGTTCTCCATCATCTTCTTCATCGGATGAGCTTTCATGATGATCTTCTTCTTCATTGCTTGAGCTTGATTATTGCTTAACCATCTTGAGCTTGCGGGACTTGTTTGCCTTGGTTTTGAGAGCAATTGACTTGCTTGTAGTTGGCTCTTCGGACATACCGAGGATACCCATTTCATGAGCGCGAATTTCGCCCACAAGCTCTCCCACTTCCATCGTATCAAGATTCTCCTTTTGAAGCATAGCATTGATGATGTTATACTTGGGCTTCGGAAGGAGCATGAGAATCTTGCGGTTGATGGAGCCACTGTCAATTTTAGAAACTTCAAGAGTATTAATGTCCTTGACAATGACATTCAAGCGAGAATACATATCATTGCAATTTTCATGAGCTAGCATCTTAAATGAATTATACTTAGCTCTAAACAAGTGATATTTTTGTTCACGAACTTTTGTAGAGCCGTCATGAATTTCAAATAGCTCTTTCCATATATCACTTGCTAAGTCCATGCCATTTACTCTAGCAAAGACATCCACACTAATGGCTTCGAAAATTACATTTCTAGCCTTAGCATTCCATTTTAATTGCTCCGAGGTGGGAGTTCCGGTGAACCCGGTCTTTATTGCCAACCACACTTCGGGGGCAATCGCATCAAGGTATGCGGCCATACGAACTTTTCAATAGGCAAAGTTCTTGTCCTCGAAGTGAGGTGGCGAACCTCCCATCTTGGCCACAGCTCTAGGCGGTGAAGCCTAATGATCCAAATGAGCAACGAGGCTTTGATACCAATTGTAAGGATCGATGGACCAAGAGGGGGGGGTGAATTGGGCATTTTTCAAATTTCTAAAACAAAGTAAAACAACCTTAACCTATGCAATACTAGTAAGGCTCAATTCACCAACTGGCTAGCTAAGCAAACTAGACAAGTTTACAAAGATACAACTAGATATGAAATTAAGTAAGGTAGAGCTAAGCTATGATCTCTAAGGTCAAGCACATGAATAATTGCATGAAAGTAAGTGCTTGAAAGTAAAGAGTGGGCAAGAGACAACCGGATTTTTTCCGTGGTGTCGATGTGTTGGCACACACCCCTAATCTACGTTGTGACACTCACTAAGAGTCTTGTCACCTCCCAAGTCACCGAGACGAGGGCGCTCACTAAGAATCTCCGTTCACCATCCCGCGCGTGGTGGAGCTCAAGCCACGTACAACCTTCTTCGGGCTCCCACAATCCTTGGCAAGCTCCGGAAGAAACACCTTCAATCACCAAGATCGCCTAGGTGCTGCCAATCACCAAGAGTAACAAGCTAGGGCCTTCACTTGAGCAAGAACCGATCACCAAGAACGGATGCACACAAGCTTCTCTCTACTCAAGTCCTTAGTCTTGCTTCGTGATTGATTGAATGAACAAATATGTGGAAGATGAAGCTCAAGGTGGCTCTCAACAATATATGAGTGTATGAATGTTGCCTGGTGTCAAGAGTGTGCAAAATGACCCATTGGAGGGGTATATATAGGCAGCTCACACGAATAGAGCCGTTGGAGAAAAGCTGCCAGAAAACTGCGTAGCGCTGGTTAATCCGACGATCCTCCAATAGCCAGCGTCGGTTTAACCGTTGAATGTAAACTGCCCCTTCTGAAAACTAACCGTTACAACTTGGGCAGATTAACCGACGTATCATCGGTTTAACCGGTGAGTGTAGTTGTCCACTGATCAACAGAAAAACCAAGTCTCTGAACAACTGCACCGACGTTAACTCAAATCTATCGTCGGTTTAACCAGTGAGTACAACTTCTGAAATCCTTGGAAAAACCATCTCACTGGTCAATTGCATCGACGTTTGATTTCAAACATCGTCGGTTTAACCGGTGTATAGACCTTGAAACACCCTGGAAAAACCAACTCTGGACTAATGCACCGATGTTAAATTCAAACACATCGGTTTAACCGGTGTATTGACTTGTCCAGACTCTACTGACTTCGTTTAACCGACGTATAGAAAAATGGAAGCGTCGGTTAAACTGGTGTATAGACTTTTTCTGATTTTGCCTTTTCTTATTTGAGTCTTGAGTGAAATCCAAATATTCTTGAGATATAAGTTGAAAACCACTTATTTGAACTTCTTTAGAACCTGAGTGACCATAGTGTGCATCCATTTTTGATTGATCATGTCCATGCTCAAGTTACTTGACCTTAACCCCTCTTAATAGTGCGATCACTACAAAACTATAAAACCTATACTAACCTAAGTGTCCTTCTCAACCTTACGACACTTAGGACTAGAAAGATCCTTAGTCTTGTTATATATTTGAGTTGAATACCGAGATCGCCTTTTTGGATAGCGAAATTTAGGGGCCTCTTTTGACATACGACCAAATGAGCGGTAATGATTCATTAAGCTGCACAAACTCATTAGTCACAATAATGGTTGTCATTAATCACCGAAACATACCTTGAGGGCCTAGATTCTTACAATCTCCCCCTTTTTGGTGATTGATGACAACACAAACATAAAAAATAACGAGAGAGCGAGAAAGATAAACAGGATAAACTCAAGCAAACTCGAAAGAGA
The DNA here is from genome assembly GCF_016808335.1 of Panicum virgatum. NCBI lineage: Eukaryota > Viridiplantae > Streptophyta > Magnoliopsida > Poales > Poaceae > Panicum > Panicum virgatum. Next base: position 46,677,368 of record NC_053147.1, on the reverse strand, counting down.
ACCAAGGAGCTCAACGGCTCAAACGAAATCCATAGATATGTCTCAACACACGGCATACTCAAGAGTCAAATGTACATATCCATGAACTAACATCAAATGAGAATAAAACATCAAGGTCCTGCAACTACGAGCTCTCTCTAACTCTACTCTCCCCCTGACTCCAACTCCCCCTGACTCTCTCCCCCTTTGGCATCAAAGCACCAAAAATGCGAGCTACTGGTCCGGCTGTCGCGGTACGGCGAGGAAGCGGTCCGGGTCATCGTCGTCGTCGTCGTCGGACGGTGAACCCTCGGTGACGGACGGGAGCAGCTGGTCAGAACTGCCTGCTGGATCTGAACTGACTGGGGGTGTAGCTGTCGTCGAGGCTCTCATGCTAGCACTGCCTAGAAGAGGGTCCGTAGACGTGGTAACCAGCACTGCCTAAAGCTCATCCTCACTAAGGGAGCTACCTCTCCGTTGAGAAGCTCACCAAGAGCAGGGTTGTCCGCTAACCCTTTCCCCCACTCAGTCAACCACAAAGGAGGATTGAGTCACTCACTATCAAAGACGACCAAGGACGGGGTAATACAAATCTCCGGGGGCGCACACATAAGAGAGGACGCTCCACGGGTGATCCCTAATCGTCTAGAAGCAAATTTTAAGAGTAACAAATGCGAATCGATGGATGGCGATGCTTCTAGTGCTCTTGAGATGAAGTTGGCTGCACTTACAAGTCAAAGACTTAAGCTCACATCTTAATCTTGTTTCTAAGCCCTAACTCGAATCAGCTCAAGGATTAGCTCTTGGAGAGAGTGGAGAGAGATCTTGGAAGTCAAAAAGGTGTTGTGTTCATGGGGAGTCAACATCAAAAGAGGGTTGAAAGGGTATTTATAGCCGAGCTACAAAAACTAGTCGTTGCGGTGCAGGCTATGTGATTGTCGCAACTTCCGGCCGAGTTATTTTTCAGCCGGCCGAGAACCCCTCATCGAAAGAAGTAAACAGCTTTCGAAGGGGGTTGGAACATCGGACACCTGGTCGGATCTTCCGATCCCTACTGAAAAAGTGCTCAAAAGAGTGCAAAGTGTCTCTTAAGGATAGTTAGCATCTCAGTTAAATACTTTTGCATCTCCAAGCAATCTTTTGCACCCCTCTTAATAGTACGATATTTTTTATACTCAAATTCAAAATAGAATCAATAAAAGATCTTCAATGAAGCTCAAACACCGTCTCTTTAGCAAATATGGCTTTATTAATTGCTCTTTTTTATTTTAATGATTTTTGAACCTGCTCATAGCTCAATAAAACTATTAGCTCCTTAATTATGTACGTCATCAACACCAAAAACCACTTAGGGTGGGAAATGCACTTATAGCGTTGGCCTACCCCGACGTGGTCACCCGCCCGCACTCGCGGCCCGCGCGCATGTGGCAGGCCAGCGCCCTGCCTTGATCCGCCGCTGGCGCTGCCGCCGACATGGGCAGAGATAGTGAGCTATTTACAGGGTCTGCTGGGGTTGCTCTAACTAGACATCCAAATTAATCGCTTTTTAGCCTTCTTCCATCCAAATCGAGCACATCTTGAAACTCAAGTTTAGAGCCCTAAGCTAGAGCAGACCATCTACTTGTCCCTCTGTTTTGGGGAGGCCTTCAAATTTACCCCATCTTCCTAGGGGTCTCTAGGTAGTCCTCAATTATGTGTTAGGTTGATGGCTATTGTTGGAGTTAATAGAGGCAACCCCTATTTAACATTTAGAGGGTCTAATTTAAGAGCTATTGCTGGAGATGCTATTACCTTGGTGGAGGATTTGGGGGTCTTTGTGTGGGCCAATCTCGTCAGTGTGAGGAGGGGCAACAATAACATTTCAAGTTTACTTTGACGACAGTTACAACCAGAATAGTGATATTTTGGTACGGAATTGACGATAATGGTATCGAGGGGAATGCATTTTTTGTGTAATAGCACACAAGGAAGTGAACAATTTCAGTAGCAAGTAAAGGAGTGATCAATTTTTAATGGCATACAGGAATTCTCTCTTTCTGATACCATTCACCTATAAAATCCGTTTTCCCTGCACTTACGCAGTAAGATAGGTCAGAATCAGCAACCTAGCTAAGCTAACCAATGAGTACACGCAAGCACGCTGGCCAGACAAAAGTAGCTGCACCCGAAAGCAACCACCGTCACTCTCCTCACGGGCTCACAGATTTGAGGGAGTCGTCGTCCTCTTCTTCCTCGGCCGGCTAGTCAAGTCCACCGCTCTGACAACCCGTCCCGGCCCGCACCACCGGCACCAGCACTCCATTCCCAAATCCCCAACTTGGCGATCAGTCCCCCCCAATCCGAGCAAACGGCGGTCCTCCTCTTCTTCCTCTTCGGTATGAGCGGCTTCTTGGTAAGTACTAGCTGGGCGCTTGAACTCCTTCCCCAAGGGCGCGGCAAGACACGGTTCCTGTTCTTGGAAGCTGGGCTCCGACTGTTTCTTGCTCTTGGGAGCTGAGCTTCGCTTTGATTTTTCTGTTCTTGCTGGCGGAGGATTTTTTTCATTTCGATTTGGCTGACTGCGCGCCGTTCTTGTTCCTTTCGCGAAATCGCTAGGTGGTGGTCGGCAAGATCGGCACCTTCCTGCTTTGGGTGCTCTTCCTGGTGCTGCAAACGGCCACCCGGATCGTCGGCAACCTCCTCGCGGGGCCAGCCGAGCAGCAGGAGGACCCGCTGCAAGAGTCGGCGGCGGCAGCGCGCCGCAGGTCGCCGACAGCCTCGCCGCGCCGCGACCCCTACGAGCCGGCGTCGGCGCCGCCTCAGCAGCTCTGGGACTCGCCTCTGCTGCCGTATTCTCCCTCTGCTCCCGCCGCGGATGAGTACTCCTCGTCCTCGAGCTTCCGGCGGCGTAGCGCGCCGCCGCCGCCGCCGGCTGAGGACGTAGTGGTGTCCTCGAGTGCCTACTCGCGTCCGCCGCCGGCGGCGGCCCATGCATATTCCTTGTCGGCGCCTCCGCTGAGGGCAATCGAGACGCGGGCGATGCCAGCGAGGGCGGTGGCAGCTGGGGGTAAGCGGCCCAGGCTGGAGAGGAAGTACTCCAAGATTGTTGACCAGTACCGCTCCCTGGATGAGGTATGTATTTGTTACGTTTAATTGTGGTATGCGATGATGCTTAAATGTTCAAAATCTAGGGGGATTAATATTGGGATGTTTGGTTAGTGTCAACTGACAAACTAGATGATGCTTCAAATGAACATGGATTTGGAACTTATTTTAATATTTTGTTGGTATTGGACGGAACTGAAGCTCCAGTATTGAAGCGGGTCATAAATTCTGACACACGTGTTCTGTTTACTGTTTAACTGATGATGATAAGGACCTTTTATGGTGAAGTCTGGAGAGAGATTCTGATTGCTTTGGTGATACGATATTCTGATTAGATAGTTTACACAATCAGCATTTGTAGCTTTTCTTTTTACACTGACTGATTTCACAGAAAGAGTGGAATAAGTTAAAAGTTCAGAGCTATCTAGAGAAGAAACTTGCAAGCAGGAAATGCCATGTTAGGATATGGCTGTTTAGAGAGTATTTGCTTTCAAGTTTCTGGTGGTGCTAGTATTTGAACTTACTACAGTACATTTACTCCTAGAAAGTTTCAATGGATATTTTCCCACGTATCTCACTTTGAGAATAAAAAATGGGCTTATAAGGTTAACCTTAGCACATGAATAGTTTGACATTGTGAAAGTCCTAATTCTATTTATAGTTTGTGAAACATGAATTTTCCACTAGGAGATTATTGTTATGTTGGAATTAACATAAGGCATGCACCATTTTTGAGCAATTGGACTGCATTACTGCTTTGTGAGCTCACTTTCTACAATAAAATAAGGCATAAAAGTACCTAGTACATAATCAAGTATGTCCATCTATATGTAATGAATGTACTGGGAACGTGCTATTGAAGAGACAACAATACTAACACACACTTTTCCGCAAGGCACCTCCAAAAAGCACTACTAAACTTCTCGAAAAAGTGGCTCTACACCTTGGATCAAACACCGTTTGTGCCAAAATCTAACAGAGTGCTAGTTTCAGTTACCATTTCGATCTTTTAGTGGCATCTCACGTGAACAAGCTCTTCTAGTGGTATTTTCCGGAAGTCGTCATTTTTTGATGCTACACAGCCAATTTTCCCTAAAAATATTACAACAGATAATTGTAGTCAGCTCGGTGTTTTGGGACCATTTCTTTTTTCTCGAATACACATGAGAGTTGTGTATGGTTGCATTAATAGTAGAAGAAAAAGAGTAATACATGACTCAGAACACACACAACCCACACCCACACTGGCACACGAAACACACACGACACACTCAACGCACACACAAACAACCAGGAGCACACCTGCGAGCCTAGATAGCTAGACCACAAGGAGGCCCCTTATGCGACCCTGCTGGCAGTGAGGAAGGAAAGGCCCTTAGCTCCTGCCAGACTCCACTTGTGCACTTCTTCCCGAGCAAGGCTCCTGCCATGACTACATTTGGAGTAGCCCCATTGAAGAGAAAATCATTTCGATGCCTCCATATGCTCCAGACCCCAAGGATAATGAGCGAGTTTAGGCCTTTTCGTACATCCCTATTAACAGAGGCTTCCACTTTTGCCCACCAGTTGTCAAAGGATGATTTGCCAGTAGTCGGTGCCAGCAGGGGAAGGCCGACGTGCTGTAGGAGAGAACCAGAATTGCCTGGAGAAAACACACCCCAAAAGGAGGTGCTCTATATTCTCCTCAGCCTGGTCACACAGCAGGCACCAGGCCGCTGGATGGGGAAGCCCTCGCCTTGCTAATCTGTCAGCTGTCCAGCAGCAGTTATGAGCAGCTAACCACATGACAAAACGGCCTTTAACTGGCCTAGTCCATATCGACATTCAACATAACTTACATGACTTGAGTATCATTTAACTGGCCGAGTCCATGCCCACGTGTTCTATTACGCCCATCCACTATGGAATCATCTTGAACACACTTTCACTTTTCCATAGCTCTCTCATTCTATATTGTTCCATTGGCGTGAAAAGCAAATCCTAACAACAACAACAACAACAACATAGCCTTTTTTCCCAAGCAAGTTGGGGTAGGCTAAAGATGAAATCCGAAAATTAGAGTGGCTATTTTTTATGCTGGTTTGCCAAAACTTAACGCAACCCTCCTCCTTTACCCGGGCTTGGGACCGGCTATGCTGAGACGACTCAGGAGAGAGTCTTCCAGTCAGCATAGGCGGAGTTGCGTTAGGTTTTGGCAAATCCTAACATGTACTAAAAATGCAGGTTATCGAAGCATTAGCACAAGCTGGTCTGGAGTCTTCCAATTTAATCATAGGAATTGATTTCACAAAAAGTAATGAATGGACAGGTAGTTTGTGTGAACTTATCTGCAAGGAAAGAAAACATTTGTTCTTGGATTTTGAATACCTGACTATTTTCATTTGCAGGAAAGAATTCCTTCAATGGTACGAGCCTGCATCATATTGGTGACACCCCAAATCCTTATGAACAGGCAATATCGATCATTGGGCAGACCTTATCAGCTTTTGACGAGGATAATTTAATTCCTTGCTATGGTTTTGGAGATGGTAATATGCTGCTACTTTTATTGGGATACAGAGGAATTACATGTCTAATAGTTCTTGTTTGAAAAATGCAGCATCTACACATGACCAAGATGTATTTGCCTTTTATCCTGATGAAAGACCATGCAATGGTTTTCAGGAAGCTTTAGCTCGATACAGAGAGATTGTTCCTCACCTTCGCCTTTCTGGTATGAAAAGTTCAACTTAGTTTTTATTTTCTGGAAATATTTAACTGTCATTTCATGGATCTAATTTGAAAACTGGGAACAATTGTGCGTAACCCTTTGGGACTCTTGCCACCTTTATTTATAGTACTAGGATTACTTCTTGAAAGTAGAGAGGATTGCGTGGAATGATTGCTTGATTAGGGTTTAACACAGGGGTTACATTTATAGGCAGGGGATGGCCTGCCCGACCTAATCAGCTGGGCTCGGCACATGAGCCGGCCCTGGCCCAGGCGCACAGCACACTTGGGCCCTATCACGCACACACACATATACAATTCTAACACCCCCTGCAGTCTGATCGTCGGCAGCCTGAACGTTAAGACTGGATCTGAACTCCGTGAACACTAAAGACGGCAAGCCTTTGGTGAAGATGTCGGCATACTGTGAACTCGTAGGAACATGAAGAACGCGGACAGCTCCTGTAGCAACACGCTCCCGAACAAAGTGTAGATCGATCTCAACATGTTTGGTGCGTTGATGCTGAACGGGGTTGGCAGACATGTATACTATTGTCGTAGTAGACCAAAGCAGCTCGGCTGACTGGCACATGTAGCTCGGCTAGCAGTTGGCGCAACCAGGAGACCTCAGCAACAGCATTGGCGACAGCTTGATACTCTGCTTCGGCGCTCGAACAGGAAACATCAGTCTGTCATTTCGAGGACCAAGAGATGAGATTGTCGCCAAGGAAGACAGCATAGCCGGAGGTGGACTTGCGAGTATCAGGGCAGCCCGCCCAATCAGCGTCTGAGTAAACCACAAGATCAGACTGAGCAGACGGGCGCAGTAGAAGTCCCAGGTGTAGAGTGCCCCGAACATACCGCAGAATCCGCTTGAGAGCAGCTAGATGAGGCTCTCGAGGATCATGCATATGGAGACAAACCTGCTGAACAGCATAGGCGATGTCTGGACGAGTGAAAGTCAAATACTGCAAAGCTCCAGCAAGACTGCAAAAATCAGTAGGGTCTGAAACAGGAACTCCATCCGCAGAAAGCTTAGGATTTGTGTCAACTGGCGTGGCACAAGGCTTGCAGTCAGACATACCGGCACGCTGAAGAATCTCCATCATATACTGGCGCTGGGACAGAAGAAGACTAGAACCACTGCGCTGCACATGTATACCCAGAAAATGATGAAGCTTACCGAGATCTTTCATGGAGAACTCCCGCTGGAGGGCTGATGACACGACGAAGTTGCTGCGGTGACGACGCCGTGAGGACGATGTCATCAACATAGAGCAAAAGATATGCAGTGTCGCTGCCCTGGTGGAAGACAAACAAAGATGTGTCTGTCTTAGACCTGGGCATGGGCTGCCCGACCCGACTGACCCGACCCAACCCGCCCGAAAATAGCCCGACCCGACCCGAAGAGTTTGATGGGCGGGCTCGGGTCAAAATTTTTGACCCGGTATGACTGACGGGCCGGGCACGGGCTAAAAATTGATCCCGAAACCCGAAAAACCCGAAGGAACCCGACATTTTACATAGGCCCGGCCCGACCCGACCCGAACCCGACCCGACTGGCTGTCGGGTCGGGTGCGGGCTCAATTTTACGGCCCGGCCACCGGGTCGGGTCGGGCACGGGCCGCTAGAAAAAACACCGGGCTTTTTTTGGCCCGACCCGAACCCGACCCGGCCCGGAGGATGCCCAGGTCTAGTCTGTCTTGGCCTCCACAAAACCAAGCTGAATGATGTAGGAGGCAAAGCGGCTGTACCAGGCCCTGGGCGCCTGCTTAAGTCCATAAAGTGACCGATTGAGCTTGCACACATAACCGGGATAAGCTGGGTCCTCAAAACCTGTCGGCTCCGAGCAGTAGACTGTCTCAGACAGGTTGCCGTGGAGAAAGGCATTCTTGACATCCAACTGATGAATATGCCTGAATAGGCCAACTGCGAGAAAGAGCCAAAGACACAACTGTGCGAACTGTAGCTGCCTTGACCACTGGGCTGAAGGTCTCATCAAAGTCGATGCCGGGACGCTGAGTGAAACCGCGGAGAACCCAACGAGTCTTGTAGCGCTCCAGTGTACCGTCCGCCTTGAACTTGTGTTTAAACACCCACTTGCCACTCACAATGTTGCAGTGCGGCGGCCGTGGAACAAGATCTTAGGTATGGTTCATCAACAGAGCATCGAATTCCTCCTGCATAGCGCCTCGCCAATTTGGATCAGCAAGACCGCCTCGGTAGGAGCGAGGAACCGGAGAGAGCGTCGAGGCGGTGTGGATGGATGGGAACCGCAGCCCACTCTTCGCACGTGTGATCATCCCATGTTGGTTAGACACGGGCTGCGTCGGAACGACACCACGTGGAAGAGGGCGAGGAGGGGCCGGTCCATTGACGGACCGACGAGTGTAGACGTGGATGTACTCACGCAGCGGACGTAGACGAGGAGCGGTGGACGGAGAGGCCGCGGCCGGTGCAGCTGGAGGCACAGGCCGCGACGTGAAGGCTAGGGGCGTCGGGGAGGGCGCGGCCGCGCCGGGCGCGCCACCAGGGGAGGGCGCCCCCCGCGCCAAGCGCCGCAGGAGCACCAGCCAAGGATGCTGGGGCCGAGGTCAGAGACGCTGCGCCAGGGGCCGAGCCTGGTGAAAGGGCGTCCAACACAGGAGGCAGCCCCAGAGCGGCCTGCTGGGACGGCGCAAAAGACGATGCGCCTGTCGTGGCCGCACGTGGCAGTGCAGCTGGGGCCATGGGTGGACCTGTAGGCAAAAGACTGTACGGGTCCGATTGGAGACGTCACAGGGTCAGTCTGATCCAAAAGGAACTCAAAATCCGTGGCATCAGGGGTAGACTGTGAGGCGAACGGGAACGAAGTCTCATCAAAGACAACGTGACGTGAGATGAGGACCCGGTTAGACTGAATGTCAAGGCAACGGTACCCATTAGCGGAATATCCAAGGAAGACACACGCGGCTGAGCGGCGAGAGAGTTTATGTGCTGCCGTAGTGGAGAGGTTAGGATAACATAGACAGCCAAAAACCCGAAGATGACCATAAGACGGTGCTGCGCCAAACAATGCAAAGTGAGGCGTGGCAGACTGCAGAGTTTTGGTCGGGAGGATGTTCAACACGTGTGTCGCGGTGTAAAGTGCCTCAACCCAATAGGATGGAGGCATGCTGGCCTGAAATAGCAGGGAGCGAGCAGCGTTATTGATGGTACGAATCATGCGCTCGGCTTTACCGTTTTGAGGCGAGGTGTATGGGCAGGACATGCGCAAATGAACACCGGTGGTGAGGAAGAAGGTGCGCGCGCTGGAGTTGTCGAACTCACACCTGTTGTCGCTCTGGACGGTTTTGACCACCATGCCGAACTGTGTGCGAACATAAGAGAAGAAGTTTGCCAGTGTGGAAAAAGTGTCAGACTTAACACGGAGAGGAAATGTCCACAAATAATGAGAGCAGTCATCAAGAATAAGTAAATAGTATTTGAATCCCGAAACACTAGGAACTGGTGAGGTCCACAAATCACAGTGTATAAGATCAAAATTACTAGTAGCACGCGAGTTTGATGACTGAAAAGGCAAACGAGTATGGCGCCCTAGCTGACAGGCATGACAAGTCTGGCTATGTGCTGTATTACAAAAGGGAATGACTGAAGCAACTTTTGCTAAGACCTCATGACCCGGGTGACCAAGACCACGATGCCACAGCGAGGGGGTAGAAGCAGCTACAAAAGCGTGCGCCGAGGGAAGCTACAGAGGGTACAGGGGGCCGGAGCTATTGCACCTGAGGATCACCTTCTGCGACGCCAGATCCTTCACAGAGCAACCAGCGGGGTCAAATTCAAATGAGCAATTGTTATCAGAGGTGAATTGGAAATTGTTATCAGAGGTGAACTGGCGTACGGAAATAAGGTTATTAATAAGTCTAGGAGAAACAAGGACATTATTAAGAGAGATGCCCGGGAATAGACATGGCGCCAGTAGCCGTGACAGGAAGTAAAGAACCGTCACCGACAACAATTGATGAAGGAAAAGGGTACCGCAGAGGTAAAATATGTGAAAGAGTGGAAGGACTAGAGGTCATGTGCGAGGTAGCACTTGAGTCGAAGTACCAGTCGGTCTGCTGGGGCTGATGGAGCGACATGGTGCTGAAGGTCGAGGCCAGCGACTGCTGATCCCAGGAGGTGCCCGTCATGGGGTTAGTGAACCCAGGGGGCGCCTGTGGGGCAGGAGCAGGAAGCAGTGCCGTAGACGTGCTGAGGCACCATGATGCCGTAGTAGGGTTGCAAGACAGGCTGAACCTGTCCTTGCAACGCTTGCTGCTGAGCCTGCAGCGCCTGCTGGTTCGGCGCGGGGGCGACAGCTTGCTGCGCAGGCGGCAGAGCGGGAGGGCGCTGGACGGGCCACATCTGGATGGCGCCCGTCGGGTTGTAGAAGGACGGCCACTGCGCATTGGTCGCCGATGAAGGCGCAGTGGAAGACCGAGTGCTCGAGCCGCCGCCGCCGCCTGCTATGGGCTGAGCAGAGTTGGTGCCCTTGGGCGCCCTGGAGCACTTGCCCCGGCCGCCCTTGCCGGAGGAGCCGTCGGACCTGCCGCCCCCCTGTTTCCCTTGCCAGAGCCAGAGCCAGAGCCGGAGCCAGGTTGGCTGGACTGGCGCTGGGTGGGTGCAGGAGGGCGCTGGGAGGGGGTGGACGTCTCGGCGAGAAGCGCAGTGGAGGGGGTGGCCGCCTGTTCCGCCATGGTGAGCTTCTCCAAGGTGAGGTCGTCGCAGACCTCCGGGAAGGAGGGGAAGGGACGACTTCGGCGAAGATGACGCCCGATGGAGGCGTACTTCTCGTTGAGGACGCAGAGGACGTTGAGAACAAGAGTAACAAGAGTACGGTCAGTGACGGTCTCGCCAAGATCGGCGAGGTCATCGGCCATACGTTTGAAGCGCTTGCAGTAGTCCGCGATGGACAATCGCCCTGCACAAAAGTTCGGAACCGGGCGTCAAGATGAAGAGCGCGCGCTTCCTTGTTACCAAGGAACTGAGCCTCGATGGCGAGCCAGGTGGTGCGGGCGGTGGCGCCCTGGGTGCTTCGGGAGAGGACGATGTCGACAAGATCGTTGGCGAGGGTGCCGTAGAGCCAATATCGTATGACGCAGTCCATCCGCGTCCAGTCGGGGGAAGTATGCGCAGGGCGATCACGGAAGACGTGATCCTGCAGCTGGTACTTCCCTAGGGTGAGGAGGAACTGCTCCTTCCATCTGGAGTAGTTGCCGGAACAGTGTCGAGGACGACGGGGATGAGGCTCCGAATGCTCTGCACGGCGACCGCCTGGGCGTGCAGATTGAGAACGGCGGCAGCTTCATGAAGAAACATGGCGCTATTCAGATCGCCCTCGCCATTGGGAAGGGAAGCGTCGGTGGCGATGGAGTGGGCGTCGTCCTTGTCGTCCAGGGCGTCGGCAGCCTTGGCGGTGGCAGCGTCTGCCTGGGCCTTGGCGGCATCCGCGGCGTCCTTGGCGGCAGTGGCATCTGCGGTAGCCTTGGACGCGGCGGCGGCGGCGGAGGGGGAGAGTCTGGCCATCGGCAGCGACGATCCACGCCGCTATGGTGCGGAAGCGGGATCGTGGGGATCCCGGACTCGTGATACCATGAAAGTAGAGAGGATTGCGTGGAATGATTGCTTGATTAGGGTTTAACACAGGGGTTACATTTATAGGCAGGGGATGGCCTGCCCGACCTAATCAGCTGGGCTCGGCACATGAGCCGGCCCTGGTCCAGGCGCACAGCACACCTGGGCCCTATCACACACACACACATATACAATTCTAACACTTCTTGCATCAAATCTGGGCTCTTCTGTAATTAAGACTGAGGGACTGACTCTCGAACATGCAATTTTGGCATTTTTCAAGGTCCTACATCATTCGCTCCAATAATTGAAATGGCCACAACCATTGTTGAGCAAAGTGGTGGCCAATACCATGTTTTAGTAATCATCGCTGATGGGCAGGTATACCCTGGTCCATCCCTTTTTTTTCACTAATATTTCTGTTCAAATTATTGCCTTATTGTGAATGAGGAAAAATTGAAAAGAATTTGTCGATTATTACGCCAGTGTCTGAACTATCATTGTACAGGTGACACGAAGTGTAGATACCGAATTTGGTCAGTTAAGTACCCAGGAGCAAATGACAGTTGATGCTATTGTACAAGCCAGGTAATGAAATAATGATTTATGTCATTGAGTAATGCGTATGTACCTGGGGTTTATGTTTCGTAATGCTTGAGAACAGAAGATGGGAACACATGCAGTGCTTCATTTTTTATGCCAAACAGAAGATTACACAGCACATATATTTACATGGAAGTGTTTATAATTAAATCAACATATTATTGGGATTTCTTAGTCGCGGGGCATATAACTCTGATTATGACTATACACTATGGTGCTAAAATGCTCTTGGTACTAAGGTACTGACTTCCGAGAAACAATAGTAAGTGTTCTAAGGATTTAAAAAACTCGGCCGGTGGGGTAAGACCGCCCCACGGTGTTATATTAAGAAGAAGATCCGTCCGAACACCGACCGAGAAAACCCCCCGAACCCTGGCTCTTTACTGATCTTGGGTCTGCTGACCCGTTACCTGGGCCGGGACCGCAACGAGCGTACTACTGTAACACCAGGCCGGGTCGCACAGCCCAAGCCATCAGGAGCATAGCGAGGATTTTTTTTTCCCGCAGGCAGGGAAATCTGCCCCGGTGGGGGTTCGAACCCCCTACCTGCGGGTGCCGCCGGTTGTGCCACAGCCAACTGGGCTAACAACCTTTGGCAAGTTTTCTAAGGATTTAATCTGCATCGTTTACTTTGTTGGTCAACATTTTTTGGAGTCACTTATATGATATTGAAAATAGTAAATTTTCTAAGGATTTAATCTGTATTGTTTATTGTGTTGGTCAACATTTCTTGGAGTCACTTATAAGATATTGAAAATACATGAAAGTTGACTATAGATCATTGGGTTTCATCTCTATCCTACCTCAACTTGCTTGATTAAAAGGATTTATTGTTGTAAAGTAATACCAAGTTTGTGCAGCCACAGTGCCACAAGAAAGGCATTATACAGTTGATTACAAGGTTTGCAGCAAGATTACAAGCTAGACATTTCCTTTGCACAAGCAGCACAAAGATCTGTTTGTACTACATTTTTTTCTTGAATGGGCATGAGAGCTGCATCTCATTATATTAAAGAAGTGGTCAATTTATAGAGTAGTATTTTAGATACCACAACTCATCAAATAGCATTGCTTCAATACCTCATATTACTATGTTCCTTTCTTTTGTTATAGCGAATTTCCCTTGTCTATAATTCTCGTTGGAGTTGGAGATGGTCCATGGGATATGATGAAGGAGTTTGATGACAACATACCAGCTAGGTCTTTTGACAATTTCCAGGTAAGTTCCAGAACTACAGGAACATTTTTTGGCTTGTTAAGAAAAATAACTAATAGTGATTTTGACACTTTCTCTCATAGTTTGTCAACTTCACTGCGATCATGTCAAAAAAGATAAGTCAAAGCAAAAAGGAGACAGAGTTTGCCCTTTCAGCACTCATGGAAATTCCGTTGCAGTACAAAGCAACATTAGAGCTTGGAATTTTAGGGTATGGAAAAAATAAAAGGATGATCATTTACCTATACATATTTGTTGCTTGGTCCTTGACCTAATTCACTCTGTTATCTTTGCTTTTTATAACCAGACGGCGACTTGCAAAGTCGCCTGATCGAGTTCCACTTCCTCCTCCCTTTGCAAGTTATAGCACAGTTTCAAGAGCACCACCATCTCGAGCAAATAGCTACCGAAGCGTGCCTTCACGTCCTAGAGAGGAGCCAACTGTAGATTCAACAATCACAGCATCAGTCACATCCCCACCAGCAGTTGAAAGTAGAGTTTCAGAACCCCAGGTACCGCAAATTCTATCCCTTGTAGAATACTTTTGGTAATTCACAAAAGGGAAAAAATGGGCACCCATTCTTTCTGGTGCAACATGAGAAAAATATTTCCATGGTATTTGAATTTTCTGATCAGTTTTATTGAAACTAGAATAATTAAATTGATGAATGATTTTGTTTGATAATGAAGAATTTGAACCCAGGGTTACAGTGGAGCGCAACATACACAGGAGAAAGTTAGTTGTGATTTTTGGAGCAGTAACATATTTATTTTCTTGAGTTCAAATTATTAGATCAATATGTTTGTCCGGTTAGCATGTGATACAAATAGTTTTGACTAAATTACGAGTCGGGACTGTTTTTTGTTCAACTAAATTAAAATTTAAGGATCAGACTTTGATGATGAAGCAAAATGGTTCTGATTCCTAGCCCGAATTTGGAAACATTAACCTATCTTAAAGCACTTTGAACTCGTGTTAGGTGTTACTAGTTGATTCAATCTTACATCAACTTTACACAAGAATCTACCCCCCTGATGATCCTTGATGGTTTTAGACTTTTAGTTTACACTTATTTTTACTTGTTGTAAGAAATCTTGGAAACACACAACTGTTGTGTGTTTGTGTATTTGCTATGTTTTCATTCCTCGATAAACTCATATGGTTTTATTTTTTACATTGCTTTACCTGCTTAAAAAGAATATACAGAACATGTAGCTCTCGTGTCACTTATGCACTTCCTATATTTTCATTCTTGGATAAATTCCTCCGCCACTGGCATTTAACCCATTTTCTGAAGGACACATGTCAGTAAACTTTCTTCTACTGTTATGGCATGTGTACGACTTACTGTAATATAACTAATATCTAATTACAAATTCTTCGTCTTACTATCTGTAGATGTGCCCAGTTTGCCTTTCCAAACCCCGGGACATGGCATTTGGTTGTGGCCACCAGGTGAAACCTACAGCGATTCACTGGACAGATGTTCTGCTTCATGCATCATTTTTTACATGCTTTAACTATATTTTTCTTTATTTTCATACAGACATGCTCTACATGCTTTAACTATATTTTTCTTTATTTTCATACAGACATGCTCGGAATGTGGACCACAAGTCGCAGATTGTCCAATCTGTCGAAGGCCCATTGATACGAGAGTAAAATTGTACTAGTCGTCATCATGTCATCATCTGTTGCGACTAACTAGGTTTAGCTGAATCGCATACGAGCAGGAAGTAGAATCCATTGAAAAGGAACTCTTATTAGACATTGTTGATGTAGTATGTATTCGTTCAATAAATCAGCTGTACAAAAATGGAGAATAATAGTTCTTTGTTCGTTTCCTGTTTCAGTTCTGTGCGCTGCTAGGTCAGAGGTTACAAATATTAGGCAATTGCATGATTAAATTCCGAAATAAATAAATCATAAACATAACTATATCTTGCATGAATAACTATATCATACTAGTAGCAAGGCACAATATGATCATTAACTCTGAGAATATGATTAAGAACTGGATGGAAAAATAGTTTATGTACTGAGCCTTGGCTTTTGGAAAGACGAACAAAGTTGACCGGACTAAGACGGTCCTGTTGATGGAGTGCAGTAGCCGATGCCGCAGATGATGGTTCGTAGCAGCGCCTGATTTGGACGAAGGACGAGCTGTGATGAAGATCTTGGAGCAGTCGCGCCGGGCGCTTTTTAAAAATCTTATTCGCCCTCTTCCGGTGCAGGATTTCGAGGACGGAGGTTTCGAAGACATGCTCTCCCGATCGTCGGTGCATGCCGGCGCTCGGAATGGTGCAGACTATGAAGGTGGCGCAGCAGCGAGAAGGAGGCAAAACCCTCACTCGAGTTGATTTTTTTCTGGTGAAGGGCAACGGGTCGTTTATATAGGGAAGCCAAACCGACTTTTGATTAGGATTTCCAAATCTCGCAGACTTGGAGTTCAAGTCGGTTTAGGTTTTCATATCTCGCAGACTTAGAGCACAAGTAACCAAAAAATAAAACAACAAAAGAAAGTCATGCCCCCGCAAGGCAGGAGCCGGATTTTGGCGGACCATTCCCGCGGACGTCGTGGCCAGCGTATCACGCCACACCATGCGAGGCGAGGCGGGCGAGCGCGCGTGTGGGGCTCCCTTTCTCTCGCACACACATAGTTTGGAGAGGCGAGCACAACCTCACTATTTAAGTTAAGTTAGCTATTCTCACCTTTCAAAACACAAGGTGGAACTATAGGCAGTGGCGGAACTGGAAAGAAATTTAAAAGAGGCCGAGGCCAAACAAATTTTGATATATTTGTAGGTACAAAAATTTGTCAATTTTTATTAATTTTTATTGACCGTGCACTTGCTAGTTACAGTATATATTATTTAGTCACACAATGACAATTCACAAAGCAAATAGCAGCGGGAGTCAATATACATTGTTGATTTTAGTTTTGCCTTAGGTTTTCTGCAAATATTAGGCTTAATTTAAAAATTCTATTCTATTATATATGCGATACGAAATTAACCATGCCTACAGAGTATATTGTTTCAACAAGACTTTTTCCATGTATATATATAAGTTTAAATTGAAGAAGTATAGACAGAAGCTATGACTTTTAATGCTAGTATGATTGCATTAGTGGAACAGCCGGGTTTGATGTGCCATCAATTTCGGTTGTGACCGCTGTCGGTGTTTACTGCCAAGCCTGCTCAGGGATACCCTTAGCAGTAGGGTTTGTAGATAGGGATCGACTGCTTTGGAACTCGATGGTACAAGGAACACAAAGATTTAGGTAGGTTCGGGCCGCGAGTTTGCGTAATACCCTACATCCTGTGTGGTTTGTATTGCCTTAAGTATTGATGAATGTTTGGAGGGGGTCCCTGCCTGCCCTTATATATCCGGGGGATAGGGTTACATGGAAAGTCCTAGCCGAGTACAGTTGGAGTCCTACTACAACACAATCGGGTAGTTTTCTTTGTACTGCAGCTAGTTCTACGCCTATTCGAATAGTTACAAAAGAGGTAAGGTACATCCATGGTCTACCTCTTACTCTAGAACATTCTATGCCTATAAACAGTCCCGCTACCCCGGGTCTGACAAGCCCTCGAGCTCTTTGTAGCCGAGTCCTGCAGGCGTCGAGTACTTGGCTGGGCGTCTTCGAGTACTTCAAGTAGTCAGAGCTTCCTTTTGGTTGCTTCTAGCCCTTCCTTCAAATACGTCGAGTACTCCAAATACTTCCGTTTGCTTCGAGGCTGTGAGGTGCTCAAGCTCCAAAATTTTGATCATATATGGTGCGCGAAGTACTCGCGCTCCATATGGAGTAGCCCCCTAGCCTTAGGTTGAATCGCAGAATCAGGCTGAGGGTCACTTCAGTCTTTTTCTTGTTTATTTTTCAAAAAAATTGAAAAATAAATCTTTGATGCACATATCCCGCAGCCCCCGAGCCTTAAATCAAAATCTCTTTTGCTGCGAGTAGCCCCCGAGCGTAGATTTGGAATTAAGGATTTTAAGACGTGGCATCAGATTTTATCCTTCAGATTATTTGCAGGATTCATCAGATCCGGTATCCGAAAAGATCTCTTTTTCGGGCAAAATCTCAGAAAAATGATGCAATTGGATACGCCACACTGATTGTACCCGAAATAACTTCAGGAATAAAACCCGGGATGTACGGCTGTTTATTCAGTACCCACGTGGAACGTTACTGTTTGGAGAATCTGCATTATTGCATCTTTGACTGCATCCGTGAATGCCGCCATGAACACTGCCATGAATGCGTCCGTGAAACGTGCACTGTTGAGTCACAGGTTCTCCAACCTTCAGTAAGCCCCCTTGTGGCTATAAAAGGCAGGGGAGAGGCCTTTGCCAGAAGCACCAAAGTGTAGCAGCCATGGTTTATCCTTAGTGTTCTTGCTCTCGCCCTCCTGAGATTTGTGTAGTTCGTCCCAGCAAAAGATGCTAGAAGAGAACTTGCGAGTAACAAGAAAAGTCCCTGCTACCTCATCCTGCCACTCTCTTGCTCTCATTGGATTCATTTTGGACATCATGTCCTAGCATCTTCCAATGAGGCAAGTTCTCTGTGGACTGGTTGGGTCTTGTTGTGTCACATCCTTGGGGTTGCCTGTTTCTGGGTGCCCAAGAACTGATATCTCTGGCGGAAAGGCTTAATCTTGTCACAACGTATTCTGGGAGAAGGAGAAATTTCTATAGAAGATGCTACAAGAGGACTTGCGAGGTGATTACTGTAATCTTCCTCCAAACTCTTGAAACTTTTCTCCCAGGGTACGAGTATCATTATTCCCTTGATGGAAATAAAAAGTTTGTACTTTGTCACAGCCTCGGGCCGATCTAGCTGTAGCAGGCTTCCCAGGAAGCCAAAAAGTGTGCGTGCAGACCCGAGTCGTTTGTAAAGTTATGTAAGAAAAAGTACCCGAGTTGTAATATCGAGTAGTTGTACTGTGTCGAGTACTTTTCCTTGTTCTGGAATGTAATCCCAGTTAAGGAAAGAAGAGTCGAGTAGTTGACTAGGAATGTGAGTATTTTCTTTTTCCAGAATGTAATCTTAGAAAAAGGAATGTCTCTAAATCCCGTTTTTTCTGCGATTTGCAACGGACTGTTGGCCTGTTGAGTGTTTTTACCATTTTGCCACCGCCATTATAAAATGAAACAGTAACTTAGGTTTTACCCCACCGGCCGCCATTTGCTTTTACTGCTTTAGATCTGTCTTTGCCCTCAAACCTCCAGATCTAAAAGTTATTGCTCCCTTTGTTCCCCACTCTCGTCCTAGGGTTTCCGCCAGTTTATGCGCGTGAAAGGATTTGTAGATTTTCGGATGGCACCCAAGAAGGCGACCAAGGGGAAGGGTGCGGCTGTGGAGCCAACCCGTGATGAAGGCTGGAACACAAGTAAGTGTTCCCAATCTGACATGGAATCTTCGGTGAAGCAGGGCCTTTTGTCTCCCAGATCTGTTATCCAATGGCGTCCTGCCTTGGGGAGAGATCATCTGTATGAAAATACGGGGGAAATTGTTGCTTTCATCTCTTTCTTGGAACGAGGGTTGGGTTTTCCTTGCTCTTCTTTCTTTTCTGGGCTCCTGCACTACTACAGGATCCAGCTGCATCATCTGACCCCCAATTCCTTTGTTCATATTTCTATCTTCGTGCATTTGTGCGAAGCTTTTCTGGGCATCGAGCCCCATTTTGAGCTCTTCCAATTTCTTTTCCATTTGAAGCCGCAACCCGACGGGTTCGTTTTAGATGTAGTAGGAGGTGAGGGTCTCCAACTTTGGCAAAGAAAGGATAGATAATACATTTCTTATAGTCTTAGCAATAAAGTAATCGAGTGGAAGCCCAAGTGGTTTTATGTCGAGAACCAATCGGGAAGCTTTCCACCAATTACTCCAGGCCCTCCAATCCAATGGCCTGAGTGAAATAAAAAGCTAGTCGACGAGAGTCAGATCTCTGAACTACTCGATCGAATTGCCGTTTTAGGGCAAAATATGTTGACTGGAAAAGCAGTCGTATTCGACTGGGTGAGGAGAAGGATCCAGCCATTGCGGGCTTGGGAGACGTTTGGATTCCAGTATCAAGGAACATCTGATCCATCAAGATACTCGAAGGAAGAGATCTCGGATGATGTAGCATTTAGTCGAGTACAACGACTGCTGAGGAACGTAAAGAAAGTCCCAATTGTTCCTGATACTTTTTCTGCTGCAAATCCACCGAAGCAGGTACTTGATAAGAGTAGTCGATGCGTAGAAATTGAGTACTATACTATGTATAAATTTGATAGGATTTTGCTTTCTGTAGGAGGACGTGGAGCACTTTAAAAGTAGTCCTTCACTGCCAGGCATTTATTCGCCCTTTTGTTCTTCCAAACTTTTCGATCTGCTAACCAAGTCTAAGTATGTTCATATGAAATATCATACAAACAGTACTTACGTATGATCTTGTTTGTGCAGATGAGGAAGAAGCTAGGGAGAGGAGCGATAGGGATCTCAGCCCTTCTCCGAGTACCGATACTCAAAATGGGCATCCCAAGGGTACTCGATCCGTGGCGAGGAAGCGTCGCAGCTCCTCCCAAACTGCTAGCGACAAGTAAGTAGCTAGTTATTTTGGAATCGAGTACTTTTGGTTTTCGGTTTGCTGATTTGTATTTTGCTTTTCAAGTCCGGTGGCTAAAATGCCACGGATATCATCTTCTGGGGATGATACTGCGGTGGAACAGACTGTCCCCTCCACCACTGTGGACCCGTCGAGTGGGATCGGGGCTACTCCTTCGGTGAGTAGTTCCGATGTAAATATTACCGTTGATGCGGGTAAGCGGGCCATGATTGTAAAGCCTGCCCGTAAGTTTGGCATAAAGGGTCTTGCTCTAAGAAGAGCTCCTACGTAAGTTCCTTAGAACTTGTAGCCATAGGATCTGATTTTGAGTTTAGTAGTTTTTAACTACTTTGTCTTTGCAGAGATGCAATCCTGGAAGGGAACGTGGAGGCTGAGGACAACTCGGCCTCCAAATCGGAGCTGGAGAAGCCCCGAACACTCCTGATATGAGTGCTCAAGATGCGGAGGCCATGGTCGACTCCATGCTTCGGGATTCTCCTTTGCCAAACTCCGAGAGGGGCAATGAGGAAATCCCGGAAGATGACGGAAGCGACAAGCTTCCAGAAGAGGGGGAGGACGAGAAGCTTCCTGAGGGAGGCGGTGATAAACAGCCCGAGGAGACCCCTGCAGGTAAGCTTGTAGCACCTTGTAAGAAAGGTATCTTTTTGTTGCTCTTAATATGATTAAGTAGTGTATTTCTCCTCTAGATTCCCAAAATGCAGGGAATACTTTAGGGAGGGTTGAAGATGTGCCCAAAAGGGCTGTATCTGAGGTGCTGGCTAGTACTTCCCAGGTCACATCGGGAAGTGTCTTGCCGCGAGAGAAGGTGGAGCTTGCTGTCAAGCTGCTGGATGTAAGTAGTCGAAAACTTTGAGTATTTTTTGAAGTAGATCGAGTAGTGTACTGATCTTGTTATTTTGCAGGAGGCAATGGGACGGGAGGGTGGCCGATCCCAGGATGAAACAGAGCTGAGTGCCCTGAAAGAGAGGGTTAAGACTCTCATCCGAGAAGGCAGCTCTCAAGGGGAAGCTAAAGAAGCTCTCCCAGTCGAAGAAATGTTAGTTTTTAGCATTTTCTATGCATTCGACTAGTAGATCTGCTTGGTGTTTATAAGATTTTCTTTTAATCGAGTACACAGCTTGTGCGGAATCCTTAAAGATTCAAGAAAGCTTGGTACTGGATCTAAAGATTCTTATGTACCAAAATGCAGATGAAATAGAGAAGCTCAAGAAGATCAAGGAGGACTCTGATCGGGAGGCAGCGTCGACTCTGCAACAGGTCAAGACCTTGTCAGAGTCACGAGACTCGATGCACCGAGAACTCGTGGTGCTGAGAGAAGTCAAGGATGCCGCCCTGGAGGTAGCCGAGGCCATGGATATCCCAGAAAGGGATGGAGATGAACCGCTGATGCTGGCAGGGAGGCTTCATAAAGTGCCCGGAGCCTTCGAGAGGTTTGTCTCCATCACCCGCCAGTATGTAGGTCACGTACTTGGGCTGGTGAAATCTTACTGGCCAACCACTCGTATGGACGCTCTTGGACAAGGAGCCAAAGCTGATTGTACGGATGATCAATTCCGTCAGTATTTGGCGGAGACTTCTAGAGTGGCCGATCAAATTGTAGAGTCCTTGAGCAAGGCTGAGTCTCCTTGAACTTTTCATTGTAATTAAGTTGGCGTAAGGGCTAGAAGTACTTTGGAACAAATGTTGAATATTTGTGTAATGTCAAGTACTTATTTTGTGCTAGGATTGAGGAATCCTTTGATGTGTCGAGTAGTTGTACCCGAGGATGTCAAGTACTTATTTTGTGCTAGGATTGAGGAATCCTTTGATGTGTCGAGTAGTTGTACCCAAGGATCCTGAGTGTAGGCGGTATCACGCCCACTC
This sequence comes from Panicum virgatum, assembly GCF_016808335.1. NCBI lineage: Eukaryota > Viridiplantae > Streptophyta > Magnoliopsida > Poales > Poaceae > Panicum > Panicum virgatum. The sequence goes on along the minus strand of NC_053147.1, from coordinate 46,655,701 downwards.
AGTTATGATAGTAGGTACCTTGAATTGTACCAGTATAAGCCTTGGAGGGCGAAGTATTCTCGAATATGATCGAGTATGGGTGGTTCTGAATCAAAACCGTGGTACTGACCGGTTAGGATTGAATCCCGCAGGATTAACCAAGTGGGAAAAGCACTACAAAGAGCCTTAGCTCAAAGCAGGTTTCCTTTTTGAAGGAAATTCTTAGTTAGCGCAAAGCTAATATGGACTTTGTTGTCCAATTAGGGGGAGAACTCTTATCGAGTATTTAGGAGCTATAAGATGTTTCTTGATAGATAGGAAGACAGGCAGCTCTCGACAACTACTCAGGGTGCTAACGGAAAACAGAACTTTTTGTATCTCAAGCAAGCGAGTAGCACCCGTCAAGTACTCAAGGCAAAAAGATTTTGTAACGAAGATTCCCATAGTAGACTGAGCAAGCGGGAAACTTGTGTCAACCTATTTTAGAGTATCAAGGACTTATCTGTACTCCTTGAGGGATTTTAGTAGTTGACCAATTAGGATAGACCTTGCTTGGTCACCCAGATAGCGTACAACTATTGTGAAAATATCCCAAACTACTTGATCATGTCGAGTAGTATGTCCTATACATGGATTGGATTGATTTTTAGAATAGGACCGTTAGGATTGAACTCCGTCGAGTTAACCAAGACGTGAATATTCTAAAAATATCCCAATCTTACTCGAGCAAGGCGAGTAAGGTGTCCTATCTGAGAACTGGAGTAACTCTAGGGCAAGTCTGTTAGGTACTAACCCCGTCGAGTTGCCCAAGACGAATGTGCCGAAAGAGTATCCAAGACCTACTCGAGCAAGTGAGCAGGGTGTCCTTTGAACCAAAGACTGGAGTAATCCTTAAGACAGAACTGTTAGGTAGAAACCCGTCGGATTGCCCAAGACGTAAATGTTAGAAAGATATCCACAACTTACACGAGCGAGGCGAGTAAGGTGTCCTTTAACCAAGGACTGGAGTAATCCGTAAGACAGAACTGTTAGGTACGAACCCCGTCGGGTTGCCCAAGACGTAAATGTCGAAGGGATATCCAAAGCCTACTCGAGCGAGGCGAGTAGGGTATCCTTTTAACCAAGGACTGGAGTAATCTGTAAGACAGAATTGTTAGGTACGAACCCCGTCGGGTTGCCCAAGACGTAAATGTCGAAGGGATATCCAAAACTTATTCGAGCGAGGCGAGTAAGGTGTCCATATCATGGACTGGAGTAACTTTTAAGACAGATTTGTTAGGTACGAACCCCATCGGGTTTCCCAAGACATAAATGTCAAAGAAGCACTCGAGTGTAAACCATGGAAACTACTCGATATCTGCTCCAATGCTGAGCATGATTTTCGAGATGGGGTATTGGTCGTATGAGTGAAAGCCAAGTAGTCGATTTATGGGAGAAATCAACTTTTATTTAGATATGTCGAAATTACAATAGTTGTAAAGTGACAGACTCTAACTCTTAAGACCTACCCCTTGCCTGTTAGATGTGGGAAATAGTTTACATGACAGAATAGAACTTATTCGGAGATAAAACTAGTCGATATGATGGTCGACTAAATTAGAGGTAGAGTATCCTTCAGGAGAGGTGCCCCAAGGGCCTTGCGGAGTGAGTCACACTGAAAGATCGTGTGAGAGCTCTTTGGGTGGATGAAGCACTTGCGAAGCAGTATTTTATTGATCCTGTTTGCACCCTGAGACGATTCTCCTTGGTGCGGGGTGCGGGGTTTACCCTGAGGACGGGTACTGATGGTTGCCGGCTTGTGCTTTTTGAAGGATGCGGAAGCCTTTGGCGGGATGCGGTAGTTGGAAGAAGGGCTATATGCCTCGACTTCCTCGCGTTCCTTTCTCCTTGAGATGATGACGTTGCGTGCGTCGCGGCCAACGTTGATTACGTTGCGAAGGTCGCAGTTGGAGTAGTCATAATTGTCGCCTTGTTGTTCCTGCAGACTGTTAGCGAGGCGCTGGCGCCTGAACGCCCTTTTCTGGTTGAGCAGGCGACAACGTTCGTAGAGATCTTCTGCTGGATACTGCTCTTCCAGTTGGATGGTGACAGTTACCGCTGGAAGAGGAGCGGGTGGATCTTCCTTGGTAGTAGCCTGAGCTTCAGTGATTGCGGGAGGAGTAGTTTCCATATTGTCGGAAAGGTACTCATCGAAATCATCATAATTGTAGTCGTCAAGGTTGACACGCTCCGAGGGATCACCCTCAGGTTCTTCGGAGATACGAACTATGAGGATTTCACGGCAAAGGTCCTGAACTTCTTGGTCTTATTTGCATGAGGACGGGTCTAGAGGGATGCTCTGTTGGTAAGGCAGATCCCTGGCTGTGAGCCGGAGGTGTTGGGATCTTGAGTCTTCCTTAGATGCACTGTCTGTCCTTGCGGCGTTGCATATATGACCAAGTCAGGGAGGGAGTCCCGATCGGACTTTGAGTTCTTGGCCGAGTTGGACTCGATTTGCTTGCTGTTCTGGATTAGGTTATCCAGCTGGTCCTCCGAGTTAGAAGAGTACTCAGATTCAGAATCGGTTAGACCACCGATTTTAGAGTATGTATGCTTTGGGTGAGTGAGACGTGGAATGTCCATCTCTACACGGAGGGCGTTCTCGTTCATCCAGTGTAGCCATGATTGAGTGGGAATCAACCCTTCAGGCTCCTTAATCCAGGTTTTGTCAAAAATTGAATCATTGGGTTGTTCTGGAGCTTTGGTTTTCCCTTTTTGAGCTTGGCCAGTTCCCAAAGAGTGTCAGCGTGTTCGGGTGGATTGGCCGTAACATCCGTGAATAGCTCGATGTTGTCCGACCAATCTTCGAGATCATTGAATGGTTCAAAGTTTTCGAGACCGTTCATGAAGCGATCAAAGTCCTGATCGAAAGAGGACTCGACTGGTTCCAGACCAGGTTTTGGTGAAGGTCTCTGAGGTATCCTGGAGATAGACGGTCCCATCCGAACAAGCCGGGGGTTTGTCTTACCAGATCCCCCGCAGATTCCTCCTCCCGTTTTCTGCCCCTTGTTTTGCAGGGTGCTTTCAGCTAACTTGATATAGTAGATGAGCTTAGAGTCCACTCGATCGATCCCTGAGAGTATATCTCCCGACCTTTTCTGTGGTGGGTTCAACACTTCTGGGTTCTGTGATTTAGGTGTGCCGAGAGCCGTTTCTGCAGGTTTGATGCAGCCCTCAATTGATCGAGAAACTTGATTTACTCCATCAAGTAATTCTGAGTTTTTGATCTTAGGGCCTTTGATCATCTTGAGATGAGTCAAGTATTTTCTAAGAGTTTTGGAAAAGTGAGGTTTTTTGGAATCAGAGTTTGTGTCGAAATCGACTGAACCGAGAGTTCGGGTCATGGTTGACACGTTTCCTGGGTTGTCCGAGTCGAGTTCGGGTAGAACTCTTTTTTCGTCGGGATCCGCAAACTCGCGGATGCCGGCGAGTTGGGAGCTGGTTTTCGGTTTAGACGATTTAGGCGGACAAGGTGGCTGAAGAAGCCTCCCGTTCCATCAGCCGTGCATGCCCAGGAACCGAAAACGAGGGTTGTGCCTTCCGGCACATTGTTGGCGTCGCTTGTTCCGGCCATCGAATTCGCTGGTGAACTCGCCGAATCTCCTACCTGGCGTGCCAGCTGTCGGTGTTTACTGCCAAGCCTGCTCAGGGATACCCTTAGTAGTAGGGTTTGTAGGTAGGGATCGACTGCTCTGGAACTCGATGATACAAGAAATACAAAGATTTAGACAGATTCGGGCCGCGAGTTTGCATAATACCCTACGTCCTGTGTGGTTTGTATTGCCTTAGGTGTTGATGATTGTTTGGAGGGCGTCCCTGCCTGCCCTTATATATCCGGGGGACAGGATTATATGAAAAGTCCTAGCCGAGTACAGTTGGAGTCCTACTACAACACAATCGGGTAGTTTCCTTTGTACTGCAGCTAGTTCTACGCCTATTCGAATAGTTACAAAAGAGGTAAGGCACATCCATGGTCTATCCCTTACTCTAGAACATTCTATGCCTATAAACAGTCCCGCTACCCTGGGTCTGACAGCCGCCTGCCTGCTTGCCATCGGCGCCTTGTCGTGCATTCGCGCGCTACCAATCATGAGACATAAGTCCACTTGGCACCCTCCACTAAGACACTGATGAACTATGATTAGCGAGCAGCTATACACGGAGAATGGAGAGAACTTCCAAGGCTAGATATCATGGTGGATTGTGGACTTTCAAGGAACCAAATGATACTGTGGGCTTTTGTTGTGTGCTGAAGTGGGATAAGATTGAGAGGTATTTAGAAACTTAAGCTAAGATTAAGCTGCGATTAAATGGTACATGAAAATTTGAGCTAAGATTAAGTTGAGATTAAAAGGTACATGAAAACTTGAGCTAAAATTAAGTTGAGATTAAAGGGTAGTTAACAAAAAATATTTTGTTGGGGGGGGGGTGAGGGGGGGGGGGGTATGGCCCCTGCGAGCCCCCCTCAGTTCCGCCACTGACTACAGGTTGCACCACAACCTCCCTCATGCACACATATGTTGCACTGTAATTGTGTCAGTTGTATCCGCATGTAGATGCATTAGAATCAGGCATGTTTATCTTGTTCAGGTTAGGACTCATGTCTATTTCAGTTAGCGTAGAACTGGGTCAAGAGCAAAGGCTTGCATGCTCTGTGATCTGGACGCGTCAAAGGGAGGATCCCGCCATGAGCGCACGCTGTGCATGTCGCACAGGCCACCGGCAATAGCAGGGCACCGTGCAGCTGCGCATCGTGGCGGGGTGTGCGGGCGTGAGCCCGTTGTAAAAATCTCTGCATATATTCTTTGAATGCATCTGGACGCGCTGCGACTCTGTGTCGTAAAACTCTCGCGTTCCTGTTCCACTGTGTTCGCGTGCGTGCGTGCGTCTCCTCCATTCGTGTGTTTTCCTTGTGTCCCTGAGTTCGCCGGAGATGATCTAGAGCTCGGCGGACACCGCCGGCTCTAACAACTGGCATCAGAGCGAAGGTGGATCAGTTCTACTTCGGATCCGTGAGCCCACTGCGCTCGCCGACGTTGAAGAAGCACAAGGTGTGGGATCGACGACTGGTGAAGAAGAAGATGTGTGAAGGATCGAGCACGGTTCCTGGCGGCATGAAGGAGAGTTCAGTGATGTGGCCCATGTTGACGCGCTCCAATTACTCGGAGTGGGCGATGCTCATGCAGTGTAACTATGAAGCCATGGAGATCTGGGAGACAATCGACCCTGGCGGCGCTGGTGTCAAGCGCACATAGGATCGACAAGCCATGAGCGCTTTTTGAGGTCGGTGCCCAAGGAGATGTGGCAGACACTGGGAGGCAAGAAGAGTGTCAAGGAGGCGTGGGAGGCGGTGAAGACAATGCGCCTTGGCGCAGATTGCGTGAAGGACGTAAATGCCCAGAAGCTCTCGAAGGAGTTCGAGAACCTCCAGTTCAAGGAGGGGGAGACGATCGACGACTTCGGCATGCGCATCACCAACCTCGTCAACCTAAAGACAGTCGGCGAGACAATCGATGACGTGAAGGTTGTCAAGCAGTTTCTGCGCGTCGTCCCTCGGCGCTTCACTGGCGTGGTGGTCTCCATCGAGATGTTTTGCGATCTCAAGAAGCTCACCGTAGAGGAGCTGATCGGGCGTCTGCGTGCGGCGGAGGAGCGGCTCGACGAGAAGGTCGAACAGATCACCGACAAGGCAGGTCGGCTCCTCCTCGCTGAAGATGAATGGCTTGAAAAGCACAAGCATCGTTTCCACCCCGGGAACAAGCCTGGAGGGAGCGGTACTGGTGGCGGATCCTCGAAGGGCAAGACGGCAGCGTGATATGACGGCGGTGTCTCGGCTCCGGTCAAATTGACCTCCGAGGGCACGCCAAGGAGGAACGGCCGATGCCGGAACTGCGGCATCTATGGCCACTGGGCGAAGATTGCAAGTGCCCAAAGAAGGAGAACAGCCGCCGGCGCTGTTGATGGCGGCGGTGAACGGCGTGGCGCAGGTGGCGTCAGAATGCGTTCACCTCTCCGAGAAGAAGGTTGTTGCGTGCCCGGACAGGGTGTGGGTGCTGGACACTGGTGCCAGCAATCACGTGACAGGCGATCGATCGGCGCTGGTCAACATCGACAACAATGTACAAGGCACGATGCGTTTCGGCGACGACTCCTGCGTCGAGATTCAGGGACTCGGCTCTGTTGTGATTCAGGGCCGACCCCAAGAACACAAGGTACTTACCGATGTATATTACATTTCCAAGTTAAAAAGCAATATTGTTAGGTTGAGTCAATTGGAAGAACTTGGGTGTGAGATTTCCATGAAGAATGGCAAAATGAGTGTGTTTGATCTTGAAGGCACACTGTTGATCTCTGCACCTAGAACCATGAACAGGCTGTACACAGTAAAGTTGGGGGTTGTGAATCCTGTATGTTTCCTGATGAAGCAAAGTGATGAAGCATGGAGGTGGCATGCCAGGTTTGGCGATCTGAATTTCAGAGCTCAGAGATTTGTGCAGGAAAGAGATGGTGGAAGGGATGCCTGTAGTGGATCACGTGGAACAGGTGTGTGATGGCTGCACTCTTGGTAAGCAGCACCGTGCACCTTTTCCCCAATCCTCAAATTTCAGGGCCAGCTCTGGCCTGGAATTAGTACATGCTGATCTTTGTGGTCAAACAGTCCTGCAAAACCTGGAGGTTGTTCCTATTTCTTGTTGGTTGTTGACGATTTCAACAGGTACATGTGGGTTGAAATGCTGAAATCAAAAGATCAAGCTTTGATCTATTTCAAGAAGATCAAGTTGAGGGCAGAGGTTGATCATAGGGGGAAAACTGAAGGCCCTTAGAACAGACAGAGGAGGTGAATTTATTTCCAACATGTTCTCTATATTTTGTGATGAGTCAGGCATCAAGCACTACACAACCACACCATATTCACCCCAGCAAAATGGTGTGGTCGAGCGTCGAAACCAAACAGTGGTGGAGATGGCAAGGTGCATGATGAAGAGCATGCGGGTCCCTTCAAGATTTTGGGGAGAAGCTGTCAATACTGCTGTATATGTTCTGAACAGATCATCTACCAAAAGTCTGCAGAACAAAACTCCTTTTGAAGCTTGGCATGGCAAGAAGCCCAATGTCAGTCACCTGAAAACCTTTGGATGCACTGCACATGTGAAAATAGCAGGTCCAGGTTTAAAGAAGCTAGCTGACAGATCAAAGAAGATGGTTCTCTTGGGTTATGAACCTGGTACAAAAGGATACAGGTTGTTGGATCCAGAAACCAATCGGCTTGTGGTCGGTAGAGATGTGTTGTTTGAGGAAAATCTTCATTGGGAGTGGAACAAGAACCCAGATGCAACCCACAGTATGCAAGATACTTTTGTTGTGCACTATGTGTTGGAAATTCAGTCGTTTCAGCTTGTTTCGGGTTTACATTCAGAACTTTCAAAGGTTCAGTTAGCTAGCGTCGTTATCTACTTCAGTCAAATAACAGAACCCGATCTCGGGTGCGTTTTGTACGGCCAGAATCGTGCCTTGTTCACGATGTGGCGGGTCACGTAGAAGTCGAGTCCGTCTTTCTCGTTGCGTCGTAGCTGAAGCCTTGTGCTCCAATCGTTCGGTCGTGGGATGGCGTGGCCTTGTAGGGAGGAGTGGCGTGCATGGCGCCGGGTCTGGAGTGGCCACGAGCTGCTCATCGTCTTGTATATACATCAAGCAATAGAGTCAGAAAAAAGCCGAGTTGTTGCGGCACCAAAACTCTCCGTGTTCTTGCTGTGTTCCCAGGGAAATTGCGTGTGTCCAGTTCGCGTGCGTGTGTCTAGTGATCGCCGCTGGCGAGGGGTCGCCGGGGCTGGTCCGTCAAGTGGCATCAGAGCGGTTATCGCGTTCTAGGAGTGTCCATGGCTTCGCGCACACCGCCGGCCAGTGGGCGCCGGGAGTCACCGTCGCCGCCGCGTCGGCGGCCGAGGCGCCGGGAGCACATCGTCGTCGAGCGGCAGGTCGTCAAGGAGATCGGCAACGCGGGGTGGCCGATGCTCACCAAGACCAACTACGCCGAGTGGTCGGCGATGATGAAGGTGATGCTCTGCCCATGCGGCCTATGGCCCTGTGGGAAGCCGTGAACTTCGCCGACGTTCCGGAGCATGAAGACATGATGGTCATGGAGGCCATCTGCAAGTCGGTGCCGGCCGACATGGTGGTGTCGATGTCGAACAAAGAGAGTGCCAAGGCGGCTTGGGACGACATCAAGACGGTGAACCTCGGCGTCGAGCGCGTCCGCAAAGCCAAGGCGCAGACCCTGCGAAGGGAGTTCGACGGCCTTGTCTTCAAGGACGGCGAGAGCGTGGACGAGTTTGCGGTGCGGATCAACAATCTCGCCGCGCGGCTGAGGACGCTCGGGGACGACCACACCGAACCAACGGTCGTACGCAGGTTCCTGCAAGCGCTCCCTCCGCGCTACCACCAGATCGCCATGTCGATCGAGACCCTGCTCGATCTGGACGAGATGTCCGTGGAGGAGCTGGTTGGGCGGTTGAAGGCGGCGGAGGAACGTCACGGCCTCAGTGGAGTCGGCAACAACGGCATCGCACAACTCAACCTGACTGAGGAGGAGTTGATCGCACGTGTCTCCAAGAAGCTGCACCTGTCCGGCGGCTCGTCGAGCTCCGGCAACTCTGGTTCGAGCGGATCCGGAGGAGGCCGGGGAGGAGGCCGTGGCCGCGGTGGTGGCTGCGGAAGGGGCTCCAGGAAGAAGTGCGGCGATGGCGCTGCACGTGGTGTTGACGCGCGCGGCGGCGGAGCTGTCGCCAACGACGAGTGCAAGTACTGCGGCAACAAGGGGCACTGGGCCCGCGAGTGCCGCAAGAAAAAGCGCGACGAGCAGGCGTACGCGGCCGAGACGGAGATTGAGGGTGCACTGCTGGTGGGGATCACGTCGATCTCTACCTGGCAGGCGCCCCATCTACCTGTGCCGGCCGCACCTGCTAACCTGGAGGACGCGGTGCACGTTCAGATCGGCGGGGGAGGTGCAAGCGCTCGCTGGATCATCACCGACGAGACGCTGAGCGCGACGGCATTAGTGGCGTTGGCGGCGCCCAGCGCTGCGACAGCATCGGCCGTGGCAGAACAGGAGGTGCACATCCGTGAGGACAGGCTCTTCGTCCAGCTCGGAGAGAAGAACGGCGAGGGGAGCACGTGCTGGATCCTCGACACGGGGCGACGAACCATATGACCAGCGTGCGCTCGGCCTTCTTCGAGCTCGACACGGGCGTGCACGGCACCGTCCGGTTCGGCGACGGGTCCGTGGTCGACATTGAAGGGCGCGGTACGATCCTCTTCGGCTCGATGCCTTGTTCACGATGCGGCGGGTCACATAGAAGTCGAGTCCGTCTTTCTCGTTGCGTCGTAGCTGAAGCCTTGTGCTCCACTCGTTCGGTCGTGGGATGGCGCGGCCTTGTAGGGAGGAGTGGCGTGCATGGCGCCGGGTCTGGAGTGGCCACGAGCTGCTCATCGTCTTGTATATACATCAAGCAATAGAGTTAGAAAAAAGCCGAGTTGTTGCGGCACCAAAACTCTCCGTGTTCTTGCTGTGTTCCCAGGGAAATTGCGTGTCCAGTTCGCGTGCGTGTGTCTAGTGATCGCCGCCGGCGAGGGGTCGCCGGGGCTGGTCCGTCACTATGGACCTGATCAGTTTCAGACTACTGTTCATCATCCGGCATCACAAGATGAAGCTGATGCAGTGAGTCTCAGCTCGGGTGTTGGCAACGTCAGTGGGATTCAAGACAATGGTGACCATCAACAGGCACCTAGTAGCACATTATCTGACCATGGAACTGTGGAGACACCATTGTTAGGAACTTCTAAAGAAACCTTTGGGGCACCACTCAGGTTCAGATCACTGACAGAGCTCTATGACTCAACTGATGAAATACATGGCTTTGAGTATAGTGGCTTCTGCTTGTTGGCAGCTGATGAACTTGTGAGTGTACAACAGGCACTGGAAGAAGAATGCTGGAGAAAAGTCATGCAGACTGAAATGGATTCAATCCATCAGAACAACACTTGGGTTCTGTCAGCGTTGCCAAGTGGTCACAAAGCTATAGGTTTGAAGTGGGTCTTTAAGGTGAAAAGGGACCCAGATGGCAATGTGGTAAAGCACAAAGCAAGGCTTGTGGCAAAGGGGTATGCTCAAATTCAGGGGGTGGACTATGATGAGGTTTTTGCTCCTGTAGCCAGACTAGAGACAGTCAGACTGTTGCTTGCTCTAGCAGCTCAAGAGGAGTGGGAAGTTCACCACATGGATGTAAAGTCTGATTTCTTGAATGGAGATCTCATGGAGGAAGTATATGTTCAACAACCTTCTGTCTTCACTAGTCCAAACTCTGATGGCAAAGTGCTAAAACTGAAAAAGGCCCTGTATGATCTCAAACAGGCACCCAGAGCTTGGAATGCCAGACTTGATCAAGAACTTGTGAAGCTTGAGCTTACTAGGAGTATGGAGGAGCATGCTGTGTACAAAAGAGGTACTGGTTCCTCAACTCTGCTAGTTGGAGTGTATGTTGATGATCTTATCATCTGTGGGCCCAACGATCTGAAGATTGCTGAATTCAAGCAACAGATGAGGGACAGTTTCAGTATGAGTGATCTGGGACTTTTGAGCTACTACCTTGGCATGGAAGTGAAACAAAAACCAGGTGAAATCACTATCTGTCAAAAGGCATATGCACTGAAAATAGTTGAAATGAGTGGTATGAAGGGATGCAATCCAGTGGATACACCCATGGAACAGCACAACAAGCTGTTGCCAGGAAAAACTGAATTAGTGGTGAATGCAACAAAATTCAGGAGCATAGTTGGGAGCATGAGATATTTGGTCAATGCCAGACCTGACCTTGCTTTCTCAGTTGGCATGGTCAGCAGGTTCATGGAGTCACCAAATGCAGAGCATTAGTCAGCTATCAAGAGAATTGTGAGATACATTGCTGGTACCACTGAAATTGGGTGCAAGTATTCCAAAGGAACAAATTCAGAGCTGCTCGGCTACTCTGACAGTGATCATGCAGGATATCTTGAGAAGAGGAAAAGTCCCACAAGAGTTGTCTTTTTTCTTGGCAAGAACATCATAACTTGTATATAGCTGCAGCCACAGGAGCATGTCAGGGTGTCTGGTTGAGCAGGCTTCTAGGCGATCTGAGCAATTGTGCTGTGAGGAAGTTCAGACTTCAAATTGACAGCAAGTGGGCTCTGGAACTAAGCAAAAACCCCGTCTACCATGAGAAGAGTAAACACATTGATACTCGCTATCGCTACATCAGAGAGTGCATTGCTGATGGCAGGGTGGATGTGAGTCACGTTGGAACTGATGTTCAACTGGCCGATATTCTGACGAAGCCACTTGGGAGGATTCGGTTCGTCGAGATGAGACATCGGCTGGGCGTCGTCAGAGTTGATCACGATTAAGGGGGTGATTTGTTGCACTGTAATTATGTCAGTTGTATCTGCATGTAGATGCATTAGAATCAGGCATGTTTATCTTGTTCAGGTTAGGACTCATGTCTATTTCGGTTAGCGTAGAACCGGGTCAAGAGCAGAGGCTTGCATGCTCTGTGATTTGGCCGCGTCGAAGGGACGATCCCCGCCATGAGCGCACGCCGTGCATGTCGCACGGGCCACCGGCAATAAGGGGGCACCGTGCAGCTGCGCATCATGGCGGGGTGTGCGGGCGTGAGCCGTTGTAAAGACCTCTGCATATATTCGTTGAATGCATCTGGACGCGCTGCGGCTCTGTGGCGTAAAACTCTCGCGTTCCCGTTCCACTGTCTTCGCGTGCGTGCGTGCGTCTCCTCTGTTCGTGTGTTTTCCTTGCGTCCCTAAGTTCGCCGGAGACGATCCAGAGCTCGGCGGACACCGCCAGCTCTAACAACATATGCACCTTTGAGATTTATTAGAAATTTCTGAATTTGTCAATGGGCCTAGCCAAAAATTCTAACAACCTCCATCTAAAAAATAGCGTGATGGTGATCTACTTGTTTTCAATTTTTTTAGCCATGCTGCCACTTTATTGTAGAGTTAGGGGGTGTGGTTCCTCAGTAGTTGCTTCTGGGGTTCTTGCGGACACTGCCCTTATGGTTTGCCCCTCTTAGAATATGTATAATCAAATCTAAGGGTCTCCCTGGACTTGGTTTACATAGCGACACAACAGGTTGAACTGCCCTTCCAAGTACCGTAGCAAAGCTTGGAAGATCAAAACTGATTGGTTTACAATAAAAAAAATTCTCGCTTAGGAAATCTTGTTGACGCTCGCTAAAGACTGTTTTCAAGCGTCAATTCGATCGGAAAAATAAGAGAATTTGCATTTCTTACATGCATGCATATATGAATTAATGCCAAAACCAAACATGCCTCGGAAAATAAGCAATGTTGAAAATTTAGCAGAAATGCAGACTACAAGCACCCTGTGATCCAAGGCAAAACATGTCGACAATTAAGAGCACAAGATTCAGGCTCACATGGATCAAAAGGTCCATCTGCAGGACAATATCGGCTCAGCCAAAAATGTCACATGGGCCCACTTACCAGCCCCTCAGTCGAAGCTAAGGTCAATTGGGGTCCAGGCCCGGTCGGCCGAGTTGGGGTCAGCTCCACAGACCTTCACCTTTGATGTGGCACTTCCCTATTGGTGCACAAGGTCGGTTCCAGGTGAATGATGTGCAACACTTGACAGAGAACCCCATGGCTCCCTTCTACAAATAGAAGTGTGTGTAGGGGGTGGGGTGGGGGGGGGGGGTTCTCAAATGGAGACACACCACAAGTTGCTCAAGCGCTATTTCTCTCTTTCTTAGTCCATAGGCTAGTAGAGTTTATGCTGAATTAGCTAGTTTTCGGGCCATGAGTTTGCTCAGGAGTTTTGGTATGGGTTTAGCTCTTACTTTCCTCTGTAATTCTCAGATAGTTGTATAGTTATTTATTTTTACATGACTTATACTCTGCAGTGTCAGACACATACTTAATGATTAAATTGTATTCATACTTTATGCTTTGCATGATTATACAATTATCTTTAGTACACCGGTACCCATTTCAGTATTCGAATATTTGCTCTAGTATGATATCTGTCCATCCGGAGGGATGGGGCTCTGAGCGGGATACAAGATTATCACTTATTAATGTAGATATAGTGTCTGGGTTAATTAAGTGTTGCTGGATGTCACACTTTCCAAGAAATAATAGTAACATGGTCCCGGGCATCTAGCATTCTACCCGCAATGGTTGGCCATACAATTGCGATTCATAGGGAAGGAACATTTACCTACTTAAATAACAGATCCATAGGGAAGGAACATTTACCTACTTAAATAACAGATCGTATACTAGTATTCTGTGTAGTTGTCTTTCCTTAGTTGTACAGCACATGCCATAAAAGTAAAGAGCTAGAGGTCGGATGCTTCCTCTCCTCATTCAAACCAGGCCGGAAGGCTGTTTACATACATATAATCCGCTTGTAAATTAAAGATATCAGACCCACTCATCAAAGCAATTGAACTTCATTGAGGGAACAAGGGCTTTCTTTAGGAGATAAGTCTAAGACAAATAGAAGTGAGAAAGATCGTATTCACGTCTAGTTGAAATAGATGCAAGTCCTCGGCCGCTACTATACCGAGAATTGTCCGAATGGTTTTGAGCTTGACTGCTTACCTGAAAGCATGCGGCACTCAACTCAGCTGAAGAATTCACTTCCACCCGGGTTCTTCGCGAGACATAGGGCATTTTGGCGGCTATCGGTGAAGAGTGTGCACTGTCCTTGGTGCTTCCTTATTTCCTTGGATGGAAAAACTGAGGTTCCGTACCATCTCCTTCCCACTCACTCATTTTCTTTTCCTTCTGCTTGGCTTCGGGAGTCTAACAGTTTACCCTTTCGCCTTCTCTTATTAGGGGTTGTTTGGTTCCAGGGACTTTTTTTAAGTCCCTGGAACTTTTTAGTATTTAGAAGTATTAAATAAATGTTAATTATAAAACTAACTGCAGAACTCTGGGGCTAAACTGCGAGACGAATCTAATGAGGTATCTTAATCTATGACTAGCGAATGGGTACTGTAGCATCACTGTAGCAATTATGAATTAATTAGGCTCATTAGATTCGTCTCGCGAAAAAGCACTCAGCTGTCAAAAAACATTTATAAACAGATTTTATTTAATATTATAAAATAGTAAAATTTCTTTTGATGTGATAGGGACTTTTGAAAAAAGTCCTGGAGCCAAACAGCACCTTAGTTCGTCACATGGATCCTCTTATATCACCTCTTCCTTCTCAGCTGCTGCTCCTATTAAGCTTAGCCTTAGTAGAAGTGGGCATTGGCATTGGGTGAACGGTCTATCTGCACTAGTAGATAGTAGCTTCAATGATGTTTTGCGCTTGACGTTTTAAAAATGCATCATTGAATAGACCGCATCTATGACGAAAATTCAAGATTCGTCATAGGTCTTCTGTGATGGCCCTTAGCCCCTATTTAGCTATGATGAAAATAAATGTGCATCACAGAACAACATCCGTTTTGTCACAGGTCATCATCGCAGCCCTGATCTGATGCAGAACTATGACAAAAATAAAATGCATGTTAAAAAATATCATCTAATAGCATCACAAAATGGTGCGCCCTCAAAACCCGACTCGTTATAGAACCGGACCGGTTACCACTTATAGCAACGTGGACCCGCGGTCCTCGTGCCATGCTTGTTGGTCAACTATGTTAATGTGGGTCCGTTGGAGAGGTGTGACCCTGGCATCCACGTGTATGAGTGCGGGCCTAGCAGGCTGACGTGGCTAACACGTGTAACTGTAGGTCTCGTTTGACAGGTCTAGTATGTCTACCTGGCAGCGACATCTACTGACTAGGACCTGAACATCGACGTGTACGAGTATGTGCCGACAGGCCGACATGACTAACACATGTAACTGTAGGACCTGGGTGACTGGTCCGAGATGTCTACCTGGCAGCCACGAGTTTTGACCGAGACATGAAGGTCCACGTGTCAGTTTTAGTGGTCAAATGTCAACGCGGGGTCCACTAGTGAGGTGGGACCCTAGCATCCATGTGTCATGGTGGTGCCGGCTTGCCGGGAGAAAATAAGGCCTGGGCCTTTTACAAAGTTCGGCCCAATACAAAATTTCTGTGGAGATGGCCCAGCTTTGACTAAGCCATCAAGATCCACTTGATCTTGCCCAGGAACGAGCACAAAAGGGAGGCTTGTGCCGCCACACAGGTTCGAACATGGGCCAAGGCCATCTCGGCAGTTGCTATACACCACTGTGCTACTCAAGTATTTTTGCCTAGCTTCCCACTCACATTTTCTTTGAGAGGGCACGGTTGACTCCTCAAGGACATTTGACCACATGCTTTCTTATGAAAGATTGACATGTGGGACCCACATGTCGGTTATCGGAGAAGAGGGGTCTGGTCTTGTTCCCGTGCATCTTCCTGAGACGGTTGAACTGGGAAGCATTGGACCAACGCCCCAAAGCAATGACACTAGCACTGTAGTGCCACGATCAGACAGAGCTTCTGTACCGATTCATCCGATGCCCCATTGGCATGAAGCATCAGAGCAATGACACAAGCCTGCCACTGTGTCAGTTGCCCAACAGCTACTGTTCAAGCGCAATGTGACTGGTTCTTCTGACGCCCCCCATTGGATCTTCTGATGCCCTACGTAGAAAATGGATAATGGCCACAAACAGCTAGTTCGAGTTGGAGGGCGATATATGCCTCACCCGGACATTTGAAGTTTGTTGGAGTTCAGAGAGACCCCATACACATTGAACAATACTTCCAAGCCAACCAAAGAGCCACTTAATCAAATCCTTAGATTTAGCACAATATTTGTGAGTGTGAGTGCTAGGCTAGCTCAAGTTTGAGTGTGACAGCAAGGTTGTGTGTCTTGTGTGTTGTGCTTGAGAGCTGCTCAAGCTTGTATCTTGGTGCACCGGCCATCCTTGGAGTCTTGGTGGCTCGCCGGCACGTCTTCGACCCTCTAGTTTGGTGTGGAGCGGCGTTGACATCTTTGTGCAGAGCACATGGAGAGCCCCCTCCTTCATGGAGAAGCTCCTTAGTGGAAACCGGGGCCAAGGTGACCACGGTGACTTGGCAAGTCTTTGTGGCGAGTCAAAAAGATTCCTGGAAGAGACTTGATGGCCGAGAAGCAATACTCTCGATAGAGTGCTTCAATAACGTGGACTAGGGGTGGCTTAGTGTGACACCCTAGGTGTCTGCACAATAAAAACTGCATTTGTTTGCTATGCTTCATGTGTGAATTGTTTGAACAAGGGCTTAATTTAAATTTATAAGGACCTTTGTGTAATTTTGAATTAATGTAGGGTCATTCTTAGAGTTTTATTTGAATTGAATGTGTATTTGTTGCTTTTGTGGAGGGTGTTTTTGCAAAATTTAGTGCATTTATTACATGGCAGCAAATTTTACTTTTAAGTCTATGTTTAAAGTGAAATTTCTTTGAAAAAGACAAAATTCCTGGAATTCAAAATCCTTTCCATGTTTTCAAAATTAACTCTTGAATCTTTGATCAAATAATTTTTGCACAACATGAAAGTTGTAGATCTTGAAAAATAGAACAACTTTCATATTGGACACTTTTTCAGTTGAGCCTTAGTTTAAAAGTTATCCTTGTTTTACAGTTAGGTCCCTGAAATTTTCTGATATTGCAAATCAGTCCACCTTTCTTCTTCCCTCTCCGTTTCTCTGTTCAGCGCCGCCGGCGCGTCGCCGCGCCGCCCGCAGCTCTGGGCCGCCTTCTCGGCCACCTCCTGCTTCGCTGCCGCTTCACGTGGCGACCTCACAAGCTTCCGGACCCACCTCTCCACGCGCTGGACCTCTTCTTCCCGTGCCACGCGCCCCTGCCCAGCCCAGCGGCCGCCACCGCGACGCCGCCGTGGCTAGCCCGCTGCACCACCCCAGAACATCAACTCGCGCGCGCCCCAGCATCTGGAGAACCCCTGCACTCTATTCCGCACGCTCTCTCTCCGATTCCCCACTCCGACGCCCCAGAACACCGCCGCCGCTCTGCAGAACGCCGGCGAGCTCACCCTCGCCGTCGAACCGCGCCTCCGCAGCTCCTCCGCCCGCGCTGACCCCCTAGCGAGCTCCTCCGTGACCTCGCGCAGCTCTTAGGCCCCTTCTCCTCGCCCAATCCTCAATGGAACCACCCCGCCGCCGCACAGAGCTCTGGCGCCGCCGCCTGCTCACCGTGGAGCTCATAGCTCCGGACCTCCTCCGCTCAATCCAACCCCTCCACTAGATCCGCCTCGCCCTCGTGCAGCCGGTCGACCACCTCCCCTCGCCCAACCCCCACCAGAGAACCCTAGCCACCGTCGAACTTCGCCGCCGACCCGCCTGCTCCGTCGAACCGCCGCCTCCGAGCCTCTCCCCGCACCCCAAGACCACCCTGTGGTGCGCCTTGAACCCGTGAAACTCCCACACCCCTCCACCCTCGCCGCCGGTGAGGCCCTCGCCGGTTTTGGCCGGTCAACGCCGTGCCCCCCCTCTGACCCAGCCAAGGACCCCGTGTTGAAAGATACAAAACTCCAGGGGGCTGTCTGCAAACCCCATGACTCAGATGAATAGTGCCTTTAGGGACTTCTTTGTTATGATTTTCTGTGAACTTTGAGATTCAGTATAAATTCGTAGAAAATTCGTAAAATAGCAAATCTTAATGTTCTGGAATCCTTGTGTAAAGCTCTATGCAGTAGAATCAAAATATGGTGGGTGTTTGTTGAAAGTTTTTGCTGTAGAAGTAGATTTGTGTCACTAGGTAAATAAAGACTAATTGTTTTGTCTTTTTCTTAACTGATGATTGAAATCATGCCTTGCTCTGAAATTTTTATGGTGTTTTACACATGTGACACTAGTATTTCTATAAAAATTTCCTGGTCAGTTCTCATGTGTATCTATTTCTTTGATTTAATCCATGTTTAGTAGACTTTAATTATGAAAAATAGTTTATGCTGATGATAAATCATGAAATTTTTTTCTGAGTGATCTTTTCGAATAGTTTAGCTTGTACTTAAAGTTTGAGCCCCAGTTCATTACTAGAACAGGAGTTAAAAATGAATCTTGCTAATCTGATGTCTGTATTGTTTATTTTCTCATAATTAATTCTGTGTAGATAAACTCATGAAAAATTCACAGTAGCTAATTAATCCCTGTGTAGACCTTATGTTAAATTTTGAGCTTCTGTTTTGCTTTAGTTTAATCTGTGTAATTCAATCTTGTTCTAGGTGTGATCTGAATGATTGAATTGTTATGAATAATTGGCTATATGTTTTAGCATGAAATTTGCAGGATAGCTTGTTCTGTTTACCTTCTATTCAAAGTAATTTTTTGCTGATTTTATTGCTGAATGTGCACTGAGTGACTAATTTGTTAGCAAACTATAATTTGCTTGCTATAGGAAATCACTCCCACTTGTTTATGATGTTAATATAGCTTTCTTGTGCTGTTGATCATGATGCCTTGTGTAGTTAGATTTGTTAATTGGCTACTCTATAAACGATTGGCCATGTGTGTGTATAATTCTGTTCTTGCATTACATATAGATACGACTGCCTTATCGGACGGGACGTACGAGCTGATCCCGGAGTCTGACGGAGGTGATCTCGAAGCTCAAGTGAACACCCCGTACTAACTGAAGCCCCGGACCAAAGTTCGGAAGAGCCTAGAGCTGAAATAGTTAGCGACTACCGAGAAGGCAAGCCCCGGACATAACCTATATTTCAAATCAATATCATTTACTGTTATTATTTACTTGTGCATTTACAGTTCTTAAGATTTGAATTGAAACCCTAGATGCATGATCCTAGGAACCTATGTACTAAACACTAGACCTGAGTTCGAATACTTGCTAAGCTTATTGGACCGATAAAAGTCGAGTGATTGCCTGTCACTCGAGAGCTCTATAGGAATTGCTTGTTTACTTTCTGTTGTCAATATAAGGACGACGGACGGGGTTGTGTTCGATACCATGACCTTATGTGAGACCCCGTCTGTGTTGATGAACTTGCTAAGGTCGCGGTGTGTGGTAGCGGTGGTTAAGTTTTTGAAAGTACTAGCCACATGCCGTAAATATGGTACGCGGCAAGCCTAGTAGCCGATTGGACCGGGGAGTGGATATACCTGTCACTCTCTCTTTAGAGATAGTTTTTTTAAATGTTAATGTTGATCAACATTGCGACTTCAAGGGACAAGGGTGGACCTCGTAGAAGGGTGGACCTTGGAGCCCTGTAGTCGGGGAGAGTGACCCTATCCACAAGCCGGAAAGAAAGATCAACGGTTGTTTGGGAACGACCCGACGGTGTTCCAGACGTGTGCTAGGTTTATCCTTGCAAGGTTGAATTTCGATTCAGAATCGTCTGCCTCTCACGATGAAATGAGACTGCTTGATCCCTTTGCCACACAGAGTAATAAGAGCAACAATATTATTTATCAATCTTGATGTTTGCTTAGTTTTCTACCATGATTGGATAGTAGTTGCTTACATAGAATGGTTAATCAACTAGAATCTTGAAAGCTAAAACTTGAAAGTAAGGACCTACTCTTTATTGCTTTTCAGCAAAAGAAAAACCAGAGCTTCACAGAACCTTGCATAGTCTAGCTAAAGTGGGCTACGTATACCCGTTGACGGTTAAGTCTTGCTGAGTATTAGAATACTCAGCCTTACTGTTGAAACCCTTTTTCAGGTATGAGTATTGAGGACCAGGTCGCTAGTTTATCTTGGCCCTGCTCCTTGCCTCCTGGCAGGTCCGTAGAGTGGGATCCGTCTTCGGCCGGCAATGACTTTGACTAGTAATACCATGCTTGGGCTAGCCTGGTATACTTTGGCGACGCGTTGTAGCCGTCGTGTTTTATCTTCCGCTGTTAAACTTTGAAGTTTTACACTTATGACTTGTATAACTACTTTACTAAATTTGGTTTTGTAATAATTGGTTTGAACTGGTTTGTAATCACTACTTTGTCTATGTTGTAAACTTGTGGTTGTAATATCTCTGGACTCGCCTTCGTGCGGGGTATGCTTGTTCGATCCGAGAACCGGTGGTTGTATCGGGACGTTACCCGACAGACCAAGAATTGTTCCGTTTGAAGTGCGTTTGAGCCGGTGTTGCCTTTCTGGTGATGGCGTGCGCACTTGAGCCGGGATAATTCAGGTGGTTCTGCCACAGCTGGTATCAGAGCTGCAAGCATACGCCAGAGGTGTTGGAACCTTAAAAATCATTTTCCGTATAAAATTGGACCAACAAAGAACTTCGGAAAACTACGTTGGAATCATTAAGGGTTGTGCATAGAACGTAAAGTCCTAGGGAATTTACGGGAATTACTAGGTGGCTATTTATGTATGGCTTATGTTATCTGACTTCCAGCACTTTACATTTTGCCAAACCATACTCACAAACAACTCTTAATTCCTGTAACGACGCACCTACGTTGAGGTAAGAAGGTAAGGATCCTCAGTCAGCTGAGGGAGTCTGACCTTCCCGTCGGTGATGCGAGCCGAACGCTGCCCTCAAGCAGTGGCTTACTTGAGGTGCTTCCAATATACCGACTATTAGTTGACTATATTGGAAGTAAAGTGTACTCAGCCAGCTGAGGGAGTCTGACCTTCCCGTCGGCGATGCGAACCGAACGCTGCGCTCAAGCAGTGGCCTACTTGAGCTGCTGCCAATATATCGATCTCGGTCGACTATATTGGGAGTAAAGGAACTTGTGAATGCGCCACTGAGTAGCGTATGTTAACGTTGGCCATACGGCGGAAATTGTATGGCTGCCGCTTCTATAGTGAGCGGTAATGTTTGGGGACGCTTTCATGAGTGCTGGCATGAAAGGTTCATTGGATATATATATATTCTGTCAATCTTCTGCAGGTACACTAACCGCGATTCGATAAGTTAAGAACGGTTAGAATGTATCGACTAGCTATATAGGGAGAGCCGTATTTATGTATGCCACCGTGCTAACCACGTAAGCCCAACCATAGTTGGCAATTGTTTATCTTGTGAGGAACGAACAGGACGTGCATGCATATTGATTGATGTTTACTTTGGTTCCTAGTATTTGAAGTTGTTACATGAGCTTTGTAAGGAATTTCTAGTGTGAATCCTCATAGATAAATGTTAGTGTGCTTAAATCATGAGTGAGTTAAATTTTGATTTTAGGAGCATGCTTGTTAAAATGCTTAGATTTTCTTGGATGAAAAAGATGGTTTTGAGTCTAGATTTCATCCTAAGCCCCATCTTGTTGTTATAAGGATCTTTTCGTTCCATAGAATCTCAAATGATGAACCTTACCATTGATCTTAGCTTGTTAATCAATCCAACCCTTGATCAATGCCTTGAATCTATTCCTATCAAAACCATTATTCCTTTTCCTTCATGGCTCCCTGGCTAAGCCATGATGTTGTTAACAAAATCCCATCAATAATCATTCTATTCCTCTTGGTGTTATGCCGGATCTTGCTGGCTATTCTGATATCTAAATCTTGTATTTTCATTCTTGCTCAGTTAATTTTGGGTAAATTAAAAAGTTTCATGTCATTCGTCAATGCATAGTGTTGCATCATGATCGGGAATCTGTAGACTGACTAAGGGGTATGCGTTTGAGTACCACTTTGTGGGTTGTCTTCGGTTCCTATCTTATCATTGCTGGCGCTATTGGGTTGCCAATCTTGTTTTCTCTTGTGGTGGAGTTTAGTCATATAACCTTGATGCCGTGACGAAACCTAGACTCTCGTGTGTGCTGTAGCCACATGATTGAGTTACTAGGAGCGCGCTGGTGTCTAGGTATATGTGATGTAACTCACTGCAATTCCCTTCTATGCAACCTTACTAGTGTCCTAACCTCTGATCCTTACTCAAGTGTATAGGGCTAACGAGTTTTAGTCACGGGAATATGGGTACGATGTGTGCATTGCACTGTGTGCATCATCAACTCATCCTTGTGGGCATCATGCTTATGCATTTCATACATGCATACGTCAAAGAACATTGTCATCGTTGCATCATGATGTATGCATCATTGGTCCAGCATCGTGGCAATTACATTGTGTCATAAGCACCATTTAAATTGTGTATAAAATATTTCGTTACTGCATTGCACCAGCATTGCAATCATACATCTCGAGGATGCATCATTCTCATGGTCATCGAGCATATGCATCTCGCATCATATTGTTTAATTTAATCAACAGTTGGAGCAAGAATGTCCTTGAGCAAAAACTCACCTTGATGTCATTTCTATCTAGATTTACCACCAGGTTGAGACATTGATTCTTCCAGAACTTAGGTCCTCTCTTCTTTACAAAAATCCTACTATATGTTAGTACTATAATAGTCCACCCGTCTTTTCCAGCCGACTTTGATGGTGATTGTGATCTCATGTTTTATCCATAGACTCTTGCTGCAAAGAATGAAGTCCTGGAGCCTTTAGTGTGGAAAAACAATTGATTAGTTCACACAATGGCACAATAATTCCTCTCGCTCATAATATCATACCTTGTTTCTTGAACTTTCTCTAAGTTCTCAATCCTTATCTACAAAGGATCATATCATCAACATCAATATTCTTTAGTGTGACTTTGTCCTGCTGGCTTGATGATTGGTCTGCTCTTTTTTCCCTCGAGAGTCTATCTTTCAGAATCTCGGGGCGAGATTCCTTTTAGGGGGGAAGGCTGTGACACCCTAGGTGTCTGCACAATAAAAACTGCATTTGTTTGCTATGCTTCATGTGTGAATTGTTTGAACAAGGGCTTAATTTAAATTTATAAGGACCTTTGTGTAATTTTGAATTAATGTAGGGTCATTCTTAGAGTTTTATTTGAATTGAATGTGTATTTGTTGCTTTTGTGGAGGGTGTTTTTACAAAATTCAGTGCATTTATTACATGGCAGCAAATTTTACTTTTAAGTCTAAGTTTAAAGTGAAATTTCTTTGAAAAAGACAAAATTCCTGGAATTCAAAATCCTTTCCATGTTTTCAAAATTAACTCTTGAATCTTTGATCAAATAAATTTTTGCACAACATGAAAGTTGTAGATCTTGAAAAATTGAACAACTTTCATGTTGGACACTTTTTCAGTTGATCCTTAGTTTAAAAGTTATCCTTGTTTTACAGTTAGGTCCCTGAAATTTTCCGATATTGCAAATCAGTCCACCTTTCTTCTTCCCTCTCCGTTTCTCTGTTCAGCGCCGCCCGCCGCTCTGGGCCGCCTTCCCGGCCACCTCCTGCTTCGCTGCCGCTTCACGTGGCGACCTCACAAGCTTCCGGACCCACCTCTCCACGCGCTGGACCTCTTCTTCCCGTGCCACGCGCCCCTGCCCAGCCCAGCGGCCGCCACCACGACGCCGCCGTGGCGAGCCCGCTGCACCACCCCAGAACATCAACTCGCGCGCGCCCCAGCATCTGGAGAACCCCTGCACTCTATTCCGCACGCTCTCTCTCCGATTCCCCACTCCGACGCCCCAGAACACCGCCGCCGCTCCGCAGAACGCCGGCGAGCTCACCCTCGCCGTCGAACCGCGCCTCCGCAGCTCCTCCGCCCGCGCTGACCCCCCTAGCGAGCTCCTCCGTGACCTAGCGCAGCTCTTAGGCCCCTTCTCCTCGCCCAATCCTCACTGGAACCACCCCGCCGCCGCACAGAGCTCTGCCGCCACTGGCTGCTCACCGTGGAGCTCATAGCTCTGGACCTCCTCCGCTCAATCCAACCCCTCCACTAGATCCGCCTCGCCCTCGTGCAGCTGGTCGACCACCTCCCCTCGCCCAACCCCCACCAGAGAACCCTAGCCGCCGCTGAACTTCGCCGCCGACCCGCCTGCTCCGTCGAGCCGCCGCCTCCGAGCCTCTCCCCGCACCCCAAGACCACCCTGTGGTGCGCCTTGAACCCGTGAAGCTCCCACACCCCTCCACCCTCGCCGCCGGTGAGCCCCTCGCCGGTTTTGGCCAGTCAACGCCGTGCCCCCCCTCTGACCCAGCCAAGGACCCCGTGTTGAAAGATACAAAACTCCAGGGGGCTTTCTGCAAACCCCGTGACTCAGATGAATAGTGTCTTTAGGGACTTCTTTGTTATGATTTTATGTGAACTTTGAAATTCAGTATAAATTCGTAGAAAATTCGTAAAATAGCAAATCTTGATGTTCTGGAATCCTTGTGTAAAGCTCTATGCAGTAGAATCAAAATATGGTGGGTGTTTGTTGAAAGTTTTTGCTGTAGAAGTAGATTTGTGTCACTAGGTAAATAAAGACTAATTGTTTTGTCTTTTTCTTAACTGATGATTGAAATCATGCCTTGCTCTGAAATTTTTATGGTGTTTTACACATGTGACACTAGTATTTCTATAAAAATTTCCTGGTCAGTTCTCATGTGTAGCTATTTCTTTGATTTAATCCATGTTTAGTAGACTTTAATTATGAAAAATAGTTTATGCTGATGATAAATCATGAAATTTTTTCTGAGTGATCTTTTCGAATAGTTTAGCTTGTACTTAAAGTTTGAGCCCCAGTTCATGACTAGAACAGGAGTTAAAAATGAATCTTGCTAATCTGATGTCTGTTTTGTTTATTTTCTCATAATTAATTTTGTGTAGATAAAATCATGAAAACTTCACAGTAGCTAATTCATCCCTGTGTAGGCCTGCTGTTAAATTTTGAGCTTCTGTTTTGGTTTAGTTTAATCTGTGTAATTCAATCTTGTTCTAGGTGTGATCTGAATGATTGAATTGTTATGAATAATTGGACACATGTTTTAGCATGAAATTTGCAGGATAGCTTGTTCTGTTTACCTTCTATTGAAAGTAATTTTTTTGCTGATTTTTTTGCTGAATGTGCACTAAGTGACTAATTTGTTAGCAAACCATAGTTTGCTTGCTATAGGAAATCACTCCCACTTGTTTATGATGTTAATATAGCTTTCTTGTGCTGTTGATCATGATGCCTTGTGTAGTTAGATTTGTTAATTAGCTACTCTATAAACGATTGCCCATGTGTGTGTATAATTCTGTTCTTGCATTACATATAGATACGACTGCCTTATCGGACGGGACGTATGAGCTGATCCCGGAGTCTGACGGAGGTGATCTCGAAGCTCAAGTGAACACCCCGTACTAACTGAAGCCCCGGACCAAAGTTCGGAAGAGCCTAGAGCTGAAATAGTTAGCGACTACCGAGAAGGCAAGCCCCGGACATAACCTATATTTCAAATCAATATCATTTACTGTTATTATTTACTTGTGCATTTACAGTTCTTAGAATTTGAATTGAAACCCTAGATGCATGATCCTAGGAACCTATGTACTGAACACTAGACCTGAGTTCGAATACTTGCTAAGCTTATAGGACCGGTAAAAGTCGAGTGATTGCCTGTCACTCGCGAGCTCTATAGGAATTGTTTGTTTACTTTCTGTTGTCAATATAAGGACGACGGACGGGGTTGTGTTCGATATCATGATCTTATGTGAGACCCCGTCTGTGTTGATGAACTTGCTAAGGTCGTGGTGTGTGGTAGCGGTGGTTAAGTTTTTGAAAGTACTAGCCACATGCCGTAAATATGGTACGCGGCAAGCCTAGTAGCCGATTGGACCGGGGAGTGGATATACCTGTCACTCTCTTTTTAGAGATAGTTTTTTTTAAATGTTAATGTTGATCAACACTGCGACTTCAAGGGACAAGGGTGGACCTCATAGAAGGGTGGACCTTGGAGCCCTGTAGTCGGGGAGAGTGACCCTATCCACAAGCCGGAAAGAAAGGTCAACGGTTGTTTGGGAACGACCCGACGGTGTTCCAGACGTGTGTGCTAGGTTTATCCTTGCAAGGTTGAATTTCGATTCAGAATCGTCCTCACGATGAAATGAGACTGCTTGATCCCTTTGCCACACAGAGTAATAAGAGCAACAATATTATTTATCAATCTTGATGTTTGCTTAGTTTTCTACCATGATTGGATAGTAATTGCTTACATAGAATGGTTAATCAACTAGAATCTTGAAAGCTAAAACTTGAAAGTAAGGACCTACTCTTTATTGCTTTTCAGCAAAAGAAAAACCAGAGCTTCACAGAACCTTGCATAGTCTAGCTAAAGTGGGCTACGTATACCCGTTGACGGTTAAGTCTTGCTGAGTATTAGAATACTCAGCCTTGCTGTTGAAACCCTTTTTCAGGTATGAGTATTGAGGACCAGGTCGCTAGTTTATCTTGGCCCTGCTCCTTGCCTCCTGGCTGGTCCGTAGAGTGGGATACGTCTTCGGCCGGCAATGACTTTGACGAGTAATACCATGTTTGGGCTAGCCTGGTATACTTTGGCGACGCGTTGTAGCCGTCGTGTTTTATCTTCCGCTGTTAAACTCTGAAGTTTTACACTTATGACTTGTATAACTACTTTACTAAATTTGGTTTTGTAATAATTGGTTTGAACTGGTTTGTAATCACTACTTTGCCTATGTTGTAAACTTGTGGTTGTAATATCTCTGGACTTGCCTTCGTGCGGGGTATGCTTGTTCGATCTGAGAACCGGTGGTTGTATCGGGACGTTACCCGACAGACCAAGAATTGTTCCGTTTGAAGTACGTTTGAGCTGGTGTTGCCTTTCTGGTGATGGCCTGCGCACTTGAGCCGGGATAATTCAGGTGGTTCTGCCACACTTAGTGTCTACCGATACCATGGGATAAATCTTCGTGTTAAGAATTTGCTTCCACTTATCCCCTCTTTACGTTTCCGCATTTCATACTTGCAACTTGTGTGCCTTTACTTTCTTAGAGTAGCATCAAACTAGGATTGGCTATAGCTTGCATAACTCTTTTGGGATGAGGATTTCACACTAGATGAACCGTAGTTGCATATTTAGATAGCATGTTTTAGTTTAAATATTGTGCAATCTAGTTGGAGCCTTAGGTAAAGGTTTAAAGTTACCTAATTTAGTCCTTCCCTGTCTTAGGCTATGAGCGCCCGATTCCTTTCAAAGACATCAAGGGAGAGAGATCAGTAGAGAGGAGAAAAGGGATTAGCCAACGGGGCAGCAAGCTGTTTTCCCTTGTAGGTGAGTCTCCTCTAGTCTAGCTTTTGGCCATGAGTTCATCTTCTTTACCCCTCTATTTTTGCTGTTGTTACTGCCATGGAAACAAGAAAGGGAAGGGGAAGTCAACAAGGGGCGCGACAATGTGGTGGAGATGATCAAGATAGTGTTCTAGTTCTCATGTTACTCTTTGCTTTCTTCAAGGCCAAACCCTAGTAACGTCCTAAATACTTTATATTATGTAAATTATAAGTTCTAGCCCTGGTAGCATGTGCTAGATTCCAATATTAGGCAAGGATCTGTAACACCTACAGTGGAGACGGGAACTACAGAAGGCGCCATCGACGCGTGATTAAGCTAGCGTTATCTTTTTATTTGTTGTAATCATGGACCCGGCCTGTCGGTGTCATCGGACTCGCGCTAATAAGCCGAGATGCTCTGTACTGGAGACTATGAACCTTCTTCTTGAGAAACAAGTCAAACAGGGGGCTTCAGGGTCATCGCCCGCCCTCCTGCGTATCTCTGTGTGCTTGCTGTGATCTGCTCACGTCCCGGCGATCGCCGGCGGCCACGGGTCGTTACAGTTGGTATCAGATTCGGACCTTCCTCGGCCTCTTCCGCCTCGTCACTTCCTCTGTTCCCCATCTTGGTCGGAGCCGCCATTCCGGTGATCTCGACCTGCTCCGCCGCGAATTCGTTCGATTCCGGTGTCCACGCCCTGCCTACCGACTTCCAGTCGGCGTCGGCCACCGCAAATCGCTGGTTAGCCACTCCGGCGCCGTCGACCACCCCGTTATCTTGCGCCGCTTAGGTTCTAGTTGGGGATTTCCTCGATCGTGGTTGGAACTCGCGACCTGGTCGAGAGGCAAGCACCGGTGACGACGACTTGGTTCTGACGGACGGGCGCGTCTTCGCTCATCGCGACGTATGCTCGGGGATTCCAGTAAGTGTTTGCTGAACTCCTTCGGCTTGTGCGACTCGATTTGGGCCTCGGGTAGTGTTCGAGGTTACGCCAAACCGGATTGAGATCCGCTTGCTTGAGGTGCAGACACAACGGCTCCCCCTAAGCCTTCCGTTCAGACTCAGATTCTGTTGTCAGCAATGGAGGAACAGGCGACTCTGGATAAGGACCGCTGGGATAGCATCACCGAGAATTTTGATTTGCTTTTCGCTAAGGTGGAAGAGATCGATCGTATGCAGCACAAATTGGAGGCCAAAGAGGATATCTCTGCAACCGTGTTGGATCAGATGATCAAGGATCAGCAGACCCTGGCCAAGCAACTTGAGTCCACAGGTCAAGTAGTAGCACAATTAACCCTCCGTCAGATGCGAGCTGAGGAAGAAATATAGAGTAGCACTACTTCGTCAGAAACTTCCACAGTACCACCCTTCCATCCACGTCGTGCAAGAACTTCTCGCAGTGCCAATCAGGGACAGAATCCTTCTGCTCCCCGTCGAGATCCACAGCTTGATCGCTCTCTGTCTAAAGGTTTTGATCCTAAGATGAATTTTCCTCGTTTCAATGGGAATAATCCAAGGATCTGGAAGGACAAATGCCAGGATTATTTCAAGCTGATGAACATCCCGGAATCTATGTGGGCTACGGCAGCTTCATTGCATATGGATGATAATGCTGAAAAGTGGCTCCAGGTGTATAAACTGGGCACCTGGAAGGACCTCATCACTGCAGTCGAGCAAAAGTTTGGTGCTTATGATTATCAGCATGCCATTGATACTTTGCTTGAACTCCATCAGTCTGGCACTGTGGAAGAGTATGTGTCTGAGTTTGAGGCTTTGCAATATCAAGTGGCTATGCATGACTTGGGTATGGGAGATACTTACTTTGTTTCACAGTTCATCAAAGGGTTAAAACCAGAGATCAGATATCCAGTCCAAGGACAAGTCCCAGGTACAATGGAGAAAGCTGTCATGTTAGCTAAAATTCAGCAAACCATCCAAGACAAGAACAGGAGTGCAGGAACCAAATCACCTCACTCTATTCGCTATAATTCTGTTCCTTCTCCTAAACATGACCAGAAACCTGCAAATTCCAGTCCTCCACTGACTAAGGAAAGGCAACTCAGGGATTACTGCCATGCCAACAACCTGTGCTTCTATTGCAGAGAGCCCTATGACCCTTCACATGCTG
Organism: Panicum virgatum; assembly: GCF_016808335.1. Taxonomy (NCBI): domain Eukaryota; kingdom Viridiplantae; phylum Streptophyta; class Magnoliopsida; order Poales; family Poaceae; genus Panicum; species Panicum virgatum. Next base: position 46,626,503 of record NC_053147.1, on the reverse strand, counting down.
CCAAGTGTACTAAGAGACCCAAACCTCAGGTGAATGCTTTGGTTCTAAATGATTTGGATGTGACTTTGATGAAGTCCTGAAACAGTTGGAAATAGAAGATGCTTTGACAGAAGAATTCTGCACTTTATCTCTGAATGCATTAGCTGGTACTGACCATGGGGAGGCAATGAAGTTGAGATCTCTGGTGAAGAACAAAGTGTTTCTCTTATTAGTTGATAGTGGCAGCTCCCACTCTTTTGTCAGCTCAACATTCCCCAGAAAGTGGGGATTATCCCAGTCCCTGCCCCACCAAAACAAGTTAGAGTCGCCAATGGGGATATCATAATTTCTGACAAATGTGTCCCAGGGCTGGAATGGTGGATCCAAGGATATTCTTTTGTCACTCCTATGAGAGTCCTAGACATGCCTGCATATGATGCTATTTTGGGGTTTGATTGGCTCAGAGCCCACAGTCCTATTTCTCACCATTGGGATAACAAGACTATGTCCTTTGAGCACAAAGGGTTATCTATCACTCTAAAGGGAGTACAACCCAAGGACCTCTCATTGCAGGAGTTACCAGTGGACAAGCTATAGAAATGGTTGGTGGGAAATGATGTTTGGGCTCTTGCTGCAGTGACTCTTTCTCAGCCAGAGCCTCCTGCTGAACAAATACCGGCACCAGTGCAGGATGTATTGGCCCAGTACCAAGATGTATTTGCTGAACCCAAAGGTCTTCCTCCAGAGAGACACTATGACCATACTATTCCTATTCTGCCACAGGCTATACCTGTCAACTCCAAACCTTACAGGTATTCTCCCTCCCACAAAGATGAAATTGAGAGACAAGTTAGAGAATTAATAGCTGCTGGTCTTATTACTCCTAGCACTAGTCCTTATGCATCACCAGTGTTGTTAGTCCAAAAGAAAGATGGCAGTTGGAGATTTTGTGTTGATTATAGGAGACTCAATGACATAACTATAAAGAATAGGTTTCCCATGACCTTAGTGGATGAGATCCTAGATGAGCTTGCTGGCACTTGCTATTTCTCCAAGTTGGATATGAGATCAGGTTATCAAGTTAGGATGAAGAAAGGGGAGGAACACAAGACAGCTTTTAAAACCCACCATGGCCATTTTGAGTTTAGAGTCATGCCTTTTAGACTCACTAATGCTCCAGCCACATTTTAGTGTATTATGAATGACATCCTAGGCCCTTTTCTGAGGAAATTTGTGCTAGTCTTCTTGGATGACATACTGGTTTGCAATCCTACCCTAGAGGATCATGTGTTGCATCTCACCCAAGTTCTGTCCAAGCTCAGGGAGCATCAATTATTCATGAAGAGAAGTAAATGTTCTTTTGCACAACATCAGCTAGAGTACCTTGGCCACATCATTTCTGATAAAGGGGTATCTACTGATCCTGCAAAGACAACTGCCATGCTGAACTGGCCTACACCCACTTCTGTCACTGAATTGAGAGGCTTCCTGGGATTAACAGGATACTATAGAAAATTTGTGAAGCATTATGGCTTAATTGCCAAACCCTTAACTCAATTGCTGAAAAAGAAGCAGTTCTGCTGGTCTTCTAAAGCTCAACATGCTTTTGACAGTCTCAAGCATGCCATGTCCACCACTCCAGTATTGACACTTCCTGATTTTAATGTTCCCTTTGTGGTTGAAACTGATGCATCTGAGATAGGCATTGGAGCAGTCCTTATGCAGCATGACCAGCCAGTGGCATTTCTATGTAAGGCTCTAGGACCAGCTCATCAGAAGCTCTTTATCTATGAGAAGGAATTTTTGGCATTAATTATATTAATTATGGCTGTTGAAAAATGGCAACCCTACCTATAGAGACAAGAATTCCTAATTCGTACTGATCACAAAAGCCTCTCCTATCTTTGTGAGCAGAACCTGCATTCTGATATGCAAAGAAAAGCCATGACCAGGCTTATGGGCTTACAATTTAAAGTGGTGTATAAAAAAGGCAAGGAGAATTTGGCAGCAGATGCCTTGTCCAGGGTTGGTCACCTTTTATCCATACAAGCTGTGTCTGAGTCTAAACCTGTCTGGATACATGAGATATTGAATGCTTATGCCACTGATCCCAGAGCCCATGTCATTCTCACCCGACTTGCTATCCATAGTCCTGATGAAGAGGGTTACAGCTTAGACCAAGGTTTAATCAAGTACAAATCTAAGGTATGGATTGCTAACAATTCAGCTCTACAGACAAAGTTGATAGCAGCTTTGCACTCCTCGGCCATTGATGGTCATTCAGGGGGTACAGCCACATATCATCGTTTGAAGCAGCTCTTTCATTGGAAAGGGATGAAGGGTCAGGTTGCCGATTATGTGAAATAGTGCCAGATCTGTCAACAGGCCAAACATGAGCTGATACACCCTGCTGGTCTCCTACAACCTTTACCCATACCTCAAGGTGCTTGGAGAGATTGGTCTATGGATTTCATTGAGGGGCTTCCTCTATCTGATGGCAGTAACACTATCCTCGTGGTGGTGGATCGCTTCACCAAGTATGGGCATTTTCTGCCTCTGAAACACCCTTTCACAGCACAAACAGTGGCTAAAGTGGTCTTGGACAGTGTTGCCAAGTTACATGGCTTGCCCAAAACGATTGTGTCAGATCGGGATAAGATCTTTACCAGTGCATTTTGGCGTGCTTTGTTCTCCTTGGTAGACACTAAGTTGCAGTTAAGTTCAGCTTACCACCCCCAAACCGACGGGCAGACAGAGCGGGTAAATCAATGTTTGGAGATGTACTTGTGTTGTGCTGTCAATGAGATGCCTAAGCAATGGAAATCCTGGCTACCATTAGCTGAGCTGTGGTATAATTCTAACTATCATTCCTCTCTGGGTTGTTCCCCCTTCAAGGCTCTGTACGGGTATGATGCTGAGTTGGGTACAATGATCCCTACCACTGATGTGTCATCGCCTTCAGCCTCTGACTTTATGTAGAATCGTGCAACACAAATTGCTGCCCTCAAAACACACTTAGCTGCAGCTCAGAATCGGATGAAACTCCAGGCTGACCAGTCTCGTTCTGATCGGGTTTTTCAGGTGGGCGAGCAAGTATTACTGAAACTACAACCGTATGTGCAACAGTCAGTGGTTAGTCGTCCATATCCCAAGCTGGCTTATAAATTCTTCGGTCCTTTTACTATCTTGGAGAAGATTGGTGCTGCGGCATACCGGTTGGACCTGCCTGCTCATAGCCATTTGCCCCTAATTCCTCACCTGTTTACACTGACTTGCCTAAATTGGTGGACCTCAGTTCTCAAGATCTGCAGCCGGAGCGTGTTCTGGATCGCCGCCTGGTCAAGAAGGGCAATCAAGCAGTGCCACAAGTGCTTGTCAAGTGGAATCAACTACCTGCAGCATCGGCGACTTGGGAGGACTTCTACGTCGTCGAGCAGCGCTTCCCAGACGCTGTTGCTTGGGGACAAGCAACTTCTTCGGCCGGGGGAGGTGTAACGCCTACAGTGGAGACGGGAACTACAGAAGGCACCATCGATGCGTGATTAAGCTAGCATTATCTTTTTATTTATTGTAATCGTGGACCCGGCCTGTCGGTGTCATCGGACTCGCATTTATAAGCCGAGATGCTCTGTACTGGAGACTATGAACCTTCTTGAGAAACAAGTCGAACAGGGGGCTTCAGGGTCATCGCCCGCCCTCCTGCGTATCTCTGTGTGCTTGCTGTGATCTGCTCACGTCCCGGCAATCGCCGGCGGCCACGGGTCGTTACAGGATCCACTTGAGGATTGTTGTATCATCGTTTTCTGGACGCCTAGGAATTTTCAGAGCGCACAGTCTTCATTCTTTCAAGTTTTCCCGATGGTTATAGGCCAGTGAAATTAGGGTAAAATTCATGTTGTTGTAGTAAACTCTTAGCGGATTCCAAGAAGTCCAATTTCATGATTTTAGGCCTTATGATTTGGGAGTTGTGAATATCTGAAGTTGGCAGTCAGAATCTAACAGTAGTAGATTGAACTTGTTTTTGACGATCTTACTGACAAAATTTGTGGGGACAGTCTGAAGAAAACTTGTAGTATTGTTTCCATTGTTTCCAAATTGGTAAAGTATGAAATTATTGGATCAGTAGAACTCCAGTTATTAATTTTTGAAGATGCTTGTCATGTTGTGCTATCAGAAAGTTTCAGTAATGTTCCAAGTGTTAGTAAGTCATCTTAGGTGCTTCAAATGCAAAAACTTATTATACCAAAGTTGTAGAGAATGGGGTCTTCCATGTTCTGCCTAAGTTTGGGAATTTTTGAAATAGTGGATAGCAGTAAAAAAAAAAGAGAAGCAGCACTGTTGTCGTTGGTGAAAAGAAATATTCTTTGTTTAGTGTTTTTCGAATGGATGGGATGTAAGATCACTTTATGTCGGTCCATACATATTTGTATGAGTGTATATACTGAGTTTATGATTCCTAATCAGGTGGTGGTGCTTCGGATCGTGCCTAGTGTTTTTCTTGTGTTGCTTCGGCTTTTGGAGGCAAGTAGTTGTAGTTGTGGTTTTGCTACTGTTGCCACTCTTGTTATTTTCATTATCTTCATTTTAAATTCAAAACTAATATACTCTAATTTTGGATTGAACATTGTGGTTCCTTGATGTTTAATCATGTTAATCGTTTGTGATATGATGTTAACCTTCCCACATGAGAATGAAGTTGAAGTATTGTGTAGATAATCCTTTTATTATAGTGCATTTTGTTATGTGCATTTGCATTTCATATGCTCTTGAAGTTGATCGCAATCCTATGGATGTGATTATACCGGTACACATCAAGCGTTGCCCGAGAAGGGGTGCGATTTTAATGAAGTCATAGCATTTGCAATTTTTTCATTCATGGAAGACATCATATTAATGTGTAATTCTTGTGGATATGGAGTTGGATTATATGTCCCATGGATATGCCCGCCTCAGAGCCCATTTTAAAAGGTAGTTGTTAATAGAATTCTGTAGTAGTGGTAGCTGTTGTGTTAATGTCTTATGAAGCGTGTTTCAAGTTTGTTGATGATTAAACTGGATGCTTAATCAACTTGCCATTTAAAAAGCTTGACAAAACAAATTACTTGCTGAGATTTTTTTAATCTCACTCTTGCTTTTCTCTCCCCAGGTATTGGAAGCTTTACTTGGGGCTTGGGAAATAGCAGCACATGGCACTGTTCATGATTTCACTTATCATGTTGTGCTGTAATGAAATAAATGTTTTGTTCATGGAGTTTTTACTTCATTGCTTAACTGTTGTTAGAGTTGATTAAACATGATCCTTTTTTCTAGCACTCAGTTGTTTAATCATGAATGTTAATTTGATTTAAGTTTTCGAAAATGTTTTGCTTCCGCATTGCTTTTTATACAAAGGAGGTGTTGCTGAATTTTCTTGCTAAAATTCAGTCATAAGTGTAGGAAAGTAGGATGCATATAATATTGTGGATTGTATTAGCTTGAGCCTTGGGGCTGAACATATAGGGGTATATGACTTGGAGGGCAAGGAGCCTCTCCTACAGATCTGGTAGGATACGGATACAATCCTAATCTACCTAATATAGAGATGTCCCTAATATACTCTAACATCCCCCGCAGTCACAGCGGGAGCGTCGCAGACGGTGAGACTGGAGAGAAGTCGATAAACTGACATCCCCCCGCAGTCACAACGGTCAGTGCACTGCAGATGCTGTGGCTAGAGTGGAAACCCACAAGGTTGCTCAAGCAGATGATAGTCCTTTGTGCCGATGTCGAGCTAGCCAAGCTGAGGACGAATAGCCATGGTCGATGATGTCGTGCGTAGGGTAGCCGTGGTCGACGTAGCTATGTCGAGGTTGCCGAAGACAAGGTAGCCTCACATGAAGCCGCGGGCGCACGAGGAGGCTCCATGGTGGTGGCGTAATGGAGAAGACGCCAGAGACGAAGATGGCGACGCGTCGAGGCAGTCGTAGAGGGAGCGATGCCGAAGTCGATGCAGTCAGGCCATCGGGCGACACATGTCCAAGTTTGCCAGGCTCGGGAACGCATCAGGGACGATGGGCACACACCGGTGTTGCCAATACCGAACGTGCAAGGGAGGATGCACAACCAGACGCCGTTGCCGAGGGGGACCAGCAGAGAAGGCCTCCATGGTGGTCGCAGGTGCAGAAGAAGGTGAGGTAGAAGATGCCAACGCCTGCTGTTGCTGGAGTAGACGAAGTAGTCGGGGACGAAATGGCGACACTGGCGACATGGTTGTGCTAGATAAAGCGGGGAGGGGAACCCAGATTTTCCAGCACAAGGCCGAATGATCCGGATGACGCGGCGGCGGCGCTCGAAAGAGACGGCGAAGAACTCGTACAACTTGACGAAGACCATGCGCGGGGCGCACAGCGACGAGTCAACGATTTGGTCGGGGACGTGGTCGACGGCGGTGAGAAAGCAACGGTGGAGAAGACCACGGGGTGACGCCACTCCTGCCCGAAGAGGCGGCACAGCGACAACCCTCCGTGCTCGGTGAAGGGCGCGCTCGATGAGGGCGAACGTCACGGGAGCCAGGTGGATCACGCACATCGGCTGATCAGACCGAGTAGCGTGAAGCGAGACGACGGTGGGCGAAGTCGGTGAAGACGTCCCGATCAGTGAAGGCGACGACGAGCCGGCGAAGGTCGACGTGCGGACGAGGCGGCGATGTTGGCGGTGGCGCAAACGAGCGCCCCCTTGGGTGCCGGCCATCTCGCCAAGCCGCAGGGTCGTAGAGGAAGAAGAGGCCGGTGAAGTCGACGCCGACGTCGAGGTAGAGGCGCAAGGTCGATGGGCGGTGGGCGGTGGGCGACGCAATCCCGATCTCTGATCGGGCAAAAGAAAATGATGCAACAAGCAGCTTCTCTGGTAGTACCTCTGGGGTGCACGTAGCTGGAACCCTTATCCTCTCTGCCCGCAGCCCACCATGGCCAAAGACCAAAAGCAGAGCACGAGCGAGAAAAGGAAAAACAGAGGCGAGGGAGCACTCGGACGGTGGCTGGCGTGGACGGAGCTCCTAGCCGGCGGCGGCGAGGATCGCGTCGGGATGGGCGGCGCATGGGCTGGCCGTCAGCAACAGGAGCCCACACGAGGCAGAGTCGGCGAGGCGGAGCCGCACCGAAGAGCCATCCCAGAGGATTCCGCCGGTCGAGCGGCACGGATCCATCCCGCGAGGCAGAGGGGGCGGGGTGGAGCCATCCCGGAGGAGTCCGCTAGTCGGGCGGCGCGGGTCCCTAAGGGCGGCGACGGGTCCCCCCTGCAAGGCACAGGAGGCTTGGCACAGCCGTCCTGGAGGATTCCGCTGATCCGGCGCGGGTCCCGGAGGGCAGCAGCGGGTCCCCCCCCCCCGCGAGGCAAAGGAGGCGGGGCGGAGCAGGGGCACCGCCATGTAACCAGCCGACGACAAGGTGAACGCACCATGCCGAGGCCCCTGCTGCCACCACGACCACACGGGGTAGGACGCAGGTGCTGCATGAGCCCGCGGCTGCCACCACGGCAGCACGGAACGGAGGTGTCATCGACGATTTCCATGGCGGGTGATGAGGTACGACCGGATCTGCTGCTGCTTGACACGATCTGGCGGCGGATTAAACTGATCTGCCGCGGAGAGGGCCGCTGCTCCCGGCGGAGGTCACGGGCGACGTCCCCGGGGGCGCGCTAGGGGGCCATCGAGGGGGCGCCCTTGATGGGTGCCGTGGGCGACGACCGGCGGCGCGCATAAGGCAGGGGTGCGAGGAGAGGCAGCGGAAGGGTTAGGTCAGGATCTGAAACCCTAATCTCGTGATACCATGTAGGAAAGTAGGATGCGTATAATATTGTGGATTGTATTAGTCTGAGCCTTGGGGCTGAATATATAGGGGTACATGACTTGGAGGGCAAGGAGCCTCTCCTACAGATTTGGTAGGATACGGATACAATCCTAATCTACTTAATATAGAGATGTCCCTAATATACTCTAACAATAAGGTTGTGCCGTTAGTGGCATTCCAGGGATCATGGCCTGGGGTGTTACAATTTAGTAGCTTCCTATAGTGTATAGGGATACCCAAATTCCTCATTGGAAAGTCACCTGAATCACAGTCAAACTAGAAATTGCGTGCGGCAATGCCGCGCGGGCCCTTATTTTTGCCAGTCTGTAGCAATGTTGGGCCATTTTAATAAATTTTGGGCATAACTAATCAGAGATATTGTTAGGTATTGTTTTTTTTGTCTTTTGATCCATCTTTTTTCGGAATATGAGGAAATGGAAATAAGGCAAAGAGAATAATAGGAATCAATAGTTGATATTTGTTAGCACGAATTAGATAGCAAATAAGTATATATGCATGTTTACCGTACAGAATATTATATACTATTATGGATTCGCAATAGTCACTTTGTGAGTAGCGCAAGGAGCAGTAAATAAATACCTTTCAGAATCCTTCGTAGCAGAAGCAGAGATCATTTGTCTCTGACTTCTCTATGGTAACAATGCAGTAGCAGGAAGCATATGTAGATCACCCACTTCCAGGCTAACATCAGCACTCAGCAGGTCACCTTGCCCTTGCCGCCACCATCTGCCTTTCTCTGTTCAAAGAGCTGAAGGGCAACAGGTGGTGTCTCTGCACTAAAATCGAGCAGCAGTAACTTTCTGTTTCCCTCTCAGATGTCCAATTGTTCTAGATTGTTTCGATCCACTTGGGCTTCATGGATTCGTAGCTAGCAAGGTTAATGTTCCCATCTGCGAGATCTGCTGGGGAGGAGCCGGCTGCATCATGATCCAGGGGTTGCAGGTGGAGGGGCCGTCGTGGGGGACGGCGCTGCCACTCTCTTGGATGGTGCTTTGCCTAAGCTTTTCATTGTTTCTGTAACATTGAATTAAATTTCAGTAGTTGCTTGGCAGAGAGAGGGAACATATATGTTAATGAGGTCGAATGAAAGGGATTTTATACCTGAAGCATAATGGTCAGTGTATTAGAAGCAATTGTCGCTTAGTACTATCTTGGATTGCAGATTTTGCAAAGCTTGTTATATCATTTGGTCAATTAGTATGATGTGAAGATGCCTAAGCTCATTGTGTTGGCTCAAGCTCTGAAAAGTGGAGTGATTTTGACCTGCACACTCATTAACACCATATGTGAATATATGTGGCTCTTTTCTATTTTTTTTGTGTATATGTTACATGGCTGGAAATCTGTTTGTAACATATACGTACCTGCATTATTGATGTAAGACCAGCTTTGAGCCTGATACATGAATACAACATGGAAAGGTTAATGGGAGTAAAAATTGTAACTTTGTATAGAATATAATGCTGTAAGTATAAACGAATTGCAGTCAGTAATTTACACTATGTTACCTGAAGCATAATGGTCAGTGTATTAGAAGCCATTGTCGCTTAGTACTATTTTGGATTGCAGATTTTGCAAAGCTTGTTATATCATTTGGTCAATTAGTATGATGTGAAGATGCCTAAGCTCATTGTGTTAGCTCTAGCTCTGAAAAGTGGAGTGATTTTGACCTGCACACTCATTAACACCATATGTGAATATATGTGGCTCTTTTCTATTTTTTGTATATATGTTACATGGCTGGAAATCTGTTTGTAACATATACGTACCTGCATTATTGATGTCAGACCAGCTTTGAGCCTGATACATGAATACAACATGGAAAGGTTAATGGGAGTAAATATTGTAACTTTGTATAGAATATAATGTTGTAAGTATAAACAAATTGTTGTCGGTAATTTACACTATGTCTAGTATTTCTTTGTATACAATATTATTCGTTTTGTCTCCACATGTGCCATCTTCATTCTCTATCAATATTTTTAGTCCTTTTCTGTCCTTTACTCTAGATAGTGCAACATATAATTGGCCATGTGTGAATACCGGCTTTCTTAAATATATTCCTACATTTAATAGTGTTTGTCCTTGGCTTTTATTTATCGTCATGGAATAGCAAACTTTAATCGGAAATTGTCGACGGCATAGAACAAAAGGCCAGCGTGAGCCTTGTGTTGTGAGATTTATTCTCCGTATGTATACCTTATTGCCAATATGTGTTCCTGTGATAATAATAGCCTCTATAACATTGTTTCCTAAGTTTATCACAATTAATCTTGTGCCATTGCACAGACCTAAGCTTTGGTTCAGATTTCGTAATAGCATAATAGGAACTCCTATCTTCAATTTCAATTTATGAGCAGGAAAGTTGTTTGCGTTTAGACTATTTAAATATTCGATTGGATAGAGTATATTTGCATCATTACAAGTGTCGGTGCATTTGGATATTGAGTCAGCACTGTAATATTCTCTTTCAACTGTAGGCAGTAACTGAAGCATGTAATCATTTATTTCATCAACTATTTCATTTGTTGTTGCTAATATTGCTCTATTTTGAACGTACTCAGGATTGGTATAGTTTGAAATGAAATCAGGAAACGTTGCATGTACTAGCGCCTCTATTTTGTTCCCTGTTGTTTTAACTAACAGATCATCTGGTATTTGAACTAAGTGACAATCTGTATTATCATCGTTTACTGATAAGGTGGTAGTTTGGCAGTTTCCATTTCCTATGCTTAGTATCCAGTTGTTGAAGTCTTGAATTTCTTTATATTCAGATGAATTTATATGTAGTCTTCTTAAACGCATATTCTCATGCAAATATAATTTTTTTGTATGCCTCCATAAGTACGATCGAAATATAGAAGCATTTATTATTTGTGCTTTTGTGGCATTTTGTATGACAGGCAATATTTGTTTTGGATCTCCACCTAGTACCATTACCTTGCCTCCAAATGGTATATTTTGTAAGGTTTCTTCTTTTTCAGACAATATATCTCTTAAGGATCTATCAAGTGCTTCGAAGCATTGCTTGTTCGTCATTAAGGCTTCGTCCCATATGATAAGGTCAGTTATAGCAATAAGATCAGCTAGTTTTGTTCCTCTTTTTATATCGCACATTGATAATTCATCTACATCTATAGGAATTCGAAATCTAGAATGAGCAGTTCGTCCATTTGGAAGCAATAGTGATGCAACTCCTGATGAGGCTACTGTGAGTACAATTTTTTTTTGTGCTCGTAAATATGTAATAATTGTGTTCCATAAAAATGTTTTGCCTGTGCCTCCATGACCAATGATAAAAAATATGTTTGGTTGTTTGTTGAATACACTATTTATTATTTCGTGGAAGGCATTTCTTTGATCATTATTTAATTGACGAAATAAAATATTCACTTCTTCCTCTAGTTTGTTACAATCATAGTTTAGCTCTTCCTGTATTAAAGAATTATTTTTGTCTGATTTGTACTGCATGTTTTTACGTGGTAGGTTGTAGTTGTAAATATTGATTCCATTTTTGGAAAATATATCTTCTAGTTCTTGTAGCAATAGATCTTGTAATTCTGTATCTTTTGGATGATATACAATAGGGTGATATTTTTTTACTAAATAACACTCAATGTCGTCTACCATTTTGTTCCAGTTGTGGTTGAAAAAATTGTGCTCATCTTGTAAGTTGCAAAATACAAGCATTATGAAAAATAGGTATCTTAGTTGTGATGCAGTAGCCCAGTTGGCTGCTTCATTGAAAGTATCGTACCATTCTTTGTCATCTTTAAGTAAGCCACGTGCCCCACATGCTTCTTTAAAAGTTTTATATGTTGTTCCATTGTATGTTCTTATGTCATCATAATCCTTTGCTCCTTTAACAATCATGAGTAACATTCTTAGATAGAAACATTCTCCTTCTATTGGATTTACATAATATAGTCGACCGATCTTGAATCTCTGTTGTCGTTTTTTCCATATTCTGGTTTTCTCATCCCATGTCCATTCTTGAGGAAATTCACAATATGTTAATTTTCTTGCTTCGTTATATTTTTTATTAGCTTCAAACCATTCTGTTAGCTTTGTTTTCTGGAATTTAGGATCTTTAGCAATAGATTCTAGTTTTGTGCCTTTATGCATTTTTATTAGATTTTGTAATGGTAGATGTATAGGTAGTCGTTCAACTAGAGGCCAATGGTAATGTATGTCATATTCTAGTAATCTCCACAGTGCATCTTGTTCAGATATATATCAGCATTCTAGGTATTATTTAATTTCATCTATATCTTTTATTTGTTCATTTGTAGGTTTCTCACTTTGTTTTCTAATTTCTTGGAATATTATTGCTGCCTGATCTGGACCTTTGTGAACATATTTGCAAAGATATTTTAGTAATTTGCTCTTATTCACATACTCTACATTTATATGTGCTTGATACTTTTTAAGTAGATTTAAGTTGTATGGTACAACCCATCTATTATCTAAGTTATGGTTCTCTCTTCGAATATATATGTTATTGTCTCGACGACGATATAGAGTGAATCCATTATCTGTGAATGTCGTTTCATCTATGAACTCCTTAGGATAAAATTTTGAGCATTTTCCTTTTTTCATACAAGGACATTTCTCATTTTTTTTCACCACAAGGACCATACATCATATGTTCAGCTACAAGGACATATCCTAAAGGGTCCTCATATGGATCTGGAATTTCAGCCGATATCCATGAATCAATAATTTGTGCATTGATTTCTATATTCTTTTTATCAATCCACACTAATATATGAACATGTGGTAGTCCTCTCTTTTGAAATTCTACGGAATATAAGATAGCTAATATGGGTCCAAATAGATGTCCTGATGATATGTCTTCTATTAATTGTTGAAGTTTCATATGAAATACACGTACAATGATATCCGGCCTGTCGCTTGGTTGTTCACCGTGTTGTAGGTTTTGTGTTATCTCTGTCCATTTTGGATTGCATGTAAAGGTTATGAAAAGATCTGGAGGTCCATATACACGACAAATAGCAATACCGTCATGATAATTTTGTATCATATAGCGTTTAGATCCTGTATGACTCGATGGGAGTAATGTTCTTTTTCCAATTTGGTTGCTGTCAGTAAATCCTTTTTCTATCGCGTCGAAAACTCCTTGTAGATACTCAACTCTTAATTTACTTTGGTTTCTAGCAATAAACATTAATATATCTTCATCTTCCATTGCTCGAGCATCTACTATGACTTGTTTCGATAATCTACCATAGCATAGAAATGGGTTAGGTTGGTTTGGTCTGTAGTGCATGTGGTATTTATAATATTCATGTAGTGTCATTGTTTTTGTTTTTCTATTCTTGCTTGAGCTACCTTCTTTTTCGTGATATGGTATGCCTAGCTGGAAGCCTCTTTCTCCGTAAGGGAAAAGTAAAGGATATTGGAGAGCCATATATGCTGGATGGAAGATTGATATATGTAGCAAACCTGTTCGTTTACTACTGATGATAATATCTCTTTTACATTTTTCAAGGCTTAGGTCTCCAACTATTAACATGGCAAGTTCATCTGTGTGTGGCATTTCATATTGTATTGTGTCTCCTTTACTTGCACCTAATATACGTATGATTATGTCTATTCCATTATACTCCTCTAATAAGTCACGGGCGTGATGAAATAGTTTCACTAAAGGATTGTGTGTGTCTAGCATTTTTTTCAATTCTTCTACAATATGTGGATTTATATCACTTTCAGTTGGGTCTACTTTTTGTAATGCTTTGATCCTATTATTTATTTCATTTTGTGTGTCAAATATATATAATTCAGCATATTGTGGTATTTGACCATGCTCTGGAAGCAAAGATCCTATGCGATGATGTATTTGACCATTTATACGAAATATATATGGACCTTCACCTTTGTTGATATCTTTTATTATATTTGCACCCATTGAGGTAAAAGAAAATAAGCTGTTGTATTGTCTTATTTTTTGTAGGAAATGTCTTGACAATGGATCATCTCTATTATTTATTAAGCGGGATAGGAAGTCAGGAGGATTTCTATATGGTGGTATTTTGATTTTTCCATTCTTGCAACAGTTTGTGTACACTATTTCTCTGTTTCGTTGACTTTGCCTTTGGTTGCGTTCATTATACCAAAATATAGCATTGCAATGTTTACACTTGTATTTTGGTTCACCTAAATATGATTGTCCATTATAGGATTCTTTTAATTGTTGAATATATTCGGGGTTAAATGATACCATACCTTGGTTATTATTTAGATATGCATGGGTTATATCTAATGTCATTCTACATCTTTTCATCGATTGGTTTGATGTGTCATCATCTGGATTTCTCCTTTTTTTGCCAAGCAATGATTTTCTATCTTGTCTTGTTCTTTTTGCCTGTGGTTCAAAGTTTGTGATAGTAATAGGTTGGTATTTTCTCTTCGTACGAGCCATATTACGCTGGTAGTTTTTTTACAACTAAGCAGTATGTATAGATTTTTTGTATTTATATATATGTAGATATGTTGATATATATACACACACATATATATATATATGTATATATATATAGTACTACTGTGTGCAGGAAATATATTTCTGTGCACATGCACAAATAAGAGGTAAGTAAATGTACTATGTAACAAATGAAAGAAGAAAGTAGAAGCAACAAGCAATGTAAGAAACTAAATGAGTGAAGGAACTGAAAAAAAGCAACATTTAATTATAGTGGCAGGAATAATTTACTTCTTATTATAGCTAGCGTGAAAATTTTGAAAACTACTACTAAAAAATATGATATTTTTCAAAAGGAACTTCTACAAAATTTATTACTTATTGTCGGTGCTAGAAGGAACTTTCCTTTTTTTGTATAGTAGTAACTGGACTCTGTTAAAATCTACTCATATTGAATGTTAGTTCATATCTAAGTTTGTGACAATAGATCAATGAAGGAAACATGGATAGTCGACATTGTGAGTAGAACTTGTTAGAAAAGAGTAGAACTTTAAATACCTTGGTCTTTGCGCTATTCGTTACTTCCTTAGAGATTGATGTTCCTGGAAAATATACATTATAATTGTATTGGAATGCAAGGGATAAGTTTTGAACAAATTTACATTGCCCCTTTTGTGAACAATTGTATTTATGTTTTATAAAGCATCATGCTGTTGTGAGTAACTGTATTATTCTGGGAAAAGTGATGTCAGCAGGGTCACATGAATCATTATTTTTTCTAAATTTAGGGAATGGGAAATATACATGTGGAATGTTGGAATGAGCAGCTGATTCTAAAAGTGAGGGCCGGACAACGGATGCAGGAAGAAATGATAGCGTGGACTGGTGAAACGAATGGGTGACGGGCAGCACATGTTTGTGCAAGGCTGCCAGCGGTGCTAGAACCTGAGTTAAGTGGACGGAAAACTTCCTAGGGCGTAATTTGTAGGCATTTGGGACTGATTGTAATCATGTTGTGGTTTAATAAAGCTATTGAGATTGGTTCAAATAAAAAAAAGGAAAATACACATGTGGGAGTTATTGATGATACTGTAAGTTCACGATAACCCATGCTTCAAATCAAATATTTTCTTTTAGAGGATACTTGTGAGCACCACTGAGCAATGCATGTTTCTTTTAGAATCAAATTTAAGTTG
Organism: Panicum virgatum; assembly: GCF_016808335.1. Lineage (NCBI taxonomy): Eukaryota > Viridiplantae > Streptophyta > Magnoliopsida > Poales > Poaceae > Panicum > Panicum virgatum. The sequence goes on along the minus strand of NC_053147.1, from coordinate 46,611,039 downwards.
TACGAGACTGGAAGTTAGTTTAGGCCTAGGGCTGGATATCAAGCCAGCTCGGCTCGTTATGGCTCGGCTCGTTATAGCTCGGCTCGTTAACATATTGGCTCGGCTCGGCTCGTTATACTAACGAGCCAGCAGGCTAGCTCGGCTCGGCTCGTTAGCGAGCTCGAGCTAGCTCGTTTGGCTCGCGAGCCAATGTAGAGAGACAATATGAACACACATCATCACAGAGTATGGCTCGTTTGGCTCGTTATAGCTCGTTTGGCTCGTTCCAATTCTTGCTTCTTATGCTGCTCTTCTTACCCATTTTCCAGCATTGTTCCAATTCTTGCTTCTTATACAACTATTCTAACTCATTTTTTATATAAGCAACCTCTTGTTGATACCTTGAGGAGTCATAAAGCTGACTAAAATAGAACTGAATATATATCATTTTGAACTTAGGGTCAAGGATTGTAGCAATAACCATGACATTGTTCTTCTCTTCCAAATATTTATCAAATTTGTTTAACATTGCAGCACTCATTTTCTTCAAATATGAGTCATTAGAATTTTTTGTCTTTAACAATGCACCCATTTAAATTTGCTGGCTTCATAATTAACTGGCTCGTTATGGCTCGCGAGCGGCTCGCGAGCCAGCTCGAGCTGGCTCGTTATAAAACGAGCTGGCTTGTTATAAAACGAGCTGGCTCATTATAAAACGAGTCGAGCTCGAGCCGAGCCATTAACGAGCGAGTCGAGCGAGCTAGCGAGTTACGAGTTTTTCGTCCAGCCCTATTTAGGCCTATTGATCTGTTCATACTTGTGGTCTGACCGGAATTTGGGACAGACAGTTTTTTTTTTGGGAGGCTGGGACAGCCCACCTCTCTTGTCAAAGCAATGTCCTGACTCGGCTCCACTCCATCAACGTCGAGTCAAACAAGTCTGAAAAGGTTTTGGTGGCAACTTGCATAAATTTGACCTTCTTGCTCATTAAACACGCTTACAGAATCAGCTTCACAGAGAGGCAAGCGTTGCGACTTGCCTGGTCGAAGTGGTGGTCATGGTCACGAGATGGGATTGGTATTTGACGATGTTGGACAAAGAAGAGGGGATTGAAAAACAGAGGATGCAGTGCGGCTTGGTGTGCAGTAGGTGATAAGAGGGCCAAGACAGCAGCTCAAGATGAAAGATTTGTCTGCCAGACATTTGGTCGAGCACTTGGTGTGCAGTAGCTGATATAGGGCGAAGACGACCTTGGACGTTGGCCGGCAGCATCAGTCCATGGAGATCGACAACGGCGGAGAGAAATGAGGGGATTGAAATAGAGGACAAGGTGTCGCCACTGGCCGTCGGCGTCTCAGTACGCGAGTTGCGACTGGTTGAGCAAGAGACAAAGATTCATAGCAAGGAAGAGTGCACGTACCTGATGATTCGATTGGCTTTCTTCCGTTGCCTAGTTTGTCTAGGGTAGCAGTATGGTCGCCCTTGTTTAAACGTGGCCGCTTTTATTTTTCAGAGTTTGCCGGAGAGTCTCGTGTATAACTTGCCCTCTTCTCTGTTCCAGGTTTTGATGGAGGGTTCTGGATGTATAGCTCTAGCACACATGGCCTGTTTGCACCGCACGTGTTCCTCAGCATTGATCCAACGCTTGATAAGTAGCTAGCGACGTGATCCAACGACTGAGAAGAAGCCAGCGACGTGGCCCTATTGGCTGCACGGGGAATGACACCTGTTTCGTGTCAAGAGATAGCTTAGTATATTGGAACGTTGCTTGTACTGCTGCACCAAAGCAAAATATCTCACTCTTATAAATAAATATTTTGAGCCATGATAATTGCTCTAAAGCAAAAATCAATAACATCATGTTACAACCTTTTTCAAGGTCACGATCCATAAAAAGAATATTGCCATCAACATATTGTATTACAGATAAACCTCCATCTACTAGATGGGGGCATGGGCACCGTACCACACACTTGACATGCATTCTGCTTTGGCTCTATTGATTAAGATATCTAGCATATCGACTAAAGTATTATACAATAGGGGGATATGGGATCTCCCCGCCGAATACTTTTCTGTTTGAAAACAGGGTCCGACTTCACCGTTGGCATTAATTGAGGCGCTTCCATATGAGACATATAGATTGTACATCGAATATCTGCTTAGGCAAAAATCTTTTCATCTGAACTTTTTGCAATAAAAATAGCTATTTTACTTTTTCATAAGCCTTTTGGAATTTTGAATGGGTAGTTTTAATGATGTTGCGCCTTACACGGACGCTCGCATGGTAGTGACTAACGAATGACATGTGGGTCATCCACATACAGACAAAGAGCTAGAGAGTAAAGATATTGAAAGTATAAGGCACAAATATTTGGTTACAATGTGTTCTGTTATGCCTTGTTGATAAATTTATGCATGTTGAATTGTTGATATACCACGTACACAAGTTTATCCATATTAACATACCACCGAAGCAAAACTACCCTTCAAAATCATTTCGGTGTTATTTAGACAGTTTGGAATAGTTCACTAAGGGAAACACCTAGTTTGCCGTGTGCCATAAAAAAACATTCGGCAAAGCTTTTGCCATGTGTAACACACGGCAAAGTGCTCATGGTATACAAACGTTAGCAAAGAGCTCTTTTGTCGTGTGCCTTTTATCGGATACACGGCAAAGGCTTCGTGTGTTTATCGGGCACACGGCAAAAAAAGGGCTCATTGGACGGCGACATGACAGTCACGGCACCTTTGCCGTGTGCCCTAATGGCGAGGCACACGGCAAAGATTTAATCTTTGTTGTGTGACGGGGCAATTCCTCACCTTTGGCACACGACAAAAGTGACGGCCGGGCGATGGCCGTTACAAGTCCACTGATTTGCCGTGTGTCTAGCGTGAGGCACTCGGCAAAAAATTATCTTTGCCGTGTGTATTTTGTTTACCATGTGTCTTATCGGTTAGCTTACGGCAGAAAACTAATTTTCCGTGTGTGTTTTGTTTGCCGCATGTCGTATTGTCTAGCACACGGCAAAAGTGTTGTTTGCCATGCGCCTTAACTTTTGATGTGTGTTTTACATTAGGCACACGACAAAGTTTCTCTTTTCCGTGTGCCCGATATATTGCACACGGCAAAAGTTTGTTCACACGACAAATTAGCTGTTTCCGGTAGTGGTTCAGTATGTTCAATACGATATTTTATAATCTGGAGGTTCAGTAGTCTGATACTAATACTTCAGAGGTTGCGTAGACTTTTCCTTTACCACTAGAAATCAATTGGGTCCAGGATAGACCTAAAATAATCCTGGTGGGCTGGACGATATGCGCACACATAACACTACCCCCATACTACCCGTTGCCAGCATCTAGTTGTCCCAAGTCCCAACTCTCTCGGTCAATAATGGTATGTGAAACCTTGAAAATTTTCAGTATCCCTTTTGACTTTCAATTTTTTGGCTCAATGTGATCGCTGTTACGGCATGGGTTTTCGAATTTTTGCCTCATTGTGATCTCTGTTACACGTGCAGCTGTTCCCTTCTTCAAACTTCTAGCCGTCATCAGTTCAAAAAAAAAATCTAGCCGCCAGGCCCATTAATTATTTAATGTGCATGGTGTTCATTTTTTCTTCCGTTCATGCTATAATAATTTTAGGATCATGTCCTTGTCCAAATTGTTATACCCTGCTCAAAGTTATATATATAGCCAACACTATGCCAAACAAGAACGAAGACAAGACACTAATAAGCACCTGCTCCTCCCTTTGATCTCCACCCATTCCAGTCCTCCTGCAGAACTATCTTGTGAGGAGGGCTCGAGAAATGGAGGCGCTATTTTCTGCTGCTGTAGGTGAACTTGTTAGCAGATGCCTATCTTTTCTGATCAGCAGATATCCGAGCATGCCAGAGCTGTCCAAGGTGGAGAGCCCGCGGAAACTAGAGCGAGCGCTGCTCCGGATCGCGATCACCGTTGAGGAGGCCGAGGGGAGGCTCATCACAGACCAGGCGATTCTTCAGCAACTCAAAATGCTGCGACAGGAGATGCACAAAGGCTACTACGTGCTTGACAAATTCAGGTACCTTGATCAGGAAGAAAGAAAGGTGAGCGGCCGTCGAAGTCGTTCCTTAGCCCTGTCGTCTACCTCCAATCCAGGCAAGCGTTTTCCTCCATCTGCTAGTAGAAGACGCGGAAGAAAGGAGCTAGAAGTGACGCTCGATAGTGTACAGAACATGGTTACTGACATGTATGAGTTTGTAGCTTTTCTGAAGAACTTGCCACCAATGTTTCGTCAACCGTATAGCATGTATCTGTTATTTGAGAGATGCATGTTTGGTCGCCAGGCAGAAATGGAACGAACCATCTACTTCTTGCTGCAGAGGGAACCTCCTGGCGACTTCACTTTGGGTGTCTTGCCAATCATTGGGCGAGGAAAAGTCGGCAAGAGCACACTTGTTGAGCATGTTTGCTACGACGTAAGGGTGCGTCATCACTTCTGTCAGATTGTCTTTTTCAGTGGAAATCGGTTCATAGAAGAAAAGCTGGGCACCCTGATGGACGGAGGCATAATCAAGCACAAAAGCAACGCTCAGAATGTTGGAAAAATGCTGGTTATTGTCGAGCTAGATGCGGATGTTGAAGAGGGAGCATGGAGAAGGCTGTTATCCGCCTCTCGGAGTTGCCTTCCCAGTGGCAGTAAAATTATAGTCACAAGCAGATCAGAGAAAATAATGAACTTCGGAACGACACAAGCCCTATGGTTAAACTTTTTGACTCGAGAAGCATGTTGGTACTTCTTTAAGGTGCTTGTGTTCGGAAGCACATATGCTGAAGACCAACCTAAGCATGCATCTATTGCGATGGAGATATTTGAGGAGTATTATTGCCAGAATGATTTGCTTGGGGACTTTACTGGTTCTTTCGCAAACTCAAAGAACATTGCTGCCCTTCTAAGAGCTAATGCTAGCATACAACACTGGCGCAGGATTCTTGCATGTGTCAGAGCAAATTGGCAGCAAAACCTGCTTCCATGTAGTGCTGGTAAAAATGATGTTAGGGTGGAAAATGGACACTACTATATCAGTAGAATATCCAATATTTCTCAGTATGTGGTGGTTGATAGACACCATAGAGTAGTAGGGTTTGATCACGAAGAGACCCCGACAAACTATAGATGAAGTCATGTATGGAAGAGTTACGCCGAAAGGGAAATTTGAGGCTGTATGGTGGAGATCACACTTGCCGCCACATTACAAATACATAACCACCTGCGAAATTCATGATTCTAAGTGAATGGACGGGAGGGAAAAGAGCTCTAGAAAGAGGAAGAGTCTTAGTTAATATGATCACTTGTTTTTTGTTGTACAGATAGCTTTATATAAATATTATCATAGTATGTGATACTCTGCTAAATTGATAATGTATATTTTAGATTCAGAATAACTTTAGTACTGTATAGGATTAAGAACCTTATCAAGCTCCACCATCCATCGTGCTGGTAGATAAGCCTTGCAGTATTTCCCTTATCTACCAGCTGGCTGCCATCGTGCTCTCTCTCTCTCTCTCTCTCTCTCTCTCTCTCTCTCTCTCTCTCTCTCTCTCTCTCTCCCTCTCTCGGTTCATTCTATCTCTAAGGTAACATGGAATCAGAGCAGGTTGGGTTCATGTTAGGTTAGCCCAACTGAGATCCACTATTCACCTCCATCGGTTGTCGTCTAGCGGTTGTTTGCTATCTGTCGTCGCGTATCTGAGCGTTGTGGTTGGTCCGCTAGGTACACGTTTTGCCTACTACACCCGCTCGCCCGCTTGCCCGCCGTCGCCTGCCGCCCGTCGCAGTGTCCGTTCTCACCGGCTCGTCTTCATCCACTGTTGTTGCGCCTCTGCTCTGCTATGTTGGTGTTCTACCGAATGGAAAGTGGGGTGCTCTACTCTATTGGTGTTATGCCCTCTGTTGTTTGGGTCAAGGGGTGCTAGCAGCTTTCACCATGGCACATATATCAATGCAATAGTAATCAATATCACTCTTCATGGTCAGAATTACCCTAAAAGGGCCTTTTGTGTAGAGACTACACTGAGAGGTCATAGTCTCTATTGTCATTTAACTGATGACCACCTGTGTGTGCGTTTGCATTGATGGAAAGAATGCCACTGATATCAATACAAGGCAGATTAATGATGGGAGAGTGATGGCTGCTATAGTCAATAGTACTAAGCAGTCCATGATGATGAGTCTGTCCAAATTCAAAACAGCCAAAGCTATCTGGTCTTCTCTTAAGCAGCGCTATGTTTAGAATAGCCAAGGCTATCTGGTCTTCTCTTAAGCAGCGCTATGTTTAGAATAGCCAAGGCTATCTGGTCTTCTCTTAAGCAGCGCTTTGTTCAGGACAGTGGTGCTCTTTTGCATAATCTCATGCAGCAAGTTCATGCAATCGAACAAAATGATATGTCCATTGATGATTATTACTCTGCTTTTGATTGTCTGGTGGGATCTTTGACCTCTATGCTAACTGAATGCTCTACTAATGATTCTCTAGCACACAAGTTTCTTCGTAGATTTCTTACATAACATTTTGTCATGGGAGTACGCGAAGAATTTGATTCCTTTCATAGAGAGCTGCTTCACGGTGACTCTGATTTGACTATGGCACAAGTATTGTCTGCTTTACTTGCTGAAGAAACTCTTCTGCAGTCAATGTCTTCTTCAGTGTCACTGCTTCACAGCATGTTGACAGCTTCTCAGCGGTACAATGTGCCTAAGGCTACCTATTTTGAGCCTTGTAAGCATTGTGGCAAGAAGAACCATGCTTCAGAATTTTTTTCTCACTATCCAAAGAAGTTGGCTGAGTATCGTGCTGGTCGTGGTCGGGGTACTTCTCGTGCTACTCGTGGTCGGGTTACTACTTCCACTACTAGAGGTTCTATCTGTTGTTGCTGCCTCTCCTACTGGCCCTGCTCAGTCATCATGGGTTCTTGATTCAGGGGCCTCCTTTCATGTGACATCTAATTGGTTTCAGTTGGTTGCTTGCAAGCCGGTCAACGATAATGCATCTATTCAGACAGCTGATGGTACATCTTGTCATATGACTCATCAGGGCTCTCTTTCTAGTTCAAATTTTTTTGTACCCAATGTCTCCTTTTTGCCTCTTATCTGTGAACCTCCTTTTAGTTGGTCAAATCACCAACCATAATTGTTTTGTTGGATTTGATGACACATCATGTTTTATTCAACAAGCTCTCGAGTAAAGTAATCGACTGGAAGCAAAAATGGTTTTACATCAAGAACCATGGCTCCACGCTCCAGAAAATTACTCCTCAACCCTCAAAGATCAAAGGAGAATGGGTTCATTCTGTTATTGATGAATCCCAAATACCCGAGTTGTTCGACTGGATCAAGAACTTGAGAAGTGATAAGTTGACCGGAGCAGTCGTGGTGATGGACTGGATGCAGCGATGGATCCAACCCTTACATAAGCGGGTTAAATTCGGTTTTGATTATCCTGGAATCAAATATCTGTCACGCTTCTCTTCGTAAGAAATTTCCGAGAAGAAAGCTCTGCGTTGAGTCCAGCGGGTTCTTGAGGGAGTGCCTAGTGCTCCCAGAATCCCATACACATTTTCTACAAAGAATCCTCCAAGACAGGTACACAAAATGTAGCGACTTGAATAAATCGAGTACTTCTCCTTTGCATATGTCGTATTCTGAAGTTTTGTCTTTTTGCAGGAGGATCTAAATGTATTTAGGAGTAGTCCTCTTCTCCCAGAAGTCACTTGTCCTCCTCATCTCCTCCCAAGTGCACAAAAGTCCATATGACTATCGCCCCAGCAAAGACCATGTAATAGATCCATTCACAGATGATGAATCTAACGAGAAATCCACACTTGCAGACGCTGAGGAGGTGATTGGAGCGGGTGGGGAGGACCGAAGTCCAAGCCCTAGATATGATGCGGTGGCTGGGCACCCGAAAGCGCTGCACACGACTATGTGCAAGTGCAAGGCATCCACCCCAACCGATGATGCTAGGTACGTCCCATGACTCATTCTATCTTTTGCATTTGCATCAACTACTTTTATTTTTCATCGAGTTGCTTGTCCTCTTTCTCCTTTCTATCTTGTAGCCTGAAAGGCAATGTGCAGAGGACCGCGACATCTGGGGATGATGCCGGGTCGGGAACCGTTGTCTCCTTTGGCCCAACGGACCTGTCTAGAGAGACTAGGACCACTCTCCTAGAGATCGCTGCACCGGCGAGTGGTTCCGAGAAGACTCCCTCGCCCAGCCCCCAAGCGATAGGAAGTGCAGATACTCCCCCCGCCTGCTGGTGTCTCTTATGCTCAATCTGAATAGGTATTCTGCAAGCGCTCAGAATCACCGGTGTAGCACTTCACCATGGAGTATTTTGGGGTATCGTGAAATCCTCAGGGAAGCACTATGGTAAAGTGTATCGTAAATTGTAGTGATGACATTTACTAGATCTATCAACCGACTAATTTAGTAGGGGTAAGCCAGATAATGGGTAAGGATAAATGTCCAGTCTATGACCGTCTGACACTTAGGAGATTCTATACCTTAGAGTGGTAGGAGTTGGGAGGACAACGAGCGAGAAAGGACTCCTGAAACACTTCTAAACTACTGAGCTAGCCTCACTAGAACTAATCTAAGCTTCAGTCTTGATGCCGACACCTTAAGCTTACTTCGGCAGCCTAAGAGAAGGACTCATAAAGGGATGAGAAGGGACTCCAATGCCCTTCGGCAACTACTGCTATGAAAACACCCAAACATGGTGGACTACGAGGGACGAACAAGGCTGTCACCACTTGCCGCCTACCACTGCGGTGTCGTGGGGTGGAACACACTTCCTAGCTAGTACTGAGTCGGACACCACGTCTGCTCTTAATACTAGGATTTCTGTTGAGGCCTTCAAGAGAAATCCCCCTCAACCTAGTGAACTAACTTGAGTTACACTAGTCCAGGCGATAAAACCCGTAAGATAAGCTCCGACAAGCAAGAAAGATAACTTAAACTGAACTAGAGCTAAACTACTCCCACAGACAAGTACTAGTACTTGAGAAGATAAATAACTTGTGGAAAGTAAAGCTGACCCAAGTAAATAAAAAAGATTACTTATATTAAAATAGTCAAAGGAAAAGATACAAGAGCTTATACCGAGCTCCGATGATGACTCTGGACCCCCGAGACAAGCTCGACTCGACTCTAACTCCCAACTACTAACCTACTCTAGACTTGAGAAGAGAGAATTACTCCTTTAAGTATGTGTTTACAAGTGATGGAGAGGGTCCTATTTATAGCCTTCCAAGGTCGGTTGATGGCCGGTAATTCAGGCAGCGCCGGGTGCACGCAACTATGGCTGTTGTGCTTAACTTCCACGCGAAGCCGGGAGCTGAGGGGCTGCAAGGTGGGGCCGGGCGGCCTGGGCTAGGCCGGCCGGCCTGTGCCACATGTCCACCGACCTTTATGTAGACGGCTCTTGATCACTCCAGGAGGTCGGTTCTTTAGGTGGTTTCCTCGGATGCTTGATTCCTAGGCCGAGCGGCCTGTCTCCGGGACCCGTTGGCCCTCTGTTTCGCCGACGTTGCAGATCGACGCTCCACAATGCCTCTGAGATGGGTAGTTTCCCCATTTGACGATCTGGGCACTGGCTTGTGGGTCCTTTGCTTCATCCTCATGCCTTCCGGGTTCACCGACTGAATCTGAGATGTTCGCCTCGCTCAGTAGCATTGTGAGCATGTCACGTTACTCCAGTAAAAAGATTGCACCCATATATGTGGAGGTGTCAGGCCGACCTGCACGGATTATGCCGGGCGGCCTGGATCTTCTCTGATTTTGACCATCTTTGGACTGTGAATTTCTGCAGGCACAACTCATCCAAAACTTGTGGAATCTATTGGAATTAAACAAAATATGCATGGAACATGGTGCAAGAACTCAATTTATTCCCGAGAAGTTGACGGTCAGAAGATGAAATAATGACCGTCAACACTGCCCAGCAAAATATTCCTACGGGAGGAGAGAATGAAGTGAGCCCCCAGCAAGGGCAAGCAACTCCCGCCACTAAAGCTTCAGTGATGTTGAGTGCTTTCGTGGTCCACCAGGTCCCAAAGCTACTCAAGGGGAGGAAGCTTCCGATCAAATGGGCGACTCAATAAGTCTTCTGTTTTGGCTCCTGGTTATGGATCTTATTTGGCCTTTTGTCGAGTGCTTAGATTTGCCCCTTTTTTGCTCAGCAAAGCGGATATTGGATTGGGAGATGCTGGTGACATCATGTCGTCCCTAGCCCCCAAACCTGTTGCTGCCTGCTGCTGCGGCCACGACCGCGCAGCTCCCCGACATCTAGGCCACCTACGAGCCAATCACTCCGCCGGTCGGAGACGCTCCCGTCAAGGACGCAGAGGAAGCTTTAACCGGCGGAGTTGATCAACTCCAGTCGTCGAAGATTCTCTCAAGTGAGCCAATCTTGCCGCCTCCTTCCAGTTATGATGATCTTCCGTATGATCGACTTGTCCATCCGGAAGAAGCAGCAGGTCCAGCGTCCCAGGAGGTGTTCGGGTAGCGCATCATCAAGGATGTTGGGCCCGAAGATGTAGAAAAGAGTCTACTGGAGTCAAAGGAGATTGCCCCTCCTATTCCTACATGAGAACCAGAGTTGGCGCCGGACAAGATCAAGTATGTTGAAGAGAACATGGCAAGATGCCAAAAATTGCTGGCGGTAAGTAATCTTTAGTCGAGTACTTATCTTTTAAAGTTGACAAGTTGGTCTGCTGATTCGTGTTGCTTGCAGGATATTGCCAAGTATGAAGGCGCCTGGTCCCAGGAGTTCAAGAAGTTCAAGATCGAAGAGAGCCAAGAAGCTCGTCTCCTGAAGGAACAATTGACAAAACTTGCAGAGGACAAGAAAGCTCTCGAGCAGAGATATAAGTCACTACAAGAAAAGAACAAATCAATTGCAAAGAAGCACAAAAGGTAAGATACATAGCTTGCCTGGTTCTTGATTGTCAAGTAGTCGAGTAGCTTTCCTTTCACTGCTTCCGATACTTATGTACTTGTAATATACACACAGAACTCAAAAAGTTATTAGAAACTCAAAAAGGTCTGGTGACTGACTTAAAGCTTTTGATGTACCATTGCATAGATGAAATTGAAAAGCTAACCCTCATCAAGAAGGATGCCACCGCCAGATCGTTGAGACAATGCAGGATATCAAAAATCTGGCTGCAGAAAGAGATCGATACAAGAAGGAACTCGACGAGCTGAAGGTGGCTGCTCAAGCTGTCATCGACATGGTCGACCCATCCGAGGAGGGTGGGAATCAGCTTGAGTCAATGGGCAAGCTCCAAGGGACTTGACCCCAAACTTATACAACCTGGCATGGAGGAAGGGACTGACAGTCCAAGAGGAGATAGAGAACCAGACTTGGACAAGAGTCCTTTGGCGGATGTCTACAGCAATATAAATGACAGAGTTTGTACTTCCGTGGAAAGTTGTATATGAAGTTCTTTTTCACAATTTCCTGATGAAATCACTTGAAGGTGGTGAGGTTCAGTTTGTTGGTTGTACAACACTTTCAATAGTCAAGCAATTTGGAGGGCGAAGGCAGAAGGCAAACATGGATTTTTTGCTTGGCTATTGGTTCAGGGCAAGATCCAGATAGCTCAGGAGCATGAAACGGTGGCACATCTGTGCTTGCACTGCTGCTTCTCTAGGGAAGTTTGGTGCTTGGTGCAAATGTGGGGCGGGTGGGTTGATTAGCATTCTAGTGACATGCGTGGAGTTGGAGGATTGGTGGAACTCATCGTGGCAAACAGCAAGTGTAGAGGACAGGGGCCGTGTGGCAGGTTACTGATCTACACGGCTTGGAATGTGTGGAATGAACGGAATCGACACGTCTTTTAGGGGATATCGCAAACACCTTCAGGAATTCTGGGCTTAATCAAGTAGGAGATGGAGGTTCGATGACAAGCATATGAGGCCCGGGCGGCCGTCTAGTCATTTCATATATCTTTTCTTTAAGAGCTTTAGTTTGTTGTTTTTTTATGTAATCTCAACTATTGTAAGAACCAACTTTCATCTCTTTCTTATATAACCCGGCGGTGCTCCTGCCATTAAGTTCAAAAATAATATTTTCAAGATCTTCTTTCTAGATCTATTAGATCATGTGCTGCGTATCAATGGTCAAAATTTCATTTTGATTCGTTGCATTTTGAAGTTGAAGATTTGGTTTTTCTCTTGCTCCTCCCCTTTGTTTCTGTCCGCTCGTGTTCATGCAGGGAGCGACGCGGGCAACTCGGACCCGAAGCTGACGCGGTCAGTGGCTATCGGCACTCGGCAGAGCAGCACGCGCTCGGTGCACGCAGCGGCCAGAGCCGCACGGCGGCGCACGCGATGCTCGACCGCGGCCAGTGCCCAGCGGCAGAGCCCGTGCAAGCGTTCAGCACACCAAATCAAGATTCCGAGATAAGCCACTGATTGGAGAATCGGCTAGGTGTTTGGCAATCTTGATCATTTTGAGTCGATTATCTGAGTTGAGTGGTAAAATATCTGAAATACCCTTAAAGCTGATGATATCTCATTTTTTGCTGAATACGAGGAGAATTCAATAATTCTTATATTTTTTGAGTATCTTGACTATATAATTATATTCCAAAAAAATATTTTCTAGCAACAACAATAGGTACCGCAGAAAAAAAAAATCGTGTGCAGCATCTATATAGCAAAACGTGCAATTTAGTAGCCAATAATACACTCATTCAATTCACTAGCAACACATACACTACGCAGCATTCAGGGAGTAACAAACAAGAGAACGAGGAAAGGCAGATCTAGTGGAGTAAAAAGCAAGAGAGGGAGGGAGCATGCAGGGTTGCGGACGCTGCTTCCGTCGGGGGGCTTGCAGGGGCGGCGGCGCTGATCCGGAGGGGTCTTGTAGGGGAGCTAGGTGCTGCTTCTGTCGGGAGGCTTGCAGGTTGGCGGCGCAGATCTGGGCGGGGTGCTGTAAGGATGGTGGCGCGGCGCCGTCGGGAGGACAGGTTGGGGGGGGGGGGGGGGTTGAGGGAGAGGAAAAAGTAGTCGATTCTCACGTACGCGCCTTCGAGAGAAAATTATAAAAATAGGACTCGAAACAATGCGCTTCGCAAATTTGCCATTCCAAACATTAACATCGGAAAAATGGGACTCAAAACATGAGCCACTTGATTATACTGCCATTTGGTGTATTTTTCATCATTTGTCTTTTTCTTTTGCATGTATTTCGAGTATAAATGTCTCTTTTGCCCTAATGCATAGATTAGGTATCCTATACTGATCGATCCAACTCCCATCGTTCCGATCCCGCTGCGCTCGTGAGTCCTGACCAAGCACCCCGCCGCCGGACACCGCCCAGCCGCCGGACGCCGGTCTCCTAGCCACGGTGGCCAGACCTGCCTAGTGCACACAGCGGCCTGCCTACCTGCCAGAGGCGGCGGCCAGCCCTGCCAACATGCAGCGACTTGCCTACCTGCCAGGGGCGGGAGTGGCCAGCCCTCCGTGCACGCGGCGGCTTGCCTGCCTGCCAGCCAGGGGTGGCGACTGCAACCAGCCTGCCTGCCAAGGGCGGCGGCGGGCTGCAGCCAGTCCGCCTGCTAGGCAAGGCCGGCGGCAGGTGCCCGCCTGCCGTGGCGATGGCGGCGGCAGGTGCCCGCCTGCCGTGGCGATGGCGGCGGCGGGCACAGATTGAAGCCTACGGCCGGTATGTCGTAATCCATGCACAAGTGAACAAGGACAAAAGAGACATTTTATACCCGAAATATATGCAAAAGAAAAAGACAAATGATGGAAAATACACTAAATGACAGTATAATCAAGTGGCTCACATTTAGAGTCCTATTTTTCCGATATCGATGTTTGAAATGGCAAATTTGCGAAGCGCATTATTTCAAGTCCCATTTTTGCAATTTTCTCCGCCTTCGAGGTTGCTTTGGAGGACAGCGAAGCTCACGTGTAATGTATTCTGCGCTTCCAGGTAAGCGAAAATTAAACTAGGCATTTAGGTGGGATTTTTAATTATTTTTGTCGAAAATCCTCTTATAAACGGAAACAAACAGGGGCACAAGACACGCGCTCGGCAGGCCCAAGTGGCGGCGCCTCACGACCCGTGGCCGGCCACGTGAGCGACTGTAACAGAACGGGCCAGATGGGCCGGGCCGAATCCCCGGGTACTGTAGCTCGGCTACTGTAGTGCCGAAAAAATACTGTAGCGACGGGAGTATAGTCCCAGACTGGAAGTTGAGAGAGGGACGAGCCAGCTTAAATACCAGGCCCAGGGTAGTTGAATAACTCCGGTTGCAACCTTTTGCGCGAAGCGAGGACGAAAGCGCAAGAGAGTTATTTAGCAGGTGTGATTTACTCAACGTGCAGAGTAGATCTTAGCCGTTACCCCGGGTCGGATCGTTACAGGAACATGAGGCCTACACAGGGCGATCCTATCTATCTTCCGTGTGATAGAAAGTTTATGAATCACAGCCTATGGATGGGAGCCCAGCGCGGCCCAACTGGATAGCAGTAGCAGGCTCCAGCAGCGCGTGGCAGACGAACGCAGAGCACACTAGCGCGCAGCGGACACTAGCTTGATTTTCTTTATCATATTTACATGTGTTTTTCTACTTCCGTTGCTGCAGTCTGCAGACCTGCAGTGCTAGATTCAACATTTTTACCAAACTCATTCAATACCGAAAAAAAACTAATTCAGCACTTTGGAAAACTAATTCAACATTTTTTAAACAAATGTTGAAATCGCATAATATATATTTTGGAGTGGTATATTGAAAATGTTGAACTATTATATTCAAATGTTGGAATACTAATATAAGAAAATACAAATAACATATTGGACCTCATTTTGTAACATTAATTCTAACGAATACTAAGTTTCAATCGAATCTTAAATTGACTGCATAGTTTAAGAGAAAAGATCAATTGAAGTTTGGAATGTGTCTAGATTCGTATTCACCTTCCACCACTCACCTTGCGCCACGTGAGCGCTGGATACTCTGCGCTATATGCTTGCATGCGTCGGGAGAGAATTGGCAACGCACCCACGTGTCCGTCTTTTACTTGTGGTTACTTATTCGCTGTGGAACTTAGTTTGAATCGGACGACCCGTAAACGTCGTACGAATCTTATACATCGGAAGATAGAAAATTTTCAATCGGAAGATAGATAGGATTTGGGCCTACGCAGCTGCCTAGGCCGGCTCACGGCCTGCAGGCCGAGCGGACCTGCAAACAGCCCGGAGGGGCGAGCCAGCCCAGCCCGCACAGGCCGGTGCAGGCGTGCAGAAGGCCAAGCGCTGCTCAACCCGACGTGGGCCAGAGCAAGGGCAGCCGGCCCAGCTCTGCCACGCAGCCCACCGAGGGAGCCAGGCCAGCACCAGCAAGCGGACCGACTACGAAGAGATAGAAGGCCCCGTTTGCATTTCCTTTAAGCTCTAGCTAGCTAATTAATTTATGCCTTTTAGTTTTAGTTCATTAGTATTTATTCTTAGTAAAAGCTTTTAAACCTTTGAATGCTTAGATAGTTTTAATTAGTATTCATTCTTGCTATTTTTAATTAATCCTTGCATGCTTGGTTAGCTTTGTTAATTAGCTTTTGTTATCACTAATCTTTGCTTGCATGCTTATTAATTGATCAAGGTTGACTAGTGCTAATCCTTTTTGTGAGACTCTTGATCAGCTTTTTGTTGAGCTTTGCTTCCGTTTAGTTTTGGGCTTTACTAATCAATGTTGAATCTTTGCATGCATTGTTAAGTAGAATCATTTCTAGCTTTGCTTGAGTAGATCAGCTTCTCTTTCAGTGCAAGTTTGTTCTGTGTTGCCTCCGCTTTGCGTTAAGGTTTCCTAATTGTTCCTAGGATATCGCTAGTTGACTCATGTCATCTTAGTGATTAGAAGAGAGGTGTTCTAGGCAGTGAATTGGAGTCAGCTTTTTTGGCTCCCATTCACCCCCCTCTCGTCGGCCGTTCCTATCCCATAATCGTATCTTGCTAGGATTGGCTCAAGGTTGCAAAACTTATTTTAGGATTAGGGTTACACACTAGTTGAACCGTAGTTGCACATCTAGATAGCATATTCTAGTCTCACACTATCCAGAAAACAGTCTAAAAAACCCCACGAACTCCTTCTCGTTTTCCATCTGATGAACTGTGATGTGATATTGACCTGTTGAATCTTGCTGGCACTTCTCCTTGGTATGCACCGAGAAGAAGGGTGAGTGGTATATCTTTGAGTCGTTGCTGTCATGAAGCCTGCACAAGGGAAGGCAATAAGATTTCTGGACAGCGCAACTGCGCGACTGCCCCGAGGCTAATCGACTACGTTCTGCACTGCGTCAACTATGATCTGCACTGCATCGTGTCTACATGAGGATGAAGCGCTGATCTGTAAGTGTGATGATTTTATACATTGGTTTACTTCAGTTCTTTATAGTCTATCTGCTGTTACATCTGAAATGCATAGCAGTAGCATTAGTTTATGTATTTTGCCTCAAATTAAAATCCAGTAGTTTTAAATGCATAATCCAACAGTGTTCGCAAAAATAACTGAGCAAAATAGCTTGATTACTTATTTCTAAGACAAGAACTCCAAATACTGAATATCATCTATGTGCTCCTAAAAATCAGCTGGCCTGGTTCATGATGATGGGTTTGACATGCCTAAGGCAGAAAGACTTCACTCTCTCCAGGCCATCCTCCAGCAGTGGAGGATCCACTGCGATGCTTATTCGGAGCCAATTCTTCATTTCCAGGCCGCTCCCTGCATATATGTATGTACCATGAAGTGTTTCCAGTTAGCATCATGCAGATGATGCAGCAGAGAGCTTGAGGAAAAATGCTTTGTGAATTCACAAAGTTAAACTGCTGGTTCGTTCATCAATAACTGAATGACTTGATACTGCTTTCTTATTTGCTAACTAAGATGAGTTGATCAATAACTGAAATGACGCGGTACTCTTTTCTTATTAAAACTAAGATGACTTTTACTCCTTCCATTCCAAATCATAATTCAAGCTGATCTAGCTTTATATATGGTTTTCTAGGAATATAACATCTATGGTACCAATAAATGCCTTATCAAAACATAATATCTTATGGTGGATTGGATTCAATAAAACTTACTGGATGTTATAATTGTTGATGTTTTTCCTGTAAACTTAGCAAAAGTTAGGAAATCATGACTTGGGACAAATCTAAGTGAACAATTGTATGGCACAGAAATTCATTGGCAGTATATTTGCCACATATGAAACTGTACATGCAGAATAAATCCGCAGCTATTGTATAGAACTCCATTACAATATTACAGTATATTATCCATCCTATCTTAGATACGTCAAACTATTTAATTTGTTTCTGAAAATTTGGTTCAAAATTCATTGTCATGTCATTCATATTCTCAAGAGAAGAGAAATATTTCCGTCAAATCCTTTAGAATTTGTAAATATATATTCTAGAATTCATGACAAATTAAATATGTAGATTTCTTTCAAATTTGAAACAACCTGCTACTACTAGCTAGCAAAGCATTGGCAATATAGGTGTTAAATCCTAGATTCTTTTACCTGGGCTTATCACCACGGACTCCTCTTTAGCCAACTTGCAGCAGAACTCAATATCGTCGTCTATGCCACAAAAACATGACATGTCCAACTTTACCTGTAGCCATATCAAACTACAAATGCTCATACCGAACTCCGGGGAAAAATGTCAATGGTTTAATTTACACTAACCATAACAAACATAGATCCCTCTGGTTTGTGAGGACAAGTGACGCCCTTGATTCCTTTCAGTTTCTGGTAGCATATCTCCGCTGTCTCTCTCATCACGTTCATTGCATTTGTGAAGAATGTTTCGTCCGTGTTTGCAATGATTTGGGGTATAGCTCCCTGCTCATAATTTTTTTGGGGGTCTTAATAGCAACTATACTAATCAATGTGTCCTGCTCCAAATGAGTGGTCTTTACAAGATTTCTCGGCGCTAACCTGAACAATTGCTGCAGGGTCTACTGAGATACCACGATAGACTATGATCGAAGCAAAAATCTATAAATTGGAGAAACGAGCTCTTTAGAAATAAGCAGATACATGGAATAAGTAAAGTGCAACAAGAAAGCTCATACAAGACTACAATTGACTAGACCATGGGATATGATACCTTCTTTTTTCTGAGGATTCCCTTTGGGTCGGTCATTGCAATCCAGCCCAGCTTCCAACCAGGCACCATCCACCGTTTGGATATGCCTCCCAGCGTCACCACAGGAGCAATCTCTCCAAACACGCCCATCGGCACAAATGGCTTGTTTCCAAAAACAAAATGTTCATAAACTTCATCACTGATTACCATTATCCCGAGCTCTCGCGCAGTCTCTGCAATCTAGAGAGAACTTAAGTTCGCAACTGAAAAATGAAATGGACGATATTAATGCTGATCAATAATATATCCAGAGCAAGTAAAAACTAATATATGAATAGGCCGTCTTAATACCAAACTACAACAAAGCATTTCAGTCCCAATCAAGTTGGATAGGCTAGAGTTGAAGCCCAACAGGAACTAGCTAGCAGGCCTGTCGAAAAGGGTGTGCGAGGTGGCCGTTTCGTATCCAAGTATAGGCATAGGCCTGTACATCCGTCAGGTACTCCGGCATTTTGAAGATCAGTCGTCCAATTGATTGGTGCTTTGGTAAAAATCGATTGATAGTATATAATAAAATACTCGAATCATGGTGTAAGAAGTTAATGTCGTTGCTCCTTTTCAAAGATTAAAAAAATAAAAATATCTCAAATGTTGGTTTAATTAGTAGTTAGATTAATCAACAATGGCTCGTTGCTCCTCCTTTTCAAAGATTAAAAAATGAAAATATCTCAAATGTTGGTTTAATTAGTGGTTAGATTAATTAACAATGGCTTGAATATTTTATTTGTTCTATAGTCCGATAACTATCCATGTATTTCTCTTTGGTTTATAAAACAAGAAGTTTGTTTCCTCAATCGGTCAATCCATAAAAAGATTCGACCAGGGAAGAGACATCCCCTTATTTTTATCTTAAAAGTTGTGTTGCGGCTCGAACCCGAGCTGGCTCAGGGAACCGGGGCCTTCCTGGAGACGGCACTGCTAGCTAGCAATCAACAAGGTCCAGGTACCTCAATAGCTGTTTTCGATGCACTCCTATTCAAGGATAACTCTTGGATATATACCAACAATTCAAGTCTCCTTTTATTGTCTCCTTCTATGTCAATTTTGGCCTCCCCATGCCTCTCTTGACATTACTGTCGTGCCTTATTAGGATTCCACTACGCATTGGTGCCTCTGGTATCTGGAGTTCTTCATTGGATAAGTCTAAACCATCCTAGCCAGTGTTGGATGAGCTTTTCTTCAATCGGTGCTTCCCCTAGCCTTTCATGTATATTATTGTTCTGCACTTGATCTCTTCTTGTACGACAAATATCCAACGCAACATATGCATTTCAGCAACACTAATCTGCTGAACATATCGTCATTTTGTGGGCCATATATACCAACATTCTACACCATACAATACGGCAGGTCTAATTGTCATTGCTGTTCTATAAATTTGCCTTTTACTTTCTGTAGTACCCTCTTATCACACAGAACGTCGCATGCTTGCATTGGCCCCACTTCATCCACCGGGCTCTATTAATTCTATGTCTAACATCTTCATATCAATATCCTTGTCTGTCTATAACATTGATCACAATTCACAAATGTCGAATGGTATCCTTCCTTAGCACTACTTGACCTTCCAAACTAACACCTCGCTTCTCATATGTAGTAGAGCCGAAATTCAGTTTTAGTTCTGCTGAGTCTAGATTTTTTGGAAGCTAGTCTCCTGCGCACACCTCTAGTTTGCTATGTAATTTAATCAACTAGCACTACATTGTCCCCAAAAAGCTAGCATTCACCAAGGAATATTTCCTTGTACGTCCCTTGTGTTGTGACTTCATCCATCAAGGTCGTCCTGGACATCTTAGGAGTCTGGTGCCATCAACTTAGCTAAAAGATGTTATAGTGATACACACATATTTCTTCTAATAAACATGTCTTTCTTTTGTTTTTATCAAACATGTCTTTAAAATATTATTTAAGGATCATCTCAAAAGAACCATTTTCATCGACTAATAGATAAATCTTTGAGGACCTTCTTTTTACTAAAATAGTAAAATGTAAACCTTATTGGAATGGATTGCATTGCAATAAGTTAGGCCAGTCTAAAAGCAAATTATCAACAACTTATAAGGAGGTTTGTCCGCTCGGCTGGTCATGGGAGGCAGGTTTGTAGTGCTGCCTCCATATGAGGTCGTGAGTTCGACTCTAGCAAGCGGCAACATTTTAAGCCTTTTAAAGGCTGGGGCCCCCTCTCCGCCTCTTTAAATTTAGTGCTACATTGTCTCTTTTTGTGAAGTCGTGGATTAGTTGGAGGAAGAGGATTAGGAGAACACAAGTAACTTTCACTAGAAAATAAAATAATATAGTATGTTAACTTTCACTAGAAAATAAAAGAATATAGTACGTCTGAAGGGGGGGGGGACAGATTAGTATAGAGATTTCGTTGGAAATGTTTAGTTGTTCCATTGTCTACCTAAACACAAGCACCCTAGTAAAGAAAGTAATATAGAGATAAAATTTGAGACCCAAAATAGTAAAATGTAAACCTTATTGGAATGGATTGCATTGCAATAAGTTAGGCCAGTCTAAAAGCAAATTATCAACAACTTATAAGGAGGTTTGTCCGCTCGGCTGGTCATGGGAGGCAGGTTTGTAGTGCTGCCTCCATATGAGGTCGTGAGTTCGACTCTAGCAAGCGGCAACATTTTAAGCCTTTTAAAGGCTGGGGCCCCCTCTCCGCCTCTTTAAATTTAGTGCTACATTGTCTCTTTTTTGTGAAGTCGTGGATTAGTTGGAGGAAGAGGATTAGGAGAACACAAGTAACTTTCACTAGAAAATAAAATAATATAGTATGTTATCTTTTCACTAGAAAATAAAAGAATATAGTCTGAAAGGGGGGGGGAACAGATTAGTATAGAGATTTCGTTGGAAATGTTTAGTTGTTCCATTGTCTACCTAAACACAAGCACCCTAGTAAAGAAAGTAATATAGAGATAAAATTTGAGACCCTGTGCTGCCGGTCTAATCACACGTGCGCCCAGGACAGGCCTGTCATTCATCACCATGGCAAATAGATAAGGACTCAAAGCTGAGCCTTGATATAGTTCTATTTTAATTGGGAAGTCATTCATCTCTCTAGTGTTCGAACACTAGTAACAACAATATAGT
This sequence comes from Panicum virgatum, assembly GCF_016808335.1. Taxonomy (NCBI): domain Eukaryota; kingdom Viridiplantae; phylum Streptophyta; class Magnoliopsida; order Poales; family Poaceae; genus Panicum; species Panicum virgatum. The sequence continues at coordinate 46,589,736 of NC_053147.1, read as the reverse complement.
TTGTTTTTAGAGAAATTTTACAATGATAAAAAATAGGAATCATCCATCTGATAAAATCCTACAGTGGTAAAAATAGGAAATACCTAGGATAAAGTACCTAGTACTTCCAAAATATGGGACCAAGTACCTAAAAGTGGGACCGAATACTAATTTAATTTACTTTTATAAATACTTTTCATAGATCAACGGCTAGAAACAAGTTTAAGGTAAAAGTACCTGAAAGTACCCGTTGGTACTTTACAATCACTGTAAAAGAGCTCATATTTTTAATACCAAACTATAAGAACATTATAAAATAATACTATGAAGTCAAAAATGCATTAGGCACTCACTAACCTTGGCCAAGTGATGAGAGGAGTACACGGCTCCAGAAGGGTTATTGGGGTTGACGATAACCATGGCGACGGTGTTCTCATTCGCAAGGGCCTTTACACCTTGAATGTCAACTTCCCATCCCTTCTCTGGGAGAAGATCATAGTGCAGGAACTTGAGTCCGCTCAACGCGGCGCGTGCTTCATACAATGGGTACCCTGGCCGCGGCAGCAGCACATTAGCGCCTGGCGTGGCAAGGACGGCCATCATGATCTCGATGCCGTGGTTGCAGCCAGCGGTGAGGACAACGTCACCTGTGGAGAGCTCGTAGGGGAGGTACCGGGACAGGTAGGTAGCCACTGCACTGAACATATTTCCAAAAAAAAAACATGTTAAGAACAACTTGTTAAGAGGTACCGTGATCTATAGTTGTCATGAGTGATTGACTAGAAAATTTGAGCCTTTTTTCGAATTATTTCATATTTCATATATGCTTGATTATGCTATGGATAACCGGTAGTGTTATGTTGTGTGTGTAAAATATGTCTTGTGTGTTGTGTCTCTTGACTTGTGATGTGCAAGTGTTAGATGCAATATGATGGTTGATGACGAGCTTTGAAGGGCAATCGAGTGTTCATGCCGAGGGATCATGTGCAAGGGTCTGCGACTGAGGGACCCAATCAAGAAGTCCATGTAAGACGATGGGTGGTCCCAGAGTAGTTGATCTCGTCTACTTCCTCCATTTCAAATTATAGATCATTTTAATAAATCTAGATACATAGATTTTACTATGCATCTAGATAAAAGTTACGTCTAGATACATGACAAAAATTATGCATATAAATTTGCGACCTACAATTTGGAATGGAGAATATAACTTTTGAAAATATCAATATATACCTACTATCATATATGTCCTGCTTCTGTAGATTCATTTGCCTAGACAACATCAGTATTTGAAATGTTCACTACATCTGTCCACGACGACGTACGGCTACGCCGCAGAGGCGGCGCCGGCGAGTTGGTTTTGCGTACCTGCACGCCTCGGTGACGCCGGTGGCGGAGGGGTACCCGTTGTGCTTGCCGGAGGCCACGGCGGCGGTGACGGCCTCCTCAGCCGCGGGCGCCGTGCGGAAGCACGCGAACGGCGTCGGGTCGCCGCTGGCGAGCGGCACGACCGGCCTCGGGTCGCTCGCGTCGACGCAGCCGTAGATCCGGCTGACCAGCGCGCGCATCCTTATCTCGCCGTCGGCCGCCGCTAGCTCCGGCTTCGCGGCGCCGAAGCGCCACGCCACCTCACCGTCGCAACTGTCCATTGGCGCCGCCGCAGCTGACCGATCGACCTGCTGGCCGCGCGGGAGTTTTGTTCGCTGCTCGATCGCCGAGCAAAGAGGGGATGCAGTAGAATGCAAGCTCCACGGTATGGTATACAAGCGGGACGTGAGAGAAGGTCATGTGAAGGCAACAGCGACGACTTGGCGTGACTGGTATTTGTATATTCAATTTATTATTAGCTACGAAAAAGCATGGGCATGTGATCGAGGCTCGTAAGAACATTTGGGCCACACCACACAAACATTTGTTCGCTGGGCAAGTTGTCGCTGTTTTGCTTTTCAGCAGCCGCATCCGTCCAACTCTTCACGAGTCGAATCTCAAGGATTTTTTTCTACAGTACCTGGCCTTGGCACGGTCGTGAGAATGCGTTGGGATTCAAGATTTTCGAGCTACACCTGTGATGAAGTTTTTTTTACAAATATACTACAGATGCGGACATTCACAAACACGTATACGCACTCACTTCTATAAAAATAGACAAAGAACCCTATTTTTATGAGCACCTCCTATAGACTCAACCGGCATATATTCTTAAAATTGAGAAAGTTACTATAGGTACCATGTTGGCGATGGATACATCACCTACCATTAAAAGAATTATGCCGGTTTAAAATTCTAAAAATTTCTAGAAAAATAACTCTTAAAATTGTGCCTAATAAGGTCATAAACCTAGATAGGCAGATTCCACCCTAAGAAGTCTTCTCAGCTGAGCTATTCTCGTAGGAGTGTCCAAAAAATTAGTTTTGGCACCTTGCCCAATACTTGGGAGGAGAAAAGGACCCCTCCGGCAGCTGTTCCCAAAAATCAGTCAAAAATAAAATTCGCTGCCACGCGTCATACATTCATGGGCCCAGCACTTCCATCAACGACCCAAGAACACGTTCAACGAAACGATGCAACTCATTAGAATAAAATAAAATCCATCCAAATATGCAAGACACAAATAACATAAGTTGCAGCTGCACTCAAATGACCCAAAATTCACTACTAATAATTTGCAAATCTAACTAATTAAACCTTGCCAAATAACGGATCTAATGTTTACCTAAAAAAACTAATTGCATATATATGTTTATAATTAACTAGCTAGCAAGGCCCACGTAGTTGAGTTCCACGGAACCCAGCCACAGCCTCCCATCCTTCTCTGCGACGTCACTAAGCGTGACGCCCTTGGGCGCCGTCATCACCTCGTGCTCGGCTCCCTTGGCGTCGACCCGGACGCCGACGAGGTGCTCTGGATCTGTAGCGTTGATCTTCTCCCGGTTCAGCGCGAACCAGTAGCCACCCTTGCCGTCGCGCCGGACGTTGTCCGCGTAGCCCGGCAGGTCGGCGAGGAGCTCGTAGCGCCCGGCCTTGGGCCCCCTCAGCCAGTACCTGAACGCCTGGCACGGTCCCGTGTGTGCCACCACGACGTGCGTCCGGTCAGCGCTGAGGGCGACGCCGTTGGGGTACGGCAGGCCGGCCTTGAGCACGGTGGCGCGCCGGGCCCGCGAGTCGTACCGGAGCAGCCGACCGGTGGCGTCGCGGTGGATCATGATCTCCGTGTTGCGCGCTCGCGTGTAGACGGTGCTGGAGTCGGTGAAGTAGACGTCGCCGGTGACTTGGTCGACGTCAACGCCGTTGACGAAGTTGAAGGGCACGCCGCCGGCCTCCGTCGCCAGCATCTCGGCCTCGCCGCCGCCCGGCCCGACCTTCATCAGGCCCAGGTACGCGTCGGCGATGTACAGGTCGCCGGTCTTGGGGTGGAACTGCAGGCCGAGCGGGCGGCCGCAGACGCTCTCCGCGCCGTCTGGGCGATCCGTGGACGCCGAGCACATGGGGTTCTTCTTGTAGTTAGGGCTGTATGCGAACGTCGTCCAGCCCTGGGGGCTGGCAGGATCCCACTTGAGGATGCGGCCGTCGGAGACGCCGGCGTAGGGGCCCTGGCCCTGGCGGTCGAACGCTAGGCTCTCGGCGCCGGTAACACCGTGGGGCAGCCAGACGTGCTCAAAGGTGAGGCTCCTGGTGCCGCCGCCGGGCTTGGGGACGTGGATGCTCCAGGGCGTCGGCTTGGCCTTGATCTGCTTGGCGTGAGCGGCGCATGCCGACGACAGGACAAGGCCGACGAGGAGGATGGCAGACATGGCGTGGATGCGCGACATCTCGACACGAGAGTTTTTGTCGGATCGATGGAGGGTTTGGTTTGATGCATGCATGGGGTGGATGGCATCTATTTGTAGTGCTTTGTTTCGTGGCCAGCGCGCAAGCACGAGGCTGTTGTGTTGTGTCGAATGCGGACACCGGTGTCCGTTGGGGTTGGGTTGTGTCGAATGCGGACACCGCTGGGCTTGGTCTTCCACGCGAAAAAAACAGAGAGGAAGTATATATTATTAGAGATATAATTAGACTTTTTTTGAGAAAGGATTACCCCTGCTTATAGGAAAGCATGTAGTTTCTGGTACAGACTCCCTGAGATATATACCACCTAACGTTAACGACCAACTAAACAAGTTCAGAGACCAGCTAATAAGGAAAAGACAGACCCCTGACCTCGAAACACAAACTAACTGAGACGGAACTACGGATCGGAGAAAACACTACTGCAGAAAATGTTTATAGGGGCGGGTAGAATGGCATCTTCAGGGGCGGGCGCGCGACCCGTCCTTGTCTCCCGCAGCTAGAAATCGAGTTTTACAGGGACGGGTATAGGGCCTGCCCCCCTGAAAATCAATTTACAGGGGTGGGTCATGGCACCACCCGCCCCTGGAAACTCTTTTTCAGGGGCGGCCCACCCTGTGAGCCGCCCTTGCAAACAATTTTTTCAGGGGCGGCTGACGCCGTCACCCGCCCCTGAAATTCAATTCCCGCCAAGCCAAAATTTGAAATTCCATTCAAATTTCTGTTTCCCACTGTATTTAATTATTCTAATTTTTGTTTCCCGCCAATTTTCACCTCTAAATCAATTGCGCGATTCATTTCAGCATTTCAAAATTCTAATTCCGCCAAATTTCCACTTTATTTGAAAGGATCGATGATGAATATATTTCTTAACATAAAATCATATACATTGCATATCATTAAAATTCAACATAAAATCATATAAAAGTATCATTGCAGTGCATATCATTAGAGTACAAACATCATAAAAGTGCATCATTAGAGTACAGACTTCATTTACATTGACTAACGCTACTATTGGCACCCCGAAGTGACTAATTGTCCCACTGACAGATGCTTGCATATTTTGGGTCGGTTGATAAATCATACTCAGGGTGAACAAATTCTCCATCTATATGGACCACTTCATGCAAAATGAAGCGACATAAATCATCGACTATAAAAAGAAGTTGTCGCTCATAGAGTGGACCATTGTGGAGTGGCCGTTGATCCTGAAAATAAGAAATCTATTCCAAAATTAAGCCAAGTGTTAGATGCAAACACTTACAATATGCAGTTATACATCTATCCTAGCAAAGAGTAGATGCTTACCAGTTCGGGATCTGTTGTGTACCTCCCGAACTCCCTCACGTGCTCGCACACGTAGTATCCACAATACACGGAACTGGCAGGTTGCTTGTGGCATGGATAGTGTGTGCGCATAGCCATATTTTTTTCCTTATCGGGGGGGGGGGGTTCTCCTCCTTTGAGCACGTAGTGCCTGTAAGACCTGTTTTTTAAGGAAAAAAAGAAATAAGTAGTTATTTATGTATGCAAGATTCAGCATGAAGTCGAAGTATAGGATAATGATTTTGCAGACATGTTGAGGATGCCCTCGAATTCCTTATAAGTATCCGGATCGAAATCAGCGGAGTCTAATACTAGAATACGTCCTTTCTTTGGCTTGATCATAAATACAATCTAATGATTTCTGCAAAAATATCATATATGATTTATTAGTCAGATATTCGAAGGAAGTGCATGTTATACCAAATCATTGAGACTACACTTACCGAAAGTTATATGGTGCCCATATGACATCCCTGTCTTGCCACTCTTGAAACTGATTTGATATGTACGTAGCAACTATCGTAATAATATTTCTATGTTCCCACTTCCACACTTCATTAATTTCCTTGCGCGATTTACAGTTTTTGAATTCATCGTGGTCGTCGTCCCAAAACATTGGCCCTTTATGGCGCTTCTCAGCAATAGCTAACGGGTCAAGGAACGCGACCTTTCTACCTGCCTTATCCGCTTGTCATTGCATCATCCTGTAGAACGAAATATCACAACTAATTAGATATGTATGCATATATAAGTATAGAGTACTATCTATAAGATATGAATTTGGATGCGACACTTACATGCACCAGAGTCTGATCATTTCTACGTTAAGTTCTTTGAGGCGGAACATTACTTGGATGTCTTCAAAATCGAACATGATATCAGTGATACCCACAGTTCGTAATTCGAAAACTTCCGGAGGGTACCTAGCCCAAAGGCTTGTGAGGTGAAGTCTACATGCCCTTCTGTACCAAGTGTGCATCCTTTTAATAAAACCTGGACGGTCTTGCAACAAAGAGTGGGGTAGAAAATCTTTACCATACTCGAATTTTTTCGAGCAATCCGGTAAATCTGCTATGTCATCGACCCCAAATTTCCTAATGAAGTCGTGGTCAGTGCGGGGCTCGGAAATGCCCGATTGTCTGGTGGCACTAGAATCTAAAACATTTTTTTGACTTTTTCTGTGCCTTATCCGCTGACTTTTCCTGTAACTTTTGCTTGGTGTTTGCGGCGTGCCATTTATTTACAATATCTGAGTCCTCCTTCTGGTATGACCGTATAACTCGATGGACAGGGAACCCAAGTATTTGTTGTTGTTGTTGTGGTTGTGGTTGGTGAGCCGGTGCCGTGTGCTCTCGTGGTGGTGATGCTTGAGGTGCTGGGGCCGGTGAAGGTGGAGCTGCTGGTGGCGGTGAAGCTTGAGCTGCTGGGGGCGGCGAAGCTTGAGCTGCTGTGGGCGGTGAAGCTGGAGCCGGTGGCGGCGATGCTAGAGCCGGTGGCGGCGAGGCTCTAGCCGGTGGCGGCGAAGCTGTAGCTCATGGTGACGGGGCCGCCGCTGCATAATCTAGAGCCGGTCGAGTCTGATGTGCCGGCCCTTTTGGTGAAACAAGCAATACGATATCACATTTGTGCCACAGAATGGTGATGCCAATGCACACTCCAAGCGTGGCCCTACCATCCGAAGTAGGGATGTCTATCTCGTTGTCCTCGTAGCTTGTTTTCAGTAGCTCCTGCACTCGCATGTATGCATATAGGGGCGGGATTGGTTTTCCATCAAATAAACCCGCCACAGGATCCATGTGCGCCTTGGCAACTTCCCTTGTCTTTCCAGCTCTACCTATTGGATTGAGCAGCATGCATGGAGTAGTATTTGTGATGCAATCAACCGGATATAGTTGTGTTGTAGTTGAGGCAACACTGCTCTGAGCACATGCCGTATTCGCTGGAGCCACTACCGGAGGGGGCATCATCACCATCTGGCCAGATTGCTGCTGCCCCAATTGCAACGGATTCATCCATATTTGCCCTGATTGCTGCTCTGCTAATTGTGCAAACATTTCCTTAAACTTTGATTCCGCTGCTTTCTCGGCCGCTTGTATCATCTCTTCCTTGTAGTGGTCATGCCTCTTGTAGGTAGAGCGGTTCTCCTCGAATCCATCCATAAAGGTCAACTTTGATGACACGCCTCTGATGCGGCCTCCGTGCTCTTTGGTCCCAATGGCTGTACTAAGCACGTCCTTGTCCCTCATGACACTGAACTTTCCTTGTTTCTGAAGCTCGGTAAGTTCGTACATTTTTTGTGCGACGGCTTCAGTCTCAAGTTTGTCAAAATGTGGCTTGCCTTCCACTATCTTAGGCTTCCTGTCTTGAAGCCAGAACATGACACGCTCAGTATTTTTCTTGCTTAGCACTAGAGATTGTTCGGTGCTCTTTTGCCAAACAAACTCTTCCCATTGTGCTTGAGTGATTTCTCCGTAATATGCAAATGGTGTTCGGCCCTTTTTGACATACTTTGTGTTGAGATCGCTCTTCCACCAGCGGAAACTCTCACCCAGCATCTTCCTAGCATAATGCCTCACCCTATCTTGAGTTCCTGTTGGCAAAATAAATGTTTGCCTCTAGGAATTCTAGGATACATTTATCAATATATTCAGAAATTATTTCTAAGCCAAATAAATAACTCTAGAAATTATTTCTTACATTAATAAATAACTAAATAAATTAATTCTAGAAATTCTAAGATATATAATATCAACATATACAGAAATTATTTCTAAGCCAAATAAATAACTCTAGGAATTATTTCTTAGATTAATAAATAACTAAAGAAATTAATTCTAGGAATTCTAGGATACATTTATCAACATATATAGAAATTATTTCTAAGCCAAATAAATAAGTCTAGGAATTATTTTTTACATTAATAAATAACTAAAGAAATTAATTCTAGAAATTCTAAGATATATAATATCAACATATAAAGAATTTATTTCTAAGACAAATAAATAATTCTAGGAATTATTTCTAATAATTCTAGGATACATTTATAAACATATATATAGAAATTATTTCTTAGAGTAATAAATGACTATATAAAATATTTATAAGACTACTAAATAATACATTAGCTTGTTGAAAAAAAAACCTAGGCGGCGGCGCGGGGGTCTCGGCGGCGGAGGAGGACGGCGCGACGTGGGGGGCTCGGCAGCAGAGGAGGACGGCGAGGCGCGGGGGGCTTGGCGGCGGAGGACGGCGCGGCGGGGAGCTCTGCGGCGGAGGAGGATAGCGAGGCGGGGAGCTCGGCGGCTCGGGTTCGGCGGAGGAGGGCTCGACGGCCGGGAGCTCAGCGGCGGAGGAGGCTCGACGGCGGCGGCGTAGATCTAGGCGGCGGAGAGGATGGCGCGGCGGCCTAGATCCGACGCGCGGAGCCAAGAGGACGGCGGCGAGGCAGACCGGCGGCGGCAGAGGAGGACGGCGGTGGCGCGGGTCCAAATTTTGGCAGCCTGGCGGCGTCGTTTGAAAGGCTCCGCGAAAATGGCTAAGTGTTGGAGGCTCCCCTGTTATTTATAGGTGTAGGGTTTCCAGGGCGGGCGGTGGCGTCACCCACCCCTGCTAATTGTTTCCAGGGGCGGGTGGTGGCGTCACCTGCCCCTGGTAATGATTTCCAGGGGCGGGTGGTGATGTCATCCGCCCCTGAAAATGTTTTCTCAAATTTAGCTGAAAAATATTTTATGCCCAAATAAATAGCAAATGTCATTCAGAAATTTTGAAAATTTAACACTAGCATTATTATCTCAAATAGAACATGTGAAAATTATTAGAGCAACATTTCATTATTTATTATAGTTCATAGTGTGCAAATCAACAATGTATGGGTCACACTACTGTAACATAACCCTATACTTTGACATTTTCACCCCCTCACGGAAAGTATACGCTGAGATGTAGTTTTCATATTTTATTATTGTTCTATTGGTCACAACAATAATATGGTTAAATTTTCACAATTTTTGGATCTGTTTTGCTATTTTCTGGAATTAAATTATATTTTTGAAATAAATCGAAAATCATTAACAGGGGCTGGTGACACTACCACCCGCCCCCAGAAACTGATTTCCATGGGCGGGTGACACTACCACCCGCCCCTAGAAATTGTCGTCCATATAAATTAGATAGATCCGGCTGGGGACTTGCGCACAGAAGCCATTTTGGATCTCGCCGTCGCCGTGTGTCCTCCTCCCCGCGCCTGCCACCGCCGCCACCTCGCCCCGTGCGCGCGTGCCACCGCCGCCACTTCCCGCCTTCTCCATCGACCCCTGTCAGGTATATTTTTCTTTTTTCTTCCGTTCTTTCCATTTAGTAATTTAGTAAAATTAGCTAGTGCAAATGTTATGAATTTTTAGTTATTTAGTAATTATAGTTAGTGATTTAGTAATTTAGTAAAATGCATATGTATATATAACTTTGTAGATATTGGAGACACTATAATGACGTAGTGAAACTCTATTGGTGCATTTTCAATAAATTAAATACACATGTTTCTAGGAACACATATGGCAAGTGGTGGCTTTGGTCATGGTATGCCGCATCAGGATTATGACCCGCCCCAGGCTCATAATCCTGGCATCACTTTCTGCAGAGTCAACAGAACTAGACCAAGGCGATGTTCTCAACAGAACAATCCAGCTTCAAGTATAGTAAGAATCATCTTTTGTCTATGATCCACAATATTTGATTTCAGTAATTAAAATAATTATTAATGTTTATTTATATTGCCTCTAATGAAGCGTATCGATATGTTTAAATGGCTTACTGAGGTTCTACAATACCTAGGTGATTCACCTCTTCAGGTGGTAACCACAAAACGCCAACAATTCAAGAAAATTACAATCTCTTTCGAGATACCATCAAGACAAGATGTAGGTACCATGATTCAAATAGTGGCCAGTGGAAGAGAATCACCAGTTCAGATGACTTATGAAAGAAGAGCCATAGAAGCCTGCCTTTTTGGAACTTTAGAATTATGGTTATCTGATTCCATATTTGTCATGGTTCAAAATCAAAGCACTTCAACAGAATCAACAAGATATTATTACTCTCTGCGAAACTCTTTCACGAGAAAATCTATATGACATAGTAAGTGAATTTTGTTAGTTTCAAGAATTATGATAGTTTCTTTGATTGCGCAAAGCAGTTAATGGTATTTGCATTCCATCTCCATTGCAGGATATATTTGGTAACACCTTTACGGCAATGAGCTTAGAAGAAATTTTATGTCAAGCCGTGAAGCAGTTGTGTTATTATTCGACTGAGTACGGACCAGTATATATAAGGAAAGGTCTCTACCAGAGTTCTTATCAATTTCGAACTACGCCAGATCCTCTCGCGAAACCAATGTTCACGTCTACGGCAAACACTTCCTCGTAGAAGCGAAGCAAAGGATAGATGTCTTATCCGTGCATTGATTTTCATTGACGATGCCCTGGGGTATAAAATTGGTGATGTTAACTATGTTCAGTACCTATTGCTTCGGAATAATATTCCTTAGATGATGTAATGTAGGCTTTGAATTTATTAAGGCTACTATCTCTAAGTGTGATTTTCTGAGGTTGTACTATATATTGCACGTGTGGTTGTGAACTTAAGCTTACAAATTTATGTTTTCCTTGTTCTAGGTTGTATTAATTGGTCTAATATTCAGAATACAAGAGAAAAATACGATTACAAGCAAAGGACAGCTGTCTTATCCGTGCATTGATTTTCATTGACGATTACATGCAATCCGATTTGAAATAACTACTGATTTAATCGGTTACAATTCTCGATTCACCATCCTTACGTGTCCATGGCTTGTCATCTTTTCTTAAACTTGCTTCTATAATCTTCATCTTTTGGGGTAGGTCCGTGAATAAGTTCATTTCATTGTAGTGATTATAATCTTCCACATCATTGATACCATCAACTCCTATGATATCTTGTTTTCCTGGGACAACAACATGCTTTGCTTTCTTTGCGGGGTCAGCTACGTACAGAACCTATGCGACCTGTGAAGCAAGTGTTATCTTGCATGTGTATAAATATATGAGGGAAATCATATCATTTTCTCTCTCCTCTATAATTTTTGGAAATATGTCCATATCTAAATGAGGCTAAAACTTAAAGATTGGGCCCAAATAATTACCTAATCATGTGCTCCAACTAAAATAGCCTAGATTTATCCAAAATGTTAAAGCAATTCGTGGCTTAAATGTTAAATCCGCCTAATTTAGATCTACATCTAGATAGAGGAATGAGAGCACAATTTGACTATTAAAATTAACCCAAAAGCTTAGAAAAAACATAGAATTAGGTGCTACTTACATCCTAGAGCCTCAAACTTCAAGGAAATCGAGTTTAAAACCTCCCCCTATTTATGATGCATGGAAAATTCGGACAGCACCTCTCTCGAGAGAGCACTGTTCTGTCGGGAGGAGGAAGATGGTGGGCAGCCAGATATTTATTGGGCTTTCCAGAGACGAGTGGCATTACCAGCCGCCCCTAGAAAAGGTTTCCAGGGGCGGACTGTGTCATCAGCCGCCCCTGAAAATTGGGCCCCTTTCCAGGGGCGGCTGATGGCACCGGCCGCCCCTGGAAATCAGATCTTCAGGGGCGGGTGACTGCACCACCCGTCCTTGAAAATTAGCCCTGTTTTCAGGGGCGGGTGGTGCCGTCACCCGCCTCTAAAGATGCATTTTCAGGGGCGGGCGAAAAGCTACAGTGCCCAGCTCTTGTTGTTTGAGTGGGGTACATTTTCAGCCATCCCTGGAAAAAAAAACTGGACGTACCTGGAAATCATTTCTGTAGTAGTGAAATTAAATGAAAGCTTCTTTAGCAGCTTCTCTCGTTCTCGCAGCGACGCCTTGCTCCATTCAAAGCTTCAGGTTTCCCATCTGGTCGTCCATTGTCCAACAAGGTACGTCATTTCTGGAAGGGATAAAAACTTTTGTACAACATCTCAGTAGCAGATCGTGGAAAAACCGTACCCTCTCAATCCTCATCATGTTTCCTCAAGTTCCAAATCCCACAAACACTACTAGAAAACGGGCCTTGGGCACCGGCTGAGAAGGGCTAAAGGCACCGGTTTCCCAACCGATGCCCCGCAACCGCGACCAATGGCCTCGCCTTAAGACACCGGGTTTTTCAACCGGTGCCTTAGGCTTCCATTGGTACCGGTTGGAAAGACCAGCCGGTACCAAAGAGGCAGCCACACTGACGTAAGGTGGCAGCCCCTTTGGTACCGGTTGGTATTTCCAACCGGTACCAATGACATTTTCCTTTTTTTTCCCAAATCCAATTTTGTTTTTTATATTTATTATTGTTTATTCTTTTATACTTGCTAAACGCACTCAAACTCTACAGTACTATACGTTCATTGGTCGTTCGTGTTCATTTTCAGAGAATATTTGAAACTAACTAAAAGTGAAATGCGAGCATATAATTAAGCTAATTAGATGAACTAATATATTTACAAATTTACAAACATCAAGGCATAATGTTTAAAAATATTTACAAATGTACAAGTCATGTTAGCAGTCCAACTACTAGTCCCCTCAGGAGGTCGACGGAAGTCCTCTATAGATGTGACCGTCGTGGTAGAACTCGCCTCTAGGATCCAAGATCTCGTTCAAAATGAATCCGGCGAGCTACTCGTACACGGCGTTGATCCGATCAGTAGAGTAACATTCATCCCCCATTTGAGACATCTATCATTTAGGAAAAAAGGATTAACATCATGTGCGTTAGTACAATTATGAAAATATACTAGTGAACAGTTTGGACGTACTCTCGTTTCTTCATCAGTAGCCTTCCCGCATGGAGTCATGATGTGCAAGTAGTCGCATACGTAGTACCCGCACCAATCAGTTCCTTGTTGTTGTCTCGCACACTTAAGGAGAAACAAATAAATTACTCAATTTATAGAACAATTTGGGATTATATACTTAACTAGACAAATCTTTATGAATGAACATACCGGATAATCCATGTTAACGTTCAGTTAGGGCCTCCATTGACCACGTCCTTTGTTATTTTTCACAATTTTTTTCCAAATCCTGCGCTCAAAGTTAAGTTTGATATTCAGGAATTGTTATTAACAGAAAAAGGATTTGATTGTGCAAACTGAACTTACCTGTTCAAGGGGTCTATGATATGTTGGATTGCGGACTTTGGATTTCTCATTGAGTCAAAGACTATAAGATTGCCGGTCTCTACGGAAAGTATGAGTAAAATCCAATGATAACTGCAGATATAGATAGGATATATACATAAATGTATTAGACAACTTAGTATTTATTTAGTAATATAACAGAGGATTGAGTCGACCAAGGCTTAACCAAAGTTGTATGGTATGAATATATAGGATTTGTAACTTTGCCTAGTCAATGAATCGTACATGTTTTGGCACGTTTCCTTGTAACTTTCGTTGATCAATTTCTGGTTGACTAGCAAAGGAGACATGAAGCCGATCTGATGGTGCCATCCATGTTTTCGGCTTCTTTGGGTCTCCTGTCTAAACGATGCAATAGAAATTTTATAATACACACATATAATTATGTACTTGTTAACAAAAAGTATTAATGTAGAGGTAAGTGATACTTACAAAACCCAAATGGTGATGATAGAGGCGTCGAGGGCTTGTCGATGGTAAATGTGATATAAATTTTGGAAGTACACCCAGAAGTCGTCCTCCCCGCGGAAGAAATCATGGTCACGATACTTGACTCCAAACATTTTCCCTTCGTCTTTCGCCATTCGCAGGTACCATCTATGCAAATTGAACATCTGCGTGCCTAGACTTTTCTCCTCTTCCTCAGTGACAAAAGGTTTTCCATGCTGGAATGGAGTAATAGTGCGAGCGACAGGGATTTTTGCCTCCACATGCCCCGTTGCCTCCTCTAGCGTTAATCCAGTTTCAGAAAGAAATATTGCGGCCTATAGGTCCGCCTGGAGTTGTACGTCCGTCGGGTGTAGGATTGGCAACCCTGGCACCAGGAGGGGCTCGAGTTCTTTTTATTGTGTGCCAAGCTGAGGAATGGTCTTGCCACATTTTTTCTTCAGATTTCTCACCTTGTGTGCCTTTGTCAGAGTACGATCACAGTCCGTGGGTAAGCTTTTCGGTTTTGGTGGGTTGTCTAGGTTTGCGAGAAGCTTTTTCCCTAGTTCTAGATGTACCTTTTCCCTCGGCGGGGGGGGGGGGGGGGGGGGCGGGGGACTTTAGGCTTCAATTGTTCTTTTATACATCGAGCAGTCTCCTCTTCCAACTCCTCAGTGGTTTTCTCGTAGGTTAATTGTCTTTCGACCGTTTTCTGCTTCTTCTTTGAGGGTCCAGCCGCTGGGAGGGATGCTGTCTTTTTCTTTCCCTTTTCTGGTGCAGGAGGAGTTGGAGTACTCGTGGCCCTTTGCGCCGGCGGAGATGGTGGTGAAGGAGGTGGCAGTGGGGACGGTGGTGAGGTAGGCCGCGGAGATGGGTGATCAATCTGCACGGGAGCCGTTGTGCTTGCAGAAAGTTTGATGTCGGCCTTGCGCCATAGAACGACCCCGTGCAGTGCGTCTCCCAATGTCTTCTCTCCATCCCCTCCAACGAATTCGAGCTCAAGATCCTCATTGTTTCCAACTATCTACTCGACTGTGATGGAGGTGTAGCTAGGGGTATCGGCCTTCCATGAATTGTAGTAGAAGGATTCAGGGGTAGGGCTGACCCGTATGCGACATGAATGGATATATTTCTTGCTCGCACATGAAGCTCGCATGGTGTCGGCATGGTGACATCATCCACTGGATACCTCTGGTCATCTACCGCCGTTGGCTCAATCTGGGGTTGCTTTTCCGCTTGTACGTAGGGCGCCGCTGTGGATGCACAGCTGCTGCGTCGCCGAGAGGTCGGGCTTATTACAACATCCGGGTGCGACCCAGCAGTGCCCCTTTGGCTCAGAGCTCACTGCACCGCCTCATTGACCCTGGCGTCCATCTGAGATTCCAAGGACGCAACCTTCTTGTTCATCTTTTCTTCTATGGCACGAAGTTTCTCTTCCTGTTCGGCTCTGCTCTTTCGGTGAGTCTTGTAAGAGGGATCTCCGGCCCAAGCAACTTTCCATGGGACCACGTCGATGCCGCGGGCTCGTCCAGGGTGTTTTGGATTCTTTAATGCCCTTGTCAACTCATCATTCTCCCTTTGAGGATGGAATGTTCCTTGTTGAGTCTCATCTATTGCAGCGACTAGATCGCGGGACACTTCTTGCATATGCTCGGGCACGACCAAACTTCCATCCAACTGGTTTAGTGTCATGCCATTAGCAAATAATGACCACTTGGATCTATCCGGCCAATCCCAAGTCGTCGGCCTGATGCTTCTATCCATAAGGTCCTGCTCCATCTTCTGCCATTTTTTAACAGACTTCTTGTACCCGGCAGCTCCAAGGTGGTGGTTGTACTTCTTATTTGCTGCATTCACCTTGGCTTGTTCGGATTTTTCTGGGCTTCCTCTGATAGTTTGTATTGTTTGAACTCCTCCCAGTATGGTTTAACCTGAGGAAGATCGTCCCAGTTCGGCTCCTTATCCTTCTTGATGTAATTGGTGTACAACTTCTTCTTGAAAGTTGCAAAGGCAAGGGCCATCTTTCTCCAGGCACATTTCTTCACAAGTTCTTGGTCAACTCCTTCAGAAAGAGTGAACATATCCTTGAGTTCTGCCCATAGCATTTCCTTCTGATGTGCAGGCACGACGTGTTGCTGTTCTTCGGGTTTGGTCGTTTTCCATAGTCTTGTGGTGATCGGAATTCTTGCCCGAACAATAACCCCACATTGGTTGACAAATTTTGTGCTAGCATCCTCTGGAGCACTTGGACAGCCCTCTGCGTCCACTTCTGTGACGACCTGTCATCCCTCCATTTTCTTGGTTGGCCTTAGCATCGTGTAGCTTTTCCCTCAGAGTATTCCCCTAAGGTTTATCAGTCCACGGAAGGTAGCAAGAGAAAGTTAGAGATAACCAATCTAGATCACCTAGATCATGCATATGTTGTAATTCCAGCTAGATGAAGTGAAGTAAGGTAGATGTGAATCTCAATGAAAAACCTCTTTAAACCCAAAATCTCCAATCCGATCACTCGATACTCCGCCTACTCTGTGGAGACGGCCTGTCACGACGCCCCCCTTTTGAACGAAATACCCTGAAGCAAGTCGAACCCCCTTTGGTAGTTCCGCCATGAACCTCTAGCCACCATGACTACAAGATCATGCTAAGCGATCTATCTCGATAATAGATCTAGGATGAAGCAAACCCAAAGAAAAGAACGAAATCGAAAGAGAGAACATGGTCGCTAAACATTCGGAATCACAAATAACTTCACCATGAATGATTGTTGATCACAAGATCACAACCAGGGCCCTACCTTGATCTTGATGATCCTAGCTCCAGAACTCCGACGTGGTCTTCCTTGCAAGGTTCCCACGTCGGCTAGGGCGAACCCTAGACAACTAGCACGACCCTCGGCTCTCCGAGAGGTGTCCCTCTATCTTCTCTGCTCCTTGGCGTCGTCTCCCGAATTGATCTCCGTGTGAACCTTGGGGAGGGGTCTTTAAATAGCCTCAGGGAACCCTAGGTCAAAGGGGAGGTCGAACCGACCTAAAAAAGGGCTGGGCCGGCCGGCCCAATGGGCCTAGGCCGGCCGGCCGGCCTGGCTCTTTCCTTCGCCGTCTCATGTTCATCTTTCTCCCCAAGTCTCCTGGAATCTTCTAGAGTTTATGTCTTTCACAATTGCACCCCATTAGACGTCGTTATCTTCGATATTTCTTCGAGGAAAAGGTTAGGATGGAAAATCCTTCCTTAATTATCTCTTTGCTTTGCTTAGCCCCGAAGTATCTCGATCTTATCTTGTGGGCTTTGTCCTTTGGGCTTCATTGGAGGGTGGATATGCATGAACGGGCCTCTAATCATCATGGCCTTCGATCCTTTGTTCAGGCTTTGGCCTTCGTCTTTCTTCGTGTCATCGCGTGATCGTGGGCCTCGCCATTTCATGCTCCAAAATTGGTCAAAAACCTGCAAAAACGAAGTACCTCCAAAATATATGTGCAAACACGAAAACGACCAATAATTGGGCCGAGGTTAGGATGGTTAGTGATTCTGATATTAAATTTATGCCATTATCAAAGTTAAATAGGGGATAAAATGGATACTTAAGGAGCGCCAACATTCCCCCCATGCTTAAACCTTGCTCGTCCTCGAGTAAGTCTTTGATAAAAATCAGCGCTGCCTTTCAGTGTCCAATCCCTGCACTTGATCATACATGAGAAAACACAATGCTCCCAAAAATATTTTGCAGTTAATAGTTCAAGTTGTAACCAGCTTTTTCAATGTGGAAGGTAGATACAAGTTAAATGCTTCCCCACAATTATTAAGCACATGCTCTCAAAATTAAACAAGTCTCATAATTAAGAAAGTAAGTTCCATAAGTAATGCTAAACCAAGATCAATAATTCAAACCTCATTGCAATTTGCTCATGGAAACTCTAAGCTCATCTTGTCTCTCAAACTTGCTAGAACTCTCTCCTTTCTTTCTCTCATATGTATGTGTGAGGCTTTATCTGGAGCTCTGGAAAGGTTAGTCCTAACAAAAGATATTATAATCAAGATATTATTAAAACAAGAAATACTTCTTATGGATTTACCGAGACTCGTCAAAAAGACCATTGGGAAATAATTTCTTTGTGGAGAGGGAGAGAATGGAACACACACTTTCGATGGTGGACATGTGCAAATGGCAACGGTTGATCCCAAGGCACAACTGAAGTCCTTGTTATCGGATTGCACATGGTTGGAATAATTGAGTATAGAGTAATCTTCAAAGTACCTGGAGTTTAATGAAGCGAAAGGAACCGAGGAGCTTTTCATCATCATTCATTTTTTTCTTTTTCTCTCTCCTTTTTTTTCTTCTTTTTTTTTTCTTTCTTTTTGCTCCTCAGAACCATTGGCAACACAATGCACTTACTCCGCCTCCCCCCATGCTTGAACTTTTGCTTGTCCTCAAGCAATGAAGTGATGATAACTTGATGGAGTGAGTGCACAAAACCTTTATCAATTCTCTGAACTCAACTTTGGAATTTAATGGAGCATCTCCTCATGAAAGATTGAAGTCAACAGAGGAGGAAAAGGGGCAGGCCAGCCGGCCTAAGGGTGTTGAGCCGGCCGGCCTACTGCCTGTAGGCCTCCACTTCTTCGGATTTTTCTTCTGCGAACTCTTTGATGCTTCCCAAGCTTATGTTTTACTGAATTTTGCTCTTGATTCCACTGTTTTGCCGTCGAAATAAATATATACTCAATATATAGGTTGTGGTCAAGGAGGTGTTTCACAAAAAGATGTTTTTGGTTAGGGGTGGATATCCAGCGAGGTTTGCGATGTTCCCGGTATAGAAACTCACAATGCATGGATAGAATGGCTAGCAAAAGAGAGGTACGCAAAAATGCGGAAAGGTCGGCTTCTTAGTCTCGTACCAAAGAAGAAAAATCCTGAATTAATTCATCTTAAAATAATTCTTGCTCTATGGTTTGTTATGATATATCATTTAGGTTTGTAGAAGGGTAGAGCAATTGCAAAAGGTATCATTGACAAGGTTAGTTCAGAATTAAATCCAAATTAAATTTTCCTTGACAAGATTAAGTAAGAGAGCAAGAATAAAAGATATGGGTCTTAATTTATCATAACCTCCACAATTGAATTAACTGGCATTTAATTAATTTTCAGATCATGTTAGAGAGAGCATTAGTTTAATCATGCATAAACCGAGCACAAGAAAGTAGACAAAGCGGCAACGATCATCATATTTTAACATGGCACAAGCTTTCTATCATCATTACTAACCATAACATTAAAGCGTAGGTGATGCATTTATTTATCATGGTGATGAAAGAAAAAAAAACAATTTGCACACATGGTGAAAAATAAATAAAACAGAAAATTGCTACGCACACACAAGCTTGCACACATGCTGAAAATAAATGAAAAGAAATAGAAAATCCAAACCACACGTGCGAGCATTTTATTCATTGTCTTGTCGTCGATCACTCTTCTTGATTGGCTCTTGCATTGTATCCTTGGTCATAATACTGCTGAAATACTCCTCTATTAAATTGTTCCGGTGGTGCCAGGCCTAGAAGTTCCATTTGATATGCGATTCCCGCGGTTCCATCTTCTAGTTGGGTTGTGTGCCTCCGGATGGCGTCTATATCTTCCATGTTTCTTCTTGCATAGGCACCCATGATTCTCATTCCTTGTTCTGGTTGAGGGAGGTCAAAATATTGTGCTCCAAATGACGGCTCGGGCATCTCTCCTTGATATGACGAGGGTGGGTAGCCGTAGTTGCTAAATGGTGGGGGAGCCGCCGCAGCATGCCCCCATGCTTGTTCTTGGCTTCCTTCCCATTGACTCATCCATCCTTGCGGGTATCCTTGTCCACTTGATGCACCTTGAAATTCATTCCTCCAATAAGCGGAACTTGGCGGTGGAAGGTTTACTTCCAAATCTTCTTGTTGTGTCGATGCCGATGTTCCTTCAATTAACCTTCCTCTTTTTGATTTCTTCACCTTTTTTCCAATATTTTCAACTCGCCAATCAGTCTTCCCTCTTGCAAATAATTTCAGCCTTTGATCAGGGAGGGAAATATCCGTCTCAGAAATAGTGAATCTCTTCTTTTCATCCCCTCCGATATAATGGCATTGCCTCAAATGTTCAATCCCAATATCTCTTCCCGGGACATAAAATTTTTGGATCACTCATAACCTCGGATTCATGGCTCGGGCTATCATTGTGAGATAACATCCCGAACCAATTCTCCCGTGCCGGATGATGCTTCACAAAGCCACCTTTTAACCATGATGTAGGTTGGATCAATTACTTGCTTCTTCACCTATGCAGCATACATCCAATTTAATTCTTGGTCACATTACTTATATTTTTCCTTTGGCGGTTGACATATTTTGCTATTTTTGTCCAAAATTCATCAAGCTCTCCATCTTCAACTTGCACCATTTCATATGCATTACTTTTGAATCCGAGCAAGCTTCCTATTTCTCCATAGGTGATTACTTTCTCTTCATTCTTGAGCCGAAATTTCAGACATGGAACTTCTTCATCATCCACCACTTCCGTTGATTTTTCTAATGTCGTGAACATCTCAAGAGCCACTTCTTCTTGCATATCAACCGTGACACCGTCGGAAAATAACTTCCAACCGATGTTCTCCAAGAGCTCATAGATGTCATGATGAAATCCTAGTTTCACCAATGCTTCATCATCAAAATCATAATTTGCTCGCAGTCTTCCCTTCATGAACTTGAGCCTTTCTTCTTCTTCCTTCGACAAGATAATAAACCCATATTCTGAATTCTTGGGCTTGTATGGCGGTGGTGCGGATGACCTTGTCAAACGCCATGGAGGAGGTGGCATCCCTTCGATGAATCGCATGGAGGAGCTTCTCGGGTCTCTCATCCCACCAAGGAGCAGCATGTCGCTCCTCGGTGCGGGGTTGTCTTCCTCCATGCTCCGCGGAGACTCGGAGACCGAGTGCCTCCACGAAGAACTTGCCGATGCGTCGGATGTTGATGAACGCGTCCTTCTCCTCCCGGCGATGAACTTCATGAGGCCACTCATGGTGACTCCTTGCTGCACACACTCAAAAACAAACACACCGGGGGTTTCTTGCCGGCGGGAGAACAATATATCGAAGATTGGAACAAACTAGGAATTGTGGTGAATTTTCTGAGATTTTTGGAGTAGATTTTGGTGGACGAATTTTTCAGGGCTCTAACTGATGTTTCTGAGCAAAGAACTTGAAGAATATAAGCAAGGAATTGAATGAGAAGTGCACCTGTCAAAGGGGAGCACCAGAGCTCTTAAAAAGGGGCCAGGCCGGCCGGCCTAGGATGTTTTTGGTTCTTCTCCATTTCAATTTTCTCTGGTGGCTTCCTAGTGCAATTATTTGCTTCTGTCCAGTACATCTTGCAAGCTTTGCACCGTCCAAATCCCGTGAACCACACCTTCTTTGCCTTTGATGTCCACTTGCAACATTATTTCTCCACTTTGTGTCATTCACCTTGTCCCATGCTTCATCATTCATCACATGGTGCTATCTTTGCTGGAAATCACATGTCCTTCCATGCATGGCTGCTCCCTCCTTTGAATTATTTGCATGTGGTGGTAGGTAGAGAGCACAACTCTTTCCCGTGAACTCACTTTGATCAATGGATGTTAATCAAGCACATAAACCCTTTCCAAATCATGCTTAGATGTTTAATCCTCCTCTAACTTTGAAATTTCAGAATTGACTCAAAGCATGCAATGAGTTTAAATGATAATTAGAGGGGAATTGAAACATCTTTACATTTGTTAGTCGAAAAATATTTCCTGACTACATTAATTTTGGTTGCACCGGAACCGTTCACTTTCATGAATTGATAGCGAACAATCTCGAATTCAACCGTGGGTCTTGGGTTTAGGTTCTAATTTTTGCCAAAATGAGAGAGAGAATAATTAAGGTTAGGAAAATTCTATCCTATGGTAATGAAACTGAAAATTCTCTCTATATTTGTGCAAACCTACTCATCAAGAATTTAAGTAATATAAACATAGCGCGGCTCTACTCATGTGTTTTATCTCAACTTGGTCCGGCCGTCATGGACAGGACGGTCGCCAAAAATAGGTATGGAATTTTGGATGTAGCTTTCTCAAGAAGAGGCAAATAAATCATAGGATGGCTCATGTCATTGGTTTAAAATAAGAAACATCATTGAAATGACCGAGCGAATAAAATCCAAATCGAATTGTTCGACCGAACGACCAATTGTTTAAAAGTGTATCATGTTCTTGCGTAGCAAAATTCTCGACTCACTTACCTAAACTTTTCGTGGGTTGTCCTCCCGGTAGCTTATTCTTAACTCGACGAACGGGTTGCACTCCCGGCAGCTTTATTCTTGACTCGACGAACGGGTTGCCTCCCGCAAAGCGCTTCGTTTATAGTCTATAGCTAGACTTTCTTCTTCTTCACTTCGGACCAACGCTCGGTGATGGCGCTGCAGTCTTGGGTACCCACTTCCGCACAATCCTTGGTGCGGGTTTGTCTTCTACGTTAGTCGTCTTTTTGGTCTTCACAGGCGGGCTTTTAGCTTTCTTCTTGACGGGTGCAACGATCTTGTTTGTCGCAATGGACGCGACGACTTCTATCTCCTTCTTCGCTTCCTTCTTGTTCGGCTCCTCTTCTTTCTTTGGCTTCTCCTTTGTGACACGGCGGTGCGGCGGAACATATTTGACATTGATCATGTTGCATACCTCGAGGCGTGGACGAAACTTGAATTCGCTTGTGGTGCCATTGATGTCGAACTTTATCTCCCCCTTGCCAACGTCGATGTTCGCCCTTGCGGTCTTGAGGAAAGGCCTCCCAAGTATGAGAGGCGCCTTGCTCCCTTCTCCCATATCGAGAATCACAAAGTCAACGGGGACTAAGTGTTCTCCAATCTTCACGGGCACGTCTTCGGCGATTCCCAAAGGATAGCGAACGTAATTGTCCGCTAACTCTAAGCACATTGCGGTGGGCTCTGGCTCCGGTAAGCGTAGCTTCTCGAACACATTCTTGGGCATGACGCTCAAACTTGCACCGAGATCACAAAGTCCTCTTTCGAACATAAGAGATCCAATGGAACACGGGATGGTAGGACATCCGGGGTCCCTCTTCTTTTCAGGAGCTTCATTAGCGATTGCCGCGCTACATTCCTCGGTTAGCTTGACAGTGCTTGGCGGAATCTCGTGCTTGTTTCCCATGATGTCTTTGAAGTAGCGAGAATACGTCGGAACTTGTAGAGCATCAAAGAGCGGCATATTGATGCTCAACTTGCGTACCATGTCAACAAATTTGTTGAATTGCTCATCTTCATGTTTACCTTTGTGGTATCGTGGCCTTGGCGGTAGAATCTTGGTGTCTATATCATCTAGCTCAAACTCTGGCTCTTCGGTGACTATCTCTGGCATAGGAGTAGGTGCTTTCTCCTTGATGATGGTCTCCACTGCAACTCTTGGCTTAGGCTTCCTTGCTCCCGCCGCATGTTCGGGTTCTTCAGTCTCCTTTCCTGAGCGAGTTTGAATTGCCTTAGCCATCTCCGGACTTTGAGGTTGCCCGGGCAATTTTCCTTCGTTGCTAGATAGGCGTCCGACGAGCTGGGCTACTTGTGTTTCTAGCATCTTCATCATGTTGAGTACTTGAAGGTAGCTCCCGACTTCCGTCACCTTGCCATCAATGTTCTCCAAGATCTTGTCCATAGCCTTGAACTTGGTGACGGTGTCCTTGTTGATCTTGCCTTGCTCCTCCATGAACTCCTTCAACTGTATACGAAGAGGCACCGAGTTTTGAATGGAAGTGCTTGCATTAAATTGGGGTCTACCTTGCCCGTAGCGGAAGTTGGTTGGCGGAATCCATTCTCCCTTCTTCATGTAGTCGAGCATCTTGGCTTCCTCCGGGCAATTCTTTTGGACATGGCCGTACTCTCCACATTCTTCACATGTAGACCTTACTTCGGCTGCCTTTAAATCGATAGCTTGGGCTTCTCTCTTTTCCACTTCCATCTTCTCCAACCTTCTCATGAGCGAGTCGATCTTCCCTTCTAGCACTTCTTCACGTTCCACTTGTAATACACTCTTTGCGGCGCCCACGGCTTGTAGTGGTTGTAGGCATCCCAATGATGCCCATGCGTCGTTGTCCGCCACCTTCTTGAATAGCTTGCAAACTTGAGTAGGCGTGAGCTCAATGATAGAACCTCCGGCCGATGCGTCAATGATCCCCCTTGATGCAGTAGTGAGGCCTTGATAGAACTTCTGGACCACATCCTCCCTTGAAAACTTGTGATGAGGTACGGCGCGGATGTAGTCATTGAAGCGCTCATAGGCTTCCGCAATAGTCTCCGTCGGGTTTGCGCGAATGTTGCAATCTTGTTGCGCAGAATCTGGGTCTTGCCTGGCGAGTAGAACTCCGTCATGAATTCTTTCATCAAGGACTCCCAATTTTGCACCGTGCGCGGTGGTAGAGAATGAAACCATTGTAGCGCTCTCCCAAGTATAGAGAACGGAAAGAGCCTCGCTCTTATTTGATCTTGAGTCATCCCTTGCATGTCGAAGGTGCGGCATAGTTGGAGGAACGCTTGAAGGTGTAGATTAGCGTCTTCTTTTCCAGTGAAGGGCGAGCTTTGCACCATCCTTATGATTGAAGTCTTGATCTCGAACGGAACTCCGATGTTGTCGAGATTTTGGATCGGCAAGTCCCGAACGTCCGGAGTGCATAGCTCTCCGATCGTACGCTCCGGCTCCGGTAGCGCCATCCCTTGGTGAAGTGGCGCCTCCTTTGGACTTGTTGGTGGAGTTGCTTGAGGTGAAGACGATGAATCGTCGACTTCAACTTTTGGATCTACTAGTTCCGGCTTCCTTGATTGTGCTTCTTGTCTCCTTTGCCTGTAAATTTTTTCTAGATCATCCACAAAATTTTCGGGTTTGTTGGAGAGGCTCCCGTCCATCTCCTGTTTGGGGTTAGTGAAAAAGAAAAATATATACGAGATCTAAAAGATGAATATATACAAGATCTAAAACATAAAAGAAAAATAAATCAAAATAAAGAAAACTCTAGATTAGATTGATTTTCGTGGAATAGATCCGTTTTTTTAGTTAGCTCAGAAAAATAAGAGATCTAAAAAGGTCAAAAAGAAAAATCAAGAAAAAGAAATATTTACAAATGCAAGTAAGATTGGATCTTAAATCGATGGTTCCCCGGCAACGGCGCCAGAAAAGCTTGTTGACGCTCCTTAGCGCTCCCCGGCAATTGGTGTACAACTTCTTCTTGAAAGTTGCAAAGGCAAGGGCCATCTTTCTCAAGGCACATTTCTACACAAGTTCTTGGTCAACTCCTTCAGAAAGAGTGAACATATCCTTGAGTTCTGCCCATAGCATTTCCTTTTGATGTGCAGGCACGGCGTGTTGCTGTTCTTCGGGTTTGGTCGTTTTCCATAGTCTTGTGGTGATCGGAATTCTTGCCCGAACAATAACCCCACATTGGTTGACAAATTTTGTGCTAGCATCCTCTGGAGCACTTGGACAGCCCTCTGCGTCCACTTCTGTGACGACCTGTCATCCCTCCATTTTCTTGGTTGGCCGGCGTCTCCCTTTTGACTGGTGTTGACGCTCCTTAGCGCCCCCGTTTTATATACCGCAAGCGCACGGTTTCGTGTAACTTTTCCCTCAGAGTATTCCCCTAAGGTTTATCAATCCACGGAACCAAAGAGACAAGAAACAATCTACTAGCATAGAGATTCCTTTGTGTTGCGATGGTTAAAACGAATCTAATCTACTAAAAACAACAAACACCGAAGGTAGCAAGAGAAAGTTAGAGATAACCAATCTAGATCACCTAGATCATGCATATGTTGTAATTCCAGCTAGATGAAGTGAAGTAAGGTAGATGTGAATCTCAATGAAAACCATCTTTAATCCCAAAATCTCCAATCCGATCCCTCGATACTCCGCCTACTCTGTGGAGACGGCCTGTCACGACGCCCCCCTTTTGAACGAAATACCCTGAAGCAAGTCGCCATGAACCTCTAGCCACCATGACTACAAGATCATGCTAAGCGATCTATCTCGATAATAGATCTAGGATGAAGCAAACCCAAAGAAAAGAACGAAATCGAAAGAGAGAACATGGTCGCTAAACATTCGGAATCACAAATAACTTCACCATGAATGATTGTACATCACAAGATCACAACCGGGGCCCTACCTTGATCTTGATGATCCTAGCTCCAGAACTCCGACGTGGTCTTCCTTGCAAGGTTTCCACGTCGGCTAGAGCGAACCCTAGACAACTAGCATGACCCTCGGCTCTCCGAGAGGTGTCCCTCTATCTTCTCTGCTCCTTGGCGTCGTCTCCCGAATTGATCTCCGCGTGAACCTTGGGGAGGTGTCTTTAAATAGCCTCAGGGAACCCTAGGTCAAAGGGGAGGTCGAACCGACCTAAAAAAGGGCTGGGCCGGCCGGCCCAATGGGCCTAGGCCGGCCGGCCGGCCTGGCTCTTTCCTTCGCCGTCTCGTGTTCATCTTTCTCCCCATGTCTCCTGGAATCTTCTAGAGTTTATGTCTTTCACGATTGCACCCCATTAGACGTCGTTATCTTCGAGATTTCTTCGAGGAAAAGGTTAGGATGGAAAATTCTTCCTTAATTATCTCTTTGCTTTGCTTAGCCCCGAAGTATCTCGATCTTATCTTGTGGGCTTTGTCCTTTGGGCTTCATTGGAGGGTGGATGTGCATGAACGGGCCTCTAATCATCATGGCCTTCGATCCTTTGTTCGGGCTTTGGCCTTCGTCTTTCTTCGTGTCATCACGTGATCGTGGGCCTCGCCATTTCATGCTCCAAAATTGGTCAAAAACCTGCAAAAACGAAGTACCTCCAAAATATATGTGCAAACGCGAAAACGACCAATAATTGGGCCGAGGTTAGGATGGTTAGTGATTCTGATATTAAATTTATGCCATTATCAAAGTTAAACAGGGGATAAAATGGATACTTAAGGAGCGCCAACAACTGGCTCAATGGAGTCAATGCGGAGGTCGACTAAATTATAGAAAAGATATGTTAATCGCAAAACTAATCTACCGAAGTCACCATGCATATAGTTTTAAGATTCGTACTGGAACATGCTGCTGTTGATTGGGCGGCGGCGCAAAGTCATCATCTTCTTCATCGGCATCTCCAGATATATTCTGGAATGAATCAGCTGTCCGAGCATCTTCTTCAGCGATTGGCTGGGTGGTGTTGGCCCTCATATCTTCATTTATTGCGTCCAACATGTATTGTCCGGCGGCCTGCTCATCACCGAAGGGGTCCATCCTTAACTGAAACCGTAAAAATGTGTTAGAGTATGTGTCCATCCTTAAATGAAGCAGGAGAATTCAATTCTTTGAACGAATATGCGTGTTTGAGAGAGAGTGTGTGTGTGTATGTTAGAGGGACAGAGAAAGAGAGAGAGAGAGAGAGAGTTAGTGAGTGTGTGTGTGTGAGTCAGTGTGTGTGTGTGTGTGTCTCGAGGGTTGATACTTTATACAATTGTGTTAGAGTGTGTTAGAGAGAGTGTGTGTGTGTGTGTGTTAGAGTGTATTAGACAGTGTGTGTGTGTGTGTTAGAGGGAGAGAGAGAGAGAGAGTGTGTGTGTGTGTGTGAGTGTGTGTGTGTGTGTGTGAGTGAGTGAGTGAGTGTGTACAAGTGTGAGTGAGTGAGTGAGTGTGAGTGAGTGTGTACAAGTGTGAGTGAGTGTGTGTGTGTGTGTGTGTTAGTAAGTGAGTGAGCTAGAGACCGAGCGTGTGTTTGCGTGTTAGCGCGAGTTTGCGAGCTCGATCTTACAACGGAGCTAGAACTGTTCTACGCGTTACCACAATCGCGAGGACATAAAGAACACCTAAAACAGAGCTAGAACGCGAAAACTAGGCTAAAAACAAGATCTAGGGGCTTAACTGTAAGAAAAACAGAGTTTCTGGGGGTTTTCTGCAAAAACCGAGGGCCTAAACATAATTAACGGTTAGATACAGGGGCTAGCGCACAAAAACAGCAGGTCTAGACCGCGGGTTCTAAAAGAGAAAAGCGCAGGGGCCTAAGTGCTAAAAACAGGGTCAAACTGGAATTATTTTTGAACTAACCAGGACGGCGGGTTGATTTCTAAAAAGCTCAGGGTCTCTTTAGCAAAACTGCCAGGCTGAAGGGGTACGCGTGGATCTTGGCCGTCGGATCC
Organism: Panicum virgatum; assembly: GCF_016808335.1. Taxonomy (NCBI): domain Eukaryota; kingdom Viridiplantae; phylum Streptophyta; class Magnoliopsida; order Poales; family Poaceae; genus Panicum; species Panicum virgatum. The sequence continues at coordinate 46,561,766 of NC_053147.1, read as the reverse complement.
AGATCTGGTGGCTCAGATCAAAGGGGTACGCGCTTCTAATCTTACGCGTCTACTCGGGATCGGACGACAGGGAAACATCCCGCGCGCGGGGCGGCGGTGCTGGGTCACCGGAGCTCTGCTCCGCGGCGGCGTTGCGCGGGGGCTCAGCGGACTTGGCCTAATCTGGTGCTCCGGGGCTCGATTTAACTCAGTTTTGAGTCTAGGAGGGTCATCACGCCATGCGTGATCCACCTAAGGCGTTAGCGAGGCACGGCGGGGCTCTAGGCTGCGTGCACAAGGGCGATGGCGGCTCTGCGTGGGGGAGCTCGCCGGCGTGCGCGCGTTCACGCTGCGCCGGGCTCACTCAGGGGTGCAAAAACGTGCCTAAGGCATCTGTGTAGCACGGGGAAGCCCGTGCGTGACTCGTGCGGGCTGTGCGGGGTTGCAGAGAGCTCGCCATGGTGAGTTCACGGTGGCCTGTGGAAGCGGATCCGTGGGCGCAGGCAGTCAGTGGTGAGGTCGAGCGGCGGTGCCACTGCTCCGGTGACGGGCTCGGGCGGAGAGTGTGCCGGGGAGGTTTGCCTCGACCTGGTGAAGCTCTTTGGGGGGTCGTCTTGCACAGATTCGGTGCGGATGAAGGAGTTCACCGCACGGGTCTCGAAGGCGGCATTCGCGGCGGCGGCGAGCGGCGTTCCCAGCGAGCTCCGAGCGACCTGCATGGGGAAAAGGGGAAAAGCGGTTTGTGAGCTAGAGGGAGGGAAGGCGAAGCTTGATAGGGGGTTGTCGTGTTCTGGGGTGACCGGGGATGGGTGCTCCGCGGCGGGGTAGTGCTCGGTGGTGGCAACGGCGATGGCGGGCGACGTTCCAGGGCGCAGGGAGGATAGTGGGGTCTCGGATTGGGGTGGAATGGAGAGGAGAGGGTGTGTACCTGTCGAGACGGCCGGGGAGAGCCGGACCGAGGTGGCGGCGCGAAGGGGAGGGGGCGCCGGTGTCGAAGCGGAGGCGGAGGCGGAGGCGGCGGCAGCGCACCAAGAAGGGTCGGGCGGGGGTGGCCAGGCGTCCAGGCGGCGGCGTCGCGGCGGAGAGAGGTCCAGGCGTCGAGGCAGCGGCGGTGGACAACCGGGCGGCGGCGGAGGACGATCGTCAGAGGTGGCGACGGCGGACGATCGGGCATTGAGAGGGCCGGCAGTGGAAGGAACAAGTGAGGAAGAAGGAAACAGGGCAGAAACTTATATATCCCAAAGGCCTTAGGTACCGGTTGGTAAGTCCAACCGGTGCCTAATAGGGCCTAAGGCACCGGTTTGTAACTCAACCGGTACCTAAGGTAAACCATAGACACCGGGTGATAAGTCCACCCGGTACCTTAAGCCTACAACGGGCGGGAATTGAAAAGTACCTAAGGCACCGGTTAGAAACAAAAAACCGGTGCCTAAGGCTTCTGACATTTTTGTACTTTAAGCCTTTTGCCGCCAGTGAGATCGATAACACCGTGTAACGCAGTGGCAACCCTAACTATTCTAATCGCCGAGGCCCGGGTTCGACTCCCGCGCGCCCGTTTTTTTCGCTTTGGTACCGGTTCAAAATCAAATAATTGAATAGTAAATCATTTAATTGCATAATAAATCATTTTAATTGCATTATAAATCGGATAATTGCGTAATAAATCATTTAAATGCCTAATATATCTAATAATTGCATAATAAATTATTTAAATGCACAATAAATCATTAAAGTGTATAATAAATCATTAAAGTGCATAATAAATCATTAATGTGCCTAATAAATCGGGTAATTGCATAATAAATCATTAAAGTGCATAATAAATCGGGTAAATGCATAATAAATCATTAAAGTGTATAATAAATCGGGTAATTGCATAATAAATCATTAAAGTGCATAATAAATTGGGTAAATGCATAATAAATCATTAAAGTGCCTAATAAATTTTATAATTGCATAATAAATCATTTAAATGCAAATTAAATCTGATTATTGACTAATAAATTAGGTCATTGCATAATAAATCTGATAATGTTCACGGAAAATATTACAACACATAATCATTCAACTAAGGGAATATTAACGATGGTTTGCTTTACAATCGTCCCTTCATTATGATCATGACATGCGTACGGAGCCTCCTCTTCGGCTAAAAGAATACTTGTGTCAACCTCCACTGCGAACGAAGTCATATCTTCAACCGTATTGTATTCTTCTTCATCTGTGACATCGTCGACTCCCACAATTTTTCTTTTTCCTGCCAGAACAATATGGCGCTTTGCCTCATCTCCGGCACCTACAAAACTTGATTTATTCCTGGACTTGTCCTTTCTCGGTTTGCTAGACATGTCCTGCACATAGAAAACTTGATTGACATCTTTAGCTAGGACGAATGGTTCGTCTCGATAGCCAAGCTCTTTGAGGTCTACCGTTGTCATTCCGTACTCGTCGATATCGACACCTTTTCCTGTGAGTTTAACCCATTGACAACGAAATAGAGGTATCTTCAACGGCCCATAGTCGAGTTCCTAGATCTCTTCAATGTAACCAAAATATGAGTTCGTTTGGCCACTAGAGTCAGTGGCATCTATACGGACACCACTATTTTTATTGGTGCTCTTGTTATCTTGGGCTCTTGTATAAAATGTGTAACCATTAATTTCATATCCTTGGTACATCAGGATTGAATTTGCCGGACCCCTGGCCAGCCAAGCTAGCTGCTCAAGAATTTGATCGTTGGCCATGACTCCCTTCTGCAACCAGGTGGTGAATGTATCGTTATGATGTTTTGTAATCCATGTCTCAGACTTCAAAGGGTATATGCTTCGCACAATTTGCATGTGCTCCTCCATGTATGGAGCCACCAAGGCTGATTGTTGCAGAACTGTGAGATGTGATTTGCTCAACGTGGCATGCTCTGTGGCATTTACTGATTTTCTTCCAAGTGTGCCCTTTCCAATCAGCCGCCCCTCATGACGTGATACTGGAATCCCAATTGGGTAGAGTTCTTCCACATAGTCAACACAAAATTCAATGACCTCCTCTGTGACGTAACCCTTCCCAATGCTTCCTTCTGGACGAGCCCGATTACGAACGTATTTCTTTAGGACTACAAAGTATTGTTCAAAAGGGAACATATTATGAAGGAAAACAGGACCGAGAATACCAATCTCTTTGACCAGGTGAACTAGAAGATGCGTCATAATATTGAAGAATGATGGAGGAAATATCATTTCAAGACTGACTAAACTTTGGACAACATCCTCTTGTAGCCTGCTTAAACTCGATGGATCGATTTTCTTCTGAGAAATTGTGTTGAGAAATGCGCATAGCTTTATGATTGTTGCTCGAATATTAGCTGGTAGAATACCTCTAAGTGCAACTGGAATCAATTGCGTCAGCAACACGTGACAGTCATGGGACTTTACGTGTGCGAATTTCTTCTCTTTCAAGTTCAGTAGCCTCTTTATATTCGAAGAGTAGCCTGATGGGACCTTGATACTGTTCAAACAGTCGAACATACTTTGATTCTCTTCCTTACTAAGAGTGTAGCACGCAGGACCTAGATAATGATGTCCTTTATCTCTTTTTCTGGATGTAGGGTGGCCCGTTGTTTCATACGTTGAAGATCTTGCCGCGCTTCCAATGTATTCTTTGGCTTACCGTAGACACCAAGGAAGCCTAGAAGGTTCACACAAAGATTTTTTGTTAGGTGCATCACATCAATTGCGTGGCGGACGTCTAAGACTTCCCAATAAGGTAACTTAGTGCTGACCCATATACACGATCTTCCTATAGTGCTTGAGGTACATGCTGTCGGTTTCTTCTAAACAATGGGTGCATGCCCTATAACCCTTTTTGGATTGTCTGGAGAGGTTACTTAGTGCTGGCCAATCGTTGGTGGTTACGAAAAGCAATGCACGCAGGTTAAAATGATCCTCGGCGTGCGCATCCCACATACGAACACCCTCATCTTTCCACAACAATAGAAGATCCTCAATCAGTGGTTTCAGATACACATCTATATCGTTACCGTGTTGCTTCGGGCCGGGGATAAGCACCGGCATCATAATGAATTTCTGCATCATACACAACCAGGGAGAAAGGTTGTATATACAGAGTGTCACAGGCCATGTACTATGGCCACTGCTTTGCTCACCGAAAGGATTCATGCCATCCGTACTTAAGCCGAACATTATATTCCTCGTATCATTTGCAAATGTTGGGAATGTTCTGTCCACTTTTCTCCACTGCGACCCATCAGCGGGCTGTCTCAACATATTGTCTTGCTTACGTTCTTCTTTGTGCCATCGCATCAATTTAGCATTCGTTTTGTTCATGAACAAACGTTTCAGACGTGGTATTAGAGGAAAATACCACATCACCTTGGCAGGCACCCTCTTCTTGACACGCATCCCCTCAACGTTGCCTGGATCATCTCGAGGGATCTTATACCGGCATGCGTTGCATACAGGGCATGAATCCAAATTTTCAAACTCACCTCGATATAGGATGCAATCATTAGGACAAGCATGTATCTTCTGTGCCTCTAATCCTAAAGGACAAACAATTTTTTTGCCTCGTATGTTGTCTCCAGCAAGGTGTTATCCTCAGGGAGTAAGTTTTTTATAAGTTTCAGCAACTCCTCGAATCTTTTGTCAGACAAACCATTTGATGCCTTCCATTGCAATAATTCCAATGTGGTACCCAACTTCTTTTGGTCTTGTATGCAATCAGGGTACAACAATGTTCTGTAGTCCTCCAACATATGCTTCAGATCTCTCGATTCCTTTTCTGTTTCGCAATCTTCCTCAGCTTCGCGCAGCATCTGACCAAGATCATCTTCTACAACGTATGCTTCAGTATTTTCTTCAGGCTCACCCATTGCAGTGTCATTGAAAAAGGAATTATAATTGGCTGCAAAGTCAGGAATCATGTCCTCTTCTTCTACATTATTATTCAGCACAATTCCTCTTTCGCCATGCTTGGTCCAAACATAGTAGTTCGGCATGAAACCACTATTGAACAAGTGACTATGGATGGTTCTTGATGATGAGTAATCCTTCTCATTCTTACAAAATTTGCATGGATAACGAATGAAACCGCCATACTTGTGTTTCTCGGCCGCTTTTATGAATTCATGCACGCCATCCATGAACTCCTTTGAACGCCGGTCGGCCATGTACATCCATTGCCGACTCATCTGGGTCCACAATACATTTATATACATCATTATACTGTACAAATAGTTCATTCATACTACCAATTTATAACAATATATTTATATAATTGATAATGCATATAACTATAATAAATAGATAATATTCACTTATCAAATAAATTGAAAAAACATATAAATACAATAATTTGATAGTATTCAAATATCAAATAAATTGATAACGTATATAACTACAATAAGATGCTACAAATAAAAATAATTATCACATATATAAACTAAATCAAATAATAACTGTTTCTAAAAATTAATTGCTAAGTTATAAAGAAAAATAACAAACCTTTTTTTCAAAAAAAAAGCAAAATTCGTCTCCCCTCACCCCACTCAGCTGCCATGAACAGTGAGTTCACGACAGCTTGAGAGGGGGAGGGGCTGAGGTATTTATAGGCTCGGGCCAAAGGCACCTGTTGATTTCAATGACCCGGTGCTAAAATTAATTCAATAGCACCGGGTCAAGGCACCAACCGGTGCCTTAGGCCCGAGCTCCTGGCAGCTGCCACGTTTCATTACCATAGGAACCGGTTATTCTTATAAACTGGTGCCTTTAGCACAGTCTTTATTTGGTACCGGGTGGTGGTTCAGACCGGTTACTATGGTGACGCATTAGAACCGGTTGGAACCACCACCCGGTGCCAATTGCCCTCCACAAGGTCGGTCGATGGCCAAAGGTACCAGCTGCTGTTGCAGCCGATATCGATAGCAACAGCAGCTGGTACTTTTGGCCAGGACTGATGGCCCGTTTTCTGGTAGTGAAAAATAATATAGAAAACATTAAAAGCTTAAGGTTTGAATGAGCGCCTAGAGTGGGATCCACTCCTCTAGGAAGTTCTGCATCGAGACTGGGGTGGTCACCCCTTGGTAACAAGACCATATAAATCTCAGACATCACACAGCCGAAGAAAATGTGGCTCACATTTTTTGGACACCACAGAAGATGCATCTATGACAGGGCCGGCTCTAGGATTCTAGTGCTCCCGAGCGAACCGGACTTTAGAGTCCCTTTCGGCTAACTAATTTTTTAACATGATAAATGAGATAATAATACTAATGACATATATATTTTTTTCTTGAAGACCAATGTCTCTAATACAAACTAAAGAGTGGAAAATAAAAAGAGTTTGGTTACCTCAAATAAAAGCTAAACACTATGACCCCATCAACAATAATATGTAAATCTATATTGCTGGAAGAAAGAAAGAGCATCCGGCGCTCGTGTTCCTTTGCTTGCCGCGTGGCATACTGGTGACCAATCACGCCGTTGGGCGCTGCCTCTCTAGCATTTTTTTTTGAGCTTGCCTCTCTAGCATTGTGGCCGCGCGTGCAATATGGGTGCGCGTGACGCTGGAAGGTTGGCGCGATGGGAAATAGCATCGGCCTTGCGTATGGAACGAATCGGACGTTGCTCGATCGCCGCCGCTTCGCATAGCATGCGCCAACGGATCGTCGTCCTTCGGTGTCCCTCGCATCGGCCTACTAGATCATCTCCAGTATATTGCTTATCTCTCATATTTTATATATTTTCTCTCCATCATTAATAATATTTTTTTACATTTTTGTAGCAAGTGCTGTAACATATTACTCAAATGATAGGGTGGAGGGAGAAACCCCTACATTTGCAAGATGAAGTTGTGTTTTAGCGATTGCTAAAATTTTTTGGCATTAGCGATAGAATTGGTAGTCTGCTGGAGCACATTCCCTTACCAAAAGAATAAATTTTTGGTATTAAGAAGAGGGATAGGTAATCCGCTGGAGGTACTTAACGGGTTAAAACCCACCCACCCCAATACTTACTGAGATCTAATAGCAACTCACCCCAACTCAAAAGCTCAACTAATAACTCACCCCGCTTCGTCCCATATGATGCTTAAATCCATGGGTATACGCTCTTGACATGGGACCCAAGTGTTTATCTACCGACACTACTGTGCATAGAGTAGCTGCTATATAGTTTGCATTATCTCCAACAAATTTTAGTCAATTTTGATAAAATTTTATAATGTGAACGGAAAGTTCTATTTCCAAAGTCCGGCTCTTGACGTGGTACACACGTAAAGTTCTAGCCACACTGCTTTGCAGAGAGTAGCTGCCGAGTTGCCAACTTGAGTCATCTACAACAAATTTCAGTTAATTTTAATAAAATTTTATAATGTGAGCGTGAGGTTCTATTTTCAAGGTTCGGCTCTCGATGTGGGGCCCACATATAGTTCTAGCCATACTACTTTGCAGAGAGTAGGTACCGATCATACTGAGTTATCTTTAACAAATTTCAATCAATTTTGATGAAATTTTATAATGTGAACATGAGGTTTTATTTTCAGAGTCCGCCTCTTAATATGGGCCCACATGTATATCTAACCACACTGCTTTACACAAAATAGTTACCAGTCATACCGAGTCATCTCCAATAAATTTTAGTTAATTTTGATAAAATTTTATATTTGAACACGTGGGTTTTAATTTCAGAGTCCGACTTTCAAAGCAGAACAACCCGCATTTCAACCCATTTCATTTGCACAAAGTATCCATTTCAACCTATCCCAATTCGTTCCAACCACATTTACATAGAACCCTCTCCGCTCCGCCTCATGCATGAAGCTATGGTCAGTGAAACTTTATTCATCTCTGCCTTCTGCCAGCAAGCTATTATTAATTAATAGTTTGATTTTTAGTAGCTATGGTGAACTTAAACTGTTTTACATAGATTTTTGATAAAGTGAAAGATGTCCTTTGCATTAGGCAGAAACTCTTTGAAGTAAGCCTTCAATAGTGTTCCAATCACAAAGAAAGCTGTTGGTATGCTAAAATCTCTTGCTTTTCTATAGAGATGCTACTGTTTTATGTGTTGTATTATATTTTGTATCTGTGCAATGCTGTTATCATTGAGCTTTGCAAATCCTATGACTCCTTACTCAGAGGCATATCAAGTCAATTTGAATAACCGGTTATTATTAAGCCATGTTTATAGTTATATAAACTGTGATGATACATTGATACCTTTCCTCATTATTGCATATCTGCCTAGTCCATTAAAAACAACTTAAATACCACCATTAAAGTGTAATGGCTACACCATTTCTGACAACACATATCATCCATGCCTTCTCTATGGGCGCAGCATTAGTGCGCCAACCATCCTAGTATTTCAATCCGTCACAAAAAAAGCTCTTTCGTGCATTCCTTGATGCAAAATCATTAAGAATTGTATCTAGATCAATGTTGTTTAATATATATTTCTCAATGTTGCACATAGCCAAGCCATTCAATCTTTCTCGTAACATAGTTATCATCAAAAAAAAATTCAGTAGTTTCAATTTTGAGAAATGTCTTTCAGTTGAGGCTACAGTCACATGTACAATTAAGAGGAGGATCCCATATGCAATAAAGACATTTAGATAGCAATATACAATTGTAACAAAATGAAAAATCTCTAGGGATAATATAAAATCATCTGGATAACACTACTACAAATACTAATTAATAGCAACCTTTTTTTGGAGCTTTGAGGCGGGCACAAAAATAACCGCCTCCATTAATGCCCAGCATTAACAGAGGCGATCATTTTCTATTAACTAAGGTGGCTGCAGAAACCGCCTTGCAAAATCGATTAACACAGGCAGTCACCTTTAACGTGACCGCCTCTGTTAATACCACTATTTTCGAAGACGGACACTTTATAGAAAACCGTCTCAGTAAATACAACACAAACCCTAAATATCTGAAGTCCCTTCTCCTCTCTCTCTCTCTACACTCTCACGATGGCAGCCAGCGCCTCTATCCACCGACCGAGCACCTCCACCGGCCGCCTGAGTGCCTCCAACGGCGGCAGATCCGAGAGGCCAAAGGCCGGCGGCGCCACCTCGAACCCCGGCAGCCCCATGTCGATGGCAGCCGACACCTCCACCGGCCAGCCGAGTGCCTCCACTGGCGGATCTGGGGGCCAGCGGCGGATCCGAGGGGGGGCACGGCGGATCCGGCCAGGGGACGACAGCTCCAGGCGGGGGGACGGCGGCTTCGGGCGGGGCGCGGCGGATCCCATGGCGGTGACGGGTGCGACGGCATCGGGGTCGCGGGCGCGGCGGCGGCGACGGTCACGGCGGCAGTGGGGTTCGCAGGCGCGATGGCGGCAGGCGAGGTGGATCCGATCCGCCAACGGTGGCGGCGGCAGCGGGCCACAAGTTTTTAATTTTTTTGGTTTTTTATTAACTGAGACGAGCGCACAACTGCCTCATAAAAGGGTTTATTTACTGTTACCCTTGGTCTGAGCCGATTGCAAAAGGCGCCTCAGTTAATCAATTTTGACCGCCCCATAAAAGATTTGTGTAGTAGTGTGAGATACTCGCTATACTTTTAATTCAAAGAAAAATCATCTAGATCAAAATTAGATGAGTTATCTTGAGAAAAACTTCCGCAAAAGTAGTGCAATGTTTACATAGATCATTATTGTCCAAGGACTTCAAATTATCTGAGTTGAATAGAAAACCAAACACCTTTCCAAATATCTTTAGATGCTCAAATTGACTAATCAATGAAGCAATTGCCGTGTCAACGATGACAATAAAGTAATTTAAATAATTCCAAACTCACAAGTGTATTTCTTTATCATTTGTTTCATCAAATTGTTTCTTCCTTTTACTTTGGCATTTTATAAGAAATTTTGGCTCTATATCCATATCAGATACAATGGCTTTTGCAACCTCAATCTAGATTCAAAGCCTCTGACTCTGTACTTTTGAATAGAGTAAAATGCATCAGAGGTCCACCAACTTGTAAGGATGTGTCATTTAGATCCACGAAACTCCAAAAGTGTATTTCTAGGTCCATCAACTTGTAATTTGTGTCACTTATATCCATAAACTATGAAAGTGTATTTTTAGGTCCATAAACTTGTAATTTGTGTCAATTAGGTCCATAATCTCTGAAAGTGCATTTTAGGATCATGAACTTCATCCATGAGCAATCGTGCGGCTATAGCCCCTTCAAGGTCGCCCTGATATAGATGTTCATGAGTATCTTTCAACCCCTCACCGAGAACTACTCTGGGTTGATCCAAGTCTAATGTAATCATAAGATTTTTCATCACAACACCTTGCACCACCATATTCGTCCACCCACGCCACGGAGGATATAATGTCCCCTACCACGATACACATGTTGTTGAGTCCTTCTACAACCTCATCCATCTTTCAAAAGCAATCATCCCCTACTCTCCACCCATATTACGGGGTTATATTTGGATCTAAGCTCCAGAACTCACCAATGGTAGTCTGAAAGCCCCTTTGAATCCCAATGCATGTCAATAACCTTCAAAATAAGTCATCCCTCCCCCCTCTCCCCTCCCTATGCACTTGATTTGAAATTGGAGCTCAAATTTCACCATTCGAAACTCCAGCAATATGTGGGAACCGTGTAGATTCATGTTGGGGCTATATCAGTGCATGAAGGCTAGGTGGAGGGGTATGGACCTAGGTGACACAAATTACAAGTTTATGGACCTAGGAATGAATTTTCAGATTTCGTGGACCTAAGTGACAAAAATTATAAGTTTATGGACCCAGAAATGCAATTTTGAAGTTGATGGACCTAAGTGACACCCTCCTACAAGTTGATGGACCCCTGGTGCATTTTACTCTTTTGAATATATGAGATGACCCCTGCAATTTGTTTGAGAGAAGCATCCATGCACACAATCTTAGATTGCAACTTTTTGCCACCATGTTTATAGAAAATAAAAAATCATGCTAAATAACCATACCAATTGTAAATTCAAAATTCTCAAGTAGTGTACCAACAAAATCTTGAGCATCACTTATTGCTGATGAGTCATCAGTAGAACATCTTCCACTTTCTGCAAGGTTCTCTTATTTGGGGAGTTTGCAAGGTTCTCTTATTTGGGGAGTTTGGTACTGAATAGGTTGCATGCTTTTTATTCGACTCTCCCAGTGGGTATTAGATAAAGTTTTAACAGCCAATTTCAGAATATTCTCAAGCAAAACCTTCCATCTTTTTAGTAGAATGTGCAAATAATACATATACATTATATAATATCAAAGAATGAAATAGCTTGTCTATAAGATTTCACTGTATCGCAAACAGTGAGATTTAGACTGTGACATGCACATGGCTTGTATAATGCTCTGGGTTAACTTGAAGCAAACGATTACACCTTTTCTCTGCCCCTTCATATTGGAACCATTGTCATAATTTTGACCTCTCTCGTCAGCAACATTCAAATCAAGATCCTCCAATGTAGCTATCAACAATATAAAATGGCCCAACCCTGATGTGTCATCAACCTTTAGGAACCCTAGATAAAACTCCTCTACTCTTGGAATGCGACTTGACATATTGACACAATGCACAATTACGGTCATCTATTCTTCAAGGCTCACATATGGGGTACAATCCAAGATAATATAAAAATACTTAGCATCGTTGACGATCTTCAAGATATACTCCTTCACGACACCAACAAGAAGAGAAATTATGCCTTATGAATATTGTGGCTGAGATAATGATGATGAATTTCATTGTTTTTAATGCACCTAATACGTTCCTGCATCACAAGATTGTTGACGCGAAAATTTCCCACCCGCCAGATGGGGGAAACTAACGTGCTCCACGTATGCTAGGGCCGAAGAAATCTGCTTTGCTCCGAAGTACCGAACCCAAGGGTGCGCGGGGGGTGCGCTAAGCATGCCAGTTAATTTGGCCTATAATTGACAAGAAGAGTAAAGCATTAAATACCGGGCGACCATCATCACCTCAGGCACTGCTGCAAGCGCCCATGCTTGCCTCGCCGACTCCATGCCTCGCCTCACAGCAAGTTGCTGCCGCTTTCCTCCCCTTCCATGTAAACACCACCAACGTCGCCCTCTCTGCTTTCCTCTCCTTCCACATGGGTGCTATCTGCACTATCTGTACGAGGCCGGTGAGCAAAACAGAATGGCGGCGCTAAAATCCTATCGCCGCTAAGGGAATTAGTGCAGCTAAATGCCACAAAAGCGCAAATAGCTGAAATAGTGGAACAAAGTGCCTTTGCTTAGAGGGAGCGACCTTCAAACACTACAGCAGCGCTAAATTGCCACTATAGCCCGCTATTTGCTACATTAGAAATACCCTACTTTATATAGCATTGTCAGAAAGAAAAATATGTTACAGTGGAGTGCTAAGCACGACACCACTGAATATATCTTTTAGACGCGCTATTGTAGGGAGTAATTTGACGTATTGGCCTGAGCTGGTAAGCAGTGTGGTGCTATTTCAATTCACATAACTCAAAGATAAATTTGTGTGGACTACTGTGAATAAAGGTTCTTTCGTAGTTAGCTCACTCTATAAGGATCTGATGTTGGAAGTAAATGTCTTGGACAATTGTGCCTCCTGGAAGCTCAAACTTCCTTTGAAAATTAAAATTTTCTTGTGGTACTTAAAAATGGGAACATATCTGGTGGAAACCACAACTTCGTGAAAATTCGTGCAAACTATGGCAAAAAAGTCGTCTAAATTCACCAAAAAGATCACACATGTAGATGATGCGATGATACACAACCTTGTAAAATATCTTATCCAAACTCGACTTTGTTTTTGAGATATAAAAATAACAATTTTCGAGCCACAAAGATGATTTGTTAGACATTTATTATTTTAATATCTCAGAAACGAAGTTGAGTTTGGATAAAATATTTTACAAAGTTGTGTATCATCGTATCATTTACATGTGTGGTTTTTTGGGTGAATTTAGACGACTTTTTTACCATGGTTTAGACGAGTTTTCACGAAGGTTGCGGTTTGCACCAGATATATTCCCCTTTAAAAAGAGGGGTCATTTTGTTTAAAGATATTCTGATCAAATACGTACCTAGAAGGGCTGTACTAAATGTTGTTTCTGCAGTGCAGAAGAATCTATCCAACACTTGTTTTTTGACTGCCATGTGGCTAGCTTGTGTGGAACATCGTCTCCATAGCTTTTGGTATTCAGACTCCTTCAGGTGTATCTGACATGCTTGGACCTTGGCTATTCGGCTTAGTAGGAATGATGCCATCTTCAAAAACTCCACTTCCAACTCCTCTTTGCAGGTAATTATTTTCAGGGGGACTCAGTTGACCAAGAGTTGGTCAATACTATCTAAAGAGGAAGAGAGGCTCAACGTGATGAAAGGCTGCAAAAGTTTGGAGGTGACTGCAATATAATGGAAGTCTTCAACAATTTCGGCTGGAACATTAGGAGCAGAATCAAGAACTAGTAGTTAGGTTTTTGTCTTTAGTCATGGTCTTGCTCTTTTGTCTCTGCCAGAACTTTATCGTCTAAGGGATAGTGCAGTCTCTGAACTGCCTGCTTGGTACTCTTTGGCTGTGAGCATTCAACCTGTGAATGTTGAGGCTGAAACTATCCATAATCTAAAAGAATAAAAAAATATCCCAAAGTACACCAAGATATGATTCTAAATTATCAATTTCTATTATTCTCAATATAGAAAATAAAAAAATAAGGCACACATGCATGAACTGTGTCATCATGTTGATATGGTATACAGCACTACAGGCTAATATTGATAACCAGTCCCAAAAGGGCTAGCCACAACAGATGGTACAGTGATCATGCCGGCCGCTTCCGACATTGGACCAAGCAAATACAGTCCACCGACAACGAGCTCGCAGACCCCGGGATCTGCACCGTCGTGCTCGAGGCTCACTCCCCATGGGCGGCGGGAAGAAAACAGGAAAGAATCAAGAGAGAGAAGGAGCAGAGGGGGGCTCGGTTGGGAAGAGAAACAGAGGAGGGGAGCAGGGAGGAAGGAGGCGCTGCTAAATTGCTAGGCTGTTGGTTTCCCATTCTTTGAAAAGTTAAATGGCTAACTAAATAGGAATTCGGCAAGTTTGATTTGGATAGTCTGGTGGAGATAGTCTTAGTGAAGAATCTATATTTTTATCTTCGAAACTAGTGCAGAGAAAATGTTCGTATGAACATTCTAATTAGCAGCTGCACCAATGGGTCATGAGATTGGCCAACAGCTCCATATTAATTTTCGTACTGGATGACTAGCGAGGATCCATCGTTAGCAGGCCTCCATGATCAAATATCCTAATAAAAAAAATTCATGATTGCGCAATATATACGTGATGATGCTGACGCATGAAATGTGACGTCATGCTGGTGCCTCTTGTGAGAGTAAATGCTTGGTTGGTGCAGACTTCGTGCATGGGTGTGGGGGATGCATTTGACAATATAGAAAAAAAAATGGGTTTTTTTGATTTGTGCCATTATAATTTTTCAACTTTTGAAATATGTCATTACAATTCACCTATTTTGAAACTTGCCATTACAATTCTTCAATTCTTTGAACCGTGTCATTTTATACGTCTTTGATGTCTTTGGACCCACTGGTAGACCTGCGTATTTTCGTATGGCCCAAAATGCCCCTGTTGCTTCTCTTCCTTCAACTCACTGACATGTGGGGCCCACACGTCAACTTCTCCTTCAACCTTCTACCTCTTCTCCACCACACCTCCGCCCCCTGCCTCCGCCGGCTTGCTCCCCACCGGGAGAGCCCCTCCCCCGCAGCACCCTCGCATGGGCCCGCCGCCATGGCCGCATACTTCTGAGATGCCGCCGCCGTGGCCGCACCCCACCATGGACGGGCCGCCTCCCCGCAGGGACGCCGCGCGCACCACCGTGCTCTCCAAGCGCTGGGCCAGCATCTGGCGCTCGGCGCCGCTCGTCCTCGTCGACGCCCACCTACTCGCCGCCCACACCGCCACCGCCCGCATCCCTGCCGTTGTGTCCCGCACCCTCACCGGGCACCCGAGCCCCTCCCGCCGCGTCCACCACACGGCCACCCACCATGGCCGCACACCGGGACGAGCTCATGCGCTGCCTCCAGCTCCTCGCCGCCAAGGGCGCCCAGGAGCTCGTCCTCGTGACCCGCCCGACCCTGATCCGGCGGCACCTGCAGCTTCCCGGCGCCCTCCTCGCATGCACGGCCTCCCTCATGCGCCTCTACCTTGGCTTCTGGACCTTCCCGTGCACCCTCCCGCTCGACGCTGTGTTCCCCGCCTGCAGGAGCTCGGCCTTGGTTCCGTCGCCATCGGCGAACAGGATCTCGCCTTCCTGGTGAAGACTGAAGAGGAGGAAGGAGGTTGAAGAAGAAGCTGACGTGTGGGCCCCACACATTTAGTGAGTTGAAGGGAGAGAAGCAGCAGGGGCATTTTGGGCCATATGAAAATACGCAGGTCTGAGAGTGGGTTCATAGACATCAAAGACGTATAAAATGGCATGGTTCAAAGAATTGAAGAATTGTAATGGCAAGTTTCAGAATAGGTGAATTGTAATGGTATATTTCAATAGTTGGAAAATTGTAATGGCACAAATCTAAAAAACCCAAAAAAAAATAAGTGCAATGAATGCATTATAGTTGGCCAGATGGGCCAAGCCCGCTGGCCCGACACTGGCACAGCCTGAAAACGCATGGCCCGAGAACAGCCCAATCTGTGGCCAATCGCGCCAGTGCTGTGCCCGTGCCGTGCCTGGGCCGCGATGTGCCTGGGCCGCATTCGCAGCACGCGGCCCGAGCACAGGCACGACCCTCTTAATGGGCCGGCACGAAGGCGACCGATCAACAGCCCAAAAACCCATATAAACTGAAACCCTAATCTTCAGTTCTTCACTATTCACTCACTCATTTCTCCCTCGTGCACGCGACAGCGCGCTCCTCCCCTGGCATCCCCGCCTCCGCTGGTCATCCCCGCCTCCCGGCCACCGCCGTTGCCCCCGGACGCCATCGTCGCCGGTCGTCCCTACCTCCCGGACGCCACCACCGCGCCCCCGAATGCCGCCGCCGCGCCCCCGGACGCCGCCTACGCCAGTCGTCCCTTGACGCAGATCTGCAGCCCACGGAGCGAGACCGCCGCCGCCGCCCCTCCGGCCTCTCGTGCTCGGCACGGCACGCCGGCGCCGTCGTAGGGCCATGCCTGGGCCAGAATGCCGGCACAGCGGCACTACACGGCACGGCATAGCGGCGCCGCTGTGCCCCGGCGGGCCGTGCCCCGCTGTGCCAGTGCCGGCACGTGCCCGGGCGGCCCGCGGTTTGGCCATGTATAGAATGCATGTTTGTCCGAACAATCATGATGAGGATCGACAGCTGAGCGGCCTCCGTAGCTATTTGTACTACCCAAAATCACATTGATGCACTAGTAAGAAAATGGTTTTTTGCCTGGCGCCTTGCTCTACGACGCTGGCGGTTAGTATGTGACCTGCCAGCGCAAATGTTCAAGGGCCAACCGCTTTCGGACCTCCAGCAGTAAGCTATTTGTACCGGCGGACCACCTAAGCACACGCTAGTGTTAATGGTCTATATTTTTACCGGCGATTTCTTAAATGGTTGGCTAGCATAAATTTGTTAGTCATTCAAATTTAGAAAGTTTAAGTTCATCAAGCATTGCAAGTTGCAACACCATGTATGAATTCAAGCACAAAATATTACAAACTAGGCTGACATACCATCTAAGGTGCAAACATAAATCAAACACAAAGTCTGGTAACACAAGACTCATCTGTCGCATACACAAATGGTTCAGTTGTCCATTACACAATTAGAATAGAAACAACTTAACAACATGCCTAAAGTATTGGTAAAATCCAGCCAAGTCTAACCCTCTAGCTAATAATCCAGAAACAAAGAGATATGCCAACACACCTACAACTAAACCGTAGAAAACTCCAAGGGTACCAACTCCAGCTCCATTCTTCTTCTTATCGGCCTCTTGCTTTAAGTCAGCAATGTAGCATTGTGTTTCTCCATTTTTAATTTTCATTTGACACATCTCCATCTTCATGTCACATAATTGCATTTTAGATCTTGAAAGTTCATGCTCATGCTACTGGTAACTGGTTTTTCAACAATTTTTTTCAGGCTGAAGAAAGACGTGGTTGGACCAGTTCTGGTGCCACTGCTGAAGTTTGAGCATCAACTATACTGCGGGGACCGATTACGCTAGATCGACCATGATTAATCAACAAATGTGGATGATTGTCTACCAGCCACCTCAGGTAGACATGTTCCCATCACCAATTGGATGGACAAGACCTTGGGTCATCCTACCAATTACCCACATATCTAACATTACTGAACTAAAATCTGACTAGAATAATGAAATACACTAAACGAGGAAGGTAAGAGAAATATGCCTAATTAGCTAAGCTGAAGCGATAATCAAAATAGAAAAATTAATCTTAATTCGTTAAATACTCACTTTGCAATGGTTGCTGCACTTGTAGAACATGTCACCGGCCTTGCTCATAAGACAAATGGTCTTGGTGCGACATGCCTAGGTTCGGGCAGTCAGGGAGGGGGAGAGGCACCAAAAGGGAGCTACTTAGCACCAATGTGTTTATGTTAGTGCTCGCCGTTCGGTAGACCTATCCTTCTAACTCAAGTGATGTCGACGAACTTGAAATGGAAGAACAGGTCGATAGCTTCGTGTCATCAGTGTCTGTGGCAGTGCGATCGGTGGCGACGGTGCGGTTTGGGAGGTGGGGGCGCGGTTGGGAGAGGCGTCGAGGTTCGGTAGTTGGGGTGCGGTGGGGGGCGACGGCGAGGTCCGAGAGCTGGGGCCAAGTCCTGGGCGGTGGCCAAGTCCGGGAGCTAGTGCCAGGTCACGGCTTGGGGGGGGGGGGGGGGGGGCTCCGAGAGCTGTGGCGGTGTCGAGGGTGGCGGCGCGGTCGGGAAGCTAGGGTGCGATCAGACATAGGCGTTTCATTTAATTGCCAACCCACATTAATGCTGGTGTGCTTCTTAAACAAACGCCACCGGAAACATTTTATGCTGGTGGGCTTCTTAGACAACCAACAGCACAAATATTTTTTAGAATCATGATAGATAATATATTAATCACTAGAAAATAGTAAATAAATTTATTATTGATGAATCTCGTGATCCAAGATTGTATAGAGATTAGATTACTTGTTAAAAAATAGGTGGAAGTCCATATCACTTATAAGACGTTAGATTGAGTGTAAATTTCAATGTCTGCATTGGGTTTAATGAAACTCAATAAGAAATGTGTCAAATTGGTAAACATATATGCCCAATCTCTATCTACATGAACATAGTTTTTATATGTAGTTTTAACTTATTAAATTAAGTCCTGGAGAAGTTTAGTTTTTTTTGGAGCAAATACAAGATTTATTCTAATTATTTCCATTGGAAATACAAATCATTCTTGATTTATCTAAAGACTAAGTTCGAATATAAATCAATTTTATGTATAATAACTATAGTGTAACTAGGCAACTGCAATATGAATTTTGTAAAAAATTATCACTGAAGTATGAGACACATGTAGTTGTAAACATTTTTTCAATCAATTATCCTGGTAATTAATTTACTCTCAATAAAATATCAGATCAATGTGTAAAATCACGAATGCTTCCATAACATATATGTGTGTTCTCATAAGTTTATAAAATGGTTTTTCATATATAACACTATAGAATTAAAAATTTATCTCATAAAGCAACACAAATCATGGAACAAATTTTATTCTGGGTTCCATATTTCTATTGGCGGGTGCTTATGTAGCCGGCTAGCACAAAATAACATCTAAATTGGCGGGGGTGCGCGAAATTTTCCAAGACCTAGTATGAAGTCGAAACGATGCTGCTTGGCTGCCCATAAATTTGCCGCAACCGTTTTGCCTCCTCCCGCGTGCTCCGACCCTGACACGCCGCCACCCGCTCCGACCCGGACGTGCCGCTGCCCGCTGCGACCACAACGTGCCTTTGCCCGAAGGAGTGGGTGGAGAGGAGGAGCCGCCGCCGCCACCTGAGGAGTCCCTTCCACGCCTGTGCTCGAACAGCTCCACCGCCACATTTGCGCATCCTATACGACATCGATCACCCCGGCGCTACCACACTGCCACCTCGCCCGCTCTTCCTCTATCCGGCCGGTAAGCTCCCGCCGCCACTTAACGTCTCCCTCCTATTGCCAGCTTCGGCCTGATGAACCGTCCATAGGAAACCCTAGGCCTCCTCGTCCCCTTTGTGCCTGGCCTCCATGCCCCCCTAGGATGCAATTACAAAAGTTTATTGTTATTATGATTGGAGTTTATTTATATTTTGTTATTTGTATAAAATATGCATTACATTTCTGTGCAATTGTTCATGGATAGCCATATGACAAGTTGTGGTTTTGGTGGTGCTAGTGGCGGTCGTGGCTTTATTCGTGGTAGTAGAGGTCGTGGTCGGGGGCATTAAGAATTCCTTTTGCCTAAGGCTCACCCTCCTAGAATCACTTTTAGCAAAGTGAACAGAACTAGATAGACTCGATATCCTCAAGCAAACCTACAAACTCCAGGATAGTAAGATTGATTTTTTTTATCTGATTAAGAATATTGGATCCTTATTAATTTTATATCCGTTGTGTTCACTTGGCTGTGGCTGATGGCTGGTGCTGATTTGTTATGAGAGAACAGTACTGCTGACTGGCTGGTAGCTGGTGGTTGGTGCTGATTTAGTACGAGAGAACAATATTGTTGGCTAGTTGGCTGACAAACCAAGCGAACACAGGGATTATCTCTAATGCAGCAGATCAATAATTCTACATGGCTTGGGGAGGTAGTTAAATGGTTAGGTGCTACACCTCTTCAGGTGGAAACTACTAAACGACATCCATTTAAGAAATTGGCAATCTCTTTCGAGATACCATCAATAGAGAAGATATAGGTATATATCATGATTCCAGTAGTGGCCAGTGGGAAAGAATCACCTGTTCAGTTGTCGTATGAAAGAAGTGCATGGAAGCTTGCCTTTTAGAACTTGAGAGACATAGTTATCTAATTCCAGACTTGTCATGGTTCAAAATCAGAGCGCTTCAACATAATGAACATGATATTGTTAGTCTCTGGAAGAGACTTGCACAATATAATATAAATGACATGGTATGTGAGCTCTTGTTAATTAGAAATGTTATGGTACTTTCTTTAATTGTGCGGAACAGTTCATAATATTTTTCTTCCATCTCTGTTGTAGGATATGTTTGGTAACACCTTCATGGTGATGAATTTAGGCCCTGTTTAGATCTTTACAGGTTTTTGCAAAAAAAGTCGTAAACGCATTAAAGTGAAATGGAATCTTGCTAATTTGAAGTACTAAATGAAGTCTATTTACAAAACTTTTTGCATGGATGGGCTGTAAATCGCGAGACGATTCTAATGAGCCTACTTAATCCATGATTTGCAACAATAATGCTACAGTAATCATCCGCTAATTATTGATTAAACATAGATTAATTAGCATCATTAGATTCGTCTCGCGATTTACAACCCATCTATACAAAAAGTTTTGCAAATAGACTTCATTTAGTACTTTAAATGCCATCTTTACATCTTTACACAATTTTGCAAAATGAACTAAACACCCCCTTAGAAGAAATTTTATGTCAAGTCTTAGAGATGTTGGATTATCATTGGTACGAGGGGGGCACACCAATTACGAGGGGGTACACCAATTACTTGTGAAAGCTTGTACCAGACTAGCTTCTATTGAAGTTCAATCAACCCCGTCTCCTTCCACGGAAACCAATATTCGCAAAGGACAGCGAACTGATCTATGCTTTGATTTTTATTGATGAAAGCCTAGGCTACAAGATTGGCAATGTACGCAAAATAAGAAACGAAAACTGAGAAAGACAATTGTGATGTATTAATTTTTACACGGCGGAACTTCGTTCCGGAACGAGTTCCCGAAAGGTGTGACTATGGTCAGGCCCCAGTTATCATTGACACTGACAGTGCCGGGCAGGACTGGCCGTGGTCCTCGTCTCTGGACAAACCTGACGGCTGTTGAGGCTCAAACCAGCCTCCGCGGTATCAGAAACCCTTCTGCTGCCTTCGTAGACGTAGATATGGTGTTACTGGTGTGTACGAGTCTATCTAAAGTCAATCCCCATTAACTCAATCTTTAGCATCTTTCTTCTTGTGTGAGTTACGTTGTGAAAATCTTTAGCATCTCCCTTGTTTCCTGAGATGCAATTTATTAACTTGTGTCCAAGATTTGCGATTTTGTGTACATTGCATCTGTAACTTGCACTGGTTCGCAAGCTTACCAAGCCAGCTCGAGCTTTTTGACGAGCCGAGGCGAACTCAGTTTTTAGCTTGTGAAATTAATGAGCTGAGCCAAGTTAGATTGTTAGCATGACGAGCTGGAGCGAGCCGAGCTGAGCCTGCTCATTATCCCGCCCTAGCTGCGGCTCACGACTTGCGAACTTGCCACTTACTTTGTTGGCAACATTAGTACTAAGCGACTCTACTGAAGACAAATGCGTCCTGCGAAGCAATGGAAAAAAAAACTCCTACATTAAGAGTAGTGGCAGAGCTAGGGGCAAATCAAGGGGGCCCAATTCCAGGTATATGACTAGTAATCAACAATTGTTTTGCATGCATGAAGCTATAGCCGTGCAAGTATGTGCTCGGCCTACCACAAGATCCTTTGAAAATTACTCCAAGGCAGAGGCAAATCCCACTATGGCCCGAACAAAGCCTACTTTGGAAATTAGCTCCGCTAGTGATCAAGGGATCATTACCTCCTCTTTTCCGAGTCCTGCCTGGACGACCGTATCGCCTCATAATGCAATTTTTTTGGTCCTCTTCATAGGAATATGTTGAGTACCAAATTTTTTGGCGCAACTTCGCTCCTCAGAAATGCAATTTTTTTCTTCGGTTACTGCATGGAATAGGTTGAGTACCAAAATCGGCTGCTGCAATGCCACATGCAGAAAGATGGGCAATGCTCTTTCTACACCTCTGAAGAAGACTGCTTTCACCTCTTCATCGACTGTCCACGCAGCAACAGTTTTTGGTCCTATGGGTTTAGACTTCACGTTGTTACCTCCTACTCTGGGAGTAGACTAGTTTTGGACTGTGAATCCCTTCCAAGAAAACTACTCTAGGATCAGAAGTACGGATCTAACTTGGGTCGCAAAGTTTTTCGACACGAATAGGGGTGCCAATGGGTAACCATTAGGTGCTCCTCCAACCCTCTCTAGTTTAAAATTTTGTACTAATTTTCCAAAACCATATCTCAATTTCGAAAACTCTCACTCATTTGCACCCCTAGACACGATGATGTAACAAATTTGATGATCTCCAGAAGATGCAGTGAAGATCTTTCCCTCTGGTCTTATTGGTGCTCCTCCTCATATAGGTCCAAATTAGTAGCTTGAAGTAGTTTTTTCCCTCCTGTATGACAGTTGTAAAATAGAATAGATTTAGGCTTTATTCCTTGCTTTTTCTAAGCCCCCGAGGCTCCTTGTATTTTATCTTCTAAATTTGTGGTCCTGAACATTGCAATAAAGTTCAAGCAACCATAGGGTTGCCGTAGTTTTCATAAAAAAAGTTCACTATCTAGATTCATCTAGATGGAACATTGTTTATGTGTAATTTTTACGTATATACTAAATTCACACACATATCACTATAGCAATGTAGTATTCCAGAAGTTCTTTGCAGTTATTTTTGCATATCTTCTATTTTTTCATATGTCTAAAATCTTTGAAGATTTTAGGGGATCGAGGAACACAACAAGCCCCTCAAGCTGCTACCACCTAACCCCTCTCCCCAAAGTTTGCCCTTCGATCACAAATCGACCTCATCTCGCTGGCGAAATCAGTTCAGGCAACCCTAGGGTTGTCATAGTTTTCATAAAAAAAGGTTCACTATCGAGATTCATCTAGGCGGAACAATGTTATGTGTAATTTTTACTTATATACTAAATTCACTCAGATATCACTAGATTTAGCAATGTAATATTCCAAACATTGTTGCAATTATCTTTGCACATCTTCTATTCTTCATACGCCTGAAATCTTTGAAGATTTCAGGCGATCGAGGAACACACCAAGCCCCTCAAGCCACCGCCACCTAACCCTTTCCCCCAAAGATTTGCTCTGTTCCCCATTTTCTATACCACCGATCACAAATCGACCTCACGTCATTGTAATATCCCACCTCCCCGAGGCCGGGCCCGCTTATATATGGTAACTTTTCTAAGAAATAGACTGTCCTCACAGACCAACACAAGTCTTTTCTACACACTTTATTCTCACTTGTGCGCACCAGGGAAGAATTTCCATGCTCGTGCCCCGAACTCGCACGCTCCCGTGAAACCGCGAGGGTCGGATCTGATACCATTTTGTAACGTCCCGCCTCCCTGAGGCTGGGCCCGCTTACATTTGGTATTTTTTCTAGGACATAGACTGCCCTCGCGGACCAACACAAGTCTTTTCCACACTTTGTTCTCACTCGTGCACCTAGGAAGAATTTCCTAGTCAGTTACCCATCCCGAAATTTCTCTAGGTCAAAGCACGCTTAACCTCAGATTTCTTTGGAGATCAGCTTTCAGAAAAAAAAATTACAACTTGTTGGTATAAATATCCTATTAAGCCTTGTGCCGAGATGTCACACTCACGGTAGAAAGTATCTAGATTACCATGAAATTCAATTCTTCTAGGCACCGATACTAGCTCACATGGTGCCTCTTTTGTGTTACCAAACTACCACTCATCTGCCTCCATCATAGTCACGAATTGAGTGAAGTGGAACTCTGGAGGCAAAGACTCCATGAGGTTTAATGTTTGGGGGAGCCCTAAGGTTTAGGCCTCGTTTGGCGGGGCTCCTTCCGACAGGCTCCTCCAAAGAGGCTCCGGCTACTCTATCTTTCACTAAAATCGGCTCCTCCTACAAAAAGTTTTGTAGGGTAGCCTCTCCCTAGAAAAAGATAATCAATGCATGACTTATCTTTTTTTCGAAAAGGAAAGTTCTATTAATTTTGAGATTGTTATATTGATGTGATACAAAAATCTTGATACTCTCTCCACCTCTACATAATCTTTTTATAATGAAACTTTTCATTTCATTAAATCAAAGACTCAGCAGAATCGCTAGCCACCGGGTCCTCGAGCCCCTAGAGCGTACAAATCCAATACAAGGAAGTACCTCTACATAATCAGGATGCACACTAATAACTCACAATATGTATATACTACGCAGCCACCCATCTTCTCGGATAAAAGTGTCCTTGGCCACTAGGCATCTGCTCGGGTAAAAATGTATTTGGCCACCAAAGCCAAGCATTGAGATACCACCCCAACCAAAATCCTAATACACTAGCGTCCGGAAGATAGTCCGAGTACGAAAGCAGTATATAACAAGTAGATAATTTGCAATGAAGAAAAAGAATGTCTTTTTTCAAAAACAAATCATCCTGTATTACCACAAGGACCAGAAAGTGGCAAACTACCCCTATTAATGCCAGTGATTTTAGATCCTTTTTTTTGCGGGTAGTGATTTTATTAGATCCTTACTAAGACCCCAAAGCCAAGATGCCCATATATTAGCCACACTTGGAGGTTGTAATAAACCCACGGCGACATGTATATTTCTTGATATTATGCGCTAAATTTTCTTCTGTGGAGCTGCAACCAACTCAAAGGTTGTTTTTTTATATTTTTTAAGAAGTTACTAGCTGCTTGTTTGGGTCCTTAAGTCCGATGTCTGGGCTGCACATATGTATTAGCTTGCTACCAACAGATTCGTGCTTTTGCGGGGCGTGCATTTGTGCTTCTATTTGTTGCAATTTGAGACGTTTGATTACTATGCGACTGTTTGCATGGATATGCAAATATTGTCCACATGTTGTCAAATATTTATAAAAATGTAATGAAAATCAAAATTTAATATACTCTAATTTAATGATTTTTCTATCAAATTATGCACATAGGATGTCCAAAATTCATCCAATTTCAGAAACTACTTATGATGTCACAAAAGGTCCATATTTGCCAATTACATTGAAAACATAGGGGCAAAGAAAATTTTTAGTGTTGACTTTACAAGATTTAAGTGGACAAAATAGACAGGGGTCCAATTGTGCATTTCGAAAAAGTGGGGGCAAACATGCATAGTAAAAAAAGGGAGCAAATTATTAGTAGAGTTCGAATTATTAGGACCACTTGTACAATTACCTTAAAATTGTTCTAGGCCGCTTTTATAGAAATAAAAGGAAATAAAAAAACTAGGGTCTTATTCCAAAAAAAAAGAATATTTGTGCATAAAGATTGAGGAAAACTGTATGTACATAACCTGAAATAATTCTGATTTTTCAACTAGTAAGTCTGATTTCCTACCTTTATTTAGATCTAAATCGCGTCTTTTACCTCTAACCCTAGCTAACCATCCATATTATATATAGCCAGAAGACATACACTCCAAATTCCCTCCCTCAAGCCATCGCCGCCACCTAACCCCTCTCCCCCAAATATTTGCCCATTCCCCCTTCTTCTGTACCGCCGATCACAAATCGACCTCATCTCGCAGGTAAATCAAGTACCTATATTACCATGAAAATCGATTCTTCTAGGCAACGATACTAGCTCACATGGTGCTGCGTTCGTGTTACCAAACTACCCCTCATCTGCCTCCATCGTAGTCACAAATAGATTGGAGAGGGAACTCTGGAGGCAAGGACTCGATGATGTCCGGCGGCGGGGCCGGAACTTGAATATCTACATCAAACCCTATATGGTGAGCAAATAAATCTATGTGGAAATGATATTTTTTATGATTCTAATAAGCCATTCTTGACTTTTTAAGGGGATTGATGATCTTTCTTGTCATTAGGCGATAGATGCTTACGCAAACAAAATTAATCAAATCTCACTAAACCTTGCTTTGGATTCAGAATGGAGCACCCTGCTACCATGAACTAGAGATTTCGTAGAAGAATTGTACTGTTGTCTCGCCGTGCTACTTTACATAAGCTGTTCAAAATGCTTACACTCGTAGTGGTAATCCTAGTAATTGTATCTCGCGGCAGAAACTAGAAACTAATGATCCTCGAATGTACAATTCCTGTTCTTACCATCCTTGACGTGACAAATCCAGAATGCAGGTACAGATTCATACACAGCGATGGAGCAAGATGGCAGCCGCCGCCGGCGCCGGCGCCTCTGGCCGACGTACCGTATCAGCGACCTGCCGGACGACGTGCTCCACCGCATCCTCCTCCGCCTCGGCTGTGCCCCAGCCGCCGCACGCACCAGCGTCCTCTCCTGGCGCTGGCGCCGCGTGTGGGCGCGCCTCCCCGGGCTCGTCTTCCGCGACTACGGCCAGCTCCGGAACCGCGCTTTCCTGAGCTCCGTCGACGGCGGCCTCGCCCGCTACTCGTCCCCAACGCTCCGAGGCCTCTACATCTCTATGTTCCACGTGGCGTCCCGCGTCCCCACCGCCCGCGTCGCCGGGTGGCTGCGCTTCGCCGCGGTGCACGTCGCCGGCGACCTCTGCCTCTGCCTCCCCTGGCGCCCGGCGGGTGGGGACGCCGAGGAGCTCGGGCTTCCGCTCTGTGTGGGGGCGCGGACAATTCAGCTCAGCCTCGGCCACGGCTTCCGGCAGCTCCGGCTTCCCCGGTCGGGGGCGTTCGCCTCCCTGACCTTGATGGCGATACGGGACGCAAGGATCGACGCCCGCGACCTGGAAAGAGTCGTGTGCTGGCAGTGCCCGTTCTTGCTCGAGCTCCACCTGGTGGCGGTCTCTCTGGTCGCCGTCTCCGACGAGATCATCTTACGCTCCACCTCGCTCAGGCGGCTGAATTTCGACGTCGGGAACACCAGCCGGCTAGTTCTCGACACTCCATCCATCGAGGAGCTGAGCGTATCTAAGCTCGCCAAGGTGTCGGTCGCCGCCCTCAATCCCGCAGAGACTGTTCCCCTCCGTGACGCCGATGATCCTCGCCGCCGCCGGCTTCCGGCACGGCACCTGCGGTGGCTGGCGGTGAAGGGAAGAAGTCACCAGGTGATGCCTGTGCTCATGCGGCATTTCGACACCGTCGATCAGCTGGAGCTGGATCTTGCAGTTTCATCGGTATATTTGCCAAATAATTATTTGTTCAATTAAGATTAAGTAGTAGTAGGCTAGTAGCTTCTTCTTGACACTTGATCCTTCTTCGAGTTGTACTAGTTCTGATGCTCCTTGTGTGCTATTCTGATTGCAGGGAGAGGAGTACAAGTCCTTTCTGAGGGCAACGAACAAGCTTGCCAAGTGCGATGTTTTAGTGGTGAAACTGACGACAGAATGGCATGCCTATGAACCAAGCTTGTTGTATCTCCTCAGGAAACCAGTTGGTACAAGAAAAGTTGTGGTTCATCTGCCATGGACGACGGTAAGCTTCCGGCCACTGTACTGTACCTTCCCTTTTGTTTCTGTGCTTCTGGTACCAAACTTATTTTGATCATGACATGCATGGATAGATTTTCCCTTTGGTGTAACTAAGCCAATCATGTTTATTTCACAAGCAAGAATGTTTGATTGAAACTCATCTGCCTGCCTGTTCAGGAGTGTTCCGACTGTTCACCATGCTTGCCTGGCTGTACTTGTGGCCGTAAAGGGAGTCTGAATACCGACTACATTAAGCTTGAGTCTCTTGAGGTGGTGGAAATCAATGATTTTACCGGAGAAGATCATCAGGTGAAGATTCTGAAGCTGCTGCTTTCGTGCAAGAGCATCTCTGCCAGCAGGATCGTCGTCAACATATCGCGCCTCGTCCGCTCGCTAGGCGAAGCGACATGCCAGAGGATAAGGGACGAAGCTCATCATCCGGGTCCAGATATCAGGTTCAATGTGTGGCTGAATGGGAGGTGGGAGCCATATGCATGAACTGATCTTGTTGGTCCAACATGAAGCTTTTTAAACCGTAGTTTATTTCTTTTAGATAAAGAAACAGTAGGTGATAGCAAGTAATTGGTTTTCAGTGTCACAACATTGGTTGCTGATGACTCTACCAAAGGCACCGAGTGCCAAAGTGACATGTCAGACATATTTGCATGTTGCCAAGATGTGAATCTTGCATTGCTTTCAGATACAAGCAATTCACTGTCAAATGCACTCCTGTTATTCTGACTAAACGGGCCGAGAAATACTAGAAAGGGGAGGAAATACACAAAATGGCAAGAAAATCAAGTGTCACATGTTTGGAGGTCCTTTTTTGCGAAGTCAATTTAGGGACGGCAAAACTTGCAGAACGCAATTTTTGCAGTCCCAAATATCCGATTTCGAGGGCTATAGCGTGACGCAGGCTATGTCAGCGCGCGCAGGGTAAAATCTAACTTGCCAGGCCGATGGATCGAGCGGTGGGGCAATTGGATCAAACGGCCTAAAATTTGTCTTGGCATCTCCATGGATCGGCAAGGGTGCGAACGTCGCACTGACGTACGGTTGCCCTCAAGTAAATTATGTTAGTAGTAGTAGAAAAAGTTGGGGTGGAGCATGCTGGTGGTGTTGCTGATGACCGCCGAAAATGAGATCCTTGCGTGACAACCTCCATGTTGTTCATCTTCTATGTCGTCATCCTCAAGATATTGTATGGCTAAACAATTTCCTTAGTGGCGCCCATGGCAGAATTGGAATAAACCGGTTCTGATGTTAACACAGACTCTTTAATTTAACTAGGTGTATAGCCCGTGCATTTGCGTGGTTAGTATTGAAAATTTAAAAATTTGCATGTCGCTGTATCCTTACTTAAAGATTTTTTTTACCATACATCATTCATTCATTATCGTAAATTATATCTTATTATTGGTTGAAACAATTTAAATATGATCTACCTATAATAACAATTTGATTTGTTGAGCTTTAATAATATTATACATATAATTATTCTTATTTTTTTTATTTTGATTGATTGTTGCTAACTTTAGTTTTTATTAATAGTATAGTATGTTTGTAACTGATACATAGCTAAATGGTATTTTATATTTAATTTTTCATAATGATATTGGTGGGTGATTTTTAATTAGGCATAGGGTTATTTTAGACTAATTTTTATTATAATGGCAGTGGTGGGTAATTTTAATTTTCTATTTCTCTCCGATTAATGTGAGAATTTCTAGGCTATAAGAACGAACGTGGAGCCTCCGTTTATTAGCCAAATAATAAGATAATAGATTTACTAAGTTGAAGTGAAGTAGATGGATTCCAAAGACTGGAAAATTGTAGAGGTTACATGGAGAACGAATCGACTTGAAAGCTTTCCTAAAAAAAAGGTAGCAGAAGGCTTTCCTGAGCAAACGCTAACCGCCACAGATTTGAAGTTCGGGCCGTTCAACGAAGAACACGTTTTTGCAGAATTTTTTTTATTTTTATATTATTTTTTTCCCGATTTGTCAAAAATATATATCAAATTTTTTTTTGCAAAATTGTCACCCTG
This sequence comes from Panicum virgatum, assembly GCF_016808335.1. NCBI lineage: Eukaryota > Viridiplantae > Streptophyta > Magnoliopsida > Poales > Poaceae > Panicum > Panicum virgatum. The sequence goes on along the minus strand of NC_053147.1, from coordinate 46,532,301 downwards.
CCGCCGGTTCGTTTGGCGGTAAGGAGATACTGCCGGATGAACCGGCGGTATGGGCTCTGGGCCACCGCCTGACAGCATATCGCCGGTTCAACTAGCGGTAGGAGGCCAGACCAATGGGCCTCGGTGGGCCGGGAACCGACCGCCAGTTGAAACGGCGGTAGCTGGCGCTTACCGCCAGATGAGCTGGCGGTAAGTACCTACCGACGGACCAACCGGCGGTAAGACCCCCCCCCCCACTTAATCCCGCCCGGCTCCTCAAGCGCCGCCGCCCACCCGCTAACTCCCCCGCGCCGCCGCCCGCCAAGCGCCGCCGCCTGTCCGCTCCGCCGTCCGCGTTGCGGCTGGTGAGGGCCGCCCCTCGGCCGCAGCGCGGCGGCCTGCGCCCGGCCCCCGCGCGCCGGGGTTTGGCCGGCCGGCGCTCCCCAGCCGCGCGCTCGCCACCTTGGATAAGGTATATTTTAAAATTTAGTTTTACTAATAATAATTGGTAGATTAGTATTAGAAATATTAGTGATTTAGATATAGTTTTAGATGTAGAAATAGTTTTAATAAATATTAGTGATTTACATATAATTGTTTTTAATATGAAATCGTAGAACACGAAATTGAAAATATTAGTTTACATACGAATATAATTTCATATATAAATATTAATGAGTTCAAACATACATATTAGTCTCATAAAAATATTATTAATTGATATTATATTACATAGAAAACCTACAAATATATGTCAGTAATAGAAATTGTAGAGAAACAATTAAGATAGATGTAAAAATAGCAGAAATATTTATTAGCGTTCATTAAATTCTAAGGACGAGTAATTATTGTCGTAAATATTGGCAGGCATGTCAGATGATTTGTATTTTTAAGTGTTCTATGGGTCAGGAGAAGTTAGATATGGTCCTGAAGGGGTAGATTTGTCAGAGTTTAGCTCGATCACAAAAAAAAAAGTATCCCGAGCTAGAGAGAGGACTTGGATTTCAATATCCAATTGGCTATATAAAGCTTTCGGCCTTAGTCGAGATGAACATGAGATCTCTGTCATGGCAGTGGTCAGTCGAAGGGAACCAGTATTTTGGGAGCTATTGCCGCTTGAAGGGACGCAAAACTGGAGGAACTATGTCAATATAAGTAGTAGCCGAGGCTTACTGCTTGTGTTGTTTGTTCAAGCATTCGAGAAGATTAGTTTTAGAACTGAAGCGGGTGGGGATCATAAAGGGCAGGGAGATATAGTATCGGAAGAAACCGAGACGATGCATGAACCTCATGAAGAAGGTGGTGAACTCGAGATTTTAGAAGATGATAGACATGCTGCACACGAACCTCGTCAAGCAACTGGTCAGGCTGATGAAGGGGAAAACATTCCAAAGATAGTTAAAAGAGTTTTAGAAGGAGGGTGAACAACAGCACAATGTAATGGATGATGACTCCTCGGATGACGATGATTATCATGTCCCGCACAACTGGTCCGGGTATGATTTTTCAAAATTAAGTGTAAATGAAGGTGAAGTGGTCCCTTGGGAGTACAGGCAAAATGAGGTATGCATCGGTTCGGTGCATCATTTATTAGTTTATTACGCTACGCTTCATTTAGTATTTTATTAAGTATTTGTTGTATTACTTAATGTTATTATGCTTAATATTGTTATTTATGTTCTGAAATTTTTTCTAATAAATCCTATTATACAGGTATGGCGCACGAGGAAGGAGCCACCCCTGAGTTGCTCGATGCTCTCGTCGACAAGCTCCACCGGTCGTACATGTCTGCGGTCCGTGGCATAAGCTTAGGGACGTTTCGGGCTCGTGTGCCCATGTCGACGATGTCGATACACCGTCGCTGGGTTCCTAGGTACGGGTTACATTTGTCACATATTTTAATTGTTTCGGTAACCGTTTGTTCTAACTTGATGTTTCATTTTTGCGATGCAGGCTACGCGCTTCAGATCTTCTCCCGATTGCGCGACTTGTGGAGGGAGATATGGCCGACCCTGCACGTCGACCTAGGGACAGGGCTCCACGGTTTCAGTTCGACATGTCCCTCCTCGCGGCACTTCTCGACCGTTGGCGTCCGGAGACGCACACGTTTCACCTCCCGGTCGGTGAGATGACCCCTACTCTTCAGGACGTGGCGATGCTTCTAGGCTTGCCGTGTGCTAGACGAGCCATGGGTGCAGAGGATGTGGGACTCTCGTGGTGCGACGACCTTTTGGCTCGGTTCGCCGGGGTTCAGCGCAACGAGCTAGCGTTGCCGTACCGGCCCTTGCCTGCGAACCACGGACACGGACCAACAAAGAGGTGGCTCCTACAGTTCAGTGTGAGTACATAAATGTCGAATCTTTCAGTACTTATATTCATACATATTTCCATTGACGACTCGTACCATTTTGAAGGCGGACTACATGAGGGCAGACGTAGACGACTTTATGGTTGCCAGGCACTTGGAGACCTACTTACTGTTGCTGTTCGGCTGGGTCATGTTCTGCAGCTCCCAGGGTAACTCGTGCCCCAAACAGCTCATTCCTTTGGCGAGGTCGATAGCTGATGCTCTACTTCACGAGGTCCCACAGTTCAGCTGGGGTTCTGCCGTTTTGGCTGCGACTTACAGGGGTCTTTGCACGGGCGTGACGAAGGTCTCAGCAGAGGAGCCCATTTTTGTTGGGTGTCCCCTACTGTTACAGCTCTAGTCGTACGAGCGCTTCCCCGTCGGTAGGCCAGAGATGGACTTCGAGCCGTACGTCCAGCTGTCTGCAGACCACGACGACGTCGACAGACCTACGATGGGTTCGTTGTGGTGCCTCAGGAGGGTACGTTATATCGTTTGTTTTACTTATTGTTACATGTCTTCACAACTGTACGATTTAGCGGTTAATATTTTTTTTGTTATGCAGCCTTCTTGGGTCGGCGTGCAGACGAGAAAGTCGTACCACGACTTCGTGGGACAGTTTGACACTCTTGTGGACACAGACGTGAGGTGGACTCCGTGCACTGCAGCCGACATTTACGCCCGGGCACCGAGCGGTATTTCTTCCATATGCCTGCGAGACCACGAGTACTGGATGACGAGGAAGCCGATCCTTTACGACATCCACGTCGAGGAGTACCACATGAACCGGGTCATGAGGCAGTTCGGTCTCTACCAGCAGACCCCGGTCCCGATTGTGCACTCAGTGGAGGCCCACGTCCACAGGTACCGAATAAATAGTTCTGTTAATAATTCATCTTTTTTTATAACCTACCATTTAGCATTGAATCGCTCAAGCTTTGTATTATAGGTGGACATGTCAGGGCCAGCCACCAGGCTCGCGGTGGGCCGACAAGGTCGTTGTTTCCTCCGATAGATCCGTACGGCGCTGGATCTTCGTCTATTCGTCGTCCAAAACACGATTTAGGTACGTCTAAGATGAGTTGTTAATTTGCGATAACAAGTACATACTTAATTGAACATTGATGGATGGAGATTTGTGAATCAGAGTACCGGCAGGTGGGAGGGACAGACGACGATGAGGAGATTCAGGACGTGGACGACCTCGCGCAGATGGAGTGGGTGAACACGTTCTTCTTTACTGCACCGAAGCAGGAGGTCGTCGGCACTTCACAGCTGGGGGGCGCCCCACTCGCGACGCAGGACTACAGTCAGGTGGAGCAGACGCTTGTTCCTGAGCAGGGTCGTCGGTCCACTCGCGAGACCATCCCGCCGGATCCACTGACGTACTCCCAGCACCACAATAGGGCGGCCCAGGCTGCAGAGCGACGTGGCAGGAGGAGAGGGGGCAAGTGCGGACGCATCTAGTGTACAGGTTGTAGCTTGTTAATTACTTTGTTCCGTCATACTATGTTATGTAGGCTGTGTAGACTATGATGGGATGTGTCCGTTACGTACTATTATGATGAGTATGCCGGTGCAGTGTTTCGGGCGATGGTATGTGTCCGTGCAGTGACATTATGACGATTAGGCCGGTGCCGTGCAGTGTTCTGGGCGATGGGATGTGTCGGGGCTGTGCAATAATCACGAGTTGGTTGATACAGTGACAATACGACGATTAGGTTCGTGCGATAGTACGCTCGATGGGATATCAGTGAGCGCTGTGGAGCGTGGAAGTGCTGAAGTCATGAGCAGTGAGACGTCGTGTCGTTGTTTAAAGTGGGAGGAGTCAGCGGTGTTGAGCGTGCGAGGGTAGAAGTCAGGAGCAACGAGAGGTCGTGTCCGTGTTTAAAGTGGTAGCAGAGAGCGCTGTGGAGCGTGCGAGTACTGAAGGTAGGAGCAGTGAGAGGTCATGTTGTTGTTTAAAGTGGAATGAGTGCGCGCAGTGGAGTGCAACGAGAGATCGTGTCCGTGTTTAGATGCTCTGCATGCACAGAGATGCATCGAGTACTCAGTTCGAGAATTGAATCTAGCCTTTTCAGTGTTCGGTCAGCTAGCCTGTTCACTGTGTTGTCATGTATGCTTTTCAGGTGCATTTACACTCCACACTCCGGGTATCAGACCTTTGTGCGCCTATAAATACTCCGAAGTTTGTGAACTCCCAGCAGCACTCAAACACCAAAGCTCATTGTATACCCAATGTATGGAGGTGGGTCTAGGGGGAAGAATTACTACAGTTTTGGGAAAGAAAAAGAGGGAAGAAAGGGAGACCCCATAATATGGGAGGGGCCTCTTGGACCTGATTCCTTTCCGGAACCAGTGTTTGAGTTTCCGCCACAGCACAAGAGTGAATTTACCAATGAAACTCCTCTTCGACAATACGATAATTGTAGAGAACCGTGGCCAAAATGCAAACATGGTGAGGACTGCTTAGTGCAGATGTGCACCGACGGGATGGATGGTGGTCGGCATTTCTTCAAATGCCCACACGCATGGGTAATACTCGGTTGTTTTATTTCTTTATCTTCATTGAGACACCTTATATGAAATTTGTTTTGCAGTCTTCAGATGCTCCAGAAAACTGTGGTTTTACCAGGTGGGTCGATCCTGCACCAATTGATTCAGTTCAGGAGTTCATCGAGTACCTCCAGATAAAGATCTTTGATCTGGAATGCAAGGTGAACCATTACGAGGAAGTGAGCGAGGGTAACAAAGACGACGAAGATGATGATACCAGCAATGCTGCCGCTTCACAGGATGAACCATGCACTATTCCTTACTGCAACTGCCCTTGTCACAAGAAGAAGGGCCCTGCCCCTCCGGCACCACCGCCTGCACCACCTGCAATGGGTGGATACTGCGGAGAAGGCTCAACGCAGTTTGCTACATGGCGGTACGGCTATTAGGACTATCTAGTGCTAGTGACATGCTGCATCGTTGTGTTTGTTGTGTTTTTTAAATTACGTAAGGCATGTTAGCTTAGTTCAGAATCTGTTTACCGTAGTTGCAACGGGTTCTGCCATGCCACTGCATGTCTGATGTGTGTTTCATTAACGTTGTATTATGATGTAATTCCTATGGTTTACATTGTGTGATGCAATTTTTAGTTCTTAATTCTTACCGTTATATTTGATGTTTTTAGTTCACGGTATTCTAGTCTCCTGAAAAGGTCCGAAAATATTAAAGGCAAGTTCGAAGATTCACTAGATTCCCGGCTAGAACTGTAAATTAATGCTACAAGTTACAACACACAGATTCAAGCTTGTGCACGTGACAAGTTAATCGGACTTCCCAAGGTTAAATTTCTCGTTTCGCCGAGTGGAGGTTCTGATAAAAACCGAGAAGGAAGAAAACAAATGATAGACGCTCGGGAAGAAGGGGTATATATGGCGCCCAGCTCGGCGCCACAAATGGGTACTTGTAGTAGAAAGTACACAATGCAGATTAATTAGACATTGAAATTACAAAAACAATTGCACTGGCATGTACATAGAACACGCTAACGTCGTGTTCCATCTAGACCTAACATGCCTTAGGGAATATGAAATTCGAACATTAAATGATAGTCATCTACTGAGTGCACCGAGAATACTTTCCCTTCCTAATAGCCTCGGGCCCCGCCTCCTTCGCACGGCGGGCCCTCTCTCGCTTCCTCTCCCTATCAGCTTCACGCTCCTCCGCCTGCCGACGTTCCACATCTGCGAACCTCTTCTGGATCTCTTCTTTGTCTTTCTTGCGCTTCTCCTCCATTTTTTCCTCTTGCAGCATTCGCTGCCACCTTTCCGCAGCCCATCTTGCTTCGCGCTCAACGTGTTCCTTAGCTTCGGTCGATTGCTCCGTGTCCAGCCACTGTATGAATCACAAAGGGGTGGTGGACTTTATTTCCAAACCGAGTTAAATTTAACTTACTGGACTCCGAAGGCGCAAACTAGATAGTGCGAGGTGATACCTTCGCTTTGTCCTTACCGTAGCGCTTTGGCGGATCGTACTCGTAGTTCTCACACATGAAGAATCTCCTGCCGAAGTCATCGCCCAAAACTTTGGACTCCATCAGCTTGCACAACGAACCGCAGAAGCACATTGGAACCTTCACTCCTTGAGGCAAAAATTCTCTAATCTTGTTCCACCGAATGTAGGTAGAACCAGAGAAAGACATGGTGGTAGTGCGGGGATGTCAAGTGACTTCGTATGAGATGGGGCGATGTCCTATTTATAGATGGAGCGATTTGGTCTATAGGCATGGTTCACGCATGTCTATCGCCGTTTCAAACGGCGGTAGGTCCTCCCACATTTTTAATTATAGTGGGGGTGCAGAAGAATCCGATGCAAGGTGACAGGACATCGAAATCGTAATTGGAACTCTTGAATATGTCTCATAAAAATATATTTTCACATTCTATTAGAGTTAAATCTAATTTGTATTAGTTTTTAAAAAAGTATTTCCACATTCATCGAAATCGTAATTGGAACTCATGAATATGTCTCATAACCTCCGCTATCTCTATTATTTTCTAAAATATCTCTAAACGTAAAGAAAATAATTACAGCACAGAGAGCCTATAAAATAATTAAACAATTAATTACAGCAAAAAGAGTATATAAAATAATTAAAAAAATGTGGGATTACCCACCGCCGTTTGAAACGGCGATATGTCACTTCGAGTCTACAATCCGGCTACAGCCGGCTATAGCTGCGCTGTAGGCCGGCGGTAGCACCTACCGCCAGTTCATCCGGCGGTAGGTAGCTATCGCCGAATGAACCGGCGGTATGTTGGATGAGCCGTGGGCCAACGATCTTACCGCCGGTTCATCCGGCGGTATCTTCCTTCCGCCAGATGAACTTCGGCTAGATGACATATTTGCAAAAAAAAATATAACGACATATATTTTTGATAAATCGAAAAAAATAAATAAATAAATAAATAAAACTCGTTTTTGCAGCTGTGGCTTGCGAACCATTATGGGCCAAGGCAAGCCTAGCCCATACAGCCTGCTTCCAGACAAAGTAACGATTTCATAGCATAATGCCAGATGCGCATACAATATTTAATGATCAGCCCTGACTTGCCTGAATCCAGCTCCGCCATGGACACGTTTCATTTTAGTGAATCTGTAAGATTGAAAACTTATATTTATTTCCTCAGCGTAGAATGGAGTGGACAATGTACCAGGGCACAAACATATACTCAGCATTTATGGTCTCTGAATCATGCAAAGCTGTGTGCAATTAAGTTCCAGCTTTGCATTTTAATGCATCAGTTGATGCTTATCCACATGGTCTCTGAGAAATGAGGTTGTCAATGTTTGATGGTCCCTATCAATTGCCTTGAAAGGGTTAAAATGGCATAATTTTATATGCTTGTAGTAGATTATTCCTTGTAGTATGCGCAGAGGGAATATATATATATATATATATATATATATATATATATATATATATATATATATATATATATATATATATATATATATATATATATGCTAATCTACACTCTAGGTGTAGATTAGCATTCTACACCCAGCCACATCAAATCAGCCCACTCAGCCACAACCGAACCGAACCAGCCCACCACCTCCGGCCCGACCCACCAGCTCCCACCCCGCAGGCCCACGCCACCCCCATTCGCGCTCACCCCCCCCCCCCCCCGGGCCTGGCTGCCCCTCCTGAAGCACCCCGAAGGCCCGACCCCCACCCACCCCACGCAAAACCTAATCCAATCGCGTCTCGGCGACGGAAGCGCGCCGCATCCCAGGCGGGCGGGGGACGGCGGCGGAGGCGCGGCCGCAGCCCGGTGACGGGATCCCAGGCGTGCGGCGGCGGCGCGGCCGCCGCCCGGCGTCGGGATCCACTCCCGCGCCCTCGAACGGCGGCGTCCGGAACCGAGGTATCCCCCCTAGCGCCCTCGACCTCACAGCGAGCCGAAGCTCGGCCGGCCTGGACCCTCGCGGCCTGGTGCGCCCCCGGAGGTGTGAGAGGAGTCGCCCCTGCTAGGGGGTGGGGGAGCGCGGCTTGGTGTGAGCGCCACTCGCCCAACGCGCCTAGCCCCCATTTTCTGCACATTCCACGATGAGCGTGCGTTTTTCCACTGTGCAATCCCCCGATTCCGGAATTTTCCATGCAATTTTTTTATTCTAATTTGATTTTTTTTGGGCGCATATCGTGCAGTGTCTTGCTAGTGTTTGAACAAGCAATCCAGTAATCCAGTAGTAATCAGTAGTTAGACTTTACTGAATGTTTTTGTTAGGATTTTCAGCACCAATAAGTAATTTGTTAGACTTTACTAGATTTAGTATTTTTTTTCGAGATTACTGAGTGATGATGATTTAAACCGAGTGGTTAGTCTAGTAGGCTAGCATTTAAGTCTTGGTAATTTTTACCGAACGTTGGTCGCTCTAAATTTATGACCTAGTCTATTATTTTTGTTAGGTCAGTAGTTCAGTATCTTTTATTTTTCTTAGGGTCAGTAATATTGCCAGCATCACTTTTTTTATTTTGGTCATTACGGATCATGAACTGAGTAGTAGTTAGTCCACTTGCTATGTTTTAAGTCTCAGTAATTTTGTTAGTTCCTGCATAAAGATTTTTTTTACTTAGACTAGGTCATTAGTCCAGTAGTAGCTAGCAGCACATGCATTCAGTATTTTTCATTTTTTTTATGATCCATATGTAGTTTGTTGGCTTTTAGTATTTTTTTCATTTACTGAACATTGATAATCTAAATCAAGTAGTTAGTCTAGTAGTTCGGTAATTTGATATTTCCAGCACAATTATTCTTTTTTGTTGTTTATTAGTTTAGGTTCAACACTATGTTATTCAATGTCAGCAGTAGTATAATTTTTGAATCATTACTAAATATTTGATGCTTGATTTAGTAATTCTGAGTTTTCAGTTATCCAGTAATACCTATGCATATGTAGATTTAGTAATACACCAAGTAGTACCTATGTATACATATGTATATTTTGGATTCAGCAATACAGAGATCTGGTATTTCAATATTTTTTTGCATGCATCTAGTTGATTTTCACATTTTTTCTTATTACCAAGCTTCGATAATCTGAACTGAGTAATTCAGTAAAGCAGTAACCCAGTAATTCAGTAGTACATCCAGCAATTTTCTATGTACGTCTTGAATTCAGTATTCTGGAGATCTGATATTCATTACCTATGTATATCTTGATTTCAGTAACTTTTAGGTTTGTATAAATAGACTAGTATTTTCTTTACCAATTTTAGTAACCACATTAGTGATCACACAAATATCTTGAACTCATTTTTTTGACCAGGTGTATTAATGGATGACCCACTGGAAGATGCGGAGTGTGCACAATCGTCCACCAGACGTAGGTGCACTCTGCGGAAGGCCCCTTCGAGGAATGCCTCCCAAGAAACAAATAGAAGCACTGATTCTGATTTTGTTGATGCTCGTTCAAAGACTCGAAAGGCAGCTGCTATCAAAAGTACCAAGCCTGTTGCTAGGGCTGCTACCAAGCCTGTTGCTAGGGCTGCTACCAAGCCTGTACCCACTGTTGCTGCCGAGGTTCGCCCCCCCCCCCCCCCCCCCCCTCTCCCCCACATTTTCTTCTCATGATATTGATTTTTGTCTCAGCATTTGTTTTTTAGTTTTTTTTTGTGTGCCCTTTCAGTTACTTAATTTCATGTATTTAGTTCATTGTCTAGGCAAAAACTATTCAGTTTTTTTGTTATCCGGAATCTGTCATAAATTAAATTCAGTACTACCATTTTGGTTACGTGCATTTTCCAGTATTTTTTTAGCTAGCATCACATGTATTTTGTGTTCGTGTACTCCAGTAATCCCATTAATTCCAGTATTTTTTTAGCTAGCAGCACATGTATTTTTCCAGTATTTTTTTCATTGGTTCCCTTTTTTTGTAATGACATGAACAGAAGGGAAACTATGCCACCATACGTTGTGCTCCCGGTTCCATTTTTGATATATTGAATGGCATGGACAATGCTATGAAGGATAAGTTGAAGGATTTGGGTTTTGAGGATTTTCTTGGGTTCTCATTAAATGCAATCGAAGACAGGTCGTTGGTCATATTCATCATGGACCACCTCAAGGTTGACCCTCTTCGTATTGCTGTTGAAGGGAGGGAGTTGCCAATCACCCCGCACGTGGTGAAATCCGTGCTTGGCATTCCAAATGGCCCCAACACTCTCCCGGTTGTATCTGGCATAGAAAGGAAGAATCACCAGATTGAGCTTAGGCGTATATGCGATGAAAAAGGAATGGAGGAATTGCACGATGATAGGCAATTACAGAAACCTAACACCAGGGGTTATAGTGATCTGAAGCCAAACGAGGTCCCTAGGTGGGTTATAGAATATTTTGCAAAACATGGAGATGGTGACGATTGGAGCATCACCTGCTTCTTCATGGCATTGTTTGATGGATTGTTGTTCCCGACAACTAGCTTGTCGATAACTGGTGACACCTATTTTTACTGCAAGAATATAAATGATGTTTGCAAGTTTGATCTTTGCTCGGCTGTTGTCGATGATCTGGCAAACAAGGTACCCAAATGGAAGAAATCGTCATCATGCAATTCACCTTCAGTTCAGGGCTGTGTCGCACTTTTATTGGTATGACCGCTCCTTTTCTTGCCCTTTTAGTATTATTTTTTCTGTTTAAGTAGTTCAGTAATTCTACCGAATTTCAGTAATCCTGTATCAAAATAATTCATTGATCCGGTAATCATGTAATCCACATGAATCTCAGTAATTTTAAATGTTCATTAGTATTTTTTTTGGACGACACTTCTGTGATTTCAGTAGTATATTTTTTTAGCTTATGCATTTCTTTGAACAAGCAACAATATCCCTGCCATTTGTTCCTTTTCCTATTAATCTTATTGGAGACATTGACAACTCCTGCATGTGCTATTTTAGAATTCATATGCACCATCCAATGTCTTGAAGTGCATCCAGTTCATATGAACATGCATGTGAAATCAATTTGTTCTTTGCAGAATTCTTGTGCACATTAGCACACAAATGTCTTCCGTAGTTCAGTAATTATTTATCATACTTCAACAGTCCATCTTCTTTCTTTCTGAAATTGACTATAGTTCAGTAATCCTCATTTTTCAATACCTCCAAAGTATTCAATCTGGGGTTCAGCTCTTTTAACTACTGATATTTGCACATTTAGTACAATGTCTTTCTCAGTAATTATGTTTAGTAATCCAGCAGATTCTTAGTAGTCGATCCAATGTCTTCTGTAATTAATAATATAGGATCATCCTACCACCCTCACTTACGGTATGTCTGTAGTAATAAAGTACTAGTCTCAAATTTCAGCAAAGCTCCATCCCCCTAGCAATTTGTAATTTATCCCAGCAACCTGTAATGCACATGTATTTTTTTAGTAACCCAGTAATTCTGTTATCAAGTATACTTGATAATTCAGTAACCCAGTAATTCAGTATCTTGCCTGGCTCCTTATACTATCACGCTCATTTCAGTAATTCAGCAACATGCTGTTATATTATTTTTTTAACAACTTTTACTGACTGAACAAAAAAAACAGGATATGGTACTGTATGAACAGTATTGCACAGGGTCCCCGTACTCACCTGAAGTCGCACTTTCATATTTGGAGGGTTTTTTCGACCCGGAAGAAATACTGCATGCTAAACTTGTAAGCAATGCATTTTTTCAGTTACGTTTGTTTTCAGTAATTCAGTAACCGATACGTTTGTTTTCATTTTTTAACAATTCATTTTTTACTCTTTTTTCTACTATTCCCCCCCCCCCCCAGGTTTTCCTACATGTTCTACAGAAAATGCACTGGTCAGTATACTGTGTGAACTTGGTACACGGACAAATTGATATTCTGGACCCATCCCCGTGGACTGACCAACAACAAAAGCAGATCCATGGAGGCATAGCTCATCGGATACGCAAGAGGCTTAATGATATTTTTCAGAGCTTTACCGGTGGCAGGTTCATAGATTTCAGCCATTGGGGTTTGCCATACGTTCCGGTCCCGAAGGTTGTGGTTAGCAATGATTGTGGATTCTTTACCATGCTTTTCCTAGAACATTATGATGGTGAGAATCGGAAGTTGAATATCAACATAGATCCGGTGAGATAGTCGTTCTTTCACACAGTTTTTTTCTCCATGCCATCCCCCTTTTTTTTTGGTTGTTTTCGCTCAACTGATTTTATACACGTTGTTCAAATGCAGCTACTTGGAGCACAATACAGGGCCCAACTCCTCTACTATATTGTGTTCCACAAGCGCAACGACATAACCCCTCTACCTGATGTGATTGAAGAACTAGCGCCATAGCATTTGCATCATATTGAGATGCCACAGTAGGACTTGTTGCCTCATTCACATGACACCCAAGTTCACAAGGGAGACAGTTCCAAGTGAAGAGAATGGATGCTTTGAGTTTTCTGTAGACTTTTTTCATTTTTTTAGAGTTTGCATGAGATAACCAGACTAACTATGTGTATATGCTCCCCCACAGATAACCAGTAATTTTCAGTACTGTCCACCTTATACATGCGGAGGTTCAGTAATCAGTAGTTTCAGCATGTTTTTCCTTTTTTTTACTGAAGTCTGGATTCAGTAATCAGTACTCCAGTAATCTCATGATTTCATTAACCACGAGATTCAACTTTTTTTTCGTGTACATATCTGGATTCAGGAATCAGGAGATTCAGTAACCAATTATTTTTCCAGTACCGTGCATTTTTGTACATGCGGATGTTCAGTTCAGTATTTTTTTTTTCTTTTTAGACGTGGCAGGATTCAGTAATCAGTAGTTTTAAGTTGTAATGCGGAGCAAATGCATAGTTTTTTTTTCGCGTACATATCTGGATTCAGTAATCAGAAGATTCATTATTTTTTTCTTTTTTTTGCTTACATGTCTGCATTAAGGAGATCCGAAATTTCAAAACACAATTCAGAAATCCAGTTATAAACATTCACGCAATCTAGTAGAATAGGCTTTGACATCTAAAAACAAAGATATCTACTTTTGCTCTCATCATCTTTACCATCTTCTATTGTGCTATATCCAAAAATAGGTCACCACTAACTACATGTATTGGATTCAGTAATTCGAAGAAGCAGTAATAAATACTTTTAGCAATCTAGTAATACATTTGTTTCATTTCAAAAAATCTACTCGGTCTCGTCATCTTCCATTTCAGAAGCAAGGTCATCTTGTGTGTCATCGCTCTCATAGCTACCCTTCCTCTTTCTTGTTCCACTCCCCACGGGCCTGCCCCTAGGCCTTTTGGGAGGTGGGGCTTCTCTCCCACACGTAGTAATATTGTGTCCGCTCTTGTTGCATCTCTTACAGCAACACTTACGGTTTTTTCCTTGCGGTCTTTTGAAGTGTGGGGCCGGGAGATCAACACCCTCCACCCCCTTTGTACGGCTCCCTTTTGTGCTAGAGATTGGGGGGGGCGATGCTGATACAACATGATTCTGCCCAGCCGGCACCCCTGATGCAGCAGCTGGTGGATCCAAATCATGTGCCACCCCTAATGCAGCATTTGGTGGACCCAAATCATGAGGTATCTGGTCAACAACTTGAAGTGCCTGGCGAAGCAATTCTTTGCACTTGACTACCCCCTGCCAGTAATCCAGTAATATATATATGAGATCATCAGCCCATTAATATAAGAGAGTGTCAACAGCATACTTAGTAATTCAGTAATACAGCACCAAACATCAAAAAAAAATTTCTAACCTCACTGGACATGACAGATTTCTATTGCAGTGCACACCAATCAGGTAATAGCTCCAGCATGCGGCTTGCTTTAGTGTCTCCACTCGGTCCAACATATACTTTATCGTGTCTATCAAAGGGGGTAGCTTCCCTGGCATTCCTTGTATACCTTTTGGGGATATATCGGGATGGGATATGCGCCACTTGCAGGTTTGTAAGCACACACAAAAGATGCGGGCAAAATATACCTGCAAGTTCAGTAATTCAGTAAAGCGGATAAACATTTTTCTGCAACAAACCAGAAAACAGAAGGAACATTTTTCTGCAAGGAACATACCCGTGTGCTCAATTCTCATGCACTCGCAATTAAATTCTGATTCCTCAGGAATTTCCTCATTCACTACAGCTTTCACCCAAAATTCATGACATAACCAAGGGAAATCAGTTGGGGGCCTTGTGTGCTTCACCAGGTAGTAACCAGCCTTGTCCGGGTCTGGACGCACACGGAAAGCAGTGCTTGATTTGAGTCTACTCACGAACACCTTGTACACAGCTCTGGTGTACACTCTGCTAAGCTGATTGTCGTAGCCATAAAATGTCGAGGCAATAATCGGGGCCTGCAACAGCAAAAATCATTTTGTTAACGCACAAATTACTGGAAGTTCACATTTTTTTTCTATCCCTTTTTTTTCTAAATTTCTTTGGACTTAGGTTTTCACCTGCGAATTGAACTCCTCTTCTGCCTCTTTCTCCTTATTATGCGCCAAAAGTTCCAAGAATGACTTCGCAAACTCATGTATTGCCGTTGAATTGTCACAATAACCATGATTGACGGTAGAATTGACACTCTCACTTCTTTGTGTCGAAGTCATTGTCCCGTAGAATATCTCTTTGAAATAAGCACCCACCCACATGTTCCTTTCGTCGTACAACTTCATCAGCACTTTGGACTCATGAACTTCATATTTGTCAAGCATTGCAGCCCAGGCTTGCTCAAATTCAATCGGTCTGAGTGGATGATTGATAACAGAAGTTAAGGTTTCAGACAGTCCGGGATGTTGGGTATTAAGCTGATTCAGCTCATTCCGAAACTTGTTCGTGACATGCCAGCGGCAATATCTGTGGTACATCTTTTCAAATACCAAATTTATTGCCTTCTCAATTGAAGAATCTTGATCTGCGTCAAACAATCAACATTAGCATTTGTATCAGTAATTCGGTAATTCAAATTTCATAGCAGTAATTCTACGAACAAATTCAGTAAACGATACACTTCAGTAATTCGGTAATTTAAATTTCATAGCAGTCATTCTACAAACAAATTCAGTAAATATTTTTCGAGTATCCCAGTAATCTTTTTTTATCCTCTGAAGTAATCAAAGCAAATCCATTTACGCAATATTGGTGGAATTCAAAATAAAGCAACAATCCATTCAGTAATCCTTATTTATTTTTTTTAGTAATCTGAGCAAAACTCAAGCAAGCAATAAGCCAACAATCATGTTAAATTCAGTAATGATTACCTACGAGGCACAAGTCATAGCATACATACCTGTGAAGATAACAATAGGATCCTTGCCCCCCATACAAGCTCTAAATTGCTTGACCAACCACTCAAAGGTATCTGCTCTTTCGTCCCTCAACAATGCCTGACCAAAAACAACATTTTGCAACTTGTTGTTGAATCCAACAAACATTGCTAAAGGCATGCTATATTGATTGGTGCGGTACGTCGTGTCAAATGTCACCACGCTAGAGTAGTCTGCATACACACGGCAAAAAAAACCCCCCAAAGTCAGTAATCCAGTACGTGTGTAGTTTTTTTTTTTTTGCCCAGCCCCCAAACTGAGTATCCCAGTAAAACTTGATCAGTAATTTCAGTACCTCCATAGTCACCCTGTTGACTGGCATGGCTCCAAAAGACATTCTTGACGACGTTCTTATCATCAAGTTGGAACTCATAAAAGAATTGTGGATTATTTGCTTTGCACTCTCTAAAGAAGGCCAGGAGCTTCGGTATATCATCCATCCGTTCTTCCCGAACATGCGCAGCTCTCCTGCGAGGATTGGGTTGTGTACAACATCATCATTTATTTAGTGTCAAAATATTTTTCTACAGTATGTAACATGCCAAAGAAAAGGATAGCCACAGGAAAGTCACCTATTCTGAACGTCTCTCTCAGTCAAATGTAGATTCTCAACCCCACCCGCAACACTACGTAGGACACGCATAACATTGGGGTGAGGGACTTGACTAGCATGCATTGTGTCAACCAGGTTCATCACAGACGGATCTTCAACCTTGTGCGCCCTCATACGCTTCGTCATACTTGGTGTTGGATTCAGCTTGGTTATGTTCGAAAACAATGCATGTAAAAAAGACACGCCCTCCACCTCGCGCCTCTCTTGCGCACATCATTGCCTTGCAGCCATCACGTTTTGAAGTCTTTGACGTCTTACGGTCACCATCCTGAACCTTTGTGTTATGCTTCCCTTCCAACGAGCAACAGAAATCCTTTCCAGTTGTCCCCCTTTTCCTGTTCTTCTTTATTGGAAAGCCAACACGCCCAGCATACTTTTTGTAGAACAAAAATGCATCTTCAAAAGACTCAAAGCTCATCTCAAAATTTGGAACAACTTCAGGATCCAAATCCTCGCCCTGCCATGAGAATATGTCAACAAATTACCAACAGAAACACATCCAGCAATTCAGTAATATGAGCATTCTTTTTCAAAGACACCAAATAAATGCAGCAGGGAATTTACACTTCTTTTTTTACAAAACACTCACATGTGTGTAAGTTTGGTTGACGTCAGGTGTAATCATCTCTGAAGGCGCAGCACACGGCGGTGGCGTCATAACAGCTGGATACCTCATATCATGTCTTAGCCAGGGAGGGCTACATCTCAATGGTTGGGCATTCATCACCACTGGTGTCCTCAACAAATTGCCATTTGCAGCACCCCCCTCAGGGACTGAATCCGGGGAAGGATGCGGAGCTGTCCCCGATGGAGGCACAGATACTTGAGATGCCATCACACGCCTACTAGCAAGGCTGATTGCTGGGCTCGAGCGATTCATTGAAATATCATCACCCTCCATATCCGTAGCACTGCTACAAAGTAAAAGAAAAAACAATGACACATCACTACATTTCATCACTACATTACTACTGAACACAATACTACTTCGGAACATCCTACAAATGCAAAACACAAGGATGTAATATTAGGCACTGAATACTGAACATCCTACAAATTTGAATACTGAACATCTGGTTTTCAAATACTAGGCACTGAATACTGAAAACACAAGGATGTAATACTAGGCACTGAATACTGAACATGCGTAGTGCTGAGCAGTGAATAATGTGTAAAATAGACCAAAATCACTGAATCCCGAAATGCTACCCAATGGATAAAAATATTAGGGGGATCAAATACTGAGGACACTAAATAAATTCAGTAATAGGCCAAATACTGAACAATGTGCAAGGCACAAATAGAAGATGACACGGTCTTCAGTAATTTTCCAGATCCCAATATAAGGTTTTCAGAAACTTGCAATCCACCAAAAATCCTCCACGAATTGACCAAAATGTCAACAAATTACTAGCGCAGAGAGATTATGGTTGAGAAGAGAGCTCAATTACCGATCTCACTCCACCAATCCCAGCAGACCTGGCCTCCCCCGCGCCGCCTGCTGCTCGCCGCGCCGCCGCCGCCTGCTGCTCGCCGCGCCGCCGCCGCCTGTGCTTTCCGCGCGGCAGGCACCGCGCCTGCTCTCTGGACCACCGGGCCGCCGCCGCTCGCTCCGCGCACAGAAGCTACGCGGGTACCCCTCACGATCCCCCCGCTCGCCGCGCTGCTTGCTGCTCCCACCTCGCCGCTCGCCTCGGCACGTCTCGCGCTCGCCGCTCGCCGCGCTCCGCGCGTCTCGCCGCTCGCGCTCGCTCCGCCGTAGAAGCTAACGCGCCATGAGGCCGCGACTCGCGCTCGCGAGGTCTAATTGGGTTGACGGGTGGGTCGGGCCGGAACAGATGGTTGTCTATTGGGTCGTTGGGTGTAGAAATATATATATATATATATATATATATATATATATATATATATATATATATATATATATATATATATAGGGGCACAAGTGGTAAAGGTCATGTGCCGGTCTTTTGTTTGTTGCTTCTTCGCTGGCATCTCAAGAAAGTCAGATCTGATAATGAGGTCATTCAACAACAAGCCTTCCATGCGTAGGAAACTCTTCCCAAAAGAAACACTCGAAAGTAAGTCCGGAAAGTGCTTACACAAAATGGAATTTAAGGGACAAAAATGCTGCGGAGGAAAAAAACAGACAAAGACCGGCCCTGTTTGGATACCCTATGTTAGTGTTAATTTGTGTTAGATCAGGATGAACTAGCATCTAAATACCTAAATAGATGTGTTAGTTTGTGTTAGATGCAACTAATACCAAAAAAAACTAGCAGCTCTAAGAGATGTTTTTTGTGTTAGTTTTGGTGGGGCCCACAGAAAAAAAAGGAGAAGTCTCTCTCTTCCCTCAGATCCCCCTGCGCCCGGTGCCCACTGCCCGACCCGACCCGTTCGCGGCCTCCTCCATGGCATGAGCCTGGCGCCACCTGCCATGGCGTGACCGCCGCGGCCGCCCCAACCCCGCCGCCGGTGCCCGCATCCCCGCCGCAGCCCCCAACCCTTGCGTCGCCCGCCATGGCGTGACCACCGCCGCCGCCGCCCCAACCCCGCCGCCGCCGCCCCAACCCCGCCGTCGGCGCCCGCATCCCCGACGCCGGCCGCATCCCCGCCGCAGCTCCCAACCCAGCCGCCGCCGGCCGCATCCCCGTCGCAGCCCCCAACCCCGCCGTCGCCGCCCGCTTCCTCGCCCCCAACCCCGCTGCGGTCGCCCGGAACCTCGCCGTCGAGCAAGAAGAAGGAGGCCACAAAGTGGCCGGCCACAACAAATCCGGCCGCAAAGGGAGTTAAATGAGTCAAATGATTGAAAAAGTGTTTTTACTGTCAAACTAACACTAACATCCAAACACCTCAAGTGTTAGTGTTAGTTCTGTGTTAGAAACTAGGGTTAGTTGGATCCATGCCACTAGAATTTCACGAAGTTGGATTTCATGTTGAAATCCATGTCATTGAGTGGCATGATTTTCAATGTGAAACCCAATTTCACGGAGTTGTGGTGGCATGAATCGAATTTTCCCTAGAAACTAACACTAACATCTAACAGTGTTAGTGTATCCAAACAGGGCCACTGAGGAACCTTGCATTGTTTGTTCTGAATTTCTATGTGCAAAAAAGGCAGGTCAGGCCAGCCGGGTTCAGAATACGCAGACGATGTGTTCCTTCCTCTGGAAACTGAATATGCTGTCATGGAGCTTTTGTGCAAGCCATTTGGTCCAATGACAGAAGAGATCAGTAGGGATTCAAAATTTTCATCAGAAAAGAGATTGCTTTTTCTTTCTCTCCTCAACTTGCTCCAAACTAATAGCATGACGGTACTCATCTGATCTACAGCTCAACTTACATCCCGTCGACTACAAAATCTGAAAGGGGCCAAAAAAAGAAATGCAAAGACATGCATCTACATTATTCTGCACACTCAAATAGCTTCAGAAAGCTCGAGGCCTGGGGCCACCTGTGCCTGAAGCCCACCGTTGGCCTCTTCGTTCGGGTCAGCGGCAGAGGCCGCCGGAGCAGTTCTCTTACCTCTCCTGCTGAAGCGCGACAGCAACACATGGATGGCGAAATAGGCGAGCACGGCGGCGACGAGCGCTGAGACCTTGACGGAGGTCTTCCACGTCCGGCTGGACCCGGCGGCGTAGGCGACCAGGAGGCCGACCAGGTCCAGCACGATGGTGGTGTTCATCACCCCGAGCCACCACGGCTGCTCGTGCAGCGACGGCGGCAGCAGGAGGACGATGACCACGACGGACGCCACGAAGGAGGTGGAGTTGCTGTAGAAGAAGGTCAGGTACCGGTGCCTCCGGTTGTCGTGCATCACCGGGTTGCCGGCGGCGTGCGCGCCGCCGTCGTTCGACTGCCAGGACCCGCCCGGCGGCGCCAGGCCGGCCTGGTAGGTCACGCTCGCCGCGAGGATCCCCAGCAGCATCAGGTACTTGCGCTTGGCGTGCATCACCTTCTTTTCTCCCCGGACTTGCCCTGCCTCAGCGACAGGGGCAGGTGGCTGCCCTTCTTCTCCCATGGCATTCTCAGCTGCAGCTCTGCTGCTGCTGTTGCTAGCACCGTTGTTTCTCCGATCCTTCACAAAGAACACCGCAACCAGCACAACCACAAAGGAGAGAACCAGAGCCGCCAGCACGAAGATGTAGATGGATGTCTTGAGATGCTGCGTGCAGCCGGCGGCATAGCCACCCACGATGCCGATCAAGCCGGCCGCCGTGCAGACAGACAGCGCGTTGCTCCGGATGGCCGGCCGGTACAGGTTGGGGTTGACGAGCAGGATGATGAGGGCGATGGACAGCATGAAGCTCACAGAGTTGCAGTAGAAGAACGCCGTGTACCGGCGCGGGTAGTTGCTGTGCAGGACGGGGTCGCCGGCGCGGCCGTCGTCGTTGACCAGGAAGCCGCCCGGCGGCGTCAGCCCGGCTTGGTAGGTGATGGTGGCCGCCAGGATCGCGAAGAGGAGCAGCCGCTTGCGCCTCTTCTCCAGCAACTCCTCGGCCTTCTTCGCCTTCTCCAGCGAGGCTCCGCAGCGCGCTCCCGGGCTGCCGTCCTCGTGGTCCAGCGTCAGGAACACGACGTGGATCACCACGTAGACCAGGACGGCGCCGGCCAGGGCCACGGCGTAGATGGAGGTGCTCACGTCGCGGCAGCTCCCGGCGGCGTACGCGCCGATGAGGCCGAACAGGCCCAGCACCATGGCGGCCTCCAGCGCGTTGTGGTTGTGCAGGGTCTTCATCCTCGCCAGGATGATGGCCACCAGGGAGGCCACGAAGGCGATCGAGTTGCAGTAGTAGAACGCCTTGTACCGCCTCGGGCTCTCGGTGAGGAGGATCGGGTCGCCGGCCATGTAGCGGCCGCCGCGGTCGTCGTTGCTCTGCCAGAGCCCGCCCGGCGGGTTGAGGCCTGCTTGGTAGGTGATGGCCGCTGCGAGAGTGGCGAGCAGCAGGACAAGGGAGCGAGCCTTCTCCAGCGCTTTAGTTTGTTGCTCTTCGACCTCGTGCTGATCACTATCGAATTTCAGAGTAAACAGATCTGTCAAAAACTGAAGAAAAGCCTGTATCGAATTGCATGCTGCAATGCCTGAAACCATAGGATGATGGTACTCTGTTCTGTTTGTACCTGCCATTGCCATTGGGAGTCTGCGGAGTTTGTTGCTGCTGCTGCTCATCACTGGCCAATAGCAAAGAAAATAAACCATAAAAAATAAAAGAAAAACAGAATTGAATGAAGTACTGCAATGTCACTCACAAGTCACTAGTACTGATCTTCAATTCTAAATACTTGGCAACTCTGACCAATGCATAATTACCAAGACGATCAACTTTTCTTTAAAAAAAAAAAGAGTAAAGTCCATCACCGGTCCCTAAATTTATGTCACTGTGTCATTCCGGTCTCTAAACTCACAAATTGACCATTCAGGTTCTCAAACTTGCCCATCTGTGTCATCTCGGTCCATAAACTTGTTCTATTGTGTCATCCCGGTCCCTAAACTAGAAAATCAAATATTTACGTCCTCAAATTTGTTCAATCGGGTCATTCCGGTCCCTAAACTTGATTTTGAGTCTCATATGGGTCAAAACAAGGCGATCTAAAATCTATATATCAAAAAGTAATTCATAACTTTTTCATACTAACTTGAATGAAGATAAACTTTATATCAAAATGGTAGCCCTCGACGTAATCTACAATTTTGTAGTTGAAATATTTTTGAATTAAAACTGTTTAGGGTCTCAAAATATTATTGTAAGTTTATAGATTTTGAAATTTAAAAGTTAAAATTAAATTTTGGGACTCTAAACAAATTTTATTTCAAAAAAATTTCAACTGCAAAGTTGTAGATCGCGTCGAGAGATACAATTTTGATATAAAGTTTGTCTTCATTCGAGTTCATATGAAAAAGTTATAAATTATTTTTTGATATAGAGGTTTTAGATCGTCCGGTTTGGACTTAGATGAGACTCAAAACCAAATTTAAGAACTGGGATGACACGACTGGACAAGTTTGAGGATCTAAACAGATGGTTTATAAGTTTAGGGATCGGAACGACACAGCCAAACAAGTTTGAGGACCTAAACGGTCGATTTATGAGTTTAGAGACCAGGATGACACAGTCGAACAAGTTTAGGGACTGGTGACGCACTTTACTAAAAAAATACCCAAATGACTGTATAAAGTCATATCTGAATGTCTCTATAATATTCTCACAGTATTTTATGAGGAGCAGAGTAGAAAACTGGAGTATGTTTTAGGAAATAAAGTGTCAAGTGTTTCAAACGTTGCCATCATTGGTACCATGGGTTTGCTGCTGCTGCTCATCACTTACAAACGGCAGAGGAAACAAACCCGATAAACAGAATTGAATCGCACCCTTCAAGTAGTTAGAATTTGAAGAGTAGGAGCATGAAGGATAGGCTTTTTCATCCATACCTGCCATTGCCATTGTCTGGGACTTGGGTTTGCTGTTGCTGCCCATCACTGATAAATGGTAGGGAAAACAAAACCATTGTCAAAGAAATTCAGGGAAAATTAGATCGATTAATTTGCAGTTGGCATATAGTAGAAAACAGAAGGAAATGTTGTTCCGTCTGTACCTGCCACTGGCATTCTTACTGAAGAGGCGAACAAACACCACTTGGACGAGGACGCACCCGACGACGGCACCAACCAGAGATGTGACATAGACGGTGGTGTCGACCTCCCGGGTGCTGCCGGCGGCGTACGCCGCGACGAGGCCGAGGAGCGTGACGGCGATGAGCCCGTAGAGCTCGCGCGACCGCACCTTCTCGCTGAAGCAGAGCTTCTTCTCCAGCAGCATGACGAGGATGAGCAGGGACGCGACGAACGCGGTGGTGTTGCAGACGAAGAAGGCCTTGAGGCGCGCGTCGTGGGGCCCGCCCTTGAGCACGGCGTCGCCGGGGCGGTGGCCGCCCTCGTCGTGGTCCCAGAAGCCGCCCGGCGCGCTGAGCCCGGCCGCGAAGGTCACGCTCGCCGCGAACGTGGCCAGCAGCATCAGCACCTTGCGGAGCCGCAGCAGCGCGCTCTCGTCCGCCGCCCTCCCCTCCTCCGGCGACCCGCGGGCGCGCCGCTGCTCCGGCGCGCTGCCGCCCTCCTCCTCCTCCTCCTCCTCCTGCGGCGGCGGCGGCGGCGGCGGCGGCGGCGGCTCGCCAGCGCTCCCCTTGCCCGGCGCCACCGCCAAGTGGACCACGAGGTAGGCGACGACGCCGGCGAGCAGGATGAGGGAGTAGACGGCCGTGAGCACGTCCCGGAACGTGCCGGCGGCGTAGGCGCCCATGAGGCTGAGCAGGTCGAGCACCATGACGGAGCGGAGGATGGCGAGCACCGGGGACAGGCTGATCCCGCCCCTGTCGTGCAGGATGGAGAGGATGAGGATGAGGACGATGACCACGAGCGAGGAGGCGAAGGCGGTGGCGTTGCCGTAGAAGAAGGCCAGGTAGCGGGCGTAGTTGGTCTCCCGGATGATGGGGTCGCCGGCGATGCGGCCCTTGGCGGGGTCGGCGGCCTGCCAGACGCCGCCGGGCGGGTTGAACCCCGCGCCATACGCCACGGTGGCCACCAGCGAGGCCAGCAGGAGGAGGTACTTGCGCAGGCTGTACTCCCACGAGTCATCCTGCTGGCCGCCGGACCTCGCCATCGCCGGCCGGCCCAGCTCGCCTCGGGTCCGGGCTCTGCAGCCTGCGGCTATCTTAAACGTGCGTCCAGACTGGGTGTGGGAGTTTTCTATTCGACTTGAACGACGACCTGACCCAGCGCGCGCGTCGTGTAGTGAGCTCGGACAGGAGGAAGGTGGCTCCCCTCCGCCACGAAACTTCTCTCTCCGATAGCCAAAGGCCGTGTCCGTTGACGCGGAACAGCACGGTCAACACAAGCGCACGCATGTTCCACTCCAAGCCCACCCATTAACTCTATGGAACTTGTAAAATCGAATCCAAATCATATAGGGCCGTAGATTTAATTGTTTTGGATCAGGCTCCTAAATCATGGTTGTTCGGAAAGTCAAGGACGGATCCAATATTCTAAACTTGGAGATGCTCGTCCCTCCCTCTTCTTGTTTTCTTCTTCCTCACTCCTATTTTTCTTCCTCGGTGTCCATCTATAGCTAAAAATTGTTTCAGAGCTTTGGGGGTGTGTAGGGGTTGGGGTGGAGGGCAAATAAAGCAGCATTGCACTCCATATAGTGCAGCAATGCATGAATTGTACACGCTATAGTATTATATAAATCCATAACATATATTGTTTAGCTCGTCTAAAAACTAAGCTGTATATTTGTACTTCAGAGTCTATATAGGGTGTGTACAAGTGGAAATGGAGTGGTCTCCAATAGATTTGCAGGTTGGGTTACAATTGATTTTTACCTTATTTTTTATGGATTGGAGTTGTAAAGAGACAAGACCCACCCCCCACGCTATAAGTATAATGTGCCAAGATCGATAGAACAAAATAGAATCGATAAAGTGCATCTAATCTATTCGTGCGTCCAACTTTTCAAGGCTCACAAGTCACAAGCTGACCAAAGACAAACCAGTGTTGGGCGCACGCATTGACAGCCCCTTCCCCACGAGTTCTAGATGGCCTTTTTGCTATTTTGCTCCTAAACTAGCCGTTTGTCACCCCCGAGGTATGAATAAGATATATAGCTATCATTCATTTGCTAGTTTCTCGGTAAAACGACAGCCCTAGCCCCTATGCATTAGAGCAAGTATTATAACAATCTATAAGCAGACTGAATAATGAGACAGAGAAGAGAGAAGAGGATTGAGAGGAGTAGCAGGCTGCAAACAGGTTCAACACAAGAACCAACAAAGTTTATAAGAGAGATAAGTGGACCATATATTAATGATAGTGACTAACTACTATACGAATGGGGTAGGTCTCTTCTCACCTAAACGGCCGTTTAGTCCGTTTAAACAGTAAACAGAGATCATCCATGTCGTTTAGACCATAAACGGTGAATTAAACGGTTGGACCGTTTAAACCCGTAAAAATCCATCTAAACCATCTAAACATAGTCGGGTTAAACATAATTAAATAAGCTAAATGATCATCTAATTCATATTTTAGTTAATAGGAGGACTACAACTATCACAATCAATACCGAACCAATTAGCATCGTAAATATATAAAATGTTGTGGAATTTAGATTTCTTCCAAAAAAAATTATTTGGCATAATAGTTACTTTTTACATGTGAAAATATGTAGACTTTCTAACATATTTAATATTTACATGCATAAATATGTATATTTTGATATTATTATGCTAAACTGTTTAGTTCGTTTAACTCCGTTTAAATGGCCTAAACGCTAAATAAAAAGTGACACCGTTTAGAGTTTAGGATAACATTGGAGTAGGCTGCAAGGATTCTTGTAGCCAGGAGTCGGCTGTATTATTAATCTTCCTGGTATTAGGGAGCAAATGGCAATTCACAACTTAAACAAGCTAGCTTGAGATAGGTGCAAGCTAAGCCAAAAAATAGTTGTATAGGACTGAAATACTGTAGTGCATGCGTGATAGAGAATCCAGTGTGCCAACTCATTTCTGTACTTGCTTAATTAAGATTGTTCTGCACGATCGACGAAGTATAAAATATGGGTTGCATGCGACTAGTTGAGGATAACTATTCAAGGAGCAATTTAAGTTGCATTATTCTAATATTCCTGTATATATAATGCTATGTTGATGCTCCGACTTATTCGTTGTCCTGTCCATAAGGAATTTTTTGATAGGGACTGGGCAAATCTATCCAGTTTCCAAATACTTTCTGCGCGTCACAAATTATAATGAAGAAGAGAGAGTGGGTACGATCAACATCACTGTGCGGAATGATACCAAGGCCGTGTTTGGTTGCAAAAACCAAAATTTCAAAAAAAAATTCCAGCACCTGCATGGAGACTTAAATCTAGACGAAATAAAAAACGCATTGCGACTGCTGTCTGTAAATGGTGAGACGAATCTAATGAACCTAATTAGTTTGTAATGAGATGCTAAATTGCTACAGTATTGCTACAGTAAATAACTTCTAATGACGAATTAATTAGGCTCATTAGATTTGTCTCGCGATTTACAGACGAGTTCTGTAATTATTTTTGTGATTAGTCTATGTTTAGTACTTTAAATGTAGAAAGATGCTTTTTCAAAAAATTTACAGGAGACAATCAAAAGGGCCCCAAGTAGTATGGAGTAATTACCATGGCATCACTAGTACGTAAAAGGTTTTCCTGACAGCCATTTTGGTTTTGGGCTGGCTGTCACAGTTTCCGCCAGGAACTCTCACAGCACAAATGCTCTGTTACATTAGCGGTTCAGACTATCTTTGGTGGTGGTTGGGTAAACCCGCCAGCATAAAAACTTGATCAAACACCCGCATATACATATCAATTGATATGCTAATACAAGTCCACCACAATACAAGATCTCAAAATATCCGGAATGGTTTAATGTGCAAGCGCCACATATTCAACTAAATAAATACATATTACAATATAATTATTTCAAAAATCAAGATGCAAATATTCAATTTCATGCTACATCATTATCTAAGGCATATTGTTCGCAAGCAAGAGGTACCTGGTCTGCCAGACGGCACCGAGGCAGTGAACGCCGAGCAAAGATGAAGAGGCTGGGTGGCAGCGCCAAAAGTCATCGGAAGGCGAGAGCGGCCGAGGTTGGTTTGAGCAGCCATACTCCTGATGCGAGTATGTGGCTCAAGTAAGTGGGTAGAGTTACCGCTAGAGTTATTGGGCATGGAAGGATAGTTAGGCTGTCGTGGGCTTCAACTCCGCTGGTGGACTGCTCCCCGCTAGCTGCTGGTGAACTTATGATATCGTGGTGATTGAGGAGCAGAGCCGTGAACCGTGAACGTGCCGGCGGCAGGGCTAAAGTTGAAGTGCGTAGGGAATGATGCAAGGTGAAGTGCACGACGACGTAGCTTCTCGCAGTCGCAGCTCGGAACCTGACCCTGCTCGCGCTTCCCCCGCGGCCACTCACCGTTGGACGCGTCCGGCGGTCCGGACATTGAGATCACTGGCGGTGGCTTGGCGCGGCGGAGGTGAGTAGGTTTTTTTTTCGTAGCGCACACTTCATTAAACAGCTAAAACATACTGAGTACAAACGCCCACCGACGAAATTACAAGCCACATGTAGCAGGCAGGGGAATTACAAATTGCACTCTTTCCTAAATTATGCAGGCTTCTCTTCTTCGCTCGTGGACGAGAAATTGGCATTCTCGCCATCATGAGAATCTGGTTTCGCACTTTTGCCATCCCTCGAAGTGGATTCGCAAATATGCCATCATCAAACACAAGGAACCAGCACAAATGTCATTCTTGAGACTTTAGAGCTGATTTAATTCATAAGAAATAGAAAAGAACTTATCTTACCTATTCTACCCCTGCATCCCTTCTCGTGAAAACGGAAGGCAGGAACGGATCGCTGCCTCCTCTCCCGTTCTTCCCGCAAAAACGGATCGCTGCCTCCTCTCTCGTTCGTCCCGCAAAAAACAGATCGGAGGAAACAGATCGCGGCCTCCTCTCCCGTTCCTCCAGCAAAAAACGGATCGGGGGCGCTCCTCCAGGCCCTATTTTTACATAATTTTGAAATCATTTCGATCAGACTTTCACAAACTTTTGACATCATTTCAACAGAATTTTGATAGAAGTTCACAAATTAATTAGATATCACACTGACATGAAAAACATAAGTTGAATCTATACATAAGTTCTCACGGTGACACAAAAAGACATAAGTTCACAAGTACAGGATGTCGGATTGAAATAGTTTACTAAGATAACACAAATTTCATGCTCAGCTTGTCCTTTTTCTTGGGATCAGCTTCCTTGCAGTGCGCTTATTTGTAGCCATTGTGCCTTCTCCCATCAGATTATGAGTAGGCTGCGGCCGAGCACAGGTTTCTTCTTCCATCAGAATAGAAAGCTGTCTGAAAATGTACAATAGACAGCATAAAATGTGTTCAGAAATGATGGAAAATATTTGAACATGTGAATAAAAAATGTCAGAAGTAAATATTTGAACATGTGAATAAAAAATGTCAGAAGTGATGTACCTTCTTGTCAGCCTATTTGGACTCTCCTGCAATATTGTTTCCCTTGTTCTGGTGGGAGTTGTTACTGGAGGTTGGCCACTTTCATTCTCAGGCTGCTTTTTTGCTCTTTTTTTAGGGACTTTAGCATTTGGGCCATATTTAGTAGTATTTGGCCTTGCCTTTCTTTTTGGAGGCTTCTTTGTATCATTAAGTCAGCACTTGTAGCTACTCTCTCCATGTCCCAATTCACCACATCTATTGCATTTCCTCTTCCCTCTAATCAGCTGCCTCTTCCCTTTAGAAGCCTCAGCAACCTCCAATTCAGCATCTTTATCAGCTTAATTTGCAGCCTCCTGGGCATCTTTCTTAGTTTTGCCACCACTACCACCTTCCAAGCACTCTTTAATTCTCAGTTTCCTCCATCTTCCAGGCACTTATCAGGTTGCCTCCTTCCAATAATATGCCATGGGCAATCTTCCACATTGCAATCCGCAATGTATCGTGTCTTATCTGTTTTCACTAAGTGCAGCTCGAACTCCTCATTGATTGCAAACTGCCTCATAGCCAACCTAAATTCTTCCATGTTAGGGTACACAGTGCCAATGTCCATGCAAGGATTATTTGGGTCATAAACTAAGATTCTCTCCCCTGGTACATCATCCTCAACAGGGATGGCAGCCCCAACTGTGTCCATCGACCGTCTCCCCCCTTTGCAAAAGCTTGCTGTTCTTGAGATCGATTTTCTTCTTCCCTAGTTGTCAAACCCAACAGAGAAAAAATATTATCCTCATGAATAATTTCTATCCTTCCCTCACCTTCTTCATCAACTGTCTCAACAATCTGCAGGTTGTCCCATTCAACACCTCCATAATATTCTATAGTCAATGCATTGCCACTAACATCACCAGATCCATGGTCTACATCCTTTACATGCTCCTCAACATCACAATGGTATGCTACAGCATCTAACCTAAGCTCAGGCTCCGCATCGAGCCTGGATAAAGCGAAAGCAGGTGTATAGTTAGAATGGCATAATTAAAATGGTGTTTACGTCTATGTTAGCAGACTACAAATGAGAACAACAGCAAGGATAATGCATACCTAGAAATTAGAGAACTCCAACTGCTATCCATGAAGGAAGGGGCGTTGTTGTCGTCGACTTGCCTGGGCGCTACGCAGGGAGGCGCCGCGGCTTGGGTCGGACCTGCGCAAGGAGCGCCGCCGCGGCCTGGGGGAGGACCTGCGCGCGCAGGGAGCGCCGCCGCGGGGGCGGAGCTGCGCGCAGAGAGGGGCGCCGCGGCCTGGCCGGAGCTGGCGGGGAGGAGATCCGCGGCGCGCCTGGAGGAGCAGGGAGGCCGGCGCTCCCGATCCGTTTTTTGCGGGAGGAACGGGAGAATTTGTGCTGGTTCCCTGTGTTTGACAATGGCAAATTTACGAATCTACTTTGAGGGAGGGTAAAAGTGCGAAACCAGATTCTCTTGATGACGAGAATGCCAATTTCTCCTCGTGGACGAACTCAATCTTCTGTTTAGTTCCCACCCCGTAAACGCAAAAAAGCCGTAAACGCAAAAAAGTGTAAAGGAATCTTGCTAATTTGAAGTACTAAATGAAGTCTATTTACAAAATTTTTTGCATGGTTGGGCTGTAAATCACGAGACGAATCTAATGAGCCTACTTAATCCATGATTTGCAACAGTGATGCTACAGTAACCATCCGCTAGCTATTGCTTAATCATGGATTAATTAGCATCATTAGATTCGTCTCGCGATTTACAACTCAACCATGCAAAAAGTTTTATAAATAGACTTCATTTAGTACTTCAAATTGACAAGATTCCCACGCAAAAAATTTTGCGTTTACAACCTAAGGGAACTAAACAGGGCCTCAATCTTCATAAAATCTTACACTCTCGCTTTGATTGGAGCAGGTGACGGCTTATGTCGGTCATCCAAGGACGAGGTGACGTGGAAGCATCCGGCCGAGATGCGAGGCGCTGGCTGGGCTGGCTTGCGGACTGAGCTGGCCCAGTTAGGTTGATCCCCGAATTTGACTCCCATCGGCCCATCAAACTTCTTTCTTTTGTGTCCCGTGTGCCCCAACTCTTGATTTGGCTTTTATTCAATCAAGTGAATCAGGTCTTCGTTTAACCATGTGTTTGGTTGCGGGATCAGTGGGTTGGGTTGGCTCCAACCCTCATTTTAAGAACGGAGCCAACCCATCCATTGTTTGGTTGCAGATCTGATTTTAGGGATGGAGTCAACCCATCACATGTTTGGTTGAGGAAATTGGAATACGGGTTGGATGGCAACACTAACTCCGTTAGTGGGCCTCACATGTCAGACTCCTCTCTCTCCATCTCCTCTCTCTCCACTCGCCTCATCCCGCCGCTGCCAGCGCGCCCCGTCCCGCCGCCGCCGGCCACCTCAGCCCCCCCCGGCAGCGCCTCCTCACCCCGTCGCCCGGACCACGCCACCGCCGCTGAATCCGCGCCCGAGCTCGCCGCCGCCGCTGGATCCGCGCACGGCCGAGCTCGGGGCCGCCGGATCCACACGCGGCACCGACCCGTCCCTCCGCCCCTCCACCGCTGCGGGCGACCTCCGCCGCCGCCGCCGGCCTCGGCCGCCACGGAAGCGCTCCGCCCGCGGGGCAAGTAGGCCGAGGTCAGTGGCCTTTTCCGCCCGAGCTCGCCGGTGCCCACCTTGTCTGCCGGCCCCGCCCTCCTCCGCCATCGCAGCCGGCCAACCCCGTCCGCCGCCGCAGCCGGCCGACCCCACGTGCCGCCGCCAGCAGATCCACGCGCCACTCCTCCCGCCATGGCCTCCGCGCTCTAGCTGCGCGCCACCGCGCTTGAGGTCGCCGCTGCCGCGCTCGAGGTCACCATGGCCGCCACGCTCGAGCTCTGTGGTGCCGCGCTCCGCCTCGCCCTGCCCGCCGTGCTCGAGCTCCGCGGCACCGCACTCGGCCTCATGAGCCAGGTGGTGGACGGCGAGGCCGGGAGGAGCGAGCCGAGCGGCGGATTAGGCGAGACAGGGCGGAGGAGAGAGACGGGAGGAAGACGACAGTCACGCGACCGTGAGAACGCGGAGCGGAGCAGACTCGTCCTCCAGATTTCGTGGGATGGAGCGAACCCGCATCTTCACCGAATATTCCCTTCTTGGGTTCGCTCCAACCCCTGCTACCTCCATCCAAACGCTCCAAAAAGGGGTCCAACCCATCCGGGTTGGACCCCTTCCTCCAACCAAACAGACGGTTAGGGAGTCAAAGTCTTATTTTCCTTTAGACCTTGTAATAGGGTCGTGCACGCTGTTGCAGTTTTTGGTTATAGGTATCCTCATGACACTTCATTGCTCAAGGACCTGGGGGCCATTGGTATCGCTGAGAGTTAATGGAATGAAATTTTCGTTAAAAAAAACTAATGTGTTATTGATGAAATAGTAATAGGATTTGGTAGTATAGCCATTGTGCCCGTCCTTGCTCCGGGTCGCAATGGTTAGACCACCGTCGGCATTCGCTGTGTTCAGCTGGTTTGTCAACTAGTTAGCTAGTAGTGTTTTTCTCACATCAAATTAGTATCAGCCATCAACTTGCTAATAATGTTTTTTTCTGACAACAAATCGACACTGAGGAATGTGGAGTACTCACACCTGGTTGTGATGAGTGAATTGTCAATCGTGCGGTGTGATTATGTGCTTGGTCTTTGGTTGTAGGTACACGGGCGTCGAGTGTCGACGGAGAGCTGTCGTGGAGGTGCTGTGGCCGATGGACCGTGAGGTGGACGGTGGTGAAGGGCAGCCGGGACCGGAGCTCAGGCTGGGCGGCAGCTGTGGCGTCCACTCCTGGATCGAGGGCGCAAGCACTGGTGGATGGCGGGTTTCTTGGTTTGCACCACAAAACCAAGTTGGCGGACGGCGGTTAAAGACGCCAAGTCATTGAGGTACGGGCATCGGTCTCGGGACTGGCGGAGGAACGGGCGTCGACGGCGTCTAGGGCCTTGCTGCGGGCGAGGAGGTGACGGGCGTCGGGCGGCGTCTAGGGTCATCAGAAGGCCGAGGCAGGAACGGCGTCCAGGGCCACGGCGTGGAGGCGGGAATCTTCCCGCGCGTGGAGTTTTGGCGGTTTTCTCAAAACCGGCCACCTACCCGGGTTTCATGGACTCTCCAAAACCGTGGACCGGATCTTCATCTACGTGGCGGCATCGCGGAGAAGACTTCGATTCGAAGAAAGAACCTCGGCTGTCGGATGAGTCTTTGTATCTTTTTCTGGTTTTGCCCCTACGGGCTTTCTAGTGTCTAATTAAGTCTAGGGGTACGTTAGTCTTTTAGTTCTAGAGTTAGTGGGCATAAATATCCCCTCTCCCACTCTCTCTCTTTCTCTCTTTTCCTGGCGCCCAGACGAGCTGCCTCTCTCCCGTGCGTCTCCTCTCTCTCTCCCTCTCTGTTCTTCTCTTTACTTCTCTAGGAGTAGAAGACGAGGTATGGATTCTTGAGACTTGGTACTGAGATTGAATGGGAAAGGAGGCCCTTCCATCCTTGTGCCCTCCGGGGTATTGAATTCGAATCAATTTCGTACGTCTCTTGTCTTCCATGAGCCAAGTTTTGATTTTCACGTGGTTGTTCTTGGTGCTCATGATCGTGGGTTGTTCATGGTGATTTTGTGACTCTGTGGTGTGATTCTAAACCATCTAGCCTTGTTCTAAAATCCCCGGAATCACGAGTCCTCTCGAATCCAAGATTTTTACGTTCTAGAGAAAACCCCGCTCTTGCTTCGATTTCCTTCGATTCCTCTTAATCCGTGAGGACCTTCGTTGAAATCTTTTGGATGTGTTCTTGAAGTCATCATCTTCATCTCCCCAAAATTTGAGCTTCTTTGGACTTGATTTGATCCTCCAATCATTGAGATTTCCGTAGGTCGCGGGCTGGAAAAATCATTTCTGGGCACGGGCAGACGTTTTCCTATCACCGGTTAAACCGACGCTTGTGATATGGTGCGTCGGATCAACCGGTGAGTAGGTTTTTCGCACGTTAGGGTTTTTCTGTTTTTTCGTCTGGTTGCACCGGTGCATTCAATCTCTTGTGCATCGGTTCAACCGGTGATACCGAGCCAGTGCTTCTCTGCTTGTTGTTTGACTCGTTTAACCGACGAGTTCATTTTGCTCCTCACTGGTTTAACCGGTGAGCGATTCTGTGCCTTGACAGTTTTTGCACGTCGGTTAAACCGACGAGGTGCCCTCTGTGCATGTCAGTTTAACCGGTGCTCACAGGTCTATTTGAGGTCTCTCTGGACAACTGCACCGACGTTTTAAGTTGATTTTATCAGATCATCCGGTGCAGGATCGTCGGTTGAACCGACGCCTTTTAAACCTTTGCGTCGGATCAACCGGTGATTGCTTTTTCGTGCTGTCGGCTCTGTCTCACCAGTTTAACCGACGAGTTCAAGTTCATATACGTCGGATCAACCGGTGAGGTATATCGTGCATTTTCTAATGCTGTTTCTGCGTGTCTGCTTCCACGTTTTGTCGTGTTTGTTCCAAAGATTATTTTGTATTAGTGTAGCTCCTCTATAGCTACTCTACACTTCACCTAGGACTCTAGGGTTGGGTGCGCATTTGGGATCATAGTCCGAGCTTCCGATTGCGATTATTTTTATCGGCTCCCATTCACCCCCCCTCTGGTCGTCTTTTCGGTCCCTCAATTGGTATTAGAGCCTGGTTAAGGTTTTCATCTCCCTAACCGGTTCGAAAACCATTTGGCGACAATCGCAAGTCTTGGGAAGATCCCTGTGTTTTCCGATGAGGACTATACTTATTAGAAGGGTCGCATGCGAGCCTTCTTGCAAAGCATGGGAGCCGTGGTTTGGGATATAACCAAGAACCAGGCTTACGAGGTGCTTGCTGTTCGGACCACTCCTCTTCAAGTGACTTAGCACGAGGCTAACGCCATGGCTATCAATGTGTTGTTCGCTGGCGTTTCTCGTGCGGAGTTCTCACGCGTCCAGGGTTTTCAGGAAGCCCACAAAGTTTGGACGTGCCTTGAGAACTACCACGAGGGCACACCTCAGGTTAAGGCCAGGCTTTTCGAGACTCACCGGCATGAATATGAGAACTTCACACAGGGGCTGGGTGAGAGCATTGGCGACATGTTCAGTTGGTTTCAATCGATTGTGAACAAAGTCAGTGCTAACAGATCTGCTGATGCCCTTGACTACACAGAGCATGAGAAGGCTCTCAAGTTGCTCTACGCACTTGACCGCTCTGTGTGGGATCTCAAGGTGAATACGATCATCGAGTCAGCAGGCTATGAGACTCTGACCGTGAATGACCTCTTCAGCAAGCTCAAGGCCACTGAGGTGGATAACCAGACACGAGCCAAGCTCAATGGTGCCCCTCCTTCCAAGAGCATCGCTCTTGTGACTGGCCAAGGTGGATCGAGCTCTAACGCTAACTCTGCTCTTGGCTTTTCTCTTGCCTATTTGCCCTCTGTTACAGATGAGCAGTTGGAGACGCTGGGCGACGACGACTTGTGCCTCCTCATCAGCAAGTTCCAGCATATCTATCACAACAGGCAGAGGAGAAAGAACCCCGGGTGCTACCACTGCGGCGATCCGAACCACTTCGTCGCCGACTGCCCCAAGAAGTCAGGCGGTGGCCACAACAACAACTTCGACTACTACCGCCACCGCGATCGCAACGAGGGAGGCTCCAACAAGAAGCGTCGGCGCCACAAGCACCATAGTCGTGACCGGGACAAGGGAGGGCGCTTCGACAAGGAGTCGCTCAAGAAGCGCTTCCAGTACAAGGCCAAGAAGCGGGAGAAGGCTTTCTTGGCGCAGCTCAGCGACCTCGACAAGAGCTCCGACACCGACTGCTCTTATTCACCGACCTCCGACGACGATGACAAGAAGAAGTAGAAGAAGCGGGACAAGGAAGCCACCGGCTTCATCGGCCTTTGCATGGCGGCCGGTCGGCGCAAGAGTTTCTGCACCATGGCGAGTGAGGCAAATGGTGCTCGTGCATCTCCAGGTGGACATGCTACACCGACGCACGACGACTCTTCTCCTGGATCCAAGAGTGATTCAGAGGTAAAGTCCACTATCGATCTGCTTGATACTGAGGTTAGGGAGTTGTACGCCGCTCTCGACAATCAGAAAAGGCTGCTTAAGGAAGCAGCTAGAGAGCGTAAGAAGCTTAGGACTGAGCTAGCTTGTGATAGAGAGAAATCTAGTGAGGATGAGTGCGCTGGCTGTATATCTCACATGAATGATCTTGTTGCTCTCCGTGTCAAGCATGATGAGAACGTAGCGAATTTGGATGTTGCCAAGATCTCACTGGCTGACGTGTCTCACGAGCTAGCTAGGGCCAAGCATGAGATTGAACTAGCCAAGGACGCTCCTATCATTAGTGATGTACTTGAATGTGATGAGTGCTCCATCTTTAAGTCTGATCTAGCTTCTTTGCAGTCTATGTTTCCTACTGTTGTGTGTGAGTTAGAGGAGCTTTGGTCTAGTCCTGTTCTGCTTGGTGTTTGTAAGCTTTGTCCCATGCTTAGGTCGAAGCTAGATGAGAAGAACGCCTTGATTAAGTCTTTGGGGAAGACTAAGGTCGTGGAGTCTAGCCCACCTATTGATTGTCATGTTTGCCCTGGTCTGATTTCTGATCTGGATAATCTTGCGGTAGAGAAAGCCAACTTGGAGAATGAGAACACATATCTTAGGGCTGCTCCTCCCCGTCCAAAGGCGGGGCCTCCACCTCCCAAGAGAGAGGTGAGGTACCACTACGAGTACTGTCACAGAGACGATCACTTGGAGGAGTTTTGCTTCAGGCGGAAGCGGGCTGTGAGGCATGAGCAGGAGAGACATAACTCGGACATGTACTCTGCTCGAGTGCATGGTCCTCCTCGGTGTGGTGGTAGGCAAGATGCTAGGGCGCGCCGTGTAGGTGGAGGACAGGGAGACGGTGGCGCTTACCATACTCCAGTGGGTGGTCGCTTTGCCGGTCGTGCTCCTGGTCGTCCTCAGTACGACTATGGACCAAGGGACCGAGGCTTTGGAGGAAGTTATGAGACACCACTCTTTCCTCACGGTGGTGGTCGTCAGCCTCGCGGTAGACGGGACGGGGGATACGCTTTGCTTGATTTTGCTAACCCTTCTGTAGAGCAAATGGCTCGACACTGGTTTGCTTCACACTTTGCCAACCCCAGTGTGGAGACATTTGCTCACTCTTTGTCTCGCTACTGATGTGCAGGTTGGAGGGTTGGAGAACAGGTGGATCATGGACTCCGGTTGTTCGCGCCATATGACCGGGAATGACAAATGGTTCTCCAGCCTCACCCCGATGCGCTCAATGGAGTACATTGTGTTCGGGGACAATGGAAGAGGAAGGTACGTGGAATTGGCGCTATTCGTGTTTCCGATCGCTTTACCCTGAGAGAGGTTGCTTTGGTTTCGAATCTTGGGTTCAATTTGCTCTCTGTTTCGCAACTTCCTGATGAGGGGTTTGAAGTTCGCTTCAAGGAGGGTTGTTCTCGTGTTTTAGATTCCAGAGGATATTTGGTTTGCCGGATTTTACCTCGCGATCGGGTTTTCTTGGCTGACTTCTCTGGAACTTCTCTTAGTCCTCCTTGTTGCTTGTTGGCTGGTCCTTCTTTTGATTTGTGGAAGTGGCATAGGAGACTTGGACATTTGAGCTTTGACTTGTTGTCGAGACTTAGCTCACTTGGCCTGATCCGAGGATTGCCCAAATTGAAGTTTGAGAAGGATCTTGTTTGCAATCCGTGTCGCCATGGGAAGATGGTTGCCACCTCTCATCCGCCGATTAATCAAGTGATGACCAGTCACCCTGGAGAGTTGCTATACATGGACACAGTTGGTCCTTCTCGGGTGATGTTGGTTGGTCGGAAGTGGTACGTTCTTGTGATCGTGGATGACTTTTCTCGCTATTCTTGGGTCTTTTTCATGAGAACTAAGGATGAGGCTTTCGAGTTTGTTCGAGACTTGATCTTGAGGTTGAAAAATGAGCTACCCCATGCCATGAGAGCGATTCGCAGTGACAATGGCACAGAATTCAAAAATGCTCGTTTTGCCATCTTTTGCAGTGATCAAGGTCTTGAACACCAGTATTCTTCCCCCTACACTCCACAGCAGAATGGTGTTGTAGAGCGAAAGAATCGGACGCTGGTTGAGATTTCTAGGACGATGCTCGATGAGCATAGGACTCCTAGAAAGTACTGGGCTGAGGCGGGTAACACCGCTTGTTATGTGTCCAATTGCATTTTCTTGCGTGCTTTCATGCACAAGACTTCCTATGAGTTGCGATTTGGACTCTAGCCCCGTGTTGACCATCTCAGAGTTTTCGGTTGCCGGTGTTTTGTGCTGAAGGAAGGAAATCTTGATAAGTTTGAGTCTTGCTCGTCTGACGGCATTTTTATCGGTTATGCTTCTCACTCTAAATCTTACCGTGTGCTGATTATTGATATTAACATCATCAGAGAGACTTGTGAAGTCACTTTCGATGAGACTGCACCGTTTAATTCTTCTGTCTTTGAGGTTGCAGGAGATGATGAGCTCGGCACCCCCATCTTTGAAGATGAGGAGGAAGAAGCTGCGGAGGGTGATACTGAGGCTACCACGCGTGCTGTGGACCCAGCAGCCTCCGCCACGAGCTCAGACGATGATGACGGCCCCGACCCGACTACATCTACTTCCCGGGGGTCGATCGAGCAGGTGACTCAGCCTTCCCCAGCTGCACCTGAGGAGACACCAGCTTTGGTTGAGGAGGAGGCGACTTCGACAAGGGAAGCACCACGACACATTCAGCGTCGTCAGCCACCTCAGCAGATGCTAGGTGACCTCAACGAGCGAGTCACACGGTCCAAGGTAACAAGTATCGCTAGCTTTGCTCATTCAACGTTTGTTGCCTCCTTCGAGCCCAAAGATGTTGAACACGCACTTTCTGACTCCAATTGGGTCAATGCCATGCATGAGGAACTCGAAAATTTTGAAAGGAATCAGGTTTGGGTTTTGGTTGAGCCTCTGCCTGCTTGTAACCCCATTGGAACCAAGTGGGTTTTCAAGAACAAGCAAGGTGAAGATGAGTTGGTAGTGCGGAACAAGGCTCGACATGTAGCCCAGGGGTTTTGCCAAAAAGAAGGGATAGATTATGAGGAAACTTTTGCCCCGGTAGCATGCTTAGAAGTGATGCGAATCTTTCTTGCATTTGCTACTTACAAGGGTTTTTGTGACACCTCAGGTGTCAGTACTTTTAAATACAATCAATGTACCTTAGTTAAAGTTAAAATAAAAATTTGAGAAATTAATTCAAAGAGAAAGGACCAAATAAAATACAAATCATACAAAAGAAATTAAAGGAAAAAGAGAAAGGAGTGAAAAGCTACTCAAAATTTAATTCAAAAATGTGCACAAAACTTTTGTTGGCTCATGAGAGGTGTTTCAATTGACATGTGCTCAATTGAACTTCAGCCAAAATCAAGTCAAAAACTGAATAAAACTAAAGTCCTTTTGTGCAAATATGTAAATGTACCAATAGTTCAAAATGTGAGTTTCAAACGAAAATTTGCATAACACAAAAGTTGT
Source organism: Panicum virgatum (assembly GCF_016808335.1). Taxonomy (NCBI): domain Eukaryota; kingdom Viridiplantae; phylum Streptophyta; class Magnoliopsida; order Poales; family Poaceae; genus Panicum; species Panicum virgatum. The sequence continues at coordinate 46,493,370 of NC_053147.1, read as the reverse complement.
AGATCTTGAAAAGTTATGCAAAAATGGTATTCAACACTTTCCCATTTGAGCCCTCCAAATAGGAGATAATTTTAGTTTACTGAGAGGTCCCTGGAAATTTCAGAAATCGCAAAAGAGCCCCCATCTCCATCTCTCTCTCCCGGCTGGCTCTGTTTCGCCCGCCGCCCGCCGTACGCCGCCGGTGGACTTCGTCCACCGCGCGCCCACGGCCAAATGGACCCGGGGAAACCTCTCCACGCCACCTGGCCCGCCCCTTGGCACCTCCTCGCGCGCACACGCGTCCCAGGCCGCTCCGGAGCCGCCACGACACCCCGGCCGGCGCAGCGCCGCTGCCTCCTCCACCCGCTCGCCGTCGAGCCGCCCAGGACCAAATCAACCGCCCCCAGTCACTGCATTCCTCCCCCAGGAGCTCCTTGGCCTATAAAGACCCCCAGCACCCCACAGTCACGCCCCTTCTCCCTCTTCTTCCTCCTCCCGCCGCTCCGCCATGGCCGCCGAGATCCAGCTCGCGCGGACCGGCTAGCCCAGCCCCACATTGCCCCCTCCGACCACCGCAGCAGCTTCGCCACCTCCCAGTAAGCTCCACGCGCGCGGAATCGAATCCAAATCCCCTCCCGAAGCCGTTCCCCTTTTGCGCCGCCGCCGGCGAGCTCAGGCTCACCGCGGACCGGCCAGCTCCGGGGAAGACCGAGCCCGACAGCTACCCCAGAAGCCTCCACGAGCTCACGCGGTGCTCGTGCGCGCCTTGTTCCCCTACCCCGAGCCCTCCTTCGCCTCCAGCGCCGGCGAACCGAACAACCGACCCGCCATCAACGCCGACGAGCTTGAACCTGTGCTCCAAACGCTCGAACGTCGACCAGGGTAGGTGTTCCTCGATCCTTTCTCCCCCACGCGCCTCCCCGTGGCAGCCCCGGTAAGCCCTGCACCGCAGAACACCACCGGCAAGATGCCACGGCGGAGAAGGCCGGCGAAGGACCCGGTTGTAATTTGTTTTTTTCGTTTAAGGGTGTTTCTGCAAGTTTTTCAGTGTACACCAGTGAACTCCTAAAATGCGAAACAAATCACAAATAAATCGGAAAAATGCAAACTCAACTGATCTGGATTCCTTGTAACAAGATCTACAAATTTTGTAACATTCACATTTGCAGAAACTCAACCGAGTTTAATCTAGGGAAAAGATTAAGAAAACCACCTTATGCATGTTCATGAAGTTCTGCTCATCAAATGGCCTTGATTTTTGGATATGTTATCACTAATGGAATTTTAAGATCACAGTAAAAAGATGACACCAACCCAAAACAGTTATCATGTTGGAACAATCAAGATTCTCTAATCTGTTGTTAGCTTTCTCGATTTAATTCTGGAAAATATGCACATGAACTTGCCCTGGAATTTTTACTGCGTGCATGTAAAACTAAAACACTGTTAATACCTAAATTTAAGATTTATTAAAGTTCATTTGCTATATACCATGATTTATGCTTGTTTAATCAACTTAATTCCTCATATATAGTTCTTATGCTCAGAAAAATCCATGTTTATTTCTGGAGTCTCTTTTTAGCTCTGTGTTCCTGTCTAAAAATTTTGAGCTGCAGTTACTGAGTTTGGCTTTGTCGAATAATCATGCTTAGCATCTTAGGGCTAGATTTACTATTTTTGTTCTGAGTAATCTACAATGTTTCTGATCATTATTTTTGGGCATGATCTTGTTTAGAGTATGTTCTACCTGTGATAAAAAGTTCAGATGCAATACTGGTCGAATGCATCTTGAGAAATTCATGCAAACTCATGTTAAGTTAACCGAATAACTAATTTATCATAGTGAGTTAAATCTTGAAAAATTTTCTGGAGTATGTTTAACTCAGGACTAGTCTCTGGTAAAAATTTGAGAACCAAATCCTTAGTAAAACTTTCTGTAGAATTAATCCTTGTTAATGGATTGCTGTTTTTAATCTTTTTATCACCTCTGCTATATAAGTGTATAAAATCTGGAAAAATTTCAGTACTGAGTTTATGCTTTGAAGTTGCTTGCATAAAATTTGTAGCACCAGAACCCATGTTGAACATTCTGTACAAAAAGATGAAGCAACTAGAGTAATCCATTTGCATGAATAGTTATAGTTTTTGCTCTATGGTAGATGCTGAATTTTATACCATGAATGTTCAAGTTTGAATCTGAGTTACTTTAGTGTTTCATCGCTAGCTCTTTAGTAGTTGTGTTGTTAAGGAATAATGAAAGCATGCTATGTGTTGAAATTAAAAAAAAAAGAAAACCCAAAACCCCACTCATTCATGAATAACCGTAGTTATGTTTGCTACTCTATAAACGATTGCCCATGCAATGAAATGTGAAATCATCACTAAATTAACTTTCGTGGACTACAACTTTATCGTGAAGGAAAGAAATTATATCCCTGAGTAACTCAAAATCTTGCATTGCATATAGAAACGGTTAACCTCGCGGACGGAGACTACGAACTGGTGCCCGCGGACTCTCGTGCGGAGCAGGAGGTTAATCTGAACTGTACTAACTTGTCTCAAGACCTGGGCCAAGCCCCAGAAGCTTTTCTGCCTGACAGTGCCCAAGAAGGCAAGCACCGGAGCATAATCCCATTATTTTTCCGAATTATCATTCTGCTATCTCTTTATTAATGTATGGTAATAGTTGGTTCTCTGCATTTAAGTTCTCTAGGCGTTGATCGAGAACCCTAGATGCATGATCCATAGGAACCTATGTTTGATACCGGATCTTTTTATCGACTAGTTGCCATGCTAAATAGGCACGGTAGAAGTCGAGTGGTTCCCTGCCTCTCGCGAGCAAATAGGAATTGTACTGACTTTAATTCCTGTTGAAATGTAAGGACAACAGGCGGGGTTGTGTAGTTGTGATACCCCGCTGGTGTAGTCAAAAATGACTAAGGTCGCGGTGTGTGGCTCATTTCGTTAAGCGTTTGAAAGTACTAGCCACATACCGAGAAATATGGTAATCGGTAAGCTTAAGTACCTGATTGGACCGGCGAGTGGAACGATCTCGCACCCTCCTGGTAGAAGTAGGGTTTATTTTTATGTCGCGACGTACGGGTGCAGAGTGGTCGGACTCTGTAGTCGGGGAGGGTGTTCCGGATCCACGGACTGGAAAGAAAGGGGAAAAGTAGCGTGGGCGGGAGCGAAGTCGATCCCCATGCGTGTGGTCTAGGTTCCCCTGGCCAGGTTGAAATTCGATTCGGAATCGTCCGCCTCTCACGGCATGAGATTGCTTAATGATTTCGGTCACATAGAATAACAAGTGGAATACGATGATGAAAATACTGCTGGTTGATTAAATGGTTGCTCTACCATGTTTGAGTAGAGTTAGTTGCAAATTTAGAATGGTTAATTCCACTAGAATCTGGCTAAGTAAAACCTGAAAGTAAGGATCAACACTTAGCGGCATTTTTGGCAAACAAACCCTACCAACCAAAAAGCCTTGCATGTCTAGTTATCGGACTATGTTATATCCGGAGACGGGTCAGTCTTGCTGAGTATTAGTATACTCAGCCTTGCTTGTGGCACTGTTTTTCAGGTACTAACTTTGAAGATCTGTTTGCGAGTCTTACTTGGCCTTGTACTCTGCCTCCGGGTTGGTCTGTTGAGTGGGATGGCCCTTCAGCTGGTGCTAATCACCCTCCCGCTGAGTGACGCATTCGTACGGGCTTTACCGATGCGTCACGTTATTTCGTTAGTTATCTTTTAATGCTTCCGCTGAACTTTGAGACTTGAATAATTTGAGGAGTTGGAACTCCGTAGTACTTCGCTAGTCTGAACATGGTTTGTAATAAATTTTCTTTCCACTGCAATCACTCTGAGATGTATGAGATGGTTTGTGTTGTAATCTCTGGGCTCACCTTCGTGTGGGTGTTGTCTGCTGATCCTGGAATAGCGTGGCTGTTATCGAGGCTTCACTCGAGGAACTACCGGTGAATGCCAAATTGGGTCAGAGTTGCTTAGCAACGAAGATCAGTGCACCCGGGCCCAGTAGTTTTGGGTGGTTCCGCCACAGTTTTAAAGTTTTTCAAATGGATGTGAAATCTGCCTTCTTGAATGGTTTTATTGAAGAGTAAGTGTATGTCAAACAACCCCCTAGTTTTGAAAATCCCAAGTTTCCAAACCGAATTTACAAACTTCAGAAAGCTCTTTACGGTTTGAAACAGCCACCTAGAGTTTTGTACGATAGGCTTAAAAACTTCTTGCTTGCTCAAGGTTTTAAAATGGGATGTGTTGATAAAACCTTGTTCCTCATGCGTTCTGGCTCTGACTTTTTGTTAATTCAGATTTACGTGGATGATATCATCTTTGGTGGCTCTTCTCACGCTTTTGTCTCCAAGTTTTCTGAGCAAATGTCCAGAGAGTTCGAGATGAGCATGATGGGTGAGCTGCAGTTCTTCCTCGGGCTACAGATCAAGCGAACCCCTCAGGGCACGTTCGTCCATTAATCAAGTATACCAAGGACTTGCTGCGAAAGTTCGACATGAGTGACTTGTCTCCTCAGCCGACTCCGATCAGCACATCGACGGTGCTTGATGCGGACTTGGATGGCGAGGCGGTGGACCAGAAGGAGTACAGGAGCATGATTGGCTCTCTCCTGTACCTAACGGCGACCCGACCGGACATTCAGTTCGGGGTCGGCCTCTGTGGGCGATATCAGGCTTCGCCGCGCACCTCCCACAAGCAAGTGGTGAAACACATCTTCAGGTACCTCAAGTTCACTCCTGAGTTCGGTCTTTGGTATTCTGCGAATTCATCTCTTGTCTTGGTTGGCTTTTCGGATGCCGATTTTGGCAGGTGTCGGCTGGATCGCAAGTCGACTTCCGGCACTTGTCATTTTCTCGGTACATCGCTGGTTTCGTGGTCCTCTCGCAAGCAAGCTAGTGTAGCGCTCTCTTCCACAGAAGCCGAATACGTTGCCGCTGCTAGCTGCTGCTCTCAAATTCTTTGGATGAAACAAACTTTGCAGGATTATGGGTTGAGTTTTGGTAGGGTTCCCATCTTTGTAGACAACATGTCTTCCATCTACATTGCAAAGAACCCAGTGCTCCACTCCAGAACCAAACACATAGACATCAGGTTCCACTTCCTGCGAGATAACCATGAGAGAGGCCACATAGACATGATCCATGTACCATCCGAGAGGCAAACCGCAGATATCCTTACCAAACCACTTGAGTTTGAGACTTTTGCTCGCTTGCGAGGGGAACTTGTGGTTTGTTACCCCTTTTAGTTGCTAGTTTTTCCTTTGATTAGCTTTGTAGGTCTTGGTTCTGTTTCTCTTCAGTTTTCTAGGTTTGGTAGCTGCATTTTGCACTTGCATTGTACATTTCAGCATTTTGCATTGCCTCACTTGCACTAGCATTCTTGTATACATTGCTATGACCTCCTGTTGCTTGCTAGTGTGAGTTTATAAACATGATCATGAATAGATTGCTCCACTGTGTATATGACATCCTCTGAGTTAAGCTATTTTGATTTGAAAATTCAAAAACATGGTCACCCTGTATTGTCTACTGGCATGATAGGGCGTGTTGATATGCTTTGCTATCTTATTCATGCTAGTGTAGCTTCTTGATACTTAACCTGTTGCAATTCATCCTGGTTCAGCAATTAATATTTGACATGATCTAAAAATTTGATAAAATTGCTTGAATTGTGCTTGAAATGGAATGGGAAGATCCAGGTGGGATTGCTTGTCGCACTGATCGAGCTTTCGGGACGGCTCACTTTGCACTTGTGAGAACCCGGGCAAGGTTGTGCATGACTGAAACGAGTGTCTTAAGCTTCTGATTGATTTTGGCATAGGCTTGGGCTCGTTGCTAAGTAAAGCATGACAAGCTTTCAACCCCTGGCTTTAATAATTGCTTGATATAATTTGATTGCAAAATGGGTGTTTGCAACATGCTTTGGCTGTTTTTGGCTCACCTGTATGAGTTTGATTAGCACTGGTTTCCATTCCCTATATGTTAGTGCTAGATCATGGGTGATGCTTTTATTTCTGCTAAACTGAACTTGCTAAGCTCTAGACTTGATATACCCTGTTGAGCTAGATGCAGGTCTTGTTTATGGATGCACACGTGCTTGTGACTAGATGTTGCTCATATCCTTGTATCCCTGAATGCTTTCATTTATACCTCCTGCATTGCATTCATTGCATATCATATGTTCAGGGGGAGTCTCAGTTTCAGGGGGAGCTTTAGGTCTATTTAGCCTTGATGTGTGCATGTGCCAATAAGGGGGAGAAGTTTAGTGATCGAACAAGGGGGAGAATTGTTTGATTTTTGAGAGTTTCAAAAACTTGTTGTGCACAGGGCTTTGAGAGTGCATACATGTGGTGAGAGTTGCACTGGAAAGAGGGAAATGCATTTCAGTGGGAGTTTCTGCTTTGTTTAGCTCCTGGTTTTCTCTTTGCTTCTGGCATGACTGTATCGAGCCCTGCCTCTGTCTTTGAGGAGTCATGTTTGTGTTTGATCGATTGCGTCGAGCCGTTGCCTTGTCTTAGGGAATCGATCTTTGTTTGGTCAAGTGACTTGTTCTTGATTCTTTCGAGATTTTGTCACTTGTTCAAGTTCTTCATCTTCTTTGTTATTCTCAGTTTTTGCTTCTCTCTTAGTTCGTTTTGGTTCGATTGTGGTGTGTTGATAATGCACTGATCAAGCTGGAGATTGAGGAATGTGGAGTACTCACTCCTGGTTGTGATGAGTGAATTGTCTACCGTGCGGTGTGATCGTGTGCTTGGTCTTTGGTTGCAGGTACACGGGCATCAAGTGTCGACGGAGAGCTGCCGTGGATGTGCTGTGGCCGATGGACCGTGCGGTGGATGGCGGTGAAGGGCAGCCGGCACCGGAGCTCGGGCCAGGCAGCAGCTGTGGCGTCCACTCCTGGATCGAGGGCGCAAGCACCGGTGGATGGCGGGTTTCTTGGTTTGCGCCACAAAACAAAGTTGGCGGATGGCGGTTGAAGACGCCAAGTCGTGGAGGCACGGGCGTCGGTCTCGGGACTAGCGGAGGAACGGGCGTCGACGGCGTTTAGGGCCGCACTGCGGGCGAGGAAGGCGTCGGGCGGCGTCTAGGGCCGTCAGAAGGCCAAGGCGGGAATGGCATCCAGGGCCACGGCGTGGAGGCGGGAATCTTCCCGCATGTGGAGTTTTGGCGGTTTTCTCAAAACCGGCCACCTACCCGGGTTTCGCGGACCCTCCAAAACCGCAGACCGGATCTTCATCTACGTGGCGGCATCGCGGAGAAGACTTCGATTCAAAGAAAGAACCTCGGCCGTCGGATGAGTCTTTGTATCTTTTTCCGGTTTCGCCCCTACGGGCTTTCTAGTGTCTAATTAAGTCTAGGGGTATGTTAGTTTTTTAGTTCTAGAGTTAGTGGGCATAAATATCCCCTCTCCCACTCTCTCTCTTTCTCTCTTTTCCTAGCGCCCAGACGAGCTGCCTCTCTCCCGTGCGTCTCCTCTCTCTCTCCCTCTCTGTTCTTCTCTTTACTTCTCTAGGAGTAGAAGTCGAGGTATGGATTCTTGAGACTTGGTACTGAGATTGAATGGGAAAGAAGGCCCTTCTCTCCTTGTGCCCTCCGGGGTTTTGAATTCGAATCAATTTCGTACGTCTCTTGTCTTCCATGAGCCATGTTTTGATTTTCACGTGGTTGTTCTTGGTGCTCATGATCGTGGGTTGTTCATGGTGATTTTGTGACTCCGTGGTGTGATTCTAAACCATCTAGCCTTGTCCTAAAATCCCCGGAATCACGAGTCCTCTCGAATCCAAGATTTTTACGTTCTAGAGAAAACCCCATTCTTGCTCCGATTTCTTCGATTCCTCTTAATCCGTGAGGACCTTCGTTGAAATCTTTTGGGGATGTGTTCTTGAAGTCATCATCTTCATTTCCCCAAAATTTGAGCTCCTTTGGATTTGATTTGATCCTCCAATCATTGAGATTTCCAAAGGTCGCGGGCTGGAAAAATCGTTTCTGGGCACGGGCAGACGTTTTCCTATCACCGGTTAAACCGACGCTTGTGAGATGGTGCGTCGGATCAACCGGTGAGTAGGTTTTTCGCACGTTAGGGTTTTTCTGTTTTCCCTCTGGTTGCACCGGTGCATTCTCTCTCTTGTGCATCGGTTCAACCGGTGATACCGAGCTAGTGCTTCTCTGGTTGCTGTTTGACTCGTTTAACCGACGAGTTCATTTTGCTCCTCACCGGTTTAACCGGTGAGCGATTCTGTGCCTTGACTGTTTTTGCACGTCGGTTGAACCGACGAGGTGCCCTTTGTGCACGTCGGGTTAACCGGTGCTCACAGGTCTATTTGAGGTCTCTCTGGACAACTGCACCGACGTTTTAAGTCGATTTTATCGGATCATCTGGTGCAGGTTCGTCGATTGAACCGACGCCTTTTAAACCTTTGCGTCGGATCAACCGGTGATTGCTTTTTCGTGCTGGCGGCTCTGTCTCACCAGTTTAACCGACGAGTTCAAGTTCATATACGTCGGATCAACCGGTGAGGTATACCGTGCATTTTCTAACGCTGTTTTTGCGTGTCTGCTTCCACATTTTGTCGTGTTTGTTCCTAAGGTTATTTTGTGTTAGTGTAGCTTCTCTATAGCAACTCTACACTTCACATAGGACTCTAGGGTTGGGTGCGCACTTGGGATCATAGGCCAAGCTTCCGATTGCGATTATTTTTATCAGCTCCCAGTCACGTCCCCTTTGGTCGCCTTCTCAGTTCCTCAGACACCAACTACCAACCACAGCTCGTCGGCAAGAACGAATTGTGTCGTCGGCAATAGCGAGACGCTATAGTTCGCTCGGACGAGACAGCCCACGGGAGGAGACTGCCAACGCCGAGTAAGGATAGAAAAGTACTGAAACCGCGAGCACAGCCGGGGCGGGAAGAGAGCGTAGCAGTAGCAGACTAGCAGCCGCTGAGGACTGAGGTGCTGCGCCGGTGGCCATGGCGACCGCGGCCGGCAAAGCGGCTGGTCCGGGCAGGGCAGGCTATGAGGACGACGGCAGAGCGAGCGAGGCGCCGCGATCGAAAGGGACGCGACAGGTGCGCACGTGGAGCCTCTTTCCGTGGGAAAAGCGGGCGCGAGTGACAAGCAGACACGGACGGCCTGCACGGGCGCGGATTCTCAAACGCCGCAGCCCTGCCCCCTCCTCTCCTGCTCGCCTAGCTTTCCGGCGATTGGACGTGCCAAAAGCCGCCGGCTAATGAAGATTTCTAGTACCGTAGTAGCAGGTAGGGCTTATCTGTACCATTGAATCCCATTCTGAGATTCGTGCCCATGTCAGGATGGTACAAAATTTCTGTCATGAGCCTGCGCGCGTAGGGGAGGAGTGTAGATACATATTTTGTATACAGTGGCTGTGTTTAGATGAGCTGAAAAGGGAGAGAAAAAGTCACAACAGTCACTGTAGCATACTGTAGTACTTTTCATTTATTTGTGGTAAATATTGTCCTACCATGATCTAACTAGGCTCAAAAGATTCGTCTCGCAACGTACATCAAAACTATGCAATTAGTTTTTTTATTTAACTACATTTAGTACTCCATGTATGAGTTATTTACTATATTTAATGTTTCGATGTGATAGGAGATATGATGGATGTGATGGAAAATTTGGAAATTTGGTGGAAACTAAACACACCCAGTGTGACATCTGGCCAATCAAAACTTGGATTCTGTACTAACGGCCCAGCCACGGAGCATTAGTTTAGTCAATCCCGAGGTGCGAGTTCAAAATTCGAAATCACCGGGCCCAAAGAAAATCATTTAACTGGCAGCCACGCGCTCACTACTCCTGTTCCTGCTTTCAGGAGCCTCGTAGCCTCCGGGCGATTAGAGGCGATGCTCGATACTGTAGGCCACCGCAAGCTCGTGGTCGAGGGATTTCGAAAAGGAGCAGAAGGTCACCCTCTGATGCAGAATCCAGATGCCCATGGGTGTGGTCCGCAGGGAGAAGCTACGGCTGGAGCAACTCTTCGTCAAGGCGACGGTTGCGTGCTTCAGGCGTCCGTAGTTGGAAGCGATTGGGTCAGATCATCGGGATCAAGGTTTGGTTTCTGAGCACAAGAACTCTGTTCGTTTTCTTGGATCTTTGGAATTTGGGGGAAAATTCTGTCCCGATCTTGCAGTTTCAACTAAAACAAATTAATGGCGCGCGGTCTGTGCTCCTGTTTTTGCGTTTTGCTCGATACAGTTTAAACTTAGATGAACAAAATGGATGGATTGATGTCACGTTTGCTGGTAGCAAACGAAATCGGTTAAATTCCAGAATCGAGGAGGTGCCAGATTTGAACATGTCGTGTCTAAGGTATGGTTCCTGCAGAGCGGGTATGAAAAGGTTGCAGTATTCGGTTTCTGTATTGCTTGTTTTTTCGCGAATTCGACAATGCTAGTCATTCTTATATCTGGGGCAAAGCACGTGTGCCAGTCCAGATCTATACCATTTTGTGTATTTTGCTGAGATGTGCACTTTTTTTTGTTTCCGGGGAAAGCTGCATTGGTGGTACAGATGTGGAGCTCCGTACTGGGAAGAATGCTGGTACAAGTACTACCGGGTACGTGTTCTGACTGTAGCTTTTGTAGACTATGTGACATGTCCAGTTTGAGTAGAAATCAATAATGGTTCCATCTGCAGAGATATTCCATTTGAGATTTGTGCAGACACCAACTGTACTCTGAAGAGTAGTATCGGGTAACAGCTTTGTGTTCTGTGTTTCGTCTCAAACATTGTAGTACATTTCTTAGTAATGATTAAAGAATTGCTTTGCAAAATTTAATTAGATTGGGGAAACGGTGTATGTCGTGTTTATTTTGTGGTTACCTGCAGTGTTAGCATGGAAGCTGCAATGTTTAATTTCAATGCTGTCCATTTTTTGTAAATCCTGTGTTCTCATTGCTTACAAAAGCTGAAAATATATTAACAGCAAGCATCATAACTTACTAAGCCAAAAATAAAATTAAGAATCATGACAAGGCACCACTTACACCAATAAAGCAATCAAAATCTTGTTCCCCCCTACTAGCACACATGACTGCCATCGCCCTCAGTGATTCTTGATCAAACACCTTAAGTCGAGGAAGAACCTTGTGGGGTTTGTTAAGCCTATTGAGATCAACATTATCCAGGAATAGAATCTAACAAAAAATGAAAAACCGATGAGTTAGCAAAGAAATCTTAGCACAGCAGAAAACAATCCAATCAGCAGTGAATCACCTGCAAGAAATAGTGGCACCCAGATAGTGATGTAGCTCGGCCCTTACTAATAATTTCAGCTCAGACTTTCTGCGCGGGTACAAGCACATGTCCATATACGTAGAGGCACCAATTATATCTGTCAAGCGACCCTGGATTCTTCAGAGCACCCCAAAAATCAAGATTCACATGATCGTGCTTCACACATGGTGCTAAAAGATGGCAGATAACAAAAACAACAAAAGCTACTTTGAAGCCATCTATCTCTTGGCTTGAAGACTGATCATCAAGATGCTTTCCCAGAACATACTCAATTCCCTTTATACTCCGTGGCTCTGAGTCTGCTAAACCGATGCTAGACCGCAACAAATCTAGTTGTTCATCAGTAACTGACGTTGACGACACATCAATCTCACCACTGGGGATGCCCAGAACGATGCCAACATCATCCTCGTGGACATAAATCCGCCTAGATGGGCCGAAAACCAAACAACTCTCCTCGTTGTCCAGTTTACTAAGCAACCAGACAGATTGCTTAAGATTCAACTTGCTAATGCAAGGAATTTCCAGAATTCCCCCAAACCCATAGTCCTGGATAATTTGGTTTTTGAATTTACTGAACTTAGAGACAACTGAGAAAACTGACTTTGGAGAGCAGCGGCTGGTGATGTTAGATCCAGACGAAGCTTCATCATCACTCGAATAGGGGGGACGACGCTGTGACGGAACCGCCACCGCGAGCTCTCCCAGCTGGAGCAGAAGATGAGGGACCAACGATGCGCCTGGGGTTGGATGGGAACTCAGGAACCCACTTCTCATCCCTCTCGACCACCATACTCCTACTCCAGCGGACGCGACGAACAGACTAAAGAAAACTGAGAAAATGAACACAACAACTTAGCACCTATATAAACACTGTGTACATACATAGAAAAAAATGTGAGGACCAAAGTCATGTACTTAACAGTAACAGCCTTCGAAAAGAAAACTGTTACCAGTGGCGCCACGGCAACCGGTGAAATATCTCATCCTGTACACGGTGGTACTACTTACTCCATATCTAGTACCAGGTGATAACTGGAGACCCACCACCTTCCAATTCAATTATCGAGACTACTAAAATAAAACACAAAAAATGGAAAAACAAGGGTCACATGATCCCGGCAAAGCCACGACTACACATTACCACCCACCAACCTGAGAGCTATAAAATAAGAAGACATAAGGGGGGGGGCTTGGACAACGAGAACTTTCTATCACCTCAACTGTACCCCGCCAGGCAAACAACAGATATACGGAATGAAAAAAAATCAAATACATGTGAATACATCCGCAAAGGACAAAGTTTCATAAATCTCGGTACACAATCAGCGTCCAGGATACAATCGACCGCAGTGGTGCGGTACAAAATCATTTTTTCGGGCCTGCCTGCTCTCGCTGCCGTGTCGACCGGCAGAGCAAGCTGCGGCGCTGCCGGCGGCCCATGCTTCCGTGCGCGCTGCGTCTGCGCGGCTGTCGCCTTGGCGAGAGCCTCTCTCTCGTTAATCAGGCGGCCATCATTGCCGGAACGTGACGGCACGCCTCCGTCCGCGGTGTAAAGCGGCGGGCAGGCGGACCACGCGCCGCGGCTCTGGGCCTGCCCGCGACGCGCCGCGCTGCCCCTGCCCCGGCCGCCACGCACGGGGGGGGCGTCACGCTCGCGCCCGGTGTGCACGGATGGCCGGATGGGTGCCCACGGCGGAAAACCCTGATCCGTTGGGCCATGGGGAGCTGGAGACGCGGCTACTCTGCAGCATCTCATCTCCGGCTCATCATCGTCGTCATCCTTGATCCTTCTTCTTGAAGGCGATACTAGATAGGATCATGTAACCGGGGAGGAGGATCAGGAGCGCAGGACGTGTGGTCCAGAATCCAGAGCGTGGGTTGGCTCCGGTACACTCGGCACGGAGGAGCGCGTTGAAGGCAAGGCCCTGCCCGTGCGGCCGCGCCCGGGCAAGGAACAGTGATTGCACTGCACCAAGTCGAGCGCTCAGGCAATCATTCCGAAACAGTCTGTCTGTCTGTCCAGATGGGAGATGGCTACTACTCTTAGCGCGCTTACGTGGCAGGATGGCATCTCGCGGAACCCGGATGGGCAGGGCAAGGCATGATCAAGGCATCGAGGTTCTATACCCTCCCCAATGTTGGTCCAGAGTGATGCTAGAATATGAGAGAGAACATATAAGCATCACTATCTACGCTGAAACGTGCGATGCTAACCCCAAAAAAAGTTGGAGCGGCGCCTGTAGGTGCCAGGGTTAACCATTTCGTTTTCCGGTCAAATCCCGGTGTTTACCGGAAACGAAATTTCGTTCCGAAATTTCGGTAAATTTCGGCGAATTTCGGTGAATTTCGGTCGAAATTTGTTGAATTTTGAATTTGAAAACGAAATTTTCCGAAAAATACCGAAATTTCGAATCCCGATAACTAGCGGAAACGGAAAATTTTCCGAAATTTCGGCGAAATTTCGCCGAAATTGTTAACCCTGGTAGGTGCACCGATGCTTGCTCAGTAAAAAAAGGAAAAAAGTACATGCAGCAAGCAGCAAGAATCCTACAGCCACACATCTAGCCATCTTCACTCATTTGTTTTTACTTTTTCACTATTTTGGTGGGTCCTACTAGTAGAGCTTGAGAAGAGCTTCACACTGCGACGTATGAAAGCGATGCCAAACTATTTAACCTGGGCCCAAGTTTTATTTTGGGCATCACTCCACACAGTGGAGGGCCGCTTAAAACAAAGATCAGGACCCACCAAAAAAGTAAGCTTCGCTTCTCAACTCCTGCAATGTGCAGGCTTCACTAGCGGTGCTTGTAACCTGTACAAAAGTACCACATCTCCTACTCTTTCAAGTAGTTGGGGAAGGAAGCCAGTACACAACAATAATTTTTTAAGGAGTTAGCACCGGTGGAAGAACTTTCACCGCTCCCGGTTTGTCTAGGGCAAGCATCGCATGTCCCAGTGTGGAAAGTGATTCTAATTTCTTCTCTCCATTTCAAGCTTCACTCTGGACCAACATTATGGAGGGCCTAACAAGGAGTGATAGAACCGCACTTTCGATGAGGAAAAGGCTGTCCAAATAGAGTACACCAAAACATAAAAGAATTTAAAGGAAGGAGTACAGCAAAATTAAAGACCCCCGCGCTTGGCCGCGGATCTATCTATACTATAAATAAAAGTTAAAACAATTGAAAACAATTCTCACAAAGATTAGGCCCGCTGTACCCCTCACGGTGGCCCCACTTGTCAGGCCAAAAGGTATGACGAAAGGGAGGGGGAGATTGATTTCGTCAATGTTTTCCACCAAAATCCTATTACTTTTTACACTAGCAATTTTCTATACCCACCTTTTGTACCCACATATTATTTTCCTTTGGCACACAGATACTTTTCTTTGCATATTCATTGACCCATAATTCACATCATTTTTTTTAAAGGATAATAATTGACATTATTGTTTATGGAAGGAAAAGAAAGACGTGTATTAACATATTACTTTCCTTTAGTATACACATACTTTCCTTTGCACATATGTTAATCCATAATTTACGTCATTTTTTCTTTTGAAAGGATAATAATTGACGTCATTGTTTATAGAAGGAAAAAAAGACGTGTATTATTTTTAGAAGAAAAATAAATGGCATCGTTGCTTGATGGTTGTGAAAGGATATTAATTGATATCATTGTTTTATGGAAGAAAAAGAAAGATGTATATTATTTTAGAAAGAAAATAAATAGCATTATTGCTTGATGAAAGAAAAATTAAATACGTACCTGTGGCACGTACATCTTCCCTAGTATAAATAAAAAATAAAATAAAAAGCTCAAATAAAGCACCATAAATGTTATATTATTGCGCTCATCCAATCCATGGAACCAAGCTTGCTAAAGGGGTGCTAAAGGGCATTAAATTTAATCTAAATAATCTGAGGATCGGACTTTCATTGTATGCAATTTTGATCTAATATAAATATGTAAGGGTTAGATTGGATTGCGAAGAGAGCACTAGAACCATAATCCGTTACCACCACAAGCTACAACCTGTACACCCACCCCACCCACCAAAAAAAATCTAAAATGTCAAAGTTCGTCCTTGAGGATTTGAAGAAACAAGTAATAAGTACATTGAGATGGTCTCCGCATTGGTTGTTTTCGCGGTTTCACTCCTTGTTGATTTGCATGAATAATCTTCCCTCAGCCCTTGATGAAGTCTTCTTTAAGTGACATGATGTCCATTCTCTTAGAGCTTTTCAAAGTGGTAGAGGGTGTCCATTTATAGAGGGGAGCGAGTGCCCATGGTATGACTGTGTCGGTATTGTGTTTCGAGAAACAAATAACTCATTTGCGAGACCATGCAACAAGTTTTATTTAAATTGTATGACTAATTGACTACAAATTAAACTAAATATTTTATGACATACATCGACCCCAGGTACGGAAAATATGAGGTTCGCGAGGATTGTTGAATATGACTCGCTCATATTTTAACGCTTACACTTATCCCCATAAAAAATATTAAACAGCTTATTGACGTTACCTTGACTTTTAAATTTCCTGTAAAAGTTCTCAGAGTGGAATTGCTATTTGAAATTTCAATATTATTTTAGAGTGGGTACTTTTGTCCTACATAATAAATTTCAATATTATTTTAGAGCGGGTACTTTTGACCTCCATAAATTTCAAATTATTTTAGAGTGGGTGCTTTGGGCATCCATAATCAAATTTCTTTTTTATTTAAAGAGTATAGTCCATCTGCAGTTATCAAACTTGTTAGAGGATGCCACATTTTCTTCACAACCGGAGGATGCCACATTTTCAACGAACTAATCCAGGTTCCTCAACTTATTAGTTGTGTCAATTGATGTCCAAGTATCAATAATTAGCATATAATTACCCTTTTTATGGCAGGGTGATATGGCCATGTCTCCTCCATCCTTCATGACCAACTTGGAGCTTTAATCCTGACGAGAGTAGAGAAGGTGTTAGGAAAATATGTGGGACATATGGAATTTTACTTCTTTTTTTTTGGTTTCTTGTTTTCTAGGGTAAATAAATCGAACGATAGAGATAAAAATGGGCAAAACATGTATTTTAGTCCTTAACGTTGCTCTGAAAGTCAACTTCACCTTGTACTATTAGATTGGCCAATTTAATTCTCCAACTTCTAAGTTTAGGTCAAACTTATCCTTTTGGGCTGATATGGAGCTTCATGTTAGCATAATAGTAATGCAAAAAGTCTATTTTACCCTTAGCTTATTCTCCTCAGTTTTTATTGTGGTGGGATTAACTTTGGGCCTGTTTGGCAGGTCTCCGGCTCCTCCAAAAATAGCTCCACCTCTGGCTCCTCTAGTGGAGCGGTTTCTCTGGTGGAACTGAAGTCATTGTGAAAAACATTTGACAAAACAGTTTCTAGTGTTGGTGTCTACTCACGGAGCCGCTTGGAGCCACGTTTTGTGGCTCCACCTCTCCAATGGAAGCTGGAAGGGGCTCCAAGTGCAGCTCCTTGTCTGGAGCTGCTCCAAAATGAATCGTTTGGCAGAGCTCCAGCTGGAGCCAGTTTTGGAGCTTTGCCAAACATGCCCTTTGTACTACAACAGTTGGCCTGCTTACTGAGAGAGAAATTGAAGCACAGCTACAGCTTGCTAGCTGATTGCAGCTAAGAGACCTACGTGTTTATGCTTTATATTTATTACATGCTTGCTTTTGCGGGGAAGGAGAAATGGGAGCTGATTAATTGATGTGAAGCTCATATCACCGAGAAAGGAGTATGTAGCTAAAGGGCTGCATGGGTATGGCCCGGCATACTCTAACCCAGCTCAACAAACACATATATTTATATCTCTATCTATCTA
The DNA here is from genome assembly GCF_016808335.1 of Panicum virgatum. Taxonomy (NCBI): domain Eukaryota; kingdom Viridiplantae; phylum Streptophyta; class Magnoliopsida; order Poales; family Poaceae; genus Panicum; species Panicum virgatum. The sequence goes on along the minus strand of NC_053147.1, from coordinate 46,476,254 downwards.
TCTATATTTATAACTATTTCTAAAGCAAGTAAGATTTCCACCTAAATTTTTTGTTTGGTCCGTCTTGTGTCATTGACAACTGGACCATAGTCCATTCCGTATGCGAGTCCGACCAAACCCTCCGTCCATGACTCGATCATGTAGATCCTTACAAATTAACAAAAAAACAATTATACATATCCGATACTTATATCAACTCTATTCGTAGCAACACACGGGCATAATTGTCTAGTGTTTCTAAAGTAAGTAAGGTTTCCACCTAAGTTTTTGGTTTGATCCGTCTTGCATTATTGACGGGTGGGCCTTAGTCCATCACGTATGCGAGTCGGACCATCCCTCCGTCCACGACTCGATCACGTAAATTCCTACAAATTAGCACACAGATAATTATATGTATCTGATACTTATATCAACTTTGTCCATAGCAACGTACAAGAATAATTGCCTAGTACTATAATAAATGTTGAAATAACTGAAACCTTTTCTCACCAAGATCAGACCGACATGGAGGTCCCATTTGCCAGGCCAAAGATTGACAAAAGAGGGCGTAGATCCATGACAATGATTTTTTTGGTAAGGCTTGTTTGATATCCTAACTTGCCGCGCCGCCTCGGTTCCTCGCTTCCGCCTGGCACCAGGCCACCTCCCACCTCCGGACATGGTGAGAGCTTTTTCCCCTCCATTCTCTCCACAAATTTTCTCTAAATCTCTAATCCTAACTTTTCTTTACTGCAACATAATTTGTTAGCTAGTTTTGTTGTTAGATTTTAGCATGATTTAGTTCAATTGATGTAGGTAGTAGATGTATGCAGTAGAAATTAGGATTGTATTACACTAGCCTATCAACCCGTGCTCATGCATGGGTTAATAATTAGAATGAATCTATAATGATCTTTAAAGCGAATAAAAGTTTTATCTAAATTTTTAATTTGATCCGTCTTATGTCGTTGATACCTGTATGCGAGTCGGACCAAAACTCTCTATCCATGACTCGATCACATGTATCCCTATATAAAATAATATACGGGCAACTGTATGTCTCCGATACTTATACCAACTTTGTCCTTAGCAATGCATGGTCAAATTTGCCTATAGTTATACCTATTTCTAAAGCGAGTAAGGTTTCTACCTCAATTTTTGGTTTGGTCCGTCTCGTGTTATTGATAGGAGGGCCTTAGTCCATCTCGTATGCGAGTAGGACCAGCCCACTCAGTTCAAGATTTGATCATGTAGATTTCTACAAATTAACACACGGGCAACTATACATATCTGATACTTATCGCAGCTTTGTCCAGAGCAACGCACGGGTATAACTACCTACTAAAAATAGAGCTTATAGCTAATAACTATAATTATTTATCTTTCCCTCTTTCATCTATTAAATATTCTAACATATGCTCTAAATACATATTTATCATTATCTAGTTGCAATAGATTTTATTTCGCATCACACCTCCATGCATGTATGTTTGATATATATTTAATTGAATCATTTGTTTGTGAATTAGTATTCTTATCTTTTTCATCATACATGAACATATGGTAACACATATGATGGGTAGTAAATAATAACATAAATAATATTATTAATAATGATAGGAATAGTAATTAGAATTTTATATTGGTGCACTTTAATAAAGCCCAGCCTAGCGGTCGATGCGTCACTCGCAAATATCACTCTGGTTGTTAAAGATTATTGGTCTAAATTCCAACGGCAAAAGAAATCATTGAAAAAAGGCCCAAGTTCAAGGACGCTGGTGGCTAATGTTGGCAAGCAAACGCCATTTGGGTATTTCGCCACATCAGAGCGTACGTATGAGAATATTTCTCGCACTCCATCCACGTCAATAGAGTGCTTGAGAAAATTGCTTCTGCAAGATATCCGAGGAGATTAATATAATTGGATAATTTATAGACAAATTAGGAGATTATTTGTATTATTTTTTATAATGGCAAATGTGGGTAATTTACACGAAAATTAGGGGGGTTACTTTAGTCTATATTCATAATGGCAGAGGTGGGTAATTGTTAGGAAAGATAACAGATTCAATGACTGTTATAATTAGAGTTGTCGGATTGATGGCCGGATGTTTCTGATTTTTATGAGAATTTCTAGAATTTCTCTATTTTTGTAGAGTGTCCACTTAGGATCCTATGTGGCTTCCTGTGGAAGCTTGAAAGGAGCCTCCAATTAGTAATAGTAAGATTGGTCGATTACTCATTCATGTATTATGTAGACTTATTATGCCATTTAATAGTTGTATGCCGAATTATTGGATAATTTTATGAAATTTCTACCGAATTGCTAAATGGATTTTGCTGGTTAGCATATAAAAATTTTGGTTTGGCATACCCCATAGGAAAATCCTAGCTACGCCAGCTGCATTGATAGTTCGCTGGCTTGAGAGTGCTACTGTGCTAGAAACGGATAAAAGAGAGGAAGCACTCTTGCTGCTCTACTCGAGCAAGGAGGAGCAGAGAGCTAGCTTCTTGGATTTGGTAGGAAATCTTGATCTGCTCCATCAGTTGGTCCAGCACAAACGGTGATTTCGGAATTTGAGGAGAGGAAGAAGGCAAGGGCAAAAATAACTTTTCATATTAGTGTCGTTCCAACATGGAGCGCTTTGTAAGTGTGAGAACAATTTTAACCCATAATGAAAGCTGAGGGACTAGATTGGCTATTTCAAAAGTTAGAGGACGAATTTGATCCTCGAGACAAAGTTAAGGAATCGAAACATCTATTTTGCCATAAAAATGAAATTTTTGGGCAACACAAATGCCATGTAGGAAGATCAAGTGCAAATAAAGATGTTTGGACCTGAGTTAAGTGTTTAACAAATTCACAGACCTGGCTCTACAAATTAATGATTTTGGAACTGTATAACACCCTCGAGTAAACTTAGACCCTAAACTCGTATTATTGTATCACTGGAGACAGTGGTGGATCCAGAAAAAAATTTAGGAGGGGCTGAAAAACACGCTACAACAACTTGTAGCTCCATTAAGACACCCCACAAAAGAGAAATATAATAGTTTGAAGCAGTATTATATTGAAACATCAATGACTGATGAAAATCTAAAAATACATCATGAAAAAATAAAATTGCAGTTTATCCATACCGAAAAGCCAAAGTTCGAAACTAATAGACGACGCGCATGACGGTGACACCCATTATTCATCCGAAGAAGCAATCTACAGAAATAGATACAATTGATTAGTCAAACATATATGAACCTACAAATTATGAATTTAGAATAGAACAGAGAGTACCATCAATTTTTAGGCATTAACATACGACGGTTTTTCATCTCTTCAAACCTCTTTTTGATCTTTTCATTTTCAATCTTTCTAAATATCTCCTTCTCATTGTAGCATATCATCAAGTCATTGAACCATTCATCACCCATTTTACTACGCAAATCTATCTTTATAAGGGACATGGCTGAAAATATCCTCTCTACTGAAGCAGTTGCCACTGGTAGTATCAAGGTTAGCTCAATGAGATGATAAACCAATCGATAAGATGTGTTCATCTTAGTCTTGACCATAATTTCAGCAACTTTTCCAAGTTCAGAACATCCAAGGAACTCTTGAGTTCTTCTAGCACGGTTGACGAATGATTTATGTTCATTTGGCAAAAGAGCAAGCTCGCCAATATTAAAATTCTCAGCATAAATTTCAGCAAGTCTCATGAGTTTATCCACATTGAAATTAGAGGAGTTTCTTGGGTTAAAACAAGCCATACATACTAATAACTCTGAACTAATTTCACTAAATATGGTTTAACTTAGTCAAGATGTCATCAATGGCGACAAGAAAAATCTCAACATGATAGTAATGCATGTTTGTTACCTTTTGCTTCCTACGTCTAGATGTCCCTCTGACATTTATTTCCTCATCCATATCCGGCACTTCAATCTCATTTTTCTCACAAAAAGTTTTCACTTTTTTGAAATCTATCATATAAATTACCAAATTACCTATCAAACATTGAATCATTGAAATAGAAATTGAATCCTAGATCCGGGAAAATAGAAATTGAAAATAAAAATCAATTCATACCTGGGCGGTGGGCGGTGGTCGTGGCCCTCTGCCTCTGCACCTGTGCAGCAGCGGCAGGTCCTTTCCTCCTCTGCAGCTGGGGGTGCAGGCCGCGCCCTGCAGTCCTGCCGCCCTGCGCACCCACGCTGCCGCGCAGCGGCGCAGGCGTGCCGCGCGCCGGCGCGCGAGGCCGCGAGCGAGCAGCTGCGCAGGCGTGCCGCACGCGGGCAGCCTGCCCGTTCGCCGCGCCTGGCCGGGATTGCTGTGTGCCGCCCCTGGCCCCCTGCGGACTGCCTGCTGCGAGCCGATGGATGGGAAACAAGCAGGACTGAAACAAGATAGGGTTTTCTTTGCCACGGTTGGGCCTTGGGCTTGAGGTCTTACTGGGCTGCAATACTATTTTCTTTGGCCCAACTCGTGAGCAGCCGATTGCAGCACTTCTTCAACCTCCAGCCTCCCCTAGAGCTTGCATGTTGTACCAAAATTTCATGGAGGGGCCCCAGGGGGGCTCCATGGCTGTGGTGGCGGTAGGGGGGGGCTCCAGCCCCCACGACCCACCGTTTCTTCCGCCCCTGACTGGAGACCCAAATATAAATTTGCCATATTATGTTTCGTGACAACATGTTCATATCTCTATCCACCTTTCATGACCAACTTGGAGCTCTCACCTTTACTACCATACGCATTTTCTTTTTTAATTCTTCCTCTTTAATCCCGTCACCAGTCAGTACATTTGAATAGCAATCATTGAAATGTCTCTATCAAAAGATTCTTTAGCACCAATGTTCCTTTCAAGTTTCAACTCTGATTTCTATGCATCTAGATATATGTTTAGATATACATACATCATGCCCCAGCTTTTACGGCCGTTGAAAACGACGTCAATGAAGATTATTTGTTTAAGTGGCACTTTTCACTTCCATCAGGCCCGAAATACTACATGAATATTTTTACTATCAAAAGAGATACTCTAGTTTGAGTACCGGTGGTTCTTGCTAAAACATTTAGTCCGGAAAGGTACATCACTTGTACATGATCTGGAAATAGTACACACTGGTAGAATTTAGTTCGAACGGAGTAGTGGGCTATAGTTGATAGTTGGTGGCTGCAAACAGCTTATCATGAATGATGAATCACTCATTCTTTTGTTCTTCTATTATTTATTTACCAGTGCGGAATAAGTCTCTCTAATCCCCAAAATTAATTCAAATTATGTACTCCTCCTTGTGAGCAGGTAACTGAAAATGTTGCAAAAAGGAAGAAAATTCTTAGAATGACATTATTGTTTTCATCTACCAGAAACTGAAAGATCACCCTAAAAACACGTTAGGTATACAGGGCCATGGACCGACCGCAAACTTAGATCACATTAGAGCAAGAACTATAAGTACCTAGTCAGCCGGCTAGGAGCAATCCATGTCAATAAAAATCAGAGCTGCATGTAAGAGAATAGGAGAAAGAGAATAGAGCCGTCATGCTGAGATACAAGAATCGAAAAAAGTGATAGCCATTTGCTCTTAAGCCAATAGCCATATAAATATTAGTGGTGTACATCTTGAAGCCAACCATTCTAAAACCCAATTTGCAGCCAATTTTTTTTATATAAACAGACGATATTTCCAACTTTATATGACACGTCAATAGCATTTAAGCTTCAGCTAGTTAATCATTAGCCATGTTCTTAACTGTCCACTTTCTAGTTGGACGTAACTGCATAGGAGGCTCGTCACTATTCGAGATAGTGCAAGGACCTAATGGCCATGTTTGGTTCATTCTAATCTATTCTTTTCTAGAAGAGAATTTTAAATGCATGGATGACTACATGAAGTCTATTTACAAAATCTCTTCATAGATGTATGTAATTTTTCACGACAAATTTAAGGATGGTAATTAATTGATGATTGGCTACAATGATGCTACAGTAACCATTATCTAATCACGCGGTCAAAAATCTCATTAGATTCTTCAAGGTTTCTAGCGCAGAGATTTTGAAATTAGTTTTCTAAACTGATTTTGTTTGACACCGTAATTAGTAGTCAAAATTCGTTCTAGGGATTTATAGAAAGTAACCAAACGGTGCCAATGTATCTATACAAATCATTCACTTGCTAACTTCCAAATCGTTCAGTTATTATCACTTCTAAAATTAGAACATTTAATGACTACTGCTTAATTCCCGAAAGGATGCCAGTACTGAAAATGCGTTACTGGTTCGACGAGCTATCCATCAGCTGGGAAGAAGCCGCCGGCGGCGCACCAGCAGCCGAGGTGAGCTCAGCTGCAGCCAACCCGCCACCGTCCAAAACCAGAGCCGATCGAGCGTGAAACCACACGCCCCTGCCTCAGCTTGACTCGAGGCCCTCCTCGCACGCCGCGCGGCACCGGCAACTCGCTCGCTCCCATAGTCCCATCCCCACACCACCACCCACTCCACTCCACCGTCTCATCACGAGTACCAAACCATCGAGCACCCGAAAAGGAGGCAAGGCAACCCACCCGAGGAGGAGGAGAGGGGAGAGAGAGAGAAAAAACAAGAAGCTTTCGCTAGCTGGCCAGCTAGCTCCCCTCCGGATTCGAGCTAGAAAGGCGCCTGGGCGAGCTCAGAGGAGCGAGAGGAAGGGAGGGAGACCGAGGAGGGGCGGGATGGGAGGGGTGACGTCGAGCGTGGCGGCGAAGATGGCCTTCTTCCCGCCGACGCCGCCGTCGTACGCGCTGGTGGAGGACGCCGGGGCCGGGGTCACCACGCTCAGCGGCCAGCCCCACCGGGAGAACGTCGAGGTACTGCGCCTCCGCACGCGCAAGGGGAACACGCTGGCGGCGATGTACGTGCGCCACCCGGACGCCGCGTCCACCGTGCTCTACTCCCACGGCAACGCCGCCGACCTGGGCCACCTCTACCAGCTCTTCCTGCACCTCTCCTTCAACCTCCGCGTCAACGTCCTCGGGTGAGCTCGCCTCCCTCGGCCGCTTTTCCCCTAGTGTGGCTAGCTTCGCCTTGCTTGCTGTCCTGTCCCCTTCTCGGTTTGGCGTGATCTGTGGATGCTCGTAGGCACGCGCCTCTTGGTTGCCGTGCTCCTGGACTTCGGGATTGCTCGATTTGTCGCCGTCGATGTGTGAAATCGCAGGTTTTGATGCCAAATTCTTTTCTTTTGCTCCCTAGTTTGCTCTGGATTTTACTAAATTTGGGGAGAATTTCGTTATTTTGGTATGCTTGTCTCACTTCCCTTTCCTTTGTCCCTGTTAGTCGGCTTCCCGTAATCTTCTGTGGGTATGCCCATATTTGAGGATTTTTATGCTTTGGCGTGGGAATATTCATTTCCTTCTTCATGGGTTTCTGGCTTCCTTTCGCCGAATTGGGGATATACATGACGTGATATATGATGATGCATCGAATTTTGGGTTTACTTTTTTTTAGTAAAGTTGATGCAAATAGGCTGTGCTTTCAGAATCTTTCTTTAGTATTTCGGATTACTGTTTTTTTTGGGGGAAAGCGATATATTTTTGTGGGAGTTCGTCTTCGTCCCTTTTTCCTGGAATTTTCTCTGATCTGTTCATGGTATCACGGAATGTTCAGCTACTGGGCTGAAACTTCTGCGCCGCTCAAGATCCTGCCTGGCTATTTTGGGGTTTCGTATAGCAGCTTTTCTTGAAGAGGGAAACAAATTCTTGCGCAGGGCAGTCGGCCTGTCATCATGATAGTTTCTGCGCTGCCAGCTTTTCTCAAGTCAAATGTTTGCTATACTGCGAGTGTATTGTTGAATTTGGAAATTTCAGCTGTGATTTATTTTCTTAAAAAAAAAGAATTCCACAATTCTTGTTGTGGTTGACCAGTTGACCCTGTGCTTACACCACTCTTGTATTAGGAGCTGACTTATCTATCCAAGGGAGAAGTCATTGATGGTCCTAGATTTTGTTTGGCATGAAGTAAATGATGTAGTCTCTCCTGGTCAGCTTGATGTGCAAACTGGTTTATTATAAATCAAACAAAAATACTCTTCTTGTAGACTTGGCTCATTGGCTTTGCTAGTTCCTGCGTGGTGCATCATTGGTACATTTTTAGAGTTTCTTTTACACATGATCTGGGCAGTACTTCCGGGGTAGAGCAAAACAGCTTCTGAAGCTGGTTTAGCTTCTTCTTCTCTTTTAAGTGGTTGGAGGATTGGAGCCTTCACTTCTCCCGAGGACTGCAATAAGCTATGTTCTTGTTACATTGTGGGACCAAACATTTCTTTTATATGCGCCCTTCTTGCATTACAGATTCAATGTCTCTGCTTGTAGAGAGGTTTTGATATTGCTATATTGATCTGTTTTGAATCAAATAGACATTTCTGATGATTTTTATCTCGGACTGCATATTCTATCCGGAGTGTCTCTAAATTATGCCGTGCTATAGATGACTGTTGCTAAAATTTAACTGTAATGCCTATGATTGAGACCAATATACTAATTTCATGGCAAATCATTATCTGGATATGTTTCCATTATTGCTATCTTCTTTATGGGCTCTAAATAGATTCCAATTTATGCTGCATCTAGCACTGGATTCTTTTCCATTATGGGATGGAACTGTTTGATAGAGTTTGTTTTGGCATGTTATGATGCGTTGGTAGTGCTCAATTGTCAATTGGCACATACTTCAATATTGCTTCATGATATCCTTTATGGAAAGTTCATCAATGAACTGTAATTGATCTGTAAATTACTGTAAAGTTTTCTAACTTAGGTGCCTCCCTTTATCTCAAGATGAATCTATTTGAAGGAATTTGGTCTCAGTAATAGTCTTATAATCATTTCCTAAAACAAAAAGGGTATGACAGAAACTCAGTAATATTGTCTTATAGCTTGCATAAAATGAATTTGGAAAATCAACAGTATTTTGGCATGCACAGCTAGAACTCAACCTGTGAATTTGTTTGCACGTTGATAATATGGAGAGCTCCTTCGTTTTGAATTTTGATAGAACATATGTAAGGTATCTTGTGAACAAACAGCATTGCAACTAGTTGGTTTTTCTTGTAACCAGAGGCTAATAGTAACTATGAAACTATGCAGGTATGACTATTCAGGATATGGGCAATCATCCGGAAAGGTATGTTGAAGATGAGGAATGTTATTTTTCATAACAAAACCAAGTAAAATATACTTTTCTTACTGTTTCCCTTTCTGGTTTCAGCCGAGTGAGCACAATACTTATGCTGATATAGAGGCAGCTTACAAGTGCCTCATAGAAAACTTTGGTGCCAAGGAAGAAGAAATAATTCTTTATGGACAATCTGTTGGGAGTGGGCCTACTGTAGATTTGGCGAGTCGATTGCCTCGTCTGAGAGCTGTTGTCCTGCATAGTCCTATATTGTCAGGGCTGAGAGTTATGTATCCTGTGAAACGTACATATTGGTTTGACATATACAAGGTTTGTTATGATCTGCTCCTCACTGATTTCAATATTGAGTCACCTGATCTATGCTCTCGTGTCCTGCACTATCTCTATTTTATGCTGACAGTTCTCTATTTTTCATTTGCTTCCAGAATATTGATAAAATCCCTCAAGTTAGCTGTCCTGTGCTCATTATACATGTAAGTGTATCTCGAACTTACATTTTTTTTTCTTTCTCAAATCCAATTTGACAATCAATAGTCAGATGTCAAGTTATAATCATAGGTGTGTTTGCTTTTCAATTGTTGCTTTATACAATATGAGAGAAATAATTAAATTATATGCTATAAAAGCAGAGATAAAACCTTAAATTTGGATTACATAAATTACTATTAGCCTGCCCATCAACTTGCATTCCCACCTGAAATTTGGATAAGCTACTGCTAGGGGCTTAGTACATGTGGAGATGGTTGCCATATAGGTGTCTGGCTGTTTGTCTGGTTGGGTCATTGTTTGTTTTCGTAGGCGTGAGTAACTGAAGTCTTGCCATGTGGGTATGTGTGCATGTGTTTTGTGTGTGTTGCAAACTCTATGTGCTTCTTAATGCAATGATATGCAGCTCTCCTGCACATCCGGGATTTTTTTTTTGGGATAAGTTACAAGTGTTGAAGTATATATACTAAGCTTTTGCGGATCCAGTTGTTGAATAAAATTCATTGTTGAAGAATCCTTCTATCTATTTAGCTGCATTTGTTTTCGTCAATTGAGACCCATCTATTTGTCTGGTCTTTCTTGCTCTGTTCTATGTGGTTCAATTAAATTATAGTAGTTTCATAGCCCCCGCTTGTTACTTTGGTCCATTATGTACTTTTAGTTTGCCAAAATGAAAGCACTATTTACAACAACAACAACAACAACAACAACAACAACAACAACAACAACAACATAGCCTTTTGTCCCAAGCGAGACTTTTAGTTTGCCAAAATGAAAGCACTATTTACAACAACAACAACAACAACATGAAAGCACTATTTACAGGTCTGATAAATCATTATTCATGTAGTGGACACACTTCTTATTTTTAAATGTTTGGATTGCTTCTTGGTAACTGAATAAGATGTGGCGAATAGCTAATAGATCAGTGTATAGTTCTTATCTACTTAAAGCCTCATCCGATATAAAAGTTGTGAAAGACAGGATAGTGGGACACGTGCAAGTGATTTCTTAAATTTGCTGTTTTCTTGAATATCTGATTGTTATGCTTGATACCAAGATAGTATGAGATAATCTGGTAACAGTAATTTCACACTATATTTGGTCTGTTTGGGAAATTCATTGTTTCAGTGTACTCAGGTTGAATTTGTGCACGTATATGCCCGTGAATTTTTTTTAAAAATATTTTGTTGCACCAGTACGCCCTTGAGTTTTTTTCTTACCCGCATTTCACTAAAGATATCAACTGGAGGTCTTCTGGTGTTAATAGTGTAAGCAAATGCCCATAAGCTAATGTCATTGACGCGATACATTAACTTGCATTCATCTAGTTGAGTTTCAGTGTCTCGGCTCATCTGAATATTGAGTTATTTACGAATATGTTGCATTTCGGCAATGCAGTATTCAGAGTTAAAATATTGTGTTAACTAATTAGGTATCTGGATCTTACATCAAGTAAACAGAGCAAACAGCACAGTCAATAGAAAGCCAAAATAGAAAATTTTGGTCTCTAATCAGTACTTACAATGATTGTCCCCTGGGCATCAAATTGGCAAAAATAAGAATCATTTGGAAAAATGTTGTAAATTTCTTCGATTAGTAATCTGTTGATTGAATAATTTTTTCCTCCAAAATTTATTAGAACATAAACTATTGGATATATCATGGTCAGTAACATGTGGACCAGCTGAACACATATGACTTTGGTTGGGTACATGCATAACCCTTTTTTGGGTTCACATGTCCAGCCCAATGCCCATGGCTCTAGGTATTAGAGGTCAACATTCTTGGAAAAAAACAGTGGGTCATGAATGTGTTGCAGTCATCAAAGTTAATGTGTGATCTGCAGATTTTCTGATGATAATATTTTGCCCTACTTTTTTGTGCATTCTATATGGTAATATTTACGAATGGGTGTGCATACTAGATGAAGTATATATGGTTTAGAACTCGTATCCACATAGTATTTACTTATGGTATAGAGCATGCCTTCTCAATCACATGAGCTATATAACATTAAAACCAGATGGGTGAGACTTGACGTTGGTGTTTTTCAGAGCGTGTTAATTTGATAAACAATTCATAATGCCCTAATATACGTAGGCACATTGCCTTTTTTCCCCATCTGCAGTCAACTGTGTCAGCCTGTCAGGCCCTTGCAGCTCATGCCATTTGAATGGCACATCTGACAATATGAACAATGTTCATGTGCTCTGAGCTTATACACCAGCGCACACAAATAATCAGTAGGGGATCGCTCCTCCTGTTACAACAACAACAACATAGTCTTTTTTCCCAAGCAAGTTGGGGTAGGCTAGAGATGAAACCCGAAAGAAATAAGTTCAAGGTTCAGGCACATTGATAGCTAGTCTCCAAGCGCTCCTATCCAAAGCTATCTCTTTAGAGATATTCCAATCCTTAAGGTCTCTCTTAACCGACTCATCCCACGTTAGTTTAGGTCTACCTCTACCCCTCTTTACATTGTCGACCCGCTCAAGAACCCCATTACGCACCGGCGCCTCAGGAGGCCTTCGTTGGACATGTCCAAACCATCTCAGCCGATGCTGGGTAAGTTTCTCCTCAATTGGTGCCACTCCGACCCTATCCCGAATAACTTCATTCCGGACTCTATCCCTCCTTGTGTGCCCGCAAAACCACCGCAACATCCGCATCTCTGCTACACTCAGTTGCTGGACATGTCGCCTTTTTGTAGGCCAACATTCAGCACCGTATAGCATCGCCGGACGAATTGATGTCCTATAGAATTTGCCTTTTAGCTTTTGTGGCACCCTCTTGTCACAAAGGATGCCAGAAGCTTGCCGCCATTTCAACCAGCCAGCTGAAATTCTATGCCTAACATCTTCATCAATGTCGCCATCCTTTTGTAGCACCGATCCTAAATACCGAAAAGTATCCTTCTGGACCACCACTTGTCCATCTAGACTAACGTCTCCCCCCTCATGCCTAGTCGCGCTGAAATCGCACATCATGTACTCGGTCTTGGTCCTACTAAGTCTGAAACCTTTCGACTCTAACGTGCGTCTCCACAGCTCTAACTTCCTATTAACCACTGCCCTACTCTCGTCAACTAGCACCACATCATCAGCAAAGAGCATACACCAAGGGATCTCACCTTGTATATCTCTTGTGACCTCATCCATCACTAAAGCAAATAAATAAGGGCTCAATACTGACCCCTGGTGTAGGCCTATGTTAATAGGAAAGTCAGTGGTGTTGCCATCACATGTCCGGACAAACGTCGTCGCATCTTTGTACATATCCTTAATGAGGGTAATGTACTTAGTTGGGACTTTGTGCTTCTCCAAGGCCCACCACATGACATTTCTCGGTACTTTGTCATATGCCTTCTCAAGGTCAATGAAGACCATGTGCAAGTCCTTCTTCTGTTCCCTATATCTCTCCATCAATTGTCGTATTAAGAAAATCGCCTCCATGGTTGACCTTCCAGGCATGAACCCAAATTGGTTTTGGGTCACACTTGTCACTCTTCTTAGGCGATGCTCGATAACCCTCTCCCAAAGCTTCATCGTATGGCTCATCAGCTTAATCCCACGGTAGTTAGTACAACTTTGAACATCACCCTTGTTTTTGAAGATAGGTACTAATATACTTCTCCTCCATTCTTCCGGCATCTTGTTTGACCGAAAAATGAGATTAAAAAGCTTAGTTAACCATACTATTGCTCTATCTCCTAGGCATCTCCACACCTCAATGGGGATACCATCAGGGCCCATCGATTTACCTCCCTTCATCCTCTTCAAAGCCTCCCCGATCTCTACCTCCTGAATTCTCCTCACAAAACGTCTGTTGGTATCGTCAAAAGAGTCATATAACTCAAGGGTAGGGCCCTCACTCTCCCCGTTAAACAACTTGTCGAAGTACTCTCTCCATCTATCCATGATCTCCTCATCCTTCACTAGCAGTCGATCTGTCCCATCCTTAATGCATTTGATTTGGTTGATGTCCCTTGTCTTCCGCTCGCGGATCCTAGCCATCCTATAAATATCCTTCTCCCCTTCTTTCGTGCCTAGCCGCTGATACATGTCATCATACGCCTTACCCTTTGCTACATACACAGCTCGCTTTGCAACCCTCTTCGCTAATTTATAGCCCTCGATGTTGGCTGCACTCTTGTCAAAGTGGAGACGCTTGAAACACTCTTTCTTCTCCTTAATAGCCCTTTGCACCTCGTCATTCCACCACCAGGTGTCTTTCCCCTCCTGTTTGCCTCCCCTACTCACGCCAAACACCTCTGAGGCCACCTTCCGAACACATGTTGCCATCTTTAGCCACATGTCATCTGCGTCTGCTCCTTCTTCCCAAGGCCCCTCACCTAGCATCCTTTTCTTAAACGCTTGTGCCGCTTCCCCTCTAAGCTTCCACCACTTTGTTCTCGCAATCTTGACACGTTTGTCCCGGTGGACACGTACCCGAAGACGAAAGTCCGCCACCACAAGCTTGTGTTGAGGGACAACACACTCCCCAGGTATCACCTTACAATCTAAGCAATCACGTCTATCCTCCCTCCTAGCAAGGATAAAGTCGATCTGGCTCGAGTGTTGTCCACTACGAAACGTCACAAGATGGGATTCCCTCTTCTTAAACACGGTATTCGCTATCAACAAGTCGTAGGCTAACGCGAAGTTCAACACATCCTCCCCCTCTTGACTCCTGCTACCATACCCAAAACCCCCGTGCACTCGCTCGAACCCTACATTAGTCGCACCCACATGGCCGTTGAGATCTCCTCCTATGAAGAGTTTCTCGCTGGTAGGCACGGTACTAACCATGCTATCTAGATCTTCCCAGAACTGCATCTTGGTGCTCTCACTAAGGCCTACCTGAGGGGCATAGGCACTGATCACATTCAAAACCGAAACTCCCACTACCAACCGGATTAGGATAATCCGGTCGCCTTGCCTTCTAACCTCTACGACTCCATCCTTGAGGCTCCTATCAATCAAGATGCCTACACCATTCTTACCCGGAGTTGCTCCCGTGTACCAAAGCTTGAAGCCAGTATTCTCAACCTCCTTCGCCTTCTGGTCCTTCCATTTAGTCTCCTGAACGCATAGAATATTTACACGCCTCCTAATTGCTACATCAACTAGCTCTCGCAACTTACCTGTTAGGGACCCTACGTTCCAGCTACCTATACGAATCCTAATTGGTTCGGCTAGCTTCCTTACCCTTCGCACCCGTCGAGGGAAGTGCGAAGACCCTTGCTCATTTTTCACTACACCCGGGCGTCGATGTAGCGCGCCATTCAGGTGACGACCCGACCCTTGCTCACTTATCATCGTACCCAGATCATGATACGACGCGCCCTTGGGGGGATGGCGACCCGGCCCTTGCCCATTTATCACCACACCCGGGTTCCGATGTAGCGCGTCGCTAAGAGGGTTACGCCCCAACGAGTTTCTTGTGGGTTTCAAATCCATTAGAGTGGCTATTTTTATGCTGGTTTGCCAAAACCTAACGCAACCCTCCTCCTTTATCCGGGCTTGGGACCGGCTATGCTGAGACGACTCAGGAGAGAGTCTTCCAGTCAGCATAGGCGGAGTTATCGCTCCTCCTGTTACTTCAAGAAAAAATAATTGGAGTTACTGTTATGCACATGGAATAGATGGGAACTTTACAGGGATTACTTTGCAGTTTATCCTTAGATGTGGATAAATTTAGTGCATAATATTTTCACATCAACCAGAACATTTCTTGGTTTAATTTTTTCAAATTCACTCTGCATGTTATTTGCTAGGTTACGGGTGTTGATAACTCTTTTGGTGATATGTAGGGAACTGCTGATGAAGTGGTGGATTGGTCTCATGGTAAGCAACTATGGGAACTTTGCAAAGAGAAATACGAGCCCTTGTGGCTCAGGGGAGGGAAACACTGTGATTTAGAGCTCTTCCCAGAATATCTCAGGCACCTCAAGAAATTTGTCCATGCAGTTGAGAAGTCACCGTCCCATAGGCAAGCTTGGAGGGAAAGTGTGGATCGGATTGAACCGTCACGAAAGAGCATCGATTTCTTTGAACCCTCACGAAAGAGCACAGACCGCAGGGAGAAATCAAGGTCAACCCGAGACAGGATGAGAAATACTGAGCACAGATATAGCAATGTCGAGAAGGTGGACAAACTAAAGATCTCATTCGATCAGTTTGAGAAATCCAGGAGAAGTGTCGACATCTTTGAGAGGCCAAAGAGGAACATTGAGCAGCTGGACTGCGGTCGGAAGAGCGTGGACAGATTGGACAGGATTTGGGCCAGTTGAAAAAAAAAAGACTTTTTAACATCTTATACAGGTTATACATGGGGGTTGGTTGTTTTGGGGATTTTACTTCTGTATTTATCTGTGTTCACCCATGTGCTGGAAGGTGTGGCATAAGAGTTTAGTTTGCCAACACAAAGAAAGGAGTGAACATGAGCTAATCGCTGACGAGGGTTTTCTCTGTAGAACTCATGATGGTTGTTTATGTGGTGGAAGACGTGTATGTTGGTGTTCAACAAAATTGTTATTCTGTTAGGGGTGTTAAAACTGAATGGCATTTGGGACTAGCCATGGCAGCATTGTGTATAATCTGTTGCTTTGTACCAATACTGTTTTCTTCTCTTTAGTTGAATTGAGCTTACCAATTCGTGCAGATGCTCATAGTGCTTATGCCTTTTTTAAAGAAGAGAATGCATAGTTTGTTGCATTATATTCTGCTGGGAATTTCAGCTGACAGTTGTGAGCCACCTCTCACAAAATCACAATAAGATAATAACCCTATTATACCAACGTCTAAGAACATCAGCTGAAACAGAAGACATATATCAGGTTTCCTAAAGCTTGGCGGTGCTCACTTCTGTTCAATCATTCTCTGCCTTATTTACTTGGTCAGTTGGTCGTCCACCTTGATTTAGTTATTATTTACTTTCATACGTTCCCGCCTCCAGCCTTTTACCGACTAATAATTCACTATCACGCCGATGGAGGCCACATATCTGATGTATGCCTTTGGCTTCATGACCATGGCTAACAATCCTAATGATAAAATTCCCCTAATCCTTCTCCATTGTGTTAAGCCAATTCAAATCCATACTGCTCTCGTGTCAAAAGTTATTCAAATCCTTCTCCAGTGTGTAAAATGACGATTCAAATACGTGTGAAAGTATTTAATATTAGTTGAGACTCCTTATCTTTTATGTAGGCTTTTTAAAATTAAGTAAAAACATTGCCTTTTGTCAATTAGAGCAGAAAGGGAAAGCTTATGATCTGGATTGAAAGTTCTGTTCTGTTATGTTCTGTAAAAGCTTGATTTGAATGGTTTTGGGTGAAGAAGCTTTGCATGTCAGCTTCGAGTTCTAGTGAGCACCCGCTTATAAGAAAACTTATTGTGAAAACTGAAAAACAATTGGGTGTGTCAGTGGGTGGGTGGGGGCAAGCAAGAACAGTGAGGGGCCGTCATCCATATGGGCAAGAACTTCGCAATATTGTTGCTCTGTGTTAGAGTATATCACGGCATGGGATTAGATAGAGTTTGCTGGGATTACGATTCCTTGTAATATCTTCATCCCCAAGTCTTATAACTCTCATATGTACCGGCTGAGAGGCTCAAAGCAAACACATCCATTATGTACCAATTCTATTATCCTACATGATATCATAAGTTTAAATTTTCGATCTAGAGCACAAAACCCTAAGTTTCTACTGCACATCACCCTCCTCTCACGCCACCGCCGCATTGCTCCATGACCTCCGCCAGGGGCAATAATGCCCTCCCAGTCCGCGCGTCATCAAGCAGCAGTGAATCATGAGGAACTCAGCCCGGGTGTCGTCATCCCTCCTCCGCTCCACATCACCGGACTAGGCTCTCCTAGCCATGACGGTGTCCTTCTTTCGCTCCTCGCCGTGGTCCCCGTCATGACGGCTATTGCCCTCTCCGTGGCCTCTGTGGCCGATGCGGCGGATGGATATCTCGAGTACACACGCACCATCACCGCCCCTGCGTGTTGCGGTTGCCTCTCGCTTTGTTGCGTCGCAGCATCGCCGCCAATGATTTTCCTCATCGCTGCATCTTCCTCGTCATCGGTCTTTGTCAACCTAATCGAGTGTTGCGCCGTCTTCTTTGAGCACCGCCACCCTTACCCATGGATTGCCCAGCCCTATTGCATACCATCGGTCTACAAGAATTATGCTACAAATTAAAATAAAGGGGCAAGTAGATATTCAAATTACTTAAGGTTGCGATTGTAGCAGCCATTCCATTTACATTTAGGGTGCTAAGATTTCCATTGCAAAGTCGTTTATGTGTTCAGCTAATTGGACTAGAAGCAGGCAAAGTCCGCCCGTTGGGATATCATTATTCCCGGCCAGAGGAAATAGTATGCTCAAGAAGAGCCAAATATGCATTGTTTGTTGATAGGGTTGCAAGTGTTTTTACTTTTACGTTTTTGGTATACTAGGGAAGATGTACGTGCCATATGCACGTATCTAATTTTTTTTTTCCATCAAGCAATGATGTTATTTATTTTCTTTCCAAAAATAATACACATCTTTCTTTTCCTTCCATAAAATAATAATGTCAATTAATATCATTTCAAAACCATCGAACAACAATGCCATTTATTTTTTTCTAAAAATAATACACGTCTTTCTTTTTCTTCCATAAACAATGATGTCGATTATTATTCTTCCAAAAGAAAAAATGACGTGAATTATGAATTAATGTATGTGCAAAAGAAAATATGTGTATACTAAAGAAAAGTAATATGTTAGTACACGTCTTCCTTTTCCTTCCATAAATAATGGTGTCAATTATTATCCTTTCAAAAGAAAAAAAAATGATGTGGATTATAGGTCAATGTACGTGGAAAGAAAAGTATGTGTATGCTAAAGAAAAGTAATATGTGCGTACAAGAGGTGGGTATAGAAAATTGCTGGTGTAAAAAGTAATATGATTTTGGTGAAAAACATTGACGAAATCAATGCCCCCCTCTCTTTCGTCAAGTCTTTTGGCCTGACAAGTGGGGCCTCTGTGAGGGGTACAGTGGGTCTAATTTTGATGAGAAAGAATTTCAATTATTTCAACTTTTGTAGTATAGATTAACGTTGAATGAAATTCATTTAAAAAACATTGATTGAAATTGATCTATGTCTTAGGAAAATAAAAAAATAAAATAAAAATGTATTAAGGTGATAATCTAGAGTACAATATTTTTTTAAGGATGGAAATAGAAAGGATTCAGATAGCACTCGATATACAAGATAACATTTAACTATTTCTTTATTGATAGTTTTTGGAATACAAAATCATTATTCATATAGAAACTCCTTCTACAACTCGAGCGATAAATAGATTTGCCCGTTTAAGGCCATGTTTAGTTTTCCAAAAAATTTTAAGATTCTCCGTCACATCAAATTTTTAGACACATACATGGAGCATTGAATGTAGTTAAAAAATAATTAATTATACAGTTTAGCTGTGAATGATGAGATGAATCTTTTAAGCCTAATTAATTTATAATTGAATACTAATTGCCAAATACAAACGAAAATCCTACAGTAGCTAGTAGCTGAATCCAAAAAATTTCACCAACTAAACGCACCCTAAAGCCCCGTCCGGCCGGCCATCCGTCCATCTCTTTCCAATGGAGATCTACCAACCGCCTTCGACGTGCGCCACCGACGCCACCCTCCCTTCCACATGCCCCTGCAGGTGGAGCCACCACCTGGCGCCCGCGCTGCGGATCCCTTCTCCCAGCCACCCACCACCAGGGTTTTAATTTCCGACCGGACCGGCCAAACCGCCGGGCTCCGGTACCGGTATACCGGTCCGGTTTGGCCGGTTACCGGTCAGAACCGATGGAATTCAAATTTCGCCGTTCAACCGGTTCGTACCGGTATACCGACCGGTTTGGCAGGTATACCGGCCGGTTTGGTCGGTATACCGGTGATTTGAGAATACCGCTATACCGGCCGGTTAGACCGGTATACCGGCCGGTTTGGCCGGTATATCGGTGAGTTAAAGAAATTTTCTGACGGTTACAAAATAGATCCCCGGTGTGAAATAAAAGGAAATTTCGGCATGAGCTATGCAAATATTAATATAAATGACCACACCAAAGCAACAATTTATAATTATGCATACAAATATAATAGTAATAAGCGTGCATATAAATACGGAGTCATACACTTATACACATGAAATAAAAGTTCATCGTAGGTATGGGAAGACCCCCATTTGTGACGCGGTTTGGTATTCGGTGGTGGACATCGAAATGATACATCGCACTCTAAGCAGGTCAGCCTTATAGTGTTGCCAAGTTTGGCCCGTCCACGCCGATGTTGTCTGCCATTCCTAAACTAACATAATATAAAAATGGGGGTCTTCCCATTCGTACACTCATCTCGTCGGTGGCTGCATGCTGATGTCAGGAATGGGGTAGTGAAAAGAGTGCCTGGAATCACTATAGGAGGAAGAAGAGTACTGTGGAGTGTCGTTGTCCGTCGGTCCACCTGTTCTCCTCTGCGATTGCGGTGCTCCATGGTCGGTGTCCTGAGTAACATGTGTGAACTGAGTCTCCCCTGCAATCAACCATATATCATAATTAGTAATCAATACTCATAATCAGAAATATGTGTGCATTTATATATGCAATGTATACCTATAAAATGAACACCACGAGCACCACCACTACCACTAGCAGCACCACCAGCACCAGTACCACCAGCACCACCACCAGCATCAGCACCGTCACTATCATTATCATCATCGGCCGAGCTGCTATCCTTGGACTCTTGATACGGAGGACTATGCTCACCTTCGCCATCATCAGTCTCGGTGTCGCTGCTCACTGGTTTGCTGTTACTTTGCCTTTTGGACACTTCGGTTGACCCTTCGTAGGCCCCTTCTGCAACTTCCTCTTCCCTAGGTGAGTGTCACCCACATTTTTACGTGCCCAATCGCTGATGGAATCATCCCCCGTAGCCTGACGTAGATCTGACACGTTTATTTGATCTCTGACAATATGGGACGGGAGAGGGATGTCGCCGTCATCATCATCCTCGTCCAGAACTGGAGCCCGGTTAGATCTTCCATATTCCATCCATTCCCGCACCGGATTATTCTCATCATAGAAAGAAAGATGGGCCAGCTGGTCAATGAAATCACCTTCTTCACGCATCGGTGGGCCGGAGACCTCCTCAAGTCGGAGACGAAGGTTGTAGTTGACATAGACAAGCTTTTTAAGTTTCTTGTGCGACAACCGATTGCGAACCTTTGTATGCAGCAAGGCAAAAGTACTCCAATTCCGCTCGCATCCACTGGACGAACAACATTGTGAAACAAGCCTCATGGCAAGGTACTGCAGCTTTGGAGTGCTTGTGTAACGGCCCAAGGTTTTTAAATAGCCAATTTAAGGGTAATTAGAACCAAATTATGCATCATGTGCTTGAATTGCTTGAAAAAGGATCTTTTTGTAAATATAAAGGTTATATGTGTAATTATGATTTTATGCAAGGTCCTCTCTGCAGTTATGTTGAATAGGTTGCGTAATTATAACTTTTGCGGAGGGTGTTTTTGCAAAATTCAGTGCATTTATTGCATGGCAGCAAACTTTGCTTTTAAATCTAAATTTGAAGTGAAATTGCTTTGAAAAAGACAAAATTCCTGGAATTCAAAATCCCTCTTATGTTTTAAAAATTAGCTCTTGAATCTTTGATCAAATAAATTTTTGCACAACATCAAAGTTGTAGATCTTGAAAAATTGAACAACTTTCATGTTGGGCACTTTTTCATTTGAGCTTTAGTTAAAAAGTTATCTTTGTTTTACATTCTGGTCCTTGGAATTTTCAGATATTGCAATCAGGCCCCCTTTCTCCTATCTCCCTGCTCCCCTGCTTCCCGCGTCGCCGACAGCGCCACGCCGCCCGCCGCCGCGCTGGGTCGCCCCCGGCCAAGTTCAACTTTGCCTCCGCTTCACGTGGCGCCTTCACAAGCTCCTGGAACCACTGCCCCCCGCGCGCTGGTGCCTCCTCCCTTCGCCACGCCCCCGCCGAAGCTTCGCGCGGCCGCCACCGCGACGCCGCCGTGGCAAGCCCGCTGCAGCACCAAGGACCCCCAATTCGCGCGCGCTTCGGAACCCTGAGCACCGTAGCCTTCTTTTCCCCTCACTTGTTTGGCCTCTCGCCGCTCCGGAAGCCCAGAACAGCGCCGCCGTCCGCTCAAACCCCGGCAGTTCGACCTCGCCGTCGAACCCACCTCTCAGCAGCTCCTCTGCCCACGCTGACACCGCATTCAGCACCTCTTGAGCCTCGCA
Organism: Panicum virgatum; assembly: GCF_016808335.1. NCBI lineage: Eukaryota > Viridiplantae > Streptophyta > Magnoliopsida > Poales > Poaceae > Panicum > Panicum virgatum. The sequence continues at coordinate 46,454,301 of NC_053147.1, read as the reverse complement.
CATCTCCCTGGCCTCTTCTCGTCGCCGATTGTCCACCAAAACCCCTCGCCGTAGAGCTCCGCCGCCGTGCCGAGCTCCGCCGCCGCCTGCTCATCGTGGGGCTCATAGCCCCGGTCTTCCACCATTCAACCCGACCCCTCCATTAGCTTCGCATCGATCTCAGGCAGCTCACTCACCCCTCCCCTTCGCCCATAACCCGTCGGAGCAACCTCATCGACGATTTCCCTTCGCCGCCGCCGCACCTCGCCGCGGGGAACCTCCAATCCGCCCACCCCGAGCCCCAAGAAGACGACCAAAAGGTTCGCAAGGGCCTCCTCTTTCTTTTACCTAACCTCCCCCTCGCTCCCAGGGCCGGACCTCGCCGGTTTTGGCCGGTCAACCGTCGCCCTTCTCTCTGACCCAGCCAAGGGCCTTCGGTTTTGAATTCGAAGAAGCCCAGGGGGCTGTCTGCAAACCCAAGACACATATGAATAGTGCCTTCAGGGACTTGTTTGTTAGGATTTGCTGTAAATTTTGAAATTCAGTATAAATTCATAGGAAATTCGTAAATTAGCAAATCTTGATGTTTTGGAATCCTCTTGAAGAGCTCTATGCAGTAGAACCATAATATGTTAGGCTTTAGTTGCAAGTTTTTGCTGTAGATTTTGTTTTGTGTTACTAGGTGTATAAATACTAGTTATTTTCTCTTTTTCTTATCTAATGCTTGAAAGCTGGTCTTGCTCTGAAATTTTTGTGGTAGTTTACTCATGTTACACTAGCTTTGCTCTAAAAATTTCATGATCAGTTCTCTTTTTTAACTATTTATTTGATTTAATCCTTGTTTAATAGACTTTATTTATGATAAATAGTTTCTTTCCTTGTTAAATCCTGAACATATTCCTGAGTGTTCATCTGGAGTATATTAGCTTCACCAGGAAGTTTGAGCCTTATTTCATGACTAGAAAAGGAGCTAAAATTGAATCTTGCTAAACTGATGTCTATTTTGTTTATTTTATCAGAATTAATTCTGTGTATATAAAATCATGAAAAATTCACAGTAGCTAGATCATCTCTGTTTCAACCTCCTGTTAAATTTTGAGCTTCTGTTCTGCTTCAGTTTGACCTGTGTAATTCATGCTTGTTCTAGATATTATCTGAGTGAATGAATTATTCTGAATAAATGGTTAGATTTTATGGCATGATTTTTACAGGGTAGATTACTTTGTTCATGTTCTGTTTATTGTAATTTTTGCAGAATTTATTACTGTTTTTACTCTGAGTAGTTGATTTATTAGCAAACTATGTTTTGTTTGTTATAGAAAACCACCCCCACTTGTTTATGGAGTAGTTCACTTCAGTTGTGCTGTTGATCATGATGCCTTGTGTAGTTAGATTTGTTAGTTAACTACTCTATAAATGATTGCCCATGTGTTATGTTTGTTTGCCAGTTGTTAGCCTACAACTTTACCATGATCTGAGTGTATTTATAATGTCACCTCTTGCATTTCATATAGATACGACTGCCTTATCGGACGGGACGTACGAGTTGATCCCGAAGTCTGACAGAGGTGATCCAGAAGTCCAGGTGAATGCAGCTGAACTAACTGAAGCCCCGAACCAAAGTTCGGAAGAGCCTAGAGCTGAAATAGTTAGCAACTGCCGAGAAGGCAAGCCCCGGACATAACCTATACTTCAAATTATTATCACTACTGTTATTACTTACTTGTGCATTTACAGTTCTTAGGATTTGAATTGAAACCCTAGATGCATGATCCTAGGAACCTATGTACTGAACATTAGACTCGAGATCGACTACTTGCTAAGCTTATAGGACCGGTAAAAGTCGAGTGATTGCCTGTCACTCGCGAGCTTTATAGGAATTGTTTGTTTACTTCTGTTATCAATATAAGGACGACGGACGGGGTTGTGATCGATATCATGACTTTATGTGAGACCCCGTCTGTGTTGATGAACTTGCTAAGGTCGTGGGGTGTGGTAGCGGTGGTTAAGTTTTTGAAAGTACTAGCCACATGCCGTAAATATGGTACGCGGCAAGCCTAGTAGCCGATTGGACCGGGGAGTGGATATACCTTTCACTCTCTCTTTAGAGATAGGTTTTTTTAAATGTTATTGTTGATCAACGCTACGACTTCAAGGGACAAGGGTGGACCGGGCACGGGTGGACCTTGGAGCCCTGTAGTCGGGGAGAGTGACCCTATCCACAAGCCGGAAAGAAAGGTCAACGGTTGCTTAGAAGTGACTCGACGGTGCTTCAAGCGTGTGTGCTAGGTTATCCTTGCAAGGTTGAATTTCGATTCAGAATCGTCCGCCTCTCACGATGAAATGAGACTGCTTGATCCCTTTGCCACACAGAGTAATAAGAGCAACAATATTATTTATTAATCTTGATGTTTGCTTAGTTTTCTACCATGTTTGGTTAGTAGTTGCTTACATAGAATTGTTAATCTACTAGAATCTTGAAAGCTAAAACTTGAAAGTAAGGATCTACTCTTTATTGCTTTTCAGCAAAAAGGAAAACCAGAGCCTCACAAACCTTGTATAGTCTAGCTATAGTGTGCTACTTATACCCGTTGACGGTTAAGTCTTGCTGAGTATTAGAATACTCAGCCTTGCTGTTGATACCCTTTTTCAGGTATGAGTCTTGAGGACCAGGTCGCTAGTTTGACCTATCCCTGCTCTTTGCCTCCTGGCTGGTCCGTAGAGTGGGATACGTCTTCGGCCGGCAATGACCATGACGAGTGATACCTTGCTTGGGCTAGCTTGGTACCATTTTGCGACGTGTTGTAGTCGTCGTGTTCATCTTCCACTGTTTAAACCCTAAATCTTTACCCTTATGGTTTGTATAACTGTTTTTTTTAAAGTTTGTACTTGTAATAATATTTTAGAACTGGTTTGTAATCATTACTTTGCCTGTGTTGTAAAATTGTGGTTGTAATATCTCTGGACTCGCCTTCGTGCGGGGTATGCTTGTTCGATCCGAGAACTGGTGGTTGTATCGGGACGTTACCTGACAGACCCAGAATTATTCCGTTTGAAGTGCGTTTGAGCTAATATTGCTTTTATGGTGATGGCCTGCGCACTTGAGCCGGGATAATTTAGGCGGTTCTGCCACAGCTGGTATCAGAGCTGCAAGCGTACACCAGGGGTGTTGGAACCTTGAAAACCATTTTTCCGTATAAAATTGGAACAATAAAGAATTTCGGAAAACTACGTTGGATTCGTTAAGAGTTGTGCATAGAACGTAAAGTCCTAGGGAATTTACGGGAATTACTAGGTGGTTGTTTATGTATGGTTATGTATCTGACTTCCAGCACTTTATATTTTGTCAAACCATACTCACAAGCAACTCTTAATTTTTGTAACGACGCACCTACGTGAGGTAAGAAGGTAAGGATCCTCAGTCAGCTGAGGGAGTCTGACCTTCCCGTCGGTGATGCGAGCCGAACGCTGCCCTCAAGCAGTGGCTTACTTGAGGTGCTTCCAATATATCGATGATTAGTTGACTATATTGGAAGTAAAGTGTGCTCAGTCAGCTGAGGGAGTCTGACCTTCCCGTCGGCGATGCGAACCGAACGCTGTGCTCAAGCAGTGACCTACTTGAGCTGCTGCCAATATACCGATCTCGGTCGACTATATTGGGAGTAAAGGAACTCGTGAATACACCACTAAGTAGCGTATGTTAACGTTGGCCATACGGCGGAAATTGTATGGCTGCCGCTTCTATAGTGAGCGGTAATGTTTGGGAACGCTTTCATGAGTGCTGGCATGAAAGGTTCATTGGATATATATATATGTTCTGTCAATCTTGTGCAGGTACACTAACCACGATTCGATAAGATAAGAACGGTTAGAATGTATCGACTAGCTATATAGGGAGAGCCGTATCTATGTTATACCACCGTGCTAACCACGTAAGCCCAACATTAGTTGGCAATTGTTTATCTTGTGAGGACGGTCAGGACGTGCATACATATCTGGTTGATGTTTGATTGGTTCATAATATTTGAAGTTGCTACATGAGCTTTTTAAGGAATTTCTAGTATGAATCCTTATAAGATAAGTGTTAGTGTGCTTAAGACATGAGTGAGTGAAATTTTGATTTTTGTAGCATACTTGTTAAATGCTTAGGTTTCCTTGGATGAAAAATATGGTTTTGAGTCATGCCTTCATCCTAAGCCCCATCTTGATGTCTAGTGATCTTTTCATTCCTTAGAATCTCAAATGATGAAACAGTACCACTTGGACTACCAGTTTGGAAGATCTTAATCCTTTTCTACTTGCCAAATCTCTTTATTTGTGCATTTCTACGCTGTTTGATGAATACTAAAAATGTTGCAAATTTTGTGACATGGGTGCTCATCAAATTTTAGCCTATTGAATCTGTGAGACTATATTTTTAGTCCAATCACTTCTTTGATCTCTGCTGATTAGCAGCGTAGCACCAGAACCCTGTCTATTCAATCACCGAAGATCCATCTAGAAATCTGCCTTTCTTTTGTATCTGGGAAAAACAAAATTAATTGGCCTAGTATGGGATCTGATCTATAGTTGATCATGTGGAAAGTTTTGTTCGAAAACGTGTTCTCTAGCTTTTATTAAAGTTTTCCCTAGTTAATGAAAGAATTACGCATTGCAGATGGTGCAAGGGTCACACAATGCTCCTGCAGGGTTGGGAAGTGCTTGTGTTAGCGGACAGCCACTACTGTCCAACCTGGTTGAACTCGTGGCTACTCAGACCAAACTACTCCAGCAACTTGCTCAGAGACAGCAAGAGATTTATCAACTCCTACAGCAACAACACCAGCTAGGGGAAGGGTATGATGTCCCCCAACCTCTGGTTGTAGAATCTCAAGAGCTCAATGAAGAAATAAAGGAGACGAGGGATGTTTACTTAGACTCCCTAACGCCACCATCGCGACCTCCGATGGAACTTAAGGCTCGCCAAGCAAAGCGTCGGACTCTCAAGCATGATCCATGCGACATAGACTTGACTGGGTGGGAAATTACCTGCACGGACTTCATCCCACGTGGTGGTTCAGGCAAAATAAAACGTTGCTTCAATTGTGGGAATCCTAACCACTTTGCTCGACACTGCTCCCAGCCTAGACGACCAAAACGGGGTCAAGATTCTATGCAGAACAACAAAAATAAGGGAAAGAGACAGGATAGTTTACAAGGAAAGGTTGGAGGTACCCCACTATCCGATCTTCTTGAAGGTGCACCGGTTATGACGGGTATATTCTCTATTCTCAAACCGTCTAGCCCTTACTTTGCATATCAAAGGGAAATCTCATTACCCTCCTTGCTCGTATAACTCTCCTTGAAGACTAAAAAGAGTGGCAATCAAGAATACTAGAATAACACGCAGGATCATTACTAGCATGGATGTTGCATGGCCATTTTTTTTAAACATGTGCATCAGGGGGCTCAATTACAATTAACATCATATGCATCTGGGAAGGGTTTTGCGTTTATCACCTAACCCTCCGTCTTTCTTTCTAGCCATGCACATTATTTAGGTTGCTATATTTTTACCTTGTCGTGGTGTCTGTCACTGACCAATGGTGCCGCGACGGGACCTAGGGCCTCGTGTGTGCTGCAGCCATACGTTTGTGCCACTAGAAGCGCGCTGGTATCTTGGTACGTGTAAGCAATACCCCGACAATCCATTTTTCACGACCTGAATATTGTGTTAACTTGGGGTTTTAATTCGGCCAACAAAAACCGTGAGTTTTTGGTATATCCTTCTGGGTCACTAACCAGCATTGCAATCATATATCTCCAGGATGCATCATTCTCATGGTCATCGAGCATATGCATCTCGCATCATAGTGTTTAATTTAATCAACAGTTTGAGAAAGAATGTCCTTGAGCAAAAACTCACCTTGATATCTTTTCTATCTAGATTCACCACCAAATTGAGACCTTGATTCTACCAGAACTTAGGTCCTCTCTTCTTTACAAAAATCCTACTATATGTCAGTACTAGAATAGTCCACCAGTCTTTTCCAACCGACTTTGATGGTGATTGTGATCTCATGTTTCATCCACCGACTTTTGCTGCAAAGAATGAAATCCTAGAGCCTTTAGTGTGGAAAAAAAACAATTGATTAGTTCACACAATCGCACAGTAATTCCTCTCGCTCATAAATTCATACTTGGTTTCCTGAACTTTCTCTAAGTTCTCAATCCTTATCTACAAAAGATCATATCGTCAACATCAACCTTATTTATCGTGACTTCGTCCTGTTGGCTTTGATGGTTAGTCTACTCCTCTTCCCTTGAGAGTTTTTCGTTCGGAATCTCGGGACGAGATTCTTTTTAAGGGGGGTAGGCTGTAACTGCCCAAGGTTTTTAAATAGCCAATTTAAGGGTAATTAGAACCAAATTATGCATCATGTGCTTGAATTGCTTGAAAAAGGATCTTTTTGTAAATATAAAGGTTATATGTGTAATTATGATTTTATGCAAGGTCCTCTCTGCAGTTATGTTGAATAGGTTGCGTAATTTTAACTTTTGCGGAGGGTGTTTTTGCAAAATTCAGTGCATTTATTGCATGGCAGCAAACTTTGCTTTTAAATCTAAATTTGAAGTGAAATTGCTTTGAAAAAGACAAAATTCCTGGAATTCAAAATCCCTCTTATGTTTTAAAAATTAGCTCTTGAATCTTTGATCAAATAAATTTTTGCACAACATCAAAATTGTAGATCTTGAAAAATTGAACAACTTTCATGTTGGGCACTTTTTCATTTGAGCTTTAGTTAAAAAGTTATCTTTGTTTTACATTCTGGTCCTTGGAATTTTCAGATATTGCAATCAGGCCCCCTTTCTCCTATCTCCCTGCTCCCCTGCTTCCCGCGCCGCCGACAGCGCCACGCCGCCCGCCGCCGCGCTGGGTCGCCCCCGGCCAAGTTCAACTTTGCCTCCGCTTCACGTGGCGCCTTCACAAGCTCCTGGAACCACTGCCCCCCGCGCGCTGGTGCCTCCTCCCTTCGCCACGCCCCCGCCGAAGCTTCGCGCGGCCGCCACCGCGACGCCGCCGTGGCAAGCCCGCTGCAGCACCAAGGACCCCCAATTCGCGCGCGCTTCGGAACCCTGAGCACCGTAGCCTTATTTTCCCATCACTTGTTTGGCCTCTCGCCGCTCCGGAAGCCCAGAACAGCGCCGCCGTCCGCTCAAACCCCGGCAGTTCGACCTCGCCGTCGAACCCACCTCTCAGCAGCTCCTCTACCCACACTGACACCGCATTCAGCACCTCTTGAGCCTCGCACATCTCCCTGGCCTCTTCTCGTCGCCGATTGTCCACCAAAACCCCTCGCCGTAGAGCTCCGCCGCCATGCCGAGCTCCGCCGCCGCCTGCTCATCGTGGGGCTCATAGCCCCGGTCTTCCACCATTCAACCCGACCCCTCCATTAGCTTCGCATCGATCTCAGGCAGCTCACTCACCCCTCCCCTTCGCCCATAACCCATCGGAGCAACCTCATCGACGATTTCCCTTCGCCGCCGCCGCACCTCGCCGCGGGGAACCTCCAATCCGCCCACCCCGAGCCCCAAGAAGACGACCAAAAGGTTCGCAAGGGCCTCCTCTTTCATTTACCTAACCTCCCCCTCGCTCCCAGGGCCGGACCTCGCCGGTTTTGGCCGGTCAACCGTCGCCCTTCTCTCTGACCCAGCCAAGGGCCTTCGGTTTTGAATTCGAAGAAGCCCAGGGGGCTGTCTGCAAACCCAAGACACATATGAATAGTGCCTTCAGGGACTTGTTTGTTAGGATTTGCTGTAAACTTTGAAATTCAGTATAAATTCATAGGAAATTCGTAAATTAGCAAATCTTGATGTTTTGGAATCCTCTTGAAGAGCTCTATGCAGTAGAACCATAATATGTTAGGCTTTAGTTGCAAGTTTTTGCTGTAGATTTTGTTTTGTGTTACTAGGTGTATAAATACTAGTTATTTTCTCTTTTTCTTATCTAATGCTTGAAAGCTGGTCTTGCTCTGAAATTTTTGTGGTAGTTTACTCATGTTACACTAGCTTTGCTCTAAAAATTTCATGATCAGTTCTCTTTTGTAGCTATTTATTTGATTTAATCCTTGTTTAATAGACTTTATTTATGATAAATAGTTTCTGTTCTTGTTAAATCCTGAAAATATTCCTGAGTGTTTATATGGAGTATATTAGCTTGACCAGGAAGTTTGAGCCTTATTTCATGACTAGAAACGGAGCTAAAATTGAATCTTGCTAAACTAATGTCTATTTTGTTTATTTTATCAGAATTAATTCTGTGTATATAAAATCATGAAAAATTCACAGTAGCTAGATCGTCTCTGTTTCAACCTCCTGTTAAATTTTGAGCTTCTGTTCTTCTTCAGTTTGACCTGTGTAATTCATGCTTGTTCTAGATATTATCTGAGTGAATGAATTATTCTGAATAAATGGTTAGATTTTATGGCATGATTTTTACAGGGTAGATTATTTTGTTCATGTTCTGTTTAGTGTAATTTTTGCAGAATTTATTACTGTTTTTACTCTGAGTAGTTGATTTATTAGCAAACTATGTTTTGTTTGTTATAGAAAACCACCCCCACTTGTTTATGGAGTAGTTCACTTCAGTTGTGCTGTTGATCATGATGCCTTGTGTAGTTAGATTTGTTAGTTAACTACTCTATAAACGATTGCCCATGTGTTATGTTTGTTTGCCAGTTGTTAGCCTACAACTTTACCATGATCTGAGTGTATTTATAATGTCACCTCTTGCATTTCATATAGATACGACTGCCTTATCGGACGGGACGTACGAGTTGATCCCGAAGTCTGACAGAGGTGATCCAGAAGTCCAGGTGAATGCAGCTGAACTAACTGAAGCCCCGAACCAAAGTTCGGAAGAGCCTAGAGCTGAAATAGTTAGCAACTACCGAGAAGGCAAGCCCCGGACATAACCTATACTTCAAATTATTATCACTACTGTTATTACTTACTTGTGCATTTACAGTTCTTAGGATTTGAATTGAAACCCTAGATGCATGATCCTAGGAACCTATGTACTGAACACTAGACTCGAGATCGACTACTTGCTAAGCTTATAGGACCGGTAAAAGTCGAGTGATTGCCTGTCACTCGCGAGCTTTATAGGAATTGTTTGTTTACTTCTGTTATCAATATAAGGATGACGGACTGGGGTTGTGATCGATATCATGACTTTATGTGAGACCCCGTCTGTGTTGATGAACTTGCTAAGGTCGCGGGGTGTGGTAGCGGTGGTTAAGTTTTTGAAAGTACTAGCCACATGCCGTAAATATGGTACGCGGCAAGCCTAGTAGCCGATTGGACCGGGGAGTGGATATACCTTTCACTCTCTCTTTAGAGATAGGTTTTTTTAAATGTTATTGTTGATCAACGCTACGACTTCAAGGGACAAGGGTGGACCGGGCACGGGTGGACCTTGGAGCCCTGTAGTCGGGGAGAGTGACCCTATCCACAAGCCGGAAAGAAAGGTCAACGGTTGCTTAGAAGTGACTCGACGGTGCTTCAAGCGTGTGTGCTAGGTTATCCTTGCAAGGTTGAATTTCGATTCAGAATCGTCCGCCTCTCACGATGAAATGAGACTGCTTGATCCCTTTGCCACACAGAGTAATAAGAGCAACAATATTATTTATTAATCTTGATATTTGCTTAGTTTTCTACCATGTTTGGTTAGTAGTTGCTTACATAGAATTGTTAATCTACTAGAATCTTGAAAGCTAAAACTTGAAAGTAAGGATCTACTCTTTATTGCTTTTCAGCAAAAAGGAAAACCAGAGCCTCACAAACCTTGCATAGTCTAGCTATAGTGGGCTACTTATACCCGTTGACGGTTAAGTCTTGCTGAGTATTAGAATACTCAGTATTGCTGTTGATACCCTTTTTCAGGTATGAGTCTTGAGGACCAGGTCGCTAGTTTGACCTATCCCTGCTCTTTGCCTCCTGGCTGGTCCGTAGAGTGGGATACGTCTTCGGCCGGCAATGACCATGACGAGTGATACCTTGCTTGGGCTAGCTTGGTACCATTTTGCGACGTGTTGTAGTCGTCGTGTTCATCTTCCGCTGTTTAAACCCTAAATCTTTACCCTTATGGTTTGTATAACTGTTTTTTTTAAGTTTGTACTTGTAATAATATTTTAGAACTGGTTTGTAATCATTACTTTGCCTGTGTTGTAAAATTGTGGTTGTAATATCTCTGGACTCGCCTTCGTGCGGGGTATGCTTGTTCGATCCGAGAACCGGTGGTTGTATCGGGACGTTACCCGACAGACCCAGAATTATTCCGTTTGAAGTGCGTTTGAGCTAATGTTGCTTTTATGGTGATGGCATGCGCACTTGAGCCGGGATAATTTAGGCGGTTCTGCCACAGCTTGATCCGAACATCATCCACCAGGACGCTGCATGTGCAACCGAATATGTAAGCAATATATTTGAATAGATAAAACAACAATGTCGTACGGAGTAACTCTTACATGGGGATGTCTTTGGGTCCATCGCCATCCGCATTGCCATTTCACTGCCATACTCGCCAACCTTCTGCTGAAACACGTCAAACTCCTGCAATGCCTGCACGGCGCTCTGGATATCCGTCATGCGCTGAAATGTATCCTTGAGTCCACGAAACATTTGTTGAGTTGGATCCATCGTATATGCATACCTCGGATTTAGGACAGCAACTGCAAAATTTAAATCACTTCATATAAGCATTAGGTCAATAGAGTTTAAAAATAAATGACTCGTGTGTGCTTACCTGGACCCACATATGTGCCTATGAACACGTCACCTAACCTGTCGTCCACCACCTGAATATACTCCTTCAGTGTGGAAACATTTGTTCCAAAGAAAGACCGCAGCTCCTGTTTCATAGTCTGGTAGGCCATCACGACTTCGCAAATGTTCGGCTTCTTGTCCTGATCAGCGAAGCGGAGGAACTTGTATATTGGTTGAACCGTGTCGATGATATATTTCAATGCATCCCACCACACCATACTTGCAAAACTTGCATGAGTAAATCTACCATCTTCGATATTCGCCCATTTCCTATGTTGGAACTCAGTAGATGGCATCCACTGCATGAAACGATCACGTTTCCGATAGATGCTCTCTAGGAACATGTAGTTGGTTCCAAATCGAGTGGCATTCCACTTGACCAACTCACCACCGATTGTGTCTCTCATCATTGTATTCAACTGACCATGATTGTGTAACCAATTTGAAATTCGCTTGCACTGCTTGATCATAACACCATGTTCAGGCCTTCGAGCTATATCCAACTCACGTTGAAAGAAGTTCTGCACATCAGGTGGCACATTCCTGCAATGGACCACCTCTGCCCCGCGCCCAGCCAAAATGTTGTTTCAATCTAGTCGCACCACCTCCTCCCTTTTGCGTACGACAATAGTTGTATCGCCATCCGGGATAAAGATTTTCACCGTGTTTCCATACAACATCTCTGCCTGCCATTGTCTATATGCATACATGGACAATAAAAATATATCATCTAATATTCTAACTCCTAAGTCATAGTGTCAAAAATCATCTAATACACCTAAATCAAATCTACCTAAAGCCTACTACATAGTGCAAAAAATCATGTAATACAAATAAATCTTACCTACATTCTAAATATACCTAAGTCATACACCTAAATCATAAAACAAATCATCTAAATACACCTAAATCCTAGGGCAAAAAAAAAACCTTACCTGCCCGCGGCTTACCGCCGCTCGTTGGCGGTTTACCGCCTCTCCGGGCCGGTAAACCGACCTCCCCAGGCGGCTAACCGGTCGGGTCCGGTAGATCTGCTACCGGTCCGGCTTACCGGTGGAGAAGACCGGTTAGCCGAGCTCCGCGGGCGGCTGGCCGGGGTCGGGCGGCGGATGGCGCTTTCTGGCGGCGGACTGGAGTGAACGAGGGGGGAGCGGATGAGGGAGGCGCGACTGAGGCTGCGGGTGTCTGGGAGCGAGGTTAAATGCGCGCTGCCGCGCGATGGGCCTTAATGGGCCGTCACTTTTTTTGATTTAACTTCTAAATTCCGCAAACCATACTAAATGAACGATTTTTTGAGAAAATTTGACACCATTAGATTCGTCGCACCTTGAAGTATTTTTAGGAATTTTTTAGAAATTTTTCATTTTTGAATTCAATTTGAATTTGAATTTGAGCCGGTTTCATATCGGCTCAAACTGGATCCGGGCCGGACCGGTTTGACAGGTAACAGGTCAAACCGGCCCAAACCCAGCCCACCACGCCCCTTGCTCTCCCCGCGCCTCACGTGGCGAGACCACGCCGCTGCCGCCCGCACCGGATCCCGCGCGACTCACGTCGGCCTCGCCGCACCCCCTTCCGCTGCCCTGCCCTACGTCCGCCCACCTGACGCGTCGCCCGCCCGGACAATGGCAGGTCGGCTCCACGTCCGCCCCGGACCCACCCGTCGGTGTGAGCGCAGCCGTCGCGGGGCTCCGGGCCTGCTTTCCCGTCGGGCCCCACCCGCTGCTGCCGCTGTCTGTGCTGCTGCGCTGCTCAGCGACGTTAATGGATCGCCCACAAAAACAAATGGGGCCAGCTCCCCGCTGACGCGTGGGCCCGATCCGGCACGCCCCAACGGTCCGTCCGTCTCTCTCCCCAGCGCCGTCGTCCCGAACCGGATCCACCTCCCTTCCTTTGCTCCCACTGACATGCAGGCCGGCCGAGTCCGTGGACCCGCTCGTCAGCTTCGCCAGCGGTGATGCCCCACCACGCGAACCCATTCCCCTACCGCTCGCCTCCCTTCTCGCTGCGTGCCTGCGATAGCTTTGTTGGCCTCTCTCTCTCTCTCTCTGCTGCCGTCGCTATTATTAATCGCCATCAAAACAGACTACCAACGCCGCGGTACTGGCCAGTGCTCCTCCTCCTACTGCTACTGCTACGCTGCTGCTGCTGCTGATGCCGGCGCGGCGATCTCGATGGCGGGGCGAGCCCTAGGCGGCGGGGGCGGCGGGCGCGGGGCGGCGGCGGCGGCGGCATCCTCCGCCTGAGCGGGGAGCGGGGCGGCGGCGGCATCCTCCGCCTGAGCGGGGAGCGGGGCCCCGACCCGATCCGCGCGCGGGGCGCGATGAACCCGCTCTGCTGCATCGCGCCGGTCTCGCTCGAGCACGCCGCGGACCACCTCCAGCACCACCAGCCGCCGCCGCGCATCCTCGCGGCCACGCCGGAGCCGGCGCCGCCTCCGCCGCAGCCGGCGGCGGTCGCGGGGGTGCTGCACAAGTGGGTCAACTACGGGAAGGGGTGGCGGTCGCGCTACTTCGTGCTCGAGGACGGGGTGCTCTCCTACTACAAGCTCCGCGGCGCCGGGGAGGCGGCCGCGTTCGCGGCGGCGAGGGTGATCGGGGAGGGGTCCGCGCTGCGGCGAGCGCGGGAGGAGGCCGCGGCGGTGGGGAAGCTGTGGAGGCCGTTTGGCGAGATACACCTCAAGGTACGTACGGAGCATTACGTCGGATTGGGTCTGCTCTCAGGTGTGACATGGGGTTGCGGGGGGCTGGGAGAAGTAAGAAGTGAGATTTTTGGAGCCGCATTGCTCGGGTAATGATTGGGCGATGAATATTGTATTCGCGGAGTCGCAGTGGGGTAGATGAGTTTGTAGTTAAAAGCAATTGAAGGCGATAGGGACTCTTTTTAAGCTCTCATTCTGCCTTTTGCAACTGGTGACATGTCATGGTAGGGAACCCTGGTCATAGATATGCTCGCGTCCATGCAGAAATTTTAGTCTAATGAGGAAATTGACCATAGTGATGGAATCATCTGAATGATTTGGCACAATGGTGGAGCAAGCAAGACAAGTATTTCTTAATCTTATAGGATTTCCTTCTCTGGTGTTTAGGTTTCTTCAATTCGTGCAAGCAAGTCTGATGATAAGAGGCTCTATATATTCAGTGGGACGAAGACGTTACACCTGAGGTGTGAAACTGAGGAGGACAGGAACGCCTGGATAGATGCGTTGCTGGCGGCGAAGGATCGCTTCCCGCGGTCGCACACTAGCAATGATCTTGGTCCCATAGCGGACATTATGTTGTCCACAGAGAAGCTGAGGGTTCGGCTGCTGCAGGAGGGTTTGGGTGAAGCTGTGGTCAAGGAGTGTGAGTCTATTATGATGAGTGAGATGCTGGAACTGCACAACCAGATAAAGTCTCAGCAGCAGCAACATTCTATTTTGATAGACCACCTCCGGCAATTGGAGGTAGTCTTCTATCTCTAATTTGTTTACTTCTTGATGTTCTGATTATTTTTTGTTATTATTATTGTTGTTTAAAATACTTGTGAAGATGACTATTAAAAAAATACTAAAGTAGGGAAAATATCTCTATCCATTTTGGTGAAGTAAACATATAAACAATGATTTGGAACGGAGCTTGATCTGAGTTAGGGCTTCACATTACATGCTATTTTCTAGGTACAACCATTAATCCCTTGCATAGCTTGTTTGTCTTATTGCTTCTAGCATACCATCATTATTGCTAACTTCACTCTCATTATTATGTGGTGCTGACAAGCTATGCAGCACGGATACGGATACGGGTATCGGTATCGGAAGGATACGAATACGCGGATACGGCAATTTTCTAAAAAACCCGATACGCGGATACATTTTACTATTTTTTCAATAAATAAATAATGTCACAAATTAAATAATTAATGCATACAGCCACAGCCTATAAATAGCCGAACAGGACATCAAATACGCAAATCACAAGTGCAGACTAGTAAACTACTAGTAGAGATCATCGTAAATCCATAACATAGCAGCCAATCTTCTCTTCCCCACCGCACATTGCCAGTTCATGTAGGACCAAGCAAAAAAAAAGAATTTGTAAAAAAAGAGGAAAACAAAAAATATCAACGGAGGCTCGATCCTATACAGGATTCCATGTCCAAAAGCGTCCGGGACCCCATCCAGTCATCCACTCATTCGCAGAGCATCGCCTCCGCCGCGCTCGTTCCCCATCCCTTCCCCACTCGACTCGTTCCCCTTCCCTTCCCCACCCAGCTCACATCCTCGTATAGCCCCCACCGGCCCGTCCACCTCCCCCCTCTCCTGCAGCGAGGGGCAGGCATGAGCGCGGCTGAAGGGAGCAGCAGTAGGCGCACAGGCAGCCGGCTCGCGGGGCTGCTGCGGCGCGCGAGCAGCGGGTGCGCGTGGCCGGTGTGGGCGCAGGCGTGGTCGCGGCGGACGGGAGCAGCGTCGGGCGCACGGGCGCAGCGGCGGCCAGCGCGCAGGGCAGGCGCGGTCGCGGCGCACGGTCGCAGGGGGGCGGGGATGGCCTACCCTCCTCCTCTCCGCTGCCTACCCTCCTCCTCTCTGCTCGGCGCGGCCTCCGCCGCCGCCGGATCTCCCCCTCCCCCGCTGCCTACCCTCCTCCTCCTCTCCGCTCAGCGTGGACGGCCATGGGAGGAGCGGAGCAGCACGCCGCCGCGGGCGAGCGGAGCAGCGCGGGCGGACCGAGCGGCGCGCGTGGCCGGCTCGTCGCCGTTGGATACGTATCCGTTCGTGAGTTTCTAGCATCACTGTTTAGGGATACACGGACACGCCGTGGATACGTATCCCGGCCGTATCCCAGGCGTATCCGTGTCGGATACGTATTCGACACGGGATACGCCCCTTCCCTGCCGTATCTGTGTTTCTGAGCTGACAAGTGACAGGAATAATAGGGTCAACCATTATCGTATGCAATGCAATGTGCTCCTAGCATATTTTGTGTGAAAAAAGCACAAACATTTTGTAAATACAAGCTATATCTGATTGAGGGATATAAGAGTGCTGTCCATAAATGGAATTCATTTGCATTTCCATTTTGTTTACTGGAGACAAGTTAGTTGTGTTAAAACCATTCTTTTTTTTTTGAAATACTTGCTCTGCAGCAACACATGTTTATCTGTGCCTTAGTCTGATACAATTGCTTTAAAATGTGTATCGGCGATAGAGTGCATTTGACCCATATAAATGCATCGTTGCCAACTTCCTTGAAGATTCTTTTGTTGTTTAACTTAGGCAGATGATTTTTTCTTCTAAAGTAAAAGAATTTGACCATAAATTTAATGGTCAACATGGTCCATTTCTTGGTGCAGACAGAGAAAGTTGAGCTGGAGAGAACAGTTGTACATGAGACTAAAGAGAGGGAGACACATGGTTACACCAATGGCAGACAAAGTGGTTAGTAATTTCATTACTCATGCTATAATAATATTGCTTATGATTTTGCTAGCTCTTCGCGTTTGCAATTACATCATCTTTCAATGACACTATCATGGTTCTTACGGCGGTAAGACGAGTTGTGGCGAGTCACCGCCGCCCAGTCGCCTAGGCGGGCTAAGGCGACGCCTTAGCCCAAAACAAGGGAACGCCTTGTCGCCTAGGCGGCGCCATGAGAACCATGGACACTATTAACCTCCAGAATGTTTATGGTTGACATAGCTCTTTGTGCTGCTTTATTATTCATTTGGAGAAAAATGCTAGGTTTTAGCCTATGCAGCTTGACTTAGCTCCTCCACATTTACATAAACTGATCTGATGATGATACAGTCCTAGATTTAATTGTTAAATTTACATAACTAGCCAAGGTCCATCTGAAGGAGTATGGTTAAACATACTTGTCTCTTTATTAGACATTAGTCAGGTTTGTGCTGCGCAATTATTTTCGCTTTCTTTGCTCTCACCACTTCAGTACTTGTGCAATTGTTGGTGAATGCTTAATTTTCAATATTTTTCAAGATGTTCTTTTCATATGTTCCAACTTTTCTTGAATACAGTACGTTACAACTTTCAAAAACTTTCCCAATTATTGTCGTTCTGTGAAGATGTTTTCTTCACATGCTTCTTCAGATTCTATTGCAATGAATAAAAGAAAAAGAAAGCTACATGTCATACCAAAGTATTAAGAACTTGAGCAGTCTTGCATGTTGGCCCCATTGTAACTGTTTGATAGTTGCTTTCCTTGTGTTAGATGTAAGGCTTAAGTGCTACTGTAGTTCTATTTATGTACAAGTATATTCTGGTCTACATGTGCTAATGGCCTAATGCTGTGAGATATGGGCATGGTTTTGTCTGTGTAGTCGTCTAGCCTTGTATTGTAGCTGGTATACGTAATATCTTTTGTAAATAGCTGCTCAGTGAAGATGGAAAGTTCAAGAACTAAAACATCAACGCTGGCTAGCTTAACTTATCTTTGTGCGCTTCTATTAATCAGACAGCTTGAGGTAATTAGTTAGCATGCCTTAATTAAATTGTTATGCAGTTTCTGCAAAGTTTATATGATTGGCTTTCATCTTCTATAAAGCTTATCTCAGGAGATGGTTGTTCAGTTCAATATTTTCTTTGGTCTTAGATTATGTAGTTACATGGCTTGTTGTTTTGGTCCCCATTACATATACCATATTATGGAATGCTGCTATAGAAATTATGTACTTCCATACAGTCTCCTCTCACATTGTTTTCAGCAGAAAAATAGTTCAGATATTCCATTTATTACTTTGTTTATATCTTTAACAATTAACAATTTGTGAGGCAGCAGTGAGTTTGATTGATAATTTGGCTTATTTTTTTATTTGCATCATAACCTGTGCCCATAAGTATTTAAAATTCAAATACAGAAAAGAAAATTCTGACATAAGTTACCTTATTAGGATAAATATGCTGTCTGTACGATGCTATTTACCTTATGGGGCTTCATTTGCATCATAACCTGTGCCCATAAGCATTGCTAGTTAACACATGTTGGCTTAAGTAACGCATATTTGTATGGTTTATTCGAGCAATACACACCTGGAAGCCTGCATATTTCCCCTATGTATGGAAACATGGAATTTTGTTCACAAGAAGAAAGTATAAATTATTTTGAGTTCACTAAATTTATGTCCGATGCATTCCTATACTTCAAGTTTATTTCTGACTGTTGACCAAATGTGCAGATTTCTATTCAGTTCTATCAGGAGGAAGTACAAGTGAATCAGATCCTGACACTGCAAGTCAAGTGGCTGAAGTTGAAACTGAGGAAGATGAAGTAACATACTTCGATACAAGAGACTTTTTATGTGCAGAATCTTTACGAAGTGCTTCATGTCGAAGGAAGGAGCTTATAACAAATGGATGCAATGGATCAGAATATGTTGGAGATTCTGTTACAAACACTGTCAAAACTACTAAATATCCCTTTGTGCTACGTAGAGATAAGCTACCAGAGCCAAAGGAAAAAGAGAAACCTATAGGATTATGGTCAATAATTAAAGAAAATATAGGGAAAGATCTCTCAGGTGTTTGTCTACCCGTTTATTTCAATGAGCCTCTCTCTTCTTTACAAAAATGTTTTGAAGATTTGGAGTACTCTTACTTGGTTGACCATGCACTACAGTGGGGAAAACAGGTAGAGCAATAAGCTATTCCAACACTTTCTGTAAAGGATTGATTGTGTGGAATTGTTTTTTTGGTGTTTCCTGATAGTTCTGTTTTAATTGTGTAAAGTCTTCCCTATATTTCTTCATTTGTTTCATCACACATTTTTGGGAGAAAAATCTTGATATAGGCCAAACTTTAACTATTAGTGCGCGGCTGATGTTTTTCTTTTTTGTAACTATAATTTTCTGGTAATCTCCACGTAGATTGGGTGTTTTATGTGTAACATTTGAAGTAACTAAACTTGGTCGACTTAACAAAACTAATATTTAAGGCCTTATTTTGCTAGTCCAATCCTGGCCAACTAAGAATAGTCTTGGATTGGGCTGAAATCGTAGCCAGTTTTGGTTCATCCAAACAAGTTATGTGGGAGAATTGAATAACTGTAGTAGCTATCATTTTACTACTAATGTTTAGCTCTGAATAAGTTTACTATTTTTTACTTTTTAGTGTTGTCCCTATCATTTGTACTTTTGGCACAAGATATTGGCTCTGTTCTATACAGTTCCTATTAAGTGTTTCATCATAAATTTTCTGATATCATTGGAGAAAATAACCTCCATCAACATCTAATCATAGGAGGATTCGATATCGTATTATTTATTTCACTTGCAGTTTGCTACACATTTTAGTGTGTGTTGGGGTGTAGCCCAGTTGGTGCGAAGCAACCGGCGGCACTCCACAGATGGGGGGTTCGAACCCCCACCGGGGCGGATTTACCCCGCCTGTGGGAAAAAAAACCCCTCGATGTGCTTCCGTTGAGCTTGGCTGTGCGACACGGCTCTTGGGCGACGGAACCTGGCCCATGTGGCTACGGCCCGGCCCAGTGGGCGACGGAACCCGGCTCATGAAGGTTACGGACCGGCCCAGGGCCAAGGTGCCGCCAGTCCAAGCCCGGAAGTCGGCTTTCGGGGGTTTTCTCGGCCGGGGTCAACTGGCCTCTTCTTAATTGAAAGCCGTGGGGGCGGTCTTTCCCCCGCCGGTCGTGTTTTTTTTTTGATGGCAATGTACATGTAGAAATTGAAGACAAGAACCACATATCCTGTTTCCTCTGGTTTCTTGTTATGCTACATATTTGCCATTGTGGCATACAATATGCTTCTTTTTTTATTTTATTCTTGTAGTCTTCACCCTGTCAATACTTTATTTGTTGCAATATAACGATTCTTGGTATATAATATAGGGTGACAGCTTGATGAGAATACTTCATGTAGCAGCATTTGCAGTATCAGGTTATGCTTCAACTGAAGGCCGGCAATGCAAACCCTTCAATCCTCTACTGGGGGAAACATACGAAGCTGACTATCCAGATAAAGGACTTCGCTTTTTCTCTGAAAAGGTTGCATAGCTGTTGTGAAAATTACGAACTGTATCCGAGTAGTGTAATTCCTAGTTCCCTTTATTGCTTTTATTAGTACCATGCAAGGTACTAGTAGTACCTATAGAGCTCTCTGAAGTATTTTGATTAAAAAAGTATTCTTAATATATATTAAATACATTATTTTTATGAAAAGTAATATTTATTTCAGGTGAGCCATCATCCAATGGTTGTTGCATGCCACTGTGAAGGTAGAGGTTGGAGATTCTGGGGTGATTCCAATCTGAAAGGGAAGTTCTGGGGTCGGTCCATTCAGCTTGATCCAATAGGAGTTCTTACCCTCCAATTTGATGACGGAGAAACATTTCAGTGGAGTAAAGTGACTACCTCCATATACAATATCATAATTGGCAAAATTTATTGTGATCACTATGGCACAATGTGTATCAATGGGAGTGGACAGTACTCCTGCAAGCTTAAATTCAAAGAACAGTCGATAATTGATCGCAATCCACACCAGGTAAATTTGTAACTTTACATAGAATGAATTTACATAAAGTAAATATAAATACTTGTGTGCTGTGAACATCAAAGTATTTTTTTCCTTTATTTTTACAACAAAGTCTAATTTTATGTTTTTTTTTAAAAAAACTTTGGAGATTTAGAGACTGCATCATGCATTTCTGTTGTATTTTGTTTAGATTTTGCTATACTTCTGTTAATACATGTCTCTTTTTGCATGTAATAGTTGTTAAAAAGAATACTGTATTGAAAGAGACAATACAGCTGCACTGAGCCTTGCTAGGAACACACCATGCCCTTTTGTTCTATTTTGATGTGCCTCTATACTTTTGCAGTTACATATCTGTTATGATATGTAGTTAAGTAGTTTGAATGTTTGATACATTAAAAAATAGAGTATTGTGTAAAGGAGATTATCGTGGTTTATTTAACTTTGATAATAGGTCTTGCTTACTTCTATGTTGCTACAAAACTATAACTATTAGTCTGAAATGATTCTCTTTCTTAAACTGTACGCAGTTAAGGCCCTGTTTCGTTACTTACTTTTACCACTTTTGTGCCAAAAGTTTGGCTTTGCTACAGTTTTGTTTTGGATAAATTGTCTACCACAACTGACAATACTTGACAGGAAGCTGTCTGACAGCTGTTCTCAGTGAAAAAAGGTTTGGCATGCCACATATCTTACACTGAACCAAACACCAGCTGCTACTCTCGTTCAAAATTGCAGCAGTTGGTCAAACCAACCTGCGTAAACTGTTGGGAAGAATCAAACAAGCCTTAAGTGTTTTAAAATTGCAAAAGGCGGAAAAAACTCAAACCTCTAGGGTGTCCTTTAATATCTTGATACTTATAGAGAACTATTGGTGATGTTTGCTGATTTCTGAACCAGTTATGATGTCACATTTGCTGTTGCTTACCTTGTTACCCTGGGGCCTTGGCTGAAATTCAGGGGTAGGTTAATGCCAGGAGCAGTCTATTTTGTAGCTTTACAATTAAACATATATTTGAACAAGCTTAGGTTCTGACTTCTAAATTGTTCAAATCAATTGCACAGGTGCATGGATTTGTGCAAGATAATAGAACAGGGCAAAAAGTAGCCATGCTAATTGGTAAATGGGATGAAGCTATGTACTATGTTCTTGGGGATCCAAGTGTGAAACCCAAGGGGTATGACCCAATGTCAGAAGCGGTTCTCTTATGGGAGAGAGACAAGTCTCTTAATCAGACACGATACAACCTTTCTCCTTTTGCAATTTCTCTAAATGAATTGACACCTCACTTATTGAAGAAGTTGCCTCCTACTGATTCTCGTTTGAGGCCTGATCAAAGGCATCTGGAAAATGGTGAATATGAGATGGCAAATGCAGAGAAACTTAGGCTTGAACAACTGCAACAGCAGGTAACCGGCAATTATATATGATTTGACTTGGCCCATTCATCATATATGTTTTTTACTTGTGTTTTTCATTGCTCCATAGGCATCTGTAGTTTTGCATCTTGTCATGTAGATGTAAAAATTGAAAGTTTCATACTGTGTTCATCATCTCATAAATAAAGTTGTTAGGACATGGAATATGGTGGGTCTGAATCTCTGGTGTCTCCCTCTTAGTATCAGCGCCAATCAACTTGGATTGATGAACTACAGTATGTCAGCAAATAAAAAATACATGCAGTAATTGATCTTTTAACACTGAACAAACTTATCCATTATCTCAGCACAGCATGCTCGCTGCGAATTAGTAAAACAGCAAATCAAATTCAATCTACATTTTATTATGGTGGAGAGACAAGTCTCTACATTCGTTTGACTTACTGTTATAAAGTAATCATACCTTTTAGTGGTAAACATGCAGGCATGCAGCTGCTAACTTCTAGAGTGTTCCATGTCATGGAATGAGAGAAATGACAAATTGCCTTTTATGCTGCCATCTTATGGCTCACAGTCTGTCGGTTCCTTGAAAATTATTTGTAGTGAACAAAAATCTTAATCGAAGTTCTTACTCCAATTCACAACGTGTTTGTTGGTTTTTGAGATCGTGACCAACTCTGTGCTCCTCTCGGTGCTTTACCTGCAACTGTTGCACTTTGCAGGCTCGGCGACTGCAAGAGAAAGGATGGAAACCAAGGTGGTTTAAGAAGGACGATGACGACAGCTACCGCTATGTGGGTGGGTACTGGGAAGCAAGGGAGAAGGGGAACTGGGACGGCATCCCGGACATCTTCGGCCAGAACAGTGCATCTCCAGGGTTGCCGTAGCTAGTAGCTACCCTGCTTGTGTTATACTAGTAGCACGCATCCGAGGGTTTCGATGCAGAGAATATTTTGCGGGCTACATATACATGGTAAAAGAATGTCAATATTGCCAATTTCCTTGGTCGCGAATCCTTGTGTTGAACACTCTGCCACGCGTTCATGTCCTCAGCCCCATCTAGGCTTTCCGCTGGGACAGCAGGTGACCAAGAACTTGCTGGTTGCTTGGCCAGCTATTGCCGTCACGGTACTATGGTAGCCTGCCAGCTGCGCGATGCGCATCGCAGGAAGGAATTGGGATCTTCCATCCGAGAAATTTGCAAAAATAGGATTGCAAACATTGGCTTTTACAGTTTTGGCATCTTACCCACATTTCATAGGCACAGATGTCATTCACTGGGAGTGGCAAAATTAGAGTGTCATGCATTGGGAGTGGCAAAGCAAAATTACGAGCGGCCAATGTTTGCAGTTCTAATATTGCAATTTGTTCCTTCCATACGGCTTGGATTTTTTGCTTTTCTTTTCTTCTTTTTTCTTCCGTCATTCCTGACGAGGTTTGTGGTGGCAAAATCCTCCACTCCTCTGGCGCCTTTTCTCCCTAAATTGCAAGACGACTAATCACCGCAGCAACACTATGGTATTGCTAACAGTGCCTACCCCAAAATTGGACGAGGAAGAAGATCAAGACGCTTGTAACAAGAGATTCAGAGCATGTGAAAACAGGGACCTCGGCGAAATAGACTTAAAGCTGATTGCAGCCGTCCGATGAAAGATCAATAGTTGAAGTGAAATTGGTGAATCCTTTCAATTGACACTAACTTGCTCTGCCTGAACTCTGAAGCTGTAATCCTGACAGAGCCCCCCCCCCCCCCCCCCCCAAACATCTGTCCTCAAAGGGTGGAAGGAAGGAAAAACTTTCCTGATGAAGTCGGCGTCTTCCCATGTCGCTTCAGAAGGTGGCAAATTTGTCCAATGTATCAACCATTGAACGACCGGTTCGTTGTTGCGCGGTATCATCTTCCTCTCCAAAATTGCTGCAGGAGCCACCTTGATATTGCCATCATCATCAATGAGCGGTAAATCTAGGGTAGGTACTGCTTTGGAGCCGATATTTTTCTTTAACTGACTGACATAGAAAACAAGATGCAATTGACAGCCTTCTGGTAATAACAGCATATATGCCATTTTGCCCACTTTATCCAAGATTCTGAATGGACCATAGAACTTGGAATGAAGTTTCAGTGATCTGTGGATACTTAAGGAGTGACTGTATGGCTGGATTTTCTAATATACCGTGTCTCCGACTTCAAAGGATCTCTCACTTATGTGATTATCAGCTTGATGTTTAATTTGAGCTTGGGCCTTAAGAAGATTGTCCTTGATCACTTGATTAGCTAACTTCCTATTTTGGAGAATGTTTCTGGCACCATCATCAGGGCAGTCACGTAGTATGACTTCAGCAACCATTGGAGGTGGAAATCCATAAAGAGCTTGGAAGGGTGAAATATTGAGAGAAGTATGGTAAGAGGTGTTATACCACTATTCAGTAAGGGACAGACAGCGATACCATTTCTTTGGGCTCTCAAAGCACATACATCTGAGATAATTCTCTAACCATTGATTGACTCTTTTAGTCTGTCCATCGGTTTCAGGTGATAAGCATCAAATGTATGGATATAGCCAGAGACTTAAAAAGAGCTTGCCACATGTTGCTAGTGAAAATTCTGTCACGGTCAGTGAAAATCACTGAAGGAAGGCTATGTAATTTAAATATATTCTCCAGCAATAGCAAGATAACATCTTTACAGTGAATGGGTGACTGAGAGTGAGAAAATGGGCATATTTGGTGAATCTGTCCACTACCACTAATATGACATCTTTGCCATTTGATTTAGGGAGCTCCTCCACGAAGTCTATGGATATGTGTGTCCAAGCCATGTCAGGTACAAGAAGCTGTTGGAGTAGTCCAGGGTATGGTGTGTGTTCAGCCTTGTTCTTGTCAGGACAATATTTGACATATTCCTTCACTTGTTTGTGCATGGTAGGCCAATGAAAAACGAGTTTTAACCTCTGATATGTGCCCCTTTCTCCAGAATGTCCTCCCAATGCCGACTTATGAAAGCTTTGAAGAAGTTGAGTTTCAATGGTCCTGAATCACCAATTACCACTTTTCCATGAAACCTAAGAATGCAAGTCTGAAGAGAAAAACCAGGTAGAGCATATTTGTCTATACTGAGTTTTGTAAGGAAAAAGTCTATATCACCCCTCAACTATGGGGGTGGACTACATAACCCCCAACCTATAAAACGGTCTATATCACCCCCTTAACTTTCCAAAACCAGTCAAATTACCTCCTAAAACAGTTTTGAAAAATCATAGTAAATCACAAAAAAATCATAAAATAGAAAATCTAATTGTGTTAGAATTCAAATGAGTAGATCTACACAGGGAACATATAATATGGTATGCTTTAGTATTTTTTTGCTGTAACTTTAGATCTATGCTTTTCTTCATAGCTGTAAAAAAATATACTAAAGCATACTATATTATATGTTCACTGTGTAGCTCTACTCATTTGGAGTTGAACACAATTGGATTTCTTATTTTATGATTTTTCTGTGATTTACTATGATTTTTCAAAACTGCTTTAGGGGATAATTTGACCGGTTTTGGAAAGTTCAGGGGATGATATAGACCGTTTCATAGGTTGGGGGGTTAGGCTATCCACAACGGCAAGAGCAAATTTGCTCCTCCTCCTCCTCGTTTCCCACGCCCCCTCACATATTTACTGTCTACAGTGCCAAACAGTACATTTGCTCCTTCATTTGCTCTCTCCACTGTGGACGGTCTTATGTAGTCCACCCCCAAAAGTTGAGGGGTTGATATAGACTTTTTCTATTTTTTTTGTAATGATGTCCAGGTATTTTTGGTTTTGTTCATAGGAAGCAATGACCTGTTGAATCCATGCAGGAATCATAGAAGAGATTGTGAGCAATTCAAGCATGAGAAGCCCTTGAAAGAGCATCAACCACCTTGTTTTCTTTTCCCTTTTTGTACTCAACTGTGTAATTATAGCCCAATAATTTGATCAACAATTTGTGTTGTATCCCATCTACTAGTTTCTGGTCATGTATATATTTCAGGCTTTGCTGATCAGTTCTAATAATGACTGATGTACTAGCAAAATAATGTTTCCATTTTTAAGAGCTTCAATGATTGCTATGGCCTCTTTGTCATAAGTGGAGTATGTTACATCTCGTGGACCCAATGTTTTGCTAAAAAAATGCTATTGGTTTGCCTCCCTGCATGAGAACTGCTCCAATGCCATGACCACTTGCGTCTGCTTCTAAGATAAAGGGCTTATTGAAATCTAGGAGAGCCAATACTGGTGGAGATAACATGGCTTGTTTTAAGGATTGAAATGTTTGAGTCTGTCTATCAATCCACTGAAAATCATCCTTTCTTAAGGAATTATAGAGGGGTCGACAGATGATTCCATAATCTTTTATGAATCTTCTGTAATAACCAGTAAGGCCCAAAAATGCTCTCACCTGGGTAATGGTAGATGGAGCTTGCCAATCTTTGATGATTTGAACTTTGGTTGGGTCAGTTGCAACACCTTCTTTTGTAATGATATGGCCCAAATATTCTATTTCTGGTTGAGCAACAGAACACTTCGCTAATTTGGCATAGAGCTTGTTAGCTCTCAAAACCTCCAAAACTGATCTTAAGTGTTGAACATGATCCTGAAGGTTAGAGTTGTATATCAAAATATCATCAAAGAGCACCAATGCAAATTTTCTCAAGAATTGAGCTAGCACTGAATTCATCAAGGATTGAAATGTGACAGGTGCATTTGTCAACCCAAATGGTAGGACAACATATTCAAAATGGCCCAAATGTGTGGAGAATGCTGTCTTGTGAATGTCCTCATTCTTCATTTTGATTTGATGATAACCAGCTCTTAAATTAATCTTGGAAAAAATTGCTGCACCAAATAACTCATCCAATAGGTCCTCAATAATGGGAATGGGATATTTGTTTTTGTCAATAATGGGAATGGGATATTTGTTTTTAATTGTGTTTGAGTTGAGCTGCCTATAATCCACACATAGCCGCCAAGTTCCATCTTTTTTCTTAACTAATATCACTAGGGAGGAAAAAGGACTTATACAATCATATGTGATTGCAACATATGCTTAATTAATTCTTCAAGTGCATCTTTTTGGTGATGTAGTAGTCTATAGGGCCTGAGATTGACCACTTTGGATTCATCCACTAGGGCAACGGCATGGTCTACCTGTCTGTTGGGTGGTAGCTCAGTAGGTTTTCCTGAAAGACATCTTGAAATTCCTCCAATAGTCTAGAAATTTCTGAGGGCCAATTTGACTAAGGTGGAGTTGAATTTCTCTTACGGGTTTGATTCAAGGCAATAACTGAAGACAGAGCTTTGTGCTTCAGAAGATGGCAAAGCTTCTGAACCCCTATGAATAAATGCTTGGCAGGGAGGAATCATCTTGTAATGTGATATTTTTAGTTCCATAATGGTTCAGAGAGAACTGCCTTATTCTGAGATCCAATCCAATAGGGCTATGGTTGTAGATCCAATCTGCTCCCAATATTATATCATAACCATGGACTTCCAAGATTTTGAAGTCTGAACTGAATGCATGTTCTTGAATTGAGTATGGACAAGCCAAACAAGCAGTTTCAGAAAGCATATTCATACCATTTGTTGCTGCCACTTGTAATGGGGGTGCAGGAGACATTTGGAAATTATGTTTGACAGCAAATTTAGCATTGATGAAGGAAATGTCACTGCCACTATCAACCAAAGCAATTGCAAATTTGTTACCAAATTGCAAGTTAAGAGTGAAAGTGGTAGCAGAAGAAGTACCCCCCACAAAGGGCATTTAGAGAAACTTGGACAGCAGGTGTTGGTTGGGCATCAAAGAATTCTCCATCCTCAGATGGTGTAGAATCCTCCACTACAACAACTTCTTCTTTGCCATCAGCATTTTTCACAAGTATCATGCAAAAAGTCTGTTTGCCTTTGAAGACTTTTGCATGTCCAGGAACCCATGGTTCCCTACATTTAAAGCATTTTCCAGCAGCTCTTAGATCAGCTATTGTGGTGCCTGCGACTCCTTGGTCTTAGGTTGTTTTTGCTCTTTTGTCCAAAGCTTTGGATTCTTTTGTAAAGGATTGAACATTGTGAATCTTCTATTTGGAAGGTTGGCTTGTTCAGTCTCTTGGCAAACCAGAAGGCATGATGTATCGAGGTAGGTTTATGGCATTGCAGATGATGTGTATGTAGTCTTTAAACCCAGAGACAAAACTGCAGACAAAATAGTCTTCTTGGAGAGATGGGTTGTCTCTTTTCACCAGACCCATGAATTCCTCAAACTTATCAATGTAGTCATTCACTGATGAAGTTTGTTTGAGATTGTGGAATTGGCAAATAACTTCATAAGTTGACATTTCATTAAACCTATCCCCTATTATTCTGCAGAAATGATGCCAAGGTAAAATGGAAGAATTGCAACTAGAACCCCTCCACCAGTATTTAGCCCTCCCGTTCATATACATCATTGCTATCTTCACTCTGTCTTCATTTGGGACAGACACCATTTTGAAGAATTTCTCAGCTTTCCTAATCCAACCATCAGGATCAGTACCATCCAAATCTGGAAATGTCAGCTTAGGTCGCCTAGCCACAACTCTCTGTTCTTTTTGCAGCTAATGTGTCTGAGAGCTGATTGTTGTTGTGTCTGATAAACGGTTGACAAGGAGTGTGCGGAGGTAGCTGTTTTACATTGGGCTGAATATAATGTGGTTGCTGAGGCAATGTGGTTGGGTCTATGTAGTAGTGTTCATGTTGGTCACCCATCTCAGGATTAGCCATGTCAAAGAAAGCTTCCAGTTCTTGATCATCCCAAGGACAATCTATCAGACCATAATCTATTTGACCACTCATGAGCTCGAGTAGGCCACTCAGGTTCACTGCTTGTGACAAACTATGCTTGTGTGGAATCAGTGAGCGTGTAAAAATGTCTAGGATTTGTTTGTGGTGTGGGGCCAAAATGCATGGACGGTGTACTGAATAGGCTTCGCATTAGCAGGTATTGAATGTTGAGGCCCAGTGTGAGCATTTTTCTTACCCTTAACGTTGGAGCCTATGTCTTTAGCACTTGGAACACCAGCTCTTGTGGACATCATGTCTATCTTGCCAAGGATCTTTTCCAAAGTGCTTTCCATGTAAGTATTGCGTTCATCGTGTTTCTTCATGAAGGAGTCAAGGGTCCTCCGAATACCCTTCACTTCCTTAGCTGTTCCATACTCCTCTACCTCACCATCAGTAGGTGCCCTGAACATCCTCACCTACTTGGAAATGCGGTTTGAGACAAGCTCTCCCCTTTTCAGATCTGCAAGCACTGTCTACCGCCACCTTGGTTGCAGATGTGGATACATAATTTTACACAAGGATGTGCCTTGCAACCCTCTCCACAGAGCAACCAGCCACCAACGCCTCCTCGGATCCGAAACAACTTCTTGGCTCACGGAATTTGACACGAGAATAGTGTCCCACAACCCTTGCCTCAGTTGTGTCCTCTGATAGTTTGCAGGGAAAATTGGGTGTTGTTCACAGATCTGGGTGTGTTGGGTGGCATTTTAGTTGAGTGAGTCGAAACCACCAAGACACCACGCCAATCAGACTCAATCTGGAACTATGGCTATGGAAATAAGGAAGAGAAAAGAAAATCAGCCAAAGAACGCCGACTTTGATACCAATTGTGAGGCACGAACTAAACTACCCTGAATTCTAAGCAAAATTGGACGAGGAAGAAGATCAAAATGCATGCAAAAAGAGATTCAGAGCAAACACAATAGTTGTGATTAACAGATCAACCAAGTACATATGAGGGACCTGATAACTAGCCGATGATGAGACGGCGATTACAACTACTCTAACTATTCTAGGGTTGAGTTTCCTTCATCTTCGATAAGATCTCAGCATGAAACCCCCACATTCTAAATACAGTGGCTGGGATTTACATTACAGTACCAGGTTGGAAAAACAGGGACCACAGTGAAATAGACTTAAAGCTGATTGCAGCCTTCCGATGAAAGATCAACAGCTGAAGTGAAATTAGTGAATCCTTCCAATTGGTGCCGACTTGCTCTGCCTGAACTCTAAAGCTGTAATCCTGATAGGGGCTGACTCCACGGATGCGTTTGTATGCATTGGCAGCTTAGAGCCTAGGCGATGTAGTCAGGGGTGTTGATGGTCCAATTCGACCCATTTTGACCGTCAACTCCGGCATGAAAACCATGCATAAAGGTGGAATAAATGGTAGCATAGGACTAAAAACTAATGAATTCCACAGATGCTGGTTTGAAATTGTATGTAGGTGAAATTGAGCTAAAAATGAACCTAAGTGGAAGGTCATGATCCAAGGTACAAAAGTTCGATGAATCGGAGCACGACACGTGTCATCACATGGATCAAAGGGCCCACCAGAGCAAGGAAACTAACATTACAAAGGCATAGGCACGTGCCAAGGTCAATGGGACCCACCTGGAAGTTTCCTGGCCAAAGGCGGTGGCCAGGGGTGGGGCCCACCAGTCGGCCGACCAGTGGGTCTCACCACCGACCTCCAGCCTTTGCATGCAGCTTCGAAGAAGGTTCCTTAAGTCGGTTTGGAGTGCTTCCCCTGCTGCAAATGCCGGTTGATTACCCCATAGCTCCTCCCCATAAATATGAGAGGGGGGGCTAGAATAAGAACACACACATCTCACACCCCTCTTCTCATCATTCACTTGGAGCTTGGAGTTCTTCTTAGGAGCTTAGGCAGCCTAGGAGGTCAAGGAGAAATAGGGAGAGAGTGAGAAGTCGGGGGAAGTGTCGGGCCTGTCGGTACTCTTCTCCGCTTGTATCTCGACGGATGCTTATAAATATGTAAGTTCACAGTCTGTAAGTATTCGTAACTATCTCAGGTTCATAATTTAACTTACAAGTTCATTTAGTAGTTTCATGCTATTTGTTGGATTGAGTGTCTACTAGAATATAGTAGTTATCTCTAGTCTAAGACTCCTGATAGAGACAGATATTCATGGCCGAGACTAGAGCTAGTAAATGATAGTGTAGGCATGGTGCCTAGGCTAGACTTTACCATTCAATTGTTGTGCCTCCTATGGTTTGTAGAGATAGCCTGCAGGTGGTGAGATCCCTATTTAGTGCCATCGTAATCCTCCACGTTTGGTTGCATGATAGAAGCCTTATGACGGAACTTCTGGTCTGACTAGGTGAAGCCGTCGCCGACGTTTACAGCTGATTCTTAGTCCGATCTTACCTTGATTCTGAGTCGTTCTCTCTACCCCTTTGATCCTGCCGGTGCTGTGTCCTTGGTTGAGCCTGAACCTTAGATATCGTACTCACGTTCCCTTGGATTCGACAACCCTTGGAATACTATGAGGTGAAATCTACAACGGTATTCGTACGCTTGCGGATTCTTTCGTGAGGTTCTTTTACCCGTGGGCCGCTTTCTGGTGCCATTACTGGTTGTCTAGTAGCGATGCTCAGAAGTGCCAACAAGGTTTCTGGCGCCGTTGTTGGGAACGACAGCTACTTTATCTTCGGACTCAGCTCGTCCGCGTAGCTTTTTCATTTTCCTTGATTTCTACCTCTACCCACGCTACCCATGGAGAAGCTATCCTTTAAAAGCCTCTCTATCCTAAGGGATGTATTATCATTATCATCCTTTTTTATTTTCTTTCTGCTATCTTTACCCCCGCTACCACAGAGCAGCCTTCCATCCACAACCTTTCTGCTGCTAAGGGCGAGTTCTCTAAGACATCATCACCTGTCTCATTTGGCTATGAACTCGACCCTGGCTTTATAGCCATGGTTCGGAAGCGACCCTTCCCTGGAAAGATTAGTGAAGATCCCTATGACCATTTGCAAGAATTCGAAGAACTGTGCTCGGGCCTCGTAGTCCTAGGCTCGACACAGTTAGCCTTGCAGCGGAAATTGTTCCCTTTCTCTCTCTCAGAGAGGGAGGAGCAATGGTACACCCGCACGATAGGGAATATGACCGGTGATTGGGAAGAACTTCAAGATGACTTTTGTTGCTCATTCTCCCTCACCGAACGCATAGACTCCCTACCAATTGGCATCCTTGACTTCGAGCAATTAGAGAAGGAGTCCATAGGTGCAGCGTGATGTAGGATTGGCCCGATCTTCCGAGAGGTATGGTAAATTCGATTGGGAGTATATGACGTTGGCGATCTGGCTTCTAATCAGACACGATTCGAAGTCCCGCAACCATTACACCGCCGCTACATTGGTTATCAACCAAGCACAACTTGATTGACCTCGCCGAGAAGGCTTTTCTTGCAGGCGAATCGAAGAATACAAGCAAGAAAGGTAGACACACAATCTGAAATTGCAGATGTGTATGAAGCGAAAATCAAGATGGGGTTCAAGCTCTGATCGCAAAAGGACAAATTGCCACAGTGGTGAAGAACAAGAACGAGGGCCCTGGATCATTGTAAAAGGACTAATCGATACGGTTACAATGAACAATTCAGTTTCTCCATGGAAAACTAAACTCAAACAAAACCCTAAACCCTAATGTGGCAGCGGCTACTGATTATATGAGGGTTGGGGCGTGCATAACCACCTACCCACGTCCATAATGGACCCCAACACGATACACGGGCCAACAGCCCAAAACATTGTGTCGCAGCACCGTGACAGATTCTGGACGTCTCCTTGTTTCGGTGATTCCCGTCGACTCCTAATGAATTTGGGCCTGAAACCGGTGCCATTGGAAGCTCCTTGAAATCATCTATATGGTGTCATTTTTATTGCACGTAGCTCCTGGACTCCGAGGCAGACTCAGGCTCGACTTGGATTGGGCCTCCAACTTGGATTAGCTGCCCTTGCTGGTCCACCACGCCTTCAAACTCCTCCCCAACATCCTCCTCATCATCTCCATGGTTTCTAACAATAATTAAATCATTAGGTAGTAATTTATTCTCAAATCCAGATGACAAATTTATTTGGAACGAGCTCACCTTATAATTAATGGTCGTATCCGAAGGTGTCATGCCCTCATCACAGCATGGCCTAGATTCTTACGCCTTTAGGCATCTAGCCCAGACATGTTTATACCCGAAGATATATCATTGAATATCTTTTATTCGGGTTTTGACATGGAATCTGCCCTAGAGCTTGGCGTTGCCGCCGAAGGATGGTTTGCATGTGTAGATCCAATGGAAGAAAGAGAGATCTTAGATAGCTTCTTAGAAAACTCTTTCTCTCCCACCGACCATAGCGAACCTCATCAGGAGGAATCCACATCGAGCCATGAGAGTTTCTCAACACATAGATCTGAGCTTCCACCCTTCACATCCCCATATTCATCTGTTGAGCTCTCTCTCGAACCACGAACACCGAAGGAAGAAGAAATTCAATCTTCAAAGTTCTCTTTCCGATTCGAGGATGATCATTCAGGAAACATCGAAAACACCTCAAATCATTTTAGGTACGAAGAGCCTACAGAATCATTGCATCTTTTTGAGACCTTCGGGGGATTTTCCCGCCATACACCCGCAATGGATTGGTCAAAGGAGGCAAGACGAATTTCTGAAGCAATTCAGATTAGCCCAACCTCCACGACCATCCCTTATTCTTTGAGGGGAAATACCGTAGATGCTCTTTATGACACTGCTGCTGATGTTTGCATCGTATCCGAGTATCTCATAGATACTCTTGTGGGTAACAAGCCTCTAACACCAGCCGACAAATACTTTTGAAGTCCCTCCGGACTCTTCTTTGAATGTCGGGGGATCACAAGGGACGTGCCTATTACCATAGACAAAATCAAGGTGCATTTAGATTTCCATGTCTATGACATCCTCAATTTTGATCTTCTCCTAGGCTACCCGCTAGAAAAACTTCTGGCATCTCATGGGAACCTAGATGAAATGCTAAGGGAAAATACTTCTGCCACTACTACTCCGTGCTTAGAAAATCCTTTGGCAAAGCTTCTTCCCGAGCAAAACCCACTCGAGGAGATGATGCATACATCTCCATTCTATCATCCGAGCCTGTTCTCTTGGAAGTTGCAAAATCTTCTGAAGAGTGCAACATGGAAGATACCCTTCACTTTTGTGAAGACGAATGATCATCATTATCCTCGACCGAGTTTAAGCCTCCTTCCTCTGGCCCAGAGTATGTTGTTCTCAACCATGATGGAGATACAACTCTAATTTTTCACGATGCATCTCTTGAGACGGTGAACCAACGAGCCATGGAGTATGAGGCGCCGATTCTAGAGTCCAAAGAGAAGGATTCCACATATGAGCATGGGAGCTTCAGTCTTGAAATACCACAATGATGGTGGGTGATCACCGCTAGCAGGGATTCGTGGGAACCCCCGTTTAGAGATTCGGCCAGGTGTGTAAACCATGCAATTATCTCCCTTAAGGAAGCGAGTTGAGACAGTGGTTTTTAGATAGGTTCAGGCTGCCCGGAGGTGCAATACCCTACGTCATGTGTGTTGAGATTGGTTCTCTATGGATTCCGAGTTCAAGAGCCCAAGCCCGGAATGTATGAGTTAGGTACCGAAAGAGCGGTCCCTTTACATGTCCCGGGACCATTCTATTTATAGACTACAACTTCCTTCTCCACTTCCCTCTAACTTGTGTGAACGCCCCTTTTGCATGGTGGCTCCGCCTTCTAGGCTGCCCTGCCTTTGTCAGGCAGGCAGGCGTCTTGTCGGGCCCGCTGCAGCAGGATCTGGGTGACCCGCCATTGACAGAGGCGCTCCGGGGTGACCTCGGAGCATCCCGAAGCGGCTGTAGACACTGTCAGGGGTACCCCAACGTCTCGGGGCGATCCGGGGCTGTCTGTCCAGCCCTCGCGCCGCCGGGTGTCCCGGGGGACGTCCGAGCCCAGCGGCGAGGTGCCGTAACCTTCAGGATTTCCCGCCGGGTAAATATCTTTTACCAGGCGGGTGTTTTCGAGGGGAAGGAAATGTCCTTCCTAGGCTTCACGCGCCTGGTCAGGCCTGATCCGCTCCTGGGGGGGGGTGCCCACCTTCATGGGCGGATGCCCCTGGCAAGGGCCCACCACTGTGCTCGACTGATGTCACCAGTTGACGTAGTTGGTGAGTCCCTTCCTCCTTAATCGCTCATAAGTTCGGGGTCATGGGGACCCCCGTTCCCATTACACTGATGCACAAGGACCATGTTCATTCAATACTACTCCAGAGTCAGGCACGTTTAGTGCCCAGTGCACACACGAGGACTACAACCACCTTCAGGTCCTCTTCTGCAAAATCTTTAGAAGATTGGTTGTAGATGCATATGTTTATTGTAAGCATTGAAGATTTCGTGTGGCACTGTGACACTAATCTTGTAGCTAGCTTCAACGATTGGTGATGAAATAATGACACATCACCAATGATAGCTGCAAGGACTCTTATGGTCAACCTTACGACCATAAAAACAAAGCATTGCCGGGTGATAACCCAAACTATCTTATAGTTTCCTATCATTGCCGGGTGATAACCCAAACTATCTTATAGTTTCCTATTTTAATAAAAAAAGAAGCAAGAGCATGTTGTAGGATATAGTTTTCCTTCGGGTATTCTTGGTCGCTAACCATTTCAGGTGGAGATCAAAGAGAATGACTGATAGGCGACACCTACGAACACATGAGCTACACCGACTACAACACCGTAGTGCGTCTTGGTGAGGAAACAACTATGAAAGATGACTTGAACTCCGCACACTTGAGTTTTGTTGCCCAGCAATGTAAACTTCAAGTGTGGGGGAGGTATGTGAGTATCCCAAGTAAGTTCCCTCATGCCAACTCTTATCTTGGTTTGGAAATAGTGTTAGCTCTTGCATCTTGCTCTATAAAAAAAGGGTCCTGCTTTTGACGTTAAACAAAACCCTTTCGGGAGGTCGCCCGAGGATCACCAAGTTCGTACTCATACTTGTCCCTATTTGAATAAAGCTTAATCATGCTCCATACAGCCTTCATCTATTCTTGTATGCTATGGTTTGAATGTGTCTTGCAAAACACATTCATAGGCCTTTTAAATTAAGCATGGTGCTTAGGTCAAAATGCCTTCTTCAATTAAACAAGACATGGAGTTAAGTTTAATTGATGAACCTAGAGTTAATTCTCTTGTAGATATTTGTTGTATATGCATGGACTAACCCTTGTAGGAAGTTCATTAATTCCAAAAGGGTGGGTTGATGAGCCGAATTCAAAGGGGAAGGTAAGTCAAGGCATCAGATTCATTTTGCAAAACATCGATACAACTTGAATTGAGCCTTGCTTGAGTAAGAATCATGGTGAGAGTAAATTTTAGTCGTAATAAACTTTTGGATCCCCGGTGCTAATGCCGGTAGAGTCCCTTCAATTTTATGTTTTTGTTTTTTTGTAAGATTTGATAAGCAGGTCGAAGACAAGTGTGGGGGAGATGCCCGCGATGTTCCATACCTACATGATGCGATCACTTCCGAACATCACGTGCACGCCTCACTTCTATCCCGAGTTTGCTTGCTCCCACTCATTTTCTCCCATCATGCTTTAAACATGGTATAAATTCCAAATTTAAAATTGTTTAAAACATGATAGCAATTAAATGGGATTCTTCATCTTGTTAAAAACAACTGCATAATTTCTATTCTCTGCTAAACCCGAGTTTGTGGACCATATCTTTAGAACCCCGAACTGTTTAAATTGTTGACTTTTGTGATATAATTGGATTTTGAGTTACCTAACATGTTTTGTTTGTGAGTTTGGGAATTAATTTCAAAAATTAAAATTTTAATTCATGGTCCTTATTCCCTTACCTATACCTACCATAGTCATATGATGAGCCAAAATTAAATAATTTTTACCCATAAGCACCTTGCTATCACTATGAGCTTGATCAAATTTTGAGACCCTTTGGTGATATGTTTAATTTGCTCTTCTGATTCAGTTCTTGTGCACAAGTGTTTATTTAAATGCTCCAAAATCTTAGACTAAAAATCTCTCTCCATCTGAAAAAAGAGAGGAAAGATGGCATGCCAAAGATGCATGACCCACAATGAGAAAGAGAGGAAAGAGGGCATGCCAAAGAAGCATGACCCACAATGAGGAAGAGAGAAAGTATGGCGTACCAAAGAAGTACGACCCAAAAAAAATGAGTGAAAAAGATGGTGTACCAAAGAAGTACGACCCAAAAAAAGATGGAGAGAATCAGTCAAGAAAAAAGGGGCTGTCATCCACCTTGTGCACTGGTCTGATCAGTAAGTAACATAAATATTATCTCTCTTTGGATCCAATCTTTGATTTTGCAACAGGAATAATGCAAGTGTGTGCCTTCATCTTCCGTACCGAGCTCCACCTCAGCTGTCTCTTAAGTAGAAAAAATAAGGCAAGTTCTGGTGAGGATATTCAAATGAGCGACTTTGAGAGATCCTATACAAGGGTAAAACCATGAATAATTTTATTTCAAGTAAATCCTACAAAAATCCCAAACTTGCAGCAAAATGTGGGAGGTGAGATCCAATCTTCAACAGTCCAAAATGGTGAGGAACAAAAATTCAATGGTTCGCAAGAAAAGGTAAAGCATTGAATAACCTTTGTGTAGGTTGTCTTATCCAAGAAAAGATCTTTTCCACCTTAGTTATAACCTTTACTCAGGACGAGCAAAGGGCTAAGTGTGGGAGATCTTGTTGACGGTCCAATTTGACCTGTTTTGACCGTCAACTCTGGCATGAAAACCATGCATAAAGGTGGAATAAATGGTAGCATAGGACTAAAAAGTAATGAATTCCACAGATGTTGGTTTGAAATTGTATGAAGGTGAAATTGAGCTAAAAATGAAGCAAAGTGGCAGGTCATGATCCAAGGTACAAAAGTTTGACGAATCAGAGTGCGACACGTGTCATCACATGGATCAAAGGGCCCACCAGAGCAAGGAAACCGACATTACAAAGGCTTAGGCACGTGCCAAGGTCAATGGGACCCATCTAGAAGCTTCTTGGCCAAAGGCGGTGGCCAGGGGTGGGGCCCACCAGTCGGCCGACCACCCCGGTTGGCCAACCAGTGGGTCCCACAACTGACCTCGAGCCTTTGCGTGCGGCTTCCCCTGTTGCAAACACCGGTTGATGACCCCATATCTCCTCCCTATAAATATGAGAGGGGGGGGGCTAGAATAAGAACACACACATCTGACACCCCTCCTCTCATCCTTCACTTGGAGTTTGGAGTTCTTCCTAGGAGTTAGGTAGCCTAGGAGGTCAAGGAGAAATAAGGAGAGAGTGAGGAGAAGTCGGGGGGAAGTGCCGGGCCTGTTGGCACACTTCTCCTCTTGTACCTCGACAGATGCTTATAAATCTGTAAGTTCACAGTCTGTAAGTGTTCATGACTATCTCAGTTTCATAATTTATCTTACAAGTTCGTTTAGTAGTTTCATGCTATTTACTGGATTGAGTGTATACTAGTATATTGTAGTTATCTCTAGTCTAAGACTCCTGATAGAGACGGATGTTCTTGGCCGAGACTAGAGCTAGTAAATGATAGTGTTGCCGTGGTGCCTAGGCTAGAATTTTACAATTCGATTGTTGTGCCTCCCATGGTTTGTAGAGGTAGCCTGCAGGTGGTGACAGCCCTGTTTAGTGCCATCATAATCCTCCACGTTCTTTTGCACAATAGAAGCCTTATGATGGAACTTCTTGTCTAACCAGGCGAAGCCATCGCCCGACGTTTACAGCTGATTCTTAGTCTGATCTTACCTTGATTCTGAGTAATCCTCTCTACCCTTTTGATCCTACCGATGTTGTGTTCTTGGTTGAGCCTGAATCATAGATATCGTACTCACGTTCCCTTAGATTTGATAACCCTTGGAATACTCTGAGGTGAAAGTACAGCGGTATCTGTATGTTTGCGGATTCTTTCGTGAGGTTCTGTTACCTGTGAGCCGCTTTCTGGTGTCGTTACTGGTTGATCTAGTAGCGACGCTCGGAAGTGCCAACAAGGGGCTGGCAGGGTTGCTACATGTTGGCACATGTTGGCATGTTGCTGTTAAAACCAATCACCAGCCTCGTTTGAGGACTAATGGTGATGGGCATCCACATAATGCCTACAAGATACAGTGGCCGACGGGACCAGTTATTTTCACTGACCAATCACCAGCTCATCCTCTTTTGTTGCGGTAATTGGTAGTCCTAGATTTGGGTTGGCCCTCAGCAAAGCTACATGTAAAAGCTAATCACCATCCGCCATTAGGCCCTAGGAAAGTGCTTCCTGTCATCCACTTAAAGAAAACACTCGACAAAAGTTGAAATTCTAGTCGTGAGTTCCATGTTAACTCAATAGCAGCAGAGATATTTGATAGTAGGGGCGCAAGGCGCATCAACACAAGAAGATCCTAAGGTTCTGGCTGGCTGAGCCATTTTTTCTTTTTTTTCTTTTGGTTGTTAAGTTTATTAGTACTAGAAAATATATGCGTACGTTTCTAATGGGTGAAGCCATATAAATATATGCATCAACATGTATAAAACCTTTGTCCCATCTATGCGTAGAGACGTTAGGCTTGATAGAAGAGCCAAAGTTTCATGGATTAAGACACGTGCTACTGAGTAGATTAAGGACCATTAAAGGAAGACAAGGAAACATAAATAAGAAGTCGGCAGGGTGACAAAGAAAAAATTGTGTTGCTCATAAAGTAGTCGGTGAGAGCATGTGTTGAGATGCATATATATGCAGGGTGTAGCCGCTGTGAACCTGACACAACTTAGTAACAAGCACGTGGGTGAACAAGCACGTGGGTGGAGCACTACATGACTTAATATAGCACACGCGTGTGCGGCGCCCTACGAATTTGATGTCCCGAATGAGTGAACCAAGCCCTACAAACTCAATGAACCAAGCCCATGGGCTATTAGTTAGCAGACCCTAGAATCATGTCATAGCCAAATCAGTAGTCGGCTTGACCAATCTTGTGGAGAACAAATCAAAGAAAGTATATTAAAAAATAATAAGTGACTTAGCTCGATTCGCGAGCGATTTGTCGATGAAACCGTCTAGTCAAAGTCAATTCCGAGTTATTAATCACAAGGAACTCATCTCCGCGAGTTTAAGACCCATCCTCAACTAGTTTCTAGTCGAGAGGAGTAGTCAAGTTCAGTTGTGGCGTGTGTGGCAGAACCATGTAAATTAATCCAGCTTAAGTATGCTAACTATCACCATAACGGCAATCCGGGCTAACACATACTTAAAATGGAGCTTGACAGTCTATCGGGTAACATCCCGATGCATCCACTGAATCATGATCGAAACAACGCATATAAAATACTCACTCTAAGGTGAGCTAAAGATTACAACATTCCACATCTTTTGCAACACCTAGTTGAAAGGATCTGGGCTGATAGATGCACATGGCAAGTTTCGGTGATTAATGACAACCGTATGTGACTAACATGTGTTTTGAAGGAAATATCAATAATTGATTATGTCACATATGAAATGTGAAAGGAGACCCCTCAATTTTCATGATCTTGCGTGCTAAGGACTTAAACATGAAGATTAAGGACCTTTCTAGCATCAAGTGTCACAAGTAGATGAACGTGAAAGGAATCGGGTGCTCGTAGCCTAACAGGGGGAGGGGGTGAATTAGGCAAACTAAAAACCTTGACCTCAAGCTACAACTATTTGCATATAAATTAAACTAAGACATACTATCTAGATGTGCAACTAGTGTTCTTCTAGTGTAAAAACCCTCATCCCAAAAGAGTTATGCAACCTATAGCCAGTCCTATCAAGATTCTACTCTATGAAAGTAAAGGCACATAAGATTGCAATAAGTAAATGCGGAAGCTTAAAGGAGGGATGAGCGAAAGCAAACTCTTTGACACGAGAATTTATCCCGTGGTCTGGTTAGCCACAAAGGCACACCTACATCCACGTTGTTGAAGCACTCACAAAGAGTATTGCTTCTCGGCCACCAAGTCTCTTCTGTGAACACAATCACGGTCACCTTGGCCCCGTGTTCCACTAAGGAGCTTCACCAAGAAGGGTGGGGTCTCCCCATCCCCCGCACAAAGATGTCGTCGCCACTCCACACCAAGCCGGAGGGTCGATGACGTTGCCGGCGAGCCACCAAGACTCCAAGGGGCCGGCACACCGAGTACAAGAGGTGGTTCTCTCCTAGAACTAAGGCACAAGGCACACAACCTTGCTCACTCAATCACTCAAGAGCTAAACTAGTACTAAACCTAAGGAT
The DNA here is from genome assembly GCF_016808335.1 of Panicum virgatum. Taxonomy (NCBI): domain Eukaryota; kingdom Viridiplantae; phylum Streptophyta; class Magnoliopsida; order Poales; family Poaceae; genus Panicum; species Panicum virgatum. The sequence goes on along the minus strand of NC_053147.1, from coordinate 46,413,476 downwards.
GTGATCAATTTGCTCTTTTGTTGGCTTGGAGATGTTCTTCAATGTGTCTAGGGTCTCTCTGAACTCCAGCAAACTTCAAATGATCAGGGGAACCCATATATATAGCCCTCCAAGTTGAACTAGCCGTTTAGAGCCGTTAATCCTTTTTCTGCATAGGGCGTCGGTGAAAGGATCTTGATCACATGATGTCGTAGCCTAGAGGGGGGGTGAATAGGCTTTTCTTCACAATTTCAGCACTTAACCCCTGCTGACTCTGTCTGGACCGGTCAGACCGGTCCACCAGACTGGTCTAAACAGGCAGACAATCCACAACAGGGATTAAATCCCCTCTCGAGCTTAAACCTATATGAAACTTGGGAGATATATTTTGCAGAGTATTTCTATCAATATAAATAGGTCCCTACACACAAGTAGAGCACATCCAAGTAGATCGAGCGGAAGCAGAATTCAAACTCAAAACTATAAATGCAAGGTATGTAAAACAAACCGAAATGAAGATGATTCAAAGGAGACACGGCGATTTATTTTACCGAAGTTCGGATTCACCCCATGCACCCATGTGTGAATCCTACTCTCCGTTGAGGAAGCTTGTAGTGACCCCAAGGTCAAACTATCTCCTCTCTCCACTATATAACCATGCGCCCTCGTGGCACACGATCGTTGCGGCAACAAACTTGCCGCTGCTCACCACAACATTGGGAGCTAGCCGGCCAAGAGTAACAAATGCTTCAATCTAGTTGGTCGACGCAACCTCAAGTGCTCAAAAACTAGGGCTTAATCTCACTTGCTCAAAGGACTCTCAAGGAATGGATTCACTCAACCTAACTCAAAGATTCAACTAGAATCAAGCAACTCTCACAAAGAGATGTTGGGGAGGACTCTCCAAGTGCTCACAAGGCTCTCAAATGTGTTTTGGAAGTTATGGCATCAGCACCCACGAATGGGTGAAGTCATGGGGTATAAATACCCCTCTCTCAAAAACTAGCCGTTGACCCTGTCAGCGTTAGACCGGTCAGACCAGTCCCCCAGACCGGTCACTTTTGAAAAATAGCCATTAGAGGCTTGTCCTGCCCAGACCGGTCAGACCAGTCCCTCTCTGTTTTTTGCAGTTAGCTCTCACTTCTTCAGCTAAACTCTCTAGGAACTAGTTTGAGCACTTTTAGTGTTGTCTAAACCCATTGGTGTTGCATCCTTTTTGATAGTACGGCATACCTATACTCAAGTGTATAAATGAAATATACAATTTCCACGATTACTTGAGCTTCTTCATAATATGATCATGCCGACCTTCGTTTGATCAATACGGTGAGGGTATCAACATGTTCATTCTTTGAGCATACCCGCTTTGAGCTAGTGACTTTGAATCTTCGATTTGCATAGGAATGAAATCCAACTTTGATTCACAAGTCACATTCTTCACTTGAATAATGACACTCTTCAACATAGAGCTCTCCATGACTCTAGGATCTCCGGCCTTTGACCGATATCGATTTCTTTGCTCCCCCAAGCTGTAGCTTGCGTAGCCTCTTGAAACACGCCTCTCGGTCTTCTACCTTTATCCTAGCCGTCCATCTTGAACTCATGTTGATTTATGTCATGCATAAAATCTTCTTTATCAATTTAAATTCTCAACTCAATCTCTTATGCAAGCTTTTTAATTTGAAACATCATATATGCATAAACTCATGTCTCATTCACTTTTGCCTTGCTTGCTTCTTTTGTTAATCACTATTTATCACAAATGACAAGTTCTTTGATATTTGAGACTATGCATAAGCATATCACATCTCATTCACAAAACCTTTACTTGTCAATTTGAATCCCATCATAGATCGAACAAGTCTTTGCAAATATTATAGCCTTAATATCAACCATGAATACTTTGCTGTATTTTTCCTTCCTTGTTTTGCTTGTCACATATATATTATGCCAATGGGGTAAACACACTTGCTTGCAACACATGAGCCATCTTGTTCAATACCAATTCCTTAATTAAATTTCTGCTCATAATCTCATGCAAACAAGTTAGTCCTTTAATCGTGTTGTCAATCAATACTCCAAAACTCACTAGGGGCCTAGATGGTTTCAATCTCCCTCTTTTTGGCGATTGATGACAACCCGATTAAAGCTTACAAAAAGATATTCAATAAAACTTTTGAATTATCAGATTTAGTTGAAGCTCCCTCTCAATATGTGCACATAAATGGAATTCAACATACATTGGCCTCACATGCCAAATTACACATATTGAGCACAAATGAGACTCCCCCTAAATCTCAGCATCCGTGGGGTGCAACAAGTGTGTGAAAACATCATAAATAAACCCGTGATGCAATATGACATGTTATCCAAACAATTAAGCAAAATTGAGATGCTGCTGCCCAGACCGGTCCTAGGGACCGATCAGACCGGTCACAACAAGACAGCATGGCACAGGGCTTAGACCGGTCCCTCTGACCGGTCAGAGACAGCCTGCACAGCCCAAGGCTGAAACAAAAAAAAGCATCACATCATATAAAAATTTCACACTATCATAAACATTTCTTATGCATTTAAAACATGATAAATACACCAAGTAGCACACAATACAAGTGTCTCAAGTCCACAAGTCCTTAACTTGAAAGAGATAGATATGTTTTACAAGATGAGACAAGAGTAACACAAACATATCCATGCACATCTTCTTTCCCAAATCATGATCTAGCATATCCAATATCCAACCGAGATAACTGTGCAAATCAAGATATCCATACATCCATCATCCATACAAGATAAGATCTAGATGATACAAGATGATGATCACAACATATCACATCTACTCTCAACATAGCACACAGATATAAAATCTCTAAGCTTTAATCTCATCTTCTCCCCCTTTGTCATCCATCAACAAAAAGCGCACAAGAGGAGAACAGTGTGCTGCCATCTGAAGTCACTGTCCACTGGAAGAGAAGCCACCAGAACTACCCGGATAAGCAAAAAGTGAGTCACACCAGCTAGCCATGGTCACCTCAACAGAGTCAGGAGCTAGAGAAGGTGAGGGTGATGTCCCTGCATATTCACAACACCAAAAAGCGCACAAGAGGAGAACAGTGTGCTGCCATCTGAAGTCACTGTCCACTGGAAGAGAAGCCACCAGAACTACCCGGATAAGCAAAAAGTGAGTCACACCAGCTAGCCATGGTCACCTCAACAGAGTCAGGAGCTAGAGAAGGTGAGGGTGATGTCCCTGCATATCCCGTGTCTGGTGAAGACAAAGTCCCTCCAAACCCAAAGTGAAGTGGAGGTGGTGCAGAAGCTATAGGAAATGTCACCGACGATCCTGGAACTGTCGACGAACTGACGTGAGTTCAAAACTGAGCTCCTACACTGAACGGTGGAATCTGCCCCACAAAGCTGGAAGTGAACAGTGGGGGCCCTGAGTATGGTCCAGCAAACTGAGAACCCACAAACTGTCCTGCGAACATCTGTGGGCGTGAAGTAAACAGCTGGAGACCTGGACGGTACTGAGGTACAAAGTGTGGCGGAGGTCCGTGAGGAAACTGGTGAGCTGAAGAAGAACCACCTGGCTGACTCTCTTGCTCAAAGAACATCCTCTCACCCAGGTAGTCATACTGCCCAAAGTCCATCCCCTGGAAGCTCTCAATCATCTGCTCAACTGAGGGTATCGCAGCTATGTCGGGCTCTGGAGAGATAGGCGAGAGTGGTGGCTGGAGCTGCATAGCTGTGTGCATCCTCTTCTGGTTATCCCTCAACTTCTTGTTGTTCTTTCTCACTCACTCCTGATTAACCAGAATGTCTCTCTGGTTCTTTATCATGCCAGCAAAGGTCCGGAACATCCGTCTGAAAGAGGAAGAAGATCTGCAAGGAGGGGAAGCATCTCTACCCTCGTGAGGCACATAGCCTCAAGCTGGTGCCTCCTGGTGAGGTATATCCTCAGCGTGCTGCTGTGCATCTGCACCCTGATCATCCTGTGGACCCTGATCCTCCTCCTGAACCTCATCATATCTGCCAACTGAGGGAACTCTCACATGCTTAGGATGTTGTAAGGATCACTGGGGTGTCCGACCCTAGAGGGGGAGGGGGTGAATAGGGTCGCTAATCGCTTTCTATCCTAGGGCTCAATCCATTTGCATGAGATAAACCTAACATGTCCTACACATGCTAGTTATGACTAAGGTTTATCTATGCTACTCTCTACTTACCCCTAAAAGACTTGCAACCTATAGCCAATCCTAATCAAACTAACTAGAAAAGTAAAGGCACGCAAGATAGAGTAAATGCGGAAACGTAATACGGTTGTAAGGATCACCGGGGTGTCCGACCCTAGAGGGGGAGGGGGTGAATAGGGTCGCTAATCGCTTTTCTATCCTAGGGCTCAATCTAATTGCATAAGATAAACCTAACACGTCCTACACATGCTAGTTATGACTAAGGTTTATCTATGCAACTCTCTACTTACCCCTAAAAACTTGCAACCTATAGCCAATCCTAATCAAACTAACTAGGAAAGTAAAGGCACACAAGAAAGAGTAAATGCGGAAACGTAATAAGGTAAGTAAAGAGGTAAGTGCAAGAGGGATGCAAACTCCCGAGTAGACACGGTCATGTAACGTGGTTCGGCACAAACGCCTACGTCCACGGGACACCGAGGCTCTTCCGATCACCGTCTTGCACTACGCCACCAAGGCGATGCCGGCAAGCAAAGGCAAGTGCACACAAGACACCGAGTCTAGTGCACCGCCACCGTCTCTCTCGGTCACCCGGCCGAAATCCACTACGGAGCTTCTCCACCAAGGAGGGGGCCTCCTCTTCCCCCGCACAAAGTGTCGTTGCCACTCCACACCAAGACGGAGGGTCACACGACGGATCACAAGTTGCTTGCCGCAGCAAGACTTCTCTCAAGGGAGCTCTCGCAAGAACTAATCCCTATTACAAGCACTAAGCACTCTCACAAGTGTGCTTAAGCCTATATGATGTACAATGAAGCTCTATGGTGGTTGGAGATGTTCTTGGGTGTGTTTGGGATGTTTAGCAACTCCAGCACACTTCAAATGGACGGGGTGAGGCATATATATAGGCCACCAAGTCTTGTAGCCGTTGCTCCAACGGTTAGCTGAAAATCTGCGTATCACCGGAAGAACCGATGCCTCTTGGTGGGGTAGCGTCGGTTCATCCGGTCACTCACAACATGAAGTAGCCGTTGAAGTCCTGACAGCTGACGCAGAGACCACCGGTTGAACCGATGCAATGCACCGATGCCTCACCGGTTCAACCGGTGCTGAAAGAATCTTCTCCTGGATGCTGACGTCATTACACCGGTGGTATGCACCGATGCACCGTCGGTTGAACCGGTGCTGAAGAAACTTCTTCTGGGCACTTGACATCGTCTCTGGTACAAAGGACGGCCATTGCACCGATGCCCTATTTTGGACCGTCGGTTCAACCGGTGCCTATAGGCTGACTTGGCTTCGATTCCCTTCTGCACCAAAGACTACCATCGGATGCTCCGATGCCCTGGCGTCGGTTCTTCCGGTGCTCCTGAATCGAAGAGCTTTCAGGGCAGTCCATCGGGCCTTGCTATGCCTATCTTCTCTTTCTCTTTGTCATCACTTGAACCTAAAAGCCTGAGAATAGTCATCTTAACAATCATATTAGTCCAAGTGTTGTGTTGTCATTTGATCACCAAAATCACTTGAAATGGCATAAATGGTGCCATGTTCCTTACAACGGTAAGTAAAGAGGTAAGGGAGAGAATATACAAACTCCCGTGAAGACACCAAGACACACGATTTAACGTGGTTCGGTTAGGACACCAAGTCCCTCCCTACGTCCACGGCCACTTGTCCAACACGAACAAGTGTGATGCCGAGTCTCTTCGCTTGATCACCGTCTTACGTTCATCACCAAGGCTCCCGGCAAGCAAAGGCTAAGTGACCCCAAGTCACCCAGACAAGGCCACCGCCACCATCTCTCTCGAAGCGTCACCCACGGCACCGTTTTCACTATCGGAGCTTCTCACCAAGAGGGGTCTCCTTCTCCGCACAAAGTGTCGTTGCCTCTCTACACCAAGTCGGAGGGTCACACGACGAGTACACAAGATGCTTGCCGCAGCAAGACTTTCAATCAAGCTAGTTCTCTCAAGAACTAAGCCTAATCAAGCACTAAGCACTCTCACAAGTGTGCTTAAGCCTATATGATGTACAATGAAGCTCTAAGGTGGTTGGAGGTGTTCTTCAAGTGTAGCAGGCTTCAGCAACTCCAGCACATCCAAATGACCCGGTCTTGGGGGTATATATAGGTAGCACAAGCAAATATAGCCGTTGGAGAAAAGCTGCCAAAAAAATACTTAACACCGGTTAATCTGACGCACCTCTAATAGCCATCGTCGGTTCAACGGGTGATACTAAACTGCCCGCCTCAAAAACTAGCCGTTACGTGTACGGGCAATCAACCGATGCTGCGTTGGTTTTACCGGTGAGTGTAGTTGTCCTGTGAACTCTAAAAAACCAACTCTCTAGACAATTGCACCGACGTTCACCAAGACCCAATCGTCGGTTCATCCGGTGTATAGACCTTGCCTCAGCTTCTGGGTCCATTGCACCGACGTATTCAACTTCCCTAACGTTGGATCAACCGGTGAAACCAAAATTCCTGGTGTGTTCCAAGTCAATGCACCGACGTATGTGATTTTCTCAGTGTCGGTTCAACCGTAGGGGCGGCCCTTTGGGCCTAGCTACGCCTATCTTCTCTTTGTCATCACTTGAACCTAAAAGCATGAGAATGGTCATCTTAACAATCATATTAGTCCAAGTGTTGTGTGTGTCATCAATCGCCAAAACATTATATTGAAATATGGCATGAGAGGCCATTTTCGCTACAGATGTTTAATCCTAAGCGGCTCATTCTTCACGTCCATCCCGAAGTTCCTCCTGGTGACCTTCAGTATCACTCTCATGATATACGGTGCATAACCACAAGTCTTCAAGGGAGTCTCAGAAATATGCTTGATCTCCTCCCAAATGAAGTCACCGACACTGAAGTCACCGCCCCTCGGATCTGGCTGCATCCGGCTCATCAAATTCTTGGCATGCGCTGATATGTCACTGGGATTCCCATCCCGGGGTGTAAGTGTCTTCCTGAACAGCCTGTTCAGGATGGAGTAGTAAGTGTACAACCCCGTGACCTTGCTTGCATTGCCAACTCTATCCCTCGGATACATGAATCTCACCTGATCAGCTATCAGAGGTGAGTCATAGTGAATCTTAGGACGATCCACGTCTTGAGCGTCAAGTCTCAAGTACTGACAGAAAGAGGTGTAGGAACACTGGTAGCAGTGTCCTTCTGTCATCCAGTAGATAGTCCTCTCATTATCATTATATGCATCATGCCCAAAGTAGACTGTAGCGTAAAACTGGGCTATCACCTCCTTGTTCCAATCATGCTGGAACCCCATGATGTCCTTGATGTGCCTGTCCTGACACATCTGAGCCACCTCATCACAAATCTCATTTTGCAAGTCTGCCACTGAGCCTCTGAGGTAATCCCTGCCTTGGCTAGGATCATGGACTGGTAGAAGTCCTGCTGGAAGCGAGTGAGAAACTTGTAGTCCACCGTGTCCTTTAGGACATCCAAAGGACTCTGATGCCTCAGCAGACATGCAACCACTGTCATCCCGGTGTTGTAGTAACTGACTAAGTCAACACCAACCTGCTTGACAGGTATCTGAATAGTAGGGGTCACTAGAGCACTCTCCAAGTCAGAGCTGCCTGCTGCACTCTCCTCTGACCCATCATCACTATGATCATCACCACCATCATCTCCAGCATCCTCATCCATATTATCTGCATCTGCATCTGTCTCAGTATCCTCTACAGTATCACGAGGATCTCTCAAGTAGGGTTCATCCTCCTCTGTGTCGTTGCCGGACGACTCACTAACATCCATCATTTGAGCATCTGTCCTGGCCCTTCTAGGCCTCAACTCACGCTGACTCGGACCTGCTGCAAGAGGCTGTGAAGCTGACACAGCTGCTGCTGTCTCAGTACCACTGCTGCTCGAGGCCCCTCCAGCTACTCGTGCATCTCGATCCTCATTGAGTTTGCTTCTTTTCTCACGATTTCTCACATATCGATTCATGATCTCCAACCTGAGATAGGAAGTATTCATACTAGGATTAGATCATTTGAAGCAAACCACAAGATCTGGATAGAAAGTAGATTGAAATGCTCTTGAATTTAGAAAACTGTGTTTTGTCTGTCACAGACTGGTCAGACCGGTCCTTAACAGGAACAGCAGGATGGCTCAGATTTGATGATTGATGCTGGAATAAATTGCTAGATAAAGATAATAAACAATGTGAAGTATATCTAGTAGCATTTAGGAACAAATAATGGCTCAAATCTGTGAATTTGGGTTTTGGCCAGACCGACCGGTCTGACCGCTCGGGCGGACCGGTCAGACCGGTCGGGCGTCGCCCGAACCCTAGAATTTGATTCCGAGCAATGCAGTCCATGAAACTTCTCGATCTATTAGAGGATGTTTCCTAGGCCTAGCAGGAACTACTTGACCAATGGAATCGAAAGAATATGCGCGGAGCTAAGAGATCGGGCGTTAGGAACATTTGATCCATTGGGAGAGTGGGGAACTCGTGGAGATCTTCAAAACCGGCCGCACCACCGGTCGATCAGCCCTCTCTAGCCCCAAAGCACGTGAGGAATCGATCAATTCGAGGGCTAGAACTCCAAATCTCCAATGGAGTGGGAGATGGAGAAGGGGGTGGAGCACTTGTGAAAGGAGTGGCTGTCGGTGGCAGGATGGTAAAATGCGAAGTGTTTTGACAGTTTAACCCGAGGAAGGGGTAAAATGGGAAGGTACCGGGTTAGACCGATCAGACCGGTCGGGCATACCGGTCAAACCGGTCGGCACCCTGGCCGCTGAAAAGTGTTCTCTGGTGCTTCCTGGATCATCCGGATCAAGGCCGGATCATCCGGACTTACTCAGTGCCGAAAAACACTATTTGGCCGGATCATCCGGGGTAACTCAGGATGATCCGACCTTGTGCAGAAAGATTGTGTAAGAGTGTTTTGTGAGTGATAATTCCTTGAATCAAATTGTTAAGCACTTCCAAAGTTTCATATTTTTCTGACCTTATGTGCTAACCATGAAAAGAGATAGGAAGAATAGAATTAACTTAAGGAGCATTTTGATAATGAACAATTTCTGAACACGAGCTCCTTGTTACTTCCAACGAAGATAGGATGTTTCCAATATATAACCAGTCCTTGGATGAGAGAAGTGATATGGATGAGAGAAGTGATATGGATAAAGATCTATGGACTTGAGAAAACCTCACTACTTGTGACTAGCCATCAAGCAATCAATGAGAACAATAGTCACAAGTAGCTTGATACGGTCACAAAGACCAAGATCTAAATATTTTCAAATTTGAAACACAACCTATCATGCTAGTTGAGTTTTTCAAAACATTTATCCTATGACACTCAAAGCATGCAACAAGTCAAGCTATCACCACACTAGAAGATTTAGCACAAACCTTACACGGTTTTACACAAGGTTGACACTTAGTCACAAATAGGAAGTTTTTTAGCTAAATATCTAGGTGACAAGATTTCTTGAGCTTGATGCACACAAATGCACACACTAGCATGAACATGTGGCCTAGATGCTCAACGGTAAAACATAAGTGAGTAGAAAACATACATTTGCCTCTTAGCCACTTAAACTTGTGCATAAGAACTTTTAAAGTCAACACTAGCTCTCAAGGATGAGACATATTGTGTAATATAGCACAAGTACTCATAATTATGCTTAGTCAATCAATATTTGATCCATTTGATGAATAATCTCACATTAACTCACATTGGATCCATAAAGAGCATAATCAAAACTATGAGAGACTACAAATTCACTCGAAGAAAATGTTCATCCCACAGACACAAATTGTAAAGTGATCTTCCCCTAAATAGGTGCATAAGAGTTTTGAATTTCTTTTAGATGCACTTTATCCATGTTAAAGGACTAAGAGAGATTACTTTGACAATTTGGTCACAAAGCACATAAACGGATATATAAGTGAAATTGTGCTAGATTTTCTTACTGCCTATAGTACATGACCCCATGAGATGCCTTTTGACCACATGCACTGAGAAGGAACTTTTGTGGATAGCTTCTTTCTCCTTTCTTCTGACTAATGTAGTTTTTCTGGTTCAGACAGGTCTGGCAGACCGGTCACACCAGGCAGAACTGCAGTAGACCTTAATTTGTCCATATCTTGTACCCTTGAAAGATTTACTAGATAGATTTGTTTACCTGCATTAAAACAATACATTGCTCTATACAAGAGCCATTAAACGCATCTCACGGTATATGGGGAGTAACTCAAAAGAAAATGCCTTAGTCACTATTTAGAGTGTTACTAGCTCAACGCAAGTGACACACTTGCCAAGTGACTAATGCAATTCAAAATTAGAACCGAGTTACCGAGATGACATTGGATGATATGGAAGATTATTCCTTGAACTTGGTCAATAGCTTTAATGCACAATAATCTTCAATAAACCAAGCTTTCCAATGCATCTCCATGTACCTGCAACCTTTTAAGCTTTCTTTGGTGCCCAAATGTTATTGGGCCCTACAATGTTAGCCACAATTGACTTGGGAACCCAAATAGCCCTTATGCTAACATTAGGTGACTTGATCACCTTAGTAGCATAAGTACTCATCTTGTCCTTCCCAAGCTCAGCAAAGTCATATTGAACAAGTTTTGAGTTAAGCAAATTACCGTTCGGGCAATCCTTGCTCATATGACCTTTTGCTCGACAAGTGTAGCAAATATGATTTTTAATCTTAACAAATGTGCTCTTGACTTACTTCTTGTGCTTCTAAGCATCAATGGACTTCTTGAGTGGAAGAGTGGGCTTTGTGGGCTTCTTTACAGGTCCAGCAGTAACTCTGGCCTTGACCGGTCTGACCGGTCGAGAGTGACCGGTCTGACCGATCTGGTCAGACCTGAACTGCTGAGGACAGCAGTGAATCATATGCCCCTTTTTCCTGCATCCAAAGCACAATCTGTTTTCTAGAAGTTTTCTTTGACTTCTTGAAAGTCGCTCTTCCTCATCGGGCTTGATTTGATAATTTCTTGCATAATGCCCTTTCTCTAGGCATCTATAGCACTTGATGTGTCTTAGAGACTTGTGATCAACATCACTTGAAGATGTTGACTCATATGAAGCTTGTGCTTGTCTTGATCGCCGTTGGGAGCACTTCTTGCTCTCCTTGCGCCGTCCCCTGGTCAGACCGGTCAGACCGGTCACACAGACCAGTCTGACCGGTTCCAACAGGGAACCAGCAGACTTCTTTTCTTTTCTTCCTTGATCATCGGAAGAAGTCACAAGAGGATGAGTATAATTTTCTGAAGTTGTATACTCCTCTAGTGACTCTTCATCTTCTTCTTGATCCTCGTCATCACTATCCTCTTTGCATATTGCCTCGAGGAGTTGCCAAAGGCGATATGCATCAAGACGTATTTTTGAAAATTTCTTCTCCTCTTGTATAGAATCTGCAAAATCTTTGTCCATGTTTTCAAACAAGAGGTCAATGACACGACGATTGCACAACAAACATTCTTTTTCTTTATTTGACAAATTAGTCAGATCTCTAGGTAGAATGCTAGTTTTAATAGCTTGCTCAAAGGAAGAACCCGTGGTCCTTAAGACATTACGAAGATGAGCGGACCAAGAAATGTAGTTTGAGCCATTCATACTAAGGGGCTCAAACAATACCTCGTAAAATGTCGACATTGTGATTCTCCAAGCGGTTAGGCTTCAATCCGGAGACCAAAGCTCTGATACCAATTGAAAGGACCTTGATCACACGATGTCGTAGCCTAGAGGAGGGGGGGGTGAATAGGCTTTTCTTCACAATTTTAGAACTTAACCCCTGCTGACTCTGCCTGGACCGGTCAAACCGGTCTAAACAGGAAGACAGTCCATAGCAGGGATTAAATCCCCTCTCGAGATTGAACCTATATAAAACTTGGGAGATATATTTTGCAGAGTATTTCTATCAATATAAATAGGTGCCTACACATAAGTAGAGCACACCCAAGTAGATCGAGCGGAAGAACAATTCAAACTCAAAACTATAAATGCAAGGTATGTAAAACAAACCGAAATGAAGATGATGCAAAGGAGACACGGTGATTTGTTTTGCCGAAGATCGGATTCACCCCGTGCACCCACGTGTGAATCCTACTCTCCGTTGAGAAAGCTTGTAGTGACCCCAAGGTCAAGCTATCTCCTCTCTCCACTATATGACCATGCACCCTCGTGGCACACGATTGCTGCTACAACAAACTTGCCGCCGCTCACCACAACCTTAAGAGCTAGCCGGCGACGCCTAGCCGTTTAGGAGCCGATGCTCCAAGAGTAACAAATGCTTCAATCGAGTTGGCTGACGCAACCTCAAGTGCTCAAAAGCTAGGGCTTAATCTCACTTGCTCAAAGGACTCTCAAGGAATGGATTCACTCAACCCAACTCAAAGATTCAACTAGAATCAAGCAACTCTCACAAAGAGATGTTGGGAGGGACTCTCCAAGTGCTCACAAGGCTCTCAAATGTGTTCTGGAAGTTGTGGCATCAGTACCCACAAATGGGTGAAGTCATGGGGTATAAATACCCCTCTCTCAAAAACTAGCCATTGCCCCTGTCAGTGTTATACCAGTCAGACCGGTCCCCCAGACCGGTCACTTTTGAAAAATAGCCGTTAGAGGCTTGTCCTACCCAGACCGGTCTCTCTCTGTTTTCTGCAGTTAGCTCTCACTTCTTCAGCTAAACTCTCTAGGGACTAGTTTGAGCACTCTTGGTGTTGTCTAAACCCACTGATGTTGCATCCCTCTTAATAGTACGTCATACCTATACTCAAGTGTATAAATGAAATATACAATTTCCACGATTACTTGAGCTTCTTCATAATATGATCATGCCGACCTTCGTTTGATCAATACGGTGAGGGTATCAATATCATTCTTTGAGCATACCCGCTTTAAGCTGGTGACTTTGAATCTTCGATTTGCATAGGAATGAAATCCAACTTTGATTCACAAGTCACCTTCTTCACTTGAATAATGACACTCTTCAACATAGAGCTCTCCATGACTCTAGGATCTCCGGCCTTTGACCCATATTAGTTTCTTTGCTCCCCCCCAAGCTGTCGCTTGCGTAGCCTCTTGAAACACGCCTCTCGGTCTTCTACCTTTATCCTAGCCGTCCATCTTGAACTCATGTTGATTTATGTCATGCATGAAATCTTCTTTATCAATTTGAATTCTCAACTCAATCTCTTATACAAGCTTTCCAATTTGAGACATTATATATGCATAAACTCATATCTCATTCACTTTTGCCTTGCTTACTTCTTTTGTTAATCACTATTTATCACAAATTACAAGTTATTCTATATTTGAGACTATGCATAAGCATATCACATCTCATTCACAAAACCTTTACTTGTCAATTTGAATCCCATCATAGATCGAACAAGCCTTTGCAAATATTAGAGCCTTTATATCAACTATGAATACCTTGCTCTATTTTTCCTTTCTTGTTTTGCTTATCACATATATATTATGCCAATGGGGTAAACACACTTGCTTGCAACACATGAGCCATCTTGTTTAATATCAATTCCTTAATTAAATTCCTGCTCATAATCTCATGCAAACAAGTTAGTCCTTTAATCGTGTTGTCAATCAATACTCCAAAACCTACTAGGGGCTTAGATGCTTTTAGTCGGATAATCCGATGGTGCTCTGGCCAAGGGCGTCGGATCATCCGATCACTCTGTGTCCTTGGGTATCCGTTGAGCTTCTGACAGCTGACATGGAGGACGTTGGATAGTCTGACTCATTACTCCGACGGGGCGTCGGATCATCCGGTCCTGAAGAGTTTTCTTCTTCTGCACCTGCAATGCTGACGTCATTAGTCCGACGCCTTTGTTCGATGGTGCGTCGGATCATCCAGTGCTGAAGCCTTGATTTGAATTCCAAGACAACGTCTCTGATCATTGATCCGACCATTACTCTGATGCTCCAAAAACCACATGTCGGATCATCCGATACTGAAGCAAATTTTCCAACTCGAGAAACCGGCTCTCTGGTGAATGCTCCGGGCATTAGTCCGACACTCAGAACCTATGCATCAGATCATCCGACTGCATTGGTCGGATAGTCCGACCATGGGGGTGTCGGATTATCTGGTCACACTGTGTTTTTCTTGTTTCATTGTTGCACTTGTCCAATTCGTCGCAGCGGTCATTTGGAAACTCCAAATATATGCTATCTCTGCTTTTTCACTGCGACTTGATATCTCTACGGTGGGTTGGACGTCTCGTCGGTGAATTGGACATCTCGACGATGAATTGGATGTCTCGACGGTACATTGGACGTCTCAGATATGATTTGGACTCCATCCAAGGGACCTAAAGGATCCTACAAATATGATCTCGCAAACTCATTAGTCCCATTGATTGTGTTGTCACACGATCACCAAAATCACTCGAAATGGCCTAAATGGGGCCATGTTCGTTACAGAAGGACACTTGATTTAGTTCATGTTTTATAGTTTTTAGTCTTTAACCATACTATTAAGGGGTGTTCTTAAGTTACTAGCTTGACCTAGTGAGAGTTGGCTTAGAAATCATGCGTACTTGCTCAAGCTCAGTCCTAGACAACTCAAAGAAGTCAGAAGAACACTTGGAGGAAGAAAAATTCGAAGAAGAAATCAACTCAAAGTCGTTTGCACAAGGAAAAGCTGAAAACACAACACCGGTTAAACCGACACCATCATTTCCAATTGGGTCGCTATATAGGTCAGTGCAACTGGAGATCAAATGAAGGTAACTTGACTGCACCAGTTAAACCTACGCCTACACTAAAATCGTCGGTGCATTAGTGTATCTATTGTCCAGAGAGCATGTTTTCACTGCACAAGCTTGGCTCAAAAAAAAAGTCCATTGCATCAATTTAACCAACACATCAAATACAAGTGTCAGTGCATTCGCCTTGCCATTATCAAGAGAAAATGTTTTTAGTTCAGCTGGAATTGCTTCAAGACTGGTTAAACCACACAGCATCGGTTCAGCATCGGTTCAACATCACTTCAATGATGACAGTAAGAACTCTCCCTGACTGGTTCCAACGGCAACTATTTGGGCTCAGTGTGACCGGTTAAACCAACACCAGTGACCGGTCTAACCAATGCTTTATACTTTTTTGGAAAAAGATAACCAATGGTTATAACTTGATCTCTAGCCTATATATATACCCCTTCCCTAGGTCACATGAGCTGCCTTTGACACCCTGAACATCTGAGGCCACTCTAGAGCATAAGACAAACACTTGAACCCATGAGAGGAAGTTCTTGATCTTGAAAATTGATCCAAACAAGAAGAATTCATCCATTTGTGAGTAGCAAGTGTGCTTGATCTCAGGGCCAGCTTAGTGTCGGTCAAGTGAAGGCTTATGATCTTGTTACTCTTAGTGTTTGACAACACCTAGATGGTCTTGGTGACCCAGAGGCTCTTGGTGAGTTCTTGGAGTTTGTGGGAGCCCTAAGAAGAAGTGTTTGTGCGCGGTTTGGAGTTCGCTGCACCAGAGATGGAGAAGATGCATTCTTAGTTAAGACTTGCTCTTTTTGTGGCAAGGGAGCTTAACCCTTTGTGGGTGCTCCAACGTGGATTAGGGGGAGCGTCAACTCCTTGATACCACATAAAAAATCCGGTTGTTTCATGTCCTTTGCACTTACATTCAAGCATTTAATATCACTTGTTCTTAGTCTTGCTCTTGGTTGCTTGCTTGTTGACTAGGACACTTGCATCCTAGTGTGCTCTCTTGACTAGGTTTCATTCTTGATAGTGTGATCTAAACTAAGAAAGATGAGCATGTTAGTGTGGCTACCAACCAAGGATCTTATTGTTAGTGTTCTCTAGTTGCTTATCTTTGAATTCACAGATTGGGCAAAACTAGTGCTAGGATAAGGAATCATTTTGAAAATGTCTCAATTCAACCACTTTTCTTAGGCCACGATCCTTACAACGGTCCAGCACAAAATTACTATTACAAACTAAGTCTGAAATTATAAAACAAGTACTTCAGAGTTTAACAGTGCAACAAAAATAAACGATAGTTCTAATCATGATGAAGCCTCTCCCAAGCTTCTGGGATGGATTCCATCTCGGTCTGCTAGAAACTTAAAGTTTTCCCGCACAAGGCATTTCTTTTGCCTAGCGAGAAGAATTTGGCGAGGAATGTAGTAGAACATTTATCCCAGGTGTTGACAGCTTCTTTCTCTTTGTAAAATCACTGCTTCATCTTCCCCAGGAGGGAAACAGGAAACAGACGAAGCTTTATGGCGTCAGCTGCGACACCATGTGTTACTAGGTTTCGCTGAGCTCCAGAAAAATCTGCAAATGAGCATTAGCATCCTCATTTGGCCTGCACCATGTTAATCAGACTCGATTTCAGCTGCAACACCCTGTGTTACTAGGTTAGCCTACACCATGTTAATCAGACTCAATTTCAGCTCAAAATTCTTGTCACCGAATTGATGTTGAATCAGGTGGCCACATTGCTAGCGGAGGGGATCTATAAGTCACGAAGACTCTTCTCATCCATAGCTTTAAGCACAGATGGTGCTTTTGGTACTGATTCCTGTGCGGGGAGAATGAATGGAGGAGGGACACCGTGAGGTTGTGTCCTTCTCATGAGCTTCTCTGGATTTTTGGTGTAGTTTTTTGACAGGGAGAAACCAGTCATACACTATCCTTTTTTCATCGAAAAAGTTGGAGAAAACAAAAAGTAATATTAGCCTTCTTAAGCACAAATCCTAGATTATATACTAGTAAAATATCTTTACACAAATTACATCTCCTACAGTGCAAGAAATGCTTGTTGACATTTCTTAGCATCATCACTAGGATTGTTAGTCCATAGAAACAACGCCAAAAAATGCCTGTCAGTATAACTTAACGATTACAGAAGCATCTGCAAGTGCACAGATATACTTTTGTAGCATTTCACCAGAAGAGTATTTGGGTATTATTATTTATAATTTCCCAAAGGATGGCATGTGGTAAAGGTACTTTACTAGGTACAAAATCCTGACATTATGCATAAGCTAGTCCACAACTTAAACAGGGGTAAGCCATAATAAATGATAATAAGGGTAATATGACACACACACACGTGCACTTAGCCAACTCTCAAGGAAAAAGGATAAATAAAGAATAAAAGAATAACCTTAAAGGTTAGCGGGAGCTTAGGCAAAGAACATGAGTCCTAGTGCATCTATTCATGTTAGCATGGGTTACGCTACACACATGGTTAGGGTTGTAGGTGCTAAGAAAATATGAATATGAGGGATAATGTCTCGACCCTAGTACTGTTAGGGTCGTTACATCTTTACCTGAACTCCTGCACCATACCCGAACGGGGAGTGCGCTACCCATACAAAGTTGTTATGGCGGACGGATAGGGTTGTCACCACTTGCTGTCTACCCTAATCACACCATAGAGCACGGTCATATCCGAAGGATCCTGCATAGCCGAGCACCATGCCAACCCTGAGTAAGGGAGCCGAAACCTCTGGATGAAGCTAAACACTATGCGGAGATTGGGACCCCGCTGTAGCTGTAGTTGGAGCTTGTGGACTGGAGCCCATGGGCCTACTGTGCCCACTCATCGGTGTTGGCACTCTGCCACAAAGAACCACCAGCCTCATGTTGATGTGAAAGCTTTGGTTGTGGCTGTTGTAGTTATTCCCTTCCGGCCATGCTCCGTGTAGTCCTACCAGGTAAACCAGAAAAACTGTACCTACGAGCCTCCTCTTGCCCCACAAGAGTAGTGGTTAGCGAACGACAATTATACAAATGGTACCCTGCGTTTGGCAACAGGATCTCATTTGCATAACCAAGAGGAAAAGAAGATCAAAGAATCATTCGGGCCTTTTCTTTTAGTGTGTGTCCTTGAATTAGGAAAGCCTCATCGATCAAACCACGGTTATCCTTAATGAAGGGAGCAGGGTTCCCATCTAAGATACACATGTTCCATGTGATGCGAGTAACCAACGAAATGCACTCAATAGGACCCCCTCATCCTAAAATTTGTAAGCCATTGGTTAACCATTTCCTTAGCAGGGGAGACTCAAATCTTGTTGACCATGGCATATAAACATCAACTCATCGTTGCGCAAGCCGAACATCATCCCTTGGAAAGAGAGTGATGGCCAACCACTTGTGTATCAAATGAAGAGTTGAATTTTGAATTTCATGGCACCGAGGTGCAAACTTGCCATGGACAACTTGACCAAAAATCAAACCCCAAAATTCATGGCGATTAAAACCGCGACAAGCATTTTCAAGAGAAATTGGCAAGCGGGAATTAAAACCAAGGAGGTGGCTAAAATTCATCCAAGTAAAATAGTATTCGTTCCCCGAAAACCGGAAACAAACACCGTCGTCCACCACACGATGAGTGCAAATCGTCGTCCACCACCCGATGAGTGCAAAGAAACTGGATGGTGAGGAGACGAGAACCATTCTCCTCAATGGACACAAAACCATCCCATCCAACCGCATGGCAAATGATAGCAAAGTCAATGTACATACCTGTTTTCTCGAGGAGATCCGAATCGAAGGCTTTGGTATGACCAAAGATTCGACGCTTGAGGATGGCATAGGCTTGGAGCCTGCGGTTGTCTCGCAAGTTGATGTACAAACACATCATAATTGTCCATCTTTGTATCCTCGGCTTGTGGTCACCTACTTGCCCCTCAACTTGTTCTACTTGCGGTTCGTCTTGTTCGAAGTCCATCGTGGTTGGGCTTGGCATAGGTTCAGGAGAATGGCGAGAGCTTGACCCACCCCGAGAACAGGATGAGCTTCCACCCTCATCTTCTTGAGAGCTCTAGAAATCTTCTGGCCTACGCCTTCATGCTTGAAACAAGAACGAACAAGAATGAACAAGAACAACTCGATTTGGGTTATGTTAGTGGAATTAAAATGAAACTTTTACTCAAGAATTGTTCCTTCAAAAGTGTGGATGAGCTTACAGCAATGAAATGAGAGAGAAAGGATTCTTGAATTCAAACTTCAGTATAAATCCAATAAAAAGCCGAGAGCAAAGTTTGTGAGAGGGAGTGTGCGAGCAAAGTGTTGAATGGGAGGTCAACACCCCCTTCTCGGTCTCTATTTGAAAACCAAATGGCGCCGGCATGCAAGGAGGCGCCGGCATGCAAGGATGCGCCGGCCACAACGGTTACCCTCCCAATGGTCACCTAGCCCAGACCGACCTGTGGGGTCGGCCGGCCCCAGGCTGGGCTCGCTGGTTCCCCCCTTTGGCCCAAACTCCCCAATAGTCATATGAAAAATAACCGTGAGGTGGTTGGCCAAAGTTTGCTCCGAAAAGATGTTCAAAATAATGTTCCAAAGGATTTTCATGCTTAGAAATATTTTTGTGAATGTTTGTAAAAATGGAAAATGTCTAGAAAAATTCTAGCATGCAGAAAAATGTTTTTAGTATTATATTTTTAACATGCAATAGAAAAATCAGAAGAAGTGAAAATGCAAATTTTAAAAATTTAAATATGATAAGTACCAATTTACCTTTGGCAAGGGCTCGCCATTTTAAGTCCAATGTTCAAATATTTGAATTACTTGTCATTTCATGTGAAATTTTTCAAATCTGAATCCCATTCTTCTAGTAGAGTATTATAAGAGGGGTGTGTTGGTGTATTTTATTTGGCATATCCTGTTGAGTATGCTAAAGTGCACAAACACCCTATTCTAAACATATTTTACACACATATACCTGCCTATACACAAATACATACACATGCATCCCCACCCATAAGATATAGATTGTTTCCTTTATCCTTGGTTATGATGTATGGTGCCACGTTCAATTTCTCTTAGCATTTAAACACCTAGAGAGTTACAATGTGTCGGTGTCACAGCGCAAGCTGAGGTCAAGACGAGTAGTCGAGATCATCGCTTCAACCCAACTGGATTCGAGCCGAGTACTTGAGGTCGGTAGGCAGCCTGTCACCATCATGATCTCTGATTAGATCAGAGAGTTTGGTTTCGTTGAAATATTCGATGAGGTCATTGATGATGCAGCAAGGAGTTGATGTAGATGCGTTCTTTGCCATGGCGGGAATGAGGTGGCGATGAAATCCTCTGATCTTGCGCTATGAGCAATGCACTCTCAGGAGCCAAAGACGAACGTCATGCCTTCTTGACACTACTACAAAAGAGATTTGTAGGAACGACTCAATTTTTTTTAGGGGCGGACCTAAATTTGACTCGTTGCTACAAATGGGCTTCGGTACTATAGCAACTCAACCGCCCTTAGAAACACCATTTGTAGGGTGTGGGGACTTCTAGACAAGGAGGTGGATATGAAGCACGTCATCTGCAATTTCAACTTGTCTATACATTGTCCCTAACTACATACTTGAGCACCAAAACAATCCGTAAACTGCACTACCTCATGCGCATTCTCATGCATATCTGATTGAAGAAGAAGATTCGCCTCCTCAAGAGAAACAGGGATCTGGTTCCACCGAAGTAATGGAGACACCACCGAGCACACCATCGGATAACACACAACCAATGGATGTTGCGGAGGACGACTAGCAAGAATCCAACCACGACGAAGAATTACTATGGTACAGTTATTACTCCAATCCTTATATATACAACTATCTAACTAAAACAAAAGAACTTGTCCCGCTGTCGTTTTGCTAACACAACTCTTTTACAGCACCGAAGAATAATAATTACAAACATGAGGAGACACTGGAAGCGGCAAGCACTCAAGAAAGTTGTGCCTAATGCCACAACTACGTGCCCATCCTATGTCGTACCCACAGAGCAACATCGCAGTCGCCGCTGTGAGACTCTCGTTGCACAATGTGTGCTTGTATCATTTCGCTTTGTATGTGGTAGTAAGAACTAGTAGTTAGTTGTATGGATTGAATGTTATGTTTGTTGTAATGTATGGACTTCTATCATTTACCATGCGGATGTAGTGTATGGACACACAATTTTCGCCCCTAGTATGGACTTCTATCTTAATAATACGCATATGGTATAAATTTAAGCTTTTTTGATATTGTTTACTATATTTTCTGATTTAAACGATTTTTTGAATTAGTACGGAAAACGATTTTTAGGGGCGAGTGGGGGGTTACCCGCCCCTGCAAATATATTTCTAGGGGCGGGTGACCCCCCCTGCATATGCATTTGTAGGGGCGGGTAGGGGGGTCACCCGCCCACCCCTGAAAATACATTTACAGGGGCGGTCCTTGTACCCGCACCTGCAAACCGTCATTTTTAGATGCGAAAAGCAGAGGCGGTTACGCAGTCCGCCCCTAAAAATGCATTTTCGCCTGCCCCTACAAAACGTTTCTGCAGTAGTGTAAGATGTGATGGTGGGCTTGATTGATGCCATTGGATTCTACAGAGGATCTTCGATGAACGCCCCCTATCTGACGTGCCATCTATCGGTGTTTTTACAGTCAACCTATCGAGAGATACCCCGAGACAGTCGATTTGTAGGTAAGGTGTGGCTGAGTTCAGTAATTCTATGGTGCACAAAACACACGATTTAGATAAGTTCGCGTAATACCCTACATTTTGTTTGGTGTGTTTAGTGGGTTGTATTGCATGAGATTGAGATTGTATTCTCTAGTTTAGACTTGAGGTGGTTCTACTAATATATGTACTCCTACCCTTCTTTATATACTCCAGGGGCCAGGATTACTAGTACGTTATAATGTAGAAGTCCCGGTAGAATTAGGATATGAGTTCTAGTAGAATTACATAGAAGTCCTAGTAGGAGGCCGTCATCTTCTCCTTTCTTGGGGGTAATGGGGGACATAACCCTGACAGTAGCTTTTCCGTCAGTAATTTTTAAAAGAAATATCTATTTTACTATGTCCACCAATTAACTTTGTCCCTTCAATTTAACACTTAACCATACAATAAAGTCTACGTTCCATTTACTCGCTTGAACTATTCTGGTTAGTCCAATCTACCCTCTAATGAGATTTCCCTTTTTTTCCTCCACTTACAAGTTGAGTTTTAAGTTCAAATTTGCTAGGTAACTTGTAACATGATACCTGATTTTAGAAAAAAAATACTTTCAAAATTTTTCGGTTATTTTTCATGTATATTTTTAAATCTCTACGTTTAATTTTGTACTAAATATTCCTAACCTATGAAAATAACCATGAAAAACTCTTAATATATCCCTTTTTAAAAAAATAAGGATCATGTTTTCTATCAGCTCACAAAGTTTGAGCGCAAAACTCAGCTTGTGCACGCGTACCCAGTGCCGTAACTCAGCTTGTGCACGAAGAAACGAAAAAGCCAAATGTTATTAGGGGTAGATTGGACCAACCGAAATAGTCTGAGCAATTAATTTAGGTATAAATTTATACAGATAATTTGGTGGACAAAGTGTATTGGTGAAGAAACGCATGTGTTGCAATAGAAATCACCGGTAATGGTAGCAGCACCGGTGGTTCGAGCGTCTGGATTGTATTTTTTTGTACACCATGGACCCTCCAGAGAAAAGTTGCGGTCCTAATTTTTTCTTTTCTTTTTTTTTAATTTTTTTTCTATAAAGCCCCACGACTCTCCAGATTCTGGCGGAAGGTATCTGAGGAAAAAATGTATAGTGAATGCGCGAAAACGTGTCCTTGTGCAGTTGTACATTGAGGTTAGGTTACCATGTTTTAGGACAAGAGAATGGAAGAATATGTGCGAATTACTCTCTTTTTTTTTTGAACGAACGACACTCGAAGAATTTGTGCGAATTACTCTCTTTTTTTTGAACGAACGACACTCGACGAGTGTGTTTCTATTGATATAGCAGAGAAATACAAGGTTATGTCCCTGGAAGGTCAAAACCAGGCACAAAGAAGAAAAAAAGAGAAAGGAAAAAAGCACACCGGCGGGTTGGATTAAGACGTCAACACACACCAAACTCAACTCTACTCCAGGCCGATCGGATTGGGATATCGACGTAAGCCGCACAACTCGTTTGCACGAGACAACTCAAGCCGATCGAAAAAGCTTCGCACGACAAACGCAGCAAAACCGAAGTTTTTTCCACGACACCCACCAAATATCCACACTAGTGTAGTTGTCGAGAACCTTTAGATGTGACCCTGCATTGACAGGGAACCGAAAGAGGTAGACGGTATTACACCAGGAAGACCACCGCCATGCGAGAACCTCTGCCGTAATACCGCTGCAACAACACCCTCCACCTGACGGAGTGAAACCACCGAAACCGGACCTCTCGTAGGCTGTGTCGCAGTCGCTACCACGAAGACAATGCGCGGGGGCCTCACCGCATCCGCCGTTGGACCTCAGTCTCATCGCCTAGAAGAATCACCACACGCGGAATCACCACACGCGGGGGCCTCGCCACGCCCGCCACAGTACTCCATGCCACGGTTCCGTTTCTTTTGTCACTATCAGAGGCGAAGAGCAAAATTGTCCCATTTCCCCGGGTCTCCAAAAATGCGAAGCCGCCACCACAGGCCGACCTCATCTCCTTGCTTTACCCGCGAAACATAACCTCCGCCGCCGTGGCCGCAAGCCGAAGATGTCACTTGCGCCGTCTTCCGACAATGTAATGCACCGGACAGCTCAACCAAGCTAAATGACCCGCCGCGGTCCGCTGCAAGCCAAGTTGTCCCCTAGTGTGGATGCCACAAGCGCCGTCTTTTGACGTCGTCCCATACCGCACTGACAGTTGCCACGCATCGCCAGCCGCCGCGATCCGTTGCAAGCAGCCACAACGACAACCAAGCGACAACCTTCGATTGCCACCAAAACTGCGAAAACCACCACGAGAGCTTAGCAACACCCATTCACCTTGCCACGCAGCGGAGATGCCAACCCTTCTGTTGCCGCCCAAGCAATGGCCCAGGAATGCCACTAGCCGAAATGGGTCTCTAGAGACAACGCCTCCAAGGAGGTCACGACGCCAAGGCGCCGTCGCTCGTTCAGAACTGGACAGGGTTTTCACCCAGAGCCCTGTGCACACAAGGGGTTGCTCCAAGATGACGCCCCTAATAGGGAAACGATGATTAGATGCGCCGCCGTCATCTGTGCCAGCAGGAATGCCGGCAAGGACTTTCGCCCGGAGCATCAACCCTTCGCTGCACGCTCACGGCTTGGCACTCCTGGACCAAAGCCACAACAGCGAACCCGAGGCGGCGCCGCCGCGCCTCCACGCACCATGCCGTTGCCAGACTTCCGCCTCTACTGCGCCATCCACGAGCCTTGTGGGCAACCATGGCCACTGCCGCCTCCTCACGCCGCGCAGCAACTCCATGAAGCGCAGAAACATTTTTCCGCAGCACACTCCCATTGGCACTACGTCACCAGGCGTGAGCTTAATGACGACACTCGCGCAGCGGCGTCGACGAGGGCTCCCGCAACATCATCCTCCCTGATGACGCATCATTGTCCTCCACCACCGCAGCTGGGGCTCCGCGCTCCCGACGGCCGCGCGCGTGAGGGAGCCCCAGTGGCCGCCAAGTGCCCCTTCCTCGCCGGGCGGGAGCACAACCTCCACCTCCCCGAACATGCGCCGCCGTCCTCCGTCGCCGCATCCGGGGGCTCACAGCACTGCAGGCACCATTGGCCAGTGCTGCCACCGCGCGTGGGCACCTCGCCCCATGCCAAGGCCGTCACCGCATAGCCGAGGGAGCAGCGCGACGCCAGATCTGTGCCTGCAGCAGCCGCGAGCCAACCCTGCGCGCGCCAGGGCCTCGCCCGGCCCACGTCGCGCATCCTCAGGCCACCCTCGTCGTTCGGCCTCCAAGCCTCCCGCGCCGCGCTCGGCCGAAAGCCCGCACCGCTCCACCACCGCCGCACACCGGTCCCGCTCAGATCCGGTTGATGCAGTGGCTCCCTTGGCGATTGGCCCTGCCACCGCCATCCTAGGGGCCGCGCTGACTTCCGGCGAGCCCCACCGGCGGCGGCGAGGGCGGGGGAAGGGGCGGAGGTGAGTGGCGGCGGCTAGGGTTCGGCGGTGCCTCCTGAGTCGGGGGGGGGGGGGGGGGACGCGGGGCCGATTCCTGAAACAAGCAGAATTAGTCTATCTTTTTGTTGTCTTTGCAATTGGACCATTCTAAGCCTTCCCCTGAGAAATAGCACTGGGATTGGTGCCAAAAGGAAACATGCAAATAACCATATGTCAGTCCACTATGTTAGGGACCGGCTGATCCTGAAATGCTCTAATAAGCGAAATAATTGCACCTCTGCAATACCCTTTGCATTACTTATCACCAGCTAGCTTGCAATGTTCTAGTAATTTTTACCTTGTATGCTCTCCTCGACTAAACCTCAGTAAAATGGCTGATGCCTTTACCGGCACTGCCGCACTACTGCAGTCTAAGTCCAAACTGCCCTTCTATGCTGTTTATCTTGTTCACAGGTTCAAAGGTTGTAGTGCGCATGTGTTCATTATGATTACACCTATGTGGTTTAGCACTTAATCATGTGGTTCGCCCGCAAAACATGCCTCGAAATGCCCGCTAATCGAGACAGAATTTCTCGGTGATCGCTTACTTTGTCCTACCTACGCTGAAAGCCTGGAACTAGTCATCAGTGTGGTAGTGGTATTTTGTTTTGGCTAAGAACCCCATATATATGTGAGGACAAGCTTGTCCCTAAAACAGTGGAAGCTCACATGACAACAAAATTTGGTCTATTCTAGTCTTTCTTGGCTCACGGACGGGAGACAGAGACGGTGTAGGGTCCAAATCTCCGTGGAAGAATTGCTTATATTCCTCCAGTCTGTTGAAGTAGGAAAAACGTAATATCTGATATATTTCTAACTTCATAAAGTAGAAAAATCCCAATGGAATTAAACTTTTGTTCATTAAGAATATGGAAAGCACCTAAACTCATAAAGCATTTGTCTAGAACTGCTACCGTGAAGAGGGTTTCCCACAAAAGCTACAAGGGACAGCTTTGGAACTGTGCCCAGATCCTGTCACCAATTCTTGACAGAACAAAGATTTTGTCCCTATGTATTTTAAAATTGGAAAACACCTAAAAAAATTAAAAAGCAATTTGTCCCTAGAGCATTGAATGTACTCATAGGTCTACTCTACTAACTCTACTTCAAGTGAAGACAAAACTGAAGCAGTATAAGACTGGTGCTGCTTTATCTTGGTTGGACCCCTTCCTCTTACCACGAGATAGCATGACTCAATAGAGGGATTAGAACGAAAGGGGGAGGGAGGAGAAGCGCCGCAGAGGAGCCTCATGAGAGCTTCCACAGTTTTGTGCTTTGTTGTAGTTGCTTCCCTGTTTGTTGCCGTTGCTTCTCTGAAACAGAGAGAGGGTTAGTGAGTTCCATCTCTCGTTTTTGGTCTGCTCTCATCTTCAGGTAAACAACTGAGTAGTGAGTACTTACGTCTTCTCCATGGATTTCTATTTTGGGGATAAAGCTTTTGGAGAGGCCACAACGTTGCATGAAGAAGCTGGGACTAGAGCACCTAGGAAGGAGAAGCTGCCATGGTGGTGGGACACTGACTACATGCGGTCAAAGCGGCGAAGACCCATACATAACTGAGACTCAATCTTTGATTTTTGTTTGATAGAAATTTTTATCCTTTTCTTTAGTAATTTATGTCCTCCCATTATGAAAAATTGTCATCACTGCAATTTGGATATGAGAAGCAAGGAGTTCTTGAGTTCTTATTTCGTGAACTGTTAATTTTCCTCTTAAAGTCTAGGAGAGGTAGTGTTTCTTCTTGATTTGTGTTAGCAAACATATGCATTCACCAGTTTTTAATTGGCAAAATAAGCAAAGTCGTCCCTCAACTCTTGACAAAAGGTCAACTTGGTCCTTGTACTCTCCCGCATGCCAAATTAGTCCCTAAACTGTTGGATTTCGACTCAGTTACATCCTCAAACCGGTTTTGCCATCCACGCCGTCAGTCAAGAGGTGACGGGTCGCATGAAAAGGCCAATATGCCCTCATTTTTGTCCAACGTCTCCCACCCCTTACCTTTGCGCATCTTATCCAGTCGCTCCTCCCGCCGTTCGTGGTGGCCAAGCGCATGGTACGCCCCCCATCGTCGGCGGCACCTTGGCAGGAGCCGCCCCAGAAGAACTCCTGCCGCTCTACTCCGCGGACAGCAGGCACAGCCGCCCCAGAGCTCCTCCCGCCGGTCTCCTCGTCATCGCTGTCTCGGATCTCCTCCGCCTCTCCCGTCCGCCTCCGACCGAGCTCTGCTGCGCGTGGCAGCAGGCACAGGTTGGGGAGGGACGGAAGGACAAGCCACGACCCTGAATCAGATCCCAGGCGTGGAGAGATGGAGGTGAGGCATCCATGGCAATTTTGTGGTTCAAATCGATTTCTTTTCTGCTTGTCATGCCTTCCTGCTTTGATTTTCTGATGAATTCATTTGGTTTTAGCAGCTAGAAAGGTTGCTCGAAGAACACAGAGAAGGAATGGTAGTCCGGACGGGGATTACTTGCTGCCATGGACAGTACCCAAATTTGGCCTGCGGATGGTCAAGTGTGGATGCAGGGAGAAGGTTTTTGCAATGCGGAAATTTGGAGAATCCTTGCGATTTCAAGTACTGGATTGACAAAGAATTTTCTGGCCAATGGCCCCCTCCTGGGCAACGCAGATGGTTGGAGGGGAAGCGTGCGAATGGCCAGCTTCAGGCGCCGCCGAGGTTGGGAAGGGACAGCGCGGTCTTGCCTCCCTGTGCGCGGATGCGGAGGGGTCTCGATCTGGCCGATGGCTGCGGGCCAGCGCCCAAGCGAGGGAGGGGGGCGGCTGGGCAAAAAACAGGACATATTAGTCTTTTCATGTGACCCGTCGCCCCTAAACTGACGGTGTGGATGGCAAAATGGATTAGAGGACGTAACTGAGTCCAAAATCGCAAAAAATAGGGCATATGTCTTTTCATGTGACCCGTCGCACCTAAACTGACGGTGTGGATGGCAAAATGGATTAGAGGACGTAACTGAGTCCAAAATCATCAAATGAGGGACTAATTTGGCCTGCGAGAAAGTACGAGGACCAAATTGACCCTTTGCCAAGAATTGAGGGACGACTTTGCCTATTTTGCCTTTTTAATTAAACTATCATGGACCAAACAAGAAGAATATTACATCTGCCCTTGAACAATATAATTCTAGTGAGCCCAACTTTCGAATTTTCTTGCATTGGATTGATTTTCTAGGAAAAACAAAACCAGTTTGACAGAACTAATCTTCCTCCTATCAAAAAAAAAATTATTTGCCACTCTTAGGTGGGGTCAATACGCTCACTAACAAGTGGGGTCACCTAAGTCAATGACAGTGGGTTAGCAACTGGACTACCATCCACTCCGTTAGGATGGCAAATAAATAATTAATTATACCAACATTCTAGGAAACAGGCAACGTATGCGAGCTGGATCTGATCCAGCCTGGTTCACTGTTGTCAAAAACGCAGCACAGACTGTAGTATTCTGCCAAGAACAGACCACGTTAATCAGCTCCAGCAGCTTTGTAGTATCAAGTTAACGGCAGACATGCCACTAGCTTGCCCACAAACTTCTCAGGTTCCTTGAAGGCTAATTTTGAGTTGGAATTTTTACGGGGCCATGTAAGGATGCAATAATAGATAATGCGATTACTTATTCGATATCTTCTCTCATGCAATTATAATGGAATCTCAGGACGTCAACATGCGAGAAATGGTTGCAAAGTATCACTGAAATTAAATGTAAAGTCCAGCTGAGCAAACTGCGCCCAACAGGTTTCCTTGCAAGTCCATGCCAACCAATCCACACGCTTAGGACAAAACTGTACTCTGTCTCCATGATCACCAAGCTTGATTGCCTCTTAACCTTTCACACCATGTTGGGCCTTTGGGGTAGAAGAAGGTTGTAGAACTTGTCTTTCAAGAAGAAACTTCGCCCTTTGCTATCAACAGACTTCTTCCACCCGCACCATCCCCCATTCACGATCTTCTTCAGATCGTCAGTACCAGTGTAGTGTGGATCAAGAATGAGAAAGGCACAGTCACCACTGGCATCATTATAATCAACTCCTAGAAGGGTGTAAGCCAAGACCCCTCCACCTTCATTGATTTGCCAAAGATATTAATTTAATGGCAAGTAGTATTCACAGAATGAACTGTAGTCATCTTTTTTTTAGAGAACTGTAGTCATCTTGATATGATATATCAAACACATCAAACAATAGAACTTTTGGACAAAATCACATACCAATCATCACTGGAGTTCCCTGGGTTTCGAAATGCCTGGCAAGTTCTCTGCATTTTTCAGGAAGCTCATCACCAGATCTTACATTAATAATCTTGCAACTCACCTGCAAGATCCGGTTCATGTTCAGCCGGCGTGGAAGTGCATAGTAAGATATGGACATGAACTACTTCAAAGCATGTAATTACCTCCTTTCTTATTAGCACAGACAATGATGCATGTGAATCACATAAATAAATAAAGTGGCAAGGAAAATGGAGGTAGTATTCAGGATGAATGGATGCAAAGGACAATCACCTGCCTGAATGTGAGGGGAAAAGAGGGACATGCGAATTGGACTATAGGAGATTTAACATTGGGACTAAGGCAAGTTCCCTGGGTTTCGAAATGTCTGGCAAGTTAAGCCTGGGAGCTGCTTGGAGCCTGCACGTACATGCTCAACTCAACTCAGTTCACAAAATTAATGAGATGAATCAAGCTGCACCTTTTGCTCATTAATTGGAACAACCAAATCCTTTAGGTAGTGTTTGATTAGTCAGATTGTAACGTGATATGTTTACAGAGGGTAACAGATCCCAATAGCTACTGTTTGGCTTGGTTTTCTAGTAATCGGGTCACACTGTTAACAGATACCGACCTTCAGAAAATTGATACCGCCTCCACCAAGCGTTATTGGCTGCTCGACTGGGTGCACGCATGCAGCAGCAAGTCTGTAGTATATATGTATGCATGCATGCAGCAGCTTTGCTTGTACGCAGCAGCACTGAACAGCTTTGCTCTTGTTGACTTGGAAGCATGGGCAGCTGTTTGAGGATTTGTTTATGCGGTTGAACCAAACAAACTCTGGTATCGATTACTTCTTTTGCCTTACCGGCAGTATTGGATTTCGTTTACATTTACATCGCAAAGCTTTAACCGAACACTACCTTTAGTGTCAAACCCTTGAAACCGTCAATCTAACCCGCACCAAAATGGTTTTTGCAGCAAAGCACCAGTAAAACCCATCACACCAATCATGTTTAACGACAATCATGCAATACTTTTGTCTAATTGACTATCCTGTTATCTGAGATGATACATGATCACAGGCTACCCGACCCGATAAACCCAATCCGACCTGCCTGAAAAAAAAACCAACCCAACCCGACCCGTTTAATGCGGGGGCCGGGCTCGGGCTGAATTTTTATGACCCGACAAAAAAGGGCCGGGCTCGGCTCGAATTTTTTGACCCAAAACCCGTCCAGAATTTTATACACAAAAAATCGGGTTTGACCCGACCCGACCCGACCCGACCATGTGACGGGTCCGACTCGGGCCAACAAATTCAGCCCGATGGTCGGGTCGGGCCGGGTACAGGCCGAAGAAAAAAGTGTCGGGTTTTTTTGACCCGACCCGAACCCAACCCGACCCGACCCGATAAATGATCAGGTCTATTCGAGAACATTGTCTGCATGTTCTCATATGTCTTGGGACTGGACCTTAATGGGCGGCAGATGTCATGCTTTCCCTGGTCAGACTCAGGAAGGATGAGGCTGTCGGAAAGGCAGAGTGAAATGAGATGATCACGAAGCTCGGAATGATTCTTGCTAACTCTGCAGGTGACAATTTGGAGCGAATGGAAGCAAGGACTGTCATGGAGGTGGCCTAGCTAATTGCTAGGCAAGGGTCATCAACATGGAGAAATCAGACGCATACAGTAACTCCAGCACCGCACATGGCAAATGGTGAGCCAGTGGCACAAGGGAGCTAGAGCTGCTTGTGCTGGAGTTGATGGAGCGGATGGTGTCAGGCAGACTGGTGGAGCATGAGCGACACCATCAGGCCAAGGTGCCATTTGACGCAAGTTGACAGATTGGAGACCAAGTAGCAGATGAGGCCTACCAAACCCATTGTAAGCTTTTGTGATAAGATCTTGGGCTAGCAACCTGCTTAGTCTTGACTCACACCAGAGGCTGTGGCGGCAGAGTAAGCAAGTTACCGGGTCGAGGAACGTGGCATGGTTCCACATTCCCAGTTATTATGGCGGAGCTCGAACCGAAAATGAGGGGGCCAAGACTAATTTGAGGGTGTGGGTGTGGGTGTGGGTGGTCGGGTGGGGTGAGGTCCCTTGGTCATCACTAAGCTCCATGCCAGCCTCAGGGTGAGATCTGAGCGCACTTGATATGAACAAGAGGCTAATCGATGTTTAAAGGGAACCACATTCATAATGGCAATTGGTTCAATAGGGTTGTTGTCAAACATATGAGACATACTATAATTAGAAAGGCACAATGGCCTTCACCGCCCGAGATGAAAAGGTAGAAAGGCCTATTGTCGTACCTTTGGGTGTTGAGGAATGGTTGAATCTACACAATGATGTTGACGAATAATACAATGGTGCTACATGATGGCAACAAGTCTTCGACAAATTAAAACATTTTTTAGAAAGACACTTTTATGCAAGATGATCGCATCAAGCACGTTCAGATCAATAGATTAGTGTTTAGAAAACTGAATGTCAAGAACAAGCTAGCTAGTTTGATGCCAGATTTAGAATATGTAATGTTTAGTGAACACTTGGCGGATTGTTTCACTAAACAACTATAATAGTAAGGGTGTATAACAATGGGCCTAGAATGCTACTACTGTCCATTTCCACTATGTTTAACCATAACAACGTAGAATTGTGGTTAGAGAGATATGAGGAAATATTGTTGGTGTTGTTTCTCAAGACCTCCTCACCCTATATACATGTACCTCTATCTCTGAATCAAACTAATCTAATATTCCACGCAACCCTACTTGCTTTCAATAACACCAACGCCTCTCAAGAAAGGTTGTCGAACAATCTCTGATTGACAAGGTCATATAAATGCACAAAAGATGAAGGATAAAGCTAGGAGCAAGGCATATCATAAGAAAAATATACTTAACAGATGGAAAGCACATGAAACTAACTTTACTTGGTATTGATATTAAAAAGAACCAACGCAGCTTTATAAACCTTCTAGAAAGGTACGGAGTAAATCGCAGGACAAGATGTTTTTGTGAAATACATCAGTGTTGTAAGGTAATGACATTCTGGTTTGCTGGTTATTTGTCAATCTTTTGTGAGTTTCTAGTAGTTGATCATGGGACCTTCCTGTTGCCTATATGCCAAACAAGTCTTTCCAATCGCATAAGAAAAAAAAAGCAAAACAGTTGCCCATCATGTTGAAAAGAAATTTGAAGAAAAGATCTAATAGTGAAACTCACTCCCAGCAGTTTGTCGAGGACAAAGCTTAGCTCAATGGCTCCAATCCACTCACGGGATCCAATAAATGATGGATCCTTGTCACCAATTTCAACAAGAACTTGTTGAATCTCCCTGAGTAGGAACATTGGAGCAGAAATATGGATCAAACAGACATAATATATATATGATATATTTCAACAACAGGCAAGATTCTTCTTTCTAGTAGAAAGCATTTATTCCAACCACACATTATATAATCATAATGTTGACAAATCTATTGCAGTGTCATAGTTTGTTATGCCTAACACCTGCATCATTTTCAGCATATAGGTACGGGCAAATGAATCAAGAATGGTAGAAAGAGGTATTTGATGATTCACATTATTGTTAACATCATTAGGATCTTCACACATGTTTCTTGTCTGAGACAGATTGGAATGCAGTGGTTATTTTCTGAAATTGCATGGCAGCATGGGTGCAGATTGCAAGCTGCCATCTTTGTAATAATTCTCTATACTGATTTACATATCACCTCCTTCTCATTTGTGTAAAAAAATGCAGGTGGAATTGCATGTATCTCTAAGAAAATAAATGTTTGATAAAGTACTGCCAAACAGTAAGAATTATCAACTGCCCAAATCTTACAGTCAGTTTGGACAATGTGACCTAGTTATTGAAATCAACAAGGAAAAAAGGCACAAACCTATGTGACGGAACATCAATTGATGAATACTGTTGCAGTTTGTACCAAGA
The DNA here is from genome assembly GCF_016808335.1 of Panicum virgatum. Lineage (NCBI taxonomy): Eukaryota > Viridiplantae > Streptophyta > Magnoliopsida > Poales > Poaceae > Panicum > Panicum virgatum. Next base: position 46,380,169 of record NC_053147.1, on the reverse strand, counting down.
GAAAATTGTTTGTAGGGACCGATATGCGCATCCCCATCCCTGGAACATGGAAAAAATGTATGATTTGCCAAACCAATAGAGGACACGTTAGTTTAATTTCTCACAACAGTGAAGAAATTCATAAAGCTCAGTAATGGGCCTAAAAGTATAATTTCAAAAAAGAACATTTTGAAAATGCAATGCAACAATGAAATTTGTAACACAATCCTCCCCATGGCCTCGTCAACACAAGAAATATACACAATAAAGCATGCATGCCCTCTGAACAATACATTTCAGAATAAATGAATATAAAAACATGCCCAATATGAATGGCAACTAGAAGTTAATCTCAACAAGAATTCAATTACAACTTTCACTTTGAAGATATTGAGAAATATCAATTCATATCAATCATACAGGCATGATTTTTTTCATTCGAAACCATCAAAGTTTCAATTGAAATTTTATTTGCAATGAACTTTAGTTGGAAAAAGTCTAAATTACTCCCCTCAACTATAGCTAAAATCCGGATAACCCCATTTTACCCCCTAAACTATGCCCTTTGGTTCAAGTTACCCCCTAATACAATTTGTCTTTTTTTTTATTTTTTCATGCATAGGTGGAGTTTTAAGTTGAAATTTTACAAGATGGTAGTACACATCATAATACATTTTAGAAAAAATACATCATAATTTTCTATCAATATTTTGATAGGTTAGGATATTTAATAATAAATTAATCATTGGAGTTCAAATTATATGAAAAATAACGATGAAAAAATTATAAAAAAAATAATATGCATCGTGGTGTACACTACAACCCTGCAAAATTTAAAATTAAAATTCAACTTGTGTATAGAGAAACAAAAAAGACAAATTGTATTATGGCGTAAAATGAACTAAATCGCATAGTTTATAGTTTAGGGGATAAATTGAACAAAGTTATAGATTAGGGGGTTATTCAGACTTTGACCATTCTTGAAGGGAGTAAACTGAACTTTTTCCTATTTAGTTTATGGTGGCAATATTGTATCTGAGATTTGAATTGACTGCATGTGCAAAGTTGTTTCAAAACAAAACCATTGTTTCTGCAGCAAGTTCATCACTTAGGTTCAAACAATGAACAGATGTAATATCATGTATCAGGAATAAGATCAAAGAATCCACCATCCATCCATAAAAATTTACAGTAAGCTACATCATAAATGGATGATGATCTTTTATTAAGGTTGGCGAGAACTATATAGGTTAAATAAAACAAACTGCAAATGCTTCTTTAACATATTTACAATTTAAACTTCTATATGAAACAAACTGCAACAAAAATGTATTTTTTTTAAAAAAATGATCTTATGCACAGGGGCGACACTATGTTCAATTTGCTGGTGCATGGTAACAAAATTTTTTACCACTAGTTAGACTTAAATTTACCATGTATTACTACAAATTTTTGTATTTTCTTGAGAAGTGCACCATGGTAAATTTAGAGTTAGCTTTGCCCCTGCTTATGCACGTAAAGAAATACTGAAATAAAGGTGTACCAAGTGCTGTAAGTGCCAAAACATTATGAGGTCTGGGGAAGGAAATTTCTGTAAAGCCCTACAAATGATCATATGCATCTAAAGAAACACTGAAGTAACAATTTAAAACTCAGATTGGTTGGCTGCAGCCAGAAGTTACATTGTCATCAATACCATCATGAAGGTAATGATAATACTCATATGAACCATCAATCAAAGACATAATTCCTCCGGATACTGCAATAAACATAAAACTTTATGTCACTGTCTCCTTCGAGAAGAAGCATTCACCAATTTTTTATTTTAATTAAAAATAAGAAATAGAGCAACCACTAACCACCACTAGATGGAATTTCCCTGTGGACATCTCGAAGCAGTGAAGAACCTGAAAAGTACAACATACCACAATGCAAGAAAACAAATTATTTTGCAAGGAAAGGAAAGATACCTAGTAGAAGATTACATATAATAAGACAATAGTCATTATGTAAATGTTTGAAGATGTTATTGACTTCTCACATATTACAATATTGACTTCTCACATATTACAACATGATTTTTGGCCAAATTATATTTTTGAGACATATTTCTACAAAGTTTGACCTCATGGATCCCGAATGTAATTAAAAAGAAAGGCATAATGGAGTATAGAGTTGCAATATATCATATATATGCATAATGAATACCATTTCTTGACATGCTTTTCACCCTCTTTCCCATGCCACCAAAAGTCAATGCATTAGAAATTCGTAACAAAGGCCGATCTAAGGGAAGCCCTAGCCTTATGTGCAGTTCTTTTCTCAGCTCACCTGTAAATAGTAAGGAATTTTTTTTAGGCAAAACCAAAGAGACGGTATTAAGGGCCCCACATTTACTGCCATTTTTAATGAAATGACTTATGAACTTTTCAGAAATAGTAGCATCATCGAAATTTTCATACTTTGCTTCTCCTCGATCTCCCCGTATCTTGTATCGTATATGGTTGTTACTGGAATATGCAATCCTAGAGGAATGAAATGGTAAGGACAAAGCTGCAAACAAAGACAAGAAGCATTTGAGGAAGCATTCAAATAAGAAATTAAAACTTTAAATGATAACATGATTATACGAATGACACACTAAAAGAACCGAGGTTAATGATTAAGAGAACTTGATCTGATGTGCATGCATTGGAATAGAAATATCCAAGAAAGAAAACAGCAAACATCAATTGCACGATTCCCTGGGGATCCTTATTAGCATAGTTTACTTCTGTTCTCAATTAGTAGTGAAGTGCAAATTCCACAAATAGATTGACAATCCAATGCAGACTGCCTAGGGCCTACAATGAATGTGTGCTAATGATTATCAAGGGCGGCAAAAGAAATGAGTTCTTACACGGAATAATAAACAACATGGTGACACGATGGTCATAGTGACAGCTAACATCAAAGAACATGAAATATACTTAGTTCAGAAATAGAAATCATGGTATACATTTCACCACGGGATTGCTGCTTGGTATTGTAAGGTGGAGAATTGATGTTATGCGCCAATCCCACAGCTTTCACTACCATGTCCTAATTCGGTTAGCTGCCATATATGTTATTCTTGACATTTCAAAAAAGAGGACCAACTGACCAAGTACCCTGTAAACAAAAATCAAGGAGAAACAGATCTAAGAAATGGTAGGCTGTTAGGTGGTGTGTGGTCAGGTCCTAGGTTCATCCTTTAAGAGAAAATTCCCTCTAAGGCCCTGAGACAAATGACACTTCCTTCTATGGCCCTGGAAAGTTCAAACTCCCTTCTTTAGCCCTATTTTTATCTTGCATCCCTTATATGGCCCTGCCGTGAGATCTCTAGTTAAATCTCAGTTAAGTGGCTGTGAAAAGACAAAAATACCCCTAACTCCCTCTGAAGCTACCGCGCCTCTCCCCCGCCGGTGTGATTTACATTATTATGTGAATCTATTATATTGTATGTGAATCTAGTGTGTTAAAAATGTGAAGAATTTGCTGCATAATATCGTGCTGTACATCTCCAATATCTGTTCTCCATGAGATCTCAATATCTGTTGTTTGTGCGCCAGGGGTACTATTGTCTTTTCACAGTCACTTTAACTGGGAGTTAACTGCAGATGTAACGGCAGGGCCATGGAAGGGAAGGAAAATGAAATCAGGGTCAAATAAGGAAGTTGCAAGTTTGCAGGGCCATAGAAGGAAGCGTGATTTGTTTGAGGGCCTTGCAGGGAATTTCCCCTTTAAGAGAAAATTCTACCAGGTTCTGCAGCCCTCACTCTGGTGGCAAGGAGAGGTGCTGGTTATTGTAAATTGGACCAACCCCTTTTTTCCTTTTAATACAAAGATACGCAGCTCTCCTACGTGTTCGAGAAAAAAAAAGAAATGGTTAAGGAACATAGACCACTTCTTCAGATTATGTGACATATTTCAAGTTCTCAACAGTGCAACACCTTCCACATGGCTGACAACAAAAGCTTGAGGTTGGGGACGAGAACTGTGACCACTAAAAATCGACTTCTATCAATGGACAAGAGAACTACTTGAAATGTATGTAATCCCCACAAATGGATCTGTTCATACCTTATTTTAGATTTCAGTATTCATATCTAAACAATATGTTGCCAAACCATTTAAACTCCCAAACATGCAGCAATTTTCAGATCTTGTGATTTTGATATACTTAAGCCTTCCAGTAAGCAACTGTCCTGGCATGGTTCTACAAAGGTATATATGCTGCACATGTATATGCTGCTTCAGTAAGAGCATTGTCAGATTAAGCAAATCACAAACCTGTGCTTGTTGAGTTATCTCTGATGCAATAATCTTCTTCATTACACTCGTCTGATCAGCTAATCCTGGGATAACGAGTTCAGATACAGCAACTGGCACAGGAAGATCTATTGGCGAGTAGCATAGTATATCAAGCTTCAAGTTGATTACTCTGAGGCTGGCGGGTGCTGGGGCTGAAAAGAAAAGATATTTTCAGTAACACAAGGACACAAAAATACCACACTTGAAGTGAATTGGAAAGGGAAAACAAGTAAGAATCAAGGGAAATGGATAAGTAAACTTCTGATAAACAATTTTCTAAGAAAGAAATGTATGCCTGCTGGTAAGATCAAGGGCATTAAGGTAAAAAATCAACTTTATGAAACAGAATTTGAACATTGGGAAACTAATTACCTGGAAAATAATCTACCACAGGGGCGGTGCCAGGCTTCAAGCTACCTACTGACTGATTGGACAGGACAGTTATTTCTATTGCATCTGCATTCTAGCAAACAAAAATTTTAGAAAGTTGCGATCCAAGATGTCATGTGATACAGAAGTGTGCACGGAGACGGCACTCTGTGTTATCCATTTATCCTAGAAAGAAATGGGCCTTCGTTGGCAGATGCCTTCCAAATATATATTTATACACAACCCCTTAAGACAATAAACAGATCTTCATGAAAGATGTAATTATCAAACACTGAAACAAGTATTTCGATGCCCATACAAGATAAGGGAGCGAATTTGATACTATATACTCCTAAAAAAGAACATCACATAACAAGTAACAAATTTAGTCGAGTATCAGCTTACCTCTCTTGTCAATGAGAGGCTGTACCTCTTTTCTGGGAAGAATTCTGAACAAGATACACTACTTGTAGTGCATTCCTTTGTTTTTGAGTTTCCAGGTAGATGTGAATCGAAACTTAAATCATTACCATGTAAGATGATAGAATGACGGGATTCATTAGATGCGATTGGCCCCTCAACTAGATACAAAACATGAGGATCGCTGAGTTTAGCAAATGTAGATTCAAGAAGTGAAGAAAATCGTTCTTCAATGCCTGCAAAAAAGTAACACATATTATAAAATTATCTCATTCCCTTCAGAAGCGGATGATGTGAAATTATCTCATTCCCTTAAGAAGCAGATGATGACCTAAATACCCAACACAATTGTTTTATCATGAAAAGAGAAAAAACAGATTTTATTAAAAAAACTTGTGCAGACAGACATGATTATATGCAGTCAAACGTTTTTGTTCTTTACTAGTTACTTTAAAAAATTAGGCTGGTGTCAATGGCATCCACCTTCACTTTTATGAATGGATCTAAGATTGCACGTCCATGCAAACTTTGTACGCAAATTTCAAATTAGGAACAAAGAGTCAAAGATGCATGATAAATATGTTCCCAGACAATAGGTTAGCCATTTCATACATTAATTTGAATTTTCACTTTAGCGCATTAGCTTGATGCAAAATTTTAGTTTCAGTTACACTGAGAAACAAGGGGTGATCCACCCATTCATGTACATATTTAGAATTAGATAATTAGATTTTAGAATGCATATTCTGCTCATGTTTATTGAATAGCTACAGCTATGCACAGGCACTGTAAAAGTCTCAGTGTACTGGGTTTCCTGGATGGTTGAAAATATACCAGGCTTAAGAAATCAAATACTCCCTCTGTCCCAAAATATAGATACATTTAGAATTGGTCAAAGTCAACTTGTCCCAAAATGAAAGACCCTCCAACTATGCAAGATGTATCAACTTGTTCCCATATCCAATCAATAATGTAGCTTTACGAGTCATGGGGTGAGTAGAAACTGGGAGTTGTTAAGAAATGATAGTTTCTAACAACACATTAAGATAGAAGCAGTATCCAAACACAATTGAAAACAAAAATGAATCGATTGCAACAAAAGGACACATCATATTATGATTGTAAGAACTGTTAAGAAGAATAATTGGTTCTATGCAAACATTAAGGTATAAGAGTATCATAATACGATGTACTGGTATGAAATAACAGGATCACCAATGAGCCATTGGCAGGCTGTTGATGATTCCAACAAAAGTAAACACCCTGCGCTCAACTTCATCTAATAGATATCAGGACACAGCATATCATGTTCGATTCTAACTCTGCTCATTCAATTTTTTTACAGTAACGGGTTAATAGATAGGTATGAACTTTGGAACATTTACCAGAAATCTCATCCGCTGGAACATAGAGTGGCAACTTCAGCGGCAGCTCACAGCGCAGAAGGCAACCCTTCTCCCACAACAACATCCCAGGCTCATCCTCCCATACAATCTCCACCCCTTCCACTGCGCCCGTCCCGCCGCTCTCAGAAGCAACAAACCGAATCTCACCGGAGGCGGCATCCATGCGAACACCGACCATGCCATGGCTCGCCGCGGCGCCGAGCAGCCGCTCCCTCAGCGACCGGGCCAGCTCCAGAGCGCGACCGGCATCCGCATCGGAACCTTCGCCGCCCACGAGCAGCGCCCCGACGATGTCGAACCCGCGCGGCAGCAACCCCCGGATTTCGTCTGCGGGAGGCACAGAAGTACGGTGAGATCGTCGGGTCCGACTGGGATGGGGGCTTGGGTGCGCAAGCGGTTGAGAAACTTTGCCTGCTTCCCTGGGGAGATCGGGGGCGGCGCCGTCGGCGTGGAGAGGGCGTAGGGCGGCGGCGATGGTGAAGGGAGGGAGGACGCGAGGTGCGCCGATGAGCCAGCGGAGAGGGGACGCGGAGGGCGGGGAGAGGAGGGATCTCTTGGGGCAGAGGAAGCGGAGGGCCCAGCGGCCGCGCGAGCCGTCGGCGGAGGCCTCCATCGTCGGCGTGGGAGATTTGTGGGGGGGTTTTGTTGTGTTGGGGACCACTGCGGCACTGCCTTCCTCTTCAGTCGTAAAAAGAGAGGGAGGGAAAAAGAGAGGGCTGTCGGAGGCATTCGCGGCGGTGGTCGACCCACGCCCACCGGCAGCTTCAGTGGCACCCGCGGGTGTGGGTGCGGGTTTGATGAAAACCCGCCCGTAGGCAAATCCGTGGGGTTGGAAAAAACCCGCCCGCAGGTAGACCCGCGGGTGCATTTCTGCACCCGCACCCGCACCCGCGGGTTTCGGGTGCCCGCGGGTGTGACAAAAGATATAATAAAAATGCACAAATCCGTCAATTTAAATAGTCAAACATTACATTTCTATAAGTAATAAGGGCAACTAACAACAAATTCCCAAATTCAAAGTATAACGACAACTAACAATAAATCTATAAATTTTTGTGCTCATTTTATAGTTAGGATAGTTGGAATAAGCCTTACCTAAACACATTGGGTTAGAGTTCTTTGTTTGCGGATGGGTGCGGGTCCACCCGCGGGTGGAATCTCAAACCCGCACCCGCATCCGCAATACGCGGGTGCGGGTCCGGGTCCACCCACGGTGGAATATCGAACCCGCACCCGCACCCTCGGGTCTAAAATCCGCGGGTGCAATTGCGCGACTCGCATGCGGAACGAGAAAAAGGGAACACAAGAACTGGGATTGAATTCGTTCCGCGGTTGTCGGAACGGCGGATCGTCGGAACAAGATTTTGGGGGAATCAGGAGCTCGGACGAGAAAAAATTTGAAATGATTTTAGCTCAGTGATCAAAAAGATTTTGGAAAATAATATTTTTAGCGGGTGGTTTATTTGGGCGTATTTTCGGGATGTTACAAACCCACCCCACTTAAAATGAATCTCGCCCTCGAGATTCGGCTGGTTCCTAAAGAGATGGGGAAACTCCTTTTTCAGAGCATCTTCGCGTTCTCATGTAGCTTCTTCTACTCCGTGTCTGCTCCATTTCACTCTGCAAATCCGTACCTCTGAGTTCCTTGTTCTTTTTGTGACAGTGTCTAAGATTTTGACAGGCACTTCTTGATACCGAAGATCCTTTTGCAGATCAATTGTTTCAACTGGTACTATTTCTTCTTCAAGTATCCTCAAGCACTTTCTGAGCTGAGACACGTGAAATACTGGATGTATATCCGACATGTCTTCAGCCAATTGAATACGGTATGCTACTGCTCCAACTCTTTTCACTACTTGGTATGGTCCGATATATCGAGGAGCTAATTTTTCTTGAGCTTGAAATCTTCGAGGCCTCCGAATCGGAGAGACCTTAAGGTATATAAAATCTCCAACCTCAAAATATAATTCTCTTCTTCGCTTGTCTGCATAACTCTTCTGCTGTGATTGGGCTGCTTTTACCTTCTCTCTAATCTGAGCCACACGGTCTTCTGCTTCTTTTATGAGAGCTGGTCCGGTTAAAGTATGTTCCCCTACTTCTGACCACATCAAAGGGGTCCTGCACTTTCTTCCGTAGAGAGCCTCAAATGGCGACATGCCTAGACTTGCCTGATAACTGTTGTTGTATGAGAACTCCGCATAGAGCAAACTCTGTTCCCAATTTTTACTATAGGTAAGGACACATGCCCTTAACATATCCTACATAATTTGGTTTACCCTTTCAGTCTGTCCATCAGTCTGCGGGTGATATGCCGAATTAAAATCCAACTTTGTGCCCATGGCTTTATGCAGGCTTTTCCAAAACTTAGAGGTAAATTGAGTCCCTCTATCCAAAATGATTTTGCTGGGCACACCATGCAATTTCACTATGTGGTCTATATAGAGTCGGGCCAATTTTTCTCCACCATAATTGGTCCATACGGGTAAGTAGTGTGCGACCTTGGTAAGTCGATCCACTATCACCCATATAGAGTCATTTCCTTTCTGGATCCTGAGTAAACCAACCACAAAATACATGTCAAACTCATCCCATTTCCAAACCGGAATGGGTAATGGTTGCAATAACCCAGCCGGCTTCTGATGCTCGGCTTTGACCCTTTGGCAAATATCACAATGTGCAACAAACTAGGCGATGTCCGCATTCATTCCATTCCACCAATATTTTTGCCTCAAATCCATATACATCTTGGTAGCTCCGGGGTGGACGGAATATGCCGAGTTATGAGCTTCGTCCATGATGATAATGTTCCGGAATTTCCCTTGCCTAGGCACACAAATCATGTTCTTAACCATAAGGTTTCTTTGTCATCCACCCTAAAAACTGGGGCCTTATTTTCTCCCGTGTGCTTACGGATTTTCATTAAATCCTGGTCTGAACCCTGGGCCTTTCTAATTTCTTCTTCCAAGGTAGGTTGAACACTTAACTTGCGGTGAGATCCTTGAGGAATGATGTGCACATTTAGCTGTGCTATTTCTTCCTGTAAATGGGCATTCTTGGGCCTGAGTTGCTTGTGAGGTTTCCGGCTTAAGGCATTAGCTACCACATTAGCTTTGCCGGGGTGGTGATGGATTTCCATATTATAATCCTTAACCAATTCTAGCCACCTTCTTTGCCTTAAATTCAAATATGGTTGGGTAAAAATGTACTTCAGACTCTTATGGTCAGTGTAGATCTCACGCTTATTCCCGATCAGATAATGTCTCCAGATTTTGAGGGCATGCACTACGGCTGCAAATTCCAAATCATGTGTTGAGTAATTCTGCTCATGAGGCCTGAGTTGGCGGGAAGCATATACAACAACTTTCCCATCTTGCAACTTTCCCATCTTGCATAAGGACACATCCTAAACCTTGTCGGGATGCATCACAATAGACGGCAAAATCCTGATGAATGTTCGGTAAGGTCAGCACTGGGGCGGTCATCAACCTTTTCTTCAATTCTTGGAAGCTCCTTTCACAGGACTCTGTCCAAACAAACTTCTTTTCCTTCTTGAGCAGCTTCGTCATGGGCCAGACGATTTTGGAGAATCCTTCAATAAATCTCCGATAATACCCAGCTAAACCAAGAAAGCTTCTGATTTTACTAACATTGGTTGGCTGCTGCCAATTGGAAACTGCCTCAACTTTCTCGGGGTCGACTGCTACTCCATCTGCGGTTAGAATATGACCAAGAAATGCTACTTTCTCGAGCCAAAATTCACACTTGCTGAACTTGGCATATAGCTTATGTGTTCTTAGCTTTTCCAGGACCACTCTAAGGTGTTGCTCATACTCTTCAGCATTTTTGGAGTAGATGAGTATGTCGTAAATAAAGACTACGACAAACTTATCCAACTCGTCCATAAATACCTTGTTCATGAAGTTCATGAAATAAGCAGGTGCATTAGTGAGTCCAAATGACATCACAGTAAACTCAAACTACCCATAACAGGTGACAAAAGCTGTCTTTGAGATGTCATTTTTCTTAATCTTGAGCTGATAATATCGTGACCTCAAATCAATCTTGGAGAAGTACTTGACTCCTTTTAGCTGAAGATCATCAATCCTGGGGAGGGGGTACTTATTCTTGATGGTAACCTCATTCAGTGCACGGTAATCTACACATAACCTTATACGCCCATCCTTTTTCTTGACAAATAGGACTGGGGCTCACCACGGGGATGAACTAGGCCTGATAAAATCACTTTGTTGTAACTCTTCTAGTTGTTTCTTCAGCTCTGCTAGTTCTGAGACTGTCATTCTATAAGGTCTCTTGGCAATAGGAGAGGTTTCGGGGATAAGTTATATGACAAACTCTATATCTCTGTCTGGTGGCATTCCAGGGAGTTCTTCCGGGAAAACATCAGGGTACTCATTCACAACTGGAACTCCTTCTAGGGATTTCCCATCCATACTGAAAACCATTGGGTCTGGTTCACTCCCTCGAGTATGGCAGGTCACTTGCATCCCATCTTGTCAGCACAACCTATGAGGCCATTGTGTAGGCTTAACCAGTTTATTCCAAGGATCACGTCTATTCCCTTAGACTTAAGTACTATTAGGTCTGCTAAAAATTCTACCCCACTTAAATTGATCCTTACCCGTAAACAACCTAGTTGACACTTGATGTCACCTCCAGGCGTCCGGATTAATAGGGGTGTTTTTAGTAGTACCGTAGGTATTTTATGCTTATCCACGAAACTTAACGATATGAATGGGTGTGATGCTCCAGAATCAAATAATATTGTTGCCAGAGTTGAGCTGACTAGGAACTCACCAAGTACCACTCCTTGTGCACCCTGAGCCTCCTGTGCGTTGATGTAGTTGACACGGGCTCGTCCATAAGGCTGTTGGCTGTTGTTGTTGCCCTTGTTGTTGCTGCCGACGGGGACACGGTTGGCTCCGGATACAGGTGGCCTAGGTCCATTCACCGAGTTGGAGAATGCTGATGTAGCAGGTTTGTTTTTGACATATGGGCAGTTGGCAATGTAATGCCCTATCTCACGGCAGTTGAAACAGGCCCTAGCATTATTGTTGTTAGTGGTGACTTGGCTGGCATTGTTTTGCGGGGGCTTTCATGGTGTTCAGGTTCCTGAACTATGTGTTAGGGGCCTGGGAGCCTATCACTTGGGACTGGGTCCTATACTGCATTGGGGCCTGAGATCCTGGTGCAGTATAGCTGGAGCTTCTTGGTCTCTGGAAGCGGTTCTGCTGGCGGGCTTTGCTTTCCAGGAATTTATGTTTGTTTTCTTTCCTTTCTTCAGCTTTGGCACTTTTTGTAAGAATGGCCATGTTCATCAGAGTATTGAAGTCCGAGTATATCTGAGGGGTAAGTAAGGTCCGGAGTTCTGGGCTTAATCCCTTCTTAAACATGTCCTACTTCTTTTCATCCTTGTCCACTTCCTCTGGTGCATAGCAGGCAAGTTCAATGAACTGGTAGGTGTATTCTTCCACAGACATGCTCCCTTGCTGCAGTGCGCGGAACTCATCCGCCTTGTGCTTCATGGTGGCTGCGGGGATATGGTAGCGGTGGAACTCTTTCACAAATTCGTTCCAAGTGATGGTGGTGGCATCTTCAGCAGCGGCACAGTAATTCTCCCACCAAACTAAGGCAGTTCATGTGAGTTGGTGAGCTGCCAGAAGAACTTTGTCTCGGTCTTGGCATTCGAATGGCTCGAGCTTCCTTTCGATCACACGCAGTCAGTCATCTGCCTCCAAGGGGTTGCTAGATCCGGCAAAGGTGGGTGGCTTAGTTCTCAGGAAAGCTGTCAGCTTGTCATTCATGGTCTGTTCTCGTGGCCGCTTTATTGACGATGGCATTGGCCAGGGCTTCCAGTATGAGGGTTTGATTGTTTATCGCCTGTGCCAGGTCTCCGACAGGTGGAGGTGGTGGCAGTGGCACTTCTCCTTCGTTCTGGTTCACTTCCTGTTCTCTGAGAGGGTTCTGTCCGTGCCCATTTTCCGGTCCTCCTGCACCAGGGGCTGCAGAGTTCCGATTGTGGGAGGCTCTTGAACCATGTCGGGAAGCCATCTGTAGATTGGATAGAGTCTTTGTAAGACTGGGATTAGGATTAAGTGATGTTTAAGTTATTTAGTTCGTATTTATTTTTTAAAAAGGCAAAATCCACCTCCTGCCGAAGGCACACCAACTAGCAATAAACACACAGACTAGCAAGGAACAAGCACAAACAACTTCATTACTGCAAGGGGGGTACAACACTAGGGCAAGGTCAAAGCGCGTACTACACGTCCGGGTACACAACTCCAAAAGAGGGGGAGGGGCACAACTCTAACTTCGGACCACACGGCTTCATCCCTTGACGGTCACTAGCACTTAGGCAGACTCATTGGCTTGAGTGGGTTCTCCCCTTGGAAGAGAACACACATCCTCCAGGGGAATAAGCAGTCCTTGCTCGCCGTTCTCTAGGTCTCCGTTTTCTAGGGGTTGCTCAGCAGCTTCTCCTTCAACGGCGGCAGTAGGCCCTTCAGGGTTCTCGGGTGGGGCTTGTGGGGTCCCAAAAGTGGTCCCCATCCCATGATGGGCGTCCCAAGTAGGATATGGGTTTCTCCAATTGCCGGGACTGGCGTTCCACTTCTGGTCCATTCTTATATACGTAGGTCCCGGGCCTGCCTAAGGCTCTCTTGGGCAACCGCTTCACTACTGACCGTGGCTGCGGCTCTTGCCTCGGCTTGAGCCACCCGGATTTGATGCATTCTTATCGCGAGCTCTGCTTGCTCGGCCCGATGGGTCTGCTCCCTCAGGATGCTGGCTTGCTCGTCAAAGAGCTGATCCAAGGAGGCTAGGTAACTAGCCACTTGGTACAGGGGGTCCTCTTCATTGAGGCGCCGTTCCAGGCTTCTCATGTGAGCCTCCCAAACCAGGCTTCTGATGGTGTGGGGCGAGATGTCCCTCGAAAATCTGGCACAGATAACGGAGCGCCTTTCTGACGACCAAGGGATAGGTGTCTTGGTACCTAAACCCTGTGGTGGTCACTCGCCATGGCTGGATGTCGGGGTAGCGGTCACTTTTGGTGATGACCAGGATCACCCTGCAGCGGAGAGTACCATGGTGCTCACACTCCCTGCTGTAGTACCTTGGGTGTTCCGAAACACCAAGACTCTCCAGGGCATTGATCAAAAGGCTAGGGAAGCCAGGTGCAGCTTGGCAAATGCCCTGGGTCCATCCTTCCTCAGCATCTGAAAACAAAGGTAGGGTGAACAAATTTTGCATAAATGCTTGAGTACAAAGGGGATAGGTGGTCTTTATTATTATAACAGGGTGGGGTACATTTTCCAAGGATACATGATTATTAGGATAGAGGTTCTAGCCTAGGTGTGCTACTCTTCTATCATGGGGACCCTTCCTCGATCTGGATAGGGTGCTTCTTTGGTGGGAGACACTGTTCCAACACCTCATCTTCGGTCTGAGTACCCCTATCCCAATGGGTTTCTTCGGGTTCTTCTTCTAACCATCCACCTGCTCCTTTGTGAGCCTCGTGGTTTTGCTAATGGGTTTGGAGAGTGGCTAGAGAATTCTCGGCTTGTACAGCTCTTATCCATTGTGACTCCATCTCTTGGATTGCCTTTTCTGCCCTGCGGATTTGGTATTTCAGTTGTGTCGCCTGTTCGCGGTAGAGTTGGTCTAAGCCGGTGAGGTAGATGGATAGGTGGGAGACCGTATCCTCTAGTTCTTCTTCTTCCCTTCCAAGTCCTCTCATCCGGGCAATCCATGAGCGTCCTCTTCCTTCAGTGGGCAGGAAAAATCCCATAGGAGTCCGCTGAAGATGATGTTTGTAAACCACACGCAGACGTCGCAGGGTTTTCGGGCGGCCTTTCGGCAGGTGTCTGGGAAGCAAAAGCCAGTGGTGGAGATGAACCAGGGTTCCACGTCAGGATAGCGGGTGCTCTTCCCCACGAAGATCATTATGTCACATCGACGAGTGCCCCTGGAGTCGTACTCGCGGTAGATGTACTCCGGTGTGTCCACAACTCTGACGCGTTCCAGGCTGAGTAGCAACAACTTAGGGAGGCCAGGCTCTGCGAAGCAGATTCCGTTACTCCATCCGTTGTCAGCCATTTGGAACAGGCAAGAGTCGGTGGTCAGTGTTTGTGTGGAAAAAGGATTAAGCAAGGAAAGTTCTAAGGTGGAAAGGCTTAGAAAAAAGGTCTCGATCCTAGGGGTCATGTCCTACAGCCAACTTACGACTCTGATACCACCTGAAGTGTCCCAGCAGAAGAGGTGACTAAAATGTGATACAAATATTAGTCCCAGGAGGCTGATACACATTTATTACATCAGATGGTACATCACCGTACAATCCTCCGATTTGGAGGACACTCGAGACAGACAATAACAAGAAGTAAAAAGGCTATAGTGATACACCAAAGCACGACCCAAATGGGATCCAGTTCGGGCTCAGAGTATCGCGTCAGCGAAAGCATCCTGAACAGGGCCAACACCACAAGTAGAGTTGGGTGCGGACGCAACCTCTACTCAACATCTTCAACCACGAAGTTCGGATCTTCCTCTGAAGCAACAACATATATATCGGGGTGGGTACAAACGTACTCAGCAAGTCCAACTGCATCCACGGAGGGGGTATAAACAGAGTATATGCACAAGATTAATCAAGGATAAGGCTATCGGTTAATTTGCGGTAAAGCTAATTTCTATGCACGGGTTTATTTGAAAGAACAGGATTTTCAAAGCAATTATCTTGACACGTAGGGTTGATCCACACAGGATCCAAGTTTTAAATTGCTACCAGACTCCTCATCCGCCGTAGCACACGGTACAACTGCCGGACACTTTACCAAAACAACACGCCATCCCATCCAAAGAAAATGTAGTCATGTGACCAAACCATAACTCGCCCAATACCGTGGGCACGACTATTCGAATAGTTTTTAACTCTGCAAAGGTGTACACTTTACCCACAAGTGGGGTACCACAGCACGATCACCTTAGTGTCGGTGCAGCTCATATCGAAGCCATTACCCACCTTAGCTAGATCTGAGTAGCCAACACGGGATCCACCATGGGGTCATTGACCTACCAACGAGGCCCAACCGGGGTATAATTCACAAAGATCTTATCCCGTCTCCTTGATCACCCGCTGCTCACGAGCTCTCCTGATGACTAACAGACTAACTAGTGGGATTTATGCTAAGCCGTTGCCACACACAACAGTCGAGTGGTTGTTCGATAAGTTGAGTTAGGTGAGATGACACATCAACTCGGTCCTTAATGGTGACAAGATGGATATCTCCCAACCTTACTCAACCACACAGATACGAGCACACCTTTTGGCAATTCACACAGAAATGCCATCCATCTCATCGAGACACGTCTTTCATTTATTTTCAACAAATCCACCTTTTTCCCTTCCCACACACTCACACATTTTCTTTTATAAATAATCACATTTGATGTGTAGTAGAACGAATATAAGGCCCTGAGCAATTCTAGCAGTGATTAACATCCACACAGAACGAATCATATGTAGACATTAATCTATGTGGTCAAGGAATGGTTATGACAAATAAAGGGGTGGCTATCCAACCATGTTTTAGTAGTAGAAGCATATGCGGTTTTATAAAACAGGCCAGTAGGTTGTTTTATAAAATTGGGACAAAATATGCATCAAAGGATGAGATTGAACTTACCGTTCACAGTTTTCCGGGAAGTCCTGATCGAGGTACTGTCCTTCGGGTTCGGGCTTGCCGTACTGGTCCTCGCACACCTGCTCGCGGTACTACTCGTCGACGGGTTCTCCCTTGTTCACACCGTGATCTACGGCGCACACAAACAAACACACAATAAAGAAAAAAATAAAGGTTTTATCGTTGAGCTCGAATCGGAAGAAATTAAGATATGGAGATGGGAGTAATATTTTTGGGTGGTTCTCTAATGGCATGGCCGAAATTATGTTAGAAATGGCGTGGTAAAGTTTCAGGGCAAACAGAGGATATTTGGCGCATGAAATGATAGGCCGAGGAGGGGTTTAGGGGCTAAATAAGGATCTGGGGGCCTATTTGTAATTATTTCTAGGAGTGGCAGGACTTGAATAGAATTTTGGAAAAGGTTCGGGCTACTCTGGAAATTAGGCAGTGATCTACTCATAATTATTTTATATAGTATATGGGCTTATTCATTAAAAGAAATAAGAGAGTGGCTTCTTTGTAATTATTTTTGGGATGGCAAGGGCTTGATTGGAATTTTAGAAAATATCCGGGCTACTCTAAAAATGGGCAGGGGTCTATCTGGAATTATTTATATGGTGCAGGGGTTTATTTGTAAATATGTTTGCATAGTGGAGGGGCTCATTCTTTAAAAAGGGAAACATGAAGGGTGTTTTTGAAAGAAGTGAACATAGAGAGGGGGGGTCTTTTGGGGAAAAGGAAAGAGGGGATGGGGTTTTTGGGCAATTTGCCCTTTCTTCCTCCTCTCGACTGGAGAACAGAGGAGGGGGGTGCAGGGGCGGCGGCGCCTAGCCGGCGGCCCTGGGGGCGCGGCGGCGGCCATGGAGGAGGGGGAGAGCACGAGGGGACCCTGGGGATTCGATTCCCCCGCTCACCTTGGGCGAAGGCACCCTGTGGATGGCTCCCGACGGCGGCGGGCAGATGTAGGCGGCGGCAGCAATGGCAGTGGCGCTGCAGGGCCGGGGAGGGGGTGTGCGGCAGTGGAGGGGTTACGGTGGCCGGGGAATGTACGGAGGGGGTCTATTTATAGGCCGGCGAGGCGAGAGGGAGGGGGTGCGCGATGGCCGGCAGCCGGTGAGCTCGAGGACGAGCTTTAATGGCGGCGGGACCGGCGGTGGTGCTTGAGGTGACGCTGGGCGGTGGCGTGTAGCGCGGCGAGGTGACGAGCGGCGCAGAGTAGGATTGCAAGTGGGCAAGTGGAGGGGGCGGCGCTAGGGGGTACGACGTCGAGCAGAGCTCGGACTCGGCATGCTCCGAGCTCGCTTGGCCGGCGGCGCTGTGCTGCGCGAGCGCCGAGGCGAGTAGGGGGCGGTGGCGCGTAGCGGTGGTGGCAGCGCAAGTGGGAGGTGGGGGCCGGCGTGGGGGCGCTTGGCGTGGAGCAGAGCACTCAGCGTCGTGCAGCGCGTGCGCGGTAGGGAGAGAAGATGGAAGGAGGAGAAGGGAAGGAGGGAGAAAAGAAAAAGAAAAAGAAAGAAAGGAAAAGAGAAAAAGAAAAAAAGCGAAAAGAAAAATGGAGAGAGGGAAAAAAGGAGGGCTGTCGGCGGGATTCGCGGCGGCGGTTGACGCACGCGCACGGCGGCTTCAGTCGGAAGCGACTCGCACGCGGAACGAGGAAAAGGGGAACACAAGGACGGGGATTGAATTCGGGTGTCAGAACGGCGGATCATCGGAAAAAGATTTCGGGAATCAGTAGCTCGGACAGGAAAGAATTTGGAATGATTTGAGCTCAGCGACGAAAAAGATTTTGGAAAATAATTTTTTTTAGCGGGTGATTTATTTGGGCGTATTTTCGGGATGTTACAATGACTATCCTCTATCTATGGTTGACCATACTAGTTTTCGTCGGTTTGTTAGTGCACTTCAGCCTTTATTTAGACAAGGAACACAATTAGGTAAGATCAAGATGAGTGCGCTATGTAACTCAATGCATTTCCTTTGTAATCAATTGTCTAAGTTTGTGGTGCATGCTCGGATTTCAGGAAGGATATTATGGATATATACATGGAAGAAAAGAAGAAGGCTTTGGAGTATATGGCTGCAGCCAAGTCTAGAGTGGCCATAACTACAGACATGTGGACCTTTGAGAATCAAAAGTGAGGTTACATGGTTGTAACTGCCCACTTCATTGATGATTCTTGGACACTTAGAAACATCTTCATGAGGTAATGTATAATGTATTTCTGAATTTCTGCATATGTGGTTATCACTTTTGTTTGTGTATAATGTATTTCTGAATTTTCCGCATATGTGATAATGTATAATTTATTTCTGAATTTCTGCATATAGGTTCATATATGTACCTGCCCCACATACTGCTGCGGTTATCACTGAGGAACTATATGAAACTTTGGTTGAGTGGAACACTGATGAGAAGATCTCGACCGTGACTATGGACAATTGCAGCACAAATGATGCTGTAATTCCTGAACTTCTGAGGAAAATTGGCCAAGCTAAACTGATGTTAGATGGTAAAATTCTGCACATGCGCTGTTGTGCCCATATTCTGAACCTGATTGTGAGGGATGGTTTAGATGTGATACAATCTTCAATTGCAAAGATTCGTATGTCACACCTAAAAGAGTAGAAAAGTTTGAAGAAATTGCTAAGTATGTCAAAGTCTCATCTGACAACAAGTTAGGCCTAGATTGCAAAACTAGGTGGAATTCTACATACAAGATGCTTAATGCTGCTTTACCTTATGAGTCTGCTTTTAATCGAGCAACACGTGTAGAGAAGCTATATGATTGTGCCCCAAGTAAGAAGATTGGGCATTTGCTAGAGAGGTGGTGGGGAGGCTCAAGATGTTTGATGATATCACTACTTTATTTTCTGGAACTAATTATGTGACTGTCAATGTCCAACTCTTTAAGATTTGTGAGGCTAAGACAAAAATTAAGAAATGGTCTTCATGTGGGATTCCTATTATAGAACAAATGTCAACTAAGATGATTGAAAAGTTTGATAAATATTGGAAGGACATTCAAGGACCAATGGGAATAGCTACCATTCTTGATCCTCGGTTCAAAACTGATTACCTTCTTGGGTTCTTTGAATGTTTGTTTGGTCAATCATGTGAAGATTGTGGGCAGAAAGTTGAAGATGTCAAAGCCTCTCTATGTGATTTGATGAAGGAGTATCAATTGGATGATGATGAAGATAACACTGAATGTTCAGCTCCTTCCCTTAGCAATTCAGGGTTCTCCTTCCCTTGGCAATTCAGGGTTCCTATCAACTATTAGTGCACGTGTTGCAAGTAGAAGGCCAATGGGTGCTAGGTTCAGAACTGAACTAGATAGGTACTTGGATGATGATTATGTTCCAATTGAAAGTGACAACTTCAAGATTCTAGATTGGTGGAATGTTGCTGGAATGAGGTATCCTACGTTGAGGAAGATAGCACGTGACATATTTGCCATTCCAGTTAGCACAGTTGCATCAGAGTCTGCTTTTAGCACTAGTGGGCGGGTTCTCAGTGAGCATCGTAGTTGGCTTACTCCAGAGATCTTGGAGGCACTTATGTGCTCTCAAGATTGGATGCGGCGCAAGTATACAGGTATATATTCTGTTCTGTACATTTAATTCTAACTTTTCCAACTTATGTGCTAACTATTATTGTAAATCTAATTCGCAGATGCTACTAATGTGAACAAGCCTAAAAGCTTTTGGAGCTGTCTTCAAGAGATCCAGGAAGGGCTGCAGGTGATGTGTTAAACTACCAATGATTTTTATTGTGTTCACTGTCAATGTTCAACTACTTTGTTTACTCATTGTCTCATCCATGCAGGAGCTTATACTTTGATGAGGCCCTATTCTGCACAAGTGAGGACGTGAGGAGGTGCAACGAGCTCCAATTCTGCCCCAAGCCTCCAACAGCTTACAATTCTATTATTTCAAGTAGTGTCATGAACTGTTAGTTAACTATTGTGTCGATGTAATGCTGTTGGTCAAACTTGTAATGTTGTTGGTCAGTGTTTGGAGACTCCCTTTTGGAAAACTTGTATCTTTTGCGCTCAGGCTGCTATGTAGCAGTTTTGAGTACTTGGTAGTGTTTGAACTTGATGGATGATGTATGTCTGGATGTTGCATGATCACTCAGATGATATTTGCTTAGCTCTAAAATTCAGATTTTGTGCTGTTAGCTTGTGCAATTGATAATTTGATATGCTCAATCATTGATTAATTAGTTTCTTATGTGGGGGTGGGTCACCCGATGGGTACCCGTTACCCGATGGGTGGCGGGTATGGGGTGAAAATGGTACCCGAGATGGGTAGCGGGGCGGGTAGCGGGGAAATTTAACCCAGGTAGGGGTGGGTACGTTCCTCTACCCCCACCGGGTTTCTCACCCGCTGCCATCCCTAGTCAAAGTGAGTGTCAGTTTTAGGACAAAATTTAAATGCAATGATTGCATATTTTTTCGAGACGGAGGTAGTAAATCCAACAGGCAATGCAAACATTACTCAGTCCACACTATGCCGCTAGCTATCCCAGGAAACTCGCTCGGCAAAGATCCTGAGGCCCTCGGCTCGGTATCTTCTCCTCCCGCGCCCTCACTCCATGCGCTTCGTCGTCCCCTCTCACTCCGTGCGCTCCGTCGTCACGCCTAGCGGTACAGGAGCTTCTCCTCCACCGTCGTCAGCTTAGGTCCACCTCGTGCTGACCGCACGCTCCCCATCCCCTTGCAGCGCGACACCGCGGTCGTCGCTCCTCACTCCCGGGTGCTCCGCCATCACCCTGGCCATTGCTAGCTCCAGGCGGTGTAGGAGCTCCTCCGCCGGCATCAGCTAGGGCCCGCCGCGCGCCTGCTGCGCGCTGCCATCCCCTTGTTGCGCGACAACACGATTGTCGCCCCTCTGCTCCCGTGCTCCTCCATCGCCCCTAGCCATGGCTAGCTCCGGGCAGTGCCGGAGTTCCTCCTCCGCCAGCATAGCTCGGGCCCACCGCACACTCCCCATCCCAGTGGCCCCTCACCATGGCCAGCACCTGGCCATGAGTGCTGCTGCCGCCATGGATGGGAGGAGGATGAGGGGAGTGGATAAGGTTGTGGTACCCATGCGTCAGTGAGTTGGGGAGGGGAAAGGACAGGATAGGATAGAGGAGAGTTGGATATGAACAGTGAGATTTAACTAGGCGGTTGGAATGTAGCCAAATATATAGGGGGAATGAAATTTGGCTAGACTTTTAGAGATACTCTTGGAAGTTTTTTCTTAACTTGCGAAATAGTCATGTTGGTCCTAAACCTTCAGCCGGATTCAATTTTATCCGTCGACTATCAAAACGTTTGGATTCTCAAGCTTCTCCGGACAGTTCAATTCTATCTTTTATTCTATTTGTCATGCCTTATTGGCACGCTACTTCAAAATATCCATCCATCCATGGTTCCAAGTGGGTCTATACTGACCTTTAGCCTCCTCTTATTTCCCTACTATATTTCAATAAGTTTGTCATAAACAGCCAACTTTCAACATATAAGAGATATTGATATCTTTTCTTCAGATGTTCAAGAAAACAATCCTATCAAATCTGTTTCTCCCTATTGGACAACAACTAATCAACTAATGCTCTCATTCGAATCCCTCTCCAATAGTGACAGCAAAACACCTGACCACACCTTTAACATAGTAGCCATGCATCAATCCCAATAGCTTTGGCATCTATTTAATAATTAAAAGGCTAGATTTTAAGTATGTGTGACACCTCTGGTGTCAGTACATTTAAATACAATCAATGTACCTTAGTCAAACTAAAAAGAAAAAATTTGGGAAATTTAATTCAAAAGAGAAAGGGGCAAATAAAGGACAATCATATAAAAGAAATTAAAGGAAAAAGAAAAAGGAGTGAAAAGCTACTCAAAATTTTAATTCAAAAATGTGCACAAAATTTTAGTTGGCTCATGGGAGGTGTTTCAATTGACATGTGCTCAATTGAACTTCAACCAAAATCAAGTCAAAAACTGAATAAAACTAAAGTCCTTTTGTGCAAATATGCAAATGTACCAATAGTTCAAAATGTGAGTTTCAAATGAAAATTTGCATAACACGAAAGTTGTAGATCTTGAAAAGTTATGCAAAAGTGGTATTCAACACTTTTTCAATTGAGCCCTCTAAATAGGAGATAATTTTAGTTTACCGAGGGGTCCCTGGTTTTTCAGAAATCACAAATATGCCCTTATCTCCATCTCTCTCTCCCCCGGCCTGCTCTGTTCGCGCCGCCCGCCGTACGCCGCCGGTGGACTTCGTCCACCGCGCGCCCGCGGCCAAATGGACCCGGGGAGAACCCCCAGCGCCACCTGGCCCGCCCCTTGGCGCCCTCCCACGCCCACACGCGTCCCAGGCCGCTCCCCGAGCCGCCACGATACCCCTCGCCATGCGCCGCGCCACTGCCGCTCCGCCCGCTCGCCGTCGACTCGCCCAGGGCCAAATCTACCGCCCCCAATCGCTACTCCCCTCGCCCAGGAGCTTCTTGGCCTATAAGAACCCCCCAGAGCCCCGCCATCGCGCCCCTTCTCCTCCTTCCTCCTCCCGCCGCTCCGCCATGGCCGCCGAGATCCAGCCCGCGCGGACCGGCTAATCTAGCCATACATTGCCCCCTCCGACCATCGCAGTAGCTTTGACACCTCCTAGTTAAGCTCCACGCGCGCGGAATTGAACCCAAACCTCCTCCCGACGCCGGCGAGCTCAGGCTCACCGCGGACCGGCCAGCTCCGAAGGAGACCGAGCCTGACAGCTACCCCAGGATCATCCACAAGTTCCCACCGTGCTCGTGCGCTCCCTGTTCCCCTACCCCGTGCCCTCCTTCACCTCCAGTGCCGGCGAACCGAACAACCGACCCGCCATCGACGCCGACGAGCTCGAATCCGTGCATCCCACCCTCGAACACCGACCAGGGTAGGTGTTCCTCGATCCCTTCTTTCCCACGCGCCTCCCCGTGGCAGCCCCGGTAAGCCCTGCACCACAGAACACCACCGGCAAGATGCCACGGCGGAGAAGGCCGGCGAAGGACCCGGTTGTAAATACTTTTCTTTGTTCAAGGGTGTTTCTACAAGTTTTCCAGTGTATATCAGTGAACTTCTAAAATGCGAAACAAATCACAGAAAAATCGGAAAAATGTAAACTCAACTGATCTGGAATCCTTGTAACAAGATCTACAATTTTTGTAACATTCACATTTGCATAAACTCAACCGATTTTAATCTGGGAAAAAGAATAAGAAAACCACCTTATGTGTGTTCAGGAAGTTCTACTCAGTAAATGATCTTGATTTTTGGATATGTTATCACTAATGGAGTCTTAAGATCACAGTAAAAATATGACACCCAACCAAAACATATATCATGTTGGAACAATCAAGATTCTCTAATCTGTTGTTAGCTTTCTCGATTTAATTCTGGACAATATGAACATGAACTTGCTCTGGAATTTTTACTGCATGCATGTGCCACTGAATCCCTGATAATCCCTAATTTTCAGATTTCTTAGAGTTCATTTGCTATATACCATGATTTATGCTTTTTTAATCAACTTAATTCTTCATATATAGTTCTTATGCTCAGAAAAATCTATATTTATTTCTGGAGTCTCTTTTTTGCCCTGTGTTCCTGTCTAAAATTTTTGAGCTGCTGTTACTGAGTTTTGCTTTGGTGAATAATCATGCTGTGCATCTTAGGGCTAGATTTATTATTTTTGTTCTGAGTAATCCACAATGTTTCTGATCATGATTTTTGGGCATGATCTGGTTTAGAGTATGTTCTATCTTTAATAAAAAGTTCATATGCAGTTCTGATCAAATGCACCTTGAGAAATTTATGCTAACTCATGCTAAGTTAACTGCATAACTAATTTATCATACTGATTTAAATCTTGAAAATTTTTCTGGAGTATTCTTAGCTCATGAATAGTCTCTGGTAAAAATTTGAGAACCAAATCCTTAGTAAAACTTTCTGTAGATTTAATCTTTGTTAATGGCTTGCTGTTTTTATTCTTTTTATCGCCCCTGCTGTATAAGCGTATAAAATCTGGAAAAATTTCAGTGCTGAGTATATGCTTTGAAGTAGCTCCCATAAAATTTGTAGCACTATAACCCATGTGGAACATTCTGTACAAAAAGATGAAGCAACTAGAGTAATCCTTTTGTATGAATAGTTATAGTTTGTGCTCTTTGGTAGATGCTGAAATTTCTACCATGAATGTTCAAGTTATGATTTGAGTTACTTTAGGGTTTCATCACCAGCTCTTTAGTAGTTTTGTGGTTATGAAATAATGAAGGCATGCTATGTTTTAATGTTGGAAAAACAAACCAAACCCCCACTCATTCATGAAGAAACGTAGTTAGGTTTACTACTCTATAATTGACTGCCCATGAAATGAAAAGTAAAACCATCACTAAATCAACTTTGTTGAACTACAACTTTATCGTGAAGGAAAGAAATTGTTATCCATGAATAACTCATAATCTTGCATGGCATATAGAAACGGTTAATCTCGCGGATGGTGACTACGAGTTGGTGCCCGCGGACTCTCCTGTGGATCAGGAGGTCTCCTTGAATTGTACTAACTTGTCTCAAGACCTGGGCCAAGCCCCAGAAGCTTTTCTGCCTGACAGTGCCCAAGAAGGCAAGCCCCGGAGCATAATCCCACTATCTTCCGAATTATCTTTCAGCTATCTATCTATTAATGTATTGTAATGTTTTGTTTTCTGCATTTAAGTTTCCTAGGCATTGATCGAAAACCGTAGATGCATGATCTCTAGGAACCTATGTTTGATACTGGGTCTTTATCGACTAGATGCCATGCTAAATAGGTACGGTAGAAGTCGAGTGGTTTCCTGCATCTCACGAGCAAATAGGATTTGTACTGACTTTAATTCCTGTTGAAATGTAAGGACAACGGGCGGGGGTTGTGTAGTTGTGATACCCCGCTGGTGTAGTCAAAATGGCTAAGGTCGCGGTGTGTGGCTCATTTCGTTAAGTGTTTGAAAGTACTAGCCACATATCGAGAAATATGGTAATCGGTAAGCTTAAGTACCTGATTGGACCGGCGAGTGGAACGATCTCGCACCCTCCTGGTAGAAGTAGGGTTTATATTTTTGTCGCGACGTACGGGTGCAGAGTGGTCGGACTCTGTAGTCGGGGAGGGTGTGCCGGATCCACGGACTGGAAAGAAAGGGGAAAAGTAGCGTGGGCGGGAGCGAAGTCGATCCCCATGCGTGTGGTCTAGGTTCCCCTGGGCAGGTTGAAATCCGATTCAGAATCGTCCGCCTCTCACGGCATGAGATTGCTTAATGCTTTCGGTCACACAGAGTAACAAGTGGAACCAATATTGATAATATTGCTGTATGATTAAATGTATGCTCTACCATGCTTGGGTAGAGATAGTTGCAAATTAGAATGGTTAATCTAACTAGAAGATGGCTAATTAAAATCTGAAAATAAGGATTAACTCTTAGTGGCATTTTTGGCAATCAAACCCCACAAACCAAAAAGCCTTGCATGTCTAGTTATCGGACTATGATATATCCGGAGACGGGTCAGTCTTGCTGAGTATTAGTATACTCAGCCTTGCTTGTGGCACTGTTTTTCAGGTACTAACTTTGAGGATCTGTTTGCAAATCTTACTTGGCCGTGTACTCTGCCTCCGGGTTGGTCTGTCGAGTGGGATGGTCCTTCAGCTAGTGCTAATCACCCTCCCGCTGAGTGATGCATTCGTACGGGCTTTATCGATGCGTCACGTTATCTCGCTAGTTATCTTTTACTGCTTCCGCTGAACCATGAAACTTGAATAATTGAGTAGATGGAACTCTGTAGTACCTTACTATTCTGAACATGGTTTGTAATAAATTTCTTTTCCGCTGTAATCACTCTGAGATGTATGAAATGTTCTGTGTTGTAATCTCTGGGCTCACCTTCGTGTGAGTGTTGTCTGCTGATTCTGGAATAGCGTGGCTCTTATCGAGGCTTCACTCGAGGAACTACCGGTGAGTGCCAATTTGGGTCAAAGTTGCTTAGCAACAAAAATCAGTGCACCCGGGCCCAGTAGTTTTGGGTGGTTCCGCCACAGCTGGCATCAGAGCTCGCAGACAGCCTACCAGAGATGGCAACCTCGGGTTTCAAAACAACAATTTAAAACTTGACTTCAAAACTACTAAAGTTTTTGAAAGAGTTTAGGATCTCCAAGGACAAGTCTAGGATGTAAAGCCCTAGGGAATCTTATGGGTATTATCAGGTGGCTTATTTTGTATGGCTAACTTCCAACACGCTACTTTTCAGTATTTAAATTCTGTAATTTAAATTCTGCAACTACATCATCGCCACGAAGGTATGATTACTCAGTCAGCTGAGGGAGTCTGACCTTCCCGTCGGTGATGCGAGCCGAAACGCTAGAGCTCAAGCAGTGGCCTACTTGAGCTGCTGCCCATATACCAACTTCGGTTGAATATATGGGGAGTAAAGGTTCGAAATTGGAATTCAATTCCCCGCCAAAGACGGTACTTAGTCAATACGTTGTTTCGATAACGTATGCTTAACGTTGTCCATACGGCGGTAATTGTATGGATGCCGGTTCTATAGTGACCGGTAATGTATGGGAACACTTTCGTGAGTGCTGGCACGGAAGGTTCAATTTATATTTGTCAAATTTTCTGCAGGTACGCTAACTCGAAACTGAATTCTAGGCTATCTAGTTATATCGAGTAACTATATAGTGAGAGACGTAATATGTATGCCACCAAAGTCATTGCGTAAGACCAAGATTACTTGGCAATTCTTTTCCTTGGTGAGGACGAATAGGTTCTGCATTCATTATCAAAAAGGTTAACAAATAAATCTCTGGAGAAATCGCAAGCAAATCAGCTGAAACCCTATCCTAAGGAGTATCCTGAAAGTCTGCAACTTGGTTTCCACGAATTTTAACCTTCTGTTAAGTTACTCAAATCAACTTGGGGTAGTAAGACGAAATGATTTTTCCTAAGTTATCAAGCTTCTGTAAAAATTTGAAAATTTTTGAAGCCTTCTAGCTTGGTAATTGTGATTTTAGATCAACATTATGTAAAACAGATAACTCGAACAGTATAGACAACTGAAATTTTTTCGACCCTTAAAAGTTGTTCAAACGAAACATAGTTCAACATGAAAGTTGTAGACAATTAAGTGATTAACTTACCACAAAAATTTGAAATTTTTTTGCAATCTGGTTTGAGAGTTATGGTCAAAATGCACCCTCTCTGGACACCCAATTTTTCTGGTTGACGTCACTCTGAAAACCTGAGCATATCACCCCTTAGAGTCCGAATTGATCTTAGTGTTGACTAGATGAATTGTTCCTGGTTATCCTAGGGAGCTTGTGTAAATTTTTGAGAATTTTTGGAACAAAATATCTATCATTTTGACAATTTCTTTCACTGTCCAGAGTTAGTAGTTCTTGCTACCATCAGCTGATCCATCGGTCTTTTGTTGGGACAGATGAAAGAGCTGCTGGTCGTTGATGCGTAGGGACACGTGCACTCCGCTTGCCTACACTGGGACGGGTTTCCCCGCCGTCTCTGGGAGCTTTTGAGTGCAGCCGGTTACCTCCAACCATCGATTTACGATGGCCACGAGTTTGTGGAGGACGGAGTTCGTCGCTGCAGTGTGACGATGGTGATCCCGCAGCACCCGCTCAACGGGTGGGAGCCGATCGTGACCCAAGTGGTCGGTCACTACCTGCTGGACACTTGGGAGCTTACCGCCATGAGGGCGATGACCGCTTTTTGCTCTTCGCACCCTCTGGAGGTGGTTCTGACCGCGTTCGGGTTGTTCCCTGCACCTGACCCGACAGACCCACTTTGGCTTGACCGGATGGCACACGTGGACGTGGTCGCTACCCTTGACCCGTTCGGGGCACTTCGGACGACAGCGATGTGCTTGGACGGCCTCTACAGACTTCACACTTACCAGAGTTACGTCGTCGCTCAGTTGGTGGACCACGCTCAGGCCTTGCACCTGGCGGTCCAGCTGAGAGATGGGCAGCTTCAGGAGGCTAGTACCGAGCTCGAGAGCAGGGCTACTCTTATCGCCCAGCTCCACGGCCAGGTTCACGAGCTTCAGGACACGGTGTCGGATCATGACACTACGATCAACTTTTTGGAGGACCAGTTCCACGACCTGCAGCTTGAGATGGACGAGGCCCAGGGGCAGCTCCACGCGATACAGCACGCGCAGGATGCCCTTCACGCAGCTCCCGACGAGATGCAGGTGGACGAGGACGATGAGCCCCAGGAGATCGAGGGCGTTTCGGAGATGGACTTCGAGGACTAGGCACCGCCGCCCGCACCGGTTGAGGTTCACACTCCTGCGGCGAGTGAGGCATCGGTCAACATGTAGACCGAGGCGCGGTTTCCTAGCTTTTGTAGACTCCTCTTAGTGTGGCCTACTTTTGGATCATGGCTACTAGGCTAACTTAGAGTTGAGTAACCCCCTTAGTACTGAGGTTAGGAGTAACCAAGTAGAAATGAGGGGATGATGGATATAATGAATCCCTAATGCTACTAATGTGAATTATCAGTGATCTGTGAAAAGCTGAAGGTAGCAGCAAGTTCGAATTTTTATCCTCTGTTCCTTTCGGATTTAGCTCCTGAGTTGAATACCAAAGTTGTTCCAAATTTCATCATGGAAATACTCGCAAAATTTCAGCCCGAACGGATTAGTAACACGGGAGATAATTGCCAATTACAGAAGCCCTGTTTTCTGAAAAACAGAAAGACCAGAGGAGGAGTCAATGAATTTTTCGGCAAACTTACTCTGGAAATCTGACTTTGTGATGACTACCAAAGTTGTAGCCCATGAAATTGTCTATCTCTTGTAAAAATTTCAAGTTTATATCATGTACAGAACTACAGTTATGAGCGTTTTCGTATCATTTGTTTTGCTGCACCACATGATTTAAGCAATTCCCATTACTTCCACGTCATTTGGGTTGCACCTTCCGTTTGAAATGATGATAATGTTGATCCTAATGCAAAAGTACTCACATTTCAGATGGTTAGATCAACTCGAGGCACCCCTAGTGGTTTTGGAGCCGGGGGGAATGGCGATCCACCTCCACCTCCTCCACCAGTGGGTATCACTGAGGTTCTTGCCGCCCAGACGGAAATTTTGCGGCAGCTGGTACAAGCTCAGCAACAACCGCGGGGTGGGCATCATGCTCATCACACACAAGAGGCGAGCTACCAAGATTTCCTCAGTACTCAGCTGCCGCTATTCAATAAAGCGGATGAGCCTCTGGACGCGGACGCTTGGATTCGCACAATCGAGTCCAAGTTTTCTCTATTGACTACTCCTTGTTCCGAAGCGAACAAGACTCGCTACGCCGCGCAACAGCTTCGCGAAGCAGCTCGTATGTGGTGGGATCATTACCACGGGATGCTACCGGCTGATCATGTGGTGAATTGGGATGAGTTCAAATTGGCTTTTCGAGATCATCATATTCCAGCTGGACTTCTTGACCGTAAGCTCAACGAGTTCTTGGCTTTAATACAGGGCACTCGTACTGTGGTGCAGTATGCCCAAGTATTCCATCAATTGTGTCAATATGCTGGACATCACGCGGACACCGATGCTAAGAAGCGTGAACGCTTCCGTCGAGGCCTTTGCACCAAGTTACAAGAAAGGCTAAATCTTGTCCGCGCGGACACTTTCAATGAATTGGTGAATATGGCTATATCCCAGGAGGATCTTATTTCTGCTCACCGTGCTGAAAAGAAGCGCAAGGCACCTGCTGGACCCTCGAGTGCCTCTGCACCGAGGTATTGTATTGTGCAGAATAACCCACCCGCACCCTCTCAGAAGGCCCCTCAGCCAGGGCGTTGGATTATTCGGCCTCCTCAACAGCAGCAGCAGACTCGGTTCGGGCTTCCTCAGCAAGCTTGAATTGCACCTCAGCAGCAGCAGAACGGCCCTAGGCCGAATGCTCAGCCAGCCGCTCGCCCCAATAATAATAACCGCTGTTTCAGATGCGGGAGTCCGGATCACTTTGCCAAGATGTGCCCCCAGGCAGGACAAACTCAAGGGCAGGCTTCTCGCAGAAATGATCAGAACAAGGGCAAGAGGCAAACCATTCAAGTCAGGCAGGGCCGACTTAATTTCACCAACTTGGCTGACCTTCCAGAAGGAGCACCAATTATGTCGGGTACATTCTCCATAAACCATCACCCCGCAGTTATTTTATTCGACTCTGGTGCATCTCATAGCTTCATTAGTTCTAAATTTGGAGCAAGGGTTGGGTTAGATTTCTGTCACACGAAAGGGTCATTCATGATATCTACTCCGGGTGGTAAAGTCGCATCAAACCAAATCGTTAATAATGCGCCACTTAGTTTGGGTAGTAAAACCGTTCCTACCACCTTGATATTGTTACCACTAGAAGGTATGGACATTATCCTGGGAATGGATTGGATGAGAAGACATGGGGTAATGTTAGATATCTCTTCCCGAGCCGTTGAAATAAATTCTCCAACTCATGGTCATTCGGTTCTATATTTACCTCATCACCAATGCAACAACTCTTGTGCCTATGCCATGAAAGATATTCATCTCGAAGATATTCCGGTAGTCCGTGAATATGCAGATGTGTTTCCGGACGATTTACCTGGTATGCCGCCAGACCGGGATATCGAATTTGTCATTGAACTTCAGCCTGGTACAGCACCCATTTCAAAAAGGCCGTACCGAATGCCGCCTAAAGAATTAGCTGAATTAAAGATCCAGCTGCAAGAACTTCTGGACAAGGGTTATATTCGCCCAAGTGCTTCACCTTGGGGTTGTCCAGCATTGTTCGTAAAGAAGAAGGATGACAGTCTGAGGTTGTGTGTTGACTACCGGCCTCTCAATGCGGTGACCATCAAAAATAAATATCCACTTCCCCGCATTGATGTACTGTTTGATCAGTTGGCGGGAGCAAAGATCTTCTCCAAGATTGATCTTCATTCGGGTTATCATCAAATTAAAATCCGGCCTTGTGATATTCCCAAGACCGCTTTCTCAACCAGATATGGACTCTATGAGTACCTGGTTATGTCTTTCGGTCTCACCAATGCGCCAGCTTATTTCATGTATCTTATGAACTCGGTATTCATGCCGGAACTTGACAAGTTTGTCGTTGTTTTTATCGACGACATTCTGATCTATTCCAAGAATGAGGCAGAACATGAGCAACATCTGCGCATCGTTCTTCAACGTCTCAGAGATCATAAGTTGTATGCAAAATTTTCCAAGTGTGAATTCTGGCTGGACACAGTCAAGTTTCTGGGTCACACTATATCCAATGAAGGTATCTCAGTTGATCCCGGCGAAGTCCAGGAAGTGATGGACTGGAAACCTCCTACTTCAGTTCATCAGATCCGCAGTTTTCTCGGCTTGGCGGGGTATTACCGCAGATTTATTCCGGACTTCTCCAGAATTGCTAAGCCCATGACAGAGCTACTAAGGAAGGATGTCAAGTTTAAATGGAATGCGAAGTGCGATGAAGCATTCCATACATTGAGAGCACATCTAACCACTGCACTAGTCTTGGCTCAACCTGACAACAATAAACCCTACGACGTTTATTGTGATGCTTCAGGTACCGGTCTTGGTTGTGTTCTAATGCAAGACAATCGGGTTATAGCATATGCTTCCCGCGCTCTTCGGCCACACGAGCTAAATTATCCCACTCATGATCTTGAGCTAGCCGCAGTTATTCATGCTCTCAAGTTTTGGAGACATTATCTTATGGGCACTCATTGCAATATCTACACCGACCATAAGAGTCTCAAATACATTTTCACTCAAAGTGAGCTGAATATGAGGCAACGAAGATGGCTGGAATTAATCAAAGATTACGACCTGGAAGTTCATTATCATCCGGGCAAGGCTAATGTTGTAGCCGATGCGCTCAGTCGCAAGGTTCACTGCAATTGCCTTTCAGTGGAGTCGTATAATGACACATTGTGTGCTGAAATGCAAAAGCTGAAATTAGAAATCATTCCTCAGGGCTCTTTGAATCATATTTCGGTGGAACCGACACTCTATGACAAGGTCATCATGGCACAATTACACGACAAAAGTGTTGGTATCATCAAGCAGCAAGTAGTAGAAGGTGAAAATAAATACAAGTGTTTTCGAGTGGACCATAAATGAATTTTGTGGTTCGAGGATCGCCTAGTCGTTCCAAAGAATCATGAGCTGCGGAAACAAATCCTGGACGAAGCACATCTCTCTAAATTCTCTATTCATCCGGGTAGCACCAAGATGTACCAAAATCTAAAACAAAATTTTTGGTGGACCCGCATGAAGAGAGAGATTGCTAAATATGTCGCAGAGTGTGACACCTGTCAGAGAGTGAAAGCTAGTCACTTGAAGGTTGATGGAACTCTCCAACCGCTGCCAATTCCGTCTTGGAAATGGGAAGATATCAGCATGGACTTCATAGTGGGCTTACCAAATACTTCTCAGCATCATGATTCCATATGGGTCATTGTTGATAGGCTCACAAAGACCGCTCATTTTATTCCAGTGCATACGGAATATCGAGCCAAGAAATATGCTGAAATCTATATTGATCGGATTGTCTGTCTACACGGTATCCCCAAAATGATTATCTCGGATCGTGGTCCTCAGTTTGTGGCAAGGTTTTGGGAGCAACTCCAAGAAGCACTCAGAACCAAGTTAATTCGAAGCTCAGCTTACCATCCACAGACTGACGGCCAGACCGAAAGGGTGAATCAAATTCTTGAGGATATGCTTCGAGCATGTGTCATGCACTATGACAAGAATTGGGACAAGTGTTTATCCTTGGCTGAGTTTTCTTATAACAACAGCTATCAGGCCAGTCTGAAGATGGCACCATTTGAGGTCTTGTATGGTCGACGGTGTCGAACCCCTTTGAGTTGGTCCCAGACTGGGGAACGTCAATTATTTGGACCCGAATTAGTGGTCGAGGCTGAGGAGAAAGTAAAAATAGTACAAGCTAATCTCCGAGCAGCCCAGTCTCGGCAAAAGAGTTATTTTGATAAAAGAAGGGATCCTCTGAAGTTCATGGTTGGTAACCACGTCTATTTACGAGTATCCCCATCTTGAGGCGTTCAACGTTTCGGAGTCAGGGGTAAGCTAGCACCTTGCTATGTCGGGCCATATGAAATCATTGAAGAATGTGGACCCGTGGCTTATCGTTTGCGACTTCCTTCCCGACTCGCGGCCATCCATAATGTTTTCCACGTATCCCAACTCAAGAAATGTGTTCGAGTTCCTACGGAAATCATTGATCAACAAGAAATTTTAGTGGAGCCTGATCTCTCATATACCGAATATCCACTCAGAATTCTGGATCAAAAAGAGAGAGGTACTCGTCAAAAGGTGGTAAAAATGTATAAAATTCAGTGGTCTCATCACACTGAAGAAGAAGCCACCTGGGAGACGGAAGATTATCTTAATCGACATTATCCAGGTTTTCTTAGCTCCACCACAGGTATATCATTTTCCCTACCTCAATCCAATCATCCAATCTCGGGATGAGATTCTTTTTAAGGGGGGTAGGTTGTGACACCTCTGGTGTCAGTACATTTAAATACAATCAATGTACCTTAGTCAAACTAAAAAGAAAAAATTTGGGAAATTTAATTCAAAAGAGAAAGGGGCAAATAAAGGACAATCATATAAAAGAAATTAAAGGAAAAAGAAAAAGGAGTGAAAAGCTACTCAAAATTTTAATTCAAAAATGTGCACAAAATTTTAGTTGGCTCATGGGAGGTGTTTCAATTGACATGTGCTCAATTGAACTTCAGCCAAAATCAAGTCAAAAACTGAATAAAACTAAAGTCCTTTTGTGCAAATATGCAAATGTACCAATAGTTCAAAATGTGAGTTTCAAAAGAAAATTTGCATAACATGAAAGTTGTAGATCTTGAAAAGTTATGCAAAAGTGGTATTCAACACTTTTTCAATTGAGCCCTCTAAATAGGAGATAATTTTAGTTTACCGAGGGGTCCCTGGTTTTTCAGAAATCACAAATATGCCCTTATCTCCATTTCTCTCTCCCCCGGCCTGCTCTGTTCGCGCCGCCCGCCGTACGCCGCCGGTGGACTTCGTCCACCGCGCGCCCGTGGCCAAATGGACCCGGGGAGAACCCCCAGCGCCACCTGGCTCGCCCCTTGGCGCCCTCCCACGCCCACACGCGTCCCAGGCCGCTCCCCGAGCTGCCACGATACCCCCCGCCATGCGCCACGCCACTGCCGCTCCGCCCGCTCGCCGTCGACTCGCCCAGGGCCAAATCTACCGCCCCCAATCGCTACTCCCCTCGCCCAGGAGCTTCTTGGCCTATAAGAACCCCCCAGAGCCCCGCCATCGCGCCCCTTCTCCTCCTTCCTCCTCCCGCCGCTCCGCCATGGCCGCCGAGATCCAGCCCGCGCGGACCGGCTAATCCAGCCATACATTGCCCCCTCCGACCACCGCAGCAGCTTCGCCACCTCCTAGTTAAGCTCCACGCGTGCGGAATTGAACCCAAACCTCCTCCCGACGCCGTTCCCCTTTTGCGCCGCCGCCGGCGAGCTCAGGCTCACCGCGGACCGGCCAGCTCCGAAGGAGACCGAGCCTGACAGCTACCCCAGGATCATCCACAAGTTCCCACCGTGCTCGTGCGCTCCCTGTTCCCCTACCCCGAGCCCTCCTTCACCTCCAGCGCCGGCGAACCGAACAACCGACCCGCCATCGACGCCGACGAGCTCGAATCCGTGCATCCCACCCTCGAACGCCGACCAGGGTAGGTGTTCCTCGATCCCTTCTTTCCCACACGCCTCCCCGTGGCAGCCCCGGTAAGCCCTGCACCGCAGAACACCACCGGCAAGATGCCACGGCGGAGAAGGCCGGCGAAGGACCCGGTTGTAAATACTTTTCTTTGTTCAAGGGTGTTTCTGCAAGTTTTCCAGTGTATATCAGTGAACTTCTAAAATGCGAAACAAATCACAGAAAAATCGGAAAAATGTAAACTCAACTGATATGGAATCCTTGTAACAAGATCTACAATTTTTGTAACATTCACATTTGCATAAACTCAACCGATGTTAATCTGGGAAAAAGAATAAGAAAACCACCTTATGTGTGTTCAGGAAGTTCTACTCAGCAAATGATCTTGATTTTTTTGGATATGTTATCACTAATGGAATCTTAAGATCACAGTAAAAATATGACACCCAACCAAAATAGATATCATGTTGGAACAATCAAGATTCTCTAATCTGTTGTTAGCTTTCTCGATTTAATTCTGGACAATATGAACATGAACTTGCTCTGGAATTTTTACTGCATGCATGTGCCACTGAATTCCTGACAATCCCTAATTTTCAGATTTCTTAGAGTTCATTTGCTATATACCATGATTTATGCTTGTTTCATCAACTTAATTCTTCATATATAGTTCTTATGCTCAGAAAAATCTATATTTATTTCTGGAGTCTCTTTTTAGCCCTGTGTTCCTGTCTAAAAATTTTGAGCTGCTGTTACTGAGTTTTGCTTTGCTGAATAATCATGCTTAGCATCTTAGGGCTAGATTTATTATTTTTGTTCTGAGTAATCCACAATGTTTATGATCATGATTTTTATGCATGATCTGGTTTAGAGTATGTTCTATCTTTAATAAAAATTTCATATGCAGTTCTGATCAAATGCACCTTGAGAAATTTATGCTAACTCATGCTAAGTTAACTGCATAACTAATTTATCATACTGAGTTAAATCTTGAAAATTTTTCTGGAGTATTCTTAGCTCATGAATAGTCTCTGGTAAAAATGTGAGAACCAAATCCTTAGTAAAACTTTCTGTAGATTTAATCTTTGTTAATGGCTTGCTGTTTTTATTCTTTTTATCGCCTCTGCTGTATAAGCGTATAAAATCTGGAAAAATTTCAGTGTTGAGTATATGCTTTGAAGTAGCTCCCATAAAATTTGTAGCACCATAACCCATGTGGAAAATTCTGTACAAAAAGATGAAGCGACTAGAGTAATCCTTTTGCATGAATAGTTATAGTTTGTGCTCTTTGGTAGATGCTGAAATTTCTACCATGAATGTTCAAGTTATGATTTGAGTTACTTTAGGGTTTCATCACCAGCTCTTTAGTAGTTTTGTGGTTATGAAATAATGAAGGCATGCTATGTTTTAATGTTGGAAAAACAAACCAAACCCCCACTCATTCATGAAGAAACGTAGTTAGGTTTACTACTCTATAATTGACTGCCCATGAAATGAAAAGTAAAACCATCACTAAATCAACTTTGTTGAACTACAACTTTATCATGAAGGAAAGAAATTGTTATCCATGAATAACTCATAATCTTGCATGGCATATAGAAACGGTTAATCTCGCGGATGGTGACTACGAGTTGGTGCCCGCGGACTCTCGTGCGGATCAGGAGGTCTCCTTGAACTGTACTAACTTGTCTCAAGACCTGGGCCAAGCCCCAGAAGCTTTTCTGCCTGACAGTGCCCAAGAAGGCAAGCCCCGGAGCATAATCCCACTATCTTCCGAATTATCTTTCAGCTATCTATCTATTAATGTATTGTAATGTTTTGTTTTCTGCATTTAAGTTTTCTAGGCGTTGATCGAAAACCGTAGATGCATGATCTCTATGAACCTATGTTTGATACCGGGTCTTTATCGACTAGATGCCATGCTAAATAGGTACGGTAGAAGTCGAGTGGTTTCCTGCCTCTCGCGAGCAAATAGGATTTGTACCGACTTTAATTCCTGTTGAAATGTAAGGACAACGGGCGGGGTTGTGTAGTTGTGATACCCGCTGGTGTAGTCAAAATGGCTAAGGTCGCGGTGTGTGGCTCATTTCGTTAAGCATTTGAAAGTACTAGCCACATACCGAGAAATATGGTAATCGGTAAGCTTAAGTACCTGATTGGACCGGCGAGTGGAACGATCTCGCACCCTCCTGGTAGAAGTAGGGTTTATATTTTTGTCGCGATGTACGGGTGCAGAGTGGTCGGACTCTGTAGTCGGGGAGGGTGTGCCAGATCCACGGACTGGAAAGAAAGGGGAAAAGTAGCCTGGGCGGGAGCGAAGTCGATCCCCATGCGTGTGGTCTAGGTTCCCCTGGCCAGGTTGAAATCCGATTCAGAATCGTCCGCCTCTCACGGCATGAGATTGCTTAATGCTTTCGGTCACACAGAGTAACAAGTGGAACCAATATTGATAATATTGCTGTATGATTAAATGTATGCTCTACCATGCTTGGGTAGAGATAGTTGCAAATTAGAATGGTTAATCTAACTAGAAGATGGCTAAATAAAATATGAAAATAAGGATCAACTCTTAGTGGCATTTTTGGCAATCAAACCCCACAAACCAAAAAGCCTTGCATGTCTAGTTATCAGACTATGATATATCCGGAGACGGGTCAGTCTTGCTGAGTATTAGTATACTCAGCCTTGCTTGTGGCACTGTTTTTCAGGTACTAACTTTGAGGATCTGTTTGCAAGTCTTACTTGGCCGTGTACTCTGCCTCCGGGTTGGTCTGTCGAGTGGGATGGTCCTTCAGCTAGTGCTAATCACCCTCCCGCTGAGTGATGCATTCGTACGGGCTTTATCAATGCGTCACGTTATCTCGCTAGTTATCTTTTACTGCTTCCGCTGAACCATGAAACTTGAATAATTGAGTAGATGGAACTCTGTAGTACCTTACTATTCTGAACATGGTTTGTAATAAATTTCTTTTCCGCTGTAATCACTCTGAGATGTATGAAATGTTCTGTGTTGTAATCTCTGGGCTCACCTTCGTGTGAGTGTTGTCTGCTGATCCTGGAATAGCGTGGCTCTTATCGAGGCTTCACTCGAGGAACTACCGGTGAGTGCCAATTTGGGTCAAAGTTGCTTCGCAACAAAGATCAGTGCACCCGGGCCCAGTAGTTTTGGGTGGTTCCGCCACAGTATGGTTAAAAGAATAAATGATCGGACGCTGATGTGGCATGCCAACAGTAGCGAATCTAGCCAATACATATAAAGGAGGCTCATCTTCTTTCTCTTCTTTCTTCATTTCCCTTCTTCTTCATTCTTTCTTCTCAAAAATGAAGGAGAAGCTCAAGGGCATGGGGGCTTGACCCCTCTAGCCCAAATGTAGATCTGCTACTGCATGCCAATGTGGCAAGACACGATGGATAAAGAATGAAATTAAGCTGTGAGGCGAAGTTTGAAGATAGAAATGGCCATTTTATTAGTTGAGGGATGAAAGCGATCCTCAGTAGAAAATTGGAGGATTAAAATGAGTATTCTACCTCTTTTACAAGGATTGAGTTAGGGCAAGTGCATTGCTACGCGTTGGGAGTCTTAAATTATCTCATACAATTCTACATAGAATTGTGATGACATGGAGAGGAGGAGATGAGAAATTAGAACGAGACGGTTGCTTTGTGTCGGCTCAGAATATGGCCGACGGGAAAACTACTCGATTGCTAGTGTATCGTGCGTTGGATCGGAGTGGTCTAGCACACAATGACTCGAGAATTTAGACTGGTTTGGGCCGGAAAATACCCTACGGACATTATGGGGGTGGTTCTCTTGCTTTGTTACTCGAGCCCAGGTGCTCAAAGTTGGAGGGGAGCTTACAAGCTTTCAAGCAGTGGACTATTCTCTTGAATTCTTGCGAATTCAAAAAGCCCCTCTCCTACGTCGGGGGTGTTGACGGTCGTTAAGTGCGAAATATGACCGTCAACCATACTCATAAAACAAGGAAAACCATACCTCTTACTCGCATATTTGTATCACTAACCTATCTCCACAGTTGTTTTCGAAGATTTATGTTTTCAGGAGCACAAGTCCGGAATAAGAAGAAAATACGAAGAATACGCAGACAAAGTCACAGAAGATCGCGTCCTACGTAACACATGCAAAAGAGGCCCACTTGACAGACCAAACCGACCAACGAAGCCCCGGCACCGACGTACCAACATCAGGGCCCACCAGGCAGCGTACTAGAGAAAGCCGGTGACCAGAGGCGGCAAGGTGGGGCCGGTAGAACCAGGGGTTCGGCCGAACCCCACCTGAAGCCCGTCCAGGTGCATTTTGGTGGGAAGCTTCCTCTGATCCTCCTAAAGGCGGTTGCAAGTGTTTCCATACAAGGAGATGGCAGAAACCGACCTCTCAAGCTATAAAAGGGGCTTGTCATACCACTCACCACACACACCACTTGAAGGCATCTCTCTCACACTCTTTTGTGACTTGTACTCCTTAGGGTAGTGGAGCTAGGGTAGTACTTCATCTTCTTTAGCGAATCCAGTCGTCCTCGGGGTCGGCGAGCAATCCTCGGCCTCTGGTATGGCTTTGTATTCCGACTTTTTTTATGCTATTCATTCTGAGTTCATTCTTGGTTATCTTTCTATGTTCGTAGCTTGCTTAGCCTTGATCTATGCTTTATCAAGTTATACTAGTTGCTTGCTTAGACCAGATGATCTGGGTAAGGATATCGGTTCGTTGTGCGGGCTTACCTTAGCATCTTACCTGTTCATCCGAAGGGTGGGGGACCCGGTGGTGCTACGGTAGTGACATCATATGCGGGCATGGTGCCCGGGTATGCGGGATCCTTCGGGTATGACGGTGCTCCACGGTGTGACTGGGGTAGACCGCAGGTGGTGACAGCCCTGTCGGTCCGTCGGAAAGCTACTTCTCGGTTAGCGTACTCCACGACATTCGGGTATCGTGTAGGAGTTCATGCAAAGATGACACGGGACTGGATGTTCTCCAGTGCGGGTCATTCTCCCCGATATCCCTAATTTCCCGGCACCTGCAGCTCTAAGCATGTGGCTAACATAACTTACCTGCTAACATGAATAGTATACTAGGATCTGTGCCTATGCTCCCACTAACCTTAGGTGTGCTTGTTTATTCTTTATTCATAAGAGTTGGCTGTTCTATGTGTGTCACATTACCCCTGATTATCCTTTATTTATCACCTACCCCTGCATAATCAGTGGTCTGCACCTTATTTCATAAAGTCATGGTTATGGAACTAGTAAATATCTTTATACAACCTCACCATCCCTTGGGAAAATATAAATAACGATACCCTGAATACTTCCGGGTGAAATGCTATAACAGTATATCCGTGCGCTTGCGGATCTTTCCGTAAACATTAAGACATACCAACACTACATTTCTGGTGCCGTTGCTAGGGACACCCCCGTTCCTAGTGATTGAGCTAAGAAATGTTAATAAGTATTTCTGGCGCCGTTGCCGCGGATAGCACTAGGTGTAAAGATTTTACTAAGCACATTAACATCGCAATATGAGTAAGAGGTAGCTACTGCTTATACAGGCTAATGTGTTTATCTTTTTGTTTTCTCCTGATTGGATGAAAACAGGGTAGTGTATGTCTGGTTTCTCCTTGATGAAAAACTTCGTTGAAAATCCCGAGAAGCTTGTAAGAAGGGTCCAACCTCGCGTAGTCCCTCCTCCACTCTCGCAATCGACAAGCGAGCCAGCTTTCCAAGCACCATCAACAATCATCGAACCCATGGCTGAGAAGACTCTCTGCGACTTCTCCATCCCCTCAGCTGCCAATGTGGCAACTGGACCCAACGTTGATGTTGGGGACGTGAACTTTGAGCTGAAGTCCAACCTCATAAACATGTTGCAGGCTAGCCCATTCTGTGGCAAGCCAAATGAGGACACCAACGCCCATCTCCAAAATTTCCTG
This sequence comes from Panicum virgatum, assembly GCF_016808335.1. Lineage (NCBI taxonomy): Eukaryota > Viridiplantae > Streptophyta > Magnoliopsida > Poales > Poaceae > Panicum > Panicum virgatum. The sequence continues at coordinate 46,339,232 of NC_053147.1, read as the reverse complement.
GAGCTGTGCAAGACCGTAACCATACGGGGCGTTACGGCTGACGCCATCAGGCTCCGCCTGTTTCCTTTCTCTCTTCTGGGGAAGGCAAAACAGTGGTTTTATCAAAACAAGGAAGCCGTCAGCACGTAGGACAAGTGTTCCACGGCGTTCCTCGCCCAATTCTTCCCGTTGGGCAAAACAAATGCCCCACATGGAAGAATTTCAAGTTTCCAGCAGACAGGGGTGGAATCCATCCCAGAAGCTTGGGAGAGACTTCAAGAATACATACTCGCCTGTCCTCATCATGGGATGGACGAGTGGCTCGTGCTCCAAAGCTTCTACAACAGGCTAATGACAACATCCAGAGCCCACCTTGATTCTGCTGCTGGAGGAGCCTATCTGGACCTAACAATTGCCAAGGCTACGGCCTTAATGGAAAAGATGGTCTCCAACCAAGACTGGAACGAGGAGTGTTCCCAGCCCAGAACAAGGGGCGGAATGCATACCATCATAGAGACGGACATGCTCGCTGCCAAGTTAGACCTCCTACTGAGGAAGCTTGATGAAGGAAACCGGCAACAAATGCCTATTCCCGTCCATGACATGAACTCGTACTTATTGTGCGAGGTTTGTGGTGACGGTGGACACTCGGGGAATGACTGCCCCGAGACCCGAGAAGACACAGCCTACATCAACAACAACAACACCGGGTTCTGTTCACAAGGAGGCCAGGGGTGGTGTCAAGCACGCCCACCATTCCAAGGAGGAGATAACAATTTCAACTCAAATTTCAATTCGAACCAACCGAAGTTAAGAGACCTTATTTTTGGCCAAGCTAAAATAAATGAATCTTTAAACAAAAAGCTTTGCAGCCAATGATAAAATTTTGGAAAGTATAAATGCAAAAGTTGAAACTCTTTCTTCTGCACTTAAAAACCAACTAAGTTTCAACAAAATGATAGAAACACAACTGGCTCAAATCATTGTTGTTGTTCCTGTTTCTGAGTCAGGGAAGATTCTAGGGCAACCTGAACCTCCCGTGGAGACTGCAAATATGGTATCTACCGGGTGGGGCGACCGTCCTCGGCAGACTCCCCGCACTAACCATGCAGGCAGGTACAATCCCCCAAAGAATGACACTTGGGATGGCCTGGTAGCAGCAATTCAAGAAGTTCCAGGGGTCCCCATGATCAGCTGCTCAATCTTCAATCAATACTATGAGCATGCACTCTGTGACATGGGGTCCAGTGTCAACATTATGCCCATGGTAATATACGAGAAACTCTTATACCCTGCTCTCTCTCCCCAACATATATGTGTGTGCAGCTCGCAGACTCTACAATCCGATATCCCGAAGGGATAGCCAAGAACATCTTGGTCTGTGTGCAAGACTCCTTCATCCTTGCAGACTTTGTAGTGATGGAAATAGAAGGTGACCTCGGAATCGAGCTCATTCTTGGGCGACCATTCCTGAGGGCCGGCAGAGCAAGGATTGACGTAGGAAGAGGAGAAATCCGCTTCCGCGTTGGAAAGGAGAACATGTTCTTTAGGTCTGAACAAAGGGAAGAGCAGCGCATCCTGAATCAGCAGGGTGACGAAGGGTAGGCACTTTGGGATGAACCAGAATCCCAACCACCAAGACCTACGACCACACGACAAAAAGAAGACATGCAAAGAAGGTGTGGCATAAGGTCGCAAGTTTGTCTTTGTCCAATTCTCCAGGACAAACCAAACAATGATAATCAAGGCAGGAAAAAGGTCTCGCTCGTCAGACTCAAAACGACGAGCCCTTGTCAAAGGTAAATCGGTACGTATCCCATATTCACTTTCCACCACTTTTGCTTTTCTTGACTTTTTCGATTTTTACCACTGCATATTTGAATTTTCAAAACACTCATGCATGATAGAAACTTTTCTACCACTTTTTCTATTTTTCACAAAAAAAATCTAAAAATATTTCAAAGCATGAAAATCCTTTGAAAAATAATTTTGAACATCTTTCGAAGCAAAGTTTGACCGGGCACCCAAGTTTTCAAAACTTATAGCCGTTAGGGAGCCCCTGGGCCTTGGCAATCAGCCAGTGGGCCCACAGGGGGGCCGGCCGAACCCTAGGGTCGGCCGGTCCCACCTGGCAACGGCTCCCTGCCACCTTTTTCCAAAGGCTAGTGGCCATTGTGCTCAGCTCCTAGCCGTTGTGCCCAGCCATTCTCTCTTTAAATAGATGCCAAGGGGTGGGTATTGATCTCTCACACTCAATTCTCATTCACTCACTCCCTCTCAAACTCTCTCAAACTTTGCTCTCGGGGTTTCATTGGATTTTTGCTCAAGATTTGATTTCAAGAGACCTCTCTCTCTCTCATTTCTTTGCTGCAAGAAAGAAGGTGCAACTCACGGGTAAGAGCGTTCATTTCAGTTTCACTAATGTAACCCGTTTCGAGTTGCATGTGTTTTGTTCCATCATGAAAGGCTTAGGGCGGAAGGTCTCCGGCGCATTAAAAAAGATAACGGGTGGAAGTTCATCCCGTTCTCGGGGTGGCTCAAGCTCATACACACCCAAACCTACGCCTACACTAAGCACGATGGACTACAAGCAAGAAGAACAATACGGAGAGATGCTAGCCGAACTGCAAGCCGAGGTCACAGATATTGATGCGGAAGATGCCCCTTACCTCGATTTGTGAGATGATCGTGAATGACAAGGCTATGCCATCCTCAAGAACCGAAGCTTCGTCCACACCCGAGCATTCGATCCAGATCTCCTCATCAAAACAGGTATGTACGACGACTTATCTAACGTTTGGCATGCAATTGGATGGGATAACCTCGTTCCTGTTGAGGAGTATGGTTCTCGACTCCTCACCATCCAATTTCTTTGCACTCTTCGGGAGGTAGAAAATGGGGTTTATTTTTGACTTTTGGGGAAAGAATATTTGCTTTCTTGGAAAACTTTTGCCGGCCACCTCGATTTCAACAAATGCTGGCCGATTTCTCTCGATCAAGCTTACCACAGTTTTAATCGTCATGAATTTTAGGGCCAGATTTTGGGTCAAGTTGTCCATGGCAAGTTTGCACCTCAGTGCAGCGACATTCATAATCCAACTCTTCAGTTGATGCACAAGTGGTTAACCATCACTCTCTTTCCAAGAGATGATGTCCGACCCGTGCGCAATGATGAGTTGCTCATTCTTTATGCCATGGTCAACAAGATCAAAATCTCCCCCGCGCAAGCTTTGGTTAAGCAATGGCTTTCGAATTTCAATATGACGGGTCCAATTGAGTGCACTTCTTTGATTACTCGTATCGCTACACGTATCAGTGCCTTAGAGGGGAATTCTATTCCTTTCATTAAGGGCGACCGTGCGTATATCGACGAGGCTTATTTGATCCAAGGTCACACACTCAAGAAAGGCCCGAATGACTCTTTGATCTTCTTTTACTTGGGCTTTACAAATGAGATTCCGCTGCCCAATGCGGAGTTCCATTTGTATAATTGTCATTCGCTAACCATCCCTCTCGTTCCACGAGAAGGAGGTCGTAGGCATAGATCTTCTAGTTTGCCTGGCAGGATGCCAAGGAGCAGGACCAGAAGGGAAGCAGAGCCGACATCACCACCTCAGTAGCCACAACACTCACATCAGCATGAGGCCGGTGGTTCGTCATGGCACAGTGCTAGCACTGAGGAGTGGGCACGGTAGGCACCTGTCTGCCGGTCCACCAGTTCCAACTCTAGCGGGGCCCCGAACCTCATCAAACGGACGGCCTCGTCCCGAGGTTTCGGCGCCATCACCCAGCAGCTAAGTGAGTTGCGGGTGCAGAATGACAACATACAAGAGACGCTGCACCAACATATCGATACATCCCAAGCATGGCAGCGTCACACTGGCAAGAGACTCCACGACATGGAGCAGTTGCAGTTGCAGCGACAGGAGGAGTGGAGGGCATACTGCCGCTGGACGGGTTTCAACCCCGACCAGCCGTAGTGAGCCTGAAGCTAGCTTGGGGGAGGACCCCCACGAGAGGTAATTTGTATCATTTATCTTTACTGCTTTCATAACCTTGCATGAAATCCATAAAAAATTCCAAAATAAGAAAATCCATAAAAATTTGCATAACTAAAAACAAATAAAAGTTTGCAAAACTTAGAAAACACCAAAAATATTTCTTTTAATATGTGTAGTAAGCATGGTGTGAGTTTTCTTTGTTGAGATGATGAATAGTTGCTCTGTTAATTTCCTTCATATGATTAGTTACAGCTTTGTGCTCCACCTAGTTTTGGGTTCGTTGGCTTAAAAGTTCAAACCTTAAAACTTGAAACTTGTGGGTAGCAGAAAGCATGATCCAAATCTAAATTGTTGTGAGCAATGATATGGTTAAGTAGAGTTGCTATGATCTTCTCTTATGAGATGCTTGACATCCGGAGTATTTAATTTTGAAAATATAAAAATATAATAAAATTCCTCGATGATATGAAATTTCTATCCAAAGCCATATGTTGTTTTCATTGCAAAACCTTCCACATATGCAACTTGCTATCTCATTGAGCTTTGTCAAATTGTTATGACCCTTAGTGAGATTCATTTCATACTCCTATGATCAAGAACCTCCCCTGAAGCCCGTCCAGGTGCATTTTGGTGGGAAGCTTCCTCTGATCCGCCTAAAGGCGGTTGCAAGTGTTTCCATACAAGGAGATGGCGGGAACCGACCTCTCAAGCTTTAAAAGGGGCCTATCATACCACTCACCACACACACCACTTGAAGGCCTCTCTCTCACACTCTCTTGTGACTTGTACTCCTTAGGGTAGTGGAGCTAGGTTAGTACTTCATCTTCTTAGCGAATCCGGTCGTTCTCAGGGTCGGCAAGCAATCCTCGACCTTTGGTATGGCTTTGTATTCCAACTTTCATTATGCTATTCATATTGAGTTCGTTCTTGGTTATCTTGCTATGTTCGTAGCTTGCTAAGCCTCGATCTGTGCTTTATCAAGTTATACTAGTTGCTTGCTTAGACCAGATGATTTGGGTAAGGATATCGGTTCGTTGTGCTTTCGGGCTTGCCTTAGCATCTTACCTGTCCATCCGAAGGGTGGGGGACCCGAGGGTGCTAGGGTAGTGACCTCATATGCGGGCATGGTGCCCGGGTATGCAGGATCCTTCGGATATGATGGTGCTCCACGGTGTGATTGGGGTAGAATGCAGGTGGTGACAGCTCTGTTGGTCCGCCGGGAAGCTGCTTCTCGGTTAGCGTACTCCCCGACGTTCGGGTATCATGTAGGAGTTCATGCAATGATGAAACGGGACTGGATGTTGTTGACGCTCACTAACGACCATTTCCAGGCGTCAACTTGATCAGAAAATCATGAGAGTTTGTATTTCTTACACGCATCCTTATCCAATAAAGTTCCTAAATCACACTTTACTTTTTAGAATATGCAAGTTGTGTTTTCAAGCTAATATGTAGGTTACAAGCACACTTTGGCCCGACACAAAATCACAGAAAATATCAGAGTACCGATTCAGGCTCAAATGGACCAAGTGAAGCCCAAGAACTGAAGCAAACCCAGCTGGGGCAGGCCGTGCCTCAACTTTAGGACAAGGGGAGACCAAGACAAGCCCACTCCAGGATGTTGGGGGCGGTTGGCGGCCCGGGCAGGCCGACCGACCAGGCCTGTGGGCCCCACCGCCTCAACCAAGGCACATGGCGCTTCCCTGTTGGCTCACAACGTCGGTTTGGGGTGCTGCGGCTGGTGGCTCCCTGCTATAAATAGAGGGTGGGATAGAGAATAGAATACACACACACACACACACACCACTCCTCTCACTTCCTCTGTTGCATTCCTTGCATAGTCTTTAGGCTTAGTGGAGTTTAGGAGAAGTCTAGGAGTCATTGAGTCACCGGAGTTGCTCGAGAGTCTGGTATGGGTTCAACTCTAGCTGTCTTTTGTAATATTCGGTCGTTTGTAATAGAATTAGACTATGGTTACCGATATCTACTTGAAGTACATTCTAAGTTATCGAGTATATGCTTCTTGTCATGGTTGTGTTATTATTCAATGCTTGCATTGCATGATCGCCTTGTGCTGGAGATGGTTAGTCTTTTGTTCTTAGAACTCTATCAACTGCTCCAGTATTCATATGATTGCTCTAGAGTGATGTTTGTCCATCCGGAGGGTGGAGGCTCCGCGCGGGACACTAGAGTATCCCTTACTAGTGTAGAAATGGTGTCTGGATTAGCTAAGAGTTGCTGGATGTCAACTATACCCATGGTTTATAGAGGTAGCCGGCAGGTGGTGATAGCCTTGTCCGTGCCTTTTAGTAATCCTCCACATTCGGTATGGGGGGTAGAAGGTACATAAAGTCACCGGGGTGTACGGGCTCCTCCCGTTACTTCGATAGCGATCTCCCAGTTGTGTAGTTTAATCTTTGACGAGCTAACTAATGAGAAAGTGTAGATATAGCTAGCCTAGCATAGCTGACTCGAGCTCTGACTTTTACCTTGCTCCCGGCCTAAAGTAACCTTTATTCTTTTATCCGAGAGAGTAGTTTGTGTGTGTGTCACACTACCTCCTACCATGTTATTATCTTACTCCTGTTTATGCATGAGAATATCCAATATTGATAGAGCTCACCAACTAATCTATATATTCTCTCACTCATCGCCTTCCCTGTGGAAATATAAATGACACTCCGGTATACTCCCGGGTAAAATGCTACATCGGTATTCCGTGCGCTTGCGGATCTATTCGTGGTTCATGAAATACTGTCGTCCCAAATTGGCATCTGCGGGCGTCATCGCTAAGTGATGTTGGTAGGCGCCAACAAGCATTTTTGGCGCCGTTGCTGGGGGCACAGAGTGAAATATATAGATAGAGTTGTGAACAAAATCGGAATTGGTATTCGCTTGCTAAACAGGCTAACTTGGCTTTGTTTTCTTGTCTTCGTTGATATGAAAACAGGGTAGTGTATGACCGGTTTCGACTTGCCGCAAAACTTTCATTCTGATCGAGAGTCACTTTTGAGGAGGATGCGAGCTCGTCTCGTATCACCTCGGAGATCACTCTCAGCAGTTGATCCAGTCATCGCATCGTCGTCAGCTCCTAGAGCTATGGCCCAGAAGACACTCCATGATTACTCTGCTCCGTCTGCTAGCCAGGTCCCGACCGGACCCGAGTACTTTTGTTATCAAGGGTGTATCGCAAGATGCAATCCGGCTCCATCTGTTTCCGTTTTCTCTCTCGGGGAGAGCGTAGCAATGGTTTTATGCTAACAAGGCTGCTGTGGATACTTGGGACAAATTTGCCAAGGCGTTCCTCTCGAAGTTCTTCCCGACGGGCAAAACCAATGCTCTTTGTGGTCGGATTTCGAACTTCCAGCAGGCATCAAATGAGTCAATTCCGGAAGCTTGGGAGAGGCTTCAGGAGTATATTCTGGCATGTCCGCACCTTGGAATGGATAGTTGGCTCATTCTACAGAACTTCTACAATGGGTTGACACAGTCATCCCGTGATCATGTGGATGCCGCTGCGGGTGGAGCTTTCTTCTCGCTGACCATTGAAAGAGCTACATCATTGATCGAGAAGATGGTTTCCAACCAAGGTTGGAGCGATGATCGCCTCCAACCACGCTAGCGAGGTATGTACTCTGTCAAGGAGGCCGACATGCTCGCTATGAAGATTGATATCCTTCTCAAGAAATTTGAGGATTATTCCCAAGATAAGGCTCAGATGCAAACACTTCAAGCCTTGGAAACTCGCATGACGTGCGAGGTCTGCGGGAATGTTGGACATTCGGGCGACAATTGCCCAGAAATCCAAGAAGAAGCTCTATTCCTCAATGGCAATGGGTTTCGTCCACAAGGAGGTCAGGGGTGGAATCAACCACGCCCATATTACCAAGGAGGTAATGGGAATTCGAATTCTTTCGGTCCTAACCAGCCTACCTTGAGAGATCTTGTCTACGGCCAAGCGAAGATCAATGAGTCCCTTCAGAAGAAGTTGGCCGCTACAGACAAATCTATGGAGACCATCCATGCCAAGATGGACGGATTCTCCACTGCTATGAAGAACCAGCTGAGTTTCAATAAGGCGCTAGAAACTCAATTGGCTCAACTAGCTGCTGCTACACCTGCTGCCGAACTAGAGAAGATTCCGGGGCAACCCGAATCAACTCTAGAAAGCGTGAATGTCTTCAATACTATGTGGAAAGAGCCCCTTAGCAGGACATCCCTCAGCTGTGCAGAGAAACTCACACGCCCAAGAAGAGGTGCGTGGGGCGAGTTGGCAGCCACAATAAGAGAAGATCCCGAAACCCTAGTGATCAGCTGCTCAATCTTTGATTATGAATTTGATCACGCCCTTTGTGGCCTTGGAGCCAGCGTTAACATCATGCCCAAGGTGACTTCCGAGAAGCTAGGCTATCCATCAATTTCCCCTACCACTATGTGTGTTCAGCTGGCAGATTCCACGATAAGATATCCAGAAGGAGTTGTGGAAAGGTTAATGGTCAAAGTCAAGAATACCTACATATTGGTGGACTTCATAGTCCTTGATATGGAACGAGATCTTGGAATTCTGCTCATACTTGGGCGACCATTCCTCAAGGATGCAAATGCCAGAATTGATGTGGGGAGAGGAAGAATCAGCCTCTGTATCATGGGAAAGACCATGAAATTTAAATTCCAAAACAAGAAAGAGGTATTCCTGATTCATGAGGATAGTAAGAAACAAGGGCTATGGGCAGAGCCCGGTTGGGATGATCAAGACTATCACCCCTCTTCCAAGCCAGCTTGGGAGGAATGGGAAATTTATACTCCACCAACCGAGCCAGTGGAAGATGATCAGAAGATCCCTGATTTCATCACCAATATAGTATGGGAAGATATAGAAATCGTCTATCCAACATCCGAGAATCCTGTTCCTGCGCCGCCTACGCCACCAAAGAAGACCAAGAAGGTGTGGTGCAAGAAGAACAAGACGTCATCGACCACTACTACTTCTCCAGGTACGGACGAAACGACCTCAACCTGATTAGGTATGGAGAAAGGTCCTACTTTTTGACCATAAACTAAGAGCTAGCTTGGGGGAGGTTCCCTCCCCTAAGTCAACTGTATCCCTTTATTTGCTTTCAATAAAAATTGATAAAAACTTCCAAAAATAAAATAAAAATTTACTGCTTTATTTCCCTTTTCCATGATGTGCGGTAAGAATGTTTTAACTCCCTTTTGATAAGTTGAAAGGATGAGTTTTGCTTTGCTCTATCATGTCTGTTGTGCCTAGTTTGAAAATAAGGTTCTCTTGAGTTTATATTCGTTGGTTATACAAATATGTTGCCAATAAACCTGAAAGTTCCGTGGGTTGCATATGCTTGATCCGAGTCTAAGTTGTTGTGAGTTTATATATGATAAATAAGGTTATGCAAGCTTGTTCTAGTGATGCTTGAAGTCTGGAGTTGTTTTCAAAAAAAGAAAATTAAAAAAAATAAAAGGCAAGTTTCCCAGCGATATGCAATGTCCTACCAGAGCCATATGTCATATTCCATGAAAAATCCTTATACATGTGCTGCTTGATATTCTGTTGAGTTTTGTCAAATTGGGTGACCCTAGTAAGATGCTCTTCATGCTTTCTTGATCATAAGCACGTACACATCCCATCCATTTGTTATATTCCTAAACTGGGAATTAGCACCACCATCCACTTCACATCTATAAATGCTCCATGTCTTGGTGATCTCTCTCGTAGAACATTCCTAAAATAAAATAAAGTCAGATTATGATTGCCCTAAAAAGAAGAGAAAAGATGGCATGCCAAAGAAGCATGACCCAAAAAAAAGGAGAGAAAAAGGGAGTAACCATGTCTCAAAAAAAGAGAAAAAGAGAGAGACAGGGATGATTCGAGAGAGAAAAGCCATTACCTCAAGGAGTAAGCCATATTCATCCATCTATCCATCTATTCATACACTTGCACCTTTTGATCGAGATTGCATGACTTGTTTCTCTATGGATCCTCTCTTTGACTTTACAATAAATAGAATACAAGTGTGCCCTGTTCTTTTCCTACCTTGAGCTCCACAAAGGCTTGTAGTAGTAGGGAAGATCAAAGGCAAACACTACCCTAGTAAGGAAATACAAGATGAGTGCCTCGAGAGAGTTATCCTGGAGCTTTACCATGTTATCAAAAATCTTTCAAAAAAAAGTGTCTCTAGATGGATTAAGGATCTATGAACAAGTAAGTACTGCTTTATGCACCATTCTAACTCTCAACAGCCCAAGACAAGGAGACAACTAAAAAGCCCCATGAGGGAGTAAAGTAATTGAGCAAAGGTATATTAACCAACTTATTTAAGCTTATAGATGAATCTCTTTGTTTTAGACTATGACATGACAGGTAAGGTACGAGTCAAAGTGATTTTATGATCAACAACCTGATTTGTCCTACTTTGCTCGGGACGAGCAAAGGACAGCTTGGGGGATCTTGTTGACACTCACTAACGACCATTTCCAGGCGTCAACTTGATCAGAAAATCATGAGAGTTTGCATTCCTTACACGCATCCTTATCTAATAAAGTTCCTAAATCACACTTTACCTTTTAGAATATGCAAGTTGTGTTTTCAAGCTAATATGCAGGTTACAAGCACACTGTGGCCCGACACAAAATCACAGAAAATATCAGAGTACCAAGTGAAGCCCAAGAACTGAAGCAAACCTAGCTAGAGCAGGCCGTGCCTCAACTTTAGGACAAGGGGAGACCAAGACAACCCCACTCTAGGAAGTTGGGGGCGGTTGGCGGCCCGGGCAGGCCGACCGACCTACCTGGTCGGCCAGCCAGGCCCGTGGGCCCTACCGCCTCAACCAAGGCATGTGGCGCTTCCCTGTTGGCTCACAACATTGGTTTGGGGTGCTGCGGCTGGTGGCTCCCTGCTATAAATAGAAGGGGGGGTAGAGAATAGAACACACACACACCCCACACCTCTCAATTCCTCTCTTGCATTCTTTGCATAGTCTTTAGGCTTATTGGAGTTTAGGAGAAGTCTAGGAATCATTGAGTCACCGGAGTTGCTCGAGAGTCTGGTATGTGTTCATCTCTAGCTCTCTCTTGTAATATTCGGTCGTTTGTAATAGAATTAGACTATGGTTACCGATATCTGCTTGAAGTATATTCTGAGTTATCGAGTATATGCTTCTTGTTATGGTTGCGTTATTATTCAATGCTTGCATTGCATAATCGCCCTGTGCTGAAGATGGTTAGTCTTTTGTTCTTAGAACTATATCAACTGCTCCAGTATTCATATGATTGCTGTAGTGTGATGTCTGTCCATCCGGAGGGTGGGGGCTCCGCGCGGGACACTAGAGTATCCCTTACTAGTGTAGACACTAGAGTTGTTGGATGTCAACTATACCCACGGTTTGTAGAGATAGACGGCAGGTGGTGATAGCCCTGTCTGTGCCTTTTAGTAATCCTCCACGTTCGGTATGGGGGGGTAGGAGGTACATAAAGTCGCCGGGGTGTACGGGCTCCTCTCGTTACTTCGATAGCGATCTCACTGTTGTGAAGTTTAATCTCTGACGAGCTAACTAATGAGAAAGTGTAGATATAGCTAGCCTAGCACATCTGACTCGAGTTCTGACTTTTACCTTGCTCCCAGCCTAAAGTAACCTTTATTCTTTTATCCAAGAGAGTAGTTTGTGTGTGTGTCACACTACCTCCTACCATGTTATTATCTTACCCCTGTTTATGCATGAGAATATCCAATCTAGATAGAGCTCACCAACTGATCTATATATTCTCTCACTCATCACCTTCCCTGCGGAAATATAAATGACACCCCGGTATACTCCCGGGTAAAATGCTACAGTGGTATTCTGTGCGCTTGCGGATCTATTCGTGGTTCATGAAATACTGCCGTCCCAAATTGGCGTCAGCGGGCGTCATCTCTAGGTGACGTTGGTAGGCGCCAATAGATGTTCTCCAGTGCGGGTCATTCTCTTAGATGTCCCGAATTTCCCGACATCTCCAGCTCTAAGCATGTGGCTAACGTAACTTATCTGCTAACATGAATAGTAAACTAGGAATCTGTGCATATACTCCCACTAACCTTATGTGTGCTTGTTTATTCTTTATTCATGAGAGTTGGCTATTCTGTGTGTGTCACATTACCCCTGATTATCCTTTATTTATCACTTACCCTTGTGCAGTCAGTAGTCTGTAGCTTACTTCATACGTGTCATGATTATGGAACTAGTAAATATCTTTACACAATCTAGCCATCCCTTGGGAAAATATAAATAACGATACCCTGAATACTTCCGGGTGAAATGCTACAATGGTATATCCGTGCGCTTGCGGATCCTTCTGTAAATGTTAATACATACCAACACGGCATTCCCTTGGCGACGTTGCTCAGAACTAACCCCTCCTAGTGGCGACGCTAAGAAATGTCAACAAGCATTTCTGATGCCGTTGCCGGGGAATGGGCTTAACAACCCCGTCCCTAGTGATTGCGCTAAGAAATCTCAACAATCAACCATCTAGGATTAGGGACACGTAGCATAGTTAGTAGTTGGTGCTAGGCCGCGAGGTTTGGACACCGACAGCTTGCTATCGCACGGGCTGTAAAGTGCGATTTTTGGTGTGTACGACCCCCGAGTGAAGGCAGGGGTCGGAGGTGGCGTGTCGCGCTACTCGGCTTTTTGGGCCTTGGGCAACCAGTGCGGTTGTTGGGACACGACCTGCTGTGGTGGTGTCGCGGGGCCTCGTGTTTTGTGCCCGCCAGTGGGGCCTACCAGTTTTAGCGTCGCAGGCTTTTAAGGAGAGGAAAAAACAACTCGCGTCTGTGAGCTAAGTAAGTTTTTGTTTTTTTTTCAAATGGGTTCCACCGTTCGCGTATTCTAATTGCTCGTGAATGTTTCTGCCCTCTGCATCCTCTCTCAAGAAACTGCGTGCTGATCATAGGTTGCAACGTTTAGCTTGGGGCTGGCCTGGAGGCGTCAATCGCTAGTTTACCGTAGACCGTTACACGGATTCGATTGATTAGGTAGTTTGGAAGAAACATTTGAGCAAGGTAGAAAACGCGACACGGTAATAAAAAATGTTGTGTCGTGAGACAAGTGGAACGGCGCGAGAGTGCTACGCGGTCCATCCCTGTGGGGCCCACGAGTGCCTTGGCCCGAGAGATCTCGGGTCAAGGGGCTAAACAGGCGGAAATCATAAGACACGAACGGGTCGAAGACCGTGGTCTGGCCCCCAAGTTCTCCAAGCCAAGTGTAGTTGGGTCGGGGCGCTGGAAACCAGAAAAGCGTGTATTGCAAAAAGAAAGGACAGGTGTCGGGCCCCTGAGTGCTCCGAGCCGAGAGTGATCGGGTCGGGGCGCCAGAACCGGCCATTGTGCTGTTCGGGAAAAAGCGACAGGTGTCAGGCCCCCGAGCGCTCACCGAGAGTGATCGGGTCGGGCTGCCGGAACCGGCCATTGTGCTATTCGGGGAAAAACGACAGGTGTCAGGCCCCCAAGCGCTCCAAGCCAGAAGTGGCCGGGTCGGGGCACTAGAGTGAGCCGTCGTGCTTTTACGGAAAGAAACGACGCAACTGCTCGATATTCCAAGTGTTGGTCAGAGTGTTACCGTCAGAGTCTTTTAGTTTGTAGGTGCCTTTGCGTTCGACTTCTGCAACCATGTAGGGCCCCACCCATGGCGGCGAGAGCTTGTGTTTGTCCTTCGTCGACATGACACTGCAGAATACTAGATCTCTGACTTGAAGCGTCCTTTCCCGTATCCTTCTCTCGTGGTACCTGCGCAAATTTTGTAGGTAACGGGCCGAACGGTTTATTGTCGTTAACCGTGCTTCTTCTAATAGGTCCATGGCGTCCCTTTGGGCTGTGGCTGCCGTCGCTGGGTCAAAAGCTTTGACTCTCGGCGCGCCATAGTCCAGGTCGGAAGGGAGTACTGCCTCGGATCCGTATGTTAGAAAGAAGGGGGTTAACCCTGTGGAACGGTTAGGTGTGGTGCGCAAGCTCCAGAGCACGGCCGGCAGCTCTTCCACCCAGTGGCCCGCGAACTTTTTGAGTTGGTCAAAAATTCGCGGTTTGAACCCTTAGAGGATTAAGCCATTAGCTCTTTCCACTTTCCCGTTCATACGCGGGTGTCCGACCGAGGCCCAATCGATCCGGATCCCGTATCCTTCCGCAAATTCCTGGAAGAATTTGCCCGTGAAGTTGATTCTGTTGTCGGTGTTGATGGAATTTGGCACACCAAATCGATAAATGATGTCTAGGAAGAACTTGACAGCCTCCTTCGAATCAATCATGGCGATCGGCTTGGCCTCTATCCACTTGGTGAACTTATCAACCGCGACAAGTAGGTCAATGAACCCTCCTGGTGCTTTTCGCAGCGGCCCCACCATGTCCAGGCCCCACATGGCGAACGGCCATGTGATGGGGATCATCTGTAGAGCCTGGGCCGGTAGGTGGGTTTGTTTTGCGTAAAACTGGCAGCCTTTGCATGCGCGGACAATTTCTTCCGCGTTGCGCAGGGCCGTGGGCCAGTAGAAGCCTTGTCGGAAAGCCTTTCTGACCAAGGAGTGCAGTGCCACATGGTGTCTGCAGATCCCAGCATGTATCTCAAGAAGAAGCTCCTTGCCCTGGGCAATGGAGACACATTTCATGAGTATGCCAGTTTCTGAAGGGCTATGCTTGTAGAGCTTGCCGTCGATGATGACAAACATTTGGCTCGCCTAGCTATTCGGCGAGCTGCGTTTCGGTCCTCGAGGAGGACTTCCTGGAGGAGGTACACCAGCAGGTCGGCTCTCCAGTCCGCAACGTTTGCTTGGTCAGGGTCGAGCTGACCGGCGGCCAGGCATTGCGGGCCCCCGAGTGCCCGGTCGGGGGCTGGGTCGGAGGGCGCGTGCTCTATTTTCTCTGCAAGGGTCTTGTTCATGGTCGGCGGTTTCTCTTGCACCGATGGTGTGTTCAAGTCATTGACAAAAACACCACTGGGGACCGGCTTGCGATCGGTGGCCATCTTCGCAAGGGCATCCGCATCAGAGTTGTCCTTTCGCGGGGTGCAGTGGAGCTCCAAACCCCGGAATTTTCCTTCCAGTTTTCGAACTTCCTTGTAGTACGCGTCCATGAGGGGGCTCTCGCAATTGGAGTCCTTCATGACCTGGTCGACCACCAGCTTCGAGTTGTCATAAACGTAGAGGCGAGTCGCTCTGAGGTCAATCGCTATGCAGAGCCCGTTGACCAGCACCTCGTACCTGGCAATGTTGTTGGACGCGGGGAAGTGGAGGCGAACCGCATACCAGTATTTTCCTCCCTCTGGGAGATCAAGACCACCCCGGGCCCCCATGCCGGGTCCCATGACCGACCCGTCAAAGTAAAGGGTTCAGTACTCATGAGCGACCTATGGGGTCAGGGCTTGGACTTCGGTCCACTCGGCGATGAAGTCAGCCAGGGCCTGAGACTTTATCGCCGTGTGTGGCACGAATTTGATGCCGTAACCCATTAGTTCGACCGCCCATTTGGAGATTCGCACCACGGCGTCGCGATTGCGGACTACCTCGCCGAGTGGGAATGAAGTGACGACTGACACTTCGTGCTCGATGAAGTAGTGTTGCAACTTTTTGGTCGCGATGACGACGGCGTAGAGAAGTTTCCGCGTCTGTGGGTAGCGTGACTTGGTGTCGGTTAGTACATCACTGACAAAGTACACGGGGCATTGGACTTTCAGCGCATGTCCCGACTCTTCCCTTTCTACCACTAAGGCGGCGCTAACCACGTGATGGGTGGCGGCCAGGTTGCACTTTCAGCGCGTGTCCCGACTCTTCCCTTTCTACTACTAAGGAGGTGCTAACCATGTGATAGGTGGCGGCCAGGTAGAGTAGAAGGAGCTCGCAGGGTTCCGGCGTGATGAGCACTGGGGCAGAGGACAGGAGGCTCTTTA
Organism: Panicum virgatum; assembly: GCF_016808335.1. NCBI lineage: Eukaryota > Viridiplantae > Streptophyta > Magnoliopsida > Poales > Poaceae > Panicum > Panicum virgatum. The sequence goes on along the minus strand of NC_053147.1, from coordinate 46,323,328 downwards.
GCCGATCGAGGGCCGTCTGCGCCTCCTCTGTCCAGACAAAGGTGTCCAATTTCTTGAGGAGTTTGTATAGTAGCAATCCTCGTTCGCCCAGTCGGGCGATGAACCTACTGAGGTGTTGACGCTTCTTAAAGCGCCAATTTACGTACCGCAAGCGCACGGATCGTGTAGCTTTTCCCTTAGAGTATTCCCCCAAGGTTTATCAATGCACAGAACAAGTGTATTACTATGCTTAACTAAGCACTAATGATGTTGGTAAAAGATCTATATTGAGTGTTTGAATGTGAAATAGATCTAATCTAACCAATCTAATCTAATCTAGACTAGTGAGCAAAGATAGATGTGTGCACAAGATATGAAGAGCATTTGTCCATAGGGTCTAGGATCACTAGAGATGTAATCGCCAAGCAACGAAGAACAGATCTAATCTACCAAAGGTGTGTTCCAAGATCAAAACCTTTCCCTCCCGCATACTGTCACTACACGAGGATAATCGGTAACGAATCAACAAGAACACGATAGTTGATGTAATCTAAGTAAACCATGCAAGAGCAAAGCAAACCCAAAGCCAAGTCGCAAACTATTAGGCATCAAAGCATCATCAACAAGAATCGTGATAGATCAATCTCATGAAGGATTCGACAATTACAACTCAAGATCTCCTTACAACCCCATGAACAAACGAGGACTTTACCCCATGAAGCTAAGCGAAGCGTAGTCGATCATGGTGACGAAATCTCCGGCAAGGGATGGATCCCTTGCTGTCCTCCAACTTGCAGCGGTGCCGAGGGACGATGAGGCCTCCGGTATCACCTTTCTCTTGTGTCTAACTCGAATGGATCTCTGAAACTCATCACTGGATGCTTCCTCTCTGCGATCTCTGCGATCTCTCCACCCTCCCCCTTTTGACGGCGGCTTCAGGGTATTTATAGGAAGATATGGTCGGTGGTTTTGGTAAAACATAGATTAGGGTTGACGCATACTTCGTGCTGAAGAAAACCGAGACCGATTGGGCTCCGAAAAGGGCTAGGCCGGCCGGCACAAGGACTCCAGGCCGGCCGGCCTGGGCCTTTTCTGGCCCCTTTCGGTCCCATCTTTGGCGTGTTGAATCTTCCTCTTATTCCTCATCTTAGCCCAGTTGTAACCATGCGTCAAAACATCTTCGAAAATGTCCAATTTCCTATCAAAATGCAACATGCTCCAAAATCCAGGACAAAATCGAAAACGGTCAAGTTCGGGTGCCAAGTGGCGGGTTAGTACATGAATCATCCCAAAGAATTTACCAAAACAACTCCTAATCATATAGTAAAATGGGTACTTAAGGAGCGCCAACATTCCCCCCATGCTTAGCTTTTGCTCGTCCTCGAGCAAATCAAATCATCAAATCCTTCCATGGGTTGCTCAAGAGTTCTCGAACTGCAAAATTTACTTATGCAAACAAGTCTAACAATACTTCTTCAAACAAAGGTCAGAGGAGCAGCGAGGATAATCATATCATGGGCGTTTAAAAATTCATCCAATATTACTCCACAACTCTTACCTTTAGCCAGCAATTCGAATATCGACAACACTTGCATTTCTTGCCATCCTTGGAGGTTTTTCTATCTTTTTTTATTTAAGAAACAAAATACCCTGCAACAAAGGTTAGACCAAAAATTCTTGCACAAGTCCTTTCATGTCTCTCAATATAAGTGGCTATCCTATTTTTATTTACAAGCTCTCATCTCCCGAAAGTCTCTCAAGTATAAAGTGGGGCTATAGGTGAGGCTTAGCAAAGTATATACATATATTGTCAAATTAAGAAAACCTTCTAATGATTGCTTACCTTCCGAGCCAATGATCATGAGAGTTTCTCCATAGTGTAAAGCGTTCAAGGGTAAGAAGATTTAGAATGGTGGACATGTGCAAAGGCATACAAAAAGATTGACTTCAAGGCACAAGCATCGTCCTCGTTGTCAGATTCCACATGGTTGGAATTGAGGATATTGTTCTCAAACAACAAGGTGATATCTCTTTGCACTTCTCTAACCATAGAATCCCTTCATTTATTTATTTTTCTTCTCTTCTCATACATTTTTTATTTTTCTCTTTCTTCTTCTCTTTTTTTTTCTCTCCCGAATTTTCTCTCTCTGTTCCGACCCTTTTCATAGGACACTTTCTATAAAACATAGATAGGCAAATCTCTAAAGTGTCTCCCTGAATTTTTAGAGCCCAAACCGAGACCAGAGAGGCCTAGGCCGGCCAGCTCAAGAGGTGTAGGCCGGCCGGCCTGGGGCTTTCCCAGGTCGGATTCGGTCCATCTTTTGAATACAGATCCTTTCTTCATCCCAAAATTATGTTTTATACAAATCATGCGCAGAAACAGAACGTATCCTCATAATTGGGTTGTGGTCAAGGAAGACGATAATAAACAAGATAATCTCGGGTTCGGGTTTTGGAATCCGGTAGATTTCATGAGTTGTTCCAATGAGGAATTCTCATTACCGAATATTGACGTGGCTAGCAATTCAGAGATGAAAAATATGGACATGATCATTGCTTGAAATTAAAACTCCCAAGAGAAAGAAATCCTAACTCAACTCAATGTACATCCAATACTTATGGTGGAACGAATATAGCTTGTGGATGATAGGAGTTTTACTCTCAACTTGCCAAGAACTTGATCAACCTTATGTTTGTAGGGGTTTTATTATTTTTATGAAATTAAAATCCTCCAAATCATGCCTTACTCGCAAGTGTAATCAAAACCAAGTGCTAGATCAAAGCTCAAGTGTGGGTATTATCATGGACGAATAATTTACAAAGCTCCACAAATACGAATTAATTTTCATGACAATGCTCGTGAACAATTTCTTTAAAGAAAATAAAGTAAAACTGAATGCATAAATAAAATTGCACGATCCAACAAAAACAAAGACTCTTTTTATTTTGTTTTCATGACTCAACACTAATTTAAGACTCACTCTCACACATGCAAAAAATAAAGCACACAACGCTAGACTATGACTCTCACACATGCGAAAAATAAAGCACACAACGCTAGACTATGACTCTCACACATACGAAAAATAAAGCACACGCACACACGACGAACTTTCGAGTAAACAAAGACCAAAATTTAATCTACGAGTCGTCACACCTTCCCCCCATGCTTAGATTATGCGGCGTCCTCATCGCAATGATATAAAAGACGGGTGTGACACTCGTCGTTGTTCTTAACGGCACCTCGGGCAATTGCATCTTGGACGCCCTCCTCCTTGCTTTTGTAGATCTCCGACCATCCCGAATAACTTCCTTATGTTGCGGACAAGGAAGTTGTAGTCTCTCTCAACCAAGCTCTCGATGTCATCCATCCTTCGATCCATTGCCACGATTCGATCGTGGCACCTATCGATGGTTGCATGGAGGTCCGTGATTTCATTGCGGCACTTGACACAGCACCCGAAGTGATGCCCGCTGCGGTTGGGGCTATCATCCTCGGGTTCGTCGTCGTCCTTCTTCTTCTTGCCGCTATCACCACCGGAGGGGTCGTCTTCTTCCCTTCTCTCCTCTTCGGGCCACCCCGGCCAATCATCATCGTAGTCACGACCGGTGGCGCCCCATGAACCAGGGCTCATGATGCTCTCCCAATCGCTATCCCCCGCATAATCCTTCGGCTCCGGGGTGTGCTCGATGTAGTTCTTTATTTTGACTCCGAGGAGGCGCAAGGAACACCTAGGCGCGGGTGGCTTTTTGTCTTGTCGCTTCTCGCCTTCGTCTTCGTCGCTGCTGATGACGACGACCACCCTTTGGGCTTGAGCTAGCTTCTCGTTGCACCATTGAAGTCCCTTCCCTCCGATGCTCATCCTTGCCTGAGTATTGAATTTCTTCGGAGGGGCTTTCGCTTCACATCGCTTTGCTTCGACAAGGAGGGGCTGCGCACCAGTTGCCGAGATGGGGCTAGGTGTCTTTGGCGTGGGGGTGTCAGGCGTCCAACCCCTCTCCTCGATCTCCATTGCTGCAATCATGGCTCTTGCGCTCGCTGGACCGGCCATTGTCGAAGTCTCTCACGAGGTGGTGGTGTAGATTGAAAAGTATGAGAGAATAGATCTAACCCGCGCCTCTATTTATATCCCGAAAAGATTTGGACGAGAAGTCCAAAATATCTTCGGTTTTGGCATGCGAAATCTATAAGGCACAGGTTTGAAATTTCCTTATCTCGCACCTACCAAAAATCGAGACCGAAACGCACACGAAGTGGCTTAGGCCGGCCGGCCTAGGGGTGTTGGGCCGGCCGGTCCTGGGGGTTTTTCAGCCCCCTGGACTCCAACTTTTTCCGAGGTGCACACCAATAAATTAGAAGCCTATGTTTTACTCAAAGTTCATCCAGAATAGAAATAAAACTAAGAAAATAAAATCTAAAAGAGAATATTTACAAACTTACCTTGCTTAACGTCGTTAGGCTTGACGTTCCGGTTCCTCCTCCATGGTGTATATGTCGATGTAATGAAGGGGCACGACGTCGGGCTCCAAGAATACCTTTAGTCGTTGTCCGTTCACCACATATTGGTCGCCTTTCGCATCCATGATTGTCACCGCTCCCGTGGGTGAAACCGAGTGTACGACGTATGGTCCATCCCATTTGCTTTGTAATTTTCCTTTGCCATAGAGTTTGAATCTTGAATTGTAGAGTAGGACCTTGTCTCCTTCTTTGAATTCCTTGTTTTGTAATCATTTGTCGTACCATCTCTTCATCCTTTCTTTGTAAATTGATGCACTATTGTATGCTTTCAATCTTAACTCCTCCAATTCGCTTATTTGGATTCTCCTTTTAATTCCAGCGGCTTCCGCATCAAAGTTCATTTCCTTCATTGCCCAATACGCCTTATGTTCTAGCTCAACCGGCAAGTGGCATGTTTTTCCATAAACAAATTTATAAGGAGTCATACCAATCGGGGTTTTGTGTGCCGTACGATATGCCCATAGTGCATCATCTAGTCTCTTCGACCAATCTTTTCCTCCTTTTACCACGGTCTTCTTTAAAATGTCCTTCAATTGCTTGTTCGAAGTTTCCGCTTGTCCGTTTGTTTGGGGGTGATAAGCCGTAGACACTCTATGTTCAATTCCCAATTTCTTCAAGCATTTACCAAAGTCCTTGCCCGTGAAGTGTGTTCCTCCATCGCTTATCAAGATTCTCGGGACGTCATATCGAGGGAAGATTACCGATTTAATCATGTGTGTGGACTCCTCCGTTGATGCCTTCCAACACGGCATAGCTTCAACCCACTTAGAAACATAATCCACTATCACCAATATATGCTCAAACCCATGTGAGTTCACAAATGGTCCCATGAAATCGATTCCCCAGACATCAAATAGATCTATTTGCAAGTTGTAGTTCAACGGCATGGCATTCCTTTGCGAGATATTCCCTGTCCTTTGGCATTCCGGACAAGTCGAAACAAATCTTTTCGCATCTTCATGCATCTCGGGCCAATAGAATCCACTAGCCCATACCTTAGCTTGAGTTCTAAAGTGCCCATAATGTCCTCCATATCCCGACGAGTGACACTTTCTTAGAACTTCTTCACGTTCCTCTCTCGGTATGCATCTTCTTAGGACTCCATCTTCTCCATATCTATATAAGTATGGTGGATCCCAATAGTATTTTCTTCTTTCCGTGATCACTCTTCTCTTTGCATTCTTGTCCAAGTGATCCAAGGGCATCCCTTTTATTGCCCTTATTATTTCATTCATCCAACTATCTTTATCGAGAATTCTATATAGGTGATCATCTCTCATTTGATCCTCGATAGGTTCTTTTCCATCATCTCCATGGTTCATCCTTGATAGGTGGTCGGCCACAACATTTTCTGCCCCTTTCTTGTCCCTTATCTCCACATCAAATTCTTGTAGCAATAGGATCCATCGAATCAAGCTGTTGTTTAGCATCTTTCTTGGACAAGAGATACTTGATTGCCGCATGGTCGGTATAAACTATCACCTTAGAGTTTACTATGTATGATCTGAATTTTTCGAAGGCGAATACCACGGCAAGCAATTCTTTCTCCATTGTTGCATAATTAACTTGGGCTTCATTAGAGAGTCTTGCTTGCGTAGTAGATAGCATTTACCTTCCCCTCTTTCCTTTGTCCAAGAATGGCTCCTACGGCGTAGTCGCTTGCATCACACATGATTTCAAAAGGTAGATTCCAATCCGGAGGTTGCATGATAGGAGCACTTATGAGGGATTGCTTGAGTGTTCGAAATGCGTGAAGACAATCACTATCGAAGATGTACTCCACATCTTTTTGGAGAAGTTGTGTCAATGGCTTAGTGATTTTCGAAAAATCCTTTATGAACCTCCTATAAAATCCGGCATGACCAAGGAAGCTCCTCAAAGACTTCTCCACGATTTCTATTTTTGCTCTGTCCACCTCTATCCCTCTCTTGGAGATAACATGACCGAGAACAATTCCTTCTTTCACCATGAAATGACACTTCTCCCAATTAAGCACAAGATCAACCTCTCCACATCTTTTAAGAACTTTCTCCAAATTTACCAAGCAATTATCAAAGCTAGTACCATGCACCGAGAAATCATCCATGAATACCTCCATAATCTCTTCTATGAAATCTGAAAATATAGCCATCATGCACCTTTGAAAAGAAGCTAGCGCATTGCACAATCCAAAAGGCATCCTCCGATATGCAAAAGTTCCATACGGGCAAGTAAATGTGGTCTTATGTTGATCATCCGGATGAATAGGTATTTGGAAGAATCCCGAGTATCCATCAAGGTAACAAAAGTGTGAATGCTTTGCCAACCTTTCTAGCATCTTGTCAATGAATGGTAGTGGAAAATGATCCTTCCTCGTTGCCTTATTCAATTTTCTATAATCGATGCACATCCTCCATCCCGTGATGGTTCTTTGCGGTATCAATTGCTCCTTCTCATTTTTCACAACCATGAGTCATCCTTTCTTCGGAACGCAATGCACGGGGCTTACCCATTCACTATGTGGCACGGGGTATATTATTCCGGCATTTAGCAATTTGATAACCTCCTTCTTCACCACATCACGCATAGCATGGCTCAATCTTCTTTGATGCTCTACGACCGGCTTGTATTGCTCCTCGAGTTGTATACGATGTGTGCAAAAAGTGGGACTAATACCTTTCAAGTCGTTAATCGAGTAGCCAATCACCTTTTTGTGCTTCTTTAATAAATTCAGCAACTTCTCCGTCTCTTCCGGGCTCAATTCGTCGCTAATAATCACCGGAAAAGTCTTGCCATCTCCCAAAAATTCATATTTCAATCCCTTGGGGAGCGGCTTCATCTCAACATCGGGCGCACCATCCTCTTCTTGATCTAACTCTCCAATGTCTTCAAATTTTTCTTCCTCCCAATTTCCGTGTTGCGGCTTCAATTCTTCCATTGTTTCCACTAGTTCTTCGTCTTGATCATCTTGAGCGTCTCCATTCTCCAAAGCGCGTTGGAGAGGATCCCTGAAAGAATCAATGGAACGAATGCTCTCTACCTCTTCGTTATCAAGAGGTAGAGGTGAAGCAAAAGACGGTTTTGAATGAAATTCGAATGAGTGCTTCTCTCCATCTAGATCAAAAGTGACAATCCCTTTTCAAACATCTAGAATAGCATTTACTAATTTGAGAAAGGGTTTTCCAAGGATTATGCTTTCATGCTCATCATCACTAGCATTAATCACAAAAAAGTCGGTAGGAATTTTTTTACCCGCTATAGCAGCATTTAGATTTCTAAGCACTCCTATCGGTTTGATTAATCTACCATCTCCCATGATCAATTTAATGATTGTGGCATCTAGGTTTGATGTTTCGTTAAAAAGCTCAACATAAACCTTGGAACTCATCACACTAACATGGGCGCCAACGTCACATAAAACATTGCAACATTTTATTACTTCTATTATGCAATCAACACGAGGTGTGGGTGATGGATTACCTTCGCCTTGATCGCTTCCCATCGCATATACTTGGGCTATGTGCGCGTAGGGTGATGATTCTGATTTCACTCCCATGATCTTTTTGACCTCCAGCACTTCGTCCAAGTCAATCTCTTCCTCTTTTTCTTCAAAAAGTTTCCGAATAATATCACCGGCCGATTCCTTGCCAAATGTATATCCCGTGTGATTATCCGGCGGGAAGTCTTCCGCTATCACCTTCGCCATTCCTCGCTGATTTGGATGCGGTCTTGCTTTGTCGAACAATCTTCGAAGTCAATTGGTATCCAATCCATTTGCTCGAATTCCTTTAGCGATTTGGCGGTGCCCATGGTTCTTCCTTTCTTTTCCGGGTCATCTTTCGTTGCACTCCGGATCGATGCTTCTTCATCGTGGTTTGTCTCTATGACTTTCCCATGCTTTGGTTGTTCTTCCTTCACTTCCGATGCCTCTTTTCTAAAAATTCCAGCAAGCACCCGTACTTGAGATTCTTCCTCGGAGCTTGCCGAACATCGTTTTTCCTAATCTCTTCGCATGGCCGCACCCTTGCTGATTTTTTGTAGGAGTTGGGCGGCTTCCGTGAGTGTTTTCTCCATGAGATCTCCTCCTGCACACATTTGAACAAACTGCATGCACTCGGGGGTTAGGGAAAAGTAAAAGGTATGCAAGAGTACTTCACCGGAAAATCCGAGCTTCAGTGCTTGTTCAATCAATCCATTGAATCTATCCCATGCTTGATCTATCCCTTCTTCTTCTCCTTGCACAAAGTTGATCACTTGCTTCCGAATATGTTGAACCTTGCTTAACGGAAAGAACCGCTCGCAAAATTTCTTCATCAAGTCATCCCAATTTCCTTTTACCTCGAAGGATGCAAGTGCAAACCATCTTCTCGCTTCTTCCGCAAGTGAGTATGGGAAAAGATTCCATCTAAACCAAGCTAGCGGAACTCCGTCTTGTTGTACCGTGTTGCATAGCATTGTGAACCACTTGATATGTCTATATGGGTTGTTCCGTCTCATCTCCTCTAAAGGGGTTTGCCGCCGCCATCTTGATGATTTGAGGCTTGATCTCGTACTCGGTGGCTCGCAACAACGAATCTGATTTTTGCATGTCGAAGTCCTCCGATCGCGGGCTTGCATAATCCCTTAGTGATTTTTCTCCTTCCTCCATGTGTTGAATGAGATGGCCCATCTAGACAATCAAAACAAAAACAAAAACAAAAATTTTCCAGGAAAAAGGTTAGGTGTTAGTAACCAACAAAATTAATACAAAGTTAAACATAGTAAAATCGCTTGTTCCCCGGCAACGGCGCCAGAAAAGCTTGTTGACGCTTCTTAAAGTGCCAATTTACATACCGCAAGCGCACGGATCGTGTAGCTTTTCCCTTAGAGTATTCCCCCAATGTTTATCAATCCACGGAACAAGTGTATTACTATGCTTAACCAAGCACTATTGATGTTGGTAAAAGATCTATATTGAGTGTTTGAATGTGAAATAGATCTAATCTAACCAATCTAATCTAATCTAGACTAGTGAGCAAAGATAGATGTGTGCACAAGATATGAAGAGCATTTGTCCATAGGGTCTAGGATCACTAGAGATGTAATCGCCAAGCAACGAAGAACGGATCTAATCTACCAAAGGTGTGTTCCAAGATCAAAACCTTTCCCTCCCGCATACTGTCACTACACGAGGATAATCGATAACGAATCAACAAGAATACGATAGTTGATGTAATCTAAGTAAACCATGCAAGAGCAAAGCAAACCCAAAGCCAAGTCGCGAACTATTAGGCATCAAAGCATCATCAACAAGAATCGTGATAGATCAATCTCATAAAGGATTCGGCAATTACAACTCAAGATCTCCTTACAACCCCATGAACAATTGAGGACTTTACCCCATGAAGCTAAGCGAAGCGTAGTCGATCATGGTGACATAATCTCCTGGCAAGGGATGGATCCCTTGCTGTCCTCCAACTTGCAGCGGCGCCGAGGGACGATGAGGCCTCCGGTGTCGCCTTTCTCTTGTGTCTAACTCGAATGGATCTCTGAAACTCGTCTCTGGATGCTTCCTCTCTGCGATCTCTCCGCCCTCCCCCTTTTGACGGCGGCTTCGGGGTATTTATAGGAAGATATGGTCGGTGGTTTTGGTAAAACATAGATTAGGGTTGACGCATACTTCGTGCTGAAGAAAACCGAGACCGATTGGGCTCCGAAAAGGGCTAGGCCGGCCGGCCCAAGGACTCCAGGCCGGCCGGCCTGGGCCTTTTCTAGGCCCCTTTTGGTCCCATCTTTCGCGTGTTGAATCTTCCTCTTATTCCTCATCTTAGCCCAGTTGTAACCATGCGTCAAAACATCTCCGAAAATGTCCAATTTCCTTGTCAAAATGCAACATGCTCCAAAATCCAGGACACAATCGAAAACGGTCAAGTTCAGGTGCCAAGTGGCGGGTTAGTACATGAATCATCCCGAAGAATTTACCAAAACAACTCCTAATCATATAGTAAAATGGGTACTTAAGGAGCGCCAACATGAGGGCTGCTAGACTCGGTCAGCCTCGGGACGCCCTTAACGCCGCGGATGGGGCCCATATTGGTGATGGCCGCGATCTTGTCACGTTTGGCTTCGATGCCGCGTTTGGACACCATGTATCCGAGGAGCTTGCCTTTTGGGACCCGAATGTGCACTTTTCGAGTTTTAACTTGATGTTAATCCTTCTGAGGTTGGCGAACATAGCACTTAGGGTGGTGACCAGGTCATCCGCTCGCGGAGTTTTGATGACAATGTCGTCAACGTAGACCGCGACCGTTGCTCGAGGCGGTTCTGCCCGGTCGGGTTTGGTCGGCGGATTGATCTGGTCGGAGAAGCAGTCCTGCATGCAACGTTGGTATGTTGCACCTGCATTCTTAAGCCCAAATGGCATAGTGACGTAGCAGTATGAATCGAATGGGGTGATGAAGGATGTCGCGAGCTGGTCGGATTCCTTCATCGCTATCTAGTGATAGCCCAAGTAAGTATCTAGGAAAGATAAGATTTCGCACCAGGAGGTGGAGTCGATTATCTGATCTATCCTAGGCAACAGAAATGGGTCTTTGGGGCATGCTTTGTTCAGACCGGTGTAATCAACACACATACTCCATTGACCATTCTTCTTTTTTTACAAGGACTGGAGGGCCAGTCGGAGTGGTAGACCTCTTTTATGAAGCCCGCGGCTAAGAGCTTAGCTATTTCCACTCCTATGGCCCTACGCCTCTCGTCGTCGAAGCGGCATAGTCGTTGCTGGACGGGCTTGGATCCCAACAAAATGCGGAGCTCGTGCTCGGCGACCTCCCTTGGGATGCCCAGCATGTCGGACGGCTTCTAGGCCAAAGTGTCCTTGTTGGCGCGGAGGAAGTCGATGAGTGCGGGTTCCTATTTGGCCGAGTTTGAAGATAGAAATGGCCATTTTTTTAGTTGAGGGGTGAAAGCGATCCTTAGTAGAAAATTGGAGGATTAAAATGAGTATTCTGCCTTTTTTTACAAGGATTGAGTTAGGGCAATCGCATTGCTACGCCTTAGGAGTCTTAGATTATCTCATACAATTCTACATAGAATTGTGATGACATGGAGAGGAGAAGATGAGAAAATAGAATGAGACGGTTGCTTAGTGTCGGCTCGGAATATGGCCAACAGGAAAACTACTCAATTGCTAGTGTGTCGTGCGTTGGATCGGAATGGTCTAGCACACAATGACTCGAGAATTTAGACTGGTTCGGGCCGGAAAATGCCCTACGTCCAGTATGGGGGTGGTTCTCTTGCTCTGATACTCGAACCCAGGTACTCAAAGTTGGAGCGGAGCTTACAAGCTTTCAAGCAGTGGACTGTTCTATCGAATTCTTGCGAATCCAAAAAGCCCCTCTCCTACGTGGGGGGTGTTGATGGTCGTTAAGTGCAATATATGACCGTCAACTATACTCATTTAAGAAGGAAAACTATACCTCTTACTCTCATATTTGTATCACTAACCTAGCTCCACAGTTGTTTTCTAGAATTTATGATTTCAGGAGAACAAGTCCAGAATAAGAAGAAAACACGAAGAATATGCAGACGAAGTCACAAAAGATCGCGTCCTGCGTCACTCATACAAAAGAGGCCCACCTAACGGACCAAACCGACCAACTGGACCCCGGCACCGACATACCAACATCAGGACCCACAGGACAGACACACGAAGAAAGACGGGGGTCAGGGGCACCAAGGTGGGTTCGGCCGAACCCATGGTTCGGCCGAACCTGCTCTGGCTCCCGTCCAGGTGCATTTTGGCGGGAAGTCTGATCTCATCCTCCTGAAGGCGGTTATGAATGTTTCCATGTATAAACTTGGCGGGAACCGACCTCAAGGGGCTATAAAAGGGGCCTCCCACCACACACTCAACACACACCACTTGGAAGCCTCTCTCTTTGTACACTCTCTTGTGACTTGTACTCCTTAGGGTAGTGGAGCTAGGCTAGTACTTCATCTCCTTAGCGAATCCAGTCGTTCTCGGGGTCGGCGAGCAATCCTCGGCCTCTGGTATGGCTTTGTATTCCGACTTTCTTTATATTAATCATTCAGAGTTCGTTCTTGGTTATCTTGCTATGTTCTTAGCTTGCTTAGCCTTGATAACTGCTTTATCAAGTTATATTAGTTGCATGCTTAGACCAGATAATCTAGGGTAAGGATATCGGTTTGTTGTGCTTTTGGGCTTTCCTTAGCATCTTACCTGTCCATCCGAAGGGTGGGGGACCCGGGGCTGCTAGGGTAGTGACCTCATATGCGGGCATGGTGCCCGGCTATGCTGGATCCTTCGGATATGACGGTGCTCCATGGTGTGACTGGAGTAGACCGTAGGTGGTGACAGCCCTGTCGGTCCGCCGAGAAGCTGCTTCTCGGTTAGCGTACTCCCCGACATTCGGGTACGGTGTAGGAGTTCATGCAAAGATGAAACGGGACTGGATGATCTCCAGTGCGGGTCATTCTCCCCCATGTCCCTAATTTCTCGGTACCTGCAGCTCTAAGCAACGTAGCTAACGTAACTTATCCACTAATAAGGTTAGTATAACAGGAATCATGGCCTATGCTCCCACTAACCTTAGGATTGCTTGTTATTTATTTCTTCATGAGAGTTGGTTGTTCTGTGTGTGTCACATTACCCCTGATTATCTTTATCATATTTCACTTACCCCTATATAGTCAGTGGTCTTCATCTTGCTCATACGTGTCATGATTATGTAACTAAGTAAATACACTTTACACAACCTTGCCATCCCTTGGGAAAATATAAATAACAATACCCTGAATACTTCTGGGTGAAATGCTACAACGGTATATCCGTGCGCTTGCGAATCCTTCTGTAAACGTTAAGACATACCACACGGCATCTTCAAGGTGCCATTTCTAGGAACTAACCACTCCTAGTGATGACGCTAAGAAATGCCAACAAGCATTTCGGGCGCCGTTGCCGGGGATGGCACTAGGTGTAAAGTATATTTACTAAAGTACATAAACATGGCAATATAAGTAAGAGGTAGCTACTGCCTATACAGGCTAATGTGTTTATCTTTTTGTTTTCTCCTGATTAGATGAAAATAGGGTAGTCTATGTCTGGTTTCTCCTTGCCAAAAAATTTCATTGAAAATCCCGAGAAGCTCGTGAGAAGGGTCCGACCTCGCGTCGTTCCTCCTCCGATCTCGCAGTCGACAAGTGAACCAGCTTCCCAAGCACCATCAACTGAACTCATGGCTGAGAAGACTCTCCGCGACTTCTCCGTCCCCTCAGCTGCCAATGTGGCAACTGGACCCAACGTTGATGATGGGGACCTGAACTTTGAGTTGAAGTCTAGCCTCATAAACATGGTGCAGGCTAGCCCATTCTGTGGCAAGCCGAATGAGGACGCCAATGCCCATCTCCAGAACTTTCTGGAGCTTTGCAAGACCATAACCATACGGGGCATTACGGCTGACGCTATCAGGCTCTGCCTGTTTCCTTTCTCCCTCCTGGGGAAGGCGAAACAGTTGTTTTATCAGAACAAGAAAGTCGTCAACACGTGGGACAAGTGTTCCACGGCGTTCCTCGCGAAGTTCTTCCCGTTGGGCAAAATCAATGCCCTACGTGGAAGAATTTCAAGTTTCCAGCAGACAGGGATGGAATCCATCCCATAAGCTTGGGAAAGGCTGCAAGAGTACATACTCACCTGTCCTCATCATGGGATGGACAAGTGGCTCGTGGTACAAAGCTTTTACAATGGGCTAACGACTACATCCAAAGCCCATCTTGATGCTGCTGCTGGAGGAGCATATCTTGATCTCACGATTGGCAAGGCTACGGCCTTAATGGAAAAGATGGTCTCCAACCAGGGCTGGAACGAGGAACGTTCCTAGCCCAGAACCAAGGGCGGAATGCATACTGTGGCGGAACCACCCAAACTAACTGGGCCCGGGTGCACTGATCTTTGTTGCTAAGCAACTCTGACCCAAATTGGCACTCACCGGTAGTTCCTCGAGTGAAGCCTCGATAAAAGCCACGCTAATCTAGGATCAGCAGACAACACTCACACGAAGGTGAGCCCAGAGATTACAACACAGAACATTTCATACATCTCAGAGTGATTGCAGCGGAAAGGAAAATTTATTACAAACCATGTTCAGAGTAGCAAAGTACTACAGAGTTCCTTCTACTAAAATTATTCAAGTCTCATGGTTCAGCAGAAGCATTAAAAAGGTAACTAGCGAAATAACATGACGCATCGATAAAGCCCGTACGAAAGCGTCACCAAGCAGGAGGGAGGTCAGCACCAGCTGAAGGGCCATCCCACTCAACAGACAAGGTACACGGCCAAGTAAGGCTTGCAACCAGATCTTCGAAGTTAGTACCTGAAAAACAGTGCCACAAGCAAGGCTGAGTATATTAATACTCAGCAAGACTGACCCGTCACCGGATATAACATAGTCCGATAACTAGACATGCAAGGCTTTTTGGTTTTGTGGGGTTTGTTTGCCAAAAATGCCACTAAGAGTTGATCCTTATTTTTCATATTTTAATTAGCCATCTTCTAGTTAGATTAACCATTCTAATTTGCAACTATCTCTACTCAAGCATGGTAGAGCAGCCATTTAATCAACCAGCAGTATTATCATCATCATGTTCCACTTGTTACTCTATGTGACCGAAAACATTAAGCAGTCTCATGCCGTGAGAGGCGGACGATTCTGAATCGGATTTCAACCTGGCCAGGGGAACCTAGACCACACATATGGGAACCAAGTCACCCACACAACTTTCCCCCTTTCTTTCCAGTCCGTGGATCCGGCACACCCTCCCCGACTACAGAGCCCGACGTCTCTGCACCCGTACGTCCGGACAAAAATAAAACCTACTTCTACCAAGAGGGTGCGAGATCGTTCCACTCGCTGGTCCAATCAGGTACTTCAGCTTACCGATTACCATATTTCTCGGTATGTGGCTAGTACTTTCAAACGCTTAACGAAATGAGCCACACACCGCGACCTTAGCCATTTTTTTGACTAAACCAGCGGGGTATCACAACTACACAACCCCGCCCGTTGTCCTTACATTTCAGCAGGAATTAAAGTCAGTCAACTCCTATAATCTCGCGAAAGGCAGGAAACCTCTCGACTTTTACCGTACCTAGTTAGCGGGGCAACTAGTCGAGAAAAAGATCCGGATAACAAACATAGGTACCTAGCGATCATGCACCTAAGGTTTTCGATCAACTCCTAGAAAACGTAAATGCGCAATAAAAAATATTACAACATATACAAAATAGTAAGATGAATATAATGCGTAAAATAATGGGATTATGCACCGGGGCTTGCCTTCTTGGGCACTGTTCAAAAATAGCCTTGGGCTCTTCCGAACATTGGTTCGGGTCTTGATTCAAGTCAGTATAATTAATAGAGACACTCTCCGGAGTGGTAGTATTCGCGGGCACCAATTCGTAATCACTGTCGAGTAGATTTACCGTTTCTATATGCATGCA
The DNA here is from genome assembly GCF_016808335.1 of Panicum virgatum. NCBI lineage: Eukaryota > Viridiplantae > Streptophyta > Magnoliopsida > Poales > Poaceae > Panicum > Panicum virgatum. The sequence goes on along the minus strand of NC_053147.1, from coordinate 46,307,354 downwards.
GAAATGATATTGTTACAACATGATATAACATATTTCTTTCCTTCACTATAAAGTTGTAGTCCAGAATAGCACGTGTTTGTTATGGTGGTCTTAGTTAACTTTATTTTCTGGGCAATCGTTTATAGAGTAGTTCTTAATTTCACTTTACTTCATAAAAGAGCTGTGTGTTTTGATTTTCATTCTTATCATTAAAACATAGCAGACTTTCACTATTTCATAGCAACCAATTTACTCATGAGCTAGTGATGAAAAACTAAAGTAACTCAGATCAGGTACTTTAGCATCTATGGTATAGTTTCAGCATCTAACCATAAAGTAAAAATTATAACTATTCATGCAAGTGGATTACTCTAGTTGCTTCACCTTTTTGTACAGAACGTTCAACATGGGTTCTGGTGCTACAAATTTTATGGGAGTATCTTCAAGGAATCTACTCAGTACTGTAATGTTTCCAGATTTTATTCACTTATACAACTGAGGTAATAAAAAGAACAAAAACAACAAGCCATTAATTAAGATTAATTCTCTAGAGAGTTGTACTAGGGATATGATTCTCAAATTTTTACCAGAGCCTATTAATGAGCTAAACATACTCCAGAAAAATTATCGAGCTTTATAACCACCAGATAAATTAGCTATGCATTTAACTTAACATGATTTAGCATAAATTTCTCAAGGTGCATTTAACCAGTACTGCAAATGAAAGTTTTATTACAGATAGAATATAATCTAAACATGATCATGTCCAAAAATCAAGATCAGTTATGGTGTAGATTACTCAGAACAAAAATAGTAATTCTAGCCCTAAGATGCTAAGCATGATTATTCACCAAAGCAAAACTCAGTAAATGCAGCTCAAAATTTTTAGACAGAAACACAGAGCTAGAAAGAGACTTCAAAAATAAACATAGATTTTTCTAAGCATAATAACTATATATGATGAATTAAGTTGATTAAACAAGCATAAATCATGGTATATAGCAAATGAACTCAAATAAATCTGAAATTTAGGTATTAACAGGAATTCAGTTTCACATGCATGCAGTACAAATTCCAGAGCAAGTTCATGTGCATATTTTCCAGTATTAATTCGGGAATGTCAATAACAGATTAGAGAATCTTGATTGTTCCAATATGATAACTGTTTTGGTTGGGTGTCATCTTTTTACTGTGATCTTAATATTCCATTATTGATAACATATCCAAAAATCAAGGTCATTTTCTGAGTAGAACTTCATGAACATGCATAAGATGATTTTCTTATTCTTTTTCTCATATTAAAATAAATGCAAAATATGAACATGTGAATGTAACAAAAGTTGTAGTTCTTGTTCTAAGGATTCCAGAAAATTTTAGTTTGCATTTTTTTGATTTTTATACGATTTTCTAGGCATTTTTGAAGTTTGCTGTTTTGAGTTTAGGCACATTTTGCAGTTTGACCCCTGGAAGTTTTGGTTCTTCTCAAACAAGGTCCCTGGCGGAAGTCAGTAACAGAGGAGGGTTCGGCGCGGCGGTTCCCAGCGATGGGGATGGCCGGCGGCGAGGGGAAACAGGGGGGAAAGAGAGGGGGTCAGGGCGGACCTTAGGGTGGTCTCGGATGGGTCGGGGGCGGCCGGGAGGTGGGTCACCGGCGACGAACAGGGGCGGCGGCCATGGGAGCTCGGCTCCGGCGGGCTCGGGTGAGGTAGGGAAAGGGCGGTTGGGCTTGGGAGCATCAGCGTGCTGAGAGGAATCCATTCAGGGTCTCGGTTGGAGCAGAGGGATGGTGGATGGGGGTTGTCCACGGAGCTCCGGTGAGGCCGGCCATGGTGGTGGCGGTTCTAGTTTCCTGGGCGCGCGAGAGGCTGGGCTCTGCCCTTTATAGGCAAGGGCGGAGGGGGAGGTCCGGACGATTTTGCTGGGGAGGACGGTGCTGGGGGAGGCGACCGGGATGGCGTGGGTGCATGCCAGGGAACGGCGACGGCTGTCGACGTCGTGGCAAGCAGGGGCGCGTCCGGGGGGGTGCGTGGCAGCTCGATGCGGAGCCAGGGGGAAGCGGGCTGGGGGAGCTCGTGCTGGTGGAGGTGCGGAGCTAGCAGGGCGCGGCGCGTGGCCGGCCAGGTGGCGCCGGCGGCGTACGGCCGCTGCCCGTAGGCCGAGCGCAGGGAGGCGAGAGGTTGAAGAACCGGCCAGTGGCAATTTCGTAATTAGACCAAAGTTCCAAAACCCAGTTCTGTAATTTCAATTTTTCTCCTTCTTCTTGGCCTTAAATGAAAAAGTGTTGAATACCACTTTTTCTCAGTTTTTCGAGATCTACAACTTTCGTGTTATGCACTTTTTCATTCGAGCAATGGTTTGAGAGTTATTTAATTAATTCAAAAACTGCCATTTAAAGTACTTATCATTTCATGTGAATTTTGGCACTTTTACTCCTAGGCTTCAACTAGGTTTTTGTTTAACAAGACATGGTGAATATGTAGATTCATTTTCCTATGCATAAGTGCATTGGTTTGAAAGTTATTTTTAACTTCCTTATTTCTAGAAATTGAACTCTTGTTTATTTAATTTGTTTGAATTAGTAGCTCTTCACAAATCCAAGAATGGTTCCAATAATCATTTCATGTGATGGTTTTCCAGTTTGAATTTGATTTGCATAGAAAGTTTATAGATCATTATGAAAGGTATATTTTATTGCCTTATTACCACTCATGTCAAGTCATGTTTAAAAAGGTACCAATTATTATTTTTCAAGCACATTGCACTCATATACATGCACACATACATTTACACACAAGTTTGCAAGAACTAGACATAGGGTTCTTATTTAAATTTTCTTAGCTCATTTGTGTGTGGAGTTATGTTAATTGACTGGCTTTGGTTAAACTGACACCAGAGGTGTCACACATACCGTCAAGGAGACGGACATGCCCGCCGCCAAATTGGACCTCCTACTCAAACATCTGCACGAAAGGGCAGAATTCAAGAAACACAAAGAAAACTATGCCCCAGCTATGAACTCATACTCAACGTGCGAAGTTTGTGGTGACGGTGGACGTTCGGGGAATGACTGCCCCGAGACCCGTGAAGATGCAGCATACATCATCAACAACAACAATACCGGGGTACGTGCACAAGGAGGCCAGGGGTGGGGTCAATCACGCCCACCATTCCAAGGAGGAGGTAACAACTATAACTCAAATTTCAATTCAAATTTTAATTCAAACCAACCCTCCTTGAGAGACTTAATCTTTGGCCAAGCTAAAATCAATAAATCTTTAAACAGAAAGCTTGCTGCCAATGATAAAATTTTGGAAAATATACATGCTAAAGTTGAAACTCTTTTTTCTGCTCATAAAAATCAATTAAGTTTCAACAAAATGATAGAAACACAATTGGCTCAGTTAGCTGCTGCTGCTCCTGTCTCTGAAGAGGGAAGATCCCGGGGCAACCCGAATCTCCCGTTGAAACTGCAAATATGGTGTCTACCGGGTGGGGCAACCTTCCCCGGCAGACTTCTCGAACTAACCATGCAGGCAGGTACAATCCCCCAAAGAATGATACCTGGGATGGCCTGGTGGCAACAATTCAAGAAGATTCAGGGGTCCCCATGATCAGCTGCTCAATCTTCGATCAATACTATGAGCACGCGCTCTGCGACCTGGGGGCCAGTGTCAACATTATGCCCATGGTGATTTACGAAAAGCTCTTATACCCTGCTCTCTCTCCCCAACATACATGTGTGTGCAGCTCGCAGACTCTACAATAAGGTATCCCGAAGGGATAGCCAAGAACGTCCTAGTCCGCGTACGCAACTCCTTCGTCCTTGCAGACTTCGTGGTCATGGATATAGAGGGTGACCTCGGAATCGAGCTCATTCTTGGGCGACCATTCCTGAGGGCCGCCAGAGCAAGAATCAACGTAGGAAGAGGAGAAATCCGCTTCTGCATCGGGAAGGAGGACATGTTCTTCAAATTCAAACAGAGGGAAGAGCAGTGCATCCTGCACTGACAGGATGATGAAGGGCAGGCAATTTGGGAGGCACTAGAATCCCCATTGTCAGAACCTACGACCACAGAAGAAAACGATCAAAGAAGGTGTGGCGTAAGGTCGCAAGCTAGTCCTCGTCCAATTTTCCAGGACGAGCCGAGCAGTGGTAATCACAGCAGGAGAAAGGTCCCGCTCGTTAGACTCTAAACGGCGAGCCCTTGCCGAAGGTAAATCGGTACGTATCTCATAATCACCCTCCATCATTTTTCTTTTCTTGATTTTTTTCAATTTTTCCCACTGCATGTTTGAATTTTCTAAAACACCCATGCATGCTAGAAATTTTTCTAGCACTTTTTCTTTCTTTTACAAAAATCCAAAAATATTTCCGAGCATGAAAATCCTTTGAAAAATAAATTTAAGTATCTTTCGAAGCAAAGTTTGGCCGGGCACCAAAGTTTTCAAAACATATGGCCGTTAGAAAGCCCCTGGGCCCTGGCTGTCAGCCAGTGGGCCCACAAGGGGGCCGGCCAAACCCTAGGGTCGGCCGACCCCACCTGGCAACGGCTCTCTGCCAACTTTTTCCAACGGCTAGTGAACATTGTGTGCAGCTCCTAGCCATTGTGCCCGGGCGTTCTCCCTTTAAATAGAGGCCGAGAGGTGGGTGTTGAGCTCTCTCACTCAACACTCATTCACTCACTCTCTCTCTCAAACTCTCTCAAACTTTGCTCTCGGGTTTTCATTGGATTTTTGCTCAAGATTTGAATTCAAGAGACCTCTCTCTCTCTCATTTCTTTGCTGCAAGAAAGAAGGAGCAACTCACGGGTAAGATCATTCAATTCGGTTTCACTAATGCAACCCGTTTCGAGTTGCACTTGTGTTTGTTCCATCATGAAAGGCTTAGGGCGGAAGGTTTCCGGTGCATTCAAGAAGATGACGGGTGAAAGTTCATCCCGTTCTCGGGGTGGCTCGAGCTCGTACACAACCAAACCTATGCCTACACCAAGCACGATGGACTATGACGAAGAAGAACAACACGAAGAGATGCAAGCCGAACCGCAAGCCGGAGTCATAGAGATTGATGCAGAAGATGAACCGTACCTCGACTTGCAGGATGATCATGAATGACAAGGCTATGCCATCCTCAAGAACAGAAGCTTCGTCCACACCTGAGCCTTCGATCCGGACCTCCTCATCAAAACAGGTATGTACGAAGACTTCTCTAATGTTTGGCATGAAATTGGATAGGATAACTTCGTTCCCGTTAAGGAGTATGGTTCTCGACTCCTCACCATCCAATTTCTTTGCACTCTTAGGGAGGTAGAAAACGGGGTTTATTTTCGACTTTTCGGGAAAGAATATTTGCTTTCTTGGAAAACTTTTGCCGGCCACCTCGATTTCAACAAATGCTAGCCTATTTCTTTGGACCAAGCTTGGCGAGGTTTTAATCGTCATGAGTTTGGGGGCCGGATTTCGTGTCAAATTGTCCATGGCAAGTTTGCACCTCGGTGCAGTGATATTCATAATCCAACTCTTCAGTTGATGCACAAGCGGTTGACCATCACTCTCTTTCCAAGAGATGATGTCTGACCCGTGCGCAACGATGAGTTGCTCATTTTATATGCCATGGTCAACAAGATCAAAATCTCCCCCGCGCAAGCTTTGGTTAAGTAATGGCTTTCGAATTTCAAGATGACAGGTCCTATTGAGTGCACTTCTTTGATTACCCCACATCGCTACACGTATCGGTGCCTTAGAGGGGAATTCTATTCCTTTCATTGAGGGCGACTATGCGTATATCGATGAGAACTATTTGATCCAAGGTCACACACTTAAGAAAGGCCCGAATGACTCTTTGATTTTCTTTTACATGGGCTATACGAATGAGATTCCGCTGCCCAATGCAGAGTTCCATTTGTATAATTGTCATTCACTAACCATCCCTCTTGTTCCACGAGAAGGGGGTCGTAGGCATAGATCTTCTGGTTTGCCTGGTAGGATGACAAGAAGCAGGACCAGAAGGGAGGCAGATCCGACACCACCGCCTCAACAGCCACATCACTCATATCAACATGAGGCTGGTGGTTCGTCATGGCACAGTGCCAGCACCGAGGAGTGGACGCAGCAGGCACCAAGCTGCCGGTCCACTAGTTCCAGCTCCGGTGGAGCCCCGAACCTCATCAGACGGACGTCTTCGTCCCGAGGTTTCGGTGCCATCACCCAACAGCTAGGTGAGCTGCGGGTGCAGGGCGACAACCTACAAGAGATGCTGAGCCAACACATCGACAACACTCAAGCATGGCAGCGTCACATAGGCGAAAGACTCCACGACATGGAGCAGTTGCAGTGACAGTTGCCGCCTGAAGCTAGCTTGGGGGAGGACCCCCACAAGAGGTAACTTGTATCATTTCTATTTACCGCTTTCATAACCTCGCATGAAAACCATAAAAATTTGCAAAATGAGAAAATTCAAAAAAATTTGCATAACTAAAACCAAATAAAAATTTGCAAAAGTTAGAAAATACCAAAAATATTTTAATATGCGTAGTAAGCATGGTGTAAGTTTTCCTTGTTGAGATGATGAATAGTTGCTCTGTTAATTTCCTTCATATGCTTAGTTACAACTTTATGCTCTACCTAGTTTTGGGTTTGGTGGCTTAAAATGTTCATACCTTAAACTTGAAACTTGTGGGTAGTAGAAAGCATGATCCAAATCTAAGTTATTATGAGCTATGATATGGTTAAATAGAGTTGCTATGATATTCTCCTAAGTGATACTTGACATCCAGAGTATTTAATTTTTAAAAACACAAAAATATAATAAAGTTCCTCGATGATATGAAATTCCTATCCAAAGCCATATGTTGATTTCATTGCAAAACCTTCCACATATGCAGCTTGCTATCTCATTGAGTTTTGTCAAATTGTTGTGACCCTTAGTGAGATTCATTTTATACTCCCATGATCAAGATCACGTACACATTTCCACCACATGCTATGCTTCTACACTAGAAGAAAGCAAAAATTCTATCCATCCACAAAATAAAACTCCATGCCCATGTATGACACTACTCTCTCTCAAAAATATGCCAAGGATATGGGGCTATGCAAAAAGAAAAATAAAAAGATGCATACCCAAAGATGGCATGCCACATGCTTTGGCATGTCAAAAAAAAGAGAATAAAAGATACATACCCAAAGAAGGTATGCCACAAGCTTAGGCATGTCAAAAAAAGAGAAAAGAAAAGATAGCCCCTTATCCAAAAGGAAAGAAAAAGAGAGAGATGGTGCATACAAAGGAGTTCATACACCATCCACCAAAAATATCCACACACTTGCACATCTTGATCAGGGTTTATGACTTGTTTGTCCTTTGGATCCGGTCTTTGACTTAGCAAAATATGAGAAGCAGGTATGCCTTCAAATCCTCCATACCTACAGCTCCACAAAAATAGCCATTAGAGATAGGTTGAGGAAGAAAGGCACAGTACAAAGCCTTGGTGAGGAATTATACACATTGAGCGATCCGAGAGATCATCCGAGGAACTTTATAAATTCTTTTGAAAAACTTTACAAAACCTCCGGATTGACGGTTGAGCTAAAGAGAAAGAAATATGAGCACTCTATGATACCGTTCAGACTCTCAACCGCCAAAGATGAGGTGAAGCTATAAGCACCACAAGAATAAGGTAAGAGGTAAGAACAAAAGGCCAACTTATTCAAAATCAGGGTAAGAAGCATTTGGTTGTGCCTAAGTATGAGTTGGAAATTCAATATTGTAGCAACTCCTGATCAACAACGAGCACCTTGTTTTGCTCATGGACGAGCAAAAGGCTAGCTTGGGAGTGTTTTTGACGGTATGCGGGATCCTTCGGATATGACGGTACTCCACGGTGTGACTGGGGTAGACCGCAGGTGGTGACAGCCCTGTTGGTCTGCCAGAAAGCTGCTTCTCAGTTAGCGAACTCCCCGACGTTCGGGTACGGTGTAGGAGTTCATGCAAAGCTGAAACGGGACTGGATGTTCCCCAGTGCGGGTCATTCTCCCCGATGTCCCTAATTTCCCGGCACCTGCAGCTCTAAGCAACGCAGCTAACGTAACTTATCCACTAACATGATTAGTATAACAGGAATCTTGGCCTATGCTCCCACTAACCTTAGGATTGCTTGTTATTTATTTCTTCATGAGAGTTGGCTGTTCTGTGTGTGTCACATTACCCCTGATTATCTTTATCATATTTCACTTACCTCTGTATAGTCAGTGGTCTTCATCTTGCTCATACGTGTCATGGTTATGTAACTAAGTAAATACACTTTACACAACCTAGCCATCCCTTGGGAAAATATAAATAACGATACCCTAAATACTTTCGAGTGAAATGCTACAACGGTATATCCGTGCGCTTGTTGATCCTTCTGTAAACGTTAAGACATACCACACGGCATCTTCAAGGCGCCATTGCTAGGAACTAACCACTCCTAGTGATGACGCTAAGAAATGCCAACAGGGGGCTTTCCCTTTTATACTTCAAGGTGGGGCCCCCTATTTACATATTTCTATCATAATATCTTGGTCTGCTTGGGGGTCCTTCGCCTTTGTTAGTCGGCGGGTCCCGTCCGGTCGGTCGGGAGTGGAGAGGCTGTGTCTGGTTAGTTTTCTTGGGCGACGGGTTGTCAAGCTATTGTCCCATCTTGGTCAGTTGGAGTGGCTTCGGTGCTTGGTCGGGGCTCAGTGGTCGTCTTCTCCCCTGTCCGTCCGTATAGGCACTGCACGTCCTTCCCTGCGTGGCTTCTGACCCGAGGACGGCAAGCCCGTTGAGGGGCGCCCTGACACGGTCAGGTGGCCTTGCCCTATCACAATCCCAAGCGTAATGGAGTGGCATCAGGGGGAGCCATCATTACGGCATGCGGGACGGAGCTCGTTGATGCCTTCTATCGTCCCCCATCTGTTAGGTCATGTTGGCTTGCACGGCCTGCTCTGTGTCCATGTCAAAGGGTCCTGTTGACCGTGCGGTCGTGGCGTACGACAGAACTGGGCGGTGCGTATGGGTGAACGGGAGCTGGCTTGATCAACACGCCTGTTGTACCAGGCGGCGTTCTTGGTGCGCCCGACTCAGGTGGCGCGGTACGGCACTGACCCGGCGGGTCCTTGGTCTGGAGGCCCCCATGTGTCCCTCTCAGAGGGTCGGTAACTGGCCGGGCCGGGCCTTGGAGGTTGGCATCTGCTCGTGCCCTTTGCGGGCTTTGCCGGAATGCGCCTAAAGGGATGTTGGGCTGGCGTTATTAAAGTGGGCCCGCTGGGACCCTGGGTTTGTGCCCCCGTCACTTTGCGAAACAGCTATCTCCTAAGCTAAAATTAGTGTAAAATGCATCGCTAATTCTCAAACTTGGTTCAGTGTCATCATGGTCTCCAAACTCTTTAAAATGCACATTGAAATGCGTAAACTTGCTAATCATATCATATGAAGTCCAAATCACAATTATTTAAGATAAATCAAAAGTTATATAATTAGTCAAACAAAAAATTATATACAAAATATACACACACAGAAAATCATATCAATTACTTGTACAGATATATTTTAAATCAAAAAGATCCGCATAAAGAAAATTTTAAAAAAAAATCTTATATGACCAAATTTTAAAAAATAAAAACAAAAAGGAAAATTTTGAAAAGAAAATTTTGAGAAAATTAGAAAATATAAGCGTTGTGGGGAAATTTTAAAATAAAATTTGGACCCACATGTAAGCTCCATATAAGTCAAAATTTGGATTGGTAGAGCATTTTACTAGTAAAATTAAAAACTATGAGTGCTTCCACACAACTGTACTAGTTGTTACTGTCATACTACCTACAATACTCTTTTTTCATTGCACAAATGAAGGGATATGATACTACTACATGCCAACAGAAAAGATAATCTATTATAGTGGTGGCATGTTAAGCCGGCTCAAAATGACATGTAATTACATAAGACCGTCTATTAGATGGCTCTAATATACTTATCCTTAAAAGTTGAATCCGGAATCAGACAGCTGGAGTTAAGGTTCTCCCTGGGGTGTTGTGATGCTTGAAACATAAAAGGTTGGAACGCAGGTTCCAACAAAAACACTATAAAGTATCACATTATCACACACCAAATATTTAATTTTAGGACCTGTGTAGTTTTTAGAGCGTACTTAACTACAGTTTAGGTTTTATGAGAATTTTCTAATTTTTTTAGAAACTATTCTCTTTTCTTCTAGAGCTAATGAAATCAAGTACCTAGAATCTTTTTCATGAGCTTCAACTATTTTATTTTGGCTCCTACCTAGACTTTTCTCAGATTTTTTAGATATTTCTCGTGACTTAGAAAATATTTTCTGTAACTTATATGAAGTTTTTTTGGAGCTGGAAAGCATTTTTCAAATGAATAAAATCTAATAGCAAGCTTCTCTATCCTAATATGTTAGCTAAAAAATAGAAAAACTTGTAAAATGAGCATCCAACAACCTAGCCAAAGTGCTATGTTCGCTATCCGGTTAGCCAAACTGCTCCCATCGCTCGGCAAATTTGACGAGGCCCTCCGCTTCGCCATATCGCCCTCCCACCCTCGATTCCCACTGGTCCCAGAGCGCCGCCCCTCACAGCGTGGCACGCCGCCACGCAGTGGCGTAGCCAGGATTTAGATTAAGGGAGGGCCAAATAGTTATTATCAGGTTTTGAGGGAGCCAATATAGACTAATCTTGATAGTTAGTACCATTTTATTAGAGGATATTAGAGGGTATTAGTTGTGCTAAGGGCGGATTAGGGGGGGCAGGCCCCTGCGCCCCCCCTCTAGCTCCGCCCCTGCCACACTCGCTGCTACCCTCAGAGAGTTTCCGCTTTCTGCGCCTGCCTCTGCTCATTTTATCTGCATCGTCTGGTTTGCATTGGTCGTCTTCTGGCAGATGTTTTGCCGCCCTTTGTTGCGCGGATATTTTGCCACTTCTGCTCTAGCGGATGCTTTGTCACTATCGTCGTGTTAGTGTTGCCCGAACACTTCGAGCAGATGCATTGCTGCCTTGGTGGGTTGGGTGGATACTTTGCCACCTTTGTTGTGTTGTCGATCTTTGCACCCTTGCGTAGTAGTACCTTCTAGCATGTTCAGTTGTCATTGTATCTAGGTTTGTGTGTCGTCTGTATTTCCTCTTTTTTCTTGTTATTATTTGTTGTACGGGTCGCCTGCCACTTGCTTGGTGATACTCTGTATCCGTCTTAATAGCTTCTGCCTATTAAAATTTGTAATGATCGTATTGCTTTGCTCTTAATGAAATCCATGCTCAAGCACGCTCGCAAAAAATAAATCTAAATGACATTTGAATAAGTTTAGTGACTAACCATATGCACTTTACTCCTTCGGAATCTTAGAGCCCAGCCCATGACCTCTTTAACTGTACCATGGTGTTAATGACTTTGGTTTCTAAAACAACCTCTCAATGCCATAGTTATTTTAAAACTATGACATGCAAACATGGAAGGCCTAAGCTGTTACCACTACTAGAAAAACGGCTTAAGGCACCGGTTGGTAGGAGCCTTTGGTACCGGTTTTTTGAACCCGGTACCCCCAAAGTGGTACCAAAGGCTAAGCCTTTGGTACCGGGTAAAACAACCGGTGCCTAAGCCTTCAAAATTCACGCAAATTTGTTTTTTAGTTGGGACTTGAACTCGCGACCTCTAGCCTCGCGCGTTGCTCCTTTACCATCTCAGCTACACAGTTGTTCTGATCGAGAAAGAGATATTTTTCTTTTAAAGTAACCAATAGATGTGCCTAAGGTACCGGTTGGTGGTACCACCCGATACCTAAGGCTCCTAAGATACCGGTTGGTAACACAAACCAGTACCTAAGGCTCGTCTATAGGTACCGGTTGGTGGTACCACCCGGTACTAATATAAAAATTACCACCCGGTACCTATGGAGAGCCTTAGGTACCGGTTGATAATACCAACCGGTACCTAAGACTCATTCATAAATTCCATTCACCCCATTCACCCCAAAAGTACCGGTATGGAGATGAACCGATACCTATGCTCTATACCGGTACTTTTGGGGTGGACCTAAGGCTTGTTTTCTAGTAGTGTACACTTAAGTCCCTGTCCATGATTTAAACACATGGGACACATTGACTGTATATTATTATGTTCCAACAGACCAACAACCAATGTCAGCAGTAGAAGGCTGCAAGTTTGGGTTTCCTTCGGTTGAAGTCAAGGAGATACCCGTCCATTACAAGTTACCTGAACGTGCATCAAAACCACATGGCATCCAAATTTAATTTAACTGACAGTAACATGTGTACACACGTCATTTCCACAAGCATGAATATAACAAGAACTAAAACTACATACAGAGAGTAAGAGCATGGCAATCTTCATGCAAAATAAAGATGAAATATTCACAACATGTTAAATCATCAATCACAGGCCACCCACTTATGTTTGGATGGGACTGGCAATGAGACCTGACTGTTATATTTACATGACTATCGACACAGGTTTGCTAAAGAGAACCAATCTTATCAACAACGGGTTGTTTGCCTTGCTGGTAACTATTTTCACAATGATCAGATGACCTGCAGGTTGACAATGCATGCACATATGCAGGGGGCGAGCTAAGCCGAACCAACAGACTAGACCATGATGGTTAGATGAGCGTATTTGCGGAGAAGAGGGTGATTGTAGTTGGAGCTAGTTGAGGTCAATTTCTACCCGCTCTGGGGTCCCCCTCTCGCTTTGCTGGGCAACAAGTTCGGTACCTAGCTGCCCTTTGTCCCCTGCGCCGAAGGCATATAGTTTCCCTGAATCTGTGAGTGCAAATGTATGTGCATTCCAGTATATGGAGTTCGTAAGGCTGATTTGAACCATCCTTTCGTTAACTCTTTTCAAAGAAGTCACCAACTCAGGGCTAAGTACGTTAGTATGCCTGTTGTTACCCTGGAAATAACATTACATTCAGAATAAAAAGAAGACATAGTATGAAAAAGAGATGATGTTTTTTTAAATGGAAGAGAAGGGAACTAAGAAGTTAAATGGCATGAAGGAATATGAGTTTACAGATAAATGGGTAACTATGGAGAACTGTCATTCTTCTCTACAAAGTCATTTTTCTGTTTGAGCAGCAAAACTGTACTAAAAATTCCGAAAAGAGGAAATGACATATGGGGAATTGCATCTCCTTCAATAATAAGGTTGAAACACGAAACAAATTAAGGGAAATTTTCAATCAGTGGTGCAAATTAAGGGAAATTTCCAATCATTGGTGCAAATTTCAATTTTTTATTTATCTCGAGACAATAAGAACATGAACTTCAAATCTTTTCTGGGGAGGTTTCATGTCTATTTTGTTCTTACTTAAAATGGTTTTCGTATTTCCACTTAAATTGAATTTTATTTGATATGTAAACAGCCGGATAAAACACCACATGCAATTATTTGCAGCAGCTGGTTATCAAACCATACTTACTTCCATTGCATGAAAGACAGAGATGACAGTTTTTCCTGAACCCAGATAGCAATAACAAAAGAGTTTGTCCAGCAATACAGATTTTAATGCATCAAACAAAGAATTCATTACAGATAACTTAAGTAAAAAGAACCTCAGTAATATAACAGTTCGAAAACTTTTTCTTTTCTCGAACCCGCAGGAGAGCTGCGCATCAATATATTAAGAAGAAATAACAGCTTGAAAACTGTGACTATCTATGGTATTTAGGTGTTGCAGTGGCAGATATATGCAATTAAAATGATCGTACATGACATCAGTATGCTATTTCTAATATACAAGAGAAACTGAAATCAAGTTGCACATGTTCTTGTTAAAAACATGGAAGGGCATAACAAAGTAGGGTGTCTAACCTCAGTTATAGTGTTGTGACCAAGACTTGACGATTCACCGCATCCAAACGAGTAAACATCACCTTCATCTGATACTACAAATGTTGTGTAATCCCCTGTTGCTACATGGACAGCCTTCACACCACTCAAAGCCTCAACTACCTTGGGAACAGATTCACATTCCTCATTACCATGACCCAAGCAACCATAACGCCCCCATCCCCAGGTGCAAACACGTCCATCCTTGCCTACAACTGCAGCATGCCACGCTCCAGCAGCAACTACCACTGGCTGTATGTTTAAATTCCGGAATTCCTCTATTAACTTAGGATATTTCTCATCAGTTCGTGAACCATGGCCAAGCTTCCCTCCTAACCCACAACCAACAGAATAAACTGACCTGCAAAATTATGGAGGTTCCAGCGTTAGGACATTCTCTTGTTGGTTATAACTATGAAACACTGTTATTAAGAGAAGTATATATTTGTGTTCAAGTATTGTCATATCGAGAAAGTTCATGAGGAAATCTAATATCCGCACTTATCATATGAAATTTAAACAAGGATGCTTTCAAAAAAAAAAAGTTAAACTAGGACTCAATGAAGTATATCAAGATGATGAATAATAGATGCATTAGAATAATAGAGAAATAAACTAATTGACTAGCTTAGCAGACCCTTCCAGAAGCTTGTTCTAAACATGGTGGGTATCCTATGTGTAACTCAGAAATCATGTGGCTTCTAAACATGCTATGGTTTGCTTTGACATACGAATGCAGTTTGATGACCTTGATTCACTTATTAGTTTCATCATGGTAAACTAAACAGGTTGTGAAGCAATGCAGACTGAGTTTTTCCTTTATTTATAGAAAAAAATATTAGAAGTCAAACATCACAAAGTTGATTATGTTTTGTGTTATTGGTTGAAGGATCTTACATGCCAGTAGGTTGGCATGCTAGAGCAAGGAGATAGCAATAGCCTGCAGCAATCTGCACAACTGGAATGTTCTCAAGAGCCCCTGTGAGAAGATGTGGTTGCACATCATTTGGCTCTGTCTGATGACCAAGTCTCGTGTCATTCCCCCATGAAAACGTATATACACGCCCCTCCCGGGACAACACAGCAGTAAAGAAGTTCCCAATAGCTGCCTGGACAACGTATATGTCCTTCAGTGATTCTACCACCTGTGGTGTAGTCACAACCCTGGAGCCTTGACCGCCATATTCAACTTCTCCAAAGGAGTCCTTCCCGAATGCATACACCCTACCAGCATCACTGACAAGCATTGTCCGTCCTGCTCCAGCTGCTGCTTGAATAATTCTAATCCCCTGCAATGATCTACAGGAGCAGCAACAGACGTTAAGCACTCTGTTCAGTGGCATTTGCATCAATATTAAAATTAAACTGTGAGTTCTAGATGTACCTGACAACACGAGGTCTCCACTCCTCTTCTAAATTTCCATGGCCAAGCTGACCAGAGTTATTGGACCCAAAAGTATACACAGCACCACTTGCTGTCACAGCAATGCTGTGACCAGGCCCAGCAATTGCCTGTGACTTTTCTCTCCGGCAACATGCTTCACCTGCCATTATAAATCTAAGAACTAGCTTCCAACTCCCACCACAGCGTTGCTTAAAAAGTTCACTTTCATGTGCAGTCATAGGCTTAAAGATAGCCCTTTTCTGACACAAATCCAACGCTGCGAGCTCCGACATTGACAAATCGAAATCGGGAGGGAAATTGGCAGGTTTCCTGAAGAATGTGCATGTTGCCTATTGCAAGCAGAAGGTCCATCAGTGGCAATATCAATTCTACAATGGAGAAAAGGTACAAAACATTACTTGCCTCCAGGTGGGCGAGGTCCTCAGGGTCCAGATTGCACGATGTGAGGACATGGAGGACAATTGACGGGTTTGCAGCCAATGGGAACTCCCCTGGAGCAGAGTCACCAAAGCAAAGGCGCTGCGACCGCTGAAATGATTGCTGCAATGGAGTAACAAGAGCAAGAGTGTCATCCACGATGAGGTGGAGGGGGAGAGATGAGGAAGCTCCGCGGCTGGTTGTGGCATCCATCAGCCACGGCTGGAACTTGCACTGCCCAATGCTTTTATCTCAAACAAATTTGTGATGATCTTGGACTCAGGCCTCTACACAATGGGCGACTAAGACACTGGACCATCCTGCAATGTGAAAAGCATTAATACTATGACATGCATCCACAATCAATAATTGAGGGTTACTTTCACAATAAGCTAATCAACAACCCTTTGTCTAGCACACTTAAACAAGACATTATTATATTAGTCAGCCAAACCAGATGAGTGGATGAGAAAGAATCCATCCAACCAATCCACACAACAATTAAGAATCATAGACAAACAGAGCATATCCGATCCCCTAAAGAACTCACAGACAGAGACTATGCTTTGACAGACAGAGATGCAAATCAAACACTGAAGATCAAGGAGAAGGAGGATGGGCGCAGGTAGAAATCTCAAGCAGCACCCATACTCAACTAAGAACTCTGCATGAAGGAGATTGCTGGAGAGGGGAAGCTTGATCCTGAAGAGGAAGATGGTGCCACTGGAATCCTTCAGAGAGAAAGCATATTCCCTCATCTACGCCCCCAAAAGCCTACTTTTCTTATCCTACCCAACAATTATCAAACAATATCCTCAGTTTACCAGCGCTGCACACAAGCGAGATTCCTATCGCATCATCGGTGGCAAAATTAATATCAGTACTGACTGACAGCGAAAGGCTCCGATTAGACGGACGAGAGGATCCACGAAATTTGGTCACGATTCACGAAAATCGGTACCGAAAAAACTCCATCTTTGAGCGCAATTCACCAATCCAGACCACAAACATCGCCAGGAAAATCGTCAATGTAATCGGCCCCGATCATCGGACCAAAGGCCGAAGAACCCACACAGACAATATCGCAGCACACAACAAGAAAGCATCCCAGAAATCCTTACCCCCAATTCCCCAACCAATCAGCCCGCGGAGGAGTCAGGGCAAGAATCGGGCTCTCGTCGGTAGCGGCACGATCGGCGGTCAGGTCAATCAACGAACCCAATCGGGGATTACGGGCGCCAGCGCCAGAGACGGGGGAATCTGGCCAAGAAACGGGGAGGGAGGGAGGGAGGGAGGGGAGGGAGGCGGCAGCGACTGGCACGGCACGACTTCTCCCAATAATGATGTGGGGAGGAGGAGGGAGAGGTTGCTGCTTGGACGGGCAACTGCGGGCGCTGCGCGTGTATTGTTTTGTGTACGTGCCTTTCGTCGCTGCCGGGATGAGGTGTCGGAGGGAGGCGGCGTGGGGGCAAAGGCGACGTCGTGGGGGCGCAATTGCCGCGGCCACCCCTACCGTACCCCTGCCCCGCGCCGGTGAACCGGTTGCTCTGGGTGTCGACATGGTGTCGCTGCCCTCGTGCCTTGCTGTTGTTGATGTCAATCCGCCATTGCCCATGGCCCTAGACAGTGTTACTGCAGTTACTGACGGTGAAGATAGATGCCCTCGTGCCTTACTGCAGTTACCCGCCATTGTGTGTGCAAGACACTATTGTGTAACTGAGGGTGTGTTTAGTTGATGAAAATATTTGGATTTTAGTATTGTAGCACATTTCGTTGTTACTTGACAAATAATATCTAATTATAGACTAATTAGATTTAAAAGATTCATCTCATGCTAATCAGTTAGACTATATAATTAGTTATTTTTTAATTGTATTTAATGTTTCATGCATGTGTCCGCAGATTCGATGTGACGGGTACTGTAAGAAATTTTTCACCAACTAAATAGGGTCTAAATTACATGACAGTGAAGGCGGGTTATATTATATTAGCGGTATTATTCAAATAGTTTTTTACTAATGGAACAAGGCCAACCAGATTCAAAGTCACCACTTATAGTTTGTGTTAATACTCCATTGATTCCTTTTTATAGACCTATTTCATCTTAACTAATGACCAAGACGAATGAACATGTGCTTATCATCCAAATGATCATGTCAATATATACTCATTAGTGGGACTATTTTTTCAGAGGACGGCTTGCAGGGGCGGGTAAGGGTGTTCAACTAAATGCTCGTTATTTTTGATAAAAAAATTATATAAGTAGGATATCATATGTATATGAATAAAAAATATGAAAATTACACCATAACAGACTTCCAAACTCCTATTTTCTGCTTCGTGATAAAAAATCGTAGCAACTCACGTCCCACCCCTCCTCACCTGGCAACTCACAGGCCCATTAGCGATCAGATAGTCGGTAAACCGACCTGACCGACAGGCCAAGAACCCGTGCGCCCCCTCGACGCCTCGATTCCCAAATCTCCAGATGCAAGACCACAGTCCTAGCTCTCCAATTTGGCGATTTCGAAGGCTGGCTGTCGGTGGTGAGGGCGCGACGAGGCCAGGTGGACACAGTGTGGCAGGGGCTGGTGCGGTCGCGAGGATGGACAGTAGTAGGAGCTTGGCGGCCAGGCGGACGTTGGTAGGGGCTTGGCTGCCGGGCGGGCCGCGAGCAGGCATGCCAGCGCCGCAGCTAGGCAGGAACACAGGGCGTGGCAACGCGGCTAGGGTGTGGAGCTGCCGTTTTGCACAGGGCGGGAGGGCCTCCACGACTCCGCCACTTTGTATGTGCCATGTGGGGTGTGGGTGAGCAAGCAGAAGCAGGTCTAGGCAAAAATCGCGTCTGAGCGCAAGGTGAGCTGACTACTGATAAATTCAATGTTTATTTTGAAAATTATCATTGCAATTTACAAAATTTGGTCTGTGAATTTATTTTTACACCTTTTGGAAATTTTGAATACGCATCTCTCAAATTCTGGGCCCACCCCTGACTCCTCGGTATCGACATCTCGTATACATACACCCTTTTTTAGCAACTATTTCTGTGCAAGAACCAAAACGGTTGTCCATGTCAGATCCAAGTATACCTGATCATGGGCTGGGTCGAGTTGGATTCGGGTCAAAGAAAGCCGGTATTTATTTTTGAGCCTGAACCCGGTCTGATCCGATCGTCGGTGTAAGAACCACCCAATTTGCAATTGTTTTAAGCAAATTGCCAGTCATCATTTTTAAGATGAGAGCTAACACATATTCGTCTAAGACCGTACCACGTACTAGCCCACATCTAGAGACTTCGATAGACGTCGTTCACTTAAAACGACATCAAATCTTGTACTCCCAGTATGTGTACACAACATGCCTAAGATCAAGCATGCACATAGCATTTAAAAATACACATATCGCCAAAAGAACCATAAAGATCAATTTTAATCATTACAAGAGTTCAACATTAATATTACAAGCTCAAGAGGTTCAAATATGAAATTTAAAAGGTCAAGCTTCAAATACAAAGCCTTGGGGTTCACGAATGATATATAAGAGACATGAGATTAAAGTTCAGTGTTTATTCATGCTCTCACCAAAGACAAGATCGGAGCTTATAAATTGATAAAAGTGCAATAACATCTTTCTCAAGGGCACCATCGTGGCCATATTGACCTACTTTTCTCCCATACCAGGATTGGCGGGATAGAAATGACCAAAAAATGACTTCCCACTCACATGTAATCTAGGTTAGAAAGCAACATGACGGGGGAATAAACCAGGGGTCCCTAACGGGCCCGACTTATATGAAGCAAGGCCCGGCAGATTTATTGGGCCAAGAACAGGACGGCTCGTTAAAACGCACGGGGAGCTGCCTTCGCCGCTAAGCGAATGGGTCCCGGAGCCCGACCTCCCGGACACATGGCAGCCCCCCGACCTAGCGCCCCGGGTCAAGGCCAAGCTGGTAGCCTGAGACGTGCGCTCCAAGGACGCCGTGCCCCCTGACAGGCGTGCCGGCCAAGACAGCCTCCGTGCAAGCCCTAAGGCGCCGGTTCTCCTTATCTTGCGTCAAGGGCCAAGCCAGCAGGCCTCCCTGACAAGGGGACAGCGCCGCTCGCACGGGCCCCTTGACACAACGGGAGGTGGCGTCCACAGACGTTGCCTCCCCTCGCCGTAATGATGGTCGCCTCTGCGCACCACTCCATTACACCAGCGATCGTGACCGGACGCTCCCGGCCAGGCCTCGGTAAGACACCCCTCACCGGGCGCGCCGCTTGGTGACAGAGCTACGTAAGATAGCCTCGCAGGTAAGAAACCCAGGCTTCGGCGGACAAGAACGAAGGAGACCCCCGAGCGACCGACCGGGTGGTTGCGCCGCCCCGACTGAGCCAGGATGGGACAGTGCCAGGGGAACACACCGCTCAAGAAGATCGCCAGGATCATTCCTTGCACCAGAAGATTGCCAGGATCAAGCTCGCCCACTCCCGACCGACTGAGTGGGCCCCGACGACTGACAAGGACGATTTGCGCCCCGACGGTGCAAAGGCACAACGCTAGATAACTGTAAATAGGGGCCCCACCTTGGACTATAAAAGGGAAGGCCCCCCACATAGGAAAGGGTTGGACTCTCACGGGTTCGACACTACTAGACTAGCTTGTAAGCTCCCCTCTGAACTTTGAGCACCCGGGCTCGAGAGCAATAGAGCAAGAACACCACCCCCATACTGGACGTAGGGCATTTCAGACCCGAACCAGTCTAAATCCTCGAGTCTTTGCGTCCTAGACCATATCCGATCAAGCGCACAACAATCAAGCAATCGAGTAGTTTTGTAGTCGCCCATTTCCCGCAGCGACAGTTTTGGCGCCATCCATGGGGAGCGCTTTGTCCTTTCACTTCTTCGGCGATCGGATGGTTTCAATCACTCCATTCGCTGCTCCAGTGGCCGGCGATGGCGAGACGATGCGCTTCGGCTTGCTGGAGTTTCCCGCCTCCACTGATCTCGCCTTCCCATACCTTCCAGTTCGGAAGCCTGGAGTTCATCACCGACCGGCTCGGTGCACTGCGCCTCCACAAGGAGGAAGCCGCTCCGGTGGACACTGAGGTGCCAGCTCCTCCTCCCAAGCCTCACAACCTGAGGCGTTGGCAATTGGTTCGCTGGCGCATCAAGAAGCACAGGCCATCGCAGCCAACCCGTGCGGTGCTCTGCCGCATATCGCTCTTAATGGCCTCCAACCCCGCCGTCAAGGACGTCAACTTGGTCCTCTTCTCTTTGGATAATGTCTCTCGGCAGCTTGCGGGCGGACCTCCGCTCGCCCCACCTCGCTCGTTCTCAGAGCGGCTCCTGTTCGGTCTTCGCAATGCCACGAGCGTCTACGCTCTGGAGGCGCACAAGGCCGCCCAAAGGTTCCAGCCCGCATCACAATTCGTGGGCATGACGGAGAGCTACCCTGACTCCGACCACGACCTCCTATGCTATGAGGATCCCCTGAGTGATTCCTCAAGCACCAGGGACTACCGTCTGGGGGGCACATCTGCGCCGCCATGCATGTGTGCCATGGCCGACGGCGACCCTCCACTGGAGGGGGTGCCGTCCGAGCAGACGCACACCCCAGCGGACCAACGCGAGCACGCGCTCGCCAATGCGCAGGCCCACGGCGATGAACTTCGTCATCGCAAGCAGGCGCCTCCGCCCGCAGGACAGCCTCCACGGGCCTCCTCCGGGTCAAAGGAGGTGAACCCCACAAGGTCCGCGCGCCGGCGCGCACGTGCGGTCAACCACGACATCATCAACAACGCTCGCATGTAGCTCCCGCAGGAGTTCCATGCGGGTTAGAACATCGTAGCAGCCGCAATCCTGCTGCAAACGCTGCCAGAGCCACAAGATCCGGCCCAAAGAGACCTTCACCATCTGGTGAGGAATCTGGTCGAACTTACCGCTGTCCAATAGGCGGAGAGCTCCTCGTTACACCGCCGACAGGCTGCTGCCTCATGCCCAGTCGGCGGCGCAAGCCATGGTGGGCGGGAACCATCCCAAGAACAATGTACCCCACCTCCACGGCAGCCCGACATGGGCGGCGCACCAGCCGCAGCGGCAGCATCCTCTCCCCTCCTGCCGTGGCCACCGATCCACGACCGCGTCGGTCTTAACTACGACGCGTGCAGCGTGATCCGAGGCTGGCAGCAGGCGAGGCATCACACCGACGTTGGTCGCATGGCCGCTCGGGCAGAAGATGCGCGGGCTTATGCCCCCAACCAGGAACGCTCACCGCTCCGCTACGGAGGACGTCCCTACGACCCCGACGTGGATCACGACCGGAGTCCAAGTCCGGATCCCACCGGGCCAAACGCCTTCTCCAGAGCAATCCGGGGGGCACCTTTGCCCCCAACGCTTCCGACCGCCGGCGAGCGTCGTGAAGTACACTGGGGATACGAACCCCGGCGTGTGGCTGGAGGATTACCGGCTTGCATACCGAGCCGGAGGAGCAACCGACGAACGCTTCATCATCCAGTACCTCCCGATATGCTTGGGAGAAAACGTCCGCGCCTGGCTGGACTTCTTGCCCGCCGACTCCATCGGCTGTTGGGCAGACCTCTACCAGGTCTTTATAGGCAACTTTCAAGGCACATACGTGCGCCCTAGCAACTCTTGGGACCTCAAGAGCTGCAAGCAGGAGCCCGGTGAGTCCCTGCGCGACTACATCCAGCGCTTCTCCAAGCAGTGCAACTCGCTGCCGGGCGTCGTCGACGCCGATGTCATCGGTGCATTCCTCAGCGGGACGCTGTTGACGCTCCTTAGTGCCCCCGATTTGTATATCGCAAGCGCACGGTTCGTGTAGCTTTTCCCTTAGAGTATTCCCCCAAGATTTATCAATCCACGGAACCAAAGATACAAGAAACAATCTACTAGCATAGAGATTCCTTTGTGTTGAGATGGTGAAAAACAAATCTAATCTACTAAAAATGACAAACAGCGAAGGTAGCAAGAAAAAGTTAGAGATAACCAATCTAGATCACCTAGATCATGCATATGTTGTAGTTCCAGCTAGATGTAGTGAAGTAAGATAGATGTGAATCTCAATGAAAAGCATCTTTAAACTCAAAATCTCCAATCCAATCCCTCGATACCCCACCTACTCAGTGGCAACGCCCTGTCACGATGCCCCCCTTTGGACGAAAGTACCCTGAAGCAAGTCGAACCCCCTTTGGTAGTTCCGCCATGAACCTCTAGCCACCATGACTACAAGATCATGCTAAGCGATCTATCTCGATAATAGATCTAGGATGAAGCAAACCCAAAGAAAAGAACGAAATCGAAAGAGAGAACATGGTTGCTAAACATTCGGAATCACAAATAACTTCACCATGAATGATTGTACATCACAAGATCACAACCGGGGCCCTACCTTGATCTTGATGATCCTAGCTCCAGAACTCTGACATGGTCTTCCTTACAAGGTTCCCACGTCGGCTAGGGAAGCCCCTAGACAACAAGCACGACCCTCGGCTCTCTGAGAGGTGTCCCTCTATCTTCTCTGCTCCTTGGCATCGTCCCCCAAATTGATCTCCATGTGAACCTTGGGGAGGGGTCTTTAAATAGCCTCAGGAAACCCTAGGTCAAAGGGGAGGCCGAACCGCCACAAAAAGGGGCTGGGCCGGCCAGCCCAATGGACCCAGGCCGGCCAGCTTGGCCCATTTCTTCGCCGCCTCGTGTCCTCCTTTCTCCCCAAGTCTCCTGGAGTATTCTAGAGTTTATGCCTTTCACGATTGCACCCCATTAGACTGTCGTTATCTTCGAGATTTCTTCGAGGAAAAGGATAGGATGGAAAATCCTTCCTTAAATCTCTCTTTGCTTTGCTTAGCCCCGAAGTATCTTGATCTTATCTTGTGGGCTTTGTCCTTTGGGCTTCATTGGAGGGTGGATGTGCACGAATGGGCCTCTAATCATCATGGCCTTCGGTCCTTTGTTCGGGCTTTGGCCTTCGTCTTTCTTCGTGTCATCGCGTGATCGTGGGCCTCGTCATTTCATGCTCCAAAATTGGTCAAAAACCTGCAAAAACGAAGTACCTCCAAAATATATGTGCAAACGCAAAAACGACCAATAATTGGGCCGAGGTTAGGATGGTTAGTGATTTTGATATTAAATTCATGCCATTATCAAACTTAAACAGGGGATAAAATGGATACTTAAGGAGCGCCAACATTCCCCCCATGCTTAAAACTTGCTCGTCCTCGAGTAAGTCTTTGATAAAAATCAGCGTTGCCTTTAGTGTCCAATCCCTGCACTTGATCATACACGAGAAAACACAATGCTCCCAAAAATATTTTGTAGTTAATAGTTCAAGTTGTAACCAGCTTTTTCAATGTGGAAGGTAGATACAAGTTAAATGCTTCCCCACAATTATTAAGCACATGCTCTCAAAATTAAACAAGCCTCAGAATTAAGAAAGTAAGTTCCATAAGTAATGCTAAACCAAGATGAATAATTTAGACCTCATTGCAATTTGCTCATGGAAACTCTCAGCTCATCTTGTCTCTCAAACTTGCTAGAACTTTCTCCTTTCTTTCTCTCATATGTATGTGTGAGGCTTTATCTGGAGCTCTGGAAAGGTTAGTCCTAACAAAAGATATTATAATCAAGATATTATCAAAACAAGAAATACTTCTTATGGATTTACTGAGACTCGTCAAAAAGACCATTGGAAAATAATTTCTTTATGGAGAGGGAGAGAATGGAACACATACTTTAGATGGTGGACATGTGCAAATGGCAACGGTTGATCCCAAGGCACAACTGAAGTCCTTGTTATCGGATTGCACATGGTTGGAATAATTGAGTATAGAATAATCTTCAAAGTACTTGGAGTTTAATGAAGCAAACGGGACCGAGGAGCTTTTCATCATCATTTTTTTATTTTTTTTATTTTTCTTTCTTTCTTTTTGCTCCTCAGAACCGTTGGCAACACAATGCACTTACTCCACCTCCCCCCATGCTTGAATGTTTGCTTGTCCTCAAGCAATGAAGTAATGATAACTTGATGGAGTGAGTGCACAAAACCTTTATCAATTCTCTGGACTCAACTTTGGAATTCAAGGGAGCATCTCCTCGTGAAAGATTGAAGCCAACAGAAGAGGAAAAGGGGTAGGCCGGCCGGCCTAGGGGTGTTGGGCCGGCCGGCCTACTGCCTGTAGGCCTCCATTTCTTCGGATTTTTCTTCTGCGAACTCTTTGATACTTCCCAAGCTTATGTTTTACTGAATTTTGCTCTTGATTCCACTGTTTTTCCATCGAAATAAAAATATATACTCAATATATAGGTTGTGGTCAAGGAGGTGTTTCACAAAAAGATGTTTTTGGTTAAGGGTGGATATCCAGCGAGGTTTGCGATGTTCCTGGTATAGAAACTCACAATGCATGGATAGAATGGCTAGCAAAAGAGAGGTACGCAAAAATACGGAATGGTCAGCTTTTTAGTCTCGTACCAAAGAAGATAAATCCTGAATTAATTTACCTGAAAATAATTCTTGCTCTATGGTTTGTTATGATATATCATTTAGGCTTATAGAAGGGTAGATCAATTGCAAAAGGTATCATTGACAATGTTAGCTCAAAATTAAATCCAAATTAAATTTTCCTTGACAAGCTTAAGTAAGAGAGCAAGAATAAAAGATATGGGTCTTAATTTATGATAACCTCCACAATTAATTAGCCGGCATTTAATTAATTTTCAGATCATGTTAGAGAGAGCATTAGTTTAATCATGCATAAACCAAGCACAAGAAAGTAGACAAGGCGGCAACGATCATCATATTTTATCATGGCACAAACTTTCTATCATCATTACTAACCATAACATTAAAGCGTGGGTGATGCATTTATTTATCATGGTGATGAAAACAAAAGAAAGCAAACTGCACACATACTGAAAAATAAATAAAACAGAAAATTGCTACGCACACACAAGCTTGCACACATGCTGAAAATAAATGAAAAGAAATAGAAAAATCCAAACCACACGTGTGAGCATTTTATTCATGGTCTTGTCGTCGATCACTCTTCTTGATTGCCTCTTACGTTGTATCCTTGGTCATAATATTGTTGAAATGCTCCTCCATCAAATTGTTCCGGTGGCGCGAGGCCTAGAAGTCTCATTTCATATGCAATTCCTGCGGTTCCATCTTCTAGTTGGCTTGTGTGCCTCCGGATGGCGTCTATGTCTTCCATGTTTCTTCTTGCATAGGCACCCATGATTCTCATTCGTTGTTCCGATCGAGGGAGGTCAAAGTATTGTGCCCCAAATGATGGGTCGGGCATCTCTCCTTGGTATGACGGGGGTGGGTAGCCGTAGTTGCTAAATGGTGGGGACGCCGCCGCAGCAAGCCCCCATGCTTGATATTGGTTCCCTTCCCATTGACTCGTCCATCCTTGCGGGTATCCTTTGTCCACTTGATGCACCTTGAAATTCATTCCTCCAATAAGCGGAACTTGGCAGCGGAAGGTCTACTTCCAAGTCTTCTTGTTGTGCCGATGCCAATGTTCCTTCAATTAACCTTCCTCTTTTTGATTTCTTCACCTTTTTTCCAATATTTTCAACTCGCCAATCAGTCCTCCCTCTTGCGAATAATTTCAGCCTTTTATTGGGGAGGGAAATATCCATCTCAGAAATAGTGAATCCCTTCTTTTCATCCCCTCCGATATAATGGTCTTGTCTCAAATGTTCAATCCCAATATCTCTTCCCGGGACATAATATTTTTGGATCACTCGTAACCCCGGATTCATGGTTCGGGCTATCATTGTGAGATAACACCCCGAACCAGCTTCTCCCGTATCGGATGATGCTTCACAAATCCACCTTTCAACCATGATGTAGGTGAGATCAATCACTTGCTTCTTCACCAATGCAGCATACATCCAATTTAATTCTTGGTCGGTGACCTTCGATTCTCCCATCCTCCCGAGAATTCTATTGCTCAACCAAGAGTGGAATATTTGGAGGGTCACATTACTTATATTCTTCCTTTGGTGGTTGACATCTTTTGCTATCTTTGTCCAAAATTCATCAAGCTCTACATCTTCAACTCGCACCATTTCATATGCATTACTTTCGAATCCGAGCAAACTCCCTATTTCTCCATAGGTGATGACTTTTTCTTCATTCTTGAGCCGAAATTTCAGACATGGAACTTCTTCATCATTCACCACTTCTGTTGTTTTCTCCAGTGTCATGAACATCTCCAAAGCCACTTCTTCTTGCATGTCTACCGTGACACCAGTCGGAAAAATTACTTCCAACCGATGTTCTCCAAGAGTTGGTAGATGTCATGATGAAATCCCAACTTCTCCAATGCTTCATCATCAAAATCATAATTTGCTCGAAGCCTTCCCTTCATGAACTTGAGCCTTTCTTCTTCTTCCTTCAACAAGATAATAAACCCATATTCTGAATTCTTGGGCTTGTATGGTGGTGGTGCGGATGACCTTGTCGAACGCCATGGAGGAGGTGGCATCCCTTCGGTGAATCTCATGGAGGAGCTTCTCGGGTCTCTTATCCCACCAAGGAGCAACATGTCGCTCCTCGGTGCGGGGTTGTCTTCCTCCATGCTCCGCGGAGACTCGGAGACCGAGTGCCTCCGTGAAGAACTTGCCGATGCGTCGGATGTCGATGAACGCGTCCTTCTCCTCCCGGTGACGAATCTCATGATGCCACTCATGGTGACTCCTTGCTGCACACACTCAAAAACAAACACACCGGGCGTTTCTTGCCGGTGGGAGAACAATATATCGAAGAGTGGAGCAAACTAGGATTTGTGGCGAATTTTCGGAGATTTTTGGAGTAGATTTTGGTGGACGAATTTTTCAGGGCTCTAACTGATGTTTCTGGGTGAAGAACTTGAAGAACATAAGCAATGAACTGAGTGAGGAGCATACCTGTCAAAGGGGAGCACCAGAGCACTTAAAAAGGGGCCAGGCCGGCCAGCCTAGGGCCTTGGGGCCGGCCAGCCTAGGGCATTTTTGGCTCTCCTCCACTTCAATTTTCTCTGGTGGCTTGATAGTGCAATTATTTGCTTCTGTCCAGTACATCTTTCATGCTTTGCACCTTCCAAATCCTGTGAACCACTCCTTTGCCTTTGATGTCCACTTGCAACATTATTTCTTCACTTTGTGTCATTCACCTTGTCCCATGCTTAATCGTTCATCACATGGTGCCATCTTTGCTGAAAATCATATGTCCTTCCCATGCATGGATGCTCCCTCCTTTGGATTATTTGCATGCGGTGGTAGGTAGAGAGCACAATTCCTTCATGTGAACTCACTTTGATCAATGGATGTTAATCAAGCACATAAACCCTTTCCAAATCATGCTTAGATGTTTAATCCTCCTCTAACTTCAAAATTTCAGAATTGACTCAAAGCATGCAACGAGTTTAAATGAATAATCAGAGGGGAATTGAAACATATTTACATTTGTAAGTCGAAAATATTTCCCGACTACATTAATTTTGGTTGCACCGGAACCGTTCACTTTCATGAATTGATAGCGAACAATCTCGAATTCAACAGTGGGTCTTGGGTTTAGGTTCTAATTTTTTTTGCCAAAATGAGAGAGAGATTTTTGAAAAGAGAATAATTAAGGTTAGGAAAATTCTAGTCCTATGGTAATGAAACTGAAAATTCTCTCTATGTTTGTGCGAACCTACGCATCAAGAATTTAAATAATATAAACATAGCGCGGCTCTACTCGTGTGTTTTATCTCAACTTGGTCCGGCCGTCATGGACAAGACGGTCGCCAAAAATAGGTATAGAATTTTGGATGTGGCTTTCTCAAGAAGAGGCAAATAAATCATAGGACGGCTCATGTCATTGGTTTAAAATAAGAAACAACATCGAAATGACCGAGTGAATAAAATCCAAATCGAATTGTTCGACCAAACGACCAATTGTTCAAAAGTTTATCATGTCCTTGCGTAGCAAAATTCTCAACTCACTTACCTAAACCTTTCGCGGGTTGTCCTCCCGGTAGCTTATTCTTGACTCGACGAACGGGTTGAACTCCCGGCAGCTTTATTCTTGACTTGACGAACGAGTTGCCTCCCGCAAAGCGCTTCGTTTATAGTCTATAGCTAGCCTTTCTTCTTCTTCTTCACTTCGGACCAACGCTCGGTGATGGAGCTGCAGTCTTGGGTACCCACTTCTGCACAATCTGTGGTGCGGGTTTGTCTTCTAGGTTAGTCGTCTTTTTGGTCTTCACAGGCGGGCTTTTAGCTTTCTTCTTGACGGGTGCAGCGATCTTCTTTGTCGCGATGGACGCGACGACTTCTATCTCCTTCTTCGCTTCCTTCTTGTTTGGCTCCTCCTCTTTCTTTGGCTTCTCCTCTGTGATACGGCAGTGAGGCGGAACATATTTGACATTGATCATGTTGCATACCTCGAGGCGTGGACGAAACTTGAATTCGCTTGTGGTGCCATTGATGTCGAACTTTATCTCCCCCTTGCCAACGTCGATGTTCGCCCTTGCGGTCTTGAGGAAAGGCCTCCCAAGTATGAGAGGCGCCTTGCTCCCTTCTCCCATATCGAGAATCACAAAGTCAACGGGGACTAAGTGTTCTCCAATCTTCACTGGCACGTCTTCGGCGATTCACATGGCGGTGGGCTCCGGCTCCGGTAAGCGTAGATTCTCGAACACATTCTTTGGCATGACGCTCACACTTGCACCGGGATCACGGGATGGTAGGACATCTGGGGTCTCTCTTCTTTTCAGGAGCTACATTAGCGATTGCCGCACTACATTCCTCGATTAGCTTGACAGTGCTTGGCGGTATCTCGCGCTTGTTTCCCTTGATGTCTTTGAAGTAGCGAGAATACGTCGGAACTTGTAGAGCATCCAAGAGCGGCATATTGATGCTCAACCTGCGTACCATGTCAACAAATTTGTTAAATTGCTCATCTTCATGTTTACCTTTGCGGTATCGTGGCCTTGGCGGTAGAATCTTGGTGTCTATATCATCTAGCTCAAACTATGACTCTTCGATGACTATCTCTGGCATAGGAGTAGGTGCCTTCTCCTTAATGATGGTCTCCACTTCAACTCTTGGCTTAGGCTTCCTTGCTCCCGCCGCATGTTCGGGTTCTTCGGTCTCCTTTCCCGAGCGAGTTTGAATTGCCTTTGCCGTCTCTGGACCTTGAGGTTGCCCCGGCAATTTTCCTTCGTTGCTAGATAAGCGTCCGGCGAGCTGGGCTACTTGCGTTTCTAGCATCTTCATCATGTTGAGTACTTGAAGGTTAGAGCTCCCGACCTCCGTCACCTTGCCATCAATGTTCTCCAAGATCTTGTCCATAGCCTTGAACTTGGTGACGGTGTCCTTGTTGATCTTGCCTTGCTCCTCCATGAACTCCTTCAATTGTATACTGAAGAGGCACCGAGTTTTGAATGGAAGAGCTTGCATTAAATTGAGGTCTACCTTGCCCGTAGCGGAACTTGGGTTGCAGGATCCATTCTCCCTTCTTCATGTAGTCGAGCATCTTGGCTTCCTCCGGGCAATTCTTTTGGACATGGCCGTACTCTCCACATTCTTCACATGTAGACCTTGCTTCGGCCGCCTTCAAATCAATAGCTTGGGCTTCTCTCTTTTCCACTTTCATCTTCTCCAACCTTGAATAGCTTGAAAACTTGAGTAGGCGCCTCGATGATGCCCATGCGTCATTGTCTGCCACCTTGAATAGCTTGAAAACTTGAGTAGGCATGAGCTCAATGATAGAACCTCCGGCCAATGCGTCAATGATCCCCCTTGATGTAGTAGTGAGGCCTTGATAGAACTTCTGGTCCACATCCCCCCTTGAGAACTTGTGGTGAGGTACGGCGCGGATGTAGTCGTTGAAGCGCTCATAGGCTTCTACAATGGTCTATGTCGGGGCTTGCGCGAATGTAGCAATCTTGTTGCACAAAATTGGGTCTTGCCCGGCGAGTAGAACTCCATCATGAGCTCCTTCATCAAGGACTCCCAATTTTGCATCGTGTGTGCCGGTAGAGAATGAAACCATTGCAGTGCTCTCCCAAGTAGAGAGAACGGAAAGAGCCTCGCTCTCATTTGATCTTGAGTCATCCCTTGCATGTTGAAGGTGCGGCATAGTTGGAGGAACGCTTGAAGATGTAGATTACCATCTTTTTTTCTAGTGAAGGGCGAGCTTTGCACCATCCTTATGATTGAAGTCTTGATCTCGAACAGAACTCCGATGTTGTCGAGATTTTGGATCGGCAAGTCCCAAATGTCCGGAGTGCATAGCTCTCCGATCGTACGCTCCTGCTCCGGTAGCGCCATCCCTCAGGTGAAGTGGCGCCTCCTTTGGACTTGTTGGTGGAGTTGCTTGAGGTGAAGACGATGAACCGTCGGCTTCGACTTTTGGATCTACTAGTTCCGGCTTCCTTGATCGTGCTTCTCGTCTCCTTTGCCTGTAAATTTTTTCTAGATCATCCACAAAATTTTCGGGTCTGTTAGAGAGGCTCCCATCCAACTCCTGTTAGGGGTTAGTGAAAAAGAAAAATATATACCAGATCTAAAAGATGAATATACAAGATCTAAAACATAAAAGAAAAATAAAGCAAACTCTAGATTAGATTGATTTTCGTGGAATAGATCCGTTTTTTAGTTAGCATAAAAAAATAAGAGATCTAAAAAGGTCAAAAAGAAAAATCAAGAAAAAGAAATATTTACGAATGCAAGTAAGATTGGATCTTAAATCGATGGTTCCCCGGCAACGGCGCCAGAAAAGCTTGTTGACGCTCCTTAGCGCCCCCGATTTGTATACTACAAGCACACGGTTCGTGTAGCTTTTCCCTTAGAGTATTCCCCCAAGGTTTATCAATCCACGGAACCAAAGATACAAGAAACAATCTACTAGCATAGAGATTCCTTTGTGTTGAGATGGTGAAAAACGAATCTAATCTACTAAAAATGACAAACACCGAAGGTAGCAAGAGAAAGTTAGAGACAACCAATCTAGATCACCTAGATCATGCATACGTTGTAGTTCCAGCTAGATGTAGTGAAGTAAGATAGATGTGAATCTCAATGAAAAGCATCTTTAAACTCAAAATCTCCAATCCGATCCCTCGATACCCCTACCTACTCAGTGGCAACGCCCTGTCACGACGCCCCCCTTTGGATGAAAGTACCCTGAAGCGAGTTGAACCCCCTTTGGTAGTTCCTCCATGAACCTCTAACCACCATGACTACAAGATCATGCTAAGCGATCTATCTCGATAATAGATCTAGGATGAAGCAAATCCAAAGAAAAGAACGAAATCGAAAGAGAGAACATGGTCACTAAACATTCAGAATCACAAATAACTTCACCATGAATGATTGTACATCACAAGATCACAACCGGGGCCCTACCTTGATCTTGATGATCCTAGCTCTAGAACTCCGACATGGTCTTCCTTGCAAGGTTCCCACGTCGGCTAGGGAAGCCCCTAGACAACTAGCACGACCCTCGGCTCTCCGAGAGGTGTCCCTCTATCTTCTCTGCTCCTTGGCGTCGTCTCCCGAATTGATCTCCTCGTGAACCTTGGGGAGGGGTCTTTAAATAGCCTCAGGAAACCCTAGGTCAAAGGGGAGGCTGAACCGCCACAAAAAGGGGCTGGGCCGGCCGGCCCAATGGACCCAGGCTAGCCGGCCTGGCCCTTTTCTTCGCCGCCTCGTGTCCTCCTTTCTCCCCAAGTCTCCTGGAGTCTTCTAGAGTTTATGCCTTTCACGATTGCACCCCATTAGACGTCGTTATCTTCGAGATTTCTTCGAGGAAAAGGATAGGATGAAAATCCTTCCTTAAATCTCTCTTTGCTTTGCTTAGCCCCGAAGTATCTTGATCTTATCTTGTGGGCTTTGTCCTTTGGGCTTGATTGGAGGGTGGATGTGCACGAATGGGCCTCTAATCATCATAGCCTTCGGTCCTTTGTTCGGGCTTTGGCCTTCGTCTTTCTTCGTGTCATCGCGTGATCGTGGGCCTTGTCATTTCATGCTCCAAAATTGGTAAATAACCTGCAAAAACGAAGTACCTCCAAAATATATGTGCAAACGCGAAAATGACCAATAATTGGGCCGAGGTTAGGATGGTTAGTGATTTTGATATTAAATTCATGCCATTATCAAAGTTAAACAGGGTATAAAATGGATACTTAAGAAGCGCCAACAGACGCACTGCAAGACCCTAGTCCACAAACTGGGGTGCCAGAAGCCTCGTACCACGCACGAGCTCGTGGTGATTGCCACCATCCACACTTCCGGCGAGGAGGCGGTCGGGGCCATATTCGAGCATGACCAACGCGCGGCACAAGAGAAACGGCGCGACTGCGACAGGCCTTCCTCGAGCCGCGAGGACAGGAGGAACAAAAAGAACTGCCGACCTCCCGCCTCCAGCGAGGTCGCAGCGATAGAGCACCAGGACAAGCGTCCTCCGAGAAACGACCACTTCTACCAGCTCCTGGACAAGCCATGCACCAACCATGGCTATCCGGTGAACCACAAGTTCAAAGATTGCGATATGATGAAGCGCCTCCTCCGCAGAACAGCCAAGACCGACGGCGACAACCGCGACAAGCGGTCCGATGTCGGCCAAGAGAAAGAGAAGCCGGCGGAAGGAGAGTTCCTGGACGTGGATCGGTGCCTGGTGATCATCGGCGGCCTGGAGGACGAGTGCTCCAGACGACTACAGAAAGTCCGACTCCGCGAGGTATGTGCTGCAGCAAGTTCCATTCCTAGAAGGTTGAAGTAGGTGTCCACGCCCATTATTTTCGATCAGGACGACCATCCGGCAAGCATCCCTCGACCTGGGAGCTATCCCCTCGTCATCGACCCCGTCATCAGCAACATGCGCCTGTCCAAGGTGCTGATGGATGGGGGCAGCAGCCTCAACATCCTCTACTTGGACACTTCGGAAGCCATGGGAATCTCGCGAGGCTGCTTGCGAGATTCCCCCTTCCCCTTCTATGGCATCCTGCTGGGCATGAAGGCCTACCCGGTCGGCAACATCGACTTGCCGGTCACTTTCGGCAACAAGACCAACTTCCACACCGAGACCCTCACGTTCGAGGTGGTGGACTGGAAGGGAGTGTACCACGCCCTCCTCGGGCGCCCCGCTTACGCCAAGTTCATGGCAGTGCCCAACTACACCTACCTCAAGCTCAAGATGTCGGGTCCGAATGGGCTCATCACTGTGAGTGGCTCCTTCAAGCAGGCCTATGTCAATAGCCGCGAGTACTACGACCTCGTCACCACCACGGCAAACTCGACCGAGCTTGGCCAGCTTAGCGCCACCACAGCCGAGTGCCGCCCCGACCCTGGCAAGCCCAGCCAGGCACCGGCCTTCGTCTCAATCGACGAGACCAAAGCGGTTGCGGTCGACGACACCGACCCAACCGAGACGGTGCGGATCGGCTCCCAGCTGCCGACTAAATAAGAACACACGCTCGTCGACTTTCTCCGCGCCAGCAAGGACACTTTTGCCTGGAAGCCGTCCGACATGCCGGGCATCCCTAGGGAGGTCGCCGAGCACGAGCTTCGCATTTTGCCGGGATCCAAGATCGTCCAGCAACGACTGCGCTGCTTCAACGATGAGAGGCCCAGGACCATAGGAGAGGAGATAGCTAAGCTATTAGCTGCCAGCTTCATTAAAGAAGTTTACTACTTCGACTGGCTATCTAATGCAGTCCTTGTAAGAAAGAAAACCGGTCAATGGAGGATGTGTGTTGACTACACCAGCCTCAACAAGGCTTGCCCCAAGGACCCTTTTCCTTTGCCTTGAATAGATCAGATAATCGATTCCACCTCCGGGTGCGAGATCTTATCCTTTCTAGACGCTTACTTGGGCTATCACCAGATAGCGATGAAGGAATCCGACCAGCTCGCGACATCCTTCATCACGCCGTTCGGCTCATACTGCTACGTATCGATGTCTTTCGGTCTCAAAAAATGTGGGAGCAACATACAAGCGATGCATGCAATCCTGCTTCTCTGACCAGATCAACCCGCCGATCGATCCCGACCGGTCAGACCCGCCTCGAGCAACGGTCGCGGTCTACGTTGACGACATCGTCGTCAAAACACCACGCGCGGAAGACCTGGTCACTAATCTAAGCACCACATTCACAAATCTCAAGAGATTCAACATCAAGTTGAATCCCGAGAAATGCACGTTCGGCGTGCCTAAGGGCAAACTACTCGGATACATGGTGTCTGAGCGTGGCATCGAAGCTAACCGCGACAAAATTACGGTCATCAATAGCATGGGACCCATCCGTGGCGTCAAGGGCATCCACAGGCTAACAAGATGCCTAGCGGCGCTCAGCCGATTCATCGCTCGGTTGGGAGAACTAGGCCTGCCCCTATACAAACTCCTCAAAAAATCCGACACGTTTTTTTGGACGGAGGAGGCTCAGGTGGCCCTCGACCGCCTCAAGGCCCTCTTGTCCTCTCCACCGGTGCTCGTGGCACCAGAACCCTGTGAACCCCTTTTGCTTTACTTGGCAGCTACTAACCACGTGGTCAGTACCGCTCTGGTAGTCGAAACGGAAGAGCAAGGACACGCCCTGAAGGTCCAACGGCCCGTGTATTTTGTCAGCAAGGTACTAACAAACACCAAGTCACGGTACCCTCAGACACAGAAGCTTCTGTACGCCGTCATCATGGCAGCTAAGAAGCTCCAACACTATTTCACCGAGCACGAAGTGTCGGTCGTCACCTCATTTCCACTCAGAGAAGTTGTCTGCAACCGCGACGCCGTGGGACGGATTTCTAAATGGGCAGTCGAGCTCATGGGCTACGATGTCAAGTTCGAGCCAAGCACAGCGATAAAATCCCAGGCCTTGACCAATTTCATCGCCGAGTGGACGGAAGTCCAAGCCCCGACCCCAGAAATCTCCCACGAGTACTGGACTCTCTACTTCGACGGATCAGTCATGGGACCCGGCGCGGGGGCTGGGGTCGTCCTAGTCTCTCCAGAAGGAGGCAAGTTCTAGTACGCGATTCGACTCCATTTCCCTGCATCCAACAACATTGCAGAGTACGAGGCGCTCATCAGCGGCCTCTGCATAGCCATCGACATTGTGGCAACCCGCCTGTACGTCTACGGCGACTCCAAGCTGGTAATCGACCAGGTCATCAAAAACTCCAACTGCGAGAGCCCACTCATGGACACATACTGTCAGGAGGTCTGCAAGCTGGAAGGGAGATTCCGGGGTCTGGAGCTCCACCACGTCCCACTGAAGCAAAACCCTGACGCGGACGCTCTCGCGAAAATGGCCGCCGAGTGCAAGCCGGCACCTAGCGGTGTTTTTGTCAATGACCTGAACGCGTCGTCGACGCGTGAAAGACAACAGGCCGCAAACAAGGCAAAAACAGAGGAAGCAGAGCATGCGCAAAAAACAGAGCACGCTCCCTCCGACCCAGCCCCCGACCAGACACCCGGGGGCCCAACCTGTCTCACCACAGAGCAATCCGACCCAGGCCAGACAAACAACACAGACTGGAGAGCCGACCTACTGGCTTATCTCCTACATGAAGTCCTCCTCGAGGATCGCAACGCAGCCCGTCGCGTCGCCCGACGGGCCAAGACGTTCGTTGTAATCGACGATGAACTCTACAAGCACAGCCCCTCAGAAACTGACATTCTCATGAAGTGCATCCCCATTTCCCAGGGAAAGGAGCTCCTCCTCGAGATACACACCGGGATCTGCGGACACCACGCTGCGCCACGCTCCTTGGTCAGAAAGGCATTCCGACAGGGATTTTACTAGCCAACAGCCCTGTGCAACACGGAAGACATCGTCCGTGCATGCAAAGGATGCCAGTTCTACGCCAAACAAACCCACCTAGTAGCCCAGGCGCTCCAGACCATCCCCATAACATGGCCATTCGCCGTATGGGGGCCTGGACATGGTCGGGCCACTCAAAAAGGCACCAGGAGGGTTCACCCACTTACTTGTCGCAATCGACAAGTTCACAAAATGGATAGAGGCAAAATCGATAACCACGATCGACTCCAAGGAGGCCGTCAAGTTCTTCTTGGACATCGTCTATAGGTTCGGAGTGCCCAACTCCATCATCACCGACAACAGGACCAATTTCACGGGTCACTACTTCCAAGAGTTCACGGAAGGGTACGGGATCCGAATCGATTGGGCATCGGTCGGACACCCACGCACAAACGGGCAAGTAGATAGAGCTAACGGCTTAATCCTCCAAAGGCTCAAACCACGCATTTTGACATGCTCAAAAAGTTCGCGGGTCGTTGGGTGGAAGAACTGCCAGCAGTGCCCTAGAGCTTGCGAACTACACCCAACCGATCCACAGGGCTGACGCCTTTCTTCCTAACATACGGCTCCGAAGCCGTGCTGCCCTCCGACCTGGACCACGGTGCGCCGAGAGTCAAAGCCTTTGACCCAGCAACGGCAGCCGAAGCCCAGAGGGACGCGAATGGAAGTTTTGGAAGAAGCAAGACTAACTACGCTCCTCCGATCGGCTCGCTACCAACAAACTTTACGCAGGTACCACGAGAGGCGCATACGGGAAAGGACGCTGCAGGTCGGAGATCTGGTGCTACGACGGGTCATGACGACGAAGGACAAGCACAAGCTCTCGCCGCCATGGGAAGGACCCTACAACATCGCAGAGGTGATACGACCAGGCACCTACAAGCTAAAAGACTCCGACGGTAACATTCTGACCAACTCTTGGAACATAGAATAGTTACGTCGCTTCTTTCCGTAAGCAGCACTATCAGCTCAGTCCGAGTGCCCCGACCCGACCACTTCCGGCTCGGAGCTCTCGGGGGCCCGACACCTGTCGATTTTTCTCCCTGCACAACACAGTGGACTCACTCGGCGCCCCGACCTGGCCACTCACTACCCAGAATCACTCGGGGGCCAGATAACTGTCTTCTTTTTTTTTGCATGCTCACAGCACAAACAAGCTCTCTGGTATCCAGCACCCCGACCCACACAAATTTTGGCTCGGAGCACTCGGGGACCAGACCATGGTCTTCGACCATCTTACTTTCTGTTGCTTCCCGCCTCTACAGCCCCTTGCCCTGAACACTTTCAGGCCAAGGCGCTCAAGGGCCTCACTGGGATAAACTGTGCCGCGCGCACGCATCTTCTTTTTTCTCGTCAGACAACACACAAACTTTTTCTGCCAAGTCACATGCTTTTTCATCCTACTCAAACGTTTTTTTCCGAACTATCCAATCGATTGGATCCGTGCAAAGATCTACGGCGCATAGCGAATGATGCCTCTGGGCCAGCTCCCGGCTATACGTCGCAGCCTACGATCAACACGCAATTCCAAAACAAAGGAGTGCAGAGGACCAAAAATGTTCATGAGCAAGCAGAAAAGCAGTCAGCAGAACCTTTTTTTGGAAAAAAACATAGAACAATACTTTGATAACCAAGCGCAATACATTTTTTCCTCATCAACAGCCCCTCATAAAAAACAAAAATTAATACATCATTTATTTTTGCAACGTCGGATCCACACTAGAGGAAAGAACGGCAGACCCGCCGATCGACGACGCGCCTGCCACAGCCCCAGTACTCCT
Source organism: Panicum virgatum (assembly GCF_016808335.1). Lineage (NCBI taxonomy): Eukaryota > Viridiplantae > Streptophyta > Magnoliopsida > Poales > Poaceae > Panicum > Panicum virgatum. The sequence continues at coordinate 46,269,105 of NC_053147.1, read as the reverse complement.
GCCACTGACCTCCTGGTCTAGCTCTGCACGACGAACATTCCTCACCGCCGCGAAGGTCAGGCCTCGCGCCACCTTCTCGGCGATGGGTTCCAGCCTCCTGGCCACCACAAGAGCGTCCTCAAATGGCTTCCCGCCGGAGAGATCATCCTCAAGGCCCTCTAGATCCAGCTCTGGATGCCACCGCACCACGGCGCTCAACACGGTGGAGGCCCCATGGTAAGCTGCTATGGCCGTCAACGCGGCCAGTTCCTTAGGAATCCGCCGGAGTTCATCCTGTAAGGGACTTGAGGGCGGGGAGCCACGGACACAGGAGAAAACCTCTTGGGTCGACGACCGCAGACGGTCAAACTCACGACGCAGGTCTTGGAGCCGATCAAATTCACGGCGCGGGTTTTGATGCCGGGTAGTCATTTCTGAAAGAAAGCATCACCACATCATGAAGGTGCACCACGAGCGTAGTCAAAAGGAAGGAAGGCGAAAAAAGTTACCATCCAATGCCTTCTCCATCGCTTGGCAACTCGCCTCTTGCTTTACCATGTCAGCCTCCGCACGGACACGACGGGCCCGTTCTCCCTCAAGTTGGACCTCCACGGCCGCAAGGTTGTCACGATACTCCTCAGTATCCGAAGCACGCGCAGCCTCCACGGAACACAACCGCTCCGTAAGGTCCCGGCGCGCCGCCTCGCTCGCCATCTCGTGACCATACTCATCCCGCAGGAAAGATGACTTCCTCTTTGAGATGTTCTCCAAAACCTGGAAAATGGAAGGAGGTCACAACAAGACATCCACGGGCAGGAAAGAACAGACTCGACGCAAAAGAACTCACCCCAACAGCAGGATGCAGGCCAGAGGTAACAAGCTTCTCAGCTCGCTCCACCTCCTTCAACCCCAGGGTGAGGCGACTTTTAGCGGAGGCAAGCGCTTCCTGGGCCTCAAGGCCCTGCCGACCCACACGCTGCCAGACCTTGTCTTACAGGGAATCATTCAGCACGAACCGCGCGTCACCACCTTCATCGCGGGACGACCACTCCGGCAAGCGGTATGGGACCAGAGCGCCCTCCACTGACGGCGGCCTCTCCGACGCAGCGGTCTCCCCCACGGGAGGCGATAGGGGAGAACTCCCGGCAGATACACCCGCGTGGCTCGCCGAATGCGGCACGAACGCCGACACCGTGACGACCGGCGAGAGGATGGGGCTCGATATCGCCACTGTCATCACCTGTGACGAGGACGTACCCAAAGGCACGCGCCCTCCTCGACACCTAACGAGCAGTGTCGCCAAAGCAGGGTGCTCGATCCACTTCACGGGATCGGCTGCCGGCTGAAAACCGGTTGAGACCCTATATTGCAAGAACAAAAGAACACGTCACCAAAAGACCGCTCCTCCAGAAACGGCAAGAGCACTTACGTTCTCGTCATCTTCTTCAGAAGGGCAACCTCAGCCGACGACGAAGGAGGCGGGTGCACCACGACGGGCGCTGCAATAGGTGATGGCGGCCCATCAGCCTCTCTACGGCTCAAGGTGGAGATGTCATCAGCATCCCGGGGACGTCGTTAACAACCCCCGGAGCACCCAGACCCTCACCTCGGAACCGTTTCGCCGGCTCCGGCTCCGCCTCATCACGGGCTCGCTTGGGGGTCCCGGACTCGCTCATCCCACGAGGGGAAACGTCCGGACCGAAGTCCACGGCCCCGGGCGACTCCAGTTTTTCTTCTTCCTCTTCCCCGTCGGACCCAGATTCCAGATCCTCCGGGATCTGGGAATCGACCAAGTCCTGAGCCTCCGCGGCGTCCATCCCCTCACGGATAAGCTTGGCCACCTCCTTCTCGCAGCTCTCATGCACCCGGGCACGAAGCGCCCTCTTCTTCTTCTTCTCCGCGGCCTTCCTCTGCTGCTCGACTTGGCGAGCGGCTCCCTCCGGCCCCTTGTTGCGATGAGGAAGAGATTTGGGCTTGCCGAGTCCCTGCCAATACAAATAGTAAAAGAGACGGATGGGAACCAGGACAGTACAACGAGGAGCGAGAGATGAAAAACCAGACTGGTGGTTACCAAATTAGGGGGCGAACCCATCCAAAAAGTGACGGACCGCCGATCAGACGGCGACCTTCGCCCGCGATCATGCCGTCAAGCCACCTCCACAGCCCAGAGCTGGCTGGATCCCGCAACTCCTCCTGCGGCTCGTCGCGCTCATAGTCCCACATCTTCCCTCGCCGCGCTGATAGAACGCACACCCGGCGAAAGAAGATGGTGGCGAAAACGCGGGTGCCGTCCAAACCGTGGGCCACCAAACCCTGCAGTACCTCCTCAATCACTCCCACATTGTTCTTCTTCCTCCGGGAAGCCCCCCAAATCCAACTATCCTACTTCTCCGGGGCACTCCTGGTGAACGCCGGGAACGCCTCCTCCCACCTGGAGGGATTCGGGATGTAGAACCACTCATCGTGCCACCCCCGGTTGTTGTCCACAGGAGTATACCGGGGGTATGAGGTCTTCCCGGGCCTCCGCTGCAAGCCGAAGCCGCCCACAGGCGCGATGGTCGTCTCCAAACGCGATGCCCCGGCATCACGCCTCAGCATGACCGGACGGCCAACGAACATCTCCCGTAATAGATCCACATGGGGATCTATCCCAAGAAACGCCTCACACACCGTCACGAAGCCCACAATATGCAGCATCCTAGTAGGGTTAAGGTGATGCAGTCCGATCTTCCACCCCTCCAACAAGCCCAGCAGGAAGGGGTGGGCGGGAAGGCCAAGCCCCCGTGATAAAAGATGCGGAAGGTGACCACCTCGTCGGAGCGAGGTTGAGGACTTACTTCTCCAGGCGGCGGTGCCCTCCGGTGAGCAACATCCTTGGGAGGAATCGACCCCTCCACGGCCAGCCTCACGAGCTGGGCCTCGGTCACAGAAGACGGCCTCCACAACGACATGGTCGCACCTAAAACACAAACAGAGCAACAAGAAGGAGGGTAGAAGCTGGGGCGGCGGCGAGCAAGAGTAGAGAAGGAGGCGAATGCTGAAAGGCGGCGGAGAGATGGGGTCGGGGCCAGGTAAATAAAGAGACAAAACCCTTCACTCTGCATATTAAAAGGCCAAGGGATTCAGGCTGATGGGCCCCACCAGACGACACGGGTCTCTGAGAGACACGTCGTCGAAATGCGCCCAAAATTCTCCCCCTTTGGGCCAAAGGCGAGCCGAGCCCCACAAGCCAGTCACTTATTACGCATTCGCCAGAGCCCTACTGCTCCCGACCTCTCCTTGGGCATCAACAGACCCCATAGGTCCACGGAACCCAAGGACGATGAACGGAGCAAAAACAAGGACAACGGTTCTCTTTTGAGCCCGTCACTCATAAAAAAGACGACCCCCGCCCAAGGCGGTACGCATCGAAGTATCGTCCAATGGATACAATGGAACCAAGTCTGATCGTGCGGAGCAGATTTACTTCCACATTAGGTTTATTCAGATGATTGGCCAAAAGCCATTACAACGAGCCGGGGCGATCCGATCCCAACTCAAGAAAAACACAAATACAACGGATCAAATCCATGGGTTTCCCCCAAAGTGGGAAACCAAAAGAAAAAAGGCGGGAAGGCACTCCAAGAATGCCTTCTCCAGCTATGGCCTCGTCCCCCAAGCTGCAAAGGATAGGGACGGCAACCACCCCGGGTAAGAAGCAAAGGACACGCTCAGGAGAACTCACAGGGTCCTGTCCAGGGTGTTCGCAGCCTCCTTCCCCCGGAGCCCGTCTCATTAGAAGTCCCATAGCGATGGGCGACACGGGAGTCCACGACGCAGGGAGACTCCGAAGCCGACGCGAGGTCGGGCGCTCCAAGAGCACCACCTTCTGCTTGCAGCACTGTTGACATTTCTTAGCGCAATCACTAAGAATGGTTAATCCTTAGCAACAGCGCCAGAAATGCCTGTTGGCAGTCCTTAGTGCAATCACTAGAAATGAGGGCGCCGAACCCATCCTATCAACTGCACCCAAGGGGTGCTACTCTCGTGGTATAATCAATACGATTACAGATGGATCCGCAAGCACATGGATATACCGTTGTAGCATTTCACCCGGAGAGTAAGGGTATCATCATTTATTTGTGTCCCAAAGGACGGCAGTGGCAAAGATATTGTACTTAACATTAACTATAACATTGTGCCTCAAGCAATAGGCAATACTCTAACAGGGGTAAGTCCAAGTAAAGAATAAGCAAGGGTAATGTGACACAGCATATATCCACACTCCAAGAGGAAGGGATAAAGGAGAGAAACTATAAAACAAAGAACTACTCTATCCTACGTCAAGTCAGCTGGAGCTTAGGCTAGGTTAGGTGTCCTAGTGCTTCTATCCAAAGCTGGGGTCATGTTAGATCATGGTTAGGACTGCAGGTGCCAGGAAAATGGGATAGAGGGGAGAAGGACCCGCACCGGAGTACATCCAGTCCCGTTACCTCTTTGCATGAACTCCTACACCGAACCCGAACATCGGGGAGTACGCTAAACTCAACACCGCTGTTACGCCGGACAGACAGGGCTGTCACCACCTGCCGTCTACCCCAGTCACACTGTGGAGCATGGTCATATTCGAAGGATCCCACATACTCGAGCACCACGCTCGTGTATGAAGACACTACTCTAGTGCCCCCAGGTCTCCCACCCTTTGGATGGACGAGTAAAACACTAGAGCAAGCCCGAAAGCACAACGAACCTCTATCCGTACCCGAATCATCTGGCCTAACCAAGACCAGTAGCATAACTTATGAACGAACTAAGCATGGATTGATAAACTATCAAGATAGTAAAGCAACCATGGCAAAACTCTATATTATGAATAGAAGTCTGACAAGTAGGATAAAAAGCCATACCAGGAGCCGAGGATTGCTCAACGACCCCGAGGACTGACTTGCTCGCTAAAGAGAACTAGCCTAGCTCCACTACCTAGCTAAGAGAGCAAGAGAGAGGATAGCCTTCTTGGAGAGAATGGAAGTGAAGTGTGTGTGTGTGTGTGTGTGTGTGTGTGTGTGTGAGGGGTGAGAGGGGGGCCTATTTATACTAGTGGAGGTCGGTTCCCGCCAAATGCACATATGGAAGGTAATCAGGAGACTTGGGGCCGACTCCTCCTCGAAATGCACCTGGACGGGAGGCTGGCCAGGTTCGGCCGACCCAGGGGGTCGGCCGGCCCCACCTGGCCGCCTCTCGTCCTTATCTTTCTCTGGCAGGCTGACATGTGGGCCCTGATATCTTTCCTTATATGCATTATGCATGGCGCGCCTGTTTGCTCTACCAGATGGTCCCTCCTTGTAAGTGGGTAACGCCGGACGCGATATTCTGCGTAGTTGTATGGCGTCTGCTGTGTATTTTCGTCTTATTCCGCTCCTGCTCATCTGAAATGTACAAAACTCGAAAACAACTGTGGAGCAATGTTAGTGATACAAATATGCAAGTAAGGCATGCATTTTTCCTTTATTATTGAGTATAGTTGACGGGTGAAAATGGCACTTAAGCACTGTCAACAAGCACCACACCTCCGCCCAAGCCAGCGCCAAGGAATACCAAGGGAGCCACAAGGGAGATATGGTCGCTTACCACGCCCCTAGGAAAGGGAACCAGTGGTCAGGCTTGCCTAATCTGCCCCCGCGGCACCCCGGTTCCTCAACGCCGACACGAAACTAGCGAAAGGGGCACGATAGCAAGTGCGCGTCCAAGGAAGATCCCCCGCTATTCGCAAGTATTCTTCTAGCACCAGAAAAATGAGCCATGCCCACTCCCATCTAGAGGACGGGTATGGGCTGCGAGGAAGAGAACTAGCGAATGGAACTCCATGATCCATCTACTTGTGTGGAACCATGTATCCACAATCCCCTTATTTATAGGCCAACGAAGGCACCGACGGTCCCAGCAGTCAGTGGGAACGACCAGAACAGGGCACACCAAGAGCCCTCACCTATTCAAACTCACTCTTAAAGACGCTGATGGAACGGCGCTAGTGCGCCCGGCAACTGCCATGCCACTCGGGGCATGATCACTGCACGACCCACCAATGGGAGGCGCCCCAAGCGGGGGAAAATGAGGCATCCGCGGTACAACGATAAGACGCGACGACCAGCCTCGAGATTCCATGACCCGTCAGCCGGCCATCAAGACGGGCCTGACCCCGTCACGCCTCGCCTGGCGCACGCCGAAAGCTGAAGGCGCGAGCAGTCGGATGGGACGTCCCGCTCAGGAACCATCAAAGCCGAGACCAACGGCTCCACGATTGTTTCAAAATCGTAGAACCGCTCGGGGGCCTCTGACTGGGGAATAAATTAGGGGTCCCTAACGGGCCCGACTTATATGAAGCAAGGCCCGACAGATTTATTGAGCCAAGGACGGGACGGCCTGTTAAAACGCGCGGGGAGCTGCCTTCGCCGCTAAGCGAACGGGTCCGGGAGCCTGACCTCCCGGACACGTGGCAGTCCCCTGACCTAGCGCCCCGGGTCAAGGCCAAGCTGGTAGCCTGAGACGTGCGCTCCAAGGGCGCCGCGCCCCCTGACAGGCGTGCCGGCCAAGACAACCTCCGTGCAAGCCCCAAGGCGCCGGTTCTCCTTATCTTGCGCCAAGGGCCAAGCCAGCAGGCCTCCCCGACAAGGGGACAGCGCCGCTCATGCGGGCCCCTTGACACAACAGGAGGGGGCGTCCATAGACGCTGTGTCCCCTCACCGTAATGATGGTCGCCTCTGCGCGCCACTCCATTACGCTAGCGATCGTGACCGGACGCTCCCGGCCAGGCCTCGGTAAGACACCCTTCACCGGGCGCGCCGCTTGGTGACAGAGCTACGTAAGATAGCCCCGCAGGTAAGAAACCCAGGCTCCGGTGGACAAAACCGAAGGAGACCCCCGGGCGACCGACCGGGTGGTCGCGCCGCCCCGACTGAGTCAAGATGGGACAGCGTCAGGGGAACACACCACTCAAGGAGATCGCCAGGATCATTCCTTGCACCAGAAGATTGCCAGGATCAAGCTCGCCCACTCCCGACTGACTGAGTGGGCCCCGACGACTGACAAGGACGATTTGCTCCCCGACGGTGCAAAAGCACAATACTAGATAACTATAAATGGGGGCCCCACCTTGGACTATAAAAGGGAAGGCCCCCATGTAGGAAAGGGTTGGACTCTCACGGGTTCGACACTACTAGACCAGCTTGTAAGCTCCCCTCAGAACTTTGAGCACCCGGGCTCTGAGAGAAATAGAGAAAGAACACCACCCGCATACTAGACGTAGGGCATTTCAAGCCCGAACCAGTCTAAATCCTCAAGTCTTTGCGTGCTATACCATATCAGATCAAGCGCACAACAATCAAGCAATCGAGTAGTTTTGTAGTCGCCCATTTCCCACAGCGACACAACACGAGTACAAAGGTACTCGCAAGACTTACACAAATAAATAAAGAAAACCGCAATTTTTAAACTTTCCATGAATTTTATGCCTCGGGTTAGTAGTCAAAAAATTAAGCTAAAATATTCTAAATTCATCATTTAAGTCTAGTATTTGAATAAAATTTTTGGGGTACAATTGCAATGCAAAATTTAAACTTTCTTTACAAACATTCATTTTAACAATGCATAAAAATAAATAAACTCACGCGAGCATATGCACATGATGCCTCATTATTGTTTAATGATGTACATGATACTATTATTTAAATGTTAATTATGATTATCAAGTTTCGGTCGTGACAATTGGGCCTGGATTTTTTGGCTCACATCTGAAGACACATGTTCAGATCGGTTCAGGTTATATATAATTTTGGGGACGGATTGGATTTCTTGGAGTTTCAAGTTAAAAAATTGGTCCATGTCGGGCCCGATTTTGCTGCAGGTCTAAAATTTCAGCTCTAGCCTGGCTCACATATTGATCAAGGCGGGTAGGGGTCGGATTTTTTTTAGGTGGGTTAGCTCGAATTCATTGGGTTGCCCTGTCTATGATCAGACCTAGACCGAAGATATCAACTCAAATAGGAATACGAAAAGAGAACATTTTGAATTTTATAAATAGGTTTATTCAAGAAGAATGAAATGAGTACTTTATTTTATTGTAGGCGATGTACACTGTACACAACGATATCAATACTTCTATGGTAACTTTGAGGATCTAATCTGTCGGCCCAATCTTTTAAAGACTTCTATAAGATTGTGATTAGGGTGCGTATGCTTATAGGGTGGAGTACACTCGAGTGAGCGCGAGACGGCGCGAGAGTCTGCATGTTTTTTTTACCATGTACGGGTAGTTTTGATTTTGCGATACCTAACACAAACAGCTGAAAATAGGTTAGGGAATCAAAATTAAATAATATTTTAATGATAGTTGAGGTGCTAAATTCAGATGATATGTTGAATAAATTACTGTGTATTAAATATTCATTTCTAAATTAGGCTCAATAAGTAGGGGTAAGATGGGGAGAGATAATCCCGTCGTTCTAAAAACCAAATTGCATTGAAAAAAGTGGGATTTTTTTACTGTGTGTATTACGCATTCATTTTTTAACTAGGTCCAATAAATAGGAGAGAGCAACTCCTTAATAGGCAATCGACAAGGGTGCGTATAACTAGAACTGAGTATTAATTTAAGGATGTTCACAACGTCTTCTTCTTCTTTTTTGAAAATGGAAAAAACATTCCATTAAACGTGAGCTCCAGGTTTGTCACCGGAGACCAACGGAGATATAAATTCTGGTACATGGTCCATGAATATTTTTGAGGCATCCACGACCAAGCTAGCAGCATAGGCAACCAAACTATCTGCAACTCGGTTACATGCTCTATTACAAACGGAGATTACAGATTTAGTAAAATCAAAGTACAACAAATCTCGTGTTTGCCTAAACAAAGCCCCATACGGACTCTTGTCCCAAGCAGATGATCTAAGTGCTTCACCAAGAATTGTTGCATCTGTCTCCAAAATAATATGAGTCATTCCCAATTGGACAGCATGCTCCACACTCCGCATCGCTCCTACTGCTTCTGCATGCAGTGGACTTGAAAGCCTTTGCAACTTTCCAAACCCCACTTCCAAAACATCTCCTCTACTATTTCTTATTACACAACCCCAGCCGCCAGTACCAGTGTTGTGGCTGTAAGAAGCATCACAGTTGATCTTGAAAAATTCAGACGCAGGTGGTTTCCACTTTACATTGCATTTTTGGGAGATTTGTGTGGGCAATTGCTGGAGCTTCTCCCACTCCAACAAATGGAATGTCGTGTTACAACAAACTTCTGATACACTGGCCATTTTTTGCCCTTCATTAGCTTTGTTTCTTGCCAACCACCATTGCCATAAAAAAATCAGAATCCTATGCTGCAATTTCTGCTCCAGGTTGACTATTGTGCTCATTACTTCAGTTCCCTTCCTGCACTGCTCTAGCATCACTCTTATGTTCTCAAGGTTCATTTGGCGCCAACATTGCTTAACTCTCTTGCACTTGAAAAAAAGGTGGCCACAGTCCTCATCTAGGCAATTACACATTGGGCACACAATATCAATTTTGACCCTTCCTTGCAATATTTCGGCGCACTGGCAAGCTATTGTGAGCCATTCTCCTAGGCAAACATTTTAATCTTGTTTTGGAGTTTTAGCTGCCATATTTTCTGCCACCAAAAGCTCCCTCCCTTTTCAATATTCGAACCAGAGGATGAAGCATCTCTATTCAGCTTGTTGTCCCTGATTTGCACTGCACGTTTATAAGCAGATTTGACAGAGAAGAAGCCTTTTGGGTCAAAATGCCAAGCTGGCCAATCCTCCATCTGCATGTCAATGGGAATTGCAAGGATAGCTTGAGCATCTTCTGGACAAAAGGTCTCAAGGATTAACTGTTCATCCTAGCTTTCTGTCTGTGGATCAATCAACTCTGAAACTCTTGTCAACAGAGACTGACCCCTTGGTGTAGCAGGTTTTCTCGTGTGTCCTCGTGGCAGCCATGGATCAGACCAAATATTAACAGAACTTCCATTTCCAATTCTCCAAATGATCCCCTCCTTTAGCAACTCAACTCCTCTCAGAATACTTCTCCATGAATAAGAAATACCATCACGAGCTGTGCATCGCAGCATACTTATGTTTGGGAAGTATTTGGCCTTTAGCACTTGTGCGCTTAGTGTTTCAGGGCAAGTTAGCAACATCCAGGCTTGTCGAGACAGCATAGCTTGATTAAATAAATATAAATCTCTGAAACCTAATCCACCAGACTTCTTAGATCTTGTGAGTTTCTCCCAACTCAGCCAGTGTATCTTATTCACCTTGTCTTGTTGGCATTTATAGAATACAATGCAACAGAGAGCAATGGTGAGTAGCGAATTGAGCATAGCTCGGCTGGTAAGGTTTCTTATGATGGAATCTGTCCATTCAGGTTTGAGTGCTCGACTTGGCACGAGTGCTCGTATTTTTCTGAATTTATTCCGAAATTTGATCGATACTTTTCTTTAGTGGTAGGCGACATGCCCGTCGACAGCAAGACACATGTGGTGACTTTATCAATATTAAGGATTAACCAGCTTTAGTCTATCGGATGTGCACACAGGAAAGCACATTCGTGTTCCTCATAGAAATCAATACTCTGGAATACTTCCAGATGAAAGCTACATTGGTACTTGTACGTTTGCGGATTAATCTGCTAGGTTTAAGAAATGCCAACAAACTTTCTAGTGTTGTTATCGAGGAACAGTAGCTGTTTTAATCCGAACAAGTTCGTCGTGTATCGTTGCATCTTTCATGGGCCCAAATCTTACAGTATCCCAATTGTCGGCTCCAAAGTGAAAATGTAGAAAGGTCATGGTTACCTCTTGAAGTCTTGAAGTATAAATGTCGAGCTCAAGAAGCGTACATGAACCTTATTTTATTACTACAAACTTTCTCATATACTGCTACAACTTTCTATGTGTTTGTAGTATGTTTCTTCATGAAGAGAACTTTCGTTAGAAATCAAATTAATGCAAATCAAATTTTATGTCTGCAACTTCACCAACAAAATCCTTTTGGATGAATCAACCATAAAAAATGTCACAAAAATATGTAATATCTGCTCAACAACGGACATTGGCATTTGCAAAATATGTACGTTCTTGTTTCGAAGTATAGAACTTGTATGGCGATCGATAAAGAGTCTATTAGTTACTACAATTGTCAATAAATCAAGAAAACACATGCATGCTAGAAACAAATTTCCCTTTGTCTGTCAACGGCGTAATTGTAGCTGCTGGCGATTGCAGTAGAACATACAACAGAATCTAATAAGGGAACTATATATGTCCCTACCTCCTACCATGGAGCATCGAGATCAGATGCGATGGACTACACAGATGGGTTGGTCATCCTTGTACTTCAGCCATTGAGGTCGACGACCCAACACAGAATTATTCAAATGGCTACACACAGTTATTTAGCCGACTTGCCGACAAAGATGAACTAAATCGTTTCCCGCAGCAATGCTATGCTACTCCTAGTCTTGTACACTTCTTGAGCTCAACAAACTTCCCTTGTACAAACCAACCGCAACACAGTTGATATGATCCAAATCCTTACACGACCCTGTCTGCAGATCGTACACCACCAGCACTCCCTTTGGCTGCACCCACAGCAAAATCTTCCTGTCATCCGCAAACAATGGGTGCGCGGAGAATACGCGGCGGCGAGGACACAGATCATCAAGCCGAATGCTGTATCTTTTCACCCAGGTTTCCTGTTTGGAGTCCATCAGAAACCATAGATCCATGAATGAATAACTGATGACGGTCACTGTGAACTGTAACCAAGAAGCCGTTCAGCTCTGCTAAGGTCAGCAATGGCGGTTCTTGCTGGAGCATCAGCTCCGGCGGGTTGCCCTGACGACGGCCGTTCAGTGATCCCCGGATAATCGGCATCCACTCCTCCGTCTCGAGGTTGAACGAAGCTATGGATCCTGGCTGCCCGCTGACTCTATTATTGACGAAGAAAGGGAGCTGCTCGATCTGAGCCGCCAAGAAGTACACGATGCCGTCGACGACCACCATGGAATCTGCGGCGACGATGACCGGGGGGCTCCGCCTGCTCCTCCACCTCGCGTCGCCGTCGAGGGTGAGGACCTCGGCCAGCAGCCCGCCGCCGCGGGCCGGCGTGTAACGAAGGAGACGGACGAGGCGGAGCAGCTTGTACTCCCCCGTCGAGGAGACGCGGCCGAACGCGTACGCGACCACGTGGAAGCTCTCGCGGCGGCCCCACCCTTCCGCTACCTTGTTCTCCTCCGAGAGGCCATGTGGCAGCACGGTCACGGCGCCGGTGGCCGGGTCGAGCACCCGGGCTATGCCGTCGTCGGCCCCGACGAGGCAGGCCAGGTCGCCGCACGTGAGGAGCTCCTTGGCGCCGCCCTCCGCCTCGGGCGTCCTCGTCCGCCTCGCGACGGTGCCGGCGAGGTCCACGAGGTCGACGTGCCACGAGCGCGGGCAGCTGCGGTACGGGCCGGCGGCGAGGAGGAGCGGGCCCCGGCGGGCCGTGTGGGCGGCGAGGAAGCTCCGGCCGGAGAGGACCGCGCGCCACGAGCGGCAGACGGCGCGGAAGCGGCAGACCGAGCTGGCCGGCAGGTTCAGGAAGACCTCGAACAGCATGTCCGGCGGCAGGGTGACGCCGGGGGCCGTCTTGATCCGCTTCCTCGCTGGGGATCGTGGTCCTGCCGGCGCCATTGCCGAGAGGGTAGCTGATCTGGGATTCTGGATTCTCCTTAGCACACGGTTAGGTTGGATACTTTGGGTTCCACCAGGGGCGGCGTCGACGGTTATTGCCGGCTGGTGCACGTACCCTTCTTGCTAATTGTATTGCTTTGTTGAATTTTTTGCCTCATCGGAGTCGGAGGAGGGCACATACGTTTGATTTGGGTGGTATGTTCTTTATTGATCTCATATTCTCATCGACAAATTCGAGCGTGAAGCATTGACCAAAAGATTATGATCCTACTAGGATTCATACTCGGCGCACACAAGTCGATCGAGCACAACGCCAGGGTACAGCGGTTTCCTGCCGTCGGCCAGGGCCTTACTAAGTTTCCGAGACCGCGAAATATGAAATTTGGCCCTCATCTCTAGAAATACAAATAGCAAAATATATATTTATATTTTATTATATAACTTCATGTATTCTATAATCCTAAGAATTATAAAAGAAAATACACACGTTTGAGAAAAATTCAAGTCCAAGCCCATCTTGCTTCTTATGATTTGAGGACTACACATGTAATTTCTAATTCTAGAAGGCATAACAAGTAATGCACAAATAGACCAAAGCTAAATTAAGAATAAAGATTAATTCCATGGTTATTAGTGGGCAAATTGCTTTTCTTGTGATCAAATTTTGATGAAAATGCGATGATGCTAGGTTAAAAGAACTGAAATGTAAACATCCACCAATCCATGGATGAATATTAGTCAAGGAGATATAGTCGTTGCTACTTCTACTGATTGCTACGCCACGCACCGTTGCAACACGTCCTCTTTATAGCGACGTCATTTTGTTAGTGATGTGCAACACCGTATTGCAACTCATCTAAGTGCAACGCCCGGCGACGACAACAAAGTGTTGCTATTCCTCGACCTTGCAATGAAAACACCCATACTGCAATGGTTTCGAGGCGTTGCGAAATGTCCAAAACGATGTAGTGTATGATGCTTTTTTCAAACATATGTTAACTCTAATTGTGGGGATAAATCAACAACTTTGTACTACAGTAGACAAGCAAAATAATTTATCCACATTAACATAAAAGGAATGAAAAAATGCTAATGTACTAAATCTAATAATTTAGGAAAGTTAACTACTGTTTGGATCAGTAAACTATTTACACAAATAGCTGCATGCATATTTTCTAAAAAGCATATTCTGTGTTTTCAAATAATTGTTAACACTAAGTATGGGGGTTAACAGATTAATGCAGTAAGCTCTGAACTAAAGCAGACAACAAGAGTAATTACTTAAAAAAAGTTTAAAAGACCTACTCTAACATAAGAGGAAAAAAATGATAATTTACTAATTCTTATAATTTGGGGAACTTAGGGAATATGTCAGGGACCGTTTTTTTTAATGTGGGATAGGTTGTGGAGGGTGAAGACAACTATACAAGGGAGTGGTAGGATGCTATAATCATGATCTTGTCATTCTGTATCTAAAAAGTCCATACATTCCAGTGCCTCCAAAATGTTGAGTACTGTTAGGCAGTTCCTTTATTTGAGAAAAACTCGAAAAGTTATTCTCTAACCTGATGGGTTCCTCCCTTTTCGTAGGGCGAGGACCCGTAGGGCGAGGACCCAGAGTAGTTAGATCTATGAGGGAACCATAAGCTTTGCATGCCTCCATTACAGTGTCATGTGACTTTGCAGGAAGTTCAAGACCTTGGCTGCAAGCCCTCATGTACATCTCATAGGCAAGTTTTGGTTTACCATCCTGTACAAGAGCTTCAATCAACATCTGGTATGTAATTTCATTTGGTTCAATGCTCCGCAATTTCATCCTGTGAAACCACTCAAAAGCAGTGCCACCTATATTGTTCCTCACACATGCGCTGATTATTGCGTTGAAGGTTACAGCAGTTGGCTCAATCTGTTTCGATACCATATCGTGAAGAACAGCATCTACCATAGCATGATTGCCCTTACCAATGTAAATGGAAACCAAAATTGTATATGCATACAGGTTTGGTTTAACGCCAACTTTGCACATGTGTTCCCAGACTCTCGTCCTCATCATACAGCTTGCCTTTCTCAAGTGCACTCAGCAATGCTCCATAGGAAACTATATCTGGTTTCAACCCTTCCTCTATCATTTTCTTGAAAATATCCACTGCAGCCGGTGTTTCAGAAGCCCTTGAACATGCAAGTAGAACTGCATTCCACTCTTTGCTTCCAGGCTTCAATCCCTTCTCTTGCATCTTGTCAAGCAGCCTAACACCCCACCTCCAAATGCCCCTTCTCTTTGCAGCATTCAGCAGAATGTTGAAATGTGACATGATCAGCTCATAAGACAAATTGTTCGGCTTTGGCCCTTTGTCCAACAAATCCTCATAAATCTCAAGAGCTGCCCACCATTTCTTAGACTTGCCCATCAGCCAAATCAGATGGTTGCAGACAGACAGGCTTATCTCACCATCATGCTCACGGATCCTATGATACAGCTCCTTGCCGATGGCATAATTTTCCTCCCCAGTGCACGCCCAGACAAGCCGCTCATAATCGCTCCTTTCTGGCCTGACACCTGCTTCATCCATGGCAAGGAGAACCGTCAACACCTCACCGACCGGATTCTGCCCGCTGACGAGAGACCGTCGCATTGACATGTAACACACCCGGACAGTGAGCTTCTCAAACTTGACAAACTCCTGCTCCCATTCGTCATGGTTCTCCACCAGCTCACCCTTCTTGTACTTCTCCCTGAGCGTGACAAAGAACTTGATGGCTGCAAACGCATCCCCGGCCTTCTTGTAGGCCGACATCAGAGTGGAGTATGTTGCTGCAGTCGGCACAAGTCCCCGGCCTTCAATTTCGGCGTACACCCTGAAGACATCGTCAGTCTTGCCCTGTTGAACATAGATGGACATTTGGGTGTTGAAGGTCACAATGTTTGGGGAGATTCCCTGCGCTTCCATGTCAGCGAGAACAGCCTCAATCCGCCCGAACTCGCCGCAGTTCTTGACCGCGCCGAGGAGGCAGTTGTACAGGAATTGGTTGAGCCTGACCCCCCTCCGCTTGAGATGCTCGACGACGGCGAACGCGGCGTCCAGGCACTTCTCCTTGCCGAGCCCCCGAATCACGGTGGTGTACACTTGGAGGGGCAGGAGGCCGCCCTCGCCGCCGCGGTCTTCCAAGAAACCGTTCACAAGAAGCTCCACGTCGTCGGCTGTTCTGGCCTGACGCAGCACCGGCGGCGACCGCGGCGACGTCGACGCCCATGCCTCCCCTCGTCCTGCGGCCGCCGCCGCCGCCATCGCCAGTGGTGGTGTCAGCGCCGCCCGTCACGAACTGCGTGTAGGGAAACGGGTAGGCTACGCTAGCATCACTACCGCATATACCCAAGATTCTTGCAAGTAGAAGATCATAGATCGTTACCACTAGACGCGCAGTGCAGCGGAAGAAGTCGCGCGTCGATGTAGAGGAAGTAGTCGATCACGGCCCACAAACCGAGCTCCTCGTACTTGATCCCAGCAGCCGATCAGCGCAGCAGTCGCAGCAGCGCCTCCACGGAGTCCACACGTACGGGTATGAAACGCCGGGCGTCGGTGTGCTAGCAACGCACGCACGGCATGGGCGGCGGCCGAGAGAGAGAGGGAGGGGCGGCGGCTAGGAGGTGGCGCAGCTCACGGGGTGTCGCCCCCCTAGCCCCTCCCTCGTATATATATAGGGCGTACTAATGGGCTTCTATCTCATAGGCCCATTAGTAACCCTAATCCCTCTTTGATCAATATCTTATTGGACATTTAAACCGTATTGTGATGATGGGCTTTTGGGCATATCACCAACAATCTCCCACTTGCACTAGAGACAATCATATATACAAGCTTTCCAACATTCCAAACCCTTAAGTGTGTGACCCGTTAGGTTCATGTGTAGGTGGTCGTGATCGAAAATCATTTCCGAATCACAAGTCAATAGCGGCACCTAGCAGGGCATAGTGATTCACAAATACACATAAAGATCATATCGGCCGAACCTTAGATATACTCATACACCGATCCCTTTGCCACACGATACCAGTCAAGCTCAAAGCGAGATGCGTGCCACCTTTGTGATAGCTCGACCATTCTCTCGATCTAATAGTGGATTCTATTCATAACTAATCCTTTAGTCATCATGATTAACTCTTTAATCATTTTGGCATGGTCATGCACTTTCAAATCCAACTATCTCGAGGGGCCCAGAGATATCTCTCCCGTTATTTAGGAGGGGCAAATTCCATCTTGATCTGCTCACATCCCATTCCATGTTTCATGACACACCTGTAAGCTACTTTTGTAACTACCCAGTTACGGAGTAGCATTTAGCAGCCCCAAGATACACCACTACACATAGTGAGAAACAATGGCGATCTCAGGTCTAAGGATCTAGTAGGTATAACACTCAAGAACAACTGATGGCACATACAAAATAATAATCCCAACATTGTCTTGGAGTGGGTCAATCCAACACCATGTTCACCAACTATGTGTCCACATCATTAATCCGATATCTCCATATCCATGATTCCGTGAAACATGCTCATCAATTAATGCATGTGCTAGTCTCAACGTCGTTGTTGTCCCACACAACGACATAAACTAGGGATAATTTAGAATCATATCATTGTCAACAAAGAGTTTCACGAACAAGTCACATACTTGATAATCAATGTAAAATAATCATCCATGGAACAAATAACAATTATTTATCATTACATAAACATACTCATGACATAAAAATCTCCCACGCACACTAGAATTACTGATGTAAGTATCTAATACCCATAGATCTCATGTGCGCCTCATGCTTTGGTTGTGGGAGAGGCTTCATCAACGGATCAGCAACGTTTGAATCCGTGTGCACCTTGCAAACCTTCACATCACCTCTCTCAACAAAGTTACGGATGAGGTGATACTTCCGCAGTATATGTCTGGACTTTTTAGTTGTTCTAGGCTCCTTTGCTAGTGCAACGGCACCACTATTATCACAATAGAGGCCCACTGGACTGGACGCACTAGGAACAACACCCAAGTCAGAAACAAACTTTCTGATCCAAACAGCTTCTTTTGCAACTTCGGAAGGTGCAATATACTCGACCTCTGTCGTCGAATCAGCCACCGTATCTTGCTTGGAACTTTTCCAGCTCACTGCCCCACCATTGAGGCAGAAAACAAAACCGGATTGCGATTTGGAGTCATCTTTGTCTGTTTGAAAACTAGCATCGGTGTAACCCTTTACAAGGAGCTCATCTTCGCCTCCAAATATTAGGAACATATCCTTAGTTCTTCTCAAGTAGTTAAGAATACTCTTTACAATTATCCAATGAGCTTCACCGAAATTTGACTGATAACTGCTCGTAACACTTAGAGCAAAGGAAACATCTGGGCGTGTGCAAAGCATAGCATACATGATCGACCCTATAGGCTGAAGCATAAGGAATCGTACTCGTCCTCTTTTGCTCATCAGGTGTCGTAGCACACTGACTCTTGCTTAGAGTAATGCCATGTGACATTGGCAAGAAACCTTTCTTGGAATCTTGCATATTGAACCGATTCAATATCTTGTCAATGTACGTGTCTTGGCTTAATCCAATTAGCCTTTTTGATCTATCTCTATAGATCCTAATACCCAGAATATAAGCCGCCTCTCCTAAATCCTTCATCGAAAAACTCTTTTTCAATGAGGTTTTAACGGCTTCAAGCATTGGAATATCATTTCCGATCAGTAATATGTCATCCACATATAGGACCAGAAACACAAGTGCGCTCCCACTAGCTTTTTTGTAAACACAAGGCTCATCTTCATTCTTGATGAAGCCAAACCCTTTGACTACTTCATCAAAACGAATATTCCAACTCTGAGATGCTTGCTTCAATCCATAGATGGACCTCTAAAGCTTACATATTTTCCCAGCATTTTTAGGATCGACAAAACCTTCAGGCTGTGTCATATACACATCCTCACTTAGATGTCCATTAAGGAAAGCGGTTTTGACATCCATTTGCCATATCTCATAGTCATAATATGCGGCAATTACTAGGAGAATCCGAACAGACTTTAGCATTGCGACGGACGAAAAGGTTTCCTCATAGTCAACACCTTGAATTTGTCGGAAACCTTTCGCCACCAATCGTGCCTTATAGATGTGAATATTTCCATCCATTTCTAATTTTTTCTTAAAAATCCACTTACAGTCGACAGGTGTTACACTGTCAATTTGATCGACCAAGTTCCAAACTTGATTATCATGCATGGATTTTAACTCGGATTCCATGGCTTCAAGCCATTTGTCGGAGTCGGGTCCCATCATTGCTTCTTTGTAGGTCAAGGGCTCATCATTTTCCATCAATAATACGTGGCGCTCCTCCGTAATAAGGAGGTTGAGCTTGTCAGTAGCGCGACGTGCCCTTATAGACCTTCGTGGGGCTGGTGCCTCAACTACGGGTTGTGCAACATCTTGCACATCCCGTGGATCTTCAGTGGGTGCTGAAACAGTTTCGGGTGTTTCCTGAATTTCTTCAAGTTGCACCTTGCTCCCACTAAATCCTTTTGAGAGAAACTCTTTTTCTAAGAAAACACCATTGCGAGCGACAAACATTTTGCCTTCCGCCTTATTGTAAAAATAATATCCTTTGGTTTCCCTAGGATACCCCACAAAGAAGCATTTGTCTGACTTTGGAGTGAGCTTATCTGATATCAAACATTTGACATAAGCCTCACATCCTCAAACTTTGAGAAAAGATAATCCGGGATGTTTCCCAGTCCATATCTCATATGGTGTCTTCTCAACAGACTTACTTGGAACCCTATTCAGTGTGAACGCAGCAGTTTCAAGAGCATAACCCCAAAATGACAATGGAAGATCAGCTTGGCTCATCATGGACCTAACCATGTCCAACAAGGTTCGGTTCCTCCGTTCGGATACCCCATTCCATTGAGGCGTTCCGGGCGGAGTTAGCTGCGAAATAATTCCACATTATTTCAAACGATCACCAAATTCAAGGCTCAAATATTCTCCTCCACGATCAGATCGCAGAAATTTAATTGTCTTGCCTAATTGATTTTGTACTTCATTCTGAAATTCTTTGAACTTTTCAAACGATTCAGACTTGTGCCTCATTAAGTAGATATAGCCATATCTACTAAAGTCATCAGTGAAAGTAATGAAGTACTGAAAACCACCTCTGGCTATTGAGCTCATTGGTCCACATACATCGGTATGTACAAGTCCCAATAAGTCACTCGTCCTCTCACTATAACCAGTGAAAGGCGCTTTGGTCATCTGTCCAAGCAAACAAGACTCACATGTGTCAAATGATTCAAAATCAAATGATCTTAACAATCCATCTTTATGGAGTTGTTCAATGCGCTTCTCATTTATATGACCTAAGCGACAATGCCAAATAAAAGTGGGATTCAAATCATTTGGTCTAAGCTTCTTAGTATTAATGTTACAGACAGATTTATCCTCAAGATCAAGAACATATAATCCATTCACCAATGAACAATGAGCATAAAAAATACCATTGCAAAAAATAGAACAACATTTGTTCTCTATTACAATCTTAAATTCATCAACTTCTTCCAAACATGAAGAAGAAATAATGTTCTTGCTCAAATCAGGAATGCAATAACAATTATTTAATTCCAAAACTAATACGGAGGGTAGAGACAAGTGGTAGGTGCCGACCGCCAACACCGCAACCTTTGCGCCATTGCCGACACGAACGTCCAACTCGCCTCTTGCAAATCTTCTAGTCTCACTTAGACCCTGCAACGATTTGCAAGTGTAAATCATCGATCCAGTATCAAATACCCATGATTCACTAGAAGATAATGCAATATTTATTTCTATAACATTTATACCTGAAGTGGAAGTCTCACTTCCCTTCTTCTTCTTCTTTACTTCCAAGTACTTCTTGCAGTTCCTTAACCAATGTCCCTTTTCATGACAGTGGAAGCATTCATCCTCAGAAGTAGGGCCAGATTTGGCCATAGGTGCTGGCTTTAGCTTAGAGCCCGAGGACTCACCACTGGAACTCTTTTCCTTGCCTTTACCTTTGGGATTAGGAGGCGTCCAACGCTTCCTCTTTTTGTTCCCCTTCTGAATCATCATCACATGATTGGGATTCTTCTTAATGCTCTCCTCTGCTGTTTATCCAAGCCATTCATAGCTATTCATCTGAAAGTTCATGATAAAAGGCTCATAGCTCGCCGGGAGCGACTGGAGAATAACATCAGTAGCCAAGTCTTGGTGAAGTTCAGAACCAAGTCTGTCCAAAGTCTCAATGTAACCAATCATTTTGATCACATGAGGACTGACTGGGCAACCTTCTGGCAGCTTGCACGCAAACAAGGACTTTGAGATATTGAACCTCTCAGTCCTGGCTTGGTTCTGAAACATACCACGCAGCCCCTCGATCATGGTGTGAGCATCCGCATGCTCATACTGCTTCTGCAGATCAGGGGACATGGTGGCGAGCATCAGACAGCTGACATCAAGTGAGTCATTGTAGTGCTTCTCATAAGCTCTGCGATCAGCAGCAGTTGCATTGTCAGGGAGATCATCAGGATATGGCTGCTCAAGAACATACTCCTTTTTCTCTTGTCTGAGAACAATTCTCAGGTTGCGGTACCAATCAATAAAGTTTGTTCCATTCAACTTTTCTTTCTCAAGAACAGAACGCAAATTGAAAGCGGAATTGTTACTGGCAGGCATGATCTACAACATTAAAGTAAAGCAAGATTTCAGCACTAAGTTTATGTAAAGACTTTCATTAACTGATTTAACAAAAGACAACCTACTATATCAAAGTCATCTTCCCTCTAATGACATATAGTGGTTCAAGATCCATAATCACTAAAATCCTAGTGAGCTTTAGCATCACGGCTAGTAAAGTAGTGATACAGGTAAATAACAAATTACTAATCACATCTCTATGCGACTCTTGTTTGTTGGGTGGCATCCAATGCCCCCGCCCCAACCTATGCCTTAAAGCCCAAAACTGTTTTGATAGCTTTGTTGAGTAAACCAATACTATGCTTGTGAATGTCCGACATCCACCCTATACAAAAGTGATAGCTGAGGGTACTCTACTTTGGTAAACCTACCACACAACGATCAAAATTTATAGGTGCAGCTATTGGTAAAAGGCATCAAAACTCAACTTTTTCTGAGGGAAGCTATTCTATCATGATTAAAACATCCACCATATGTAAACGCATGAAAGAATAGTATGACAGGAAAATAAACATCACAGGCATATAATCATATTATATTGTGAATAGTATGACATCTTGCATCACAATGGGCTCCATCGCCATGGCTCTAAGGTGACCTCCATTGCCATCCGTCCTGTCTTGTGGTGATCATCATCGCCATCATGATTGAAGCCTCCATGAAAAGACACTAAGCTACTACATCTAATAGCTAGTGAAATAATTACATGAGGATTCAAACATCACAAGTCGACACGCAGGTCGTTATACAATAATGGTGCAACCTCAACCCGGTTGTGTTAACTTGCGACACGCAGGCCGCACAAATCATCACATACATCATCACATGGCATTGAGGCCATACCATTCACATCACACCCTGCAAAAACAAGTTAGGCGTACGACGTGTTCTACCAAAGTAGCGCTTAGGAAGCCGCTACAGCGAGAAAGCAACGGCGGTCCCATCACTACCGCATATACCCAAGATGCTTGCGAGTAGAAGATCATAGATCGTTACCACTAGACGCGCAACGCAGCGGAAGAAGTCGCACGTCGATGTAAAGGAAGTAGTCGATCACGTCCCACGAACCGAGCTCCTCGTACTTGATCCCAGCAGCCGATCAGCGCAGCAGTCGCAGCAGCGCCTCCACGGAGTCCACACGTGCGGGGATGAAACGCCGGGCGTCGGTGTGCTAGCACCGCACGCACGGCATGGGCGGCGGCCGAGAGAGAGGGAGGGACGGCGGCTAGGAGGTGGCGAAGCTCACGGGGTGTCGCCCCCCTCGCCCCTCCCTCGTATATATAGGGCGTACTAATGGGCTTCTATCTCATGGGCCCATTAGTAACCCTAATCCCTCTTGGATCAATATCCTCTTGAGCCTTTAAACCGTATTGTGATGATGGGCTCTTGGTCATATCACCAACAATGCGAAGGTCCTAGAATGGGACACGTCACATCTCCCAAACAAAAGGTCCGTTTTTGAAGCAGAGCACAGTGGCCAGGCGTACCTCGGCGGCGACCCTTCGGGAGCGGCGGCGGGGCAGCGGCTCCGGCGGAAGGTGGAGCAGACAGAGGAGGGAGGAGGCACGCCGGTGGGCTGCACCCTGCTGCCTGCGTGGGCAGGGGACGTGGCCGGCGGCGGAGTGGAAGGCGGCGAGGAAGGAGGCCATGGCGACGGGTGGCGGGCGTTTGGGCACTCGTGGCCGCTGAAGGAGAAGGCTATCTATTTCTGGTGTTGAGGAGCCGCCACGAGCGACCAGCTTGTGGTTGCAAGCGTTGCTGCCTCCGTGGCACTCGAGTGAACTGTCGTTGGCACCAAAGTCAGCAACTTCAACTAGCCACGTTTGGGAGGGGCTCCAGGTGTTTCGGCGGTGGTGGAGGTAGGGACGTAAATGGTATGAATTTCTTGATAATTCGGTTTGATTTGGAAAGATATTATCCATTCGTATTCAATTTCACGATTCGTTCTGAATACTAAAAGTTATATTTATATGACATCGATATCCATTACAATTTTATCCGATAAAAATTAACACTATCCGTATCCGATCTGTATTCGAATAAAAATATAAAAATAAATACGATATTAGTAATATCATTCCGTAGTCGATCTATTTACATCCCTAGGTGGAGGGGTAATAATGGGTCATGACACTAATACTATGTTCACACTCCAACTTTGTTTTTAATATTTTTTGCTCAAAATTGTATAAGATTAGAGCCAGCCCTTTTAGGCTCCGGCCCTATATTATCTAGGTTAAAAACTAAGATCATTTACCACCTCTAGGCAGATCCAGGATTATAAAATTAGAGATATTTAATGTAAATTGAGTGAACAGTGTAAAATTTGAGATAGATAAACAGTGAATAAGCAATTCTTTATTGATGATCAGACCTTGTATTTATAGATTACAGCAGTAGATTATAGTTAAGATCATGTAGTAGTGGGAGCTCCTCCCTGACTCGTGACGTGCACAGAGTCCAGGGAAATGTGCGCAAGACCGGGCATGACTTTGCTCTGGCGGTCGTGCGTGCGCGGAAATTTCATTTTTCCGCCTCTGATCTCTGGATGAGGTCATCCAATATTTTGTAACAGTATTCCCACCCCTACGAAAAAAATCCAATTTAAAACGTAGAAAATGGCTCACTGAATCATGGTACAATGAATGAAAGAGGTACAAATTGTTCAATACATCGAGTCTAAGAATTGTTTGGAAACACTCCGCTCCCATAAAAAAATACTCCACTTCAAGAAATCCACTCCACCTTTCAGCTCAACTCCATCTTTTTTTTTCCATTTGGCTCCACTCCACTCCACCGACCCTTGTGGGGTAGTGGCGAAGCCAGCTCAGAAAAAGACCTAGGGCGAAGCTCTATGATAAAATTTTGGCTAACAACGACATCATGCAGGTTTTGAGCAAAACTTGTAAAACAACCAATAAGAAGCAAGATATTACCTTTTAGTAATAGAATTATCGATGATACATGTTGGAATAGAACAGTTCTCGAATGGAGAAATAAAATACATAATCTGTCAATTTTAACATAAATCAATTAGAAAATGACATTAATCATAAAAGCCTTGAAGAATATAAGGACATTTTACATCTAAATATACCTTTCGTAAACACTAAGAACTTCGAGGCCGCTCTGGAGGTGGAAAACTCATCTTCCGATCTTTCATGGATTGGAAAGTCCTCTTAATTTTCTCACAATCAAGTTCTCTAAAAATCTCCTTCTCAATGTAGAACAAAGACAAGTCACTAAGCCACTCATCGCCCATTCTATTGTGCAATTCTGTTTTGATTGTATCCATAGCCGAGAAGGCTCTTTCAACTGATGCTGTTGCCACTGGAAGAAGCAA
Organism: Panicum virgatum; assembly: GCF_016808335.1. NCBI lineage: Eukaryota > Viridiplantae > Streptophyta > Magnoliopsida > Poales > Poaceae > Panicum > Panicum virgatum. Next base: position 46,244,320 of record NC_053147.1, on the reverse strand, counting down.
TGCTAGCTCAATGATGCGATAGACCAATGGAAAAGCAAGATGCCTCTTAGTTTCAACCAACTTCGTGGCCAAACTTGCAAAATCATTACAAGATCTGAAAGCAATAACTCTTCGCACATGTAAAATGAATGTCTCAAGTTGATCCCTTATATTTGAGCGATCAGCAAATGAAATATCTTGATAATAGATCTCTGTTATACGAGCAATCTTATCAATATCAAACATAGAGAATGAATCTCTTGGATCAAGACAAGAGAAGCAAACAAGTACCTCTGATGATGCCTCATTGAAGCGATGATCCATCTCTGTGAGAATGGCATCAAGTGCAGCCAAGAAAGTATCAAAACAATAATGGTGTTCTTTAGTTATCAAGTCACCATCAAGCCTTGAATGACCCTATCTTGGTCTAAGCTCAATGAAATCTGGCAGTTTTATCTTTTTTGCAACACAAAAATCTTTGACTTCTTGAAATAATGCTTCCCAACCTTCATTTTTCAAGTTTACCAAACCTGTTTTGACATCAACAAGCAATGACATTGCCTGAACAATATTCTGATCCTTTTTTTGTAGTACGAGGGATAATTCTTTAGTAATACGAAGCACTTTCAACATCAAATTCATATTCAAAACAAATGTAAAGCTCTCTATTTTCTTCAACAAACCAGCTGCTCTACCAGGATTGCGTTCATCCCCATGAATCATAGGCAATACCCTTATCACAGATTCCCACATATTCTCAATACGGAGTACTGTTGTGAAATGAGAGCCCCATCTTGTATGACTGGGTCTAACCAAGCTTGTTCGTTGATGCTTCCCTTTCCCAGAAAAAATCTCTCCACTATCCAATCTCTCTATAATGGTATTACGATGATCAGCAATTAAGCTATCTTTCCTTCGACAAGATGAACTAGCACAAGTCATAATCAAACCCACATAGTTGAAGAAATCAGAGAACGAGGAACAACAAGTTGAAACAGCCACAACTACTAGTTGCAATTGATGAGCAAAGCAATGCACATAGAAAGCATGTGGCATCCCGAATTTGTTTTTGCAAACCATTGAATTCACCTCTCATATTAAAAGTCCCATCATATCCTTGCCCTCGAAGTCTTGCAATAGATAAACCATATTAAGCAAGAACATCGAGCAACGCCTTCTTTAGTGCACTAGATGTTGTGTCCGCCACATGTTTAAGACCCAAAAATCTTTCTACTATCATTCCTTTGTCATTGATGTACCTGCAAAACAGTGCATTTGAATATATAATTAAATGAGATCACCATCAATTTGTATTACAATTTACAATTCAGTAATTAAATAGTAACTAACCTCACAATCACAGCCATTTGCTCCGCTATTGAGATATCACGAGATTCAACAATCAAAACTGAAAAAAGTTTATTACCAATCTCTTTCTTTATCACTTTCTTAACCTCTCTTGCAAAAGTAGAACAAAGGTCCGTCTGAATGTCGAGAGAAAACATTTTGGCATTTAATGGACATAACTCCTCAAATGCAACCCGTACCTCATCATTCCTTTTTTTTGCCACTCAATCATCTCTAAAATATTACCTCTATTTAAGGAAGAGGAAGATTCATCATGACCTCGAAATGAATGAGCTTGTGCAATAAGAAAACCTGCAACATCTAATGAAGTTGTCACACGTGTTTCATATTTCCTTTCTGCATCAACACTATGGGCCTCAATCTTATGTTCGACGGTTGACCTCCGATTCCGAAAATCTTCACAAGCTATTCTAGCTTTATTGTGGCAGCTAACCGGGCCACCAACATGTTGAGGCAGTCCTTGATATGCATTTTTTCAATTTCTGTACCCATCTTTAGTGAATGCATCATGACCAAAGTGTTGTTCTAAGGGCTGCTGCTTAAAAAGAAAGCAATAGAAGCAATATGCTGCATCCTTTTCAATACTATATTCCAACCAATAATGTAGAGTTAACCAATTCTCTACAAACATCCTTTTATTAGTTGGATTTTGAGGTAAATTGTGACCAAAAGGTTTGGTTGGACCCTTCACCAAATAATCCCTCCTAACATCATCTCTAATGTCCGGATGAAATTGCTCAATTGCTATATGAAGGCTTGGATCAAAAACAACATGAACATATGGATTAAAAACCCTAATATCTTCGACATCAAGCTGATGTGATGATTGGTCCTCATTTTCAGCATCTTGCATTGTTTCTTATACCATTTCTAATGAATGCAGCACTTCTTGTTCTCCAGATTGAGCAACATTACCATTTTCATGAGTGCTTGGGCCCGAGTTACTATCTCTTCCTGAGTTTCTACTAGTAGTACCAAAGAAGCTTTTCAAATCTGTATAGTTAACGAATTGAATTAGTCAATTGGCTATAAATAATCAAATCAAATAATGAAGCACAGATTTGGCAATGCCTAATTTCTTATAGCGCTTCTTTCTTACTAGAATTGAATATGTCTGCCTAGTTGTAGTGGCAATGCCACTGCTGTTTGAACCAATTTGATATCCAGTATATTTTCCCCACCCACAACAGCTTCATCTGCTTCCCTGTCCATCACCAAATGACTAAAAGTCCCTAAAATCCAATCCAAATGAAAAGACCAAATCTGGCTTCTAGCAGCAGGAGCACGGTCAGTCCTCTGAGCACGGGGGTCGGGGCCTCAGGGGCGAGGAGGCCTACAGGTGCCCACCGTGGCGGCCGGCAGGTGCCGAGGGTCGAGGCGGACAGGCGGTGGAGACCGGAGGCGGGCTGCCGCCCTGCTACTCTGTAGGTCCTCGCGGTGGTGGGCGGCCCGAGCGTGCGGGATCCGACGGCGGCCGGCGCGGCCGACTGCCGAAGGCGCGAGTGGTGGAGGGGCGGGGCGCGGGGCTCAGCGACGCGAGTGCAGGATGACAGATGGCGCCGGTGGCTCCATGCTAGGTGGATGGCATTTGTGTGTGCTGGTTGGAAGAGGAAGACTTGCGTGGCGCTGGGCCACAGGCTGTAGCCCACTTGGCCAGCGTCCCACGAGGCCCACGGTCGCCCAGTCGCCCTGTGCATGTGTGAATATTTGTGTGGAGTTTGTATACACAGGAGCGAACTGAGATGACGCTGTTGTACCAATCGGCTGTGTCGCTCCAATATCCCCTTCTGCCTGAGCCTGAGGGTCAATCGGAGGCGTTGCAGTAGCCGGTCCGGTAGGGGCGAAAACCATCTAACTAGCCTGCTGATAGGCTGGTCCCATGAAGCCAAGCGATCCCCTTTCTTGCAGCGTCTTGAGCACAGCATTGTGAACAGAATTAGCCATGATTGAAGCATGGTTTATGAAAGCCTGCCCGACCGCTTGATTCACCATATGCACCATCCTGTTCTCTTCTCGCGTCAGAGGGCGCCGCCGCACCGCCATTAGCCCTCACCGGAGTTGCGAACTGCGGATATGATGTGGAGCTCTCCCATAGGGACCTAGGGAGGCCGCCCTAGCTCGCCCTAGTGGTGGCTCTGCCTCTGCTTGTGGGCCCATATTTTCATAGAATGACAGGCTTCTGTTGACGCAAAACGATCACATACCAAAGCCTGAGAGCCCCGTACACCAAGCTCGGACTGCACTTGATTCAAATCAAGGCGTGTTAGTCAATTTGACCTGTAAATTGACAAGGAAACAACAAACTATCAAATACAAGAGCGTATCGGTTGGATTTCCGAAACACTCTTACGCAGCGTATCGGCAAGGCTCTGCCGAAATAGAAAATGACAGCAGATCGGATATAAAGAGCGTGTATTAAAACCGATCTAGAGCGGATCGGCAAGAAGCTGCCGATACTGATATGCAACTAGACGGCTAGATCTAAAGCCGACACGTAACAGAAAACAATGCGCAAACCCACGAATGTATGGATATGAACAAAGCTAAGCTTATAACCGATCTAATCAGCTTTTTAAGATCTAACGTGAAAGCAAAGGAGCTAACAGCCGATTAAATAGATTACAAAGCCGGGTAAATTGTGAATAGATCTAAACAAGAAAATAATGATACGCTCGAAATCAAAGCTTAGATAAATTCAATAACTTTTGAATAGATCTGAACAAAGCCACAGCGATGCGCCTGGAAGCTAAAACTCAGATTTACTCGCTAAACGAAAAATTACCAGCAAACCAAGTCGCTCGAATGTGAGGTGTCCTTGATCAGCTCGAAAGAACTCGCGAAAAAGAAAAAAGATGGCAAAGTCGCCGACAAAAAAGTAAATTGTAAGTAGAGTAAAGTTTTGTTTGGTGGATGTGTATCAATCTTCTATAATGACCGGGGGCTCATATTTATACTCCACACTAACAAAGTCCTAGCCGATTACAGCAAAACGTGATTCTAATCTAGAAAATAAACTATTTCTAAAACCAGATGTCTCCTGCCAGACCGAAGCCGAAATATCTAGTCAACTTTGCCTTCCTCCAGTCAACAGGATTTCCATCGGCGATGCACGATTAATCCTTGTCATGATTGTGCTGCCGAACGGTCTTCTCATCACCTTTAGCGCTAGACACGTGTTAAAATCCACCGTTAGCGCTAGACATAACCTTTTTCTCCTCTGCAACACTCTTCCTTGACACGTGTTAAAATCTAGTGTCAATACATGCTCCCCAATTTCGGAGTAAAATACCCTTTTTACTTTGAGATTAATCCTTGTCATGATTGTGCTGCCGAACGGTCTTCTCATCACTGCCATCTCGCTTCCCGTGCGGGTGATGAACCAAAATCTGTTCTTTGCCCTTCACCTTTCAACTTCCTGTCCACACAACGGGAATCTACCGATTCATCTTCCGTCTTTTTACCCATGCGGTCCTCTCAATTAAATTCAGAGGGGTAAAAGATGTACCAATGCACCGCTGCCGATTCATCTCCCCCCACTTTGGGCTATAAATAACCCCATCGGCACCATAGTTTCTCTATCAGCCACAGCTTTCCTCGCCTTCTTCCTCGTCTAGCCTTTAAAACACCCAGTCTTTCTTTCCTTCCTCAAGCAAATGGTGAACAACAAGCGTGCCGGCGAGGGCTCTTCCGGTGCTCCTCTGCTGCTCCGTCCCCGTCATAGGTAATGCATCTTTCTTCTTTCACCAACATTGCACTCTAGATTGCATCTGACTGGTTCTTGATCTTTGTAGGGACGTCGACGCCGAGCTCCCGGTGAACTTCCAGGCCCTGGACGAGGGCACCCAAGGGCCATGGCTTGATAATGGGATTCATAGCCAATGCCGGTGCTCTCTGCATGTTGCCAAATTTTTGGCACTCTTGACACCCTTTATAATAAGTGAAGCAATCTTCCAACATGGTTGGCCAAAAATATCCATTCCTCCCGATCATCCACTTCATCTTATACGCCGATTGATGTGAGCCACAGACACCTTCATGTAACATCAAGACTCTAGCTTCTTCCTTGTCAAGGCATCTAAGCAAAACACCATCAATCATCCGGTAATACAATTCTCCTTCAAGCAACACATATTTAGTCACCTGAAATCTAATTCTTCGGCTTTCTTTTTTGGATGGATCTTCCAAATAATCAACGATCTCCTTCCTCCAATCATCAGCAGGCAATTCTAAAGCCATGATTCTCTCTATCAACCGATAACTAGAGGCATGATGTGCTAGCCGATTGGCATCACTATTATAAAACTTGGGGACATGCTCTATAGTCACCTTCTTGAATTCTTTCAGCAATCGGCAGCATTCCTCATGATAAACCGGTAGCATATCATCTTTACATTCATATGTACCGATTAACTGATTGATTACCAACATGAAATCCCCAAATATCTCCACTGCATCGGCTCCAATCTCTTGTAATAACCGAATTCCTTTGAGCAAAGCCTGGTATTCAGCCTAATTATTAGTAGTAGTTGCTTCTATCGAAAAAGAAAATTCGAATGTTGCCCCCCCCCCCCCCCCCGAGGCGACACCAAAACAATGCCAATGCCAGATCCAGCCTTGCACGATGAACCATCAAAGAACAATGTCCATGGTACTAGATCAACAATTCTCAATTCTGGCCCACAATGCTGAACAACAAAATTGGCCATGACTTGTCTCTTAACTGCATTAGCCGATTCATATCTTGGATCAAACTCAGATAAGGCCAGAATCCATTTCTGATTCTCCCATTTAAAATCAGCAGCGAGAGCATGTATTTAATCACATCATCTTTGCTTACCACAACACACTCAGCCGATATTAAATAATGTCTAAGCTTAGTACAAGAAAAGTATAAGCAAAGACATAACCTTTCACTGGGAGAATACCGGGTTTCAGCATCCAGGAGTTTTCTGCTAACAAAGTATATCACACGTTCTTTTCCCTCGAACTCTTGAATAAGGGCCGATCCGATAGCACGCTCGTCAACCGATAAATATAATTTAAAAGGTTTGTGCTTTTGCAGTGGAACCAACACAGGTGGCGATGTTAAATATTGTTTGATTTCATCCAACACCTTTTGCTGTGCTTCTCCCCATACAAATTTATAATCGGCCTTCAACTTCAACAATGAACTGAACGGCTGAATTTTACCGAATAAATTAGCAATAAATCTCCGGATAAAATTAATCTTGCTGATCAATGATTGAAGTTCAACCTTTATTTCTGGAGCCACTACCTTGTTAATGGCTGTGATGGTTTTCTGACTAATTTCAATTCATCTTTCATGAACCATAAACCCTAGGAATTGGCCAGCCGACACACCAAATGCACACTTATTAGGATTCATCTTCAACCCATGCTTTCTGGTGTACTCTAAAGCTTTGTGCAAGTCGGCTAAATGTTCCTGACGCCCTTTGGACCTCACCACAACGTCATCAATGTAAATTTCCATACTCTTGCCGTTGATCTCATGGAAAATATAATTCATGGCCCTCTGGTATGTAGCTCCGGTATTCTTCAACCCAAAGGTCATAACAGTCCACTCGAAGAAACCAACATGTACCGGGCATCTGAATGCAGTCTTATGGACATCTTCCTCAGCCATGAATGTCTGATTGTATCCGGCATTTCCATCCATAAAACTAATCACCTTATGCCCGGCAGCAGCATCTACTAACATATCGGCAACTGGCATCGGGTAACCATCCATAGACGTAGCTTTGTTGAGATCCCTGAAGTCAATGCACACACGCAGCTTTCCATTCTTCTTGTATACAGGGACCACATTAGCTATCCACTTAGCATATCTACATTACCGGATGAACTTTGCCTCTATTAACCTTGTGATCACGGCCTTTATATCTAGCAAAACTTGAGGATTGCATCATCTTGCACCCTGCTGAAACGGCCGATACCCAGGTTTGATAGGCAACCGATGCTCAACAATACATCGATCCAAGCCAGACATCTCATAATACTCCCAAGCAAAACAATCTTTATATCCCTTTAACAATTTCACTAGCTCTTGTTTATACTTAAGATCTAATTTGGTGCTAATAAACGTTGGCATTGGTCTATCACCATCTCCAATGTCTACTTTGATGGAACCCGCTGGGGTTTGCTCCCGATCTTTCGATGAGAGTGGGGGATAACTCGATTTGAGGAGGATCGACGTTGTGCTGCCCGACTACAACACCACAAGGGCTGCGCTGCGCCTTAGCGACAGTTACACCGCCTCCAATTTGTGTTGTTCTTGCTGTGCCAAGAACAACCTTGAACCTGCAAGCAATTCGAAGAACAAGCAAGAACAAGTGGACAAGCAAACAGCACACAGACCTTGCCCAAAGGATAAATCTGATACACACGAAGTTGGGGTTCTGAATCAAGCAAATCGGGTGGTCTAATCGACACACGCGTTTACAAGGAAGTAGCAGCAGCTAAACTTACAACCAAACAAAACCCAGGTCTCAAATGGTGGCTGCTGGTGGTTTATATAGGTGGGGGAGCAGCCAAGAGGCGTGGGGGGTGTAAACCCTAACTTAAAATGGGCCCCTAGTGGGCTGAACTAGATACAAGGGCTTCAGCCCAAGACTGGAAGACTGAACGTCATTTTCGCGATTCTGCTTAGCTCCTTTGGAATTTCATCTTGAGGTTGGATCCATCTGAAAGTAGACTTCAGGAGCTTTCCAACAAGTACTCATAGGCTTCAAACAATATTCGGAGCTAAGAGTTATGGCCTTCCGAAGTTGCCCCTTCCTGGAGGTCCGAACTGGTATGGTCCGATCTGATCATCCACACTCGCTTTCTTGTCGTGTTTGCTCTCCCTCCAATCTGGTTCATGTCCCAAGTTCCTAAGAATAAGAAAAGCATCACAAGAATTTAGTAGTACCCCATTCATGGATGATGGTTTATGGACAGCGAGGAATGAGTTTACCTGATAATTTAGCTCTCGTGCACGAGCTCTTGTCATTGGTCCTTGCTGCATAGTAGGCACGGGTGTATCGTTGGGAGGGATGTCCTCATCATCCTCCCCTTCTTGCATTTGAGTCGTCCTCGACTCAAGTTCATCTTCCTCACCCAAATATGGTTTCAAATCTGCAATGTTAAATGTGGGGCTAACCCCAAAATCTGCAGGCAACTCAAGTTTGTATGCATTATCATTGATCTTAGCTACAACTTTAAAAGGGCCATCAGCTCTCGGAAGCAACTTTGACTTCCTCAAATCAGGAAACCGATCCTTTCTCAAGTGCAGCCAAACCAAATCACCTGGTTCAAAAGTGACATGCTTCTTTCTTCTGCTACCAGCAAGTTTATATTTTGCATTTATGGGTTCTATGTTCTCCTTTGTGGTCTCATGCATTTTCAACATCAACTCACCACGTTGTTTAGCATCAAAATTCAATCTCTCAGAAGTTGGTAGAGGCAGCAAATCAATAGGGGCTCGAGGCACAAAACCATAAACAATCTCAAAAGGGCTCTTTTTAGTAGTAGAATGTTGTGAACGGTTGTAAGCAAACTCAACATGAGGCAAACATTCTTCCCACATTTTTATGTTCTTTTTCAAAATAGCCCTAAGCATGGTAGATAAAGTTCTATTCACAACCTCAGTTTGTCCATCAGTTTGGGGATGACATGTAGTGGAAAATAGCAGCTTAGTACCTAATTTAGCCCACAAAGTTCTCCAAAAATGACTAAGAAATTTTGCATCACGATCTGAAACAATTGTGTTTGGCACACCATGCAAACGAACAATTTCACGAAAGAACAAATCAGCAACATGAGTAGTATCATCGGTCTTATGACATGGTATGAAATGTGCCATCTTAGAAAATCTATCCACAACCACAAAAACACTATCCCTCCCCTTCTTTGTTCTAGGCAGTCCTAAAACAAAGTCCATTGAAATATCCTCCCATGGTGCATTAGGAACAGGTAGAGGAATGTACAAGCCATGAGGATTAAGGCGTGACTTAGCTTTTTGGCATGTTGTGTAGCGAGCAACAAATCTCTCCACGTCCCTCCGCATCTTGGACCAAAAGAAATGATTAGCAAGGATGTTTTCTGTCTTCTTCACACCAAAGTGTCCCATCAGCCCTCCTCCATGTGCTTCCTGTAGTAATAACAAACGCACGGAGCTAGCTGGAATGCATAGCTTGTTAGCTCTAAAAATAAACCCATCAGTTAGGACAAATTTGTTCCAGGTTTTCCCCTCCTTACAGTTCAGCAACACATCCTTAAAATCATCATCATGAGCATATTGTGCTTTAATCGTTTCCAAACCAAAAATTTTGCAATCAAGTTGGGACAGCATAGTGTAACGCCTAGACAAAGCATCAGCAATGACATTCTCCTTCCCTTTCTTGTGTTTGATGACATAAGGGAAAGATTCAATGAATTCAACCCATTTAGCATGCCTACGATTTAGTTTTGCTTGACTTCGAATGTGTTTTAAGGACTCATGATCAGAATGTATAACAAACTCTTTGGGCCACAAATAGTGCTGCCAAGTTTCCAAAGTTCGAACTAAAGCAAGCAATTCCTTATCGTAAGTAGAATAGTTCAAGCTAGGTCCACTCAATTTCTCACTGAAATATGCTACAGGCTTACCATCTTGCAGCAGCACGCCACCCAACCCAATTCCACTAGCATCACATTCAAGTTCAAATGTTTTATTGAAATCTGGAAGTTGGAGCAAGGGTGCATGAGTTAACTTATCTTTGAGCACGCTGAAAGCATCCTGTTGAGCTGCAGCCCAAGTGAAGGTTGTACCCTTCTTAGTGAGTTCATGCAATGGGGCTGCAATGGTGCTAAAGTCCTTCACAAAGCGACGATAAAATCCAGCAAGTCCTAGAAAGCTTCGCACTTGGGTGACCGTTGTGGGAACCGGCCAGCTGTGAATGGCTTCAACCTTGGCTTGATCGACTTGAATTCCCTGCGGTGTCACAACATAGCCAAGAAAAGAGACTCGATCTGTGCAAAAGGTGCACTTCTCAAGGTTACCAAACAAACGTGCATCACGGAGAGCATCCAAAACAGCACGCAAATGATCAAGATGGTCTTCTAGTGATTTGCTATAGATCAGAATGTCATCAAAATATACCACAACAAATCTGCCAATGAAAGCGCGTAAAACTTCATTCATTAATCTCATGAAAGTGCTGGGTGCATTAGTGAGACCAAAAGGCATGACTAACCACTCATATAGACCGAATTTAGTTTTAAATGCTGTTTTCCATTCATCTCCTAACTTCATGCGAATCTGGTGGTAACCACTACGCAAATCAATTTTCGAGAACACAATTGAGCCACTCAATTCATCAAGCATATCATCTAGCCTAGGGATAGGATGACGATATCTGATTGTTATGTTATTAATCGCTCGGCAATCTACACACATGCGGCAAGATCCATCTTTCTTAGGAACCAAAAGGACAGGAACAGCGCAGGGGCTCAGAGACTCACGCACGTAACCTTTGTCGAGCAATTCTTGCACTTGGCGCTGAATTTCTTTAGTTTCTTCAGGGTTGGTCCTGTATGGTGTACGATTGGGCAAGGAGGCCCCGGGAATAAGGTCAATCTGGTGCTCAATCCCACGAATTGGTGGCAGCCCCGGTGGCACCTCCTTTGGAAAAACATCCGCATACTCCTGCAAAAGGTTAGTGACAATAGGGGGCAAGGAAAGAGGTATGTCCTGAAGTGAAAACAAGGTTTGTTTGCAAATCAAGGCATAGCAAACAGCAGTGGTAGCATCAATCTCATCTAAATCAGATTTAGTAGCAATGAAACATGCCCCTTTCAGCTTGATCTCATTTCTGTTATCATGAATAGATTTGGCACTTCTCTTTTTGTGCTTCTCAAGTTCGTTGGCCACAATTTGATTTTCACTTTTAACCTGTTCCTGATTCTTCATTTTACTAGCTCTAGTAAGTTCATCTTTTAAAATTGCTTCAGGAGACATTGGATGCAACACAATCCTTTTATCATGGTATTGGAAGGAATACTGATTTGATCTACCATGATGCATAGAATCTTTATCAAATTGCCATGGCCTTCCTAGCAGAATACTACATGCTTGCATTGGCACAACATCACATTCAACAACATCTTTATAGGATCCGATGGCAAGATTAATTCGCACAAGTTTTGTTACCTTTGCCTTACCCGTGTTATTCAGCCATTGAATGCAATATGGATGCGGGTGTGGTTGGGTGGTAAGTGCAAGCTTCTCCACCATGTCACTGCTGGCCAAGTTGTTGCAGCTACCTCCATCGATGATCACTCGACACGAACGCTCTTTGATGACACACTTTGTTTGGAATAATGTGTGCCGCTGATTTTGCTCCGCTTTTTCCATTTGTGCGCTCAGCACACGCTGCACAATTAGGCTCTCATAGCGGTCGGCTTCAGCTGCATTAATATGTTCTTCCGAGCAGCCCTCACTTCCTACATGGTCAGCCGCAAGCAATGCAAGTATATCTTCTTCAAGTTCACTAGTAGATGAGTACTCACCATCATTTTTTACCACCAAAACACGCTTGCTTGGGCAGTCACGCATGACATGTCCAAATCCCTTGCAGCGGTGGCACTGAACATCTCTTGTTCTACCTGTGGATGCCACCGATGAAGTGGTTGCAGCAGGTTTTTGCGTTGTCTTTGCTGCTGAATTTGCAGGGTTGTCACGAGGCTTGTCGCTAGAAGGTGGGGCTGCTATTCGAGCTGACGATGAATAAGGTGCAGCAGCACGTCCAGTTGATGGAATGCTTGAGCGGGGCTGTGTGGAAAAATTCCTCCCTGCAGAAATGTTAGTCCTGGTACTTGCACGTCGTCCCTGCACTTCCCTTTCAGCTTTGCAAGCAAGATGGAACAAACAAGTTATGTTAGTGTACACTTTATAAGCAAGGATGTCCTGAATTTCCCGGTTTAACCCGCCCAAAAATCTAGCCATAGCAGGTTCCACATCCTCCTCTAAATTGCAGCGTAGCATGCCCATTTGCAGCTCTTGATAGTATTCTTCTACACTTTTAGTACCTTGTTTTAACTGCTGCAGCTGGTTTAAAAGATCACGTGCATAGTAAGATGGAACAAATCTAGCCCTCATGATCCGTTTCAAAGCATCCCAAGTTTGTGGCATGTTATTAGGATTTTTCTTGCCATGTTCTATCCACCAAACGGAAGCAAAATCAGTGAATTCACTAGTTGCAGCCCTAACACATGCATTTTCAGGAAAATCATGACAAGTAAACTTTTGTTCAACAGCCATCTCCCAAGTAAGATAAGCATCCGGATCATATTTACCATCAAAAGAGGGTATCTTAAATTGTATCTTACTAAAAGCAATGTCATTGTTATGTACCTCATGTGGACGCTGTCCACCCATACCTCGACGGTTACGACGTAGACGTCGCTGGGCTTGATCCTCAACTTCGGTGTCAGCAGCATAATCAGCACCTGAATTTTCTGCGCCGTCATCATTCTCTTGGCCACGTCCTCTATGCTGATCATTCATCTTCGCGTGGAGCTCATCAAAGCGCCTTAGAAGAGCAGCGAGACTCTTGTCCACGCGAGCAACCGTCGTCTCCAAACCTGCAAGCTTGGTGTTGTTGGAAATCTGTGCGGCCTCCATTTGCCCAATCTTCTCATTTATCACCTGCAAATCATTATCAATTCCCAAGGTGTACTCCCTCACTTGCTTTTGAAAATGCTGTACGATGCCTTTGGTGCGAGGTGTAAGCAGGCCTCCACCATCCTCATCCTCACTCCCTGCACCTGCCATGGTTAGCTTGCAGCAAACAAAGTCACAAGAAGTTGCCTACCAACTAAAGGAAATAGGTGGTGGAACACTATATGTTCACTCACACTTGTCCATTCAAGTTCTTACATGTTCTTACCAAGCAAGGTAGGAGGTGTCGGCAGCCAGCAAGAACAACACAAATGGTTACACAAGCACAACCTCGTGATGTAGTAGATAATTTGTGGAGCTATAGGTGGCTGCAAACAAAACAAATCAAGGTACAGCTAGAACCACATTAGTCAAAGCAAGTTGAATAGACATTCATTGATGGTCCTATGCTGGTCCTAGTGCCAAATCAAGCTAGAGACGTGAGCCTGAACACAAATGTTGTCACACACCAAGACAGCAAGGAATGCAAGAAAACAACAGCTCTATTCCCTTCACTTTTTTTTTCTCTTCTCTTCTCTTTCTTTTTTTTTGCTCTTTCTTTTTCAGGGGCTAAAACTCTTTTGAAATCCCAACAACCCAAACAAAGGGATTGCTGCACACAACTCCTTTGAAATCAGTTCCAACGTCTCAACTTTCAGATAGCAGGTCGCGAATCTCAAGTGGTATTGCGACGCGCTCAGAAGGAGTTAGGGGGCAAATTTTGATCTGTTGGAAAGAACACGAGATAAGCTTTCCAGATTATATTTAAACATTTGAATCGGACATGTAACACAAGATATAGGACTGTTTTCTTCTAGTGCTCAGATCTGGGAAGATGGATTCGTGGTGGCAGAAATGACAGCGGAAATATGAATAGATTTGGTGGATTTCGTGGTGACTAAAACGTGACCAGAACTCAAAACTCTAAAGATTGAACCACTAAGAACCAGCAACTAGCCCAAACAATGCAACTGAAAACTCAACAAGCAAAGAACTAAGTAGAACAGCAAAAGCTCAAACTTGTTGTTGGGATTTTCCGATCTAGCCTATTTTTGTGTAGTTTTCTAGACTGTAGGTAAAGGGATGGGTAGAATCTCTCACCGAAAAAAAAAACCTTGCTCTGATTACCACATGATGGAACCCGCTGGGGTTTGCTCCCGATCTTTCGATGAGAGTGGGGGATAACTCGATTTGAGGAGGATCGACGTTGTGCTGCCCGACTACAACACCACAAGGGCTGCGCTGCGCCTTAGCGACAGTTACACCGCCTCCAATTTGTGTTGTTCTTGCTGTGCCAAGAACAACCTTGAACCTGCAAGCAATTCGAAGAACAAGCAAGAACAAGTGGACAAGCAAACAGCACACAGACCTTGCCCAAAGGATAAATCTGATACACACGAAGTTGGGGTTCTGAATCAAGCAAATCGGGTGGTCTAATCGACACACGCGTTTACAAGGAAGTAGCAGTAGCTAAACTTACAACCAAACAAAACCCAGGTCTCAAATGGTGGCTGCTGGTGGTTTATATAGGTGGGGGAGCAGCCAAGAGGCGTGGAGGGTGTAAACCCTAACTTAAAATGGGCCCCTAGTGGGCTGAACTAGATACAAGGGCTTCAGCCCAAGACTGGAAGACTGAACGTCATTTTTGCGATTCTGCTTAGCTCCTTTGGAATTTCATCTTGAGGTTGGATCCATCTGAAAGTAGACTTCAGGAGCTTTCCAACAAGTACTCATAGGCTTCAAACAATATTCGGAGCTAAGAGTTATGGCCTTCCGAAGTTGCCCCTTCCTGGAGGTCCGAACTGGTATGGTCCGATCTGATCATCCACACTCGCTTTCTTGTCGTGTTTGCTCTCCCTCCAATTTGGTTCATGTCCCAAGTTCCTAAGAATAAGAAAAGCATCACAAGAATTTAGTAGTACCCCATTCATGGATGATGGTTTATGGACAGCGAGGAACGAGTTTACCTGATAATTTAGCTCTCGTGCACGAGCTCTTGTCATTGGTCCTTGCTGCATAGTAGGCATGGGTGTATCGTTGGGAGGGATGTCCTCATCATACTTCTTCTAATGCATCGGCCGACGTGAACCTGTGTCCCAACTTCCCTTCATCATCAAGGAACTCATCCATTAGGAACGGTTTGAGAAACCGACTGCATGGATCGGTGGAAGCATGATAACTATGTTAACAGGCGCAACCGATGACCCTGGACCTTGCCGATCATCAGCCCTCGGCTTGACACACCAAACCTCTCACTTGACTCCTTTATTCTTGGGAGCCTCCTTTCTTTCCTCTTCCAGCAACTCTGTCTGACGTAGCCTCTGAACTCGCCTCTTCTGTGATCTGGTCAAACCCATTGGACACCATCGAGGCCGATCAATATTATCATGAACAGGCTCTCTCTCTCTAGATCCCTACGATGTGGGTACTCATCTAAAACTCGAGCATTAGTAGTCTGCTTGACCCGCTCATTAGCAGAAATCCTACCTCCCGCAGGATCACGTAGCATGGTCCTGCCCCCTAGCCGATCATGCACTGAAACACTGCCCCCCAGTCGATCATGTACAGGGATGCGTCTGTCATCACCCCTTTCTCTGATGATCGGCCCACGAGGCCTTTGGTCGAATCATGGCTTCTTGTGCGATCGGTCTTCACAATAGAAACCGTTGCACTCTGGACAGTTATCTGTCGGCAGAGTCAAATGTTCCTCCCAACAGTACACAAATAAAGGACATCTCCAATGTCCTTAATGGCGTCGTGCAACATCTTCTCCATACTATCACCTCTCTTGGTCAAGCTGGAACTTTTTCAGCAGCATCTGGGACTTGACCTTCTTCTTCGGCATCACGGATTCTTCAGCTTTCACTTGCGGCTCCTTGCCCTTGGCTTCATCGGCCGTTCTCTGAGCTTTAGTGTCAACAGCTCCAGATTCCTTGGCCAATTGCGACGTGAGAACCTTGGTCTGCAGTGCATTCCTCTTTCCTCCAACATCTACCATGTTAGTAGGGAACGGGTGCCCATATATCTTCATTGGCTTCAAATTTGAGCCTACCCTGCTCTATAGCCGATTGTATCTGCTGACGGAACACTTTGCACTCGTTCGGGTCATGAGACGTTGCATTGTGCCACTTGCAGTACTTGATGTTCTTTAGCTCTTGATCTGTTGGGATCTTGTGATATGGTTTCAACTGGATCTGATATTCTGATAGCAACAGATCGACGATCTTGTCCACCTTTGTAATATCTAGCCCATACTTCTAGGGTTCCTTGTTGCCAAACAGGCACAAGATCGGCGTCTTATTATTCTGAACCCACTCAGCCGATCCCACCATCTGGTCATCATCAGAGTCAGAGGAATCCAGGTAATCAACAAAATTAACTTTCTTCTGAAAGTTACTTCTCTTCTGCTCATAACGTTTGATCTCCCCCGTCATCTTATGGGCCATCTGACTGATACTGTAGAACTCTTGGAAAGCATATTTCTCCTTGATGTGTGGTAAGAGTCCTTGGAAAGCAACTTTTGCAAGCTGCTGATCAGACAGAACCAAACTGAAGCACGGGTTCTTGACATCTCTGAACCTCTGAATAAAAGCAGCGACCGATTCATCGCTCCTTTGTCTCAAGTTGGTCAAATCGGTCAGCTTCATCTCATGTACGCCAGAGTAGAAGAACTGGTGGAACTGCTTCTCCAGATCAGCCCAAAATATTATGGAGTTGGCTGGTAATGTTGTGAACTATGTAAAGGCCGATCCCGAGACAGACATGGAGAATAGACGCACTTTCAACGCGTCGTTCTGTGCTGCTTCCCCACATTGCATGATGAATCTGTTGATGTGCTCTACTGTGGAGACCTCCCCTTATCCAGAAAACTTAGTGAAATCTGGAAGCCTGTACTTGTGGGGTAGAGAGAGCTGATCATACGCAGCTGGGTATGGCATTCTGTACATTAGATTCTGCTGCTTTGGCCTTAAGCCAAACTGATCTCTCATCACCTCAGCAATCTTGGATGTCCAATCAATCTGTTAACCAACGGATGACATTGACGGTGACGCTGTTGAAGCTATTGGCAAGACTGCTGATGCTGGCTGTGGACTGGGTGTAGCCATCGGCTGAGCAGCCGATGCTGTCTTTGTGACATACTGAGTGACTCGATTGGATGTTGGCTGGTAAAGAACCATCTCATTGCCATGATTGACCTGCGCTGACCCTTGATTAGGTTGTTGTTGTGCCACAGGATGTACGTTGGGCACATTCACATGGCGTACGTAGCCGGTCGCAGGATCATGGAATATCCAAGTAACTCCATTGGCGTGAGGATGTTTGGACACAAGGACCTCTGTAGGACACTTGGGATGTGTCATCATCGCCAAATTATGCTATTGAGGTGTCGGCCCAGAAGCCGACACGTTGCTTGGACTTGCTGGCGATGGTGCTGACGCAGTTGTAACCGACGGAGCCGGCGCGGCGTCTTGAGACTGGGTTGGCTGTGGAGCCGACGCATTAGCTTGTTGATTCATCGGCTGTGAAGCCGATGAGCTTGGTTGCCCTGTTGCAGATGACATCATGTACTCTGGTGGCATACCATAACCATTTGTAGGATCCCATCCAACCGGGAATCCTGTCATGAAGCTTCCCTATGCATGTATGGCCATTGGCGTGGAGTTTGTATACACAGGAACGAACTGAGATGACGTTGTCATACCAATCGGCTATGTGGCTCCCATGTTCCCTTCTGCCTGAGCCTGAGGGTCAATCGGAGGCGTTGCAGTAGCCGATCTGGTAGGGGCGAAAACCATCTGACTAGCCTGCTGATAGGCTGGTTCCATGAAGCCAAGTGATCCCCTTTCTAGCAGCGTCTTGAGCATAGCATTGTGAACAGAATTAGCCATGATCGAAGCATGGTTTATGAAAGCCTGCCCGACCGCTTGATTCACCATATGCACCATCCTGTTCTCTTCTCGCGTCAGAGGGCGCCGCCGCACCACCATTAGCCCTCACCGGAGTTGCGAACTGCGGATATGATATGGAGCTCGCCCATAGGGACCTAGGGCGACCGCCCTAGCTCGCCCTAGTGGTGGATCCGCCTCTGCTTGTGTGCCCATGTTTTCATAGAATGACAGGCTTCTATTGACGCCAAACGATCACACACCAAAACCCGAGAGCCCCATACGCCAAGCTCGGACTGCACTTGATACTAATATACAACTAGGCGGCTAGATCAAAAGTCGACACGTGCCAGAAAATAATGCGCAAACCCACGAATGCATGGATCTGAACAAAGCTAAGCTTATAACCGATCTAATCAGCTGTTTAAGATCTAATTTGAAAGCAAAGGAGCTAACAGCCGATTAAACAGATTAGTAAGCCAGGTAAATTGTGAATAGATCTAAACGAGAAAACAACGATGTGCCCGAAATCAAAGCTTAGATAAATTCGATAACTTTTGAATAGATATGAATGAAGCCACAGCAATGTGCCCGGAAGCTAAAGATCAGATTTACTCAGTAAACAAAAACTTACCAGCAAACCAAGTTGCTCGAATGTGAGGTGTCCTTGATCAGCTCGAAAGAACTCACAAAAAAGAAAAAAAGATGGCGAAGTCGCCGATGGTAAAGTAAATTGCAAGTAGAGTAAAGTTTTGTTTGGTAGATGTGTATCAATCTTCTACAATGACCGGGGTCTCATATTTATACCCCACACTAACAAAGTCCTAGCTGATTACGGCAAAATGTGATTCTAATCTAGCAAATAAAACTACTTCTAAAACAAGATATCTCCTGCCAAACCGAAGCCCAAATATTTGGACAACTTTGCCTTCCTTCTCGGTCAATAGGATTTCCAACGGCGATGCACGATCACCCTTCCAAATCCACCATTCGCGCTAGACAGAACCTTTTCTTCTCTGCAACACTCTTTCTTGACACGTGTTAAAATCTAGTGTCAACGGCTTCTTCCTCCTCACTGCGTGCCGCAGGAGACGGCTCCACCTCCTCGTCGCCCGCGTCCGCCGCCGCCGTGTGTCCGAGCCCAACCGGCGGCTCACTGTGCGTCCGCAGCCGCCGCGTGTCCTGCGGCGTGCCCCGCGTCCGCCTGTCCCTTCCGCATCCTGCTTCCTCCGCCGCCACATGTCTCCGCCCCACCCTGCTTCTGCCGCCGCCGAGCTCGAGAAGCTCTGCTGGCGTGAAGGGCCATCGCGTTGAGTCCGCGTCCGGCAGGGCTCTCGCATGAGGAGAGGGCCAGCGCTGCGCGCGAAAGAGAGTGGTGCCACATGCGGAGGAGAGGGGTGGTGCTGCACGCGGAGGGGAGGGATGACCGGCAACGGCCGCGTGGAGGAGAGGGGCGGCGCCGCGCGGAGGGGAGGAGCCGCCACTGCCGACTCACTTGGAGGAGAGAGGTGGAGGGGAGGAACCACCAAGCGCGAAGCCTGAACGCACCTGCAGCAACGAAACACCGCCTAAGCTTGGCGATGAGCAAGAAGAGAGAGCGACCACCTCACTCCATAAGCAGTGAAGTAAAACACACCATTGCCCAACTAGCCAACCCTAACCACCAAGTGACACACACACACACACACAACGAAAAGTGTATTAGGCTGTCGAAACCAACCAAAGCACCTACACAGATGTAGGACGGAGAGATACACAAGACGTCGCCTTCAGGAAGGGAATGCTACTCAAGTGCTATCATCGCCCGTCTAATAGAGACTAGGTTTTACCCAAGGATGCAAGATTGAGGACTACCACAATGCCTCTAGCAAGGGCAAGGGCTACGACATCCAAGGACGTCGCCAGTGTTTACACCAGCCGACGAGCTTGAAATCGACAAGTACAACGAACATAGTAGCACATGTTTGAAGAAGAAGAAGAAATAGGCTGCCGCACCAAAGAGTGCTAGCCACGACGACACGTAGCCACACCGTCGAATCCCACCTTGGCAACCAAGGGGGACCGGCGGGCTGGCCACATGATAAGAGGGGGGAGGTGGCGGCAGCGACTAGGGCTGCCCGCATGGCCCACTCCCTGATGATGACCGAAGGGAAGGCTTGGAGGCGACAAAAGGGACGGAGGCAACAGGAGGCGAGCGCCCCAAAACGGCGGCCACCAGCCGTGGGAGGGCACCCTCGCCCAAGAGCTGGCATGCGGTGGCTGGAGCAACCCTCACCGGTGGTGAGCACAACGATCTTGGTGACTTTGAAGCTGAGGAAGAGGGGAGGCTGAGGAGGAGGAGGAAAGGAGGACTGAAGGAGGAGGGGAAAGGAGCGCGCAGGACAGGCTTCGGCCCCGCCACTGGCTGCCGCTACGCGTTGCGACCGACAGTGATAGATTTATCGGGTTGTGACGGGGCGGGCGGTCGCCCCCCGAGTCACCAAAGAGAGAAGGGACGTGGGGGAAAGGAAAGGAAAGGCGGGTCTGATCAAGTGATTTTGCTGGAGATCCTACAAAAAAAGTGATTTTGCTTGACTATTACTTGACGTACATTGGACTAGTTGCCATAATATAAGTTAATTGGTTCATTTGGTTGTTTAATGATATATTATCATATATTTGGTTATTTTATACTTGTATACACCGAATTGTAAGAATTTTGTAGCTGCGTGATGGAATTGCGTAACAAATTATACCATTTCGCTTATTCAAATTTTAATCTAGGACTACCCTAAATTCAAATCCAGAGTCGAACGCCACTATAACTATAATGATTTGGCGTCCATTTGCTTCGTTTGTGAGAGCTGAGGACGTGAAAGAGGAATAGGCTCTTGTGGGCCTTGGGCCATGCTGGCCAATGGGCCAACCCAGGAGGGAGACTGGGATGATATCTATAACAGGAAATATGCAATTTGATCCAATATATCATATACTGATATACATACATGTATATTTGATATATACTTGCATTTAATTCCATATAGGTGTTAATTAAAAATATTGGTGTTTGCACTTGATAGATTTGGACTCTAGCAGAGAGACTCATCGAACTAGAAAGAATCAAAGCAATTCAAGAATCAATCTGTGGATTCCTATTATATGAGGTCATAAATCCAAGAGGGGAATTTTATGTGGATCCTAGGATAATTGTGGGTCGACTGGATCAGAATAGGAGCGATGAAGAGGACAACTTGTATTTTGTACAAATTTATCGGAAAAATTATGTGCATGACAACTTGTAAATATTTTTGAACTCCGAGTGCGTTATCATATATTAGAAGTAATTATAATATTTCAAGTGTATATATATATATATATAATATATGTAGTCTTTCCTATGCTAGATACGAATACGGATGTTAGATATGAATACAAATACACAAATCACCATGAATACGAATATAAATATGAATTAATTGAAACTGAAAAAGAAAAGAACAGAAAGGTAATCAAACAAAAAACAAAAAAAACACTTAGTACTAATTGGTGACACCAAACCGGTACTAAATGGCCGCACCAGGCGCCGCTGCGTGGCAGTTAGTTTAGTACCGGTTGATGTTACCAACTGGTACTAAATATGATTTTTAGTACCGGGCAGCCTGACCAGTACTAAGTGTCGACGCACTTAGTATCGACCAGGCAGTACTAGGCGGGGAACCGGTATTAACTAGAGGTTTCCGCCCGGTACTAATGACCGGTTTTCTAGCCGTGTTGATTTTCTCATAAAAGTTAGGTATTCCTAGGAATACTCAGGCATCACTGTAGCCCCATCCTAGTACTCCGGCTGTTGCTCCTGTAGCGCACTATTGTGCTTTTGTAGCATCCGCCATCCTGGACGGTGGAGCTATTTTTTTAAGCTGCACCGGCTTCACCTCTTCCCTAGTTCATTTTAAGTTTCGATTAGCACTCCAGCTTCATAGTACAGTTCAAAATAGTCAGCCCATTCGGTTGCTTGTAATCGGCTGGGCTGGTGGCTGGGCGTGCTGAAAGCCACTATTCCAGCCGGTAAAAGTGACTCGCTGGCTGGTGCATCATCGTGACGCTGGAGGCACTTAGCTGCTCATGCTGTTTGTTGATGTAGAATTGGTCAACACACAAACGTTAGAACGTGCGGAACGTAATGATCAGAACAGCAACAACGAGTCCCTGCGACCGGTCAGACCCGTCGCGTCAACCGGTCAGACCGATTGGACGCAGCAAATGTTGCGAGACCTAAAACCTCAAGCTCGGGAGGGACCCTGTCAGAGCTCAAAGATCCAGGGCTGTCTTGGACTCGGCCACCCAAGATGCCCTTGAACGCCGTAGAGACGAGCAAAGAACAGCACAAAGGTTGGAAAAAAACTAAGGTTTGAGGAAAAAGTAAATAGCAGATTGATTTTGATTCGATTGGGTAGAAGGACCTCAATCACTCGTGGCTTTTATATTTATAGGCCGGGGAAGACGTACTTCTTTTAAATCAAGTTACAAAAATACTCTACAAAGCAAATCTAACCAGACTCAGATTACACAGGGCTGATCAGCCCAGCTAGCCAGCCAATGTAGCTCATCCGAAAGGGGCGAGTATTGCTACCATGCCGGTACTGTATCATGATGCTAAAGAGGCTCGTAGACCGTAGTCGAGCTTGGCTCATGCAGGGACAGATAGTGTCGCATTACTTTGAAGTATTCCTGAGCATACATATATAGGTGCAGCGAAACGCCTCGTTCATCGTGCTTAATATATACGACCTCATGTGCAACACCATACGCTCTCTTATGAAATGCCATAGCATTTGAATCGTATGGGATACGCAAAAAGGATTTTGTTAATGAAAAGTTACACAAAAAGGATATGAGTCATATGATAAGGTGGATGAAAAATTGCTACAAATACAATAGATAAAGAACACTTTAGAAAAATAAGAACTAACTATAATCATTAATATTTGCCTCCGAGATTTAAGAAACCAAATTTATTTCCGACCTTTAGATATACCATGAATGATGATGTATAAGTTACCACAACACTACAGGATTTTTTTGCGGTACCACTATAGGATTTCAAATGGCTATTTTAATTTATATTTTCTAAACTTTTTATTTAGAGTAAAATGCACAAAAGGTCCACCAATTTGTAAGGGTGTGTCATTTAAGTCCACGAACTCCAAACATGCATTTTTAGATCAACTTGTAATTCATGTCACTTAGGTCCATAAACTATGAAAATATATTTTAGGTCCATAAACTTGTAATTTGTGTCACTTAGATCCATAAACTCCGAAAGTGCATTTTTAAGTTCATGAACTTCATCCATGACCAATCATGTGGCTATAGACCCTTAAAGGTCGTTCCAATATAGCTGCCCATGAATATCTTTCAACCCCTCATCGAGAACCACTCTGGGTTGACCAAATCTAACATCATTACAAAAATTTTCGTCACAACAACTTGCACCACCATATCCGGCCACATGCCACAGAGGAAATAATATCCCCTACCATGGTACACATGTTGTTGAGTCCCTCTATAATCTACTCCATCTTTTCAAAGCAATCACCCCATACTCTCCACCCATATAAGCTCCAAAACTCACCAATGGCAGTCCGAAAGCTTCCTTTGAATCCCAATCAGGGTTTTACTTACCGACCAGTCCGGCCAAACCGGTGCGGTCCGGTACCGGTATACCGGTCCGGTTTGGCCGGAAACCGGTCGGTACCGGTGGAATTCAAATTTGAATTCAAATTTCGCAGTACAACCAGTTCGTACCGGTATACCGGCCGGTTTGATCGGTTTACCGGCCGGTTTGACCGGTAATCGGCCAAATTCAATTTTTTTTCTTTTTTGGTTTAAATTCAAATGCCCGCAAAGTATACTAAATGAATGTTTGTATAACATGTTTTAGTCTAAATGAACCCTCTAATATTTTTTTGTACTACTTTTACATTGTATTTGTATACTTTTGTATGCACGTTTTTTGTTTAACTTCAAATCCCCGCAAACCATACTAAATGAACGAATTTTTGAGAAAATTTGACACCATTAGATTCGTCGCACCTTGAAGTATTTTTAGGATTTTTTTGAGAATTTTTCATTTTTTGAATTTAAATTTAAATTTTGAATTTGGGCCGGTTTGGTACCGGTCCAAACCGAAACTGGGCCGGACCGGTTTGACCGGTAACCCTGATCCCAATACATGTCAATAACCAACAAAATAAGTCTTTCATCCCCCTCTCCCCTCCCTATGCACTTGATTTGAAATAATTGGGGTTCAAATTTCACCATTATGATGAAACTCCAGCAATGTGTGGGAATCGTGTAGATTCATGTTGGTGCGATATCAGTGCATGAAGGCTAGGTGGAGGGGTATGGACCTAGGTGACACGAATTACAAGTTTATGGACCTATGAATGAACTTTCAGAGTTCATGGACCTAAGTGACACAAATTACAAGTCTATGGATCCAGAAATACAATTTTAGAGTTGATGGACCTAAGTGACACCCTCCTACAAGTTGATGGACCTCGGGTGTATTTTTTCTCTTTTTATTTATTAATTTAAAACTTAGGAAGATATTTGAAAGTTGTACAAGTAATCATCCTTTGCATTGGATGGTAATAAAGTAATAATAAATTAGTGTTACATGGGGTATTAAAAAGCATGGCACTAAAGATCATATTCTTTTCTGAAAAAAAAACGATGAGAGTTGTATTTTACCAGGACTATCCTTCTTGGGAGGTGGCAATATTTATGGTGGGTCCATCCTAGGAGCTACTACTGTCTCCCTGAGTTCAACATTAACTTCTGGTTCGGTGGGGTCAACCATTCTCCACATTTCCGTTGAATTCCTAGACTTCATCAACATGTTTACTACGGAGCAAAGTTGAAAATTCCCACAATAATAATAAATCATTTATTATTATCTCATACTTAGTCAGCCTGTTGGTTACAGTCTTACAGATCAGAGTTGAAATTCCTCTTACACATATCTCCTAGTATGGATTAAGGTTAGCACATAGACTCTAGAGCACATTTTGACTAACCATGATAAGTTGTGGGTGACTGTGTACACTTAGTCTTATTCAATATAGACAAGCTTTGATAAATTTAATTGTCTATTAATACACACTAGTAGAGATGCACGTGCCACAGGCACATGTTTAAATAAAGATTATTTAAAATAATTAGATTACATCAAACAACTACAAAAAACATATTTTTCTAATAATGTAACAATCCACTCTAATCCAAATTTATACTAAATGATATCTTGTGCTAAGATCCTTTATTAATTTTGATTCTTTGAAGGCCCTCGCAAACATCTTATGGACTCGTATGGAAGCATTTCCTTTCTTTTTTTTTTGTTAAAAGCTACATATTGCAACTAATGTTCGCCACCTTACTGCAACCAACTTGGTGAACCAGCACACTATGCATCCCATCTATTGCCCTGCTGCATCTTCACTGGCACTTTCAGCAACATCAGGGTAGTGAACAACCGCGATAGCAGGAAAAAAAATGTAGAGCCAATTGAAATTTGGATCAATGCGCTCACCTGAAAAAACTGCTGATTCAGGCTACCATTATTATAGATAAATAATCTATATGATTGATTGCTATACCACTTCCCCAAGTCATGGATTAGTAACAATTTGTGGAGCAACAACAGATAATGCCATTCTCATGTATCAAGAAATTTCTGCAAAATTTAGAACTTAGAACTCCGTATGTGTTTGCATTGGAAAAAAAATTAAAGAATTATAAAACACACCTACACAAATAGGCGCAACAGACAATAGGGTTCATTCATCTGCGTGATGTGCGTGGACGCACCTGCAACACACAAAGGCACTCTTGTCCGATATGATCATCTACTCATCAAAAAGCACATAGTTTCAAATCACAACAGACATTGCATCTTACTACATGTCAAGAGTCGATAGGATCTAGTCCAAGAATGACATGGTTTCATGAAGAATAGAAAAGAATGTTTTGATTGTGTGCAGTGAGGAAAGTTACCAACGTGTGTTAACCATTGTGTTTCCAAAAAAAATTGATCGCATGTTGTAAAAACAATGGAAAGTAAAGAATGGGTATGGTAAAATTATTGGTGAAAAAAGTATTAGCTTTTGGGTAGAAACATTTTCCTTCTATTAAAAAATAGGTCTCCACCTCTTTTCGTCAAACCTTTTGGCCCGACAAGTGGAACCTCCGTGAGGGGTACGGTGGGCCTAATCTTGGTGAGAAAGAGTTTCAATTATTTCAACTTTAATAGTATAGATGTAGTAGACGGATTATGTTCAATTTGTAATATGTCTCACTAATATTTCAACATGCTAATGGTCTGGGGTGGAATGAGTTCCAACGGTTTGGGCTTCACTTGGTATGCTATTAGTTTGGTGGGAAATGGGGAGATTTTTTAAATAGTTCGGTTGGGTTTGGTTTGCTAGAAAATTTGGTTTAGATCGGTTTGGTCTGGGCTTTACTGGGCTTTAGCGAGCTGAAGGTCAGAACTCACGTGGTGCTCTATTGTAAGAACCTCCACAGGCCATTGCAGCCGAGCCACGTGGTGGTGTGGTCCCGGAAGCAGTTCGACGTGTCGGTGGTGAGAGGGACGATGGGGTTGTAGCTGGGCTGGGGCTGGTCCACTCGCGGAGGAGTGGGTCCCGCAGGTTCTTGAGGAACGTGATGTTATACTAGGAAATAGGATGAGAGAACCGAGGAGCAGCAACCAGCACCACGATCATTTCTCCGGAGGAAACCAGCTAATGTTTACCGTTCAGTTTGGTTTTGGTTCAAAAAGACCGCTACATCGGTTTGGTTTGGTTTTTGAGATATGTAGTTTGGTCCGGTGAGATTTGATTGGTGAGTAGAAAAAGAAACAATTTGGTTTGGGTATGGTGCGGTTCTCACACCATTAGCAGATTGACTAATATTGACCCTTTTGCCCATATACGTGCCTTATTAACCTTTAAAAAATGGTGTTATTATTATACTGCCATCAACAAAGGGTGGCACTATTCAAGGTGGGACCAGCTTAAGAGCTGTGTATGACTTCTCCTATCTATTGGTTCAGATAAATTAGAAGAAACGATAGCGCCACCTGCTATGTTTCATGATAGCGCTACCTGCTATGTATCCATCAATGTTTGAATACGATTATCAACATTTGTAAAGAATTCCTAGAATTGGTGATTATGTTTACTACAGAGAAAAGTTGAAAATTCCTGCCAATAACGTCGTCATTTGTTTACATATCATACTTACTTGGTCCCCCGGATCAGAGTTGAACGTACCTTCTCTTAGATCTACTCTAGAGTCCGTGATAAGTTGTGCATGACTCTGTCAACTTTGCCTTATTCGATTTAGCTTTTTTTTTAGACAAAAAACCATTGGCCCAGCTTTAGATATAGTTCAGTAGTACTAAACATATCTGCCAAATTCCTTTTGTGAAGGATCAATAATTTTTTTAGTTTTGGAAGATTTATAACTGTTTCAACAGCTTATTATAAATCATTTAGAGAAAACTAAACCTAGCGTGGAACAATTATTATGGTGTGTTTGGTCAGAGAGCAAGACGAGTGCTTCCTCCGGGGAGCCTTCCGTAGTTTCGTGAATCAGGTGACGCCTTCATTCCATTGTGTTGAGCAGGAGGTTTAGGATCAAACTCCTATAGCAATCATTGTGGAAAAAGACAATAGCAGAATACAAAGCAGAAAAAGCGAGTGAGATCTTGACTATCTATTATCATACAACATATAGAAGTATTTAATCAAATCAGAAAGTGGGATTTGACCAAAACGACATAATTGAAAGCTCTCGTCTTAGTCGATCGCCTAAGAAAAGGTACCGGGTTGGTCCATGATGACGAATAAGCAGCCCAGAGATGAGAGCAAGAGGCTCAGTATCCACTGGCTTAAGTAGTAGGAGTTACCCATTGTTCAAGAGATGAGAGCAAGAGGTTCAGTATCCACTGGCTTAAGCAGTAGGAGTTACCCATTGTTCATTGAAGTCATCAGAGAGGGAATCCTTTCACTTTTCATTGGACAAGAGAGGCTCTCCCGTGATCGGCTAGAACAGCATCCATCCAGGGCTTCATGAGTCAAGAGCAAGAGAATACAATTATAAACGCAACAATCGTAAGCAAGGCTGGATCCATATTCCATGTGGGAACTCACGAATTTCACGGTATAACGCGATGACATAATTTCCTCAATTTTTAATTTCAGGATGTGTCTATCCTTATCTCGGCAGTGTGTCTTCTAGTGAGAGGCTCAATTTTATAGTTCCAGTTGACGCGAAAACGTGCCGTGCCAGCATTGAACGTGCAGCACGTAGTGGCACACTTTGCAGCGCCGTTGCACCAAGCGGTCAGACTGGTACGGTGGAACTGTTAGACCGGTCTCGCCACTGTAGACCACAAAGGATCCAACGAACGCCCGATCGAGAGAGACCCTGTCGGGGCAGGCGCACCTTGGGTTGCTCTAGGATCGGCAGGCTAACTAGAGCGTCTTCAAATGTCATGAAGACCAAGAAAGAACAATATGTCGAGGTTGGAAAAGTAGAGTAATGAGGAAGAAAAGTAAAAAAAAGGTAGATTTAATTTGATAGATTCGATTGCGTTGGATCCCTCAATCGGCTGTGGCCGTTTATATTTATTGGGAGGGAAAGTCTTGCCCCTGATGGAGTCGAAACTCTAATAAATCTCGTGCTAAATTACAACTCCAACTCAGATTACACAGTCCAAAACCGGTTTGACCGCCCCTTGAACTGGTTTGATCGGTCTGCCCGGGGTGCAGAACTTCCTGAAACCATCTCTCTCATTCGAACCCCAAATTGGACGTTCACATATGAATCTTGATTTACTCGACGAGATCTATCCAATAGTGAATTCCTATTTACATTTTGAGGACTTTGACCAGACCGGTTAGACAGTTGGGGGAACAGGTTTGGCCGGTCTTCTCAGGGCTGCCACTTTTGAGTGCGAGCATATGCCTCCCAATTTTCTGGTAAAGCCACTACTAGAAAACAAACCTTAGGTCTACCCCAAAAGTACCAGTATGGAGATGAACCGGTACCTATGCTAACATAGGTACCGGTTCATCTACATACCGGTACTTTTGGGGTGGATGGAATTTATAAATGAGCCTTAGGTACCGGTTCATCTACATACAGCTTCGTCGAGCGCCTCTACTACGTGGCTGCGGCCGACCTCGACCGGCTGCGCGAGGCGGCGATGGCGAGCGGCAGGCGCCCCTCCCGCGTCCAGGCGCTGTCGGCGTACCTGTGGAAGGCGCTCGCCGGCGTGGTGGCCGCGTCGCGGGTGCCCGAGGAGCGCTGCCGCCTGGCGTGGTGGGTGGACGCCCGGCCGCGGCTGGCGGCGCCAGAGCTCGCCGCCGTGATGCCCAACTACTTCGGCAACGCCACGACGTACACCTCCGCGGACGCGACCACGGAGGAGGTCCGGCGGAAGCTGCTGGCGGACGTCGCGGCCATGGTGCGGGAGGCCATCACGGCGATCGACTACGACGAGTACGTGCAGGAGATCAGCGACTGGGTGGAGGAGCACAAGGAGGAGATCTTCGTGGAGTCGCCGCTGCTCGGGCTCGGCGCCCCGACGCTGAGCCAGACGGTGTTCGCGTCGTTCCCGCTCGACACGGACTTCGGCTTCGGCCAGGCGGCGCTCGCCATGCCCGTCTTCCGCTACACGAGGCTGAGCTCCGGATTCATGGCCATCAGCGCGCGCCCCTCGGGAGGCGACGGGTCCTGGTTCGTCAGCGCCTGCATGTGGCCGCGGCTTGCGACGGCGCTCGAATCTGACGAGCAGCACATCTTCAAGCCTCTCACGGCAGACTTTCTTGGCCTGGTCTAGAGTCTGGACCTCGTCGATCGGCGGCTGAGTGCCTCTTGGACCTCTCAGCTTTCTTTACCTCTATGAGCAACTCCTATTTCTCCTTTTTTTTCCTGCTGTAAACCTGCCAGTATAATATACCTGTTTCATGCTAATCCAATCTTAATTTGAATGGGCATCAGTCCTGCCATATTGTTTTTTCAGCAAATGAACAAAGTAAAGACATTTGGCACTTTAATATATACCAAGTCCCCATCAGCCTCGCTCATGATTTTGGTCTCCCATCTTGTATGATTTTATATATGCTCCATCTCATTCAAAATGAAAGTCATATAGGATCCCTCTGCTAGTCAAAGTTATCCTGCTTTTGATAATGTCGGCATAAAAAGATTATGCAAATTGACAAATATTTAGTATGACTAGCTTCACCGGACGATGAAAAATCCTCCATCTGTTCCAGAAACATGTCACTGGATTCGAGTTTTGTCCCATGAGCTAGCCATTTTAATATCGGTGCAATTAACGATTATTCAAACCAAGGCAGAACACTTCTATGCATGCTGTTCTTTCACATATTATAACCATTTAAATTTTGCATGAGCGTGTTGTGAGAGGAAAGCTGCCTCGTCTTCCGAGAAAGGGTCCTGCTGACAAGACCTCCCCCCCCCCCCCCCCCCCCCCCCCCCTCCGCCCGAAGAAGGGCAGTGTGGCACACCCCCCACAATCTGAGGAATGTAGGAAACAGAATTACAATTTGACACGAACTGGTCTTCTTTAATGTGTTCCACTCTGATCAGGTTCACCAATCACCAGTTCCTTAGTGCACCGAGCACGACGCAGGAAAAAAAAATTCAGCTACGCTGGTGTATCCCAAGTTCCAAACAGGGGACGATGGTAAACTTGGACAGGCGGGCAAACAACTTAAAATGGGAAAAATCATTGCGAATTAAGAAGTTCGTATCATGCTGTTCCGGGAAACTAGTGTCTGTGAACCGTGATACAGCGGCCCAGTGTTCTGAAAGAACAAACGACACAAACTTCCCCCTCCATGTAGTTGAAGTTAATCTTACAATTGTTCCAATCAGCACAGAAGGCAACTAACCCACTCAGTCTTACCAGTACCAATCAGGACCATGGAACCGGACTGAAGGACGACGATCTCGGCCAGAATTCCTCTTCCATGACCCACTTCCAGTTTCGTCAGATGCTCTTGCAGTTTCACAGACTGCACCTTCAGCAGAGACATGCTTGCCAGTGGTTGCCAACGGGCGCTTAATGATAGTAAGTACCTCAACAAGGTTCCGCTCCGCGGTCATCTCGCAGAGGGAAGAACGGCTTGCTGGACGGGCTCTTGTCTTCTCTGTGATCGCTGACAATCCTAGCGGCATCTTGGAACTCATCCTGCCCGCCATTGCCAGCCGGTTCGAGATCGAGGAACACCTGCTGTCCCTACACAACTTCGGACCAGCTAATTTCCTCTTGATTTCACCGGACGAGCAATCGGCTACGAGAATCTTCAACAATGGAAGACCCCTGGTGATTCCCCCGGCTCGTCTTCATCTCATGTGGTGGTCGCGCTTCCTCCACTCGGAGGCGGCAGCCTTCTCTTCGGCAGTGGATGTTGAGCTCCGAGGCATCCCGGCGCATGCCTGGGATATGGAGACGGCCACGCAGCTTTTGGGTGATGACTGTGTGCCCTGTGCTATCCACCCAGAAACAGCCACACAACGTCAAGTGTTTCGTTTAGCAGCATGGTGTTCTTCCCCGAGCTCCATCCCCCTTTGATTGACCTTGTGATCCCGGAGCCGGAGGTCGCCGGGGGGGGGGGGGTCGAGCAGGCGAAACGAACCCTCTGCTACCCAGTCAAGATTGCGGTGACAGCACATGGGGAGCCCGCCAATGCTCCTCCACCTCCCCCAACATCATCGGACTCTGATCGTCATCGTCGCTGGCGATGGGTCCGGCGGACCTCTGCTTCTTCTCCGACCCCGACTGCAGTGGATAGGCCAGGCCCGTCAGGGGGGCCCAACGCGCTTCGGTTCACTCTCGCTTGGGCCCATCTCCCGTTGGGTGCTGCGACCGGAAATCCTATATATCTTCCGGAAGATTTTTTCTTTCCCACCTTTCAGTGTTTGAGATTCGTGCAAATCATTTCATCCGTTAGATCTCCTCAATCCTATCTTCTTTCTTCTGCTGCCCCTTTCATCACCGTGCGCTGCCGCCGCCCTCCGAGCTCGCTGCGCCCGCCTGCACGCCGCACGCCGTCGCCGCTGCGCGCTGTTGCTGCTGCCGCCCTGTGCTACGCGCTGCGGGCCGCCGCCGCTGCTGCATGTGGCTGCTGCGCTGCGCGCGTGGGCTGCCACTGCTGCTGCGCTGCTGGCTGCCACCGCCGCTACTGCGTGTGGCTGCGGCTGCGCGCTGCTGGACGCTGCTGCTGCTGCTATGCCGCGCCCGCGCACACCGCCGCCCGAAAAAAATTGCCGTTTAACATTTCTATTTTGATATTCTCAATATTTTATGTTTCCAATTTCAACATTTTGTTTTCACAGTTTCAACATTTTGAAAGACAAAAGTTGAACATATTTAACAAAATGTTGATTTAATTCTACTAAGATGTTGAACATATTTATAACAAATAATTGGACTAAAATAGATTTTAAAAATAAATATCTTATCTATCTTCCACAAGATAGATAGGAGCTCCCGCTGCGACGGGAGCAGTGATGACGTTTCGGCCCCCGTGCTCCCAATCGGCAGGGGCCGTGATGGGAACCGAGAGGACGTTCCGGCCCCTGCGCTCGACATTGATGGCCGGGTTCCCCGGGCGGCTCTGAGAGCTCAGCCAGACCCTGCTACCGAGGCGGCGTCCGCAATTCCTCTGGCGACGGCTTCTACTGATGCCAAGGAGACGACAGCCTCGGCTCCCGCGACTATCCTTTCTTCGGTGGTGGCACTCCCGGAGACATCGAACCAATCCCCACTGCCTGCGACATCATCTGTTTCGCTTCTGGTCCCTGGCGGCTTCGACGGCGTACCCTCCTCCCCGATGGTGGCTTCCTTGGTGATCAAGGCAGACGCCTCGTCGGCCACGACCTCTGCAGACTCCCCTCCGGCTGACACGTCTCCGGTGCTTGGCACCGTCGATGGCGTGTCCTCCTTTGTCGCTGTTCGGGATGGTATGCCTCCAGTGCTAGCCACTGTAGACGGCGTGCCTCCCCCTGTACCCCCTGCGGAAACATCTTCGGCGACGGTGTCCACTAACTGCAACTCTTGGGAGGACACGCCTCCAGTGCTCGCCACTGTTGATGGCCTGTCCTCCTTCGCGCTTCTTACGGGCGCATCTTCTGCGGCGGAGATCACCATTGAGGAAGCCCGGGCTGGCAGGTCTCCGGCGCTTGGCACCGTTGACGACCTGCCCCCCACTCCCTGTTTGACGGTTATGGCAGACGCTCCTCCGTCGGACCTTCCTTCTGCTCCTGTCGCTCTGTCCGTGGACGCTGATGGAGATGGTGTGGCTCTGGTCTCGCAGCCGGCCCCAATACCAGAGACGAACTCCCCTCAAAGGCAGCAGATGCAATCCCCGACGTCACCCTCCCCTCTGGTTCCTGGTTTTGCGAAGGTCTACTCTCGGCGACAGAAACTGCAGCATCCTGCCGTCACAAGTTCTAATGATGTACCTCCTGCGCCGGGTGATTCTCTGGCTCGTCCCAGCACACCTAAGTCGAATCAATGCTCTGGCCAGAGAAGTTTTATGGCTAAATTAACAAAAAAGACGACGAAAATTCTCCCTACTCCTCAGGCCAACAGACTGCGCTCCCGGGTTTGCGCTCCGGTGGCCCCGCCGCGTTGCAGCCGTCGCATCGCCGGTTATGAGCCAGAAACTCCAGGTGGCCCTTCCCTGAGAGCAAAGAAGAAGGTGATGCGTGCTCTGGATCTCATTGGTGAGTCGGGTGGCATCGATCAGCAGAGCTTAGAAGAATATAGCAAGCTCTTCACTGGGTCAGCGACGCTTCCTGACACTCAAGCTAAAGCTTTGTCTGCATTGTTTGGGTGGGCCACTCCTGATGATGAGGAACTGGAGGAGTTGGGCCTAGCAACTGATGCTTGCTGATTTTATTTCCTACCTACGGTCGTTTCCTTACTTGTACAAATGAATCCCGCCAAAATACTTTGCTGGAACGTGCGTGGATTAAACTCCAGAGCATGGCAGGATACTTGTGGCAGCCCCGCCTAAATTAATCCAGCTTAAGTGCGCTAATCATCACTGAAACAGTAACTAGGGTTAACACGCACTTAAAACGAAGTAATCCGGCAGTGCTGTCGGGTAAAATCCCGATTAAACCACTAGAAACAGGATCGACAAAGCAGTCCAGAGAATGTAAAATTCCACAAATTTTACAGCACAGAGTATAAAATTAAATTATTATTATTAACCGAGTTTGAATTTATAAAAGGCAACAGAGTTCAAGAGTGACGGAAAACAAACGATAGTCTAGTGACGAAACAAGGCGTCATGATGAAGCCCGTACATGATGTCAGCCACAACCTCAGATGTACCACCTGAAAAACAAAGCCACAAGCAAGGCTGAGTATACTAATACTCAGCAAGGATTACCCGACTAAGGGTATACTTAGCCCTTTATCTAGACATGTAAGGCTTTTGGCTTGAGGGGTTTGTTTTGCCGAAAGGCAGAAAAAAGTAGATCCTTAATTTCAGGTTTAGCTTCCAAATTCTAGTTCAATTAACCATTCTAGGTGAGCATCTATCCAATAGCATACATGGTGGGAAACAGTTATCTTTCATCATACAACCAACCATATTCATCATCATCATCTTTCACTTCTTACTCTATGTGGCAAAAGGGTTAAGCAGTCCCAAACCGTGAGAAGCGGACGATTCGAATCGAATTTGTTAACCTGGCCAGGCAGACCTAACACACACGTATGGGAACCAAGTCACCCACACGACTTTTCCCCTTTCTTTCCGGGTTGTGGATCAGGGTCACCGTCCTCAATTACAGAGTACGACGACTCTGCACCCGCATGTGCGCGCATGAGAAACAACGTTCAAAGAAGGTGAGAGTAAAGTCCACTTGCCGGGCCAATCAGGTACTTAAGCTTACCGATTATCATATTTCTCGACATGTGGTTAGTACGTTCAAAAGCTTAACCACCACTACCACACACTGCAGCCTTATCAGCTTTCACTAAACAGACGGGGCATCACAAGTACCACAGCCCCCCCCCCCCCCCCCGTGAGCCTTATAGTTGCAGTATGTAGTAGACATTCAACTCCTATAATTCTCGCGAGTGACAGGAAATCACTCGACTTCTACCGAACCATTAGCCTAGCCAACTAGCGAACTACACATACTAGTGTTCAAGCATAGGTACCTAGGATCATGTATCTAAGGTTCCAATCAACTCCTGTAACTTAAATGCACAAGTATATAGTAACAATAATAAGTTGCATAAATTTAAAATAGTAGGACATGCTCCGGGGCTTGCCTTCCTGGGCGTAACTGGATCTAGGCTCTTCCGAAATCGGGTTCGGGTCTTTAGTAACTTCAGTTAGATTCACCTGAGCTTCACGCTGCTCACTCTCGGACTCGGGCACCAGCTCGTATGTTCCGTCAGCGAGAGTGGTATTATCTATATGAGATGCACATGGGTGAGTTTGTTGTGATGATAACAACTTATAACTTGCTTCACTATAAAGTTGTAATTCAAACAAAACCCGAAGTTAAAGAGTGGAACACTTCCATTCACATTTTACTAGTCAATCGTTTATAGGGTAATAACTCAACATATCTAACTACACAAGGCATCATGATCAACAGCACAAGAAAGCTATACTAACTTCCTAAACAAGTGGGAGTAGTTTCCTATAACAATTAAATCATGGTTGGTTAATAAATCAACAACTCAGCACACATACAGCAGTAAATTCAACAAAAATTACATCAAACAGAAGGTAAACTGAACTAGATATCCTGCAAAATTCATCCCAACACTTGTAGCCAATTATCCAGAACAATTCATGTAATCAAACAACTCCTAAAACAAGATTGAATTATACAGGTTAGATCAGAGTATAAAAGAAGCTCAAAATTCAACACTAGGTCTAAAAAGGGATGAATTAGCTACTGTGAATTTTTCATGATTTTATCTACACATAATTAATTCTGAGAAAATAAACAAAACAGACATCATATTTACAAGATTCATTTTTAGCTCCTGTTCTAGTCATGAATTGGGACTCAAACTTCATGGACAAGCTAAACTATTTAAAAAGAACACTCAAAAATATTTTCATGATTTAAAAACAACATAAATTATTTATCATAATTAAAGTCTACTAAACAAGGATTAAATAAAAGAAATAGCTACACAAATCTATAATTAATGAAATTTGGACAATAGTGTTCATTTAGTATTGGAAATACACAAAAAAAGTTTCATACATATATCTAAATCAGAACAACCAGAAATAAAAGAATATATTATTCTACTAGACCTAGCCAAGACTAGGGTTTCATCTAGTTATATGGGTTAACTAGTGTTCAAATTTTTACACAACACTAAGCATGGCATGAATTAGCTACCAGCCAAAAATCACCTATAGATGCTAAGTAGAACTCCCAGAATAATTATGGTCTATGAAATCTAATCTTTTTCCTAGATTAAAATATAGACAGAAAATAAATATGTGCATGTAATGAAAGTTGTAGATCTTGCTTCAAGGATTCCAGAACATTTGGATTTGCATTTTTATGATTTTTCTACGAACTTGGAGCAGAGGAGGCGGCGGACGGCGGGATTCCGGCGTGGGGCTCACCGGGGGCGTGGGAGAAGTGGGGGAGAAGCTTCACGGCGTCGAGAGGAACCCAGGGGTGGGCTCGGTTGGGGCTAGGGATGGCCGGGAGGGGCTCCTCAGCGGAGCAGGAGCTCCAGCGGCGGCGTTTGGCGGCGTCGGCGACGGTGCGGCGGGCCTGGGCGACGGCGAGCGGGTCGGGGAGCACCAGCGGAGGGTGAGGGAGCTAGCTATGGGGTCGGTTGGGCGCGAGGATGGGTGGAGGAGGGGGCTCCGCGGGAGCCTAGGGGGCGGCGGCGACCATGGTGGACGGCGGCGGCCGTTCTAGGCGAAAGGGGGCGCACGGGGCTCGGCTCTCGGCTCGGAGTGGAGGGAGGAAGGATGAGGACGCCTCTGGGCTCGCGAGAAGGGTCTGGGCGGTCAAGGGCGCGAGACGGGGCGAGGCACGGTCGGCCGGCTCGTCACGGCGTCGCCGTGGCGCCTCGGCGAGCATCCTTGACGTGCGCGAAAGGGGACGATGCCGCGTGGCGAGTCTAGGCGGATTGGAGGGGCCGGTTTGGGCGAACCCGGGGGCAGGGAGGCGTTCTGGGCGGGGAGGCGGCGCGTGGCCGGCGGCTCTGCTCGGCCGGGCGCGAAACAGGGGAGGGGAGAGAGAAGAGAGAGAGAGTAGAAAGAGAGAGAAAGAAAATTGACCGAGTCAAAATCCAATTTTTCTCAAAATTTTCTTTTGAAACGTGAAAAACTTTGAATATGAAAGTTGTAGAGAATTTTGAATTCTACACTTTTCGTTTCAAGCACCAAATCGTTTGAGACTTCACGCAAAAGTT
This sequence comes from Panicum virgatum, assembly GCF_016808335.1. Lineage (NCBI taxonomy): Eukaryota > Viridiplantae > Streptophyta > Magnoliopsida > Poales > Poaceae > Panicum > Panicum virgatum. The sequence continues at coordinate 46,206,882 of NC_053147.1, read as the reverse complement.
AATTTGAAATCCCGACAAATGTACGTTAAAACCCGAGTCGATTTAAATTCAAATTTTCTTCGACTTTTGTATGGAAACTTGAAAATATTTGAGCACCAAAGTTGTTCAACAATTAAAACTCTACAAGTTTTATTTCAGGAAAAAGCTCAATTAAGCCACGGTCTGAAAATTATTTTAAATCTAACACAACAAGAGTTTGAAACCCTAATTATTTCATGTAGACTTGCATTGGGTTAAGGGTACCTGATTTGGTGCTAATGACCCTGGTTTAACTAATTAAACACCTGGGGTGTTACAATACTGTACGAACTCTGATCACCTCTTGTCAAGTTGATGTGGTCTGCCTACAAGAAACTAAAATGTCGGGTATTTCTCGGGGATGCATCTTATCTTTGCTTGGATTTGATTTTCCTCATTGGCTGGAGTTGCCAGCCATCGGTGCTAGTGGGGGAATTCTGGTGGCTTGGCGCCACAGGTTAGGACCAGCCAACACTACCCGCTTGGATACTTTCAGTTCTCCCCGGCCAACTCGCAAAACTGGTGGCTTACTTGTGTATATGGCCCTTAGGGAGATGATAACAAAGTCCTCTTCTTGCAAGAACTCCGAGATGTGCGAGCTGCATGCATTGGGCCGTGGCTGGTACTTGGAGATTTCAACTTAATAGCAAGGTCAGAAGATAAGAATAATGGACTTGTCAACAGAGCAATGGTGGGGAGATTTCGTCATCTGATTAATGACTTGGAACTAAAAGATTTGCCTTTGATCGGTCGCAAATACACATGGTCCAATCAGCAGGATTCACCAACGCTGGTCAAGCTTGACAGAGTGCTCTGTTCGACCAGCTGGGAACAACTTTTTCCTAATTGTCTTCTTCAGAGTTGTGCCACTGATGGTTCAGACCACTGCCCTCTCCTGCTAGGACTACAGGATGTTCTCCCAGGCAAGGCCAGATTTCATTTTGAGGCCTTTTGGACCAAATTAGAGGGTTTTCAGGAGACAGTGGCAACTGCTGGGGCGTCTGAACAAGTATCTCACTGTCCTTTCGACACCCTGGCAAGAAGCTTGCAGAGTTGGAGCCAAAAGAAAGTGGGTCATGTCAACTCACAGCTAGCATTGGCCAGAGAAGTGCTGCATCAGTTGGAAATATCACAGGATTCTCGAGTCCTTTCAAGGCTAGAGCTTTGGTTAAAGAACAAGCTCAAGCCACATTGTTTGGCACTTTCCTCTCTACAGCGCACAATCGCTAGAAGCCGATCTCACATTACTTGGCTCAGCGAGGGGGATGCCAATACAGCCTTGTTTCATGCGCACGCCCGCCAGCGCAAGAGGAAGAATTTCACCAAATGATAGCGGAGTGGTGCTTACCAAGCATGAGGAAAAAGAGCAGAATATTTTTGAATTCTACAGCAACCCCTGTTGGGAAAAAACATGGACAGAGAAGTGACAGTTGACTGAATTGGACATGCCGAGCCTTGATCTCACTGATTTGGAAACACCTTTTTCTGAAGAGGAAGCTTGGAAGACAATAAACCTGTTACCTTCGGATCTGATGGTTTTACAGGAAAATTTTATAAGGTGTGCTGGCAGATCATAAAAGTAGATATAATGGCTGCTTTATCAGCTGTGTGGAGCAGAAAATTTGATAACTTCGAGCTGTTAAACTCGGCCTTCATCACTTTATTGCCAAAAAAAGAAGATGCTTCAAATATCAAGGATTATAGACCCATCAGTTTGGTTCACTCTGTCGCCAAACTCATTACAAAAATCCTTGCCAATAGACTTGCAGGTCGACTGGACCAGTTGGTTTCCCCTAATCAAAGTGCTTTCATCAAAGGTCGTTTTATTCTAGACAATTTCATGCTGGTGCACCACACTACCAAGTTTCTACACCAGCAGAAGCAAGCCCGTATCCTCATGAAATTGGATATTAACAAGGCCTTTGATTCAGTTTCATGGCCTTTTCTCTTGGAAGTTCTAAAGCAGCTGGGATTTGGAATTATTTGGCGTGATATTATCAGTGGACTCCTTGCAACCTCCTCCACTCAAGTACTGCTAAATGGTTCTCCGGGGGAGAAAATACATCATCAGCGAGGTTTGCGACAAGGTGACCCACTGTCACCAATGCTTTTCATATTGGTCATGGATGTGCTATGTCATTTGGTGAAAAAAGCTGAAGTTGAGCATTTGTTGCAACCTTTGGCCAAAAGAGCTTTGCAGCATAGAATTTCCTTGTACGCAGATGATGTGGTCCTATTCTTGAGGCCCTCGGCTCATGACATTGAAATTACCTTGGATATCCTTCAGCTTTTTGGTGCAGCATCTGGTCTAACAACAAATCTACAAAAAAGCAGTGTTCTCCCCATCAGATGTAATGAAGATGACAAGGCAGTCTTGCTGGACTCTTTACCATGTCAGATTTCATATTTTCCTGTAAGTAACTAGGGGTTCCCCTTTCCCCTCTCAAGCTAACCAAAACACAAATCCAACCCATTATTGAGAAAATTACTGATAAACTGCCTAGCTAGAAATCTGAGATGCTCACCAAAGCGGGCAGATTAATTTTGGTGCAATTTGTTCTCACTTCAATGCTGATTTACATTGTCATGGCACTGGATTTACCCCCTTGGGCATTACGAGCTATTAACAAGATAAGAAGGGGATTTTTATGGAAAGGAAGAAAAGATGCCAAAGGGGGGTCATTGTCTACTTGCTTGGCCAAAGGTTACAAGACCACTGTATTTGGGGGGTCTAGGTATTTCTAATCTTCAGAATTTGGGCTGGGCTCTGAAACTTAGGTGCTATGGCTCCAAAAAACAGAACCAGGAAAGGCTTGGGCCTTCTTTCCTGTCCAAGCTCAACCTCAAGTCATTTCCTTCTTTGCAATGGTTGTGGAGACAGTAGTTGGAAATGGGAAAAATACTCATTTTTGGACTGATAGATGGATTCTTAGTCAGAGCTTGGAACATGCCTTGCCACATCTATTCAGCTCTATAGCAACCAGAGCAAGAAAGAAAACAGTTTTTGATGCTTTTACTGGTAGAAGTTGGATTTCAGATATAAAGGGTGCATTAACTGTGCTGGTCGAATATCTTCACCTATGGGAGCTGCTCTCAACTGTTGTGCTGCAACCTGAAGTGGAGGATACACACATTTGGAAATTCACAACTTCTGGTATGTATTCCACCAAATCAGCTTATGAGGCCTTATTTGTCGGATCAACTCATTTCAACCCTTGGGAACTAATCTGGAAAAGTTGGGACCCAAGGAAATGCAAGTTCTTTTTGTGAACAGTGGCACATAACAGATGTTGGACAGCTGATAGATTAGCACGGCGTGGTCTCACTCATCCTCCAAAGTGTCCACTTTGTGATCAGGTCGGAGAAACAATCGATCACTTGATGGTTTCTTGTGTTTTCACAAGGCAGATCTGGTACTCTATTCTACAGTCCTTTGGGTTACAAATCCTTGCTCCACAGATGGAGGATAGTATCTTTGTGGACTGGTGGGTTGCTGTGAATAACAGGGTGGCTGGTCAACAAGAAAAAAGGGGCTTAACTCCATCATTATGTTGGAAGCTTGGTTAATCTGGAAGCATCGTAATCATTGTGTTTTTTACGGTGGTACTCCTAGCTTAGCCAGAGTTGTCTGTTTTTAGAGAAGAAGTACATCTTTGGTCTTTAGCAGGGGCTCGAGGAGTTACTCATCTCCTCGCCCTAGCTCCTTACTCCTAATTGGTCAAGTGTCTGGTCCTGCTTTGTTTCCTTAGAAAGACAAACAGTTTTTAGTGTTTTTTCAGGGCGTGCTACAGGCCCTCTAACCTTATAGCTGTTTTGTATTTGGGGCTCTTCCCGCCTTTTTTCTTCTTCTTAATATATTGATGCGCAGTTCTCCTGCGCATTCGAGAAAAAAAGGAACTATAATGCTAGAACAGGCTGTGTAATGATCGTTGGTAGATAGTGCAAAACAGGCTGGTTAATGGTTCTAGAACAGGTTACGTGAAAGCACACACAAGAAAAGGAACTACCATGGAGCTACGGTAGATGGACATAATTTTGCACGCAGCAACTTGCTTAATCTGTCATATTGGTAGGCCCCTTATACATAGGGCCGACCGTTAACAAATATTTCAAGCTAACAACCAAAGTGCCAATCCTAAAATACCGATCAAATCTTAATGGAAAACAAAGGAGATGCTGAAAACCATTAACAACAGAACCGCTGTGATAGACTTCTAGTGACGGCATTCCTAGATGTGCCCCCACATTAGGGGAAGAAGAGATAGGCAGCACCTGACCTGAAGTGACCCGACTTCAACTAGCAGAGCACTGAAAAACTAAAAAATAATATTGAGCATACATTATTACCTTTGACTGGAACAATGGCCTTCTTTTCAACTGTCCTCTTCCTGGCCCTCTTTAGTGTCTGCAAGCTTTCTTCAGCGGTTTCTTTTATCAAGTGGGACTCCAAATTAGCTGCACAGATGCAGATATGGTCACACATTGTTCATTGGATCATATCCCTCTTGTGCAACTATCAGAAAATAATGTGATCTTTCCTAAACAGATTACCAGAAAAAATAAAGAAACATAAGGTAAAGTTCTGCTGTTGATAACCACCTTTTTCAGTTTGCAGAATCATCCTGGAAACACACCCTTCGCTGTCGTCATCTGAGTTGATGATCATACAGACCGGTTCCTGATTTTTTGCATCTCACAAGCAAGAATAATCAAACAATGAACAAACGACAAATGCAACTTTGCAACCTATTGTGTTGTTACTGATTGTTCGACAGGCAAAGGGAAATGCAAAATTACAGCTGAAGCATGTTCAAAACTATTCAGTTATGCAGCCGTGCAGGGCTTGAGACATTGCCAAAGCCAGGGCAGGTGCTCCTTGGTGGTATATATTATGAAAGCATTGATCAAGAGCAATACAAGACCACATTCAACTATGTAACACATTGTTTACAATTCTTTGTTAAGCTAGAAGGTTGGTTTGCACAGTATCAGAACACATAATTTAACAAATTACTAGGTCGCTTTGCACAGTCCACTTTTTTAGTTGTTAATTGATGGAAACCTGTCTATTGGACATGTCATGTTCAGGTACCAGGATGGAACTAGAAGCAGTGAAGATTTTGAGAAACTGCTTTCACCTTTCCTTGTTCTCCGACCATATTCGACTTTCCTTCCATTGCAGGACAAACTGAATGTGTACGAAGGCTGCATCAATAAGCAGGCCTCATCAGCTCCAAATTAAATTAATATAAAAAACAAAATCAAGTATAATTTTCAAAAGTGGCAATCATATTAGTAATATAAATGCAAAGAACATGAATATAATGATCATGATGCAATAAATTAAACAAATAAAAACCAGTATTAGTGTAATGCCATTAAAACTGCTGTTATAACCCGATGAAATAAAAGATAAGCAGGGTGTCAGATCATGCTTCTAATGATGCTTAATCAGCTTATAAAAAGCATATAACAATTTCTAAAACAGATCTCCAGTTTGATTCTGATAGCTAAAAAACTATATTGTGTAAAAAATGAGACTGTAGTATTACACTTTTGTTGCTGGTATTTGACTCTTCTGGGGATTCCGATATGTTCTTCGAGAGCAATGTTTTCAAATCGAGCGATTAATCGCGATTAATCGACCTTATCGGTCCAGCGCACTCGATTAGGGTCCACGACTCGATCAGGAAGCCTAATCGACCGGTCGAGCGACTAATCGGCGACTAGAGGCGATTAATCGCCCGACTAGGGGTATTCTCGATCAGGTTTGTGTAACTGGACTAGATTGTTTGTGGGCCGGTGAGAAATTGAGAGGCCCAAAGCCCACTAGGGTTAGAACTCAAGAGAGGCTCCCAGCGGCCAGCGCCACACATTCCGTCCCCGTCCCGACTCTGAGACTCCCGAGTCCCGACCGAGCCGCGCTCCCTCCATTGCCGCCACTAGGGTTAGGCCGCCGCTCCCTCCACTGCCGCCGCCGCCACGGCCTGCCGGCGCCGCGAGCGAGCTCCCTTCTTCCCTCCGCTGATCCGCTCCCCGTCCCGACTCCGAGACTCCCCAGTCCCGACCGAGCCGCGCTCCCTCCATTGCCGCCACTAGGGTTAGGCCGCCGCTCCCTCCATTGCCGCCGCCGCCACGGCCTGCCGGCGCCGCGAGCGAGCTTCCTTCTTCCCTCCGCTGATCCGCTCCCTCCGGCGAGCTGCCCCGACCCGCGACCTCCTTCTGTCGGCGCGCGAACGCGAGGACGGGTGACGGGTCCGGCGAGCTCCAGAGAAGATGGCTTCGTCGTCCTCTGATAGTGCGGGTGAGCAGTTCCTTCTTCCCTCCTTTCCCTCCTCTGTTCCAGACTTCCAATGTGCCGATTTGCTTTCCCTCCTCTGTTCCAGACTTCCAGTGTGCCGATTTGCTGCCAAGCACCATTGCATCCTGTGATTCCTTTGCGTCTTGTGCAGAAGGGGAGCGGAGGCGCGCTATGGTGGAGGTTATAATGCCCGAAGCAGATGCACGCAGTGCTGGTGGGAGTGGTGACGCTGCCGACCGTCCTTCAGTGGTTGCCTCCACTGGTATTGTTGGTTCTTCTTCCTCAACTGCTCCAGATTCTGCAGCATATATATGAGAATATATATGAGAATATATACTAGTAGTTCAATACTTAACTCCTATACTATATGAGAATATATATATATATATGGATTCTAAATGTCCTGGACGACTAGGGGACGACTAGGGTCGATCAGACTCGACTAATCGACCCTAGTCGACGACTAATCACGATTAGTCGTCTGGTCCACCCATTGTTCGATCAGACGATTAGGCGATTTAAAAACATTGTTCGAGAGTGCGTGAGCTGTACACTTGCTGCATGATTCTGTTTCCTCTGGGGCCTTCCATTAGGAACTGGACTTTGGTTCATCAGGGATCTTCCATTTGCTAATGGTTTTTGGTTCACCAGTGGTGTTTCGTTCACTACTGGTGTTTGGCTCACTGGAGATCTTTCATTTGCTACCAGCGTTTGGTTCACTGGTCGTGTTTTATTCACTACTGGTGTTTGCTTCAATGGAGATTTTTCATTCACTACTGGTGTTGTGCTCACCAGGGATCTTCGATCCACTTCTGTTGTTTGATTTGGTAGGGGCTTTTCATTTACTTTTGGCATTGGGTTCACCAGGGGTCTTTTGTTGATGGTGCAACTCTGGTCCTTCAGCCAAGATGAATAATAAGACAGACAGGAACCTGATGAAAATTTGAATTCAGTTAGTTAAATAGTGAAAGCATCGCAGAATACCGGCATTTCAGTTGCAGCAGGCCTACTTTCAGAAGATCTTATAGCTCTAACAATGCCCTGCAAAGAGGAAAAGAGAAGCCAGCTTTTAGACTAAAGCAGTGGCTACAGATTAGTTGCATTCAGTACCAAGTGACAAGGTTTCAGTGGGCAAAATCATAAGGGTCATTCAAATGTTTGAAACAAATTTGAGCTAACATGTCTATCTATTTGAAACTGAACCACCATGTGTGTAGAATACAACTTGAGTGCATATGCCAGCCAATAAAGGAACTGGAAGACAGAGGACTCTATTCGAGTAATATAAACAACTGAAGGTTGACAATCCCATAACTACCTGCATCTCTCCTGTAAGAACACTGGAGATGTCACTCTGCAGTAACCTTAAGTCTGCTTGTATTTGTTTTGGCCATGCTGAAAGAGTCAATGATATTTCATCCAGATTACTGGAGTGAGAGTTCATAACATTCAGCTGATCAGGATTGGTTTTGGTACAGTTCTCTACTAGTTCTTTGAGATCATCTTCTCCCTTACACTGCATTAGAATGTTTAAATAAATATTGTTATGCAAACAAAAAATCGTAGGACAAAGAACTCAGGGACTAATATGCTTACGATTTCCTGAAGTGACCTCTCCAGAACAACTGCCTTTTTCTTTATGCTGTTAGCTGAACATAACAGGTACATGCTTTTCAGTAATCCACAAGTTGTGAGCCAGAACATATTTAATGCACAAAACGATACACAAACAGTAAGCAGGCAAATTCTGAAGCCATTTGTAACTAGAAGTAAAGTACCAATTAGGGCTTACAATCCAGTGTTGCATCCTTCATGGCCCTGTTTAAACGAATAACATCATTTTGCACTGAGTCTAGCACCATTCCCATCTTGTGAACTGAACATTCCAAATGCTGAAATTTGCACTCAACATCTGCATTACAGGCATGACCGGTTAAAATACTGGCCGTCACGTGCACCAATCAAAGCAGGGATACAGCTTAACTATTCTCCCCCTTATACTCTTTTATTACAGAAGCACGCAACAGACCAAGCTTATACACACTCGTGAATGAGATAAGGTAATGAATCAACTCAAAACACCAAAATCAATTGTGTTGGCATCAGTGAAACAGAAAACATACCAAATGTAGTGCTGGCGTTTGAGGGTTCACTGTCAGGAAGTGAAGGCTTCCATTGGTAGGGACTGCTACTTGGTATGTTTGCAAATTGCATCCGAGATCTCTTAACGGACAATGAAGCCATCTTCTTCGACGAGTCGTCGTGCAGGCCAAATTTCTGCTCACCAATCAGGTGAAAATGGAGGTAAACTTGGCAAGACATTACAATGTTACTAATACATATTTCAGCTGGGGAGCAGTGAGTAGAAATTGCAGGAGCACTGTCAGTTTGGGCATTCATCAAAGAGGTCTTAGACATGTAGAGACACCTGGAAAAGTACTTTTGCTGCTCATCGTAGTTATTCAAACAGACTAAGATTACTGAAACAGCAAATCAAATGGTATAAGAATTTCGCACCATTCTGCATCCTAGAAACTTGCAATACTGCTTCAAAGACTAAGATCCTATTTGGATCCAAGTGCTGATGGGTGAATGTGTTGAATTTTAGCACTAGCCTATCCAAACGGGGCTAATGAAGTGTGCTAGATTTTAGCAAGACAAAAAAACTTTAGCATATATATGAATGCTAACAAATTCCTGCTGGAACACGGTAACTGCAGCCGGCGATATTCCTACCACGCATCGGCCAAGCACAGTGGAGTTCACGACAATTGAGCAGATCCTAAACCGATCGAGCTCCTGCGATGGCAACCGCAGCACAAGCTCGGAATGACGGAATCCTCACCCACTAATTTTCCGGCACAACGAACATCCAGCAAAACGACCGGTTCCTCCAATCGAAGGAGCAATTGAGTAGGGGAACCAAGGAATCGCGTCACCAATTGCATAATTACCCACACACGAAGGTTGAAGAGCAACGAGAGGGAGGGAAGCGAGGGCGGGGGATTCACCGGGGAGGGAGGAGGGACGAAAAGAGGCCGCCAAGATCGCGCGCCTCTGGTTGGTGAGTCTAGAGGAGGCGGTGGTGGACGACTAACTAGGCCGCCGGCAAGAAGGGCGGAGGGCAAGGGGATCCGGGGGTTTGGGATTTGGGAGGGAGTCGCGGGAATGTTTCATTTTCGGCCTCGGCCTTCCCGCCAACAACATTTTTTGGCTTCCGATCCAACAATTTGTTCTTCTTCATATGATACTTTTTCAATCTTTCAAAAAAGTATTATAAGGAAAATTCTGTTTAAAAAATTTAAATAAGGAAATCTGTTTCAGGATATAAAAAATAAGGAAAAAAAATCTATTTTTAGATATAATAAATAAGGAAAAGTTTTCGTATAATACTTTTTCTAGTTCGAAAGAAAATCTGTTTTAGGATATAATAAATAATAAATAAGGAAAAAATTTAAACACTCTAAAAAAATCCAATTTTCAATCTACAACTATGAAATCGGATAATATAGATCATCCAATAGTTAGAAACAGACAGATTTGGCCACTTAGGTGGTTTCAAGGTGGTTTTTCATTTTATAAGATTTAAAAATATTCAAATTTAAACTAAAAACTATAAGTAATTTATTTTAAATAAAAAAACATATGAAATGGGTATAAATAATTTTCTAAAAATATAAGCTTTCTATTGGCAGCAACACACTTATCAGTTATTCAGATCTTCCTTTTTATGTTCATAATATTTAGTTGTGCGTAGTTATGTTTATTATTTTTGAATAACTAAGATTGAAAAGAGCAATAATACATATGAAATTAGTTTTGATGTTTTTAGATCTAATTAGACTTTTCAAATTTTTAAAGAAACATAAAACCACCCAAGGGCAAAATTTGTCCAATTTCGACAGTTAGACTGTTATTTGGTTTTTGTAGTTGAATGTTGAAAATCAGAATTTTGCGATAGTTTGAGAGTGTAAATTTGAGTTTGGACGCGCTGTGGTGAGGCTGATTGATTTCGACGCGTTGCTCGTCTACTCGTTCACCTAGCTGCTCGTGTTCCGAGGCTCTGATGTTCCCTGCATCTTGTTCTTCTTGTTCAGTGCCGGTTCCGGCACCGGGAGGAGGCATTGAGTCGGGTTGTTCTGTGGCGCCGTGGCGGAGTCCTTCACGTTAGGGTGACGGCCTGTTGGAGATAGGCCTGACCATTTTATCGGGTTGGGTCAGGTTCGAGTCTGGTCAAAAAAAAATTGATATTTTTTCTTCGGGCTATACCCGGCCTGACCCACCATCAGGCTAAATTTTTAGGCCTGAGCCCAACCCATTACATGGTCGGGTCGGGCCGGGTCGGATTCGAATCAAGTCGGGTCAAATCTGTTTTTTTTTGTACAAAATTCGGATTGGGTTGGATTTCGAGTCTAAAAATTTGGTCCGAGCCCGGCCCGTTAATGTAGAGTCAAAATAAAAATCAGTCTGGTCCACATATTAACTAGGTCGTGGTTTTTTCGGGCGGGTCAGGTCGGGTAGCCCATGCTCAGATATAGTTGAAGAGCTCCGAATGGTCAAGTTGGGCCCCCAAAATGTGGCCACGCCGGGGCGAGCCTTTGCATAATAGGAGATAAAAGCTCAAATTCATCTCCAGCATCCAGCAATGCAAATCGTACAAACCTATTTGCACTCAGGAGCCTGCATACGGACCCTCTTCACCCATCCAAACAAACCAGGCTTCATGGCTAGCCCTTTAAGGCAGTTTAGCGTGCTAAGACCAGTTTCAGTGGGAGTGTCATCGACATAGTTATCAAGACTAGAAACTTGAGAACTGTGCCACTGGAGTGTCATGGTGATAACACTTCTCTCACATTTCATGACACTCATCTTTCCTTTCTCTTCGTACTATTGGTATATGTTAACAAATTTAATGTTCATGACACTCTTATAATACTCCCACTGAAATTGGCCTAAGATGGAGTCATATCACATATGCTAGTTTAGCAAAAATTTAGTCCAACGCATTATTTGCACCCGCAACCGACATCATTTTCTCTATTCTCACCACTCACATCTCCTGCACATTTGCAGCAATATACTATTTCTTTATTCAAAGTACCGCGTGTCTAAGTAAGCCACATGTGCTTGATGGTGCTTATCTAGCACCTGCGCTCCAGTATATTACACCAGAAAATATTTTTCACACTCATCTGTAGCACTACCCTAGCACACACATCTGCACCTTACCAATCACGCCCTTGTTTACATGCATAAGGCTGTCCGCAGCGGGGACGCTACCCCGTCCGCAACCCCGCCTTGCAGTACGCATATAGCGTAAAAAGAGCTACAGCGGGGTGCGCTATCGCGTACTGGGAGATCCCGGACGGCTCGCCCTCCGCAATTTCCAGCGGATGTACAAATCGTCCGCTACGGGTGGGCTCGGCCTCTGCCGCCGCGCACCCCAACCGCCGAAAGCCGCCGCACGTGCTGTCCTCTGCCTCCGCCGCCCAGCTCCGCCACGGCCCCGACCCCACTCGCACCCTCCGGCCCCGCCGGAGATGGAGCGGAAGGGGACGCCGCGCAGCGCCGTGCTCACGCTCGCGCTCGCCTCCACCGCCGCTCCTGCGCCGGCGCTCGAGCCTCCGCAGCCGGCCCGCACGGAGTGCACAAGGCCTCACCGCGCCGCGCTCTGCATGAGGCCACGTCACCAGCGGACCGCCCCGCCATGCCGAGCGCTGCACAAGGTCGCGCCGCGCCGGACTCGCCGCCGGATCTGGCCGCTCCGCCGCGTTGCGCAGGCCGCCCCGTGGCGGTGGCAAGGAGCTCGCCCGCGCGCGTGGGGGAGGAGGGCTGCCGCGCCCCCGCCGTCCAACCCGTCGGCCGTCCGTCCTCCGGGCTCGTCAGCCGCCTCCGCGCCGGCCTGCCCCAAATCGAGGAAGGATGAGGTGGAGGGTGGCCGGAGGAGCGCCTCGCGCACCTTGCCGGGGGGTCCACCGGCGGGGAGGGCCGTGACCGCCGCCGCAGGGCGTGCGCGCCGCCGTGCCGCGCGTCCGCCAGCGGGAGGGGAGAGGGTGCCTCTGCTGGCCTGTCCGCCGCACGCCACCGCGGCCTGGCCGCCCCATGCCTCCGCTGGCCCCGCTGTGCGCCGCTGCGGCCTGGCCGCCGCGCGATCGCCGCCGTCCGCGTGCTTGCCGTTTGCCGCCCGCACGCTTGCGGGGCCACGTGCCCACTCGGCTAGCCACGCCGCCCGCTGCCCGCCGGGAGGAACGAGGAGGGGGGCGCTGGCCAAGGCGGGATGTGGCGCCGGCCACCGCGCGCTCCTCCGCTCGCCCCCGCCATGCGCGCACGCCCGCACCGCCCCCGCCGCGCATGCAGGGGAGGGGGACGGAGGACGGCCGTGCGGCAGAGGGGAGGTGCCGGCGGCGACGCGCGCGACAGAGTGGCCGCGCACGCAGGGGAGGGCCGCGGGTGCAAAGGGGGTGGCGGCGAGCTTGACGCCGGCGCCTGGATGGGCCAGTGGGGCGGCGGGGAGAGACAGAGTTAGAGAGTGAGGGGGTGGGGCCGGCGGGATGGTAAAAAATAAAAAAAAAAGTGACTAACATGTGGGACCTGTGTTTTGGTAGTTGGTATAGAGGTTGTATATTGAAGCGTCCCCTCATAAGAGAAGACTTAAATGTGATACAAAACACCAGTCCCAGGAGGCTGATGCCACATTTATTACATCAGATGGTTCAAAACCGTACAAACCTTGGAGGACACTCGATACAGATAATAATAATAATAAGTGACCAAGCTACGACATAACACCAGACCGCAAACCACATGGGGTCTAGCACGGGCTCAGAGTATTGCGACAGCGAAGGCATCTCGAACAGGGCCGATTCCACAGGCAAGGTTGGGTGTAGAACGATAACCCTACTCAGCGTCGTCTGGCACGAAGTCTGGGTCTTCTTCTGTAAAAAGTAAGAGTGGGGTGAGTACAAACGTACTCAACAAGTCTAACCACACCCACGGGGGGGTTATATCAGAATAATATGCATAGGTAAATCAAGGATAAGGTTACGGTTTAATTTACAGAAAAACGATACTTTATGCAGGGGTTCATTTAACAGCAAACCTTTTTAGAAAAATCAGTTTTTGTAGTAACACGGAGTTCAAGTTTTAAAATGCTACCGGACTCCCTGTCCGTCGTAGCACACGGCACAACTACCGGACGCAATTCCAAAACAACTCACACCAGCCCATCCCAATGAAACACTAGTTATGTGACCACACCGTAACTCGCCCAATACCGTGGGCACGGCTATTCGAATAGCTTTTAACTCTGCAGAGGTGTGCAATTTTATCCACAAGTAGGATACCACATCTCGAACACCGTCGTGTCGGTGTAGATCCCAACATAGCCATTACCCACCTTAGCTAAGCCTGACTAGCCATCACGGGATTCACCAAGGGGTCATCGACCTAACTCTGAGGTATAACCGGGGTGTAAGTCACACTGAGCATATCCCTTCTCCTTAGTCACCCGTTGCTCTCAGCCCTCCTGATGGCTATCACACCAACTAGTGGGATTTATGCTACGCCGTTGCCCATTCAACGGTCGAGTGGTTTGCACGATAGTGGAGTTAGGTGAGATGACACACCAACTCGGTCCTTAGACACAACAAGATGGATATCTCCCTTCTTAGCCCTTGCCACATTGGCACGAGCACACCAAATGGCAAATCCGCAGAAATGCTATCCATCCCGTCTAAACTTTCTTTACAAAACACCACATTTATCCCATCCCACACGCAAACATTTTCTTTATAAAAATACATCGTATTATGAGTAATGTCCTAAGCGTTCTAATATCGATTAACGTCCAAGCAAAATCAGACATTAATCTAGGTGGTCAAGGAATGGTTATCTCAAATCAAGGGGTGGCTATCCAACTGTGTTTTCATGCAAGCAAAACATATGCAATTTTATAAAGCAGGCCATTGGGTTGTATTTATAAAAACTAGGACAGAAACATGCATCAAAGGATGGGATTGAACTTGCCGTCTTCGTAGCCTTCGGGGATGTCCTGTCCTTCAGGCTCGGGGTCGCGGAAGGGGTCCTCGTTCTCCTGCTCATAGTACTGCTCGTTGACGGGCTCTCCTTCGTTCACTCCGTGGTCTACAGCGCACACAAACAAGTACTCAATCAAGACACAGAACTTAAAGTTTTATCGTTGAGCTCGAAACGGAAACACATAAAATATGGAGTACGGAGTAATATTTTCGAGTGGTTTTCTAATGGCATGGCCGAAACTAAGTTATAAGAGGCGTGGTAAAGTTTCGGGTCGGTCAGAGTTCGTTTGGTGCATGAAATAATAGGTTTAGTAAAGGTTCGGGGATCGGATAAGGGGTCAGGGGCCTAGTTGTAGCTATTTCTCGAGAAGGCAGGGGCCTATTTGTAATTTCTAGAAACATTTGGACTAAACTGGAAGGGTCAAGGGTATACTTTAGAATTATGTTTTATGTGGAAGGGTTTACTTGAAATTAGAACAAAGGGCAGGGTTCTTTTTGTAAGATGGCAAAAAAGGAAAGGTTTCTTTACTAAAATGGGAGGAGAGGGGGAGCCTAAAGGTAAAACGGCCATTCATCCCCTTCCTCCCGACGCCGAACAGAGGAGGCGGCTTCGGGGCGTCGGCGGTGGTCAATCCGGCCGCTCCGGGCCTCGGGGGCGGCCGGGACCGAGAGGAAAAGGGAGAGAGGGTTGCGGGGGATCGATCCCCAGCCTCACCTCTAGCTGGGGTGCTGCGCAGAGGTGGCTCGCGTGGGAGCGGGCGGCAAAGGGCGGAGTGGTTCGCGGCGGCGGCGCTACTACGGCTCGGGAGGAGGCGGGCGGCGGCTGTGACGGCTTGGGGTGTGGAGGAGCGGCGCCGAGGGCCTTTTATAGGCGCGCTAGGTCGGTGAGGCGGAGTGGGTAGGTGCGGCCGGTGGGGCGGTCCGGCGAGCGGCGCGGGGCGAAGTAATGGCGTGCGGGCGCTTGCTTGTGTCGGGACGTGGCGGTGCGGCCGGCGAGGTGGCACAGCGGCGATGTGACCGCTCGGGCAGGCGGCGAGCGGGACCGGTGGCGCTGTACGGCACAGGAAGGCGGCAGCAATGGTGGCGGGGCGCCGCACGTGGAGCAGTAGCGGAGCGGGGTGCCAGCGGCGGGCGGCGCGAGTGGCTCCGCTCGCGGAGCGGCGAGCTGCGCGGCGGGCGACGCGCGTCGTGTGGAGCACGTGGGCGAGCGGGGAGGCAGTGGCGTGCGGGGTAGCGGCGGGCGACGCGCGGTGCGGCCAGGCGCGCACGTGGGCTCGGCGGAGCTCACGGCGTTGCGGCTTGGCACGTTCGCGACGGCTCGGTGCTCCGCGTGCGCGTGCGCGTGGACGGCGCTGAGCGGACGGCGCAGCGAGCGGTGCAGTGGGGTGGCGCAGGCGGCGAGGCCGCGGCGGGCGCGCGTACGGGGAGCGGCCGAGCGGGGCGTGTCGCGACGTGCGTGGGCGGGCATCGTGGCCCGGGGCGCGCACACGGCTCGGCGTGCCGGGGCGCGGTGCGGGCGGGCCCGCACAGCGGCGAGGCAGGCGAGCTGGGGCCGGGGCGCGCGCGGGAGGGGCGGTCGGGAGCGAGGTGCTCATGCGGAGCAGGGCAGGCCGAAGCGGGGAAGGGGGCGTGGCTCAGGGCGGCTCGGTGCGGCGCGGTGCACGGCCGGGAGCGGGTGGTGCGCGTGTGGGAGGGAGGTGAGGCGCGCGCGGGAGAGGCAGGCCGGGAGCAGGGAGCGGCTTGGGGCAGGCGCGCGCGACGGGGAAGGAAGGAAGGAGAGGAGGGAGAAGGGGGAAGGGAGAAAAGAAAAAGGGAAAGGAAGGAAAAGAAAATGGAGAAAAAGAAAAGAAAAAGGAAAAAAGGAAAAAGGGAAGAGAGAGAGAGAAAAGAGTGAAGGAAAATAGAAAAGGGAAAAAAGAAATGGAGAAAAAGAAAATGGGGAAAAAAGGGGAAAGAGGGAAAGGAAAAGGAGGGGGGCGGTGCGCGCCAGCGGCGACCGTGGCCGCGGTCGGCCACACGTGGAGTGCGGGCCACGGGAGATGGGGCACGCGGCCGGAGGGGGAGGGAGGAAAAAAGGAAAGAGGGGAAAAGAGGGGGGGGGGGGCGAGATTCGCAGCGGCCGGACGCGACACGTAGCGCTGGATGGAAAAAGATGGGACGCGAATTGAATTCGGGTGACGGGTTGTTCAGGAGAAAATCTGGGACTAGGGTTCAGGGTTTAAGGGGGAGTCGAGCTCAACGACGAAAAACGGTTTTAGCGCACGATTTAATTTAGTGAATTTTCGAGATGTTACATATATAGAGTATGAACGAGTGCAGTGAAACTTGATGTAGAGGAGAGAATATTGATGACCATTGACCTGGACAGAATATACCTTTTAGAAGATGAATTTAGAGTATGACGAGTGCGGACAGCCTAAAAGTGGATCCGTAAAACATTTTAGCACTTTCGTTTTTATTTGAAAATTATTGTCTCGCTATTGGTTAACTAGGCTTAAAAAATTCGTCTCGTAAATTATAGACAAACTGTGTAATTAATTATTTTATTTAATTTTATTTAATAATTTATGTATATGTTCAAAAATTTGATATAACATGGAATCTTATAAATTTTTGGAATTTTGAAGGAAACTAAACAAAGGCCACGTTTATTAGGGTTTAGAGAAACAAGTGTCACCCTTGGGCTGTCTGCCCCCGTTCAATCCCCACCCAAATCCTTGCGTACGGCCGCACCATGGCGCCGCCGCCGCCGGAACTGATGCCCGAGCTCGTCGGCGAGATTCTCCTCCGCCTCCCTCCCGAGGATCCCGCGAGCCTCCTCCGCGCGGCCCTCGTCTGCAAGCCTTGGCTCCGCACCCTCTGCAACCCCACCTTCCGCCGCCGGTACGGCGCCTTCCACCGGACGCCGCCCCTGCTCGGCCTCCTCCACAGGCTCATGGTCGTGCAGGAGGATGCTCCCGAGCGCCTCGCCCCCACCACGGCGGCGCCCCTCTCCCCCTACCCCGACCGCCGCCGCACGCGCCCCCTCGACTGCCGCCACGGCCGCGTCCTCCTCCACGTGGCGGACGGGGGCTGGCATTTCATCGTCTGGGATCCCGTCACGGGCGGCCAACAGCGCCTGCTGGAGCCCGGCATCCCGTGGCTCATCTACTCCGTCGCGGTGTTCTGCGCGGTGGCAGGCTGTGACCACCTCGACTGCCACGACGGCCCTTTCCGAGTGGTCTTCATTGCCACTGACGATGGCGACGATCTCGTTAAGGCATGCTTGTACTCATCAGAGACGGGTGCTTGGAGCATGAAAGTATCTCTGGACAGTCACTCTGAACCCTATGCAAAGCATATACAAGATGCAATGGCTGGTGGATACAGATACTACACGCCCTATGTGCAGCCTAGGCGAGGTGCTGTTATCGGAGATGAAGTCTACTTCACACTTCGGCACCGCAATGCAATCGTCAAGTATGACTGGAGCAGGAATTGCTTATCTATGATTAACCCGCAATCACCGAGTGTGCCCAACACTCGCATTGCCCTCATGGTGATGGAGGACATGTCATTGGGGTTTGCTGGCATTGTGGGTTCCAATCTTTATCTGTGGTCAAGGAAGGTGAATTCAGAAGGAGCAGCAGAATGGGTACAGTGCAGGGTCATTGAGCTGGAGACAATTATACCTGTTGCCAATTCCAGTGACAAGCCATTAGTGGTTGGTTCCGCTGAGGGTGTGGGTGTCATCTTCGTTAGCACAGGTGTTGGATTGTTCACTATAGAGCTCAGTTCAGGGAAGGTGAGGAAGGTTGATGTGACACCCCGGCCCAAGGCTTAATAGGATTAATAGGATACTTATACCAACAAGTTGCAACTTCTTTTCCGGAAGCCGGTCTCCAAAGAACTCCGAGGTTAAGTGTGCTTGGCTCGGAGCAATTTGGGGATGGGTGACCAACCGGGAACTTCTTCCCGGGTGCGCAGAGGATACTCTATGTCCTAGAAAGCTGCCAGATGTAAGCGGGCCCGGCCTCTGGGAGGCGGGACGTTACAGAATGGTATCAGAGCCGATTCTCGCGGTTTCACGGGCACGTACGGGTGTAAGTGCGGAGGCATGAGCACGGGCGTGTGGGGGGCGCAGCTGCCACCGGCATGTGCACGGGCGCGTGGCGGGTCAGTGCGCGGGCATCTGGGATGCGCCGTTGGCACTGGACGCACAGATGTGACACAGGGACCGTTGGTACTGGACGCACGGACGTGGCACAAGGGCTGCTGGCACTGGACGTACGGGATGTGGCCAAGAGAGGACGTTCCTGGCTTGGGATTGACCGACGAGGACGTCGGTCTCTTAAGGGGGTGAGGATGTGACACGCCGGCCCAGGATTTAATAGGATTAAATAGGATACTCATACCAACAAGTTGCAACTTCTTTTCCGGAAGCCGATCTCCAAAAAACTCTGAGGTTAAGTGTGCTTGGCTCGGAGCAATTTGGGGATGGGTGACCAACCGGGAACTTCTTCCCGGGTGCGCACGAGTGAGGACAAAGTGCGCAGAAAAGACATTTGGTCTGTGAGGATACTCTATGTCCTTGAAAGCTGCCAGATGTAAGCGGGCCCGGCCTCGGGAAGACGGGACGTTACAGTTGATGAGCCTGCGGACTACTTTAGTGCCCTACCCTACATGAGCTTCTACACTCCAGGTATGTTACTAGCCTTTGCTTGTCTGTTGTCCTGCATTTTCTTTGCAGCTTCTGTATTTTTGTTTGTTTAGTTTATTGTGGTTTGTTAAAATCAGCCACAGTGTAAGTAATGTTTGTTACTTATCTTCGTGTATAGAGATTGCCAATTAAATTTTGTGTATGTGAATATATGGCATTGGATAAAAGAACATAAACTTTTGCTATGATATTTGACTTGTTAAGGACCATGACATGCATTTGTTAAATTGCTAAATACTATAACGCCGTTCGGCTGCACTAATAAGCTGCAGCTGGGAAGAAGTAAAGTTTAAATTGCCAAGCCGTTCGGCTGCAGGCATCTGTCTTGCTTCAGCGTGGTAAGCTGCAGCTGCTTATTAGTGCAGCCGAACGAGGTGTATGCTTACAAACCTGTTGATCTGGTAATATCCTGTTACTGTGCTTCAGCCTTTCTTGTAAATTTCTTTTCTTATTTTCTGGCATATGTAAAGCTCACATATAAAGCTCAGTCTTGTGCCAGCGATAACTGCTCACCAAAGTGGGATGCTGAGTTGGAGTAGGTAATGGTTTTGTACATGGTTTTTCAGATCATGTCACATTGTTATAGCTGGCAAGGACTAAATGATCTCTGAGTCTGCTGCTGTTGTTTTCTGTCAGAACTTCTACTATCAATTAGTTTATTTTCTGCTGATGAGCAGTTTACATACTATTGATCCAAGTCATTATGATCAATTTTAGTTGTTTTGTCGAGTTCATCCTGTTCAAAATTCAAAAAGTTGTATATCAGTATAATATTTTTGGTTACTGTTTAGCTAATGCTCGACTCAGCTACTTGGAATTAAATCTATGTGTGGTTTCACCACCCCCAAACATTTATAATTTGTGAAAAGATTGAAGAACATCTTCTAACAGGTGTTGAACTCAGATATTTTACACATTTTACTAAACTCTTGGAAAAATGATGTCAGGGTCATGCTGCCATAACATAAATGGCACTCTTGTTTCTATGGTCATTTGTGAGTTCTGGACTCAAGTCTGGTTATTCTTCTTTAAACCTTGTCCTATATATGGAGAGGTCCATCAGAATCATGGCCAACAGCATCATTACCCCTGGAACAAAATTTCTCCTTTTCGCTAGCGGCGTTGATTGGTCTAATATAGTTGATGTAGTTGATGAAGCATGCAGTGGCTGTGTAGTGGAGGTTGCTAAATATTTAAACAACCTTGTTGATATAATATCCTTTTACCTTCCTTCAGATATTCTTTAAAAATATCTTGTTATTTTCTGACAAAACTGCAGCTCAGCTCACCATATTGTTAATTTTGAGTTTGAACTAGTTCTAGTATATGGTCCATTTTGTAAAGAGTAAAATGCACTGGGGGTCCTTAAACTAGTTGACCTGTTCTGTTTAGGTCCATGAACTTCGAAAATGCATTTTTAGGTCCACGATCTATTCAAGTGTGTCACTTGAGGTCCAAAATGCCTTTGACCAGCGTTGACTGGTTACGTGGACAGCCACGTCTGATCCAACGTGGCCGTTGGCCGCCACGCGTGCTCCGCTGGCACAGCAGCTCGCCGCCATGGCCCTGCGCACAGCAGGTCGCCGCCGCTGCTCGGCGCAACGCCACGGCCGCGCACGAGGGAGAGGGAAAAGGGGGATGAAGCTGCCGCCCAACGAGGTGTCCGCGCCGCCCGCGCCGCCAGAGCTCTGGGAGCCGCTCGGGTCCGCGCCGAGCCGTGCGCTGCCCACGCCGGGGCTGGAGCTCGCCCACCGCCCTGACGATGCGTGGCAGCTATCGCGGCGCAGTGCGGTGGTGGCCTCGCCGTTCCCAACGATGGCGAGGTCCGGCGTGGTGCACATGAGCATCGTGGCAACGGGGCGAAGCCCAATCTAGTGTTTTTGCGGCAGCGGTGTGAAGCAGAGCGAGCTGGCCGCACGCATGGCGGCGCGGCGGCGAGTTCGTCGACGATGAGCTGCGTTCCGGCGAGCCTACGGCCGGAGCGGCACCTTTAGCTATAGGAAGAGCACCGGCATGGCAAGGCGAATACAGTGCGTGCAAAAAGGGAGAGGAGGCGGTCGGAGCTATGCCGACGGCGGTGAGGTGTGGGGTCGCAGAGCTCAGCTAGCGGCGGCGATGGCGAAATCGCTGATTAGGCGCTCACCTGGTCTCGGCTTCGGCTTCCGATGGCGCACAGAGATGGAGCGGGTGGTGGCGAAGCTCGATGGCGAGGAGAGGGAGAAAATTGCCACGGCGGAGGCGGTTATCGCGGCGGCGCGGTAGGGATCAGCAAGGAGGGGGCAGGGGATGGCGATGCGGCCCCGTGGCGCGCGTGGTCGGAGGAGGGCGCGCCGGAGAAGGGATGAGGACGGAGGCCGGCGCAGCTCGCCGTCACCGCCGCGGAGCTCGAGGGGCGCGGAGCCGAGAGTTCGGCCGGGCCCCTGCTCCTCCGATACGCCGCCATCGGGGAGGGAGAAGGCATGGGGAGGGATGGGTCGGCGCCGTCGGGGGTGGGGCCCTGCTCGTCCGCCTCCGCAAGGCCCGCCGTTGGGGGCCCCTGCTCCTCCGAGACCACCTGTGCTTTCCCGGCGCCACTCCATCGGTGGCCACCTGTGCTGGGGCGAACTTAGCCATGGCGCGGGCCGCCCGGAACTCGAGCCCTCGCCGGCGCACGGAGGAGAGGGAGCGGCGGAGCTCAAGCCCTCCACCGTTGCCGCACGCTCCGCCGGCCGCCCCTGCTCCCCACGCCTTCTCCCTCCCCCAACAGCGGCGTATCGGAGGAGCAGGGGCCCCGGCCGAGCTCTCCTCGGCTCCGCGCCCCTCAAGCTCCGCGGCGGCGACGGCGAGCTGCGCCGGCCTCCGTCCTTCCCACACTGGCGCCCGTTCGCCCTCCTCCTCGCCGGCCTCCGTCGGGCTGCCTCCTCGCCGCTGTTCTGCGCCCTGTGCCCGACCGGTGAGGCTCACCGCACCACCGCACGACCCATGCGCGCGCCATCCCAGCCCCGCTCGCCTCCCTCGCCGCCTCGCCACTCGGCGCCGGGCGAGCTACGCCGTGCATGCCGTGCGCGGCTTTGGCACGCGCTGACCACGTAGGATCAGACGTGGTTGTCCACGTAACCAGTCAAAGGCATTTTGGACCTCAAGTGACACTTGAATATAGATCGTGGACCTAAAAATGCATTTTCGAAGTTTATGGACCTAAACAGAACAGGTCAACTAGTTTAAGGACCCCCAATGCATTTTACTCTTTTGTAAAGTGAATTGGATTAGTTGGTTTATGAGTTTTGTGCTTTGTATCTTTTCAGGTCACTGTAGATTGCCATTGCTAGCAAGGTTGACTGATCTCTGAGGTGCGCTTAGTAGAACCTTGCAACATGGAAGAATCCACCATCTTGAGTCTGCTGCTGTTGGTTTCTTTTGGAGCTGGTACTATCAAAAAGTTTATTTCTATGTGCACTTCTAGTTGAAGGTTCAAGTATGAACAAATATGGTTGTCTTTGTCGAACTGTCCTGGCCATATCATCCGAAAATTGTCTTGCTTTAATATGTCATTGCTTTAATATGTCAGGCATGTTTCAGTCGCTTTTTTGTTAATGCTTGATTTAGTTACATGGAACTAAAGCTATGTGGAACCAAATATGGTTGTTAATGTTTCATGTTTTCATGAGGGCTGCTTTTTAGACTTTTCTTTTATTCAATGAGTAAAATGCATAGCCGGTCTTTACATTTGTTTGGTTGTATCATTTAGATCCCTATGGTCTTATATTGCAGATTTTGCTCCCTAAACTTACTCTTGGGTGTTATTTAGGTTTCTCAAAATGCAAATCTAAACCTTTAAACTTAATATGTCATTTAAGCTTCAGATGTCATTTAGGGAAACAAAGCAAACGTGATTTAAACTTAGCTGGGCCTGCAATTAGCTGGGCCGAAGTTCCGCAAATAACGTGATTTAGGCCGAAGTTCCGCAAACGTGATTTAGGCCGAAGTTCCGCAAATGATTAGCTGGGCCTGCAATTAAACCCGTCTGGAATCCAGCCCAACGAGAACCTCCCTCCAGGCTGGCTGTTGGGTGTTGCCTGGCCTGGCCCCACGAGCACAGACCCTGTCAAAATGGACCCGTCGCGGTAACGGACGTGCCCCTTCCCCCAAAACACTTGTCGAGCCCCCCAGGTGGCCTAAGGCGGTCACAGTGTACAGTTTTATGGCACAATTATCTAGATTCTGCTAATTTGCCGAGTGCATTCCATTGGATATTTGACAAATAACATCTGTGCTGAGTGGCACCAAAGAAATACTCGGCAAATTCAAAATGAGCACTCGACAAACAATGACAACACTCGACAAACAAAAAATACAATCGGCACAGCACCATTCGTTAAAACTTTCCCGAGTGTCTGTTAGTGACACTTAGCTAAGAAAGATTTTGCGGAGTGTTTTGCGGTGACACTCGGCAAAGTTTTAATTTTGCTGAGTGTTTTAACAAATACTCTCCACATACTATACGTGGTACTCCATATTAAAATTTGGTGTATTTCTGGGTCCATTTGCTATATTTAGTTAATTTATTTCATTTAAAGAATTTTTTAGGGACAAGTCAAATTTGAACTGCGAGTGATTCAAATAATGGAATAAAATGAATGGGAAATGATATTCATGTTATTGGCTCCAATGTGAGGCCTTATCCGGAAAATGAAAGAAAATTTCGAATATTTTGTTCATGAAATATGACCACGAACGTGTGGCCAATTTTTATAAAAATTCTATAAAAAGCAAAGGAAGATTGAAAATTATGAGATTTGTCAAAATCTTATGATATCATACGTAGACACTATGATAAAAAATTGAAAAAGTTTTGTACAATTTGTCACGTACGTTGCTTATGAAACAAAGCGTCCCTAAAGAAGAATTGTACTATTGAGAAAGATTTGGTAAGATTTGGAGTCAAAGTGACGATCAAATTTGGGTTTGACTTCAGACTTTTTGTATAGGCAGTAGAGGACATAGATTATTTCATCTGAAATTTTGGTAATTTTTCGGATCCATTTGATATTTTTAATATTTAAACTATAATTATAAAATTTTAATTGATATAAATTTAATTTGAGCTATAACTCCCTGAAATAATGGACTAATATTGGTAGAAGAATTATATGAGAAACCTCAAAAGAAAAAATTCACATAAAAAAGAGTACAATGTATCATATGTCCCATATCATCCACCAAAAACCCCTTCGGAGAAAATGGATGATATAACATAGTCTTGTGTTGATATTGCCTCATTAAATACTTTATATGAGAAACCCAAAAGAGTGCAATATGCTGTTTTCAACAAGTTATTAATCAGAGAGACGAGAGACTCTCCCCCTGAAACTTTCAAACCTTTCGTACCATTGTATTCAACACATATGAAATGTGGAGTATAGTAGACCTTGTGAATATCTCTTCGAGATTATCACAAGTACTTAGTTTGCAAATGTTCATATGCCATATGATCTATGGAACATAACCTTCTTAATGCAAAATATTACATTAAGTATAACTTGTCTCCATCTAAACAACACAAGCTGCATTATCTTTATAGATAATGATCTTTGATTCAATGGAATCAATACCACATAACTTTAATATGTGATATATCATTCTGCCAAGCTATGCATATTCATGTGAAGCCTGGTATAATACAATGTCGGAATGTTTCATGGAACTGACCATTAAATGTCTACTTAAGACTACTACAAAATGATCTTTCCATATTCCTCTAAAACTTATTTTAATGATATGGAATTTGGGGATTTTATAGATAACCAGAATCATGATATCCCCGTAATCGGATCATGGATTATACCATGTTCGTATGTGCTGTTTTAAGATATCAAAGTTATTCTTAACTTCAATCTACCAACCTTAGGTAGGAATAGCTAGCTCACCATAGTCTATCATATCAAATTAAATCATTGTATTGATCTCATTAAGATGAACTATTTGGTATGAATATTGTACATGTACAACATAAACATGTTTTTTTTGCCAAGCTTATACATATATAAGAGAAGTGCCAGGTGTTGACAGTCAAAATTGGTTTCAACCGGTCTGACCGGTCCGACCGAGTGGTCTGACCCGGGTACTGTGGCCAGTCCGGCAAAGACCGAGCGGTCTGACCAGTCTAGAAGATGTCCGACTGTAATTAGAGTTCTTTGTTGATTTAGATCTATAAAAAGGATTTCTTGCGGGATAAGTCCATCCCATCCTATAAATATAAAGGGTCATGACCGATTGAGGATCATCCAATCCATCAAAATCAATACAACTTCTACTTTTTATCGTCTTTATCTTTTTCCTCAAACCCTAGCTTTTCTAACCCCAATCTGTTGTTCTTCCTCCATCTCCGCGATGTCTGAAGGCGTTCTAGGTGGCATGTCGATCCTAGAACAACCCTACGTGCGCCTGCCCTGACGGGGTCCCTCCCGCGCCAGCGCTCGTCGGTCGTCGCCGTTTCACCCCAGCGACCAGTCTGACCGGTCCCTCTGATCGGTCTGACCGCTCCACGCAGGAGGCGCTGCATCAAGCTCCTCCTCGCGCTGCGCGATCTAGCGCGTTCGTGTGTTGACCCGTAAAAGGCATCAACACCCGGATCAAATTAGAAATTGGCTCCATGACTGACACACTCTTTACAGCAAATTGTTTTTTTACGGGTATTACAGCAAATTGCTGACTACACTCACCTGCAAATTATTCTCTCTTGTAGCCATCCATGAGCAATTTTTATGCCCAGGAATAGTATATGTCACATGTCAGGTCCAGGTACTCGTGGGTGTTTATTTATTCAATACGAATGCTTAATTTGAATATGCGCCTATGTGTGGCACGATCCAACTTGGTGATTTTATATAGCCATCTACCTCACAACTTTACTTAACAAACCAATGGATTTTGGATGCACATAAATATTTGCTTCTTGCTTTATTCTATTCCGTTTCCTTGCATGGATGTTTGTAATATGGCTGCTTGTTCCAAAGTAATAGGGGTCACTGTGCACTACAACTGCTCTCTATGAGGATGCACATTGCATAGGAAAATACAAGAAGATGAGCAGAGGAGGAACAGATATAAAAGAAAAATATACTGTGGAGGATATCGTGTACTATCCTGCTCGCATTATGCTTACTAGGTCAGTAGCGCGCTACGCCGCGCCCATCTGGAAGTGGCCCATCTGCATGCGGTGCCCAGGTCGTTGGCCATCGCCGGCACTATGGCGGCGCCGCCATTTTCTCCAGCGCTCGGCCGTCTGGCGGTTCGACTGGACCGGCCCGTGGCCAACGGCCCCGGAGGAGGGCAGCGCACCCAACGGCTCTGCGCAGGGCGGCACACAGCGCTCCCGCGGCGGCACAACGCACCCACGAATTTCACCATTTCCCCCTCTTCTCCTCTGCTTCTCTGCCGGGCCCTCCCCTCTCTCCCTCTCCCTCTCCGGCGGGGCACCAACAGCCGCGGCAACAGGCCGGCCCCCTCCCTCTCGGCGGCGCGCAGGCCAGCCCCTCCCTCTCGACGGCGCACAAGCCGACCCCTCCCTCCCCGCGGCGCGCAGGCTGTCACCTCCCTCTTGGCGGCGTCTCCCTCGAGCTCCGGGGCTCTCCCGGCGGCGGCGAGCCCTCCCGTGCGGGTGCGGAGGCGCAGGCCCTCGGCCGGCCTCCATCTCTCCCTCTCTCGTCCGAGCTGGTGGCCGGGGTGGAGCTCGCCCCGCGCGCCATGGCCGCACCTCGCAGCGCCCAAGGACCGGCCTCCTCCTCCTCCTCTCCAACTCTTCGAGCTCTCCGAGCTCGGGGATGGACGGCGGCGACCGGATCCAACCTCTCCGACTCCGAGCTCGAGGCCGGACGGTGGCGACCGGATCCACCTCTCCGAGCTCGGCCGGGGCGGCGAGGCGGCTTGCGCGGCCGGCCAGGGCAGCGGCGGGGCAGGCTCGCGGCCAAGGCGCGGGGAACGGCCGGCGGGCGGCCTGCGCGGCCGGCTAGCGCGGCGGCGGGGCAGGCTCACAGCGAACCCGGGAACTGCAAACCGACGGCCCCACAGGAAGCGAAGACGGTGCGCTGCGGCCTGGGAATCGATAGCCCGCGTCGGTTTTCCCCTCCCGTGCACGTGTCGACTGCGGGGGGTGGAGCGCTGAGAAGCCAGACTCTCCAGGGTGCATAGTAATAAGAGTACTTGCCCCTTATATTACTCCTATTCTTTTATTAACTAAACATACTAAAAACGCACAGTTCATGATGATAATGCAATATATGCAACCATAAAATATAATATTTTTTGTCGAGGACTTCATGGTCAGATATGATAGTAGTGCTGTTTTGCTCGTAGCGAAAATTTAGGCCAGCAAATCGCACTAACTAATAAGAGATGTGCATGTGCTTCACACGGCCAAACAATACCTCAAGGTACTATTGTGCCGTACTCTAATAAAGTTGGACCGAACGATTAACCAAATATAAAAATAGTACCTTAGAGAGTTGCAGATAGCTTGATTACAGCTCTAGTAACTAAGCGGATGTTTAGTTGGTGAAATGAAATTTTTTGTGTGTCACATCAAATGTTTGATAAGGTGTCGGGAGGGATTTTTGGACACTAATTAAAAAACTAATTTCAGAACTCACCAGGAAACCACAAAATGAATCTTTTGAGGCCTTTGACCGCATCATTAGCACATATGGGTTACTGTAGCACTTATGACTAATGATGCACTAATTAGACTCAAAAGATTCGTCTTGTCGTGTACATCCAAACTCTACAATTAGTTTTGTTCACTGCTAGAAAATCTCTCATTAGTACCGGTCGGGAACCCCCGGTTTGTACCGGTTTCCCGACCGGTACCGCGCCTCCGATACTAAGTGCACGCGCACTTAGTACCGGTCAGCTGGCCCAGTACTAAACGGTCCGTTTAGTACCGGTTGGTAACAACTGCTGGCCACGCCAGCAGCTAGGCCGAGCAGTTTAGTACCGGTTGGTAATACCAACCGGTACTAAACGATTTTTTTCTTTTTGATGCTTTATATTTGTTCTCTTTTCCTTTCAATTTCAATTAATTAGTAATAGTAGTCGTACTCGCAGTGGTTTGTGTATTCGTACTCGTACTCTTCTAGAATTCGTATTTGTATATGGAGCAAAGCAAATAAAAAAATATATACATACATGGATAAAAGAAATGTTAGAAATTATATACATACATGGATAAAAGACAATAATATTTACATGTATGAATTCTCATAAGTTTTTTCTGACAAATTCTTCAACAATTCTAATCATCTGCATCGTCATCGGCACCGGCATCCTTCTTGCGGCGTTTGTTGAGTTTATCAGCTCGAGCCACACTTATCTTTGGATCGGAATAAAATTCACCTTTTGGATTTATCACCTCATCTAACAAGAATCCACAGAGTGCTTCTTGAATTGCCCTGATTTTTTCCGGTTCGATGAGGTTCTCTTTCAGTCTCCAAATCTGTCAACAAAAAATAAACACCAATAGTTTAATTTAGTACATGCATGAAATTAGATACAAGAAATTGTTACTAATGTTATACGTACTTCGAAGTTTTCTTGTGTCACCCTCTTGGTATCTCTGCAAAAAAAGTGCACGTGCTCACATACGTAGTATTCGCAGAGGTTGGTTCCTTGTTTGTCTCAAACACTATATACATATATACATGTTATGAAATATTCATACTGTTTGAATAAATGAAAGTAGATGTGCGATATTCGTACTGGCTTGTTATAGTTGAATTCAAGCTCAGTCGGTGTTGACGCGACTCCTAATTGTGTTTTGAGGAATCGAGACCATGCCCTTTGCATGATGTCTACGAGATTTTGATATAATTCTGGTGGCTTATTCAAGGAGTCCCACACAGTAACTCGGGACCGATCGATTTCGATCACAAGTAGGATCCAGTGGAAACTGTTGATACATACATATGGATACAAGAAATGTTAGATATATACACTTATTGGCTAGATGAAGTGACTCAAAAAGTGAAAGGACTCACTTGAAGTTGTACGGCAACAGAATGAATGTGCGATCGTGCTGCCCTTCCAAGGACAGGACTAAATTATTATCGGTCCAATTAGGATATTTGCGTACACACTCCTCATGTATAACATTCGGATCTATGAAGCCAACATTGTAAATCCCGCTCTTCCGGCATTCTTGCATTTTCATCCTGCACGATTACAAATAAAAGGAGGGAATGAGAAATCTAAACAACTTAGTAGAGCTAGAGTATACAATTGACAGAAAACACTTACATAGACTATACACTGACGAGGGACTTGTCTAGGACGTCTTGATGGAATAGAAACAAAAAATGGTCAAAATTAATCCAAATGTCATCCATTCCCCGATAGAAATGGGTATGTTTAATTCGAGCAGCTAGCATTATATACCCCTCTGCACATGCTTTCAAGTACCATTGATGTAACTCACGCATTCTTGTTGGTAGGGTGTCAATCAACTCTGGCCACATCAGAGGTTCCCCCAGTACAAATGGCTTTCTTCCTGCCCCTTGGTGAACCGGGATTTTTTCCTGACCTGTGAGCTGAGCTTTTGTGAGGTTTGTTTCCTTGACAAACTCAGCAGTAGCTTCATCCTCTTTTGAAAGCACTACTAGAGGGGGTACACTTTGTTTGGGTTGTTCGCCGAGCTGGGGGACTTGGTTGTACCTTCGATTACTCTTCTTCTACCATGATTTTGTAATCGAGCGGTCGTAGTCCGACATCAGTGGAGGCTTTGGTTGGCACATCATGGATAGATAGAATTTCTTCGCTGCCGGATCCACTGTTTCCTTCAACTGCTTGCGCACGTCTTCTTGCACCCAAGCATCCAATTCCTCTGGAGTCATTTCGTAACCTGACTTCTCTGGCGCGGGCTTCTCTTTCTTCTTTCGTTTTTGGGTCTTCTTATATCTTGGAGGTGGCAGTGGCGGCACCCAAGCAGATTTCTTCTTCTTTGCGGGGCGAGGAGATGGCGGAGGCGGACTAACACTAGGCTCCCCAGAAGCGGCCGGTGACGGCGATGGACTAATGATGGGGTCCTGGGCTGCGGGCGGTGACGGTGGATCCACACGGGGCCTCGGAGACCCTTGACCAGCTGGCGGTGACCTCGGAGATGGGCTAGGATCCCTTCCTGTAATTTTTATGTACTGTTTTTTCCAACAGATCTAAGTGTGGAGGGCCTGTCCTAGTTCCTCTTCTCCATCGCCTCCAGGTATCTCGAGGTCGAGGTCTTCCCATCCTTTCTCGACACGGTCAACCATGACTCTAGCATATTCTTCTGGAATCGTCATGCCATGGATTGTCCCGCCTTGAATAGGGACTTCAGCAACCCCGTGAGCGACTACTTTCAGTTTTTTCCTTAGCGGAAATAGAAGCTCACAAGGGGTCCTGACGGCGATGTCATCCACGGGGTAATGTTCCGCAACCGTTTCCTCTCGATCTGCGGCTGGGTGTTCCATTGAAGCGACGCTGCTATGACGCTGTGAGCCGACGGGGCTAGTCTCCAACTGAGCCGTTGATCTGGCTTCTGGTGGCTGCTGTTGGCTAGCTGTAAGTGCACCTTCGATCGAAGCAACCCGTTCTTCTAGGGCACACACCTTCTCTGCTACTTCAGCCTTTCTTCTCTGTCGGCTTTGATACGTCTCTATGTCGCCACTGAAGCCATGCTTCCATGGAACTACACCCATGCCTCGCACACATCCTGTGTGTTCCGGTGTGCCAAGAGCATACGTCAGCTCGCCTTTGTCTCTGTTTGACTTGAAGCTGCCTTCGGACATGGCCTTTAGTGCCACATCGAGCCTATCGGCCGCTTCCCTTATGGCATCGCTAGTGACGAACGACCCATCTTCCGTATTCAATGAGCCTCCATGAGCGTAGAAGTAATGTTTTGCTTGCAACGGCCAGTTGAAAGTTGCCGGTACGATTCCTCTGGCAACGAGATCATCTTCCATCTTCTGCCATTTCGGAATCGCCGACGCATATCCTCCTTGCCCAAGATGATGGAAGTGCTTCTTTTTGCTCGCATTCTCCTTGGCTTGGGCTGTCTTCTTCTCGCTATCCTCGGACGACTTGTATTGCACGAATGCCTCCCAATAAGGACGTTGATTCTTGAAGTTTTTCTCGAAGTCTGGCGTGAGTCCCTTTTTAACATAATCTTTGTTTAAATTTTTCTTGAACGTCTGAAAAGCAATAGCCATTTTCTTCATGACCCAATCCTTAAACAACTGTTCTTTGTCCTCCGGAAAGGTGAAGTGCCGTTTGACATCTGCCCATAACATTTCTTTCTCGGTCTCGGGAACGACGTCAGCATCGATATCTGTGGCTTTACTTTTCTTCCATAGCTTGAAGCTAATGGGAATGTGGTCCCTGGCATAACATCCACATTGATTCACCACCGTCGTCTTCACACCCTTCGAAGACTTTGGTTCACCGTCAGGATGCAATGAAGTGATAATAGTGTGCCCCTCCATGATTTTCTTCGACCCTCGTTTCCGTTTTGGTTTCCTAGTCGATTCGGATGCCCAAAAAATATGTATTTAGTACGCACTGTACTTACATACAGAATTAGTGCGTATGTTTATATATATAAGCACGAATTGTATATACCTCTGCGCTATCATTTTGCACAGTCATTTGTTATGTCTGGTTATCATCGCCATCGTCAGTATCGTTAAGGTATTGGCTGCCATCGTCCTCGGCAGCATTCTCTTCGTTGTGGTGCGTGCCCGTACCAATTATGTCCACAAGAAAGGCCTCGTCGTCATTACGGCGAAAGGGTTCCATTTCATTTCCTATGTGAATCACATATGTTTGATATGCAATTTTGTACTAATTAATAATGTATAAAAAAATTACAAGTGCACCTTCGATAAAGCCGCACAACGCATACATGGACAAAATTTCTAAAATTTACATCATATACATCTTATATACAATGTGCCCTGGAATTTTATAAAATGTGCCCTGAATTTTCTAAGATTTTCTACTAATTACACCTGTTTATAGTATAGCAAACTAAAATTTACAAAGAAAATTAGAAGTTCAATAGATAAAGCTGTACAATACAAAATTTATATCATATACATTTCATAACATACACAATTCAAAAATACCAAATAAAACAATAAATGTGAAGCTCGTAAAGACATGAAGTTTTCTACAATATATAATTTTTTTGTACAATATCCATAGTTACTACAAGATATAAAGACATACTTCTGTACAATATACCTCAGCAGTAATTTTCCATACATTTTTCCTTAATTTCTCATAATTTCTCTACATTTTCCATAATTTTTCATAATTCCTCTACATGTTCCATAATTTTCCATACATTTTCTACAAATTTCAAAAAATTTACTAAATTTTGAACAAATATCTATAATTTTCTACAAATTTCAACAAATTTCTACAATTTTCGCTAGTGCGTATCAATTCCTAACATTTTCCTACTATTTTCATTATTTCTACGTATATATCTACCAATTTCTTACAAATTTTCAACAAATTTACTATAATTTGAAAAAATATCTATAATTTCTACAAATTTTCTAAAATTTCTACAACTTATCTTCAATTTTTTACAAAATAGAATACTACTTTAAACTAATTAAAAAAATGGCTGACGTCAGCACATAGTCGTGCTGACGTCAGCCTGAGGCCTCACGTCGGGGAGGCGCGAGGCGGCGGCGCCGGTTCGGTGCAGCGGTGGGGACAAGGCAGGACGGAGGGAAGCGCGGGCGGAGGAGGCTGCTCGGCGCCGGAGGAGGCACGGGCAGCGGCGCGGCAGAGGCACGGGTGGCGGTGCAGCGCGGAGGAGGCCGGCGCCGGAGCGGACGACGCGACGACGGGCGGCGGCGGCGCGCGCGCGAGGGCTCCGGAGGGGGCGTCGCGGGGCCGATGCGAGCAGTGCAGTGCGGTGCGGAGGACCTCAGGCGCCACACGGGGTGCCGGACGGCGGTGGCGGCGACGGGCGGCGGCGGTTCGGTCTCTCGCGTCGACAGGGGGGATGGCGACGAACGCCAAGTCCCCCCCGGTTATATAGAAGAGGCAGTTTAGTACCGGGCCATGGCTGCGCCCGGTACTAAACTATCTACTGCGACGTTTAGTACCGGCTGGGGGCACTAGCCGGTACTAAACTGCCTCGTTTAGTACCGGACCGTGGCACCAGCCGGTACTAAACGTCCCCAACAGGCGGGAAAATTTTGGGCGGCAGTTTAGTACCGGCTACAACCATGGCCCGGTGCTAAACTCCCAAAATGATTATGTCTTTTTCACTTTTGTAATTGTTTTGTAATTATTTTGTAATTCTTCATAATATGTTTTATGTGCAATAAAATTTAATAAATGATTAAAAAATAGATATATGTACTATTTTCACCATGCAAAATTATATTATTATTGTTAAACATACGTTAATCCTAATAGTATTAGTCTTTGCACTAAATTCATTCAAAGTATTGACACTAAATTTCAAATTTCAATTCGTTTAAATATGTTTTATGTGCAATAAATTCAATAAATGATTAAAAATTTAGTACCGGTCAAGGGCATCACCCGGTACTAACCTGCCCCATGTGGCGGGAAAAATTTCACGTAGCTCTTTATTACCGGGCTAAGATTCAGCCCGGTACTAAACAGCTAATTAGATAGCTCTTCTGTTTTCTTTTTGAGTGTTTTACATATTGTTTATTCATAATAAATTAATTATAAATACAAATATATGTTGTTTCACCATACAAAATTATATTTCTGTATTATAGGTCACTATGTTGGATATATTTAATGTGTATGCACTTAATTTATCATATTGAGTCCAAATTTTTTTATATATGTTTCAATTGTGTTTTCTGTGCAAACTATAATATAAATGCATAAAAAATTTAAATCTCAGTTATTTCATACATGTTAATTAAGCAGTTAATTAAATAGATTTTCTGTTTTTTTTTGTGTTTTATCATATATGTGCATGCACTTAATTAAATAGATTTTCTATTTTAATTATCTTTATCACATTGAGTATGCACTTAATTAATTTATCATATTGAGTCTAAATTTTTTTATATCTGTTTCAATTGTGTTTTCTGTGCAAACTATTATATAAATGCATAAAAATTAAAATATAAGTTATTTCATACACCATATATTACATCAATCACTTGGTTACATGAACATGAAAATATAACATAATGATTACACATCATTGTTTAATGGAACGTTGACAACCTTTCTTTTTACGAATGTCCCTTGATCGTGATCGAGGCATACGTAAGGAGCGTCCTCTTTGGACAACAGGATGCTAGGGTCAACATCGACAGAGAATGGAGGATGGTCGTAAAACTGATCAAAGTCTTCTGACTTGTCCGAAATGTCTTCAACTCCAACGATTTTTCTTTTTCCTGGAAGAACTATGTGGCGTTTTGGCTCGTCGTCGGACTTGCCTTGATTTTTCTTAGGTTTGCTTGCCATGTCCTTCACATAGAAAACCTGCATCACATCCTTGGCGAGGACGAATGGTTCGTCTTTATATTCAATCTTTTTGTAGTCCACTATTGTCATTCCATACCGGTCTATCGTTACACCGCCACCTGCTCGGTTCATCCATTGGCATCGAAACAAAGGAATCTTCAAGGGGTCATAGTCAAGCTCCCATATTTCCTCTATGACACCAAATTAGCTGTCCTTATTTCCATCATGGCCTATTGCATCAATACGCACACCACTATTTTGGTTCGTGCTCTTTTCATCTTGGGCTCTTGTGTAAAATGTATATCCATTGATCTCGTATCCTTGGTATTGCATGATTGTGGCCGATGGTCCCCTAGCAAGCCATTGTAGTTGTACATCAATCGTGCTATCACCTATGAGTTTTCTTCTCAACCAAACCGCAAAACTATCTATGTGATGATGTGTAATCCATGCCTCAGACTTCCCTATGTTTTCATATCGGACAATATTGATGTGCTCATCCATATATTGGGCCACGAGGGATGAATTCTGTAGAACGGTGAAATTTGCTTTGCGGATTTCACTTTCAGGAATGTGCATATTAGATTTCTTATCTAGTGTGCCCTTTCCTTCCAATCGCCCATCATAGCGTGACATGGGGACCCCAATCAGACTAAGTTCATCAATGAAATCAACACAAAACTCAATGACATCCTCTGTTCCATAGCCCTTGGCGATACATCCTTCTGGCCGAGAACGATTCCGAACATACTTCTTTAAGACTGCCATGTATCTCTCGAAAGGGAACATATTGTATAGGAATACAAGGCCTAAAATGTTTATCTCTTTCACAATATGAACCAGGAGGTGGGTCATAATATTAAAGAACGAAGGTGGAAAGACAATCTCAAAACTGACAAGACATTGGACCACATCATTCTGTAGCCTTGTGAGCTTATTTGGATCGATTGCCTTCTTCGAAATTTCATTAAGAAAGGCACATAGCTTCACCACTACTAATCTTATATTTTCTGGTAGAATACCCCTCAATGCGACTGGAAGCAATTGGGTCATCAAAACGTGGCAATCATGATACTTTAGGTTTGTGAACTTTTTCTCTTTCATATTAATTCTTCCCTGCATATTCGAGGAGTAACCGAACGGTACCTTCATACTGTTCAAGCAATCAAACATGATTTCCTTCTCCTCTTTGCTGAGAGTGTAGCTAGCAGGACGTAAGTAGTGTTGTCCATTTTCTCTCTTCTCAGGACGTAGGTCTTCTCATTGTTTTGTTTCTTTCAAATCACGTCTTGCTTCTAGTGTATCTTTTGACTGCCCATACGTACCTAGGAATCCTAGCAGGTTCACGCAAAGATTCTTCGTCAAGTGCATCACATCGATTGCGTTGCGGACCTCCAGGACATCCCAATATGGGAGCTCCCATAGTATGGACTTCTTCTTCCACATTGGGGCATGGCCGTTTTCATCATTCGGAACTTGTTTGCTTCCACGACCCTTTCCAAACACGACATGGACATCCTTCACCATCGAGAAAACACGCTTCCCGTTTCGGAATATAGGCTTAGCACGAGTTTCTGGTTCCCCTTTGAAATGTTTTCCTTTTCTTCTTAAGGGGTGGTTGAGGGGAAGGAATCGACGATGACCCATGTACACGACCTTCCTACAATTTTTTAGATACAAGCTGTCAGTTTATTCTAGACAATGAGTGCATGTCTGGTATCCCTTATTCGACTGTCCAGACAGATTGCTAAGTGCAGGCCAATCGTTGATGGTAACAAAAAGCAATGCTCGCAGGTCAAAATTCTCCTGTTTGTACTTGTCCCAAACACATACACCTTCCTCATTCCACAGCAGTAAAAGTTCATCAACCAACGGTCTTAGGTACACGTCAATATCATTGCCCGGTTGTTTTGGGCCTTGGATAAGCACCGGCATCATCATGTACTTCCGCTTCATGCATAGCCAAGAAGGAAGATTGAACATACAGAGGGTCACAGGCCATGTACTGTGACTGCTACCCCACTCGCCGAATGGATTCATTCCGTCCGTACTTAAACTCAACATTATTTTACTTGGGTCATTATCAAAATCTGGGATATCTCTATCCACGTTTCTCCACTGGGGCCCATCCGCAGGGTGTCTCAACATCTGATCTTGCTTACGCTCTTCTTTGTGCCACCGCATCAATTTAGCATTGGATTTATTTCTAAAAAAGCGCTTCAATCAGGTGGTTGGTATTCTGCTGCATTTTCTCCAGCCTCGTCCATTTCTTCAGCATCGTCCATGGGTTCATCTTCAAAGGCTCCCGCTTCATATAGATGAGCCCAGTCTGAAATATTATGATCATCTTCTTCTTCACCATCTTGCATCACAACTCCAGGTTCACCGTGCTTGGTCCAAAGAGTATAGTTATCCATGAAACCCTTTTCATAAATGTGGGTGTGTAGAGCGCTCCTCTTAGAGTATTTCTTTTTATTTTGGCAAATGCGGCACGGACAACTCATAAAACCTTTCGATGACTTGTGGGCCTCCACCGCATCGAGAAAAGACTTTAGACCATTAATCCACGCCATGGTGCACCGGTCGCCGTACATCCATTATCGGTCCATCGATCTACAATTTTTAATTAAGTAACAACATTATTTTACTTGTATTCATATCATTTAAATTGGCACATAACATAATGAAATACAAAAGCCATTTTTGCGAATTTAACATTGAAATACAAAATTAATAGAAGTCCAAATTAATAGATACATTACACTACATGCTTAAATTATAGAACATGATAAATAGAAGTCCAAATTAATATATACATTACACTACATGCTTGCTACCTAATACAAACTACTCATCATGAGATCTTTGGACCAATGACGCGTGAACTGCCTCGCGAAGTCTTGACACGGAATGGTCATATTCCGCCAGCCCCAACTCTTCACGTCTTACATTATATAGAGCCATCAACTCACGATCATCATCAGTACCATGCAACTCGACATTAAATTCACGACAAAATTTACGGCTTTCTTTGCCAAGGGAGAATATATAAAAAGCTTTCTGAATCAAACGACGAATACGACCGCTAACAAGACCAACACGCTCTGCAGGGTGGAACTCAAGCGAATGACCGGTGTGCTCCAATTGATTGCGTACCGCCGCCTGAGCCGCAGCTCGACGCTCAAATGCATCATGTTGCAAAGGCATTTCTAATAAGTAATATTAATAACATGTCAATTATATGTCTATTTAAGAAACAAAACTAAATTCAGTAAACTAATCAAATAAATATAAAAATCTGAACAAATTATTAGAATTAAAATGAAAACATAAATTGTAAACCATAATTATTTTGACACTCTTCAGTTCAATGCGAACACGTCGTTCCACGCCATAAGGGATGCGCAATCAATGTTCGCGGCTTTGTTTCAGGCTCACTTTCTCTAAAACCATCGAGAAGAAAAAATGTTTGTTTTGAAACATATCTATGTCGTTAACTTTGATCCTGCGGTGATGACACTGACATTCGGGGCTAGTATTGACATCCACGACACAGTGCGGTACAATAGGACCCGATGAAGGATTTCATTATTGGGACCAAGACCGTACTCCTTCATCGCGTCCTCATATATACCGCACCACATCGTGGATATCGATGCTAGCCTGAAATAGCAGAGTTTTCATCGAAGGATCAAGGTTAATGACATATTCATGATCCGAAACATACATTTTTTAAACTTATCGATGTTTTCAATATGAGCCCCAATAAATACATCATTAGAGTGACAAAATAATGCAACTAAATGCATAAAAAATACCAAACTAATTAACCATGCCACTTGAAAAAAATTGAAAAAATATAAACAAATTATTAGAATTAAAATGAAAACATAAATTATAAACTATAATTATTTTGACACTCTTCAGTTCAACACGAACACGTCGTTCCACGCCATAAGGGATGCGCAATCAATGTTCGCGGCTTTGTTTCAGGCTCACTTTCTCTGTTTCAGGCTCACTTTCTCTAAAACCATCGAGAAGAAAAAATATTTGGTTCGAAACATATCTATGTCATCAACCTTGACCCTACAGTGATAACACTGACATTCGGGGCTACTATTGACATCCACGACACAGTGCGGTACAATAGGACCAGATGAAGGAGTACGGACTTGGTCCGGATAATTTCATTCTTAACTGGCTCAAAAGGTGTGGATTTCATAATTGAGACCAAGACCGTACTCCTTCATCGCGTCCTCATATATACCGCACCGTATCGTGTATATCGATGCTAGCCCCGAATAGCAGTGTTTTCACTGCAGGATCAAGGTTAATGACATATTCATGATCCGAAACATATATTTTTTAAACTTCTCGATGGTTTCCATATGAGCCCGAATAAATACATCATTAGAGTGCCAAAATAATGCAACTAAATACATAACAAATACCAAACTAATTAACCATGCCACTTGAAAAAATTAAAAAAATCCCTATAAATTATCCACATTGAAACTATCCAATACACCTTCTCCAAATTCAAGTAATGGATTCTATACATCTCAAATCCATGCATAAATCAAAAAAATCGTGCTCATTCTATATATTTCTAAAAATCACAAATATTTCAAACTACAGAGCATGAAACAAATAATAAATACCATCAAACAATCACGATGATGACTCCTAATTATTTTGACACCCTTCAGTTCCAGGAGAACACTCTTTTCAATATCCAGAAACCATCTAGAAGAAAAAAAACTTTATTTCGGAAAATGTATATGTCGGTAACCTCGACCCTGCGGTGATGACAATGCCTTTCGGGGGGACACAGTGCGGTACAAGGATGTCAACAATCGGCCAGTCGCAGCACCAATATTTCCGATTAATAGGAACACAGCACTAGGCACAGGCAGCGAGCTCGTTGATATGCTCTCAGTGCAACAACGGCCACGCTGACTGCGTCAAATGCTGTCTTCGTATCAATCGAAAGTGTTGGTGATGCGACCAACCGATTCGCGACGTCCATATAGCGCATAGTGTTTCCCCGAAAGGTAGTGTCATCACTATTGGATGGAGATTAACGACATATACTTGTTTCGAAATAAAGATTTTTTTAGCTTATAGATAGTTTCAATGTGAGCCTGAATAAATACATCACTAGAATATCAAAATAATCAATTCATAATAAAAAAATCTATTATAATTCTTTCATTAGTTCATTATAAAAAAATAACTATCCACATTATGGTTATATCTACTACAATCACATGTTTTGTCTACACTCATTCTAAAAATTTCTACTATCCACATGCTCATCTGAATCTAAAAATAAAAAATGTGCTACGGTCATTTGTAATATATAGAAAATGATTGAAAAATATGTCTATAAATTTTTCATATTCAACCTAGCCAATAAACCTACTCCCACATTCAAGTCATCGGTTTCTATATCTCAAATCATTGCATAAATCAAAGAAATCATACTCATCCTCACTATTTCTAAAAGTCACAAATTACTCTAACTATAGAGCATAAAACGAAGAATAAAGACTATCAATGAAGAGAGGATGAAGTTGCAAACATTTGGCGTACTTGGATAACTAGAACACTCACTAAAACTAAAACAAATGGCGGCAACTCTCTAAGGGAAGAACAACCCCGAGCTCGAGCTTCTCTGGTGAAATGGCACTGGCTCGGGCTCGGGGAGGAAGAAGGGTGCCAATTTATAGTGGGCGCATTAGTACCGGCTGGTGGCTCCAGCCGGTACTAACGCGCCACATTTAGTACCGGCTGGAGCCACCAGCCGGTACTAAATTTCCTCGCGGCAGTTTAATACCGGCTGGTGGTTTCAGCCGGTACTAAACTGTCACTAGCTGTCGGTGGCGGACTTTAGTACCGGCTGGAGCCACCAGCCGGTACTAATAGGCTCCCAGGGCCACTGTTCCTTTGGCCCGGTACTAAATTTACACGTTAGTACCGGGCAAAGCCATGACCGGTACTAACGGCCGCGGACGAATGTGCGTTTTTCCAGTAGTAGTTTTTAACTACATTGAATGCTCCATGCATGTGTCCAAAGAGGAGACAAAAATTTTTGGTAACTACATTTGCATGCGCCATTATGGACCATTGCTTTGTGTTGCGGCAAAATTCGGTGTGACGATCTTGCGGAGCATGACACGCTAAGGCTTAGGAGCTCTGTTTTATCTTCATTGCACGTTCTGCTCTTTAGATTCGCGGCGTGCCAGTCAATTTGACTTGTAAGAAACAGACAATAAATTTAATTACTAAATAATAAGGAATCTATCGGCTGAAATAAGGTATCGGCGCGGCCATGTAGTCCGATACTCTGAGAGGATCATCAACTATCGAGCCGAATCTTATATGACAGCTAGAATTAAGAACAATTATAAGTAAACGCATCTAGCTAGCTAAACTCAATTTACTATCATCATTAGTCAGATCGGACCTAACTGAGACAGCGCTATCTGCAAGGGTGATAAATTAAATGAAACTTGTAGATGAATCTAATTATAAAAGAACTTGTTCTTGACCTGTAACTGTGATCAGATAAAACAGCCGATTTAAAACTCGAGCCATGGTATATCGAATCATGCCGATGAATCCAACTTGATCATTTCACCCAAAGATCGGACTTAAATGAGAGAGTATGATGCGACAAGATTAAGTTATATGAATCGACAGATAAAGATTTACTATGATAAGGTATAAAATTTGATCAATAAATATAAAACGAAGATCACTAAGTTTATCGGCTATAACGGATCTGCAAGACAAAGGATTAGAAAGTAGCCAATAGATCCCTGATCAATGTTGGATAAATTGTGAAATCTAATGAAAACTCATAAAAGATCTGTCGGTGTCCGGACCTCGCGGTCTAGCACCAACTAGTGATGATACTGCGTGTCCCAGTCTCTAGATGGTTGATGCAAGAGGTAACACAACGACACGAGGTTTATCCTGGTTCCGGCCAACGGAGCCGTACGTCCAGCAGAGTGTGCGAGCACTGTATTATCTTCCACCGGGGTGCCTGTAGTAGGGGTACAAGCAGGGCGAAAGAGGGAGAGAAGCTCCCAAGTCTCTGCGTATGCTAAGGATGATTGAGGCGAGTGCCAATATCGGGCTCAAGTGAGCGTGTGTGAGTGAGCTGAGTTCTCATGTGTTCTGCAAATGTCTTGGGAAGGAGCCCACCTCCCCCTTCTATAGGCTCAAGGAGGGGCGGGGTACATACATGGAAACTCTCTGTTTGTGTCATCTTCTCCCCGAATCGGGGGAGAACAGTGGGTGGTTGCTGTTGCCGAGCACTGTGGGGGCATGGCTTCGGGCGTCGCCATCGTCCTGGGGAGCTTTTGGCCATGCGTGGGATGTGCGGGCATCCTATGGCACCAGTGGGCGGCGTGGTGGTTGCTGTAGG
This sequence comes from Panicum virgatum, assembly GCF_016808335.1. Taxonomy (NCBI): domain Eukaryota; kingdom Viridiplantae; phylum Streptophyta; class Magnoliopsida; order Poales; family Poaceae; genus Panicum; species Panicum virgatum. Next base: position 46,164,910 of record NC_053147.1, on the reverse strand, counting down.
GCGTACTGTCCTCTGCGCCTGACCGGGCGGAGTTCCGAGGGTGCAGCAGATGGCGGTCTTGCTCCGGTCAAGGTCCGTACAGTATCTGAGGGTGTCCCCATGCTCGCCAAGGGTTCTGCAGAAGAGGAAGTACGAGGAGTTGGCAGCACAGTGGCGGGAGCAGTGTCAGACATGTCCGCACAGCGCGCCGCAGGTCCGCACAGCGCCGGGAATGGTGGCACAGTGACCGGAGTTGGCGGACGGGACTCCGGTCATGTCCGCTGTGCGACGTGCTGCTGACACCGTCTGACTCCCGCGCCCTGTGGTGGAGTGGTTGGCATTAAATGCGCCTGTCCATTGAGTGGGTGGGTTGCACTCCCCGTCTGTCGAGGATTAGCCTCGACCGAGGCAGAGTTTCCCTCCAGACCGAGGCCCCGCGGGGGCTCGGTCGAGGGGGCCTCGAACGAGGGGAGCCCGTTGGCTTTCCGAGGGTAGGTCTCCTACCCTCGGACGAGCCGGAGATGTTGCGCGCTGTCCGAGGCCTCGGCGGGGAGGCCTCGGACGGGCAGTACTCTGGTGTTGGACCGTGGGCTGAGTGTTATTGGGCCTTTTTGGATCTTGGAGAGGATTTGGGCGTCGAGTAGTCATTCTTCCCCGAGTAGTCCTTCTTCCCCTTCGGGCCTTGGCTTTAGAATCCGACGAGGCGGTTGCTTTGGGCCCGATTGCTTAATTGCGTTTTGCGCTTTTGAGGGCGTTTTAGTCCCTAGGTTAGGGTGCCCCCTATTATGGTACCCGACAAGATCGGACCTAACCGAGATAGTCCTATGAGTAATTATGAGAATTTAATAATCGGTAGATAAACTAAATAAAATTACAGCGATGCACCGGTAAGTAAAGCTTAGTCGGCCCGATAAAGACGAAACTTACTAGCAAACCGGAGGCCGAACCTAACCGATGCATCCTTGTTCATCAAAGAATAAACCGAATTCTACTCTACTTCTACTGTTAGGGTTTGGCACGAAGCTGAAAAGAAGTTGTATTGATGTGTGATATGTTTCTTTACAAAACTTGAAGATCTGCTATTTATAACCTGATATCTAGACTCCTAAACCTGACAAGACAGAAAAACTTGATCTGAAAGAAAATGATAACCACTACTATTTTTACAAGATAACTTCTAAAACATCTGGAGTCCTAGATCTTCCGATGACATTATTCCCCATCCAAACTGTGGCGTGTCGCTGGGCTGCCTTTGACCGACTCCAGACCAGGCTTTGACTGCGCTAGCTCCAACTTTAAGTAGGCCTCAAGAACCTTGAACCGAACGGGCCATCGGCCTTCCTAAAAATTTTCCCATCAGCTCATTTTACTTGCAAAATTTTGGTATCAACACATTGATGAAAAGTTCAGGTCCCAAAAGATTGGAAAAGTTCCATTACAACTTCGCTAGTAAAGCATTAATAAGAGCACGGACGCTACTTATTTAAAATTGACCTTCACTGCATTCGACACAAATAGATTAGATAACGAATTTTCACGCTTTCTGCATGATGATGACTTCATATTAATTCTTCCCTGATGATTTAGAGGAGATCAAGCCACTGAAAATGAAGGTAGTTAAGCTGACGAGAGCAAGATATATATGACTAGACTTGGCAAGCGACCTGTAATTTAAGAAATTTATTATAGTTTCATGTTTCAAATTTGTTTTAGAATTAATTGTTTCTCAGAATGCTAATGAAGCCAAGCAAAGTCTAAAACCTGTCGATCACAAGAAATCCTGTGTTGATCCACATAAAAATAAATTAAAAGGAATCACGAATTAGATGCTCCTTTTTGATCCTCCACATTAGATCTTCACGAAACGTGATAGAAAAAAAGAACTTAGAATTCTCACAAAAACAGTAATCTGGCCACCAGTTCCATAAAATTTAATCTTGATTCATAATAATAGCCATTAGATTTATTATATATTGTATAAAAAATTGTACATCTATGTTATTATGCCCTAAAATAACCCTCCAAAATTAATTTAAAGTAAATAAACCCCCCACCCCCTAACTAATATAAAGATGATATTATTAATATAAAGATGGTAACTCAAAGCATACATGCATATGCATGTCACTATACAAACCATGTATACATACATGTAGAAAAAATATCTAGTTCCATGCTCAGCACCTGGTTCAAACTAAGGTTTCGACTAAACATACAGTAAGTACATGCATGGAGGTGCAATGCAAAACAAAAAGGAATAAAGATGAAACAACATGTACAGTATCCCTTCCAAATTATAGACCGGTTTGGCTTTTTTTTTTAACATACATAGTTTTTTCTCCACACCTAGACATAGTGTATGTTAAAAATTCACTAGTAGAAATAGGGCTATAGGTCCACTCTTTTGGGTGTGAACAGAATGGTATGAGGCCATTCATACCACCCGGTACTAAAAGCTTGACATTAGTACTGGGTGGTGTTTCCTCCCGCTACTAATGGTTCCACCCACATTGGTACCGGCTGAAAACATCATCTGGTGCCACTATCTATCCTTTGGTACCGGGTGGGTCCTAAAAGATTATTCATAGGTTACTTTAAAAGGAAAATTTCTCTCTTCCCGTTATAAGTGTTGTATAGGTGACATGGTAAAGAATGTATGCGTGAGACAAGAAGTCCCCAGTTCGATTCACGGTCGCCACACTCATGTATATTCGTGCGAAAAATCGCATGTGACTTGTGAAAAACTCTAGGTTTGATATATTTATTTAAGAAAAAATGCTTTGGTACTAGGTGGAACCTTCAACCAATACTAAAGAGGGACTTTGTACCAGGTGTTTTAGCCGGTGATGAAGACTGAGATTTTCAGTCTAGGCTTCCCAGTATCTATTGGAAAACTGGTACCAATGGCCCATTCCATCCAGTGGGGCGAAGGTACATACAAATTAGGTGGTGCCCATGCACCCACAAAAATTTGCAAAAACAATGATTAGATCAAATTTTTCATCATATATGCACTTCCACATCTCAACTTCTTGCACCCACAAGGCCCCTTCAATTTCCTCTAACTTCCCCCACTGCCGGTGGCTATAACCTTTTCTCTAGTAGTGATTATAGCCCGTGCAATAGCACAGTTGGACTAATATTGTCAAATGGAGTAACAATGCCCACCACACTAATAACTTGCTTGCCCAGTAAAATTAAACCTAGATTAAACACTTTTAACGTGGTACTGTAAATGTTAAACCCATACTCTCTTCATCCAAAAAACAAGTCACTCTTTCAAGATTTATTCTAAAAATAAGTCATCTTACTCTATTTTGAAAGTGCATGTGCATGTAAGAATCAATTAGTGCTAAATATGAGTAAATATAGTTATTTTATTTTTTTGTTAATTTGTCCTAAAATTTATACGATGATTTTTTTCTTGGGACAGGGGGATTACGTGGCTAGCTTGCTTAGTTGTTTGAAGCAGGGTTAACCATTTCGTTTTCGTTGCAAATCCCGGTGTTTAGCGGAAATGAAATTTCGGTAAATTTCGGCGAATTTCGGTGAATTTTGGCCGAATTTTTTTGAATTTTGAATTTTCAAACGAAATTTTTCGAAAAATACCGAAATTTTTTTTCCCGGTAACTACCGAAAACGAAATTTTTCGCCGAATTTCGGCGAAATTTCGCCGAAATTTCAAACCCTGGTTTGAAGCATCCGCGTGATGTCCCTTGTCCCCACAGACTATGGCGGCCCCCCGCTTCCAACCGGCTTCTGAATCAAAAAGTGTCCCCACAGACCATAAATCCGACATGCAGGAAAGCAGCAGAGAGGCAACTAAGCCCTGAGCCGTGGGTTGCTCACTGCTGCTCGGCCAGTTCTCTACTGCTAGCTGAGGCATGGAGGCAAACAGCAGCAAGTCCACCCCAAACCACCAGTCCATCCCCCGGTGAGCCTCTTGGCACCCTGGTCCACACGCTGCCTCGCCGCCGTCCCGCCCATGGACGATGAAGAAGGTGGACATGGACATGATGGTTTTCTATGCGTCTATGCGATACAGGTCCCGCCGCCGAGGCGCAGCGAGGTGGTTCTCCCGCCGCTAGAGACGCAGCTCCATCCTCCGGAAGGCTTCCCCGCCGTGCAGCCCGTATCCATCAGCCTGCCGGCGTCGCCCGGCAGCTTCGGCGTCCCCACGCCCAGCACCGCAACGGCCGACTCCGCCGACCTCCGGCGGCAGGCCATGGCGAACGCCGCGCGCGGCCCGCACCGCCTCGCCGCGCAGGACAAGGGGAGCAACAGCGTCCGGTTCACGCAGCCGGACAGGGATGCCATGATGTGCCGGTCGCAGCCGATCCCCGGCCCGCCGCTCGCGCGGCTCGCGAGCAGGGCCGGTAGCAGGGCCGCGGCGGCGACGAACTGGGACAGGCGATACGACTCGTTCAAGACGTGGTCAGGGAAGCTGGAGCGGCAGATCGCCCACCTCGCCGGCGGGCCGGACGACTTCGACGACGAGTGCGGTGCAGACGTCGGCGACGTCGTCGGCAGCCACCGCACCTCCGCCGCCACGTCCGTCCCCGAGGTCGATCGCTCGATTTGGCGTGGCGGGCAAAAACATATCTGTGCTGGCGGGTGGGACGGCCGCCAGCATTCTTGTGCCAGCACAAATGGCCATTTGTGTTGGCGGACGGGTCACCCGCCAGCACAAATTGTATTTTTACTGGCGGGCTCCTTAAGTCGCGACTTAAGGAGCCCGCCAGTACAAATTGGGATCTGTGCTCGCGGCTGTCTTAATGAACCGCCAGGACAAACTGATTCTGTGCTGGCGGATGGCTTAACTAACCCGCCAACACAAAGATTTTTCCTGTGCTATAATTTTATTTTCTATCAATTTAAATTTAAATTTATTTCCCATTAATTGAAAGTTAATATTTCTTGCAAGATATCACTGTATGTTGCATCAATACTTTAACATGGTGCATCAATTAAAATGACTAATGTTTCCAAGCAACTAATATTTAGTAACAAGAGCAACCATCATGTTTACAATAATATTAATATTTACACCAATTGTTCAAAGAAAAACAACCATTAATTGTCCTTTGTCCAGTTGCTAAGGTTGTTGTTCTCATCCAAAGCCAGCACCCCACCGTGGTCAAAGTATTCGCCCGCCACATGACAAATCTCGCGTTGGATGAACCTTGCAATGTCAGCGATAATGTTGTTGATCTTTGTGTTGCCCAGTCTATTGTTGGCCACAGGTATTTCCGGCATCTGAAAAAAAGTAAGATGTCGTATGTTCAAGTGTCATGTTAAATCATGTTATTAGTATATAGCAGAATATATATGACTTACGTCTTCAGGGTTTGTTCGGTACCTCCCACTGTTTCTAAGGAACTCGCACGCACCGAGCCAGGAGGTTGCTTGTGGTACTTCATAAAAAAATTATATATTAGGAGTGCGTACTTACATAACCAATAAAGTTTAAGTGCTATGTTCTTACATGGAAATGATATCGAATGTTCATAACTTCCGTCCTGTCCGGTGGATGTGGCCCGCGTTTCATGACGTAGAGGTGGTACGTGCTGTAAGGTTAGAATGACATATAGTAATAATTAATAAGGTAATAATTTAGGAATGTATAAATTATTGACAAACTAAATATGCATGGAATTGGAATGTCAAGAAATATCTTACTTTTGTAAAATGCCTATGAACTCCCTGTATCGTTTTCGGTCATAGTCGGCTGAGTCTAGGACCACTGCTCTTCCGATCTTGGGCATAATCATTATAGCAATCCAATGGTTGCTGCATAATAACATCATTTATTAAATGCTACATTAACATTAATTACCACATAATATATGGCAATTAAAGCAAACTTACTCAGATCCATATGGAGCCATGAGCCAATCCTTATCAACCCTCTTCAGCATCACTTTTGCAATGTAGGCGGATACCTTGTGCCTTTCTTTTTTGTGCGCCTCTTCTTTGATGTCATCTTTTGCCTTTTTGGTCTTCACAGCTTTTAGTTGTTCTTGTACCTTTTCGGTCAATTTGTAGCTGTGCTCGTTCTGGTGAATTCGCGCCGGGTCAAGGTACGCGACCTTGTGCCTTTGTTGTGTCTTAACTTCCTCCTGCCATTGCATCCTACAAAGATAGACATCAGACGTACATGTCAGGCAGCATGCATTAATCTAAATTCACACACACACACACACACAAAGATAGATGTCACACTTACTGGCAAAACACAATAATGAGATTGACATCCATATGTCGCCGACGGTAAAGTCTATGTAAGTCCTCAAAATCAATGACTATTTGATGCGGGACTGGATTGTTGAAAGCAGAAGGTGGGATCATCGCGGTGATTTCCTTGATCCCATGTTTCATCGCCTTCATGATCCAGGCATGAAACTTTTTCAATTCCCATGGGCTCAACTTTAAATCCAAGTGAGGCAAGAATGGCTTGCAATGCTCATAATTTTCCGGGGTTATTTCAACTTCATATGAGAAAAGATCCCTAACATCAAAATCCTTTTCTAGAGGCTCCTTCTCCTTATTTTTGGAAGATGAAGGCATCTTATTCGTTGCTCATAGAAACTTATCAACATCTGCAGATGGTGCCTTTCCATATGTAGTGATCATACGAGGTATTTCCGGCATCTTTGGTGGGGCTTGCGGTGATGGCATTTTTGTGATCTTGGCTGCTGACTTCAGTGATGGTAAGACGGGGTGCTGGGTCTTAATGTTAGCTTCTACTGGTGTCGGATCATGACGTGGAAAATCATCTACTCTGTCATTGTCTACAAGTGTTGTTTTCTTCCGGGACAGGGGATGCGTGCTCTATATTCGCCTCTGGTAGGGGTTGTAGTTCTTGGCTCGGACAACCTTGCAAAATGATATCTCGTCAATGCCACTAAACGTATTGATTGATCGCATCTCCAAGAACCTCAATCCCGTCATCAGTAGTGATGTCTAACTCACATGTAGAGTCCATCACCTTAACGACTTGTACCCAGGCGTATTCTGGAGCAGGTGGCCTTGGAAACACGTGACCCGTTACCACCATGGCAGTTGCGACTTCTCAGAACTTATTTAGTTTCCTTCCATATGGCACAACCAACGTGCAAGGTGTATCCACTTGTATATCATCAACCGGATACTTATGTTGTGTCGTGGACCCGACACTGCTGGGAACAATCAATCTAGATTGGGCAACTATCACCTCTTGGTTAGCTTGTGCCATATTTGGCACTAAGGTCCCTTGCTGGCTGGCCAATAATTGAGAGAACTCTTCTTTTGCAATTGCTCTCATCTTTTCTTCAAGGTCTTTCTTGTAACGGTCACGCTTCCTATAGCCGGGGTCATTGGGAAATGCTTGTTTCCAGGGCAACGATGATGAAACTCCTCGAACATGTCCAGAGTGCTCTGCAGTGCCAATCGCAGCGGTTAGTTGATCTTTCTCCCTGTCAGGATGGAAAAGACCTTGTTTTTCCGCATCAACAATCTGCGCCAATCTTTCATAAATTTCCGCAGTGGTCGGGTTCTCAAATACAACCTTGCCCTCTCTGTACCTTGGTCGTCGAGCTAGGCACCAGTGCTTACCACATTTAGAAATGCCTTCAAACGTATCTGGTAAACCTACTTTCCTTCATTCTTCTTCCTCTCTCCTCTAGTGAGGGATCTTGCCATCGTAGCCACCAGCACCCAAGTGATGGGGATTCTCGGCGGCCTTTTGAGCCTTCTCGATCATCTTTTCACTCAAAGCTTTTGCCTCTGGCGTTTCCTTCATCAGTTTGAACTCTTCCCACATTGCATCAGGAATCTTCCCGAATTTGATTTTAGGACTCAACCCTTTATTGGCATAATCTTTATGGAGAGTATGCCAGAAGTTCCTGAAAGCTGTCCCTAGGGTGATCATCGCAAATTTCTTTGCATCTTCCTTTGGTTTACCTTCTGGGAACCTAAAGCATGCTTGCAGTGCAACCCACATAGACTCCTTAATCGAATCAGGCACCTTCTTCTAATCATTAGTGGTGATCCAGGTCTGTAGTTGGTCCCTGGCAATGGCTCCACACACATTCTGAAATCTAGCCCATATCCCTTCTGGTAATATGGGCTTGCCTCTAGGACTAACCTCTTCCACTACAAGACACACTGTAGGAATTTGGTTCACGCTTCGCTGCCCACGTTTACGCTTTGTCTTACTAGTTGAAGTTGTAGTACTCGAAGGTTGTGGGGCAGAGACAATGACGTCCTCTACAACTTGGCTAATAACTCTGCGTTGTCGCCGTGGGGATTGCGTTGGAGATTCGACGTCTTGCTGTAGATCAAATAATATATGCATTTGTTATCTTCATATATGATCAAATGATGCATATAACAAACAAATTACAAAACTAGTCTTACTTCCGCGGAAGGATCATATTCAGGGTCTTCTTCCTCTAGGCGTCGACGATGCCTCGGTGGGCTTGGTTGATATTCATCTGGTGTTAAAAAACCACCAGAAGAGTATCCTTCATCGTCTGATGATTCTTCGGACTCTTGCATAAGGGCTTCATTTGTAGGCTGAATATTCAGAAATAATTAAGTAGCATCAACTCTAAAGGTAGCTGAATATTCAGAAATATAACTCCACATTGCTATTCAGAAATATATCTAGTTATCAGATTGGTAATCTGCAAAGCAATAAGAAAAAATTCCAGGAAACCTGAATTCGTAGTGCAGTAATCCTACTTACACATAACCAAACTCAAATCTGTGCAGCTATGAACATCTTAGCAATGGCCAGAAAATCAGGAGCCCTATTTCTTGAGTATATATGGGCTGCCCCTACTACTCAAAACTCTAGCAACAGCCCTTAAATATCAACCTCTACTTTCTTTGTGACAGATGTGACCCACACATTAGCAGCTTTTATTTTATTTTTCTATTTTCTCTTCTATATTCTCCCTTCCACGATTACTGCACACCAGCAAGGCTGTGTGATGGTGCAGTATTGGTCCTAATCGGGACTAATAAATCTAGATCTTTTTTCCCGGATTCGTAGTCCCGAATCCATAACTGGAGTTGGGGTTTTGAACATATCCCTAAACTTTGATCAATAATCCAAATGTTCTCACCGATCAGGGGCAGGGCTAGGTCTAAAGTGGCCCGATTCTCATGGGCAGTTAGACTGAGATCAATCCAACATATGGAAGCTGGGTCTTCTCGATCGTGTGACATACTATAAGGGTGGACAACTGGACATGTATGGCTAACTGACTAACCAAGGCTCTATATATGACCACGGTTTTGGCTGTCATTAATTTCGTAAGAGCTCTTGGTAAAGCATGAAACCTGTCAAATTATGTTAACATTTATAGACGAATTTCATGAGTTAACACTTGCACTCAATTCAATAGTTGTTTATTTGACATTTCATGGTGTACATAGCACCAACTCGATAGGTATTCCGCTAATTGTGACCATTCTTGCTTGTTGGAGTAACATGCAGTACTAGTTCATCAAAACAAAATATATGGAAGAAAACTATACAGTATACATTTTTGTTTTGCAGAAATGGGTCATCAGGAGCATGAAGATCTTGAGCGTATCTTGACTGAAAAGAATGCAAATGCAATCCCCCTATCATACAAACTTTTGGAATATATTACAAATAATTCCTCTGATGATAGAGAGATCGGACGTGGTGGGTTTGGAGTTGTCTACAAGGTAGGAATTTAATTTTTGGGTAGCCATTCTAAAATTATCATTTGGAGTTAGAGCCGGTGAAAACTCACTGCTAATGTAAATGCTACTAATATATGGTGGTGTTTGTTAAATAGGGAGTTCTTCGAAATGGGAGTGTAGCTGTGAAGAAACTTACCAGAACAGATGACACTTCTGATAAACAGTTCAAGGATGAGCTTTTTTGTTTGATAAGGGTTAAACACAAAAATATAGTGAGGTTAAACACAAAAATTTTGGAGCTGTACCCAATCTCCTCTCGGGCACAGTCCAAAGAGAGGGCGGTCTGGAAAAGACATAGTGCGCGATATTTTAGTGAGGCTTTGTGCTGGCGGGCCACAAAAGTGGCCGCCAGCACAGATGATATTTGTTCTGGTGGGCAACAAAACCGCCCGCCAGCACAAATGTGCCAGTCTTTACTGGCGGGCGATTAAGAGGCCCGCCAGAACAAATACCATATGTGCTGGCGGGCGCTAGTCAAGTAGGCCCTGGTGGATTTGTGCTGGCGGGTTCCAACTACGCCTGCCATCACGGTAAATAGGCCCTGTCAGCACAAATTGTTTCTGGCCTAGTGTTCTACGCCGCGCTGGAAGGCCCCGAGCTCGACCAACTCAAGGTTCGTGTGTGTCTCCAATGCATCTCGTGTCCATTCAGGTAGTCTTTGTGGCTGAGACGCGAAGCTTACTCGTGAGCTCCACTGTTAACCTGCTCAGGCGTCGGAGGACCTGGTGCTGCCGTCGGACACGACGTGGCCGTTCCTGCTCCGGTTCCCCATCTCGGCGTTCGGTATCCCCATGGGCGTGAGCAGCCAGGCGATCCTGTGGAAGGTGATCGCGCTGTCGGTGCCGACCACGTTCCTGCACGTGACCTCCAAGGTGAACCTCGTGCTCTGGTGCGTCTCGGCGGCGCTCATGCTCGCCGTCACGGCCACCTACGCCTGCAAGGTGGCGCTCTACTTCGAGGCGGTGCGCCGCGAGTACTACCACCCGATCCGGGTCAACTTCTTCTTCGCGCCGTGGGTCACCTGCCTCTACCTCGCCATCGGGGTGCCGCACGCCGTGGCGACGGCGACCAGGCTGCCGCACTGGCTCTGGTTCGTGCTCATGGCGCCGCTCCTCTGCCTGGCGCTCAAGATCTACGGCCAGTGGATGTCCGGCGGGCAGCGCCGGCTGTCCAAGGTGGCCAACCCGTCCAACCACCTCTCGCTGCTGGGCAAGTTCGTGGGCGCGCAGCTCGGCGCCACCATGGGGCTCCGGGAGGGGCCCCTCTTCTTCTTCGCCGTCGGGCTCGCGCACTACGCCGTGCTGTTCGTGACGCTGTACCAGCGGCTGCCGACGAACGAGACGCTGCCCAAGGAGCTCCACCAGGTGTTCTTCCTCTTCGTGGCGGCGCCCAGCGTGTCGTCGGTGGCGTGGTCCAAGATCACCGGCGAGTTCGGGCACGCCTCCAGGGTGGCCTTCTTCGTCGGCATGTTCCTGTACGCGTCGCTGGGCGTGCGGATCAACTTCTTCCGCGGGTTCAGATTCTCGCTCGCGTGGTGGGCGTACACGTCGCCGATGGCCAGCGCGGCGGCCGCGGCGATCCGGTACTCCACCGAGGTGGACAACGCCTTCACCAAGGCCCTGTGCGTGGCGCTGTCCGCGGTGGCCACGCTCACCGTGGCGGCGCTGCTCGTCACCACCGTGGTGCACGCCTTCGTGCTCCGGAACCTGTTCCCCAACGACATCTGCATCGCCATCACCGAGCGCAAGGTGAAGCCCATCATGGAGCTGCAGGAGAGCCACGGAAACGATATAGAGGCCACAGCAGCTTGAGCTCTGAAACACAACGAACGAAGCTGTCAATGGTGTACCTCCGACCGAGGTATCCTCTGCTTTTCTAGTGTTTGTGGCTGGGTCAATAAATATAATTAGCGCTGTTAGCGCCCAGAAGTGTAATGAGAAAGCTCCAATTTCAATTACAACATCCAAGGAGGTCCATGGTAATAACACAAAATTGAACAGTGCAATATAAAAAAACTGGCATGAAAAATCGCCCACTCAGGCATCCGGTTTAGGAGAAAAAAATATCCTAGAACAACATAATAATTTGTTTCACGCATCGTTTCAAAATAAAACATTATGTGGGCTCTCGAGCTTCAGCTTGTGTAGGAAACTACTCGAATCCCTTTGTGAAAAAAGGTAATAAAAAGTCCCAATTAGTGCGAGTATTTTACTGACGTGTGCGTCACTAAATTGATTGTCTCCTATATTGATTTCTTACGGTGTCATAAAAGATGTGGACAGCAAGAGTGAATATCCGACCATTGCTCTTTTTTTTTTTTTGAGGAAACAACCATTGCTCTATTTGGTCAATCAGAAACCAGAAATGTGATAGATGCCAACCATATTGACTGTTAGTACATGTAGAGTTCAAACTAAATTCAAGTAACATTATTGCATCGTATCACTTGTACTGTATCTTACAACAAAAAACTCAAATATACTAAGCCCCTATAATCGATAAAGTGCCATAATATTAATGTACAAGTGGAAAAATGAGCATTCGTTCAATATATTAGTACCGGATGCATTTTCATCTTGTACTAACATGACAAATTATCACCGGGTTGAAATTTCGGATCTTCGGAGCTCATTTAATATGGGTTGCTGTTTTGGCCTGGTACTGGACATGGCACGGCTATTTAGTACTAGTCAATGACGCCACCCGTACTAAAGGTTGCTATTTAGTACGGTCAGTGTCTTGATCCGGTACTAAATGATCCTCTACAGGTTACATCAAAAGAAAAGCATATCTGATTCCATCACATCTATAGTTGTAAGGAAGGTTCGCACGAGATTTTAGATTGTAAGTTGGAATCCCACGGACCGCGCACGCGCATATTATGCATGAAATTTGCGTGACTTGTGACTTGTTTGGTGCCGGTATTAAATGGTGTCTCGTTTAGTACCAAACATCCGGTACCGGTCGTGCGCCCGAACCTAAAGAGGGTTGCCGACCGGTCAATTCTCTAGCTGCGAGTGTTCTTACGCTTCACAAAAAATGCTATTTTATCTGACCTAAAGCAATGCTTGGAACCGGGATCAGTTTGCGAACCGGGATCACTACCATAACTCATTTTAATCCTAGTTTTTGAACAGGGATCGGGAGTCCAGTACTAAAGGTTCCGACCTTTTAGACCAGGGTCCCATAATTGGGATTAAAGAGCATGTGCAAGGCAAAAAAAAATTGAACATGACCTAGGACTCAAACCCAAGATATCTCGCCTCGCGCGTAGCTTCTTTATCCCCCCACCTATGCAACACATGTGACTTTAGATGTGATGCTTTCCTTTTAAATTAACCCGTGAAGGATCCTTTAATCCTCGTTGAAGCAACCAACCGGGATTAAAGACCATTTTATTCCAGTGTCGGTGTTTTTTACCACCGAGTAGTGATTCTCATGGATTGCGTGCTTCGTGCGGATATATGAAAAGAAGACACAAGAGTTTATATTGATTCAAGTGGGATGTCTCTAGGTCCAGTTCGCTGCTGCGCATGCTCGTGTATCTTATATCAGTTTGCAGTAGAGATACAAACGGTTGAGACAGGAACGGGTTTCCAAGTCTCTAGTGTGGAGTATTCATGTGAATTCTTGCTCTGTCCTCTACTGCTGCCGAGGGCCAAGTGCTCTGTCTGAGTGCGTGTGTGAGAAAGAGTGGAGTCGTCCCCCTCCAAGGGGCGGGCCCTTACCCTTTTATATAGAGAGAAACTCCGTGTCTTGTGCTCAGGGAAGTCTTCTCTTCTGTCGCTCGATTCGGGGGATCGCCTCCTCTGCTGGCGCCATGCCTCCTGGTCGTCGTGGGCCCCATCGGGCCTGTCTTTTTTTTTTGCGACTCCCCATCGGGCCTGTCGTCGCCGTCCTCCTCCTCCGCACCCGGGGCGCTCTCGTCGTGTAGTTTGCGGAGCGTGGGAGGTGGCAGTCTCATGTACGAATAGCTCACGCCCTATCCTACGGCCTACCTCCCTATAGGCGTAGCGGGTCATGCACTCTACAATTTGCTATGTCAGCAGACGTCATGTCGCCCACTGCCATCCGATCCCTTGCCTGTCAATGGCTGTGTTTAGATACGAAAAATTTACGAAAAGTGAAGCTGAAAAGTACTGTAGCACTTTTCATTTGTATATGATAAAAATTGTCATATCATGGACTAACTAGGCTCAAAAAATTCATCTTGCAACGTACATCCAAACTGTGCAATAAGTTGTTTTGTTTACCCGCATTTAGTATTTCATGCATACGTCATTTGCTATATTTAATATTTTAATGTGATTTCGATGTGACGGAAAGTTTGAAAACTTTGAGGAAACTAAACACAGCCAATGGATGTTATGTGCGTTGTAGGCCTTTGTCACAGGTGGGGCGCTCTGCTACAAAAGAGCATTAATGGTGAACTTTTGAAAACCCTTCCGAAGTGGGTATAATTTTTAACCACATCAATTAATATTTAATATTAATTATGGTGGTCATTTTTTATTAACGGAGACAGTTATTGAAACCGACTTGGTTAATCTATTAACAGAGATGGCCATTTTTAAAATGCCCACCTTGGTTAATAACTTAATATCAATTAACCGAGGCAGTTGTTCTAACACAAATGACTCGGTTAACCGATTAATCGAGTGGACAATTTATAGGGTCCGCTCAGAAAATTTCGAGGCCCAAATAAGATCCAAAAGTCCTAATAAGCCTCGGGCCGACAGTCGGCCTTAGGGGGCGGACTGTCCCGCTCGCTCGGACGTCCGAACTTACACCAAACTTCGGATGTTCGAACATGCGCCGAAGCACGTACGAGGTCACCCTGCCGGATCCCCCCATCGGTGACAGGTATTGGCTCGGCGCTGCTCACGGCTGGCTCGTCACGGCGGACGCCGACTCCGCCGAGGTGCGCCTCGTCAACCCCGTCACCGGCCAGCAGATCGACGCGCTCCCGCCCGTGGCGACCATCGCGCACCTCAGGGGCCGCGACGCCGGCCCGGTCGAGCCCGGCTACGACTACGAGATCTACCCGTACGACTGGAGATCGGAGCAGCCGCAACCCAACAACCCCCCGAGGCCTATTCCGGTGATGGCCGGCGAGCTCGCGAAGCACCTCCACATGCGCGGCTTCCTGTCGTCCGATCCATCGCGCAGCCCGGGAGGTTGTTGCATCGTGGTTCTCCTCCATAGGCTTGACTACGAGCTCTCGTTCGCCCGGGTGGGCGTGGACGAGCGCTGGACCTGGATCGGGAGGCGAACCTGGTATGCCGACGTCGTCTACAACGACGGCGACGGCCTCTTCTACGCCCTGACGGTCGCCGGGGGCATCCACGCGTTCGACCTCGCCGGCGGGGCCTCCGCCGTTCGCCAAACGACCTTCCTGCAGAACCAGGTGCACGATGACATCGACACCGACACCAAATACCTCGTCCAGGCTCCCGGCGGCGGCCAGGAGTGGCTGCAGGTGTGGAGGATGATGGAGCCCGTGCCCACGCCGGATGGCAGCAGCAGCAGCACATGCTTGAAGACCACGGTGTGGATCAAGGTGTTCCGAGTGGACGTGGACACCCAGACCTTGGTGGAGACGGCGACGTTTGGGGAGAACACCAACCACGCGCTGTTCATCGGGTGCAACCAGGCGTTCTGGGTGCCGGCCGGCGAGCACACCGGCGTCATGCCCAACCACATCTACTACACGGACAATGAGGAGTACTACGCGCTGTACTACCCGGAGAGCCCCAGGGATATCGGCATCTACAATGTTGGCGATGGCAGCTTCAAGCAATTCCGCACACCTCGGCCATGGTTAAATTGGCCGCTTCCTTGTTGGTTTATACCTAGTCTTGGTACGTAGCATTGTCACAAATTATACCTAGATGTGACAATGCGTGCCAAACATAGCATGCCACATAGAATAAATGATTAAATTAAACTAGATAAAGAAGTTTGAGGACTGAAATAATCGTTTTAGAAGTTTGGGGACGGAGTTGAGCTCATCCTGAAAATTTATGGTCGAAATTAAGTTGAGCTTCTCAGCGGACTGGTCTCGACTTTGATTAGACTTTCTCCCTCGTGGTCAAGCATGCAATGATCCGCATAGTGCTCCATCTTGCGGCGGCGCATGACTGGCCTGTGCACCAGCTAGATATCAAGAACGCCTTTCTCCACGATGACCTCTCTGAGATGGTCTACGTCAACAACCGGCTAGCTTCATCAACCCCGAGCATCTTGACACGGTGTGTCTCCTTTGCAAGTCTCTATACGGGCTCAAACAAGCGCCGCGCACCTAGTTCCAGCGCTTCGCAACTCATCTCCACCTGCTGTTGTATGTCGACAACATCGTCCTCACTGCCTCTACAACGACTCTGCTCCAACACCTTGTTGATCAGCTCCGTCTTGAGTTTGTAATGAAGGATCTCGATCCCTGCACTTTTTCCTTGGCATTCAGGTGCGGCGCACAAAGGACGGCTTCTTCCTGACGCAAGAACAGTATGCTGACGACATCCGTCATCGGGCTGGCATGAGTGACTGCAAGCCTGTGGCAACACCAGTTGATACCAAGGGCAAGGTGTCCACCCATACAGGACAGGAACTCGACGACTCGATGTTCTACCGCAGCATCATCGGGGCACTGCAGTACCTTACACTGACGCTGACGCGGCCGGACCTCACCTATGGTGTGCAGCAGGCAATGCCTCCACATGCATGCTCCCAAGGATGTTCACTGGACCTTCGTCAAGCACATTCTGCGGTATGTTCGCGGCACGGCACACAATGGTCTTCAGCTCTGTCGCTCTACGTCTCCTGCCCTCGTGGCCTACTCCGACACGGACTGGGCTGGGTGCCCCGACACACACCGCTCCACATTGGGCTTCTGCGTGTTCTTGGGCGACTCGCTTGTGTCCTGGTCTTCTAAGCCTCAGGCCGTCGTCTCCTGGTCAAGTGCACAGGCCGAGTATCGTGGTGTGGCCAATGCAACAGCCAAGTGCTGCTGGCAACGACATCTCCTCGGCGAGCTTCGCGTCGACATGGACAAGGCGACCATTGTGTACTGCGACAATGTGTCTGCGTTCTACCTCTCGGAGAACCCCGTTCACCATGGCCGCACCAAGCATGTGGAGCTGGATGTTCACTTCGTCCGAGAGAAGGTTGTTGTGGGTGCCATTCGTGTCGTCCACATCCCGACTCGACAACAACTCATGGCCATCCTGACGAAAGGATTACCAACGGCGCTCTTTGATCAATTCCGTACCAGTTTGTGTCTTGTAGACGACGTACCAACTGCAGGGGGTATCAACGTGGCTAGCTAGGACTCAAGTACAGCTGATAGGCTTCGACAGTTTGGGCGGACCGATAGTGTTGACCGTGTGCGACCAAGTCTCTCGCCACGATCATTCTTTTCCCGTCCACGATGCCCACCATTTTCAACATCGGTTTGAGCACAATCGGCTGTTGCCGCTCCTGTATATGTAACCCAGAGAATGGCAATACAATGCATGCGTTGTATTCCAATTCTCTTCAGACACATGATACACTAACTCAGCTCCTCGCCGCTAACCTCCATTATCCCATCAGCCCACTAACACTAGGCCATCGATGGCCACCCACAAGTGGCAGGGCTGGCAGAATTTCACGGCTAGGGCCACTTATCTAAATGCTTAAAGCACTCAAACTAGTCTCACATCCCATAGCAACAACAGCGATATGCTAAAAGTACTTGAATTGTATGATTTATATTATATCCCCAATTCCAAATCTAATTGCACAACAAACTCAATAATTGAAAAAATACAAAGAAATCACCTAACTAGTGCCGAGTCGGTTCATCCCCGCCAATCAATCTTAACTTCATCAAACTTCATTTGCATTGCTACCTTTCGATGCTACTATGTCAGGTAGATTGTTGTTCAACTTCTACATATATAGGGTTGCCATAATGGGACATAAATGATCACACAAGTCCATTTGTTCCAATTTACTAGAGAAAATGGGAATCGACGATTGGAGAAAAATTGACCTTCCTGCAGCTTGGGCTGCTTGTGTTTGCCCGTCCGTCTACCCTACATGCCTTTGCGGTGCGTAGGTCCAGACCTGAAGGCTTGGCTGGCACCCTCCAAGCTCCAGACGTCGCCATGCCTGCCTCTAGGCAAGGGGCCGCAAGCTCACGCCGTGCGGCTAGACTCCAGGCGCCGCCCCGGCCTCTAGGCGAGACCAACCACCACCGCGCTGGCCCTCCCTCCGCAAGACCGTGGCCCCGCGTGTCAGCCAGATCTAGCGCAAGCTGCCGGCTCTCCCTCCGCATCTCTGCTTGTCTTCCAAGGGTTGCGAGTAGTCGCCTCAGGTGGCCAAACTGAGATTGGGAGCCAATCAGATGTGTGTGGGTCGTGTCGTATCATGTGGAAGCAAACATGTCAGAATGAGTTGCTGGGTCAGTAAGCCGTGAAATAACCTGGGCTGGCTGAAACTAGGGCTACTGCAACCTAAATGTTTGATGAGCCACGGAAAAATACATGAACATAAGAGTTTTTTTCCACGCCTAGGTTCGTGGCCCTAGTTAACTTAGGTGTGTATATGTCCCTGCTGTTGGTTAACGGGTAGGCTACGCTAGCATCACTACCGCATATACCCAAAATACTTACGAGTAGAAGATTATAGATCGTTACCACTAGACGCGCAGCGCAGCGGAAGAAGTCGCGCGTCGATGTAGAGGAAGTAGTCGATCACGTCCCACGAACCGAGCTCCTCCGTACTTGATCCCAGCAGCCGATCAGCGCAGCAGTCGCAGCAGCGCCTCCACGGAGTCCACACGTACGCCGGGCGTCGGTGTGCTAGCACCGCATGCACGGCAAGGGCGGCGGCCGAGAGAGAGAGGGAGGGGCGGCGGCTAGGAAGTGGCGCGGCTCACAGGGGATCGTCCCCCTAGCCCCTCCCTCGTATATATAGGGCGTACTAATGGGCTTCTATCTCATAGACCCATTAGTAACCCTAATCCCTTTTGGATCAATATCCTCTTGGGCCTTTAAACCGTATTGTGATGATGGGCTCTTGGGCATATCAACAACAATCTCCCACTTGCACTAGGGACAATCATACATGCAAGTTTTTCAACATTCCAAACCCCTTAAGAGTGTGACCCATTAGGTTCATGTGTAGGTGGTCGTGATCGGAAATCATTTCCGAATCACAAGTCAATAGCGGCACCTAGCAGGGCATAGTGACTCACAAATACACATAAAGATCATATCGGCCGAACCTTAGATATACTCATACACCGATCCCTTTGCCACACGATACCATGTAACGAACATGGCACCATTTATGCCATTTCGAGTGATTTTGGTGATCAAATAACAACACAACACTTGGACTAATATGATTGTTAAGATGATCATTCTCAGGCTTTTAGGTTCAAGTGATGACAAAGAGAAAGATAAGATAGGCGTAACAAGGCCCGAAGGGCCGCCCCTACGGGGGTTCGGTGCATCCGACGCTTGTCGGAAGAACCGACGCTATGATATTTGGTGCAGGAGGGAAACGAAGCCAAGTCAGCCTATAGGCACCGGTTGGACCGATGGTCCAAGAAAGGGCATCGGTGCATTGGGCGTCCTATGTTCCAGAGACGATGTAAAGTGCCCAGGAGAAGTTTCTTCAGCACCGGTTGAACCGACGGTGCATCGGAGTATTGCATCAGTGCAATGACGTCAGCGCCCAGGAGAAGATTCTTAAGCACCGGATGAACCGGTGATGCATCGGTACAAAGCATCGGTTCAACCGGTGGTCTCTGCGTCAGCTGTCAGGACTTCAACGGCTACTTCGGGCTATGAGTGACCGGATGAACCGACGCTACCCCGCCAAGAGGCATCGGTTCTTTCGGTGATACACAGAATTTCAGCTGACCGTTGGAGCAACGGCTACAAGACTTGGTGGCCTATATATATGCCTCACCCCGGCCATTTGAAGATTGCTGGAGTCCCAAGACACCTCATACACATCCAAGAACATCTCCAAGCCATACAAGAGCTCATAGATCATATCCTTAGCTTATAGCACTAGCTTTGTAAAGTGTGAGTGCTAGATTAGCTCTTAGTGAGTGAGATTGCAAGGCCTTGAGCCTTTGTGCTGTGGTTCTCTAGTGAACCAAAACAAGAGCTTGGTGCGCCGGCACCTTGGAGCGTGAAGCTCAACGGCAACGTCATCGACCCTCCGACTTGGTGTGGAGCGGCGAAGACACTTTGTGCGGGGGACGTGGAGACCCCCATTCTTTGTGGAGAAGCTCCTTAGTGGAACCCGGGGCCAAGGTGACCGTGATTGTCTTCACGGAAGAGACTTGGTGGCCGAGTAGCAATACTCTTAGTGAGTGCTACAACAACGTGGATGTAGGTGTGCCTTTGTGGCTAACCGAACCACGGGATAAACACCCGCGTCAAGAGTTTGCTATCTCCTATTCCGCTCTTTAAGCTTCCGCATTTCAAACTAGCAATGTGTATGCCTTTACTTTCATAGAGTAGTTTCTTGATAGGAAAGACTATAGGTTGCTAAACTCTTTTGGGATAGGGGTTTCACACTAGAACAACCTAGTTGCACATCTAGATAGCTTGTTTTAGTTTTAGTTTTGTGCAAACTAGTTGGAGCCATAGGTCTAAGTTTTTATTAGTGCCTAATTCACCCCCTCCCCCTCTTAGGCTAGAGCACCTGATCACTTTCATACCAGTCAAGCTCAAAGCGAGATGCATGCCACCTTTGTGATAGCTCGACCATTCTCTCGATCTAAAAGTGGATTCCATTCATAACTTACTTTTAGTCATCATGATTAACTCTTTAATCACTTTGGCATGGCCATGCACTTTCAAATCCAACTATCTCGAGGGGCCCAGAGATATCTCTCCTGTTATCTAGGAGGGGCAAATTCCATCTTGATCCGCTCACATCCCATTCCATGTTTCATGACACACCTGTAAGCTACTTTTGTAACTACCCAGTCACGGAGTAGCGTTTAGCAGCCCCAAGATGCACCACTACACACAGTGAGAAACAATGATGATCTCAGGTCTAAGGATCTAGTAGGTATAACACTCAAGAACAACTGATGGCACATACAAAATAACAATCCCAACATTGTCTTGGAGTGGGTCAATCCAACACCATGTTCACCAACATGTGTCCACATCATTAATCCGATATCTCCATATCCATGATCCGTGAAACATGATCATCAATTAATGCATGTGCTAGTCTCAACGTCGTTGTTGTCCCACACAACGACATAAACTAGGGATAATTTAGAACCATATCATTGTCAACAAAGAGTTTCACGAACAAGTCACATACTTGATAATCAATGTAAAAAATAATCATCCATGGAACAAATAACAATTATTTATCATTACATAAATATACTCATGACACAAAATCTCCCACGCACACTAGAATCACTGATGTAAGTATCTAATACCCATAGATCTCATATGCGCCTCATGCTTTGGTTGTGGGAGAGGCTTTGTCAACGGATCAGCAACGTTTGAATCCGTGTGCACCTTGCAAACCTTCACATCACCTCTCTCAACAAAGTTATGGATGAGGTGATACTTCCGCAGTATATGTCTGGACTTTTTAGTTGTTCTAGGCTCCTTTGCTAGTGCAACGGCACCACTATTATCACAATAGAGGTCCACTGGACTGGACGCACTAGGAACAACACCCAAGTCAGAAACAAACTTTCTGATCCAAACAGCTTCTTTTGCAGCTTTGGAAGCTGCAATATACTCGGCCTCTGTCGTCGAATCAGCCACCGTATCTTGCTTGGAACTTTTCCAGCTCACTGCCCCACCATTGAGGCAGAAAACAAAACCGGATTGCGATTTGGAGTCATCTTTGTCTGTTTGAAAACTAGCATCGGTGTAACCCTTTACAAGGAGCTCATCTTCGCCTCCAAATATTAGAAACATATCCTTAGTTCTTCTCAAGTACTTAAGGATACTCTTTACAATTGTCCAGTGAGCTTCACCGAAATTTGACTGATACCTGCTCGTAACACTTAGAGCAAAGGAAACATCTGGGCGCGTGCAAAGCATAGCATACATGATCGACCCTATGGCTGAAGCATAAGGAATCGTACTCATCCTCTTTTGCTCATCAGGTGTCGTAGCACACTGACTCTTGCTTAGAGTAATGTCATGTGACATTGGCAAGAAACCTTTCTTGGAATCTTGCATATTGAACCGATTCAATATCTTGTCAATGTACGTGTCTTGGCTTAATCCAATTAGCCTTTTTGATCTATCTCTATAGATCCTAATACCCAGAATATAAGCCGCCTCTCCTAAATCCTTCATCGAAAAACCCCTTTTTAATGAGATTTTAACGGCTTCAAGCATTGGAATATTATTTCCGATCAGTAATATGTCATCCACATATAGGACCAGAAACACAAGTGCGCTCCCACTAGCCTTTTTGTAAACACAAGGCTCATCTTCATTCTTGATGAAGCCAAACCCTTTGACTACTTCATCAAAACGAGTATTTCAACTCCGAGATGCTTGCTTCAATCCATAGATGGACCTCTGAAGTTTACATAATTTCCCAGCATTTTTAGGATCGACAAAACCTTCAGGCTGTGTCATATACACATCCTCACTTAGATGTCCATTAAGGAAAGCGGTTTTGACATCCATTTGCCATATCTCATAGTCATAATATGCGGCAATTGCTAGGAGAATCCGAACAGACTTTAGCATTGCGACGGGTGAAAAGGTTTCCTCATAGTCAACACCTTGAATTTGTCGGAAACCTTTCGCCACCAATCGTGCCTTATAGATGTGAATATTTCCATCCATGTCTAATTTTTTCTTAAAAATCCACTTACAGTCGACAGGTCTCACACTGTCAATTTGATCGACCAAGTTCCAAACTTGATTATCATGCATGGATTTTAACTCGGATTCCATGGCTTCAAGCCATTTGTCGGAGTCGGGTCCCATCATTGCTTCTTTGTAGGTCAAGGGCTCATCATTTTCCATCAATAATACGTGGCGCTCATCCGTAATCAGGAGGTTGAGATTGTCTGTAGCACGACGTGCCCTTATAGACCTTCGTGGGGCTGGTGCCTCAACTACGGGTTGTGCAACATCTTGCACATCCCGTGGATCTTCAGTGGGTGCTGAAACAGTTTCGGGTGTTTCCTGAATTTCTTCAATTTGCACCTTGCTCCCACTAAATCCTTTTGAGAGAAACTCCTTTTCTAAGAAAACACCATTGCGAGCGACAAACACTTTGCCTTCCGCCTTATTGTAAAAATAATATCCTTTGGTTTCCCTAGGATACCCCACAAAGAAGCATTTGTCTGACTTTGGAGTGAGCTTATCTGACATCAAACGTTTGACATAAGCCTCATACCCCCAAACTTTGAGAAAAGATAATCCGGGACGCTTCCCAGTCCATATCTCATATGGTGTTTTCTCAACAGACTTACTTGGAACCCTATTCAGTGTGAACGCAGCAGTTTCAAGAACATAACCCCAAAATGACAATGGAAGATCAGCTTGGCTCATCATGGACCTAACCATGTCCAACAAGGTTCGGTTCCTCCGTTCGGATACCCCATTCCATTGAGGCGTTCCGGGCGGAGTTAGCTGCGGAATAATTCCACATTGCTTCAAATGATCACCAAATTCAAGGCTCAAATATTCTCCTCCACGTTCAGATCGCAGAAATTTAATTGTCTTGCCTAATTGATTTTGTACTTCATTCTGAAATTCTTTGAACATTTCAAACGATTCAGACTTGTGCCTCATTAAGTAGATATAGCCATATCTACTAAAGTCATCAGTGAAAGTAATAAAGTACTGAAAACCACCTCTGGCTATTGAGCTCATTGGTCCACATACATCGGTATGTACAAGTCCCAACAAGTCACTCGCCCTTTCACTATGACCAGCGAAAGGCGCTTTGGTCATCTTTCCAAGCAAACAAGACTCATATGTGTCAAATGATTCAAAATCAAATGAGCTTAACAATCCATCTTTATGGAGTTGTTCAATGCGCTTCTCATTTATATGACCTAAGCGACAATGCCAAATAAAAGTGGGATTCAAATCATTTGGTCTAAGCCTCTTAGTATTAATGTTACAGACAGATTTATCCTCAAGATCAAGAACATATAATCCATTCACCAATGGACAATGAGCATAAAAAATACCATTGCAAAAAATAGAACAACGTTTGTTCTCTATTACAATCTTAAAATCACCAACTTCTTCCAAACATGAAGAAGAAATAATGTTCTTGCTCAAAGCAGGAATGCAATAACAATTATTTAATTCCAAAACTAATCTGGAGGGTAGAGACAAGTGGTAGGTGCCGACCGCCAACACCGCAACTTTTGCGCCATTGCCGACACGAACGTCCAACTCGCCTCTTGCAAATCTTCTAGTCTCACTTAGACCCTGCAACGATTTGCAAGTGTGAATCATCGATCCAGTATCAAATACCCATGATTCACTAGAAGATAATGCAATATTTATTTCTATAACATTTATACCTGAAGTGGAAGTCTCACTTCCCTTCTTCTTCTTCTTCTTTTTTTCCAAGTACTTCTTGCAGTTCCTAGACCAATGTCCCTTTTCATGACAGTGGAAGCATTCATCTTCAGAAGTAGGGCCAGATTTGGCCTTAGGTGCTGGCTTTAGCTTAGAGCCCGAGGACTCACCACCGGAACTCTTTTCCTTGCCTTTACCTTTGGGATTAGGAGGCGTCCAACGCTTCCTCTTTTTGTTCCCCTTCTGAATCATCATCACATGATTGTGATTCTTCTTAATGATCTCCTCTGCTGTCTTTAGCATCCCATGCAACTCACTCAATGTTTTATCCAAGCCATTCATCTGAAAGTTCATGATAAAAGGCTCATAGCTCGCCGGGAGCGACTGGAGAATAACATCAGTAGCCAAGTCTTGGTGAAGTTCAGAACCAAGTCTGTCCAAAGTCTCAATGTAACCAATCATTTTGATCACATGAGGACTGACCGGGCTACCTTCTTGCAGCTTGCACGCAAACAAGGACTTTGAGATATTGAACCTCTCAGTCCTGGCTTGGTTCTGAAACATCCCACACAGCCCCTCGATCATGGTGTGAGCATCCGCATGCTCATAATGCTTCTGCAGATCAGGGGACATGGTGGCGAGCATCAGACAGCTGACATCAAGTGAGTCATTGCAGTGCTTCTCATAAGCTCTGCGATCAGCAGAAGTTGCATTGTCAGGGAGATCATCAGGATATGGCTTCTCAAGAACATACTCCTTTTTCTCTTGCCTGAGAACAATTCTCAGGTTGCGGTACCAATCAATAATGTTTGTTCCATTCAACTTTTCTTTCTCAAGAACAGAACGCAAATTGAAAGCGGAATTGATACTGGCAGACATGATCTACAACATTAAAGTAAAGCAAGATTTCAGCACTAAGTTTATGTAAAGACTTTCATTAACTGATTTAACAAAAGATAACCTACTATATCAAAGTCATCTTCCCTCTAATGACATATAGTGGTTCAAGATCCATAATCACTAAAATTCTAGTGAGCTTTAGCATCACGGCTAGAAAAGTAGTGATACAGGTAAGTAACAAATTACTAATCACATCTCTATGCGACTCTTGTTTGTTGGGTGGCATCCAATGCCCCGGCCCCAACCCTATGCCTTAAAGCCCAAAACTATTTTGATAGCTTTGCTGAGTAAACCAATACTATGCTTGTGAATGTCCGACATCCACCCTATACAAAAGTGATAGCTGAGGGTGCTCTACTTTGGTAAACCTACCACACAACAATCAAAATTTATAGGTGCAGCTATTGGTAAAAGGCATAAAAAAACTCAACCTTTTCTGAGGGAAGCTATTCTATCATGATTAAAGCATCCACCATATGTAAAAGCATGAAAGAATAGTATGACAGAAAAATAAACATCACATGCATATAATCATATTATATTGTGAATAGTATGGCCTCTTGCATCACAATGGGCTCCATCGCCATGGCTCCAAGGTGACCTCCATTGCCATCCGTCCTGTCTTGTGGTGATCATCATCGCCATCATGATTGAAGCCTCCATGAAAAGATACTAAGCTACTACATCTAATAGCTAGTGAAATAATTACATGAGGATTCAAACATCACAAGTCGACATGCATGTCGTTATACAATAATGGTGCAACCTCAATCCGGTTGTGTTAACTTGCGACACGCAGGCCGCACAAATCATCACATGACATTGAGGCCATACCATTCACATCACACCCTGCAAAAACAAGTTAGGCGTACGACGTGTTCTACCAAAGTAGCGCTTGGGAAGCCGCTACAGCGAGAAAGCAACGGCCTAACTTGTTTTTGCATGACATTGAGGCCATACCATCACATGACATTGAGGCCATACCATTCACATCACACCCTGAAAACCTCACGGAATTACACAGATCGCATCTATGGAATCCCTATGAAAATCTCATCAGAGTGATCGCATCACCTCAAATCCGAGCCATTCATAATGCCTCAATTTTCACTAGGTCAATCACATTGACCGTGCAAACTTTGCACTTGAGAAGACTGCATCTACACATGACCTCGATCTGTTGGTTCAATCTGCTGACTATGCACACAGTTAGTCCCGATGGTGATTCCAGCCGGTAGGGACATGTCGTATGCATAACAGAGAAAGAACACAAACTAATCTTTTGTCACATGCCGCACAATCAACTCGCTCAAGTTTTAACCCCTTATGACCAATTGATCTAATCAAACCGTGCAAAAGTAATAGATCCAATCTACTACAACAACATATCACCTATATGCAAAAGATCCAGACCAAAAACTACGCAAGATGGCTCTGGTACCACTGTAGGTAACGGGTAGGCTACGCTAGCATCACTACCGCATATACCCAAGATACTTGCGAGTAGAAGATCATAGATCGTTACCACTAGACGCGCAGCACAGAGGAAGAAGTCGCGCGTTGATGTAGAGGAAGTAGTCGATCACGTCCCACGAACCGAGCTCCTCCGTACTTGATCCCAGCAGCCGATCAGCGCAGCAGTCGCAGCAGCGCCTCCACGGAGTCCACACGTACGGGGATGAAACGCCGGGCGTCAGTGTGCTAGCACCGCATGCACGGCAAGGGCGGCGGCCGAGAGAGAGAGGGAGGGGGCGGCGGCTAGGAGGTGACGCGGCTCACAGGGGATCGTCCCCCTAGCCCCTCCCTCGTATATATAGGGCATACTAATGGGCTTCTATCTCATAGGCCCATTAGTAACCCTAATCCCTCTTGGATCAATATCCTCTTGGGCCTTTAAACCGTATTGTGATGATAGGCTCTTGGGCATATCACCAACACCTGCCGCCCACAATTAGGTTTGGAGATGCTCCTAATAAACCATTTGTGCTCAGGATTTCCACTCGGGACTTCTTCCTCGCACGTACCAGGTTTATCATCTCTCCTGCATAGCATTTGTGATTGGAAAAAAAAAGATGATTTTCTTAAGAACTAACTCGTGGATGACCCTTTAATACTTCGTGAGTGGATAACCTTGCTACAAAGGAACATGGCAACCCCATGTGTGATGCTAAATATGCTGTTTAGGCAATCCCATGAAGCGTGGAGCGCCGTTTACCTGGCCGGGACGTTTTTTTTTTATTAATTACACGAGCTTACATGATCTTTTCGATCTCAAGCTCGCTGGGCTCATGACCTTTGAATCAAGTTTGAAAATGTACGTTTAGAATTCGATCCCATCTCGAAACAAGTCTATGATGAGCTGGTTGAACCAGCCTCGAGCTTGTATTGACACCCATAGTACCCGTGCTGAGCTGACCGTAGACTGCTTAACCCAAGATAAACTGTTTATCTGTTTCTTCCCAGTTGAAATCTAAAACAAATTTGTCCTGTCGGTAGAACGCATCACATCGTTCTGGTGGCAGCATAGTTTTTTACTGTTTATACTTTCACTCCCTCTCATTTTTGCTTCTTCCTCCCGGTTCACTTTTGTTTTCAGTTATGCCCCATTGTTGTTCTTTCTTTTATTTTCTTTTTTCCTTTTACACTAACGAAATTTAGCAAATATGCACTTTTAAAAAGAACTATTTCATTTTGTAACTAAAAAACATATGTGGGATTTCTTATCTGTTCCGCCTCTTTGGTTTCAATAGCGTGTAACCCCCCCATGTGGAGTCGTCCGTTTTTTCTCTGTGCAAATTTTCCATTGGACAGAGAGAGGTAGCTTGTTTTCCTGGTTAAACGCCACTAAGACACACTATAAAAAGAATGCTCTTGTTTGTTTGTTAGCACATCCTTGAGTAAAGTAAACACTCTGCCGAAATACTTTCTGGTCAACAATTTCACCGCAAACGGCAAGAGGACACGTTTGTGAGAAAACGGCAAAAGCCAGACGGCCGGGCAGCTAGCCAGCTACAGCCTACCTCCATGTCCTTGATTGGTAAGCTTGCATTGCAGTCCACGGAGTCCACCAGAGCCAGAGATGCAGGTAACCTTGCTGCAAATGAGCATGACAAGCCCATGTGTGTAAGTGTTACCTAGCGAGACGGTTAGGTGACAGCATGAAGCCGTGACCGTGGTTCCGGAGACTCGCCTGCATTGGCCCTTTTTACTTTTATTAATTTGTTTATCCTTCAAAATTTGAACTGCCTAGCTTTTTTTAACCTCTTACCTTGCTCTTTCGTTCCTCCCAACTATATAATTTCCCTGTAAACTTTTCCTTGTTGTGGGGTTATTTGAATTCTCTTTTGAGAGATTCATTAGCACTCTTGATGAGGATTCACATATCTCGGCTTTCACTGAACTTTAGCAGCAAAATGTGAAATTTTAAAACAAAACAAATGGATGCCACAGGAGCCGAGAAGGCAAGAAACGCAGACAAGTTGGTCCCAAGGTCGCCACAACCATGCAGCGCCGAATCACACACTAAGTTACCAGAGACAATCACTTGTTTAAACTCTCCCAAGTCTCAAGACAAACCCTACTAGCTGGGACTCCACAGCAAGCTACTAGAACACAGGTTACATGACACGAAATCAGCTCCCTCGCCGCCAAGCTCCATTATTCCGTCGATCACACAGTTAGGTTTTGATGTTCCTAGAGCTCCATGGCGTCATTCTGATCGATAAGAGAAATCTGGATTAGTAAGCATCAAGGATTGACATTGACACAACAGAATGGCGTTCGTGGTGCCGGACTGCCAAATCTACCTTGTTCTCCGGATCATCGTCCGAATTGGGCCCAGACGAGCGAGGCTCAGAGTCAGAGTAGTTGTTGTCAACCACAATTCTACTGCGAACCAGAAGCAAAATTCACAAGAGCAGCAATCATCATGGTGCGCGCGGTAGCAGGTAGCGCAATTGTACGCCGCCGAAAGCAAAACCAAGCAATCTCATGAGGAGGATGGACGTGAGGATACATACGGACGATCGTTGTCGTCGAACTCGATGCGGCCGTCGAAGCCATTCTTGCCCTTGGAGAAGATGCGGTTCAGGTACGCCGACTCCTCGTCGGTGGCCGGCTCGACAGAGAAGCCGGAGCCGGCATCTTTGGCGCGGTACTTCTCCGCCCAGCGGTGCAGCCACCGAGACTCCTCCTCGGTGGGGTAGTGCACGCTGATCCGGATCTCCGCGTCCTCTGGAGCCGCCGCTGAATGCAAGGTGGACACTACCACGGCGGCGGCGAGACCGGCGAGGAGCAGGAGGGCGATGCGGACGAGAGATGGGCGGCGGCCGCCGTGGCGCCGAGCCATCTCACTCACTTCGCGGCCGGACAGGAGTTTGGCTTGTGCAGAGCCTAGTGCTACTTCGACTGGAGTTTGGCATGGATTTGTTGTTCAAGAGCAGCACATATATGGAGGGAGAAGGGAAGATGGTTCAGAGCTTTGTGCTCTACTACTGTTGCTTTGTGTGGCCCGTCTCACGCAGTGTGTGCCTTGCAACTGCTACGAGTACGCAGTTTTTTTTTAATAAAAAAAAGAACAAAAGGAAAACTTCCAGCAGTCACTGGTGTTGAATGCATGTGCCGTAATCGCATGACACTTGAAAAGTGGAGCATGCATTTTTCACGGTGGTGGCATGTTTCCTGCTACATAAATTTGTTCAAAAGAAAAATAAGTTTCTGGCACAGCTGCAAATTAAAAGTGGCGCTTCTGAGTGTTTGATACGCTGAGGTGTGCACTTGTTGCCCGGGAGCAACCACAGTTCAAGTACTCGTACTTGGAACTGATCGACTGTACTATTCAGCACATACAAAAAGGTACCAGGCAAATGATGGAAAGGTAATGATCATCTCTCCCTGGTTGTTGCTGGCTGGTCAACTGTCATGGTAGGAAGTACTGTTCACGCCGTGAACAGTAATAGAGTTCATGCTCTAATAGGGTTCATGTTCATTGGCTTTAGAAAGAGCTGAAGGGGCTTCGACCTTCTGAGTATACCTCTGTTCTAATTGACGGCCTTTCTGGTCGCTTATGACACTACCCTGGATGTGGAACTCAGAGCTTCTAACCCGCTCCCTTAACCGTCAGTGTTTCATTGTTTTGAGTCCGGACGCCAATAATAAAGCCAATACCCTTAAGCATCTCCAAAAGCACCCAGTATTTATTCCCTAAACCAATTTTTTGGTACCAACATTTTTTTTTGACACCGATCCAACAGTACCCGAATGCTCTGCCCCAATACCAACGGTCGCTGGAGCTAAATTTCCGCCGCTCCTGATCGCTCCCAAACCTAGGCCCTGTTTGGTTTGAGCCTAACACACGTAGCATAAACTTTGACCAATAATTAACGATAGACAGTTTATAAAACTAACTTCACAATTCATACGCTACATCGCGAGACGAATCTAATGAGATTTTTGACCGCACGATTAGAGGTTAGTTACTGTAGCATTACTGTAGCCAATCGTCGATTAATTACCGTCATTAGATTGGCCGCGAAAAGTTACACCCATCAGTGGAAAAAAATTTACAAATAAATTTCGTTTAGTACTCCATGCATGGAAAAAAAATTGCACTAGGAAATAGCACAAACTAACCAAAAATTGATCATCGCCTATTTCCGTATCTTTCATCACGCCCGCACAATTTCCCCCTTCTATATTGCCCGTCTGGACTTAAAAACTGTGAAGACCACCTGGCCGACGCATCTAGCCGGTCCGGATTGATGAGATGGTCGCCATTTAATTTTTTTGAAACCATTTTTTTGGTATTTTTGTGGTCTCAGAGCATCTCCAACAGTTTAGGTAAATCACTATGGATAGGTAAAAATAGAGAAAAAACAGTAAAACTTGTTTCCAACGGATGAGCTAAAATCCTACCCTAGCTTTCTCATTCTGCATTCCAGAAAAACCGGTCTGCATCTTTGCCCATGCCTCGCGTTCGGCATCCCTCCTCCCGCGTGGTCCCGTCCTCTCTCTCTCTGTCGTGCCCTCTCCTGCGCCGCCCCGCCTGCAGTTGACCGCGCCGCCGCCGCCGCCACGCTCCCCAAGCTCGCCGACCGTCGCACCCACCCTGCTTGTAGACTGCGCGCTCCGGTTTCGAGCTTCACCGGCTGCCGCGCCTCCCTGCTCCCCGACCGCGAGCTTCGTTGGCCGCGAGCTCCGCTGGCCGCGTGCTCCGCCGGCCGCCGCGCCTCCCTGCTACGAGATGAGATGAGTTGCAGCGGTTGGAGGGGACCGGGCTCAGATGAGGAAGGGGCTCGCTGCAGGCACTACTGCTCCGGCGAGGGCGTACCTCCGGCGCGCGGCCCCAGCGCAGGCCCTGCTCCGGTGCACGGCCCCAGTCCCGGTGCGCTCCGGTGAGGGCGAGCTTCGCCGCCGGCGCGAGCCGTCGCGGGCGCGGACCGCTGCCTCGAGGACCCAACGAGCAGAGGAAGAAGATCCGAGAGTTTGGAGTTCCGGTGGAGGATTCGACTCAGGAGTGGCTCGAATGGATCTCTGGGGATGCTGTGGTGCTGGTGGTGCAAGGAATTGGTGGGAGACGGCTTGACCACAACGAATTTTGGAGCACCGTCGAGGAAGAAGGTGATTTGCAGGTGATTTGCATGCAGATAGATAAGAATTTAGCTAGTCTCTTGGTTTACTCAACCATTTAAGTAGCTTTTTAGTTTTTACCTAGTCTTTTAGCTACTCATTTAGCTATGATTTTTAACTAATCTTTTGGAGATGCTCTTATCCTGCTTTGAAGTGTAGAGGTGGTTTTACCTTTATTTTTTAACTTTGTGATTTTGCTTTTTATTTTTCACAAGTCATTGCGATTTTGCGCCTAATTTTTGTATATTTACCTCTGTTTTGACTGTTGACTAGGAGTAAAATCGCACTGAATTGTGAATACCAAAGGATAAAATTACAAAGTTAAAAAAATGTATGCAAAATCACAATTACACTTCAAAATAGGGGGTAAGAACACAAATGCCCCCTTTTTGGGAACGATTGAGTGGGGAGTTCATTTATCCTCATAATAATTTTTAGCAATGTCCCAAAATTAGATTTTTGGGCCTTTATTTTTTTAGATACTCTTGGGGAGGGCTGATTACTGTTTCGAAACGTTAGAATTGTGCTGATCACGCGCAAAGATTGTGTTGGTTAAGAGATGGAAAACGTGACTGACAAGATCTCCTTGTTTTTGGTAACCGGAATATCACAGATAATTTATTTCCAACACTTATATCCCTGTTGTAATTTTTTAATAAATAAAGGAATTTCTGTGTCCAGGCTTGAACATGAATAATTGTAAACTCAACCATTCATTATTACAATTCTCAACCATATGCAGAACGAAAATTTAGTGCAAAACAAATAGGAAATCCCATACTTCCACATGTATGGTATTTTCGTTTAAGTAGTACTACATTCAGAGTTTATGGGTCCAGGTGGGCAGTGCATCTGCATTTCTCTCTGGCAGCAGCCAGCAATATGTTATTCTTGTAACAGATCTCCATTTTTATGGATGACTACGATATAATGATCCGAAAGTCACGGAGATCAGCCCATCACTTCACTACTAGCTGATCCCCAAAGTAATAAAACCTACTTAACACCAGCTAAAAGCACCTCTTCATCTCTCTGAGGCTGCGACGTAGTCATGAGCAGTGGACGATGGATCATATCTTGCCAACTCGTGGCGTGCCTCAGGGGTTGTTTGGTTCCAGGGACTTTTTTTTAAGTTTTTGGAACTTTTTAGTATTTAGAAGTATTAAATAAATATTAATTATAAAACTAACTGCAGAATCCTGAGGCTAAACTGCGAGCGAATCTAATAAGGTATATTAATCTATGATTAGCGGATGGTTACTGTAGCATTACTGTAGCAAATTATGAATTAATTAGGCTCATTAGATTCGTCTCGCGAAAAAACACTCAGCTGTCAAAAAACATTTATAAACAGATTTTATTTAATACTATAAAATAGTAAGATTCGTTTTGATGTGATAGGGACTTCTGAAAAAAATTTAGTTCCAAACAGGGCCTCACATTTCCTATCCTGGAAGGGATTCTGACAAGACATTCCGAATGAAATAACCATCAAGAATGAATGAACAAAGCAGAGTGAGTTGCGTGGAAAATTGCAGTGACGATGTACCTCCTCCTGATCATCCTCCACAGTGATCCGCTCTGCCTGCCGGGAGGCCCAGGCACGTAGGGCCTCAATATAGCTGCAAACCAGAAGCAAGTTATACACAAAGTATGAAAGCACCAACAATTGAAACAACAGATGAATTCACAGGGGACATACGGATTGTCGTCGTCGAACTCGATGTAGTTGTCGCCGCCGTTACCGCCGCCGCCGCCGGACTGATCTCCTGCCCTCCCGGCGTTGCCGCTCATGCGGTCCAGCCACTTCGCCTCCTCAGCGGTGGCTCGCCGCATCCTGATCGGGCCAGTACCGAGCTGCTGGTTCGTGTGCGTCCCCGTGTGGCGGTCCAGCCACCGCGCCTCCTCCGTGTTCGGCCGGAAGAACGTTATCCCAACCTTCTTCACCGGAGCGTCCGCGGCCGCAGCGGCGGAGGCGAGAGCAGCCAGCAGGAGGAGGACGGAGATGGTCGGGGCGACGGCAGACAAGCGGTGGAGCCGAGCCATCTCTACGGCGAACTGCGGAGAGCAGAGTGAGTGAATTTAATGATCTAGCACATAGCCTGCCGCTGCTGCCTGTATTTACAAAGCATGGCGTCTCACGCAGGGTGTGCCTTCTACCTGCTGATCGAGAAAATACAGGCTGCGTGAGTCCACAAGAAAGTGCTGGGCGCACACAGCAGCTGCGTGTGTGGTGTGTTGAGTTCATGTGGATTAACTGCTTCTTGATGAGGGATTAATAAGTGTGGTTAGAAAGTGGGATCATCTTGCATGTTCTGTTTAGTTGTGCGGTTTGATCGACTCACACAAGGGTTCATGTGAGAACATATCATCTGGTGTTACAAGCGGGTTAGATGTTGCCATATTACCAAATATGATAGCATCTAAATCGGTGCATGTAAAATTGTAACAAAATTATGAATTGATAGAGAACGCAACCATCTACGTGCATGCAAAATTTAAACTTGAACATTTTTTTTTGCAAGGAGAAACAAAAAGGTGAAATCAGCACTTGAATAGTTGCGGGTTATGAGTCGATCGGATCAGCATGAACAGTTCCACACGCACCTATTTAGGCACAAAAAAGGTACATTGGTAACATCAAGTTCAACTTACTCATATACAAAGAGATCAAGACAGCATAACCTAGCAATGGAATGTGTGTCATGGTTAATCATCTGACTTTGTGATCCGCTGGTTGAAACTTGCATATATAGTTATGTCTTTACAGAGACTTGGTGAAAACATACCTTGTTTTACAAGTTTTCAGTTCTTTTTTCCAAGAATTTTCTTACTACCTTCACTAATATAATGCACTATTGAATTAACATATGCACGAGGACTCTGGCATCCGTCATCCGTGTGACAGAAATTATGGTTAAGGAGAACTATACCTTATTCAACTGTCAGATGAGGGTCGGTATAAATACAAAAGTACAATCGCACGGTTGGTCAGTATAGTTTCTCATCCAATGATTGGTCAGTATTTTAAGTTTTCACGATGAAACATCTATCGATATATCTATTTGGATATACCAAACAACTATCAGTCAGTAAATCCAATTATTTGACTCAAACCATCGGTCAGTATATGTAAATCAGGCTAACTTACCTCGACGCCCGCTGTCGGCCCAACTATCTCTCTCAGAATTTAGCCCACCAATCAGTCTATTATCAACCCCTAGCTTCCTTCATCCTCCACTTTCCTTCTCCTGCAGCCACACCCCCGCCGCCCCTTCCTTCTCCCGCCGGCCCTCCCCTGCCGCGATGCAAGGGGCCTTGACGACTAGTTAGGAACTGGCATTAGTCCTGGTTGGTTCCACTGGAATAAAACCCAACTTTATATCCCAATTGGGGGGTTCCCAACCGGGACAAAAGATGGAGGAAAAAACCAAAAAAATGCCATTTCTGCTCGTCCCGCCGCAGCTCCACGCCTTCGCCTCGACCACCACCTCCTCCCTCTTCCAGCTCCAACTCCATCACAAAGATGCTTCAACTCCCTCACAAAGGTGCAATCACACTTAGAAGAAACTTTAGATTAAAACCAGAAACATGCTCATTTCACATAACCATTACACATTACACAAGTAAGAAAGCACAAATCTAATTCACAACACATGAGATTCATTTCATTCACATAACACAAAGATTCACCAGCACAGCACAATCACAAACAAAAAGAAATCACACACAAAGCAAGCGTCACTCTTTGCCCGTCCTTGCCCTCACCGGTGCGAGCATCCCCGTAACTTGCACATGGCTGTGACTCACAGACCCCGCTCGCGTCGGGCCGTGCTGCAGCGGCGGGCGTCCCGGCGGCTGCTGCTGCTCACCAGCTTGCGCCCGCGGCTGTACTTGCTAGCGCCTCGCCGGGCTGCGCGGTGGCACCGAGTCGCAGGCCCACGGTGGCACCAGGTTGCGGGCAAGCGCTATGCTCGTCCCCGCCCGCGCCAGGCGGCAGCTCACCGGAGATATCGAGGAAGATGAAGAGATAAGGGTGTGATTGTCGGTGGGTTCATACCGCAAGCAGGGATTCATGGGAAACACTATTTAGAGATTTGGTCAGGGTGTAATGCAATGCTAGATTCGGCTTGTGATCAACCGGAGGGACAAGGCTGTTTATAAAGGTTCGTGCCACTTGGAAGCGTAAGACCCTACGTCCTGTGTATTTTGTTGTGGGTGTATTCGGTAGTATCTGATCAGCTGGGATCCTATACTGTAACACCTCCGGTGTTTAGCACGGTTCAAACATGCAATTAACATCAAATGATACATTAAACACTAGTTTGGTGTTTACTTAAAAGTCAGAATTCCGTTTAAACACGCCAAAAAGTCAACTCTCACACTTTTGCTCAAATGAAATTTTGCCCAAAACGAAAGTTGTAGAGTTTGACAAGATAAACAACTTTCGTGTTCAAAGTTTTTCAAGTTCTAACATGAAATTTGGAGTTAACCCCGAAAAACAAGCAGGATCATTAAACTTGAATTCAAATTCTAAACTTTCAAATCATCGCTCAAACGCAGTTTTGCCTAAAAGGAAAGTTGTAGGAAATTTAATTTTGAATAACTTTCGTGTTAAAAAATTTTCAAGTTTCAACTGAAAATCTCGAGTTTAGACTAAGTCAAACCGTGGACTTTTCTTTCTCTCTCCACTCCCTTTCTCTCTCCCCTCTCTCTCTCCCTCGCTGACCCTCCCCTCTCTGCACGCGCGCAGGCACTTGAGCGCGGCCGCGCGTGCGTTCGCTGCGCCACTGCCGCGAGCTCGCTGCGCCTGCTGCCACCGCACTGCCTCACCGCGCCGCTGACCTCCCCACCCCCGCTTGAGTGCGCACGCGCCCGGACTCCGCTCGCTGCCGCCCGCCTGCACGGCACCCTCGCCACCAGAGCTCGCTGCGCCTACCGCGGCGCCATTACTGCCTCGCCGCCCGGCCACGCCACCACGCGCCCGTCCCCGTCGTTGACCCCGCGCCCGCATTCACGTGCCCGCCCGCCCTCGCTGCACCCCTGCTCAAGTGCTGGCACTCCGCGACGACGGCTCCGCGACGAGCCGACGGCCGCCAGTGCCGCCCGTCCTTAACTCCCCTCCTGCCGAGCTCCCTCTCCCTGTTTCACTTCGCCATCTCGCGTTCCACCTCCTCCCCTCTCCGTTCCACCCCAAACCAAGCTCCCACTCCGCTCCCTGCGTCCTGGAACGCGGCCGCCCACGCCATTGCCGCCGTCGAGCACCACCTCACCGCGGAGCCCCCGTCCCCGCCCTTCCTCGCCTCCAATGGACCCCCTAGATAGCTTCTACTCGCCTCCGTGAAGCTCCCAGACCCGCTCGCCTCCGCCCCGGACCGCCGGAGCGCCGCTGCCCGCTACAGCCGCCGCCGCCGCTCCCTGTTCGCCGTGGCCGGCCCTCCACCAGCCACCCCGACACCGATTCGACCCACCACGGGGTAGCTCTCGGTCCCCTCTCCCTTTTCCCCCCATCTCCCCCACCTCCGGCGAGCTCCCTCGCCGGGAAACGGGCCGCCGCCGCCTCCTCTGTCTCCTACCTCCGGCCAGGGACCCCGGCGCGATTAGTTTTAGATTTCCAGGGGGTTTTGTGATAGTTCCAGGGGCCCCTTTGCAAATCTGTGTTTGGGTTTTCTAGTTTTTTCAGTGAACTTGTAAATTCGTTTAAAAATCGTAGAAACATCAGAAAAATGCAAACTCAACTGCTATGTAATATTTACAAATAGATCTACAACTTTTGTTACATGCATGAGCTGTTTGCCATTTTTGGTCAGTGGGTTACATGCTAGATTAATGGACTTGTGTAAAAGTTTCGTTGGCAGTTGACATGCCTAGCTATCAGTTTATTTAAATCTTGATGTATGCCTAGGATAGATAGTTTTATTTATCTAAGTTGTTATGATATGTTTCATGGGTTCAAACTTTTGCAGTACCTGTATTTTAGTTCCTAGAATCTACAGAAAAAGTTTAAGAATTTTTAGTTAAATCCAACTGGATCAAAAGATTTTTGGTGAGAATAGATACATTAAATCATGAAAAATAGTTCCTGCACATGAAAAATTCTGATAATTTTTCTAGGAGTTAACTTTGAGTATATAAACATTCTGGTAAAAGAGTAGGCTCTGGAACTTTCTATAACAGTCTGTGTAATTTAGTTTTGATCCATGCAGCTATGCATTGTGCTATTTTTTCATGCCCTGTGTAATGCTTATTTAAATCTGAAATTTTTACAGTAGACTCACCATCAGTTTAGGAGCACTCAGTAAAAATTTTAGCATCGTTTCTTGTAGGGTTTGTTCTGTAGAAATGAATCTTGATCCTAGCAGTGGCTGTATAATGCATTTTTTAATAATGAATATGCTCACTGAAAATAGCTGAAAATTTTAGGGCAGGTTTTTACTTTAGTAGTTGGCTCTCCATAAAAATTTCATCTTCAGAAGCTATACCCATCAGCTGATTTAAATATTCCATGCTTACACTTGATAATAATCTCTCTAAAATAACAAAACCCTTTTTTACTTAATGGGTAATAGTTAATCTAGATAATACTCTATAAATGATTGCCCAAGGAGATGTAAAGAAAATATTTTACAGCTCTTTAGTGAATTAAATTAAGTTTGTACCATCACCACAACTCACGCATATGCATTCGTGTAGATTTGACTACTCTCGCCGATGGTACATACGAGCTGGTGCTGGAGTCCGAGAGTGAGCAGCGTGAAGCTCAAGTTAACCTAACTGAAATCACTGAAGACCTGAACCAGAGTTCAGAAGAGCCCAAGGCTAGCTCTGCTCAGGAAGGCAAGCCCCGGAGCATGTCCTACTTAATTTAAATTTATGCAACTGTTTATATTCCTATCTACTTGTGCATTTAAGTATATAGGAATTGTTTGGAACCTTAGTTGCATGATCCTAGGTACCTATGTTTGAACACTAGTATGTGTAGGTCGCTAGTTGGCTATGCTAATGATTCGGTAGAAGTCGAGTGATTTCCTGTCACTCGCGAGAATTATAGGAGTTGGATGTTTACTACACACTGCAATAAAAGGTTTACGGGCGAGGTTGTTGTTCTTGTGATACCCCGTCTGTTTAGTGAAACTGGATAAGGCCGCGGTGTGTGGTAGTGGTGGTTAAGCGTTTGAACGTACTAACCACATGTCGAGAAATATGGTAATCGGTAAGCTTCAGTACCTGATCGGACCGGGGAGTGGACTTTTCCCTCACCCTCTTTGAACTGGGTTCACATGCGGCCACATGCGGGTACAAGAAGGCGCACGCCGGGCGTGGATTCTTGTAGTCGAATTGGGTGCTCCTGATCCACGAGCCGGAAAGAAAGGGGAAATGTTGCGTGGGGACTGGGTTCCCATGCGTGTGCTTAGGTCTGCCTGGCCAGGTTAACAAATTCGATTCGAATCGTCCGCCTCTCACGGATATTTGGACTGCTTAACCCTTTTGCCACATAGAGTAAGAAGTGGAAGAATGATGATAAGAAATATGGTTGAATGATGAAAAATAAATGTTTTCCACACGTATGCTTTTGGATAGATGCTAATGTAGAATGGTTAATCAAACTAGAACTTGAAAGCTAAAATTGGAAAATAAGGACTTACTCTTTATTGCTTTTCGGCAAAAAGAAACCCCCAAATCAAAAGCCTTGCATGTCTAGTTAGAGGGCTAAGTATATCTTAGTCGGGTAAGTCTTGCTGAGTATTACCATACTCAGCCTTGCTTGTGGCTCAACTTTGTTTTCAGGTGATACCTTTGAAGATCAGATAGCTAGCTTGACTTGGCCGTGTACCTTACCTCCTGGTTGGTCGGTAGAGTGGGATACGACTCCGGCTAACGATGACAATGCCGAGTGATGTCATGTACGGGCTTCATCATGACATCCTGTATCGTCGTTTAGAACTCGTTTTATTTTCGCTGCAGTTGAACTCTGAACTACTGTCAAATTGAACTTCAAGTACCTTTCTGAGATTCCGAACTTGGGTTGTAATAATTAAGTTAAGACTCTGTAATGTAATGTATCTGTGAATTGTTGTACTCTCTGGACTCACCTTCGTGTGGGTCGCATGTAAGCTTTGGGTTCGATCGACGCTTAAGTGGATTCTTCGGGACTTTACCCGACAGCCCTGCCGGATTACTCCGTTTGAAGTGCGTATTAGCCGGGATTACCTTTAAGGTGATGGTTAGCACACTTGAGCCGGATTAATTTGGGCGGTACTGCCACAGCTGGTATCAGAGACGAACAAAGCGCACACCCGAGAGTGCGACTAGATTTCAAAACTTTTCCTTAAAAACTTAGCCACACAATCGCGTTTGGAAAATACGTTGGTTCGCTAAGGATCGTGCCTGGTACGTAAAGCCCTAGGGAAAATTATGGGAGTACTAGGTGGCTATCTAACTTATGGTTTGTTTATGACTAACCTCCAGCACATTTCTTCTGTACTTTAAATTCAGTACTTTACATTATGTAATGACGCACCTACGCTAAGGTAAGACGGTAAGGATCCTCAGTCAACTGAGAGAGTTTGACCTTCCCGTCGGTGATGCGAGCCGAACGCTGCCCTCAAGCAGTGACTTACTTGAGGTGCTGCCAATATACCAACTATTAGTTGGCTATATTGGGAGTAAAGTATACTCAGTCAGCTGAGGGAGTCTGACCTTCCCGTCGGTGATGCGAACCGAACGCTGCGCTCAAGCAGTGACCTACTTGAGCTGCTGCCAATATACCGACCATCGGTCGATTATATTGGGAGTAAAAGAAACCGTGAATACGTCGCCTCGGTAGCGTATGAGCACTGTCCATGCAGTGTTGGACGCATGGATGCCGCTTCTATAGTGAGCGGTAATGTATGGGGACGCTTTCATGTGTGCTGGCATGAAAGGTTCAATGAATATATATATATATATATATCTGTCAATTTTTTGTAGGTACGCTAACCACGATTACGTAAGTTAAGAACGGTTAGAACTCGGCTAGAATTATATATATAAGGAGAGACGTAAATTGTGCCATGCCACCGGTGCTAACCCCGTAAGTCCAAAGCTATTTGGCAATTGTTTTCCTTGTGAGGACGAATAGGTCATGCATGCATCATGCTTATAAAATTGAAAGCCAATGAAAATAGATGTGGATTAGTCGGGAATGTTAAGGTTTGCACGTGAGCACGGTTCATCTTCTCTCAATTAAGGTCTATCTAGAAATCTATCATTTCTGCTATACCCTGGAAGATGAATTTATTTGACATGGTAGATGACTCTATTTGTAGAAGTTCCAGTGGATAATTTTGCTCCAAAACTTGTCTACTAGCTTCTGTTTAAATTTGAGAATTTTTCGACTAGTATACAGTGGGGTACACTAGAAACTTTGACACCCTGTTTTTCTATCAGCTTTGAGCACCTGGGTTGCACGAATTTTTAGGCTTTCCTACAGATGTTTCCTGCAGATGTGTTCAACACAAAACTTGTGCCAAATTTACTCACCAAGCATCTGTAAAAATTTGGTAATTTTAGGCTTAGTAGTTTGTCCTCAGCACTCAGTTTACTAGCTCTCTGGTCACAGAAAATCCTGGGCAGACAGCAAAGGAAAACACTAAGGACAAGACCTTCTTAGGCTCTGATCTAGCTCTTTAGTTGACTAGCAAAGTTGTGCCTAAGAACCTTAGGAATGTTCCTGTAAATTTTGAGAATTTTTAGAGCTCTGTGCTTCCAGTTATACTCATTTTCGTGCACTACCTAAAATCTGTTTTGACCATCACTCATTTGTGCACATCTTTTGTACAGATGGCTGCCCCTGCTCTCCTGGTGTTTGATGAGGATGGGCGTGCACACTCCGAGTGCACACACTGGCAGGGTTTTCCCTCCATTCTTTGGGAAGTGATGCGCGATGCCGGATATCCCAGTCCCCCGCGCTATGTGGGCGAGGAGTTCCACGAGCTGGGAGTAGCGCGCTGTCGCGTGTGCATGACTCATGCTCCCCACCCTTTTCCAGCTCACTGGGCTTCCTTGGAGTTGGAGGTAGTTGGACACCGTCTGGTTGACACTTGGGAAATTGCAGCCATGACAGTGCTCAACAAGTTTTGCGAAAAGAATTATGCAGCTGTCACACTAGCTCCTATTGGCCTCTTCCCAGCAGAGCAGCCCAATGACCCTAACTGGCTTAGTCGGGTCGGACACACTGGGTACCTTCAGCAGAACAGAGCTGCAGAGACTATCTCCATGTCAGTGAAGTGCATGAATGCACTCTACCACTTGCAGACTTTACAGGCCAAGGCCATGACCCAGATCATTGCTTCTGCACGGACCAGCCATGAGATAGTGATTGCTAAGAACGAGCAGATCAGGGATCTTGATGCCCATGTTGGCCAACTTGAGGGTCTAATTGAGGAGCATGATGTTCTCTTGGACGGAAGGGACACTGACTTTGCACTTCTGGAGCAGCAGTTCACCGCCCAACAGGTTCAGCTGAATGATGCCTTGGATCACATTGAGATGTTGGAGGCTCAGCAGGCCCAGCTCGAGGCCATGGAGGAGGAGCCCCAGGAGGTTCAGGGTATCTCAGGACTTGACACTACGTCTGGAGTGCCCCTGCCACCACTTCCTGGAGCTCACTCACCAGTGAGGAGCGAGTCTTCAGTCAACAACCTGGACGACTTTTAGA
Source organism: Panicum virgatum (assembly GCF_016808335.1). Classification (NCBI taxonomy): domain Eukaryota; kingdom Viridiplantae; phylum Streptophyta; class Magnoliopsida; order Poales; family Poaceae; genus Panicum; species Panicum virgatum. The sequence goes on along the minus strand of NC_053147.1, from coordinate 46,122,436 downwards.
GGACGTCTTAAGTAGTCTTTCGCGCATACTCCTCTATAGGGTAGCCTAACTTTTGGATGGTGATGTAATAGGCTAACTAAGAGTTGAGTATCTTGCTTTTGTAATGATCTCCACTCATATGTAAAAGTACCTTAATCGCTTAGACCTTGGCTAAGAACTTGATGGATAGTTGTAATGGTTTGGTTGCAGTCGAATCTATCGCTGCAGAAGTTTGTCTAAATTTTTATCCATATTTCCTTGCATTTCTAGGCTGTGTGTTAAATACCAAAGTTTTTGTCAATTTCATGATCTAGGTGCTCACAAAATTTCAGCATCATTAGACTTGTGTGCCAAAAGTTATGGCCCGAACATTGTACCTCGGCCTGCTGAAAGGCAGACTGGATAGAGAGGCAGAATTTGCATTTTTCGATCATCTTAACTATTGATTTAGCTCTGGAGTTGAATACCAAAGTTCTAGTATGATAAATTATTTATCTTCTGTAAAAATTTGGGCGCATTTCGATGAACAGAGTGCAAGTTATGGATTTTCTTGCAACGGACAGCGTCGCTGTCCCTGTTGTTGTTATACTCATTCCAGTTCTACTTTTCCGTGCTTACCCTTCTGTACTTTGGGGGAAGTCATATGTCACCATACTGATGAGAGAAATTGTCGTTCCAGATGGTGGGATCGACACATGGCAACCCTAAGGGTTTCGGGAATGCGAATGGTAGCGGATCGCAGCAGCCGCCACCACCACCACCCAACTTTGCGGAATATTTGGCCGCCCAAACCGAGTTACTCCGTCAACTCGTCCAGAGACAGCAACAACAACAACAGCAGCGGGGTGGACCCCATGTTCATCAACCTCAAGCTGCTGGTTACTCGGAATTCTTGGCAACTCAGCCCCCTCTGTTCAACAAGACAGAAGAGCCACTGGATGCGGATGCTTGGATTCGCACAATCGAGTCCAAGTTTTCACTACTTCTGGTTCCATGCTCAGAGCAAAACAAGGCTCACTTTGCCGCGCAACAGCTTCGCGGTTCGGCGCGTCTTTGGTGGGATAACTACATTGAAATGCTCCCAGCTGATCACCTTGTCACTTGGGATGAATTCAAGACTGCATTCAAGGGTCACCATATTCCAGAAGGACTCATGGAAAGGAAGCTGAATGAATTCCTGGCTCTTACTCAAGGGACACGTACAGTTCTCCAATATGCCCAAGCCTTCAACAATCTCTGTCAGTACGCGGGCTATCATGCTGACACAGATGCTAAAAAGAGTGATCGTTTTCGTAGAAGATTAAATACCAAGCTCAAAGAAAGTCTAAACCCCATTAAGGTCGACACATACAATGAGCTGGTTAATCTCGCACTCACTCAAGAGGACTGTATCATAGCTCACCGTGCTAAGAAAAAGAGAAAAGCGCCGGCTGGACCCTCTAGTGCGCAGCCACAGAGGTATCGCATAGTGCAGAATGTTGCACCCCAGATTCCTCAGAAAGCCCCTCAGCAAGGGCGTTGGGTTATCAGGCCTCCACTACAGCAGGGCGTTGCACGTTTCCCTGTTCCTCAATTAACTGGCCCAAGGCCAAATGCTCCACAGCCAGCTCGTCCAAGTGATGGAAATCGTTGCTTCAATTGTGGGAGCTCCACTCATTTCGCCCGTGAGTGCCCGCAACCCAAGCGACAAAACCAGGGCCAAGGCTCTAATCAGAATAACAAGAACAAGGGCAGAAAGCAAACTATTCAGGTCAGGCAAGGGCGCATCAATTTCACCACTCTTGCAGAACTTCCCGAGGGCGCACCAGTGATGACGGGTACATTTTCTATCCACAACAAGCCTGCAGTTATATTATTTGATTCTGGTGCATCACATAGCTTCATTAATACAAAATTTGGTGCAAAAGTGGGTTTGCATTTCTGTCACACCAAAGGGTCTTATATGATATCAACACCAGGTGGAAAAGTTGCTTCCAATCAAATCATGAGAAACGTTCCGCTCAAATTGGGTAGAAAAACTATCAAAACTGAACTAATCCTTTTGGCACTGGGAGGCATAGATGTGATTTTGGGTATGGATTGGATGAATCGACATGGAGTGGTCTTAGACATTCCTTCCCAAGCTGTTGAAATCAATTCCCCAACCCATGGAACCACTACTCTCTATTTGCCATTTCAAGAGTGCATAAATTCTTGTGCATTTGCCATGAGTGGATCCAAAGTAGAAGAAATCCCGGTGGTATGCGAGTATGCCGATGTTTTTCCGGATGACTTGCCAGGAATGCCACCAGATAGAGACATTGAATTCATTATTGAGTTGCAGCCAGGCACTGCCCCAATCTCAAAGAGACCATATAGAATGCCACCTAAGGAGTTAGCCGAGTTAAAGACTCAACTACAAGAACTTCTAGACAAGGGTTTCATTTGCCCTAGTGCATCACCTTGGGGTTGTCCAGCCCTCTTTGTAAAGAAAAAAGATGATAGTTTGAGGTTGTGTGTGGACTACCAACCTCTCAATGCGGTGACAATTAAAAACAAATATCCACTTCCCCGCATTGATGTCCTCTTTGATCAACTAGCGGGAGCTCGAGTTTTCTCAAAGATTGATCTTCGCTCTGGCTATCATCAGATCAAGATTCGTCCATGTGATATTCCTAAAACTGCCTTCTCCACGCGATATGGACTCTATGAATATTTAGTCATGTCTTTTGGTCTCACAAATGCACCTGTCTATTTCATGTACCTCATGAACTCGGTATTCATGCCTGAGCTTGACAAGTTCGTCGTGGTTTTCATTGATGACATCCTTATTTATTCCAAGAATGAGGAACACCATGCTACGCACCTACGCATTGTTCTCCAACGTCTTCGGGACCATCAGCTCTATGCAAAAATTTTCAAGTGTCAATTCTGGCTAGATAGTGTGAAATTCTTGGGCCACACTATTTCTAGCGAAGGCATAGCGGTGGATCCTAGCAAGGTGCAAGAAGTGATGGACTGGAAACCTCCTACCTCCGTTCATCAGATTCGCAGTTTTCTTGGTTTAGCCGGATATTATCGCCGATTCATTCCGGATTTCTCCAGGATTGCTAAGCCAATGACTGAACTATTGAAGAAAGGAGTAAAATTTGTGTGGGATGAAAAATGTGAAAAGGCTTTCCACACCCTAAGGGAGCAATTGACTACAGCACCTGTCTTAGCTCAACCTGATAATACCAAGTCCTTTGACGTGTATTGTGACGCGTCGGGTACTGGTCTTGGTTGTGTGCTCATGCAAGATAATAGAGTTATTGCTTATGCGTCACGAGCTCTTCGACCCCATGAGCAGAATTATCCTACTCACGACCTTGAATTAGCAGCTGTCATTCATGCTCTAAAGATATGGAGGCATTATCTTATGGGTACTCATTGCAATATCTACACCGATCATAAAAGTCTCAAATATATCTTCACTCAAGCTGACCTAAATATGAGACAAAGACGGTGGCTAGAATTAATCAAGGATTATGATCTTGAGGTGCACTATCACCCAGGCAAGGCTAATGTCATGGCAGATACACTAAGTCGCAAAGCTCATTGCCATTGCCTATCCGTGAAATCCTATTCTGAAACCCTCTGTCATGAGATGAGGAAGCTCCAGTTGGAAATGATTCCCCAAGGCACTTTGAACCACATCTCAGTTGAACCAACTCTTCACGATCAAATCATTATGGCCTCTTCACGATCAAATCATTATGGCCCAATTACGTGATAAAGGTGTTGAGATCATTAAACAAAAACTCTCCCAAGGGGAAAGGAAGTATAAGTGTTTTCGTCAAGACCATAACGGAGTCCTATGGTTTGAAAGTCCTTTAGTTGTTCCGAAAAATCATGATCTTCGGAAGCAAATTCTCGACGAGGCACATCTTTCCAAATTTTCTATTCACCCGGGCAGTACCAAGATGTACCAAGATCTTAGGCAAAATTTCTGGTGGACTAGGATGAAGAGGGAAATTGCTAAATATGTCTCGGAATGTGACACCTGCCAGAGAGTAAAAGCCAGCCACTTGAGAGTAGCCGGTTTGCTTCAACCTCTGCCTATCCCATCGTGGAAATGGGAAGACATAAGTATGGACTTCATTGTTGGATTACCCAACACATCCCAGAAGCACGATTCCATTTGGGTTATCGTGGATAGACTCACCAAAACGGCACATTTCATTCCAGTACATACTACTTACACTGCCAAGAAGTATGCTGAGATCTATCTCGATCGCATTGTTTGCTTGCATGGGGTACCCAAGACAATCATCTCTGATCGTGGAACACAATTCGTTGCACGCTTTTGGGAACAATTGCAAGCATCTCTTGGAACAAAATTAATTCGAAGCTCAGCATATCACCCACAAACTGATGGACAAACTGAGAGGGTAAACCAAATCCTGGAGGACATGTTAAGAGCTTGTGCCATCCATTATGACAAGAGTTGGGACAAATGTCTAGCTCTAGCGGAGTTCTCATACAACAATAGTTACCAAGAGAGTTTGAAAATGGCACCATTTGAGGCCTTATATGGTCGACGGTGTCGTACCCCTTTAAGCTGGTCGCAAGTCGGAGAACGAGTGGTATTCGGACCCGATCTCGTAACAGAGGCAGAAGAGAAAGTAAGGGTAATAGAAAAGAGTTATTTCGATAAAAGGAGAGACCCTTTGCAATTTGAAGTGGGTAATCATGTCTATCTTCGAGTCTCGCTAACCAAGGGTGTGCAGAGATTCGGAGTAAAGGGCAAATTAGCTCCCCGATATGTTGGCCCTTATGAAATCACTGAGATTTGTGGACCCGTAGCCTATAGACTGCGACTTCCTCCTCGACTTGCATCAGTACATGATGTCTTCCATATCTCTCAACTCAAGAAATGTGTTCGAGTTCCCACCGAGATCATTGAACAAACAGAAATATTGGTAGAACCAGATCTCTCTTATGTCGAATACCCTATCAAGGTTCTCGATCAAAAGGAAAGGGTCACTCGAAGAAAAGTAGTTAAAATGTACAAGATTCACTGGAGTCACCATACCGAAGAGGAAGCTACCTGGGAAACGGAAAGCTACCTAAATCAAAATTTCCCCGGTTTTCTGAATTCAACTGGAGGTACACCTCTTTCCTGCACTTAGCTTGCTTATCTGAATCTCGGGACGAGATTCTTTTAAGGGGGGTAGGATGTAACACCTCCGGTGTTTAGCACTGTTCAAACATGCAATTAACATCAAATGATACATTAAACCCTAGTTTGGTGTTTACTTAAAAGTCAGAATTCCGTTTAAACACGCCAAAAAGTCAACTCTCACACTTTTGCTCAAATGAAATTTTGCCCAAAATGAAAGTTGTAGAGTTTGACAAGATAAACAACTTTCGTGTTCAAAGTTTTTCAAGTTCTAACATGAAATTTGGAGTTAATCCCAAAAAACAAGCGGAATCATTAAACTTGAATTCAAATTCTAAACTTTCAAATCATCGCTCAAACGCAGTTTTGCCTGAAAGGAAAGTTGTAGGAAATTTAATTTTGAACAACTTTCGTGTTCAAAATTTTTCAAGTTTCAACTGAAAATCTCGAGTTTGGACTAAGTCAAACCGTGGACTTTTCTTTCTCTCTCCACTCCCTTTCTCTCTCCCCTCTCTCTCTCTCCCTTGCTGACCCTCCCCTCTCTGCGCGCGCGCAGGCACTTGAGCGCGGCTGCGCGTGCGTTCGCTACGCCGCTGCCGCGAGCTCGCTGCGCCGCTGCCGCGAGCTCGCTGCGCCTGCTGCCACCGCACTGCCTTGCCGCGCCGCTGACCTCCCCACCCCCGCTCGGGTGCTCACGCGCCCGGACTCCGCTCGCTGCCGCCCGCCCGCACGGCACCCTCGCCACCAGAGCTCGCTGCGCCTACCGCGGCGCCATTACTGCCTCGCCGCCCGGCCACGCCACCACACGCCCGTCCTCGTCGTTGACCCCGCGCCCGCATTCACGTGCCCGCCCGACCTTGCTGCACCCCTACTCGAGTGCTGGCACCCCGCGACGACGGCTCCGCGACGAGCCAATGGCCGCCAGTGTCGCCCATCCTTAACTCCCCTCCTGCCGAGCTCCCTCTCCCCGTTTCACTTCGCCACCTCGCGTTCCAGCTCCTCCCCTCTCCGTTCCACCCCAAACCAAGCTCCCACTCCGCTCCCCGCGTCCTGGAACGCCGCCGCCCACGCCATTGCCGCCGCCGAGCACCACCTCACCGCGGAGCCCCCGTCCCCACCCTTCCTCGCCTCCAATGGACCCCCTAGATAGCTTCTACTCGCCTCCGTGAAGCTCCCAAACCCGCTCGCCTCCGCCCCGGACCGCCAGAGCGCCGCCGCCCGCTACAGCCGCCGCCGCCGCTCCCTGTTCGCCATGGCCGGCCCTCCACCAGCCACCCCGACCCCGATTCGACCCACCACGGGGTAGCTCTCGGTCCCCACTCCCTTTTCCCCCCATCTCCCCCACCTCCGGCGAGCTCCCTCGCCGGGAAACGGGCCGCCGCCTCCTCCTCTGTCTCCTACCTCCGGCCGGGGACCCCGGCGCGATTAGTTTTAGATTTCCAGGGGGTTTTGGGATAGTTCCAGGGGCCCCTTTGCAAATCTGTGTTTGGGTTTTCTAGTTTTTCCAGTGAACTTGTAAATTCGTTAAAAATCATAGAAAAATCAAAAAAATGCAAACTCAACTGTTATATAATCTTTGCAAATAGATCTACAACTTTTGTTACATACACTTTTTCATTTACGCAATATTTATTGCTTTATTTAAAACACAAGGAAAATATAGCTTTTATTAGATCTCAAGTTACAAGCATGAGCTGTTAGCCATTTTTGGTCAGTGGGTTACATGCTAGATGAATGGACTTGTGTAAAAGTTTCGTGGGCCGTTGACATGCCTAGCTATCAGTTTATTTAAATCTTGATGTATGCCTAGGATAGATAGTTTTATTTATCTAAGTTGTTATGATATGTTTCATGGGTTCAAACTTTTGCAGTGCCTGTATTTTAGTTCCCAGAGTCTACAGAAAAAGTTTAAGAATTTTTAGTTAAATCCAACTGAATCAAAAGATTTTTGGTGAGAATAGATACATTAAATCATGAAAAATAGTTCCTGCACATGAAAAATTCTGATAATTTTTCTAGGAGTTAACTTTGAGTATATAAACATTCTGGTAAAAGAGTAGGCTCTGGAACTTTCTATAACAGCTATGCATTGTGCTATTTTTTCAAGCCCTGTGTAATGCTTATTTAAATCTGAAATTTTTACAGTAGACTCACCATCAGTTTAGGAGCACTCAGTAAAAATTTTAGCATCGTTGCTTGTAGGGTTTGTTCTGTAGAAATGAATCTTGATCCTAGCAGTGGCTGTTTAATGCATTTTTTTAATAATGAATATGCTCACTGAAAATAGCTGAAAATTTTAGGGCAGGTTTTTACTTGAGTAGTTGGCTCTCCATAAAAATTTCATCTTCAGAAGCTATACCCATCAGCTGATTTAAATATTCCATGCTTACACTTGATAATAATCTCTCTAAAATAACAAAACCCTCTTTTACTTAATGGGTAATAGTTAATCTAGATAATACTCTATAAATGATTGCCCAAGGAGATGTAAAGAAAATATTTTACAGCTCTTTAGTGAATTAAATTAAGTTTGTACCATCACCACAACTCACGCATATGCATTCGTGTAGATTTGACTACTCTCGCCGACGGTACATACGAGCTGGTGCCGGAGTCCGAGAGTGAGCAGCGTGAAGCTCAAGTTAACCTAACTGAAATCACTGAAGACCTGAACTAGAGTTCAGAAGAGCCCAAGGCTAGCTCTGCTCAGGAAGGCAAGCCCCGGAGCATGTCCTACCTAATTTAAATTTATGCAACTGTTTATATTCCTATCTACTTGTGCATTTAAGTATATAGGAATTGTTTGAAACCTTAGTTGCATGATCCTAGGTACCTATGTTTGAACACTAGTATGTGTAGGTCGCTAGTTGGCTATGCTAATAATTCGGTAGAAGTCGAGTGATTTCCTGTCACTCGCGAGAATTATAGGAGTTGTATGTTTACTACACACTGCAATAAAAGGTTTACGGGCGGGGTTGTTGTACTTGTGATACCCCGTCTGTTTAGTGAAACTGGATAAGGCCGCGGTGTGTGGTACTTGTGATTCTTGTAGTCGAGGTTGGTGACCCTGATCCACGAGCCGGAAAGAAAGGGGAAAATGTTGCGTGGGGACTGGGTTCCCATGCGTGTGCTTAGGTCTGCCTGGCCAGGTTAACAAATTCGATTCGAATCGTTCGCCTCTCACGGATATTGGGACTGCTTAACCCTTTTGCCACATAGAGTAAGAAGTGGAACAATGATGATAAGAAATATGGTTGAATGATGAAAAATAAATGTTTTCCACACATATGCTTTTGGATAGATGCTAATGTAGAATGGTTAATCAAACTAGAACTTGAAAGCTAAAATCAGAAAATAAGGACTTACTCTTTATTGCTTTTCGGCAAAAACAAACCCCCAAGCCAAAAGTCTTGCATGTCTAGTTAGAGGGCTAAGTATATCCTAGTCGGGTAAGCCTTGCTGAGTATTAGCATACTCAGCCTTGCTTGTGGCTCAACTTTGTTTTCAGGTGATACCTTTGAAGATCAGATAGCTAGCTTGACTTGGTCGTGTACCTTACCTCCTGGTTGGTCGGTAGAGTGGGATACGACTCTGGCTAACGATGACAATGCCGAGTGATGTCATGTACGGGCTTCATCATGACATCCTGTATCGTCGTTTAGAACTCGTTTTATTTCCGCTGCAGTTGAACTCTGAACTACTGTCAAATTGAACTTCAAGTACCTTTCTGAGATTCCGAACTTGGGTTGTAATAATTAAGTTAAGACTCTGTAATGTAATGTATCTGTGAATTGTTGTACTCTCTGGACTCACCTTCGTGTGGGTTGTATGTAAGCTTTGGGTTCGATCGACGCTCAGGTGGATTCTTCGGGACTTTACCCGACAGCCCTGCCGAATTACTCCGTTTGAAGTGCGTATTAGCCGGGATTACCTTTAAGGTGATGGTTAGCGCACTTGAGCCGGATTAATTTGGGCGGTACTGCCACATATACCCTTACATGCTTCCCTTCCCTCCTCTTTTATAGAGGACTAGGGGAGCTGCCTCTTTTATAGTTTTTCCTCCATAGCTGTTAATGTGGCGCCCAATGGGTGCGCCGCCCCACAAGTCGGCTCTCACGGCCGGTCAGGGCTCTGCCGATGTGGGCTAGGCCTTATCGAGGCTCGGATTTGGTCCGCATGAGACCTCGGGATACCTTGGGGCTTTCCCGGGATCCGGCTGCTTCCCCGAGGCCTTCCTAGGGCATAGACTTGTCCGCCCATCCAGAGGTAGTCGCTTGTGGTGGGGGCCACGCCGCCGCCCTCTACCGGTTGATGTGACATGGCTCGGCCGGGGACTCCCCCTGCACCGACTTCTGACCCTCTATAAGCACGCCACCCCCCATAATTATGATGTTTTTACGAGGAAGGCGTGCCTTTCTTGTGCCTGTTCACTAGTGGTGGGGCCGGCTCATTGAAGGAGCCGACGGGCGAAATCTTCTTTGCAAAGGGATCATCCTTGCTCATGGGAGGTGTGCGGGTGTCCTCTGCCTCTCTCGGAAACCCTACGGGGCCCTCTTGGTGGCGGGTCAAAGGTTCATTGACCCTTGTTGAGCCAGCAATGTCCTTCCGTCCCAACCATCTTTGAATTTCCCTATGTTCGGGCGACCCTCTCTCCCGTAACGCCGACAGAGAGAAAGGGGAGCAGGAGTTAAATAAAACCAGAGTATGAAGAGGATGGAGCCATCACCTTTTGTCCCTGTGGGAGAATCCAACCATGACTAAATATTTTAGGCCCGGTTGGTGACTCTACTCGGAACTAAAGGCTAGTATTTAATTCTGGTTGGAGTCTCTAACTGGAATAAAAAGTCTTTCTCTGCTCCCCAATGACCCCTAGACTTTATTGGTCCCGGGCCCAATGATTACTGGTACTAATGTGTTGGACCAAAGACTTTTATGTAGTAATGACACTGCCTACAATAGATTCGGAAGATTGGCAATGTTACTCCCATTTGGTTACGTCCCCGTCCACTCTTTGGAGTATGAACCATTATTTCTAGTTCTCTACTACGGTTGGCTCAAGTGCATTAGAAGTATTCAGGAATCTATCGTCTCATTGCTCTCCAATTACTTAGGCCGCTCACTTATCTATCTAGGAATCTTCTTGTGTGTCGCTGCTATCCTACTTATCCTTATTCTGTTGAGTCTTTGTTCACTAAAGTCTTGATATATTGTTAAGATTTATTTACCGAATGCCTTAGCTACTAGCGCTTTCCCGGGGAAATGCAAATACGATACTCTCGAATGCTCCAAGCTGAAATGCTACAGCTGTTATTCTGTAAGCTCGCAGAATTAATACCATATTAGATCTATGACCATAAGAAATACCAACATACAACATTTTGACACCCTAGAATTATCTTCTAACATCTCTGGAGTTTTGCCATACCTTATACTTGCTATGATTTGGATCAGTTTTTTTATGGTCTTGCTATAGTTTGGACTTCATCCATAGAACTCAAGAAGTCTAATAATATATGCTCACAAACTGTTAGTCCCAACAATATATTATCACTCAATTATCAAAATCACAATTGATGGTCTATTGGGGTCATTTTCTTTGTGCTAGTTCTCCCTGGGCCTATTTTACAATTAGAAATTCTAGATTAGTTTTCATTTAAGGATTAAAACAATATCTACTATTTTACGAAGTGTGTATGGTGCTCGATCATGTTAGAACATCTCCAAAAGATTACTCATGCTCATCCCTCTTCCTAACACAAAAAATTAATTTTTTTGGTGATTGAAGGTGATGGAGCACATTACCAATCCAATCCCTCATTACTTAAAAGTTTTTGGTAATCATCAAAATACATCTCTCTCACACACACACAACTAAATGAAGGGTATTCATCTCTCTACCCTATCGTTGGTGATTGGTTTTGGTAGTTTGCTGCAACCATTACCAAAAAAATGTAAACATTGTTATTGGTAATGAATAGAGAGTGTGTTTTAGGTATGTATGAGTAATTTATTGGGATGCTCTTAGTAGCTCTTCTTCATCACTCTACTAGAGTCACATTTTTGAACAAAATTATGCTCCACTACTGCAGAAAAAAAATTTTAGGGGTGGATAAAAACGTACTTTTAGGTGCAGGTGCGGTACCCACCCCTACTTCTTAAAACACCCGACCCTACGAATCGATTAGTAGAGGCGCACCCACCCTATAAATCAATTCCTAAAAAGGAAAAAAATAGAAAAAGCTTGGAAACAACAGAATAGAAAAGAAAAAATATCCTGGTAGCCAACCGGTCACCACCACAAGCCCCTGTACTACTGATATACAATTTTTTTACAAAATATACATACTTGCATAAACCAGAGTTCGAACCGTTTACCTCAAGCATCGGCGTACCCTCCTCTCCACCTACTACATAGTCATTTGTGACTCTATGAGATATGCTACTCTTTTATATTAATACTAAAATTAATTCGTACGAGCGGCTCATCACCCATCCCTAAAAATATTTTTCTATTTTATTCATAAAATTCTTTTATATCTTTAATATAGCGGAACAATAAAAAAGAGTGAAACTTGTACATTGTGAACTATTAGATATAAAAAATATTTCAAATAGATTTTATGTATATAAATGTTAAGACCGTAAAAACTTAAAAATATACCTTGAGTTGTGTGAGATAGTATATAGCCATAGCTATATTTATGACACATCTAGTAAATGATCTCATGATCCTAAACAGTCTTAAATAAATAATGTATAAACTATAAATTTTAGATCTCACCACTTTAACTTTGGTATGGACTACTCTACTTTCGAGGTTGTTTGAAAATAAATCAAGGCATGTAGATTTTAAAACTAGAGAACTTATAAAATATTTTAGACTATTAAATTATCTTATATAAATAAAATATCAACTATAAATTTTAGATCTCACTAAACTCTACAATTTTGGTATAAACTTTGTCTTCATCCGAGATAATATTACGTGAGACCATTTGTAGAGGGTGTGTCATGACAACATCCGTCACTGAAAATTATTTTGAGGGACAGATGACGCATCACCCACCCACCATTTACAAGGACGTAAGCATTTAAAACAGAAGCAAGCATCGTACAAACAAGAGCTTCACGGCTGCAACTACTGGAAATAGAAAGAATCATGATAAGCTGCAGGAAAGCAAGGCTGTTGCGACTGGTTACACCTCAAAAGGTCGTACAAACATTTTCTATTTTATCTAACTCAGAATGCAGAATCTCTCCCATGTTAAGGATCATATCTTTAACAATCTCCAAGACTACCACTAAGCGTGTCTATTTTCCTCACGACAGCACAGGAAGTCGAGATATTATTCTTCCCGGAAAAAAACGATAAGATAGTAATAAGTTACAAAATGGTAATGGGCCTACACCTTTGAACCATCCCCTCAAAATACAACCACAAGCTTCGATGCCTCCACTGATTGCCAAAGCAGCTGTTCTCTACCATGCTTAGTCGAACTCCATATGCCATAGTGGAACTGAAGCAAAATTGTTCCAGCACTGCCACCAAATCCACTAAATTCAACCTGAGGCAACTTTTTTGCGGACTACTCTCTTTCGGCGAGGCTTGGACAATGTTGTCTCAGGTCCACCCTGCTTGATGCCTAGAAGACCAAGGCCAGATACCATTGCATCCTTGGATATAAACCATCGTGAATCCTGTTGGTCCACATTTACTTCAACAGGTCTCTTGTAAGCTCTCAGGAGTCGATCTGAGTATTGTGGATCAGCTTCCTCCCCAAGCCATGTTCTTCTTGAAGCCTCACCAATCTGAATATTCATCAGTCTGCAATATATGTACCAATACGTTAGTGATATAACAAGAACTCATAGAACATGGAGCGGTCCATTATTCTTTTGTCCAACCAAGTTGGATTAGGCCAGAGATGAAACCCAACAAGCGCCAAAGAAATGAGGGTACAACTAGGTTCAAAATATGAGAATTAGATTGAAAATTAAGACAAAAAGGTGAATACAAAAATACAAGAGTAAATAAGAATCATGCTGGGAATACGATCAAAGCAATGGACTAAGGTATTAAAATGAAGAAACTTTTCTTTATAAAGATTTCGCCGAGGTGATTTGCATTTTATGCCACTTTCCATGTAGACATGCGACATGCAACAGCCATCAATGAACGGTGGTTTGTGGTATTATGGTTTTTCTCACTTTTAGTCTGTAAATCACTTCTGCAACCTCCACAAACAATGTACTTTTCTAGTTCAAAGCACCATACAAACCCTCACCAACAGCAAGCTGATGTTGAGAAGCTAAAAAAGGTATCCTTCAACCAGTTTGGGAGCCAACAAATTCAATATTTAACTATTCATACAGCATATCTATCCCAAAACAATGCAATTTAACTGATGTTCCTCATGATAAGATTGTAAGCTATAAATCCTGGGCAAGTTTGGCAATCTGCAAGTGTTGAAGAAGAACCAATATAATGAACCTGAGAAACTATAATGATATAACATCTTTACCACGGTCAAGAGATCCATCAGTAAGCAGATAAACAGCCAGTTCATGATGTAATAGCATATGGTCAGCACTTTCTTCTGGTTACTTTGTCTACTTCACTAGCAACACCTCTAAACTATCTGCAGTTTCTAAAGAGTGCCATCGGAAGGTGTCTATCAATGAACAGACATCCTTTCATTAAAGTGCATATATAGTTTGCTAAAAGGTGCATCAGAAAGGTGCTTTTGATAAAAGGATGTTCTTTGATGAAATACACACAGAAATCTACAAACATCCACCATTTGAATTGGTTGTTTCAGATGCGAAGGCTTAAACCGAGTTCGACCCAATGGTTATAACTACAAAATGACGTGGCATAATACAGACACTGCATTAGTTAAGTTTTACAACAGGTCTGACGAGACATTAGAATTGAGAAATCAAATTAGTTGTCCTGAATGCAGGAACTGATAATTACAGGCAGGAAGGTGGCAATAACAAGAAAACACTACAGGCCCACCAGCAGGTACCAGAAAGGTGGTTAATATTGAGTTATTGACGGTTGTCAAGAGGGTTTTGCAACTACGATAGTATGTTATGCTAATAGTTTAATGTTTTATGTTCTATGAAATCCAGATTATGGTACTAAACAAACAATGTTACAACAAATGGTTAGTTAATCATGCACTCTTAATTTCATATGGGACCTTCCCATGTTCTAGAAGGAAAATGGATATAAAGTCAGAACTTAATGGTCTCACTTTTCAGTGGTTGACCACTGCATCTCTATTACCAAATGCTTTGGTTTTTTCTTTCTCGAACATGTGGGACACAGTGCGTCATTTCATTATGAAGAAGAAGAAAAGTATAAGGGAGAGGGCTTAGAAACCCTCACCCAGGCACACTTCAAACACATGCACACGCAGGCACCCCCACCCCCACCCCCCGAATAGAAAAGAATTACCACACACAAATAGATGCACACAACCAGCTCACCCAAGGGAAGGGTGTGTCCAGGGTACGCGACCTGTTTACCAAATGGTTTTGTTGCTACAACATCATCAGCTCAGAGTCAAACAGTAGTACAGCATGCAACACAAATCTATATTCTGTCCATTGACCATAAATCAGAAGGATCAAAGGAGTTATAAGATCACATGTATCAGTACCTCATGATGCTACTAACATCCAATAAGTGTAAGAACAGTGATATGCCATTCATCATCAATATTGGTTAATCTCAGCATTGAGCTATATTCTCTTTGTGCATAATGAACAACACCAATGACTTATTCAACAAAAAAAACTAATAAGCAATGACTTATTCAGCAAAAAAACTAACATGTTAAGACAAAATGTCAATAGATATTTACCTTGCTGCTGTGCTAAAGAAGATTGCCACACCCAAAACTTCAAAGCGCTTTACCATATGTTGGTCTAGTCCATATAGCAATTGATAACGCAAGTTTGCGTATAATCCTAGGAAAGCTCCATAACCAAGGGCATTGGTACTGACAGAAGGAATAGCCACCGATAACCTAAATGGAAGGATAGCAAAGAAGATAACAATGCATCAGATAAGCCTTCAAAGAATGCCTTCTATGACTTCGAATGAATGAATGCTATGATGAAACCCACCTTCTTTCTTTTCTTTCAGACAAGAGTTTCGACATACCACCTTGAACAGAGCCAGCAACGAACCCAACCAGACTAAGCTCTGCAGCCTTATAAAAGAACGCACTGATTCGTTTTGGTATATCAAACTGTCTCAACGGATAGCTCTTCTCAAATATATTGTTTGGAAGCTTCTCAATTGTATTTTGGAAGTCAAATCGAGACGTACTCCCATATGAACGGCATGGTGCCAAAAGCCCAAGGACCATCAAGTTGCAACAAGACGCAGTCAGAGCATTAACAACAGCCAAATCCCATTCTTGCTGAAACCTGATTTACCAAAATTGTGAAATGGTTAGATTAAATAATAATGTGAAATTGCTAGACAGTCATAGACAAATTAAAACATACCTTTCCTTGCGGATATTCATCTCCCACCAAACTGATGAGGAAAAGCTAGCAATAAACTCAAAAGCCATCTTATGTGGGAATGCTGGATCTGCAAGTGTTCTGCAACATGACAATTGAAATCGAAGTAAGCCATCCATGTGGTGGCATTTATGGAATTTTTATTTCAAGTAAAGGTAACCACAGTTCTTAATTTCTCAAGCATGCAGGAGGAAACCACAGTTTTTATGACCAAATAGTAGCACAAAACCCAAAATTTTATTTCTGAAAAGTTTCGCAAGACCTCATTACAACTAATTGAATTCTGTGCCCCCTGCAAGCCTACAGCAGGCACATTCCCCACAATTACTGCTTGTCGACTGTTCATGAAACCTCAATCGTCAAAGGACCATAGCGTGGCTAGGGTTGGTTTGACATTATGACTGATTTCAATGCCAAAGGGCAATGATCTGGCTAGGAAAGAACAATAAGGAGGCCATTTTCTTCACATGTTCTTTGCATTGACTGTTTACAGAAATGGTTTAACACTATCCCAGCAATGAAATGTCTGCGCCAAGTATTCGACATGAGTTTCTGCTGGCATGAACTATACAACAACAACAACAACATAGCCTTTTTTCCCAAGCAAGTTGGGGTAGGCTAGAGATGAAACCCGAAAGAAATAAGTTCAAGGTTCAGGCACATTGATAGCTAGTCTCCAAGCGCTCCTATCCAAAGCTATCTCTTTAGAGATATTCCAATCCTTAAGGTCTCTCTTAACCGACTCATCCCACGTCAGTTTAGGTCTACCTCTACCCCTCTTTACATTATCGACCCGCTCAAGAACCCCATTACGCACTGGCGCCTCAGGAGGCCTTTGTTGGACATGTCCAAACCATCTCAGCCGATGCTGGGTAAGTTTCTCCTCAATTAGTGCCACTCCGACCCTATCCCGAATAACTTCGTTCCGGACTCTATCCCTCCTTGTGTGCCCGCAAAACCACCGCAACATCCGCATCTCTGCTACACTCAGTTGCTGGACATGTCGCCTTTTTGTAGGCCAACATTCAGCACCGTATAGCATCGCCGGACGAATTGTTGTCCTATAGAATTTGCCTTTTAGCTTTTGTAGCACACTCTTGTCACAAAGGATGCCAGAAGCTTGTCGCCATTTCAACCAGCCAGCTGAAATTCTATGTCTAACATCTTCATCAATGTCGCAATCCTTTTGTAGCACCGATCCTAAATACCGAAAAGTATCCTTCTGGACCACCACTTGTCCATCTAGACTAACGTCTCCCCCCTCATGCCTAATCGCGCTGAAATCGCACATCATATACTCGGTCTTGGTCCTACTAAGTCTGAACCCTTTCGACTCTAATGTGCGTCTCCACAGCTCTAACTTCCTATTAACTCCTGCCCTACTCTCGTCAACTAGCACCACATCATCAGCAAAGAGCATACACCAAGGGATCTCACCTTGTATATCCCTTGTGACCTCATCCATCACTAAAGCAAATAAATAAGGGCTCAATGCTGACCCCTGGTGTAGGCCTATGTTAATAGGAAAGTCAGTGGTGTTGCCATCACATGTCCGGACAAACGTCGTCGCATCCTTGTACATATCGTTAATGAGGGTAATGTACTTAGTTGGGACTTTGTGCTTCTCCAAGGCCCACCACATGACATTTCTCGGTACTTTGTCATACGCCTTCTCAAGGTCAATGAAGACCATGTGCAATCCTTCTTCTGCTCCCTATATCTCTCCATCAATTGTCGTATTAAGAAAATCGCCTCCATGGTTGACCTTCCAGGCATGAACCCAAATTGATTTTGGGTCACACTTGTCACTCTTCTTAGGCGATGCTCGATAACCCACTCCCAAAACTTCATCGTATGGCTCATCAGCTTAATCCCTCGGTAGTTAGTACAATTTTGAACATCGCCCTTGTTTTTGAAGATAGGTACTAATATACTTCTCCTCCATTCTTCCGGCATCTTGTTTGACCGAAAAATGAGATTAAAAAGCTTAGTTAACCATACTATTGCTCTATCTCCTAGGCATCTCCACACCTCAATGGGGATACCATCAGGGCCCATCGCTTTACCTCCCTTCATCCTCTTCAAAGCCTCCCCGATCTCTACCTCCTGAATTCTCCTCACAAAACGTCTGTTGGTATCGTCAAAAGAGTCATCTAACTCAAGGGTAGGGCCCTCACTCTCCCCATTAAACAATTTGTCGAAGTACTCTCTCCATCTATCCATGATGTCCTCATCCTTCACTAGCAGTCGATCTGCCCCATCCTTAATGCATTTGATTTGGTTGATGTCCCTTGTCTTCCGCTCGCGGATCCTAGCCATCCTATAAATGTCCTTCTCCCCTTCTTTCGTGCCTAGCCGCTGATACAGGTCATCATACGCCTTACCCTTTGCTACACTCACAGCTCGCTTTGCAACCCTCTTCGCTAATTTATAGCCCTCGATGTTGGCTGCACTCTTGTCAAGGTGGAGGCGCTTGAAACACTCCTTCTCCTTAATAGCCCTTTGCACCTCGTCATTCCACCACCAGGTGTCTTTCCCCTCCTGTTTGCCTCCCCTACTCACGCCAAACACCTCTGAAGCCACCTTCCGAACACATGTTGCCATCTTTAGCCACATGTCATCTGCGTCTTCTCCTTCCCAAGTCCCCTCACCTAGCATTCTTTCCTTAAACGCTTGTGCCGCTTCCCCTCTAAGCTTCCACCACTTTGTTCTCGCAATCTTGGCACGTTTGTCCCGGTGGACACGTACCCGAAGACGAAAGTCCGCCACCACAAGCTTGTGTTGAGGGACAACACACTCCACAGGTATCACCTTACAATCTAAGCAATCACGTCTATCCTTCCTCCTAGCAAGGATAAAGTCGATCTGGCTCGAGTGTTGGCCACTACGAAACGTCACAAGATGGGATTCCCTCTTCTTAAACACGGTATTCGCTATCAACAAGTCGTAGGCTAACGCGAAGTTCAACACATCCTCCCCCTCTTGACTCCTGCTACCGTACCCAAAACCCTCGTGCACTCGCTCGAACCCTACATTAGTCGCACCCACATGGCCGTTGAGATCTCCTCCTATGAAGAGTTTCTCGCTGGTAGGCACGGTACTAACCATGCTATCTAGATCTTTCCAGAACTGCATCTTGGTGCTCTCACTAAGGCCTACCTGAGGGGCATAGGCACTGATCACATTCAAAACCGAATCTCCAACTACCAACCGGATTAGGATAATCCGGTCACCTTGCCTTCTAACCTCTACGACTCCATCCTTAAGGCTCCTATCAATCAATATGCCTACACCATTCCTACCCGGAGTTGCTCCCGTGTACCAAAGCTTGAAGCCAGTATCCTCAACCTCCTTCGGCTTCTGACCCTTCCATTTAGTCTCCTGAACGCATAGAATATTTACACGCCTCCTAATTGCTACATCAACTAGCTCTCGCAACTTACCCGTTAGGGACCCTAAGTTCCAGCTACCTATACGAATCCTAATTGGCATGAACTATATATTGATTAAATATAAACTAACAATCTGTTTGGGTTTGAGGAGTTTCTGAATTCCTCATGTATGTCATGTTTAGTTCAACTTTGAACTAAATTCTAAAATTACAGGAGCAATCTGCCTGAACCAAATAGGGTGTCATTGTGCACATGATTCAGATGTTACCTCCCAACAAGACCTCTGGAGAGCCATCCTGGAAGAGCTCTCGAGAAGGACCTAGCGGTTGTAGGCCTTGCAAATATTGATAGGTACCGCACCATCTGTGCAGAACTCACCAAACCCTAAGATCGGATATCTCATGTAAAGTTCATGTCATTCAATAATCATACCAAAGTATGACATACGAAAGAAGAGAACAAATTTTACCATCTCATAAGCTTGGCGGAGACCAGCAGGCAAATTACTCATCGTTTTGCACCATTCTTGCAGCACAGCTTCTACAAACTCTCTATTGAAAAGCTGCCTCAAGAAAAGAAGCATTAATCAGCTCAAAAATCTCAAAACTTTATCAGCTTCATCTAAATCAGAATATTAGGTATCTCACCTCCTGTACAACGATTCGCCTCCTGAAAAGTCCACCTTCTTCTTCCTCCCCATCATCAAAATCATCAAAGTAATCATCATCATCACCATCATCATCTCCACCATCACCCCCACCATGACCAATCCTTTTTCCTATATCTCCACCACCGCCACCTGTGGCCAGCTGAAAATTTGAAAGGAAACGCGTGATCAGTATACAAGGTAAAACAAGCATATGACCCAGGCAACTTGCCATTACATTCTGTTAACAATACTAGCAAATAAGGAAAATAATACAAAGAATATTATCAGGTTTCAAGTCACAAGAAACGCGTAAGCTTGAACAACGAGCCCTTCCTGCTTCCAACTAGAAGTTTTCTACTGTAGTATTGTAATGTCAAGCAAAGATCATCAACTAAATAAGCCTAAACAAATTCCATGGGTTTCCAAGGATGTAAAGGATGTCAATGCATCACTTGCACTGTTGAGCTAACTTGCAAAATGATAACTCCAACACAATCACAAGAAGTGGGAAATGTTTAATGAATTCATGTGGTTATATAATGTTTTAAAGACCATAAAATGAAACATAGGAACACTCCTGATACCACAATAGTAGTTTCTGGGTGATCTAAATATTCTGAAATCAAAACTTAATCTTAACTAAGTTGCACTAAGCTCACAGGTTCTAAGCAACACCAGTTATTGAGTATAATTTGGTGGTATTATGGAATTATTACTGATGCCTCTTCAAAATAGAACAAAAAAGGAAATATAAAGCCAGTTCTAATCAATCTTGTTAAAAGGTCAATAACACATAAAGAATAAGATACTGCAAGAAATGGCAATGCAGTTTAATTCCAAAACATTGTTGCTTCAGAATCTCCATTCACTAGTCACTATTCTCACTAGAGCAAAAATATCACTCAGGCAGACAGAAAGCATGGAACATTTGGGGGAAAATGTTACACAGCCTTGCAAGGTGAATTGCACACCTATTTTATTTGGTACATGCAATCGGGAAAATTGGAGCAGACAACCATGCCACATAGTGATTCCATTTCAGAGCATGGTTACAGAATAGAAGTAAGGAGAAGGGGTCATAAATTGGAGCAGAAACCGCAGGGGCCTCTGCACCAGCATGCCTTATCCAATATTTTGGCATTCTAAACTGTCTAAAACTGAGTCCAACAGGAGAGGTAATTCCATTTTTGCCTCTCGAGTTGGCACTGTGCATCGCAAAATCTCCATCCAACAGCCGGTGCAAAAGCCTGAGGCAGTTTGCCTCCGAGAGAGGATGTGTAAAAATACATCCCCTCTCTCCTCGAGGCATTTCGCGAGCGGGAGAAGGGGACGGCGGCGCGGGCCTGCTCCGCCGTGTCCATGGTCGGCGGATCCACGACGGAGGAGCACGGACGGGGCCGGCTCGTGCGCGTCCTCCTCCGGCGAAGCCGGCCTCTTGGCGCCCGGGACGACGATGAGGTGCACGCCGAAGAGCATCGTCGGCGCGGCGGCCTTGAGCTCCCACCGCGGCCGTGGCAGCAGCCCGCAGCGGCTCGGGTCGGCCGGCCTCGGGCTCGCCGGCCGCGAGCTCGCTGGCCTCGGGTCGGCCGGCCTCGTGCTCGCCGGCTGCGAGCTCGCCGGCCGCGAACTCGCCGGCCTCGGATCTGCGGCGGCCCTCCTCCCTCGGCGCAGGGAAGGCCATAGCGCCGCCGGCCCGTCCTCCCGCCGCCTCCCTCCCTCTCCAGGCCGACGGAGGAGCAGAGGGGCGCGTCGATCCGGGGGCAGCGGCGCGTCGATCCATCCGCTCGCCTCGTCCGCTCCGCCTGGCCCCGTCGGCCGCTCCTCGCCGAGCCGAGCTCGAATCATGTCACAGATCGACGCGGCCATCGCGTCCACGGAGTACGCTCGCGCATGTGCCCTCCTCGACACCGCCTTCGAGCAGGGGAAGGGAGGGCCGCCGGGACCGTCGTGGCCGGAGCTCGAGCGGGCGGGGAGGGGAGGGGAGGGGGTGGCGCCGGCGCCTCCGCGTCGGCCGCGCAGCCGCGGCCACCAGCGGGAGGAGGGGAGGGGGCAGCGCGGGCGGCAAATGGAGTAGGGGAGGAGAGGAGGGGGCGGCCACCGGCGGGAAGGGGTGGTGGTGGGAGGGGCACTGCGCGCGGCGCTGCGCTGTTGGAGATCGGCTTTTTTTGCGTGCGCGATGCAAACGCTGTGGCGATGCAAACTGCCATTTGCCTTCCTCGTTTTCCCCTTTCCGCTGTTGAAGTCAGTCTAACCATCTGATTTTTCCCAAATGAATTCCATGTGGATGGCATCAGGAATTCATGTTACTCAATCCGGCGGGATTCAAACACAAAGGCGTGTCTCTAAAATTGCCTAAACCCTATATCTGAAATCACCCTTCTTCTAGCGGTAAAAGATTAATTACGCAAACCAACAAAACGATTAGGATTAGGTGCCAACCTCGGGCATGATCTTCTTGCGGCGCTGGGATAGGTCGAGCTTGGCCTTCTCGAGCGTGACGGCCCCAAAGGCGCCGTACTGCTTCCGTCCCCCCTTCATCGCCGGCGGGGCGCGGGGCGGGGCCGAGGCCGGCGCCGCCGCCCCGGTCCCCATCACCGGGGACGTCGCCGAGAGGCATCTCTCCAGCGACGACGCGGCCTCCGACCTGTCAGCCGAGGGGGGCGGGGCGGAGGTGGAGGAGGCGGAGACGACGAGGCGGCCGGCCGCGCGGGGGCGGGCGCGGCGGCGCGACGGGAGGAGGCGGAGGAGGCCGGTGGTGGGGTTGGGGCGGGCGGGGTGGCGGTGCGGGTGGGCGTGAGGGAGGGCGGGGTGGAAGGCGGCGAGGGACGACGCCATGGGAGGCGGAGCGGAGGCGAGGGGGAGGGTTGGTGGGGGCCCCTGGGCGCCGTGCCGTCGGGGGCTTTATCGAAAGAGGAGGCTATCTGTTCATTACGGGGTTGGTTTTATCAAATTTTGACTCGTGACCATTGACCTGGTGGTGTGCCGGTTTGGGGCATTTATTTGGAACAAACAATTTTGATAGAAATTTTACTAGGAAGTAGCCACACTCGAGCAATTTTTTCTCTTCTTATCTCACCTTCTTCTGCAAGTCCATCTGTGTCCAGCGGATGAGGAAGACGGGGCAACATAATAACAGAAGACGGGGCGGGAGCGGGGGTGCCGCCGGAGTCGTCACCTCCGGCAGCTCGGGCAGCTCAGCGTGCAGGGCACACAGCGGATCTAGAGGAAGACGGGGCAACATGATAACATAAGACGGTGCGGGAGCGGGGGTGCCGCCGGAGTCGTCACCTCCGGCAGCTCGGGCAGCTCAGCGTGCAGGGTAAGGATGGCAATGGGTACAAAATACCCGCGTACCCGCGGATACCCGACCCGTTGGGCGCGGATTCGGGTTTGGGTTTGTGCCCGCGGGCGCGGGTGCGGGTACGACTCTAAACCCAACGGGTATTTCATAACGGGTTTGAAAATTTAATATCCGAACCCGCAAACCCGCTGACATGTGGGCCCTAACACAGTAACACCTTTTATATAAATCATCTCTACTTTCTAGGGTTTCTCTTGTTCCATTCCTTCCCCACTCCTGAGTGCCCGCCGCCGCCGCCCCCAGCCCAGCGCCCCGCGCCCCCAGCGCCGCTCCCTCCTCCCGCACCCCTCAGCCAGCGGTCCGCCCCTCCCTCCTCCTCGGGCCGCTGGCCGCCGCTCTCCTTCCTCCTCGGGCCGCCGGGCGTCACTCCACCGCCGGCCACTGCTCCCTCCCTCCTCCTCGGGCCCCTGGACCGCCGCTCCACCGCCGGCCGCCGCTCCCTCCCTCTTCCTCGGGCCCTTGGACCGCTGCTCCATCGCTCGGCCGCCGTCCGCGTCACCCAGATCCACCCCAGCCGTCTTTCACATCGCCCACATCCGCCCCAACTGTGGATCCCATCGCCTCGCCGCTATCCGTGGACCCCGTCACCTCGCCGTCATCCATGGACCCCGTCGCCCCGGCTGCCATCCGTGTCACCCCATCGCCTCGGCCGCCGTCCGCATCGCCTCGCCTACCCCGTCGACCGGCCGTTGTTTGCCCGTCTACGCCACCCTGACCCCGGTTGCCAATGCGCCTCCCCGGCAGCATTCTCCTGTAGGTGTGGTGGCCTGGCGGGTACACGGGCATATCCGCGGGCAAGGCATGCCCGCAGATAGTGGGAACGGGCGTAACTTGCTACCCGTGGCGGGTAGCGGGCGCGGGTGCGGGTGTGGTTTTTTCTCGCGGGTGCGGGTTTGTGACACTGGTATCCGCGGGTAAAATACCCGTTGCCATCTATAGTGCAGGGTGGTTGGGGGGCGAACGGTGAAGGCGCGCAAGTAGAGATTCATGGGAATACTGTTTCCAGATTCGGCCAGGGCTGTAACACGCAAAAGAGATTTGATCCGTGTGACGATCAGGAGACAAGATGGTTTAGACAGATTCATGCCGCTTCGGAGCGTAATACCCTGTGTCTTGTGTGGTGCTAGTCGTTGTATTCAATTGAGTTGAATCTGTTGGGATCCCATCCCTTATACAAGATGCCCATATCTTCTACTTATAGCCTCTCCTGTGGGCATAGGGAGATGTTTACCGTCTTGGGTGGGGACGGGGTGAGCCGCCGTCCTATAAGAGCAGCTCCAGCGTTGGAATTTTGAGGGTGCTCTGGAGCATCTGACAAAGATTCCCTATGTCCATACGCTAGAGGAGGGGGTGCTACGAAGCTGCACCATAGCCTCGGAGCTCAATTTTGCACCGAGTGCTTCAAATAAAATATAATTTTTTGTATATTGACGGTTGCAAGTTGACTTGCTAGCCGTTCCCTTCGCCTGGCCGTTACAAGTAGCCGTTGCTGCAAACATTGAGCCCCGGAGCGCCTGGCTACAAATATGCATACATCCAGTTCAAATTGGACCACTACCTTCTATAGGAAAAAAACTATGGATGATTCAACTCCAAATCCACTACAACGTTCAAACTCCTATCCTCAAGAGCAAGGAGATCCAAGCAATAGACCCACTACATGATACCAGCAACCACCGTTTGCAAATTTTCCTCCTCAATTGAATCCACAGCTTCAACCTCAGTTTCCTCAAAACTTTAGTCCATATGGCATGCCTCCAAACTACCACCCATACGGAGGGTTTCATCCTGGTATTCCATATGAAGCCAACTTTAGCTTTCCTCCTGCTAGAATGTTTGGAAGAGGAGCTGCAATTGAAGGTGTTCGGTCTTCATCACCAGTTGAGTCCATGGCTTATAGCCATGGTGATGTTGGGTCAGGTCCGGCATCACCGATATCTCCTGTACAACATAATAATATGAATGCAGATATCAGCAATCAAGAAGTCTGGAGTGATACTAGTGAAGGTGAAGAAAAGAAGTCTGGTCGTATGCATTGGAGTGAGGAAGAGGATCTCAAACTGGTTAGTGCTTGGTTGCATCATTCTGTGGATCCAGTGAAGGGGAATTCACAAAAGGGTGAAAGCTTTTGGAAGAATATTGTGGCAGAATTCAATAGCAATGTCAGACCTGAAAGAAGAAGAATAGTTGCACAATGCAAAACCCACTACACCAAGACAAATAAGCTCGTGGTCCATTTCAATGGATTCTGGATTAGAATGCATCATGCATATCGCAGTGGAGAATCTGACGACCAGATTATGGCAAAAGCCCATGCAGTTTACAAAAGAGAAACACAGGGGAGAGCATTCACTCTAGACTATTGGTGGAAAGCAGTGAAGGACCAACCAAAATGGGCAAAGAGAAGTGAGAACCAAGAAATGGCTGCAAACAAGAGATTGAAGCAAACTGAATCAGGGGCTTACACATCTTCTTCAAACCAGGAAAGTGAGGATGGAGAGCCTGTAGAGCGATCTCGACCAGAAGGATAGAAGAAAGCAAAAGCTAAAATGAAAGGGAAAGAGAAGAAGCTCACACCAGAAATGAGTTTGGAAAGCCTTAAAGCAGAGAGAATGAAAGCTTGTCATGAAGCAACAAAGGTGAGAGCAGAAGCCGTGGAAAAGGCAGCAAAAGCAACAATAGAGAAGACAAAGGTCGAAATGCTAGAAAAGTACCTGAACTTGTTGGCTGAAGATACTACAGGGTACAGCGATAAGCGGAAACAAGGCCATGATAGTGCATTGAGTTATTTGCAGTCCTAGATATTCCCTGCAGAGAAGTAGTTATTAGTCATGTATCCAAGTACTATGTATTAGCATGTATCCTGAATGTATCCAAGTACCATGTATTAGCTAGTACTATGTATTAGCATGTATCCTGAATGTATCCATGTACCATGTATTAGCTCCAGTAACTCATGTATGCAAGTTACTTCTGTGTTTCCTTTGAACTAGCCGTTGTATATGTGCTGAAAAGAAAAGAAAAAGCCATTGCAGAAAGGCATAGGATACTGGATTCTAGGTTCCTGTGAACTAGCCGTTGTAAAACTAGCCGTTGTGACCATGCATGCACCTATAAAAGAGTGTGGAGGGTAGGAGCAAGAGGCTGCACTAGAGCAAAAATGTCTTCAGAATCAAATTCTCCCCCCCCCCCCAAAACTTAGATGGTGACCTTGAGAGGCTCATGTGGGAGCTCACGAATGACCCACTTGAAGCAGAGATTCAAGCAGAAATAGATGAAGAGATTGAAGAAGAGATTGAAGCAAGCATCCAAGTTGATCTAGCTGCTACCTCCAACCAGCCAACAAAGAAAAAGTATATAGATCGAAATAGAGAAGATGCAAACAAGCGGTTAGAAGCTGACTACTTCTGCAGCAACCCGGTGTATACCAATGCTCAATTTCGGAGGAGATTCAGGATGCGAATGCATATATTTCTGCGCATCGTACAGATCCTTGGTGAGTGGTCTCCATATTTTCGTCAACGTCGAGATGCCTTCGCGAAGAAAGGTTTTTCAACACTACTTAAGTGCACAGCTGCTATGCGCATGTTGGCTTATGGTAGTCCTGCTGATCTATTAGATGAGGGTCTGCGAATTGCAGAAAGTACTGTCATTGAGTGCTTGACCTTATTTGTGAAAGGCATTAGAGAGAATTTTGGTGCACATTATCTTAGAAGACCCACTGAAGATGACATTAGAAGGTTGCTACAAATAGGTGAAGCACGTGGGTTCCCTGGCATGCTTGGTAGTGTTGATTGCATGCATTAGCAATGGAAAAATTGCCCAGTAGCTTGGAAAGGGCAGTATACTCGAGGTGATTATAAGGTCCCAACAATCATGCTCGAAGCTGTTGCCTCGCATGATCTGTGGATATGGCATGCATTTTTTGGTGTGCCTGGTTCAAACAATGACATTAATGTCTTGAATCAGTCACCATTATTCACAAACATATTACAAGGAAGCGCTCCGCCATCCCAGTTCACAGTGAATGGCAATCAATACAATATGGGGTACTACCTAGCCGATGATATATATCCTGAGTGGGCTGCTTTTGTCAAAACAATTGCATTGCCTTACAGCGCGAAGCATAAATTGTTTGCAACAAAGCAAGAAGCTGCAAGAAAAGATGTTGAGAGGGCATTCGGAGTTTTACAGGCTAGATTTGCAATATTACGAGGCCCTGCTCGCTTTTGGAATGAAGACACGCTGACAGACATCATGTATGCATGTATTATACTCCACAACATGATAGTTGAAGATGAAAGGGATTCCTACCAGGTTCGATTTAATGACAACGAGCCTTATGACATAAGGGCAGAAAATGAGCACTATGAGCAGGGAACTTCTAAGCCATTGGTAGGGTTTGCTCATGGACCAATTCATGAGTTCTCTAGAGTACTTGAAGCAAATGAGGCCATTCATGATCGGGAAAAGCATCATCAACTCAAGGCTGACTTGGTTGAGCATATATGGCAAAGATTTGGGATGAATAAGTTTAGTGTAGTATTATGTTCAGGATCTAGAATTTGGAATTTTCTTAATCTGTAATTTGTATCCTTTGTAGTATTATGTTCACATCTAGTATTACGAACTCCCCATCTGTACTAGTTCCCTAGTATTCTCCAGATCTTGCATTTAGAACTAATGGAAAGTGACCTTATTTAGTCTTGAATAGCAAGAATGATCAACGAATACTTGTCTTTTTTTTTGAATTCAACCACCAGAACCAACCAAAATAGATGACCGATGAAGAGGAAATAAACTATTGAAAATCCATACCATGCATGTCCTTGCGTAGATCTGGCCGAGCGCGTGGATGGCTCTGGTGATGTCGCCCAGCATGACGTGCGTGATGCGCTGCCCCGCGTTGGGGTACCCGCGGCCGGCGGCCCTGGCGCCATCCACTGGTACTGCGGGGAGCCGGACGCCGAGGGCGCGGAGTGCGGCGGTGCCTCGTCGGGGATGACGCAGTCGACGCGGACTTGACGAGCGCATGGAAGCGACGCGAGATGAGGGCGCAGCAGCGCGAGATGAGGGCGCAGCGACTCCCCCTCGATGGATCTAGCTGGTGGCGCCCTTCCCCCGATTGGATCTGGCGTGGATTGGAAGAGGGATTGGATCTGGCGTGGATTGGAAGAGGGAGGAGACGACCATGGCAAGTCCCCGCGGGAAGAAACGGAAGGTGGGAGTGGAATTGTTTTATTATTTAGGGACGGGAGGTGCCGCTGTTGCTTAACGCTGGACCGAATCAATCCTCCCAGCACCCATATGATGTGTGCGGGTTCCTATTTTTCTCTCTACCCTGCGCTGGAGCTGCTCTAAGGGCACCCGCAATGGGGTAAAAAAGCAGGCAATAAATGCAGTCCTATGACCAGGTAGTAACCATTGTGAAAACAGACAGTAACAACTACCTGGTCGTAAGCTTATGCCTTGGTAGTAAGAATAGAAAATGATTAAATCTTGCTCACTCCTCCGTTTCACTCTCTCCAGCACAAGCAATTGCTACTGACGCATGCACAAGTTGAAGGGAAGAAAGTATTTTCCTATTCGTCATGTATCCGGCCTCACAAAGACCTACTATCTAGACCTGTTGCTTATTAACTACTCAGTCAAGATACATTGCCCTTGCCCTAAGGAGTGCATGTCCGCCGGATAGGGTCCTATACCGTGGGCCAGGGCGGCCGCACCCCGGGGTTACTCCGCAAGGGTCCCCGAGATGTTCCGAGGTCTTCACGTCGTCCCAAGTTGTGTTTAGTTCTCCCAACTCCTTCAAATTTTCCAAATTTTTCATCCCATCGAAAATCACATCAAAACATTAAATATAGTAAATGACCCATGCATGAAGTACTAAATGTAGGTAAATAAAAAAACTAATTGCATACTAGTTTTGATGTATATTGCGAGACGAATCTTTTGAGTCTAATTAGCCTATGGTAGAACAATATTTATCATATACAAATGAAAATACTACAGTAATTTTCGCAAATATTTTTCATATATTTTTTTCAACTAAACACAGCTCCAGAATTTTTCTACATCTCCTAGGAGTCTTTCTTGTACGCCACTTGAGGCACTGCCCCGCCTGCTTGACGCGATGTGCAGCCGCAGTGGCGGGAGCCACCCCACTGTTCATCGCCAGATGACGCAACGCGACGTGACCCAAGGAGGGGGCTCGCCTCTGGTGTAGTCTCAGCGTTGCTTGTAAGCACGCGGCGAGGCGGATGGCGGCGGCGCACGGGGGCTGGTGGGGAGGGCTGGAAAGGAGCCGAGCCGAGAGCTCGCTCGGTTCGGCTCAGCAAATGAACGAGTTGAGCTCGGCTCGGCTCGCTATTTTTGCGAGCCAGAAAATCAGGCTCGGCTCGGCTCGGTGGAGGTTCGCGAGCCGGCTCGCGAGCCACACTAAACAATGTGAACTAAATTTAAAATAAATTAATTTACTTTTTTTGAATGATAACAATAATTATGTGACATATATTTCTTATGTACATACAGATTGTTATGTTATGTGTATAAATATTAATTTATACCACTAATGATGAAGAATTAATTCATCAATCATCGTGAAATTATTCTTAAACTGTATTGGGTCGAGCTCGCGAGCCGGCTCGCGAGCCTGGACGAGCCGGCTCGGCTCGGCTCGCTATTTTTACGAGCCAAAAAATCTGGCTCGGCTCGGCTCGTTTGAGGCTCACGAGCTGCTCCGAGCCGAGCCGAGCCGTTCCGAGCCCGAGCCGAGCTACGAGCCACGAGCTATTTTTCCAACCCTACTGGTGGTGTGCGGGTAGGGCGGCGACAAATTTAAATATGGGAGATGTTTTTTCTCCTCCTTGGGCACCCTACGGAGGACAACCATTAATTTTCACATAAATCCATGAGCAATACAGGGGCGGAGCTAGATCAAAACTTTGGGGGTGCACACCTTTAAGGCACATTTCAAAGAACTCTCAAACCGGCTCTTTGCTACAGTAGTGGAGAAACTTACGGTGAAGTAAAATGAGTGGCTTAACCAACTCCTAGTTTTTTCTCTCTCGTATATTTGTGAATTTTCTCCTAATTTGTGATTTTGCGAAATGATAAAATTGTTTACCGAATTAAAAAATAATTAATAATATTTATCAATGTATTCTGGTGAGGTTTGAAGAATAGAAGGCCAAAATTACAAATAAAAGTTGATTTGGGTGGTCAAAATAACTGATTGGATCTCAAAATTCTCATGGGTTTATTGAGAAACAAAATGTTCTATTTTTTAACAAAATTGTCCAATCAATTTAATTAGCATATATAGATCATCAAAAGTTAATTTTAGAGTAAGTGATTAAATTTTTAACAGGTGACCTCATAAATATAAAATACATCATGTGCTGATAAGTTTTGAGATAACAATAAATTGCACGGACCTTTAGAAAAATTGCTTGTGAGGAGAGAACTGTGACTAAAAAGTAGCGAGGCTGAGCAAAGAAAGTGTCAGAATAGATGGTGTTTTGGGGAATTAAATGGATGATGAGTTACAGCGTGAGGCCTACTTACTGACACGCCACAAATGGTTGTGTGACCTACTGTGTGGATCAATGCAGCTCAATCAGACTTGGCCTGTTTAGTCACCGGAGACACAAAGCTTGCTGGTTTGCTGGGTCTTAACATGAGGCTGCTGCTCAGGTGCGGCTTAGTTTGCCGGCCACCCGGCCTAGCTCGTGGGTGCATGGCCTTGGGCCGGGGGGGTTCAAACGAGGATAGTTAGCACTAGAAATTGGTTTTGCCGTGGGTGCACTCGCACCCACTCTTTCCTACGTAGCTCCGCCCCCTGCAATAGCATGTGGATGTGGATAGAGAAGAAGATGCGTTTTTAAGGCCTTGTAGCTCATTTTAGATTAAATAATTAATTGATTTTGTAGTTGAGTACATGTCTGTATTTTCTCACCCTTCATTCGAATCTTTTTTGCAATATAAACTTACACATTGAACAAGTTAGAAAGCTAATACTGTTTTTATGAAATACTCCAAAGATAATATGATTAAATAACCCATTCTTAACTTTTGTTCTAGAGAAAGCATCAAACGTTCGAATCCTTAAAACCACGCTCGCTAGTATACAACTCAAACTCTCTCCACCTAAGGCTTCCACTTCAACTCCAAATTGAGCTTCCAAATTTGGGGGGGGGGGGGGGGGGGGGGCGGGCGGAGCTATCCAACTTTCCACTATTGCACTTCAAGCTTATTATATTGAATTGTCTTTCATTCTTCTATTTTCTTAATGTGATGATGCATGTTTTTTCAAGTTGTTTGAGAAAAAACTTAACTTTCAGCCAGTAAAAAAAATGAAACAACTAGCTATGCTCATAATTCCTAGAAGAAAGCAGGTTGCTAATTGTTTGTTAAGAGCACGAGTGTTTTTGATAAAGGAAGTCACACAAACTCTGCTACGAGTGTTTCTTATCTTATTTCTCTATTTGTCATTATAATTATTGTACTTGCTCTCAGTCTGCACGGCACAATCACATAGATTATATCTCTTATATTTTATCATGATTAAGTAATGTAGAATCATAATAATTGGATAAGAAGAATGAATTTTCTATTTGTCGTTATAATTATTCACTACTGAAAAACGAGCCGAATGTCCTGGCCAAAGGTACCAGCTCATGTTGCAACAGGTATTAATACTAGGCATTGGTACCGGTTAAAACAACAGCCGGTACTCTTGGCCTGCGCCAAGCACCGGAAAATTGCGCCGCGTCAGAAACCAGTACCAATTGAATATCAAAGATACCGGTTAATACCATGAGCCGGTTCCGATTGGCCCAAGCATGAATGGCACCGGATAATGGCACGAACCGGTGCCTTTGAAGCAGACATTAGCACCGGGTCAAGTCATGACCCGGTCCAATGCATCCTTGTCGCAATATTTTAAAGTGCCTGGCCCGGCACCTGAGCTCTCATCTCTCTACCCCTCATTTCTCTACCTCTCATCTCTCTCATCTCCTGGAGTTCGCCGCCGCGCACGGACTGGCGGCGAAGGGCATGGCCGAGGAGCGGCCTACCCCCGACGGCAGAGCGGCGGGCCGAGGAGTGGCGGCAGCCAGCGCGGGTGTGGGGCGGGGCGAGCCTCCCCTGCTCCGGCCCTGCTCGCCGCGGCACATCCACCAGCGAGGTCCCGGAGACTACCTCAACTTCCCACTCCGACGACTGGGCTCACCTCGACGAGACGGCCTCGTGCGCAGAAGCCGTCGGCGATAGCAGACGGGTCCTTGATGAGGCACGGGTTCCTGCACGGCTTCCGCTTCGTGCCCACGGAGCTGGAGCTCATCCACCTCCTCTCCCACCGGATCCACCGCGGCAAGCTCCCTCCGCCGTTTGACCGCATCTTCCACAACCTCCGAATCCTCGACTACCACCCCGAGGAGCTCTACGGTATCAGTCCGACCCCTTCCCTTCCTCCCCCTGAACCCTCTTCTGATTTTATTTCTCTCTCTCTCTCTGACGTACAAGGAGGATGCGGAGCACCACTACAAGGAGGACGCAGAGAGGTACAAGGAGGACGCGGCCCCCGGGGACAAGAACTGCGGCTGGTGCGCGCGGCCAGGGGGCGGCGGGTGGAAGGCCTCGGGCGGCGACCAGAACCTGCGGTGGCCGCGAAGGAGGGGCGGCTTCTTCGCCGGGAGCCGGCCGTGGGGTGCAGACGCACGGGCAGCTGGCCGCCGCCGCTGCCACTGCCACCGTGGGTGATTTTTTTTTACTTTTCTGATTTCTGAAATAGAGATGCATGTTGTATGGATTGCATCTATCTTGTGAACAATTTTTTGAATAATTTGTGGGATCTATGAGTATTGTGTGTTCAACAATTCAATATTCTGTGTTTGATTGTTTCGAATGAATCGCTGGTACCGCTAGTGGAGCATGCCAAGGGAATGGAGAGAGTGTAACACCCAGGGTGTCTGCACAGTAATTAAAAAGGTGTATGTACAGTAATTGTGTATGTTTGCTATGCATCATGTGCTTGAATTGCTTAAAAATGATCTTTTTGTAATTATAAAAGGCTATATGTGTAATTATGATTTTATGCAAGGTCCTTTCTTTAGTTATTTCTGAATATAGCTTTTGTGGAGGGTGTTTTTGCAAAATTTCAGTGCATTTATTGCATGGCAGCAAATTTTGCTTTTAAGTCTATGTTTGAAGTGAATTTGCTTTGAAAAAGACAAAATTCCTAGAATTCAAAATCCCTTCAATATTTTTAATTTTAGCTCTTGAATCTTTGGTCAAATAAATTTTTGCACAACATCAAAGTTGTAGATCTTGAAAAGTTGAACAACTTTCATGTTGAGCACTTTTTCATTTGAGCCCTATTTTAAAAGTTATCGCTGGTTTACAGAGTGGTCCCTGGAATTTTTGGAAATTGCAAAACGACCCTTATCCCCATCTCCCACCTCCCTGCTATGTTCTCGCCGCCGCCCACCGACAGCGCCGCCCGCCGGCGCCGGGGAAAGCCTTCCCGGCCACTACTCCGCTTTGCGCTGGCACCCACGCGTCGCTCTGCTCCTCCTCCCCCGCCTGTTGCCTCGCGCTGGAGCTCCCCGGCCATGCCACGCGCGCCGCCGAGTCCAGAAGCACCCGCGCCGCCGCCACCTCGCCGTCGCGGTGGAGAGCCCGCTGCAGAAGCCGCCGCACCCTTCTAGCGAGCGCCCGAGCACTACAAGAGCCCCAGGAATCCATTCCTCTCTCTCTTTTGCTTTCCCCTCGCTCCCACGCCTCGGAACGCCGCCGCCGCACCACCCCGAACCCCGGCGAGCTCACCCCGCCGCGGAGTCGCCACCACAGACCCGCTCCACCCCAATAGCCCCCACCATTAGCCGCGCCTCGCCCTCGCGCAACTCCCAGACCGCTTCCCCTCGCCCAACCCTCACCGGAGCACCTTCGCCGTCGGTTGCCTCCGCCGCCGAGCCGCCTTGCTCCGTTGAGCCGCCGCCTCCGAGCCCCTCCCCGCAACCCTAGACCACCCAGAGGTGCGCCTTGAACCCGTGAAGCTCACGCACCCCTCCACCCTCGCCGCCGGTGAGCCCCTCGCCGGGAAACCGCCGGTCAAACCCGCGCTCCCCCTCTGACCCGACCCGAGGACCTCGGGTTTGAAATTCCAGAAAACCCGGGGGGTTATTTGAATAGACAGAGACTCAGATGAATAGTGACTTTAGGGACTTGTTTGTAATAGTTTGCTGTGATCTTTGAAATTCAATATCAATTTGTGGAAAATTCGTAAAACAGTAAATCTGGATGTTTTGGAATCCTCTTGAAGAGCTCTATGCAGTAGAACCATAATATGTTAGGCTTTAGTTACAAGTTTTTGCTGTAGAATTTGATTTGTGTTACTAGTGCGTAAATATTGATTGTTTTTATCTTTTTCTTAAATACTGTATAAAGCCATGTCTTGCAGTGAAACTTTTATGGTAGTTTACTCATGTGACACTAGCTTTGCTATAAAAATTTCATGATCAGTTCTCTTGTGTAGCTATTTCTTTGATTTAATCCTTGTTTGGTAGACTTTAATTATGGTAAATAGTTTCTGTTCTTATTAAATCGTGAAAATATTTCTGCATGTTATATTTGAGTAGCTTAGCTTGTCCAGGAAGTTTGAGCATCAGTTCATGATTAGAACAGGAGCTAAAAATGAATCTTGTTAATCTACTTTCTGTTTTGTTTATTTTCTCAGAGTTAATTCTGTGTAGATAAAATCATGAAAAATTCACAGTTGCTAGATCATTTCTGTGTCAACCTTTTGTTAAATTTTGAGCTTCTGAATTGCTTAGTTTGACCTGTATAATTCAACCTTGTGCTAGGTGTTGTCTGAATGAATGAATTGTTGTGATTAAATGGCTACATGTCTTGGCATAATTTTTACAGGGTAGCTTAATCTGTTCATGTTCTGCTTAGGGTAATTTTTGCTAAATTTATTACTATTTGTGCTTTGAGTTATTTATTTATTAGCAAACATGGAATTAATTGCTATAGGAATCAACCACCACTCATTTTATGAAGTTAGTCAACTTCTTTTGTGCTGTTGATCATGATGCCTTGTGTAGTTAAATTTGGTATTTAACTACTCTATAAACGATTGCCCATGTGTGTATTTATAATGTTGTTCTTGCATTACATATAGACACGACTGCCTTATCGGACGGGACGTACGAGCTGATCCCGAAGTCTGACGGAGGTGATATTGAAGCTCAAGTAAACACTGCTGAACTAACTGAAGCCCCGGACCAAAGTTCGGAAGAGCCTAGGGCTGAAATAGTTAGCAACTATCGAGAAGGCAAGCCCCGGACATAACCTATACTTCAAATTAATATCATTTACTGTATTACTTACTTGTGCATTTACAGTTCTTAGGATTTGAATTGAAACCCTAGATGCATGATCCTAGGAACCTATGTACTGAACACTAGACCTAAGTTCGACTACTTGCTAAGCTTATAGGACCGGTAAAAGTCGAGTGATTGTCTGTCGCTCGCGAGCTTTATAGGCATTGTTTGTTTACTTCTGTTATCAATATAAGGACGATGGACGGGGTTGTGATCGATATCATAACTTCATGTGAGACCCCGTCTGTGTTGATGAACTTGCTAAGGTCGCGGTGTGTGGTAGCGGTGGTTAAGTTTTTGAAAGTACTAGCCACATGCTGTCAATATGGTACGCGGCAAGCCTAGTAGCCGATTGGACCGGAGAGTGGATATACCTCCCACTCTCTCTTAGGGGTAGGTTTTATTTTTATGTTGCGCAACACTACGACTTCAAGGGACAAGGGTGGACCGGGCACGGGTGGACCTTGGAGCCCTGTAGTCGGGGAGAGTGGCACTATCCACAAGCCGGAAAGAAAGGTCAACGGTTGTTTGGAAACGACCCGACAGTGTTCCAAACGTGTGTGTTAGGTTTGTCTGGCCAGATTGAATTTCGATTCAGAATCGTCCGCCTCTCACGATGAAATGAGACTGCTTGATCCCTTTGCCACACAGAGTAATAAGAGCAACAATATTATTTATCAATCTTGATGTTTGCTTAGTTTTCTACCATGATTGAATAGTAGTTGCTTACATAGAATGGTTAATCAACTAGAAACTTGAAAGCTAAAACTTGATAGTAAGGACATACTCTTTATTGCTTTAAAGCAAAAGGAAAACCAGAGCCTCACAAAACTTTACATAGTTTAGCTAAAGTGGGCTATTTATACCCGTTGGCGGTTAAGTCTTGCTGAGTATTAGAATACTCAGCCTTGCTATTGAACTTTCTTTCAAGTATGAGTTTTGAGGATCAGATCGCTAGCTTGACCTACCCTTGCTCGTTGCCTCCTGGCTGGTCCGTAGAGTGGGAGACGTTTGCGATCGGCAATGACTATGACGAGTGATACCATGCTTGGGCTAGCCCGGTGTCCTTTTGCGACGTGTTGTAGCCGTCGTGTTTTATCTTCCGCTGTTTTAAACTCTGAACTTATAGTTGTGGCTTGTATAACTGTTTTACTACGTTTGGTCTAGTATTAATGCTTTAGAACCGGTTTGTAATAACTTTTATGCCTGTGATGTAAAAATTGTGGTTGTAATATCTCTGGACTCGCCTTC
The DNA here is from genome assembly GCF_016808335.1 of Panicum virgatum. Lineage (NCBI taxonomy): Eukaryota > Viridiplantae > Streptophyta > Magnoliopsida > Poales > Poaceae > Panicum > Panicum virgatum. The sequence continues at coordinate 46,085,736 of NC_053147.1, read as the reverse complement.
GTGCGGGGTATGCTTGTTCGATCCGAGAACCGGTGGTTGTATCGGGACGTTACCCGACAGACCAAGAATTGTTCCGTTTGAAGTGCGTTTGAGCCGGTGTTGCCTTTATGGTGATGGCCCGCGCACTTGAGCCGGGATAATTTAGGCGGTTCTGCCACAGCTGGTATCAGAGCTGCAAGCATACACCAGAGGTGTTGGAACCTTAAAAATCGTTTTCCGTATAAAACGGAACAACAAAGGATTTCGAAAAACTACGTTGGATTCGTTAAGGGTTGTGCATAGAACGTAAAGTCCTAGGGGAGTTATGGGAATTACTAGGTAGCTATTTATGTATGGTTTATGTTATCTGACTTCCAGCACTTTACATTTTGTTAAACCATACTCATAAGCAACTCTTAATTCTTGTAACGACGCACCTACGTTGATGTAAGAAGGTAAGGATTCTCAGTCAGCTGAGGGAGTCTGACCTTCCCGTCGGTGATGCGAGCCGAACGCTGCCCTCAAGCAGTGGCTTACTTGAGGTGCTTCCAATATATCGACGATTAGTTGACTATATTGGAAGTAAAGTGTGCTCAGTCAGCTGAGGGAGTCTGACCTTCCCGTCGGCGATGCGAACCGAACGCTGCGCTCAAGCAGTGACCTACTTGAGCTGCTACCAATATACCGATCTCGGTCGACTATATTGGGAGTAAAGGAACTTGTGAATACGCCACCAAGTAGCGTATATTAAACGTTGGCCATACGGCGGAAATTGTATGGCTGCCGCTTCTATAGTGAGCGGTAATGTTTGGGGACGCTTTCATGTGTGCTGGCATGAAAAATTCAATGGATATATATATATATATATATATATGTTCTGTCAATCTTCTGTAGGTACACTAACCACGATTTGATAAGTTAATAATGGTTAGAGTGTATCGACTAGTTATATAGGGAGAGCCGTATCTATGTATGCCACCGTGCTAACCACGTAAGCCCACCCATAGTTGGCAATTGTTTATCTTGTGAGAACGGTCAGGACGTGCATGCATATTTGGTTGATGTTTGATTTTGTTCCTAGTATGAATCCTCATAGATAAGTGTTAGTGTGCTTAAGCCATAAGTAAGTTAATTTTGAATTTAGAGAGCATGTTTGTTGCAATACTTAGATATTCTTGGTTGAAAAAGATGGTTTCGAGTCGTGTGTTCATTCTAAGCCCCATCTTGTTGTTATAAGGATCTTTTCATTCCTTTGAATCTCAAATGATGAACTAGTACCAATTGTAGTTTATTATTTTCTGAGTTTGGAACCATATCATCTTTTGAATTAGAATCACATTTGTTTTACCGCAGTCTTCTTAAAGCTTTATTTGAGAAGTCTTGAGATAATTGTATTACTCATATTTGAATCCTTTTTTATTCAGATGGCGACTTGTTCCCAGATCTTTTGGGATGGGTGGATGCAAGCGAACGGCATAGCGGCCTTTGGCGGTACTAAAGGAGGTCATAGGCACCGGGTGATTTACCGGTGCCAAAGGCAGACTCCATTGGTCTCGATTTCCAGGTACCGGTTGTAGAACCGGTACTTAAGGCTCTTTTCAACCGGTGCCTATAGCTCTTTTTGTAGTAGTGATTGTACTTACTCTCACGTTGCATGGCACAATAAAAAAACAAAATCCATACCTTTTGAACCAGTTTTCATTCAAAGGTTTCAAAATTTGAACCCTAAGATACTTGCTAGCCTTGGAAAATAAAGTCATTGTTAACTTGGAAAATAAAGTCCTTCCCTGAATTTATTCCACAATATATGTTATTTACTGACATAGTAGGTAGGTACTAACATACATGTGCACTTTAATCTCCTTTTAAATATCATGTGCAGTTAAAATTTTAGTATAGCTTTTTGCTTTTTGAGATACACAATATAACTCAGACACTTATAATGCACGCACATTTACTTCTATGAACACATATATATATATGTAAATCCTACCCAATTTAGTGTAGCTCAGTGCATACAAACGTCATATGGTTAACAACTTTCTCTTTCTCTTATTTTTTTGTGGCTTAGCAACTTTTCAAAACTCAATTTCAAAACAATAGCCGTGGCTTGTTTATTTTCTCATTAAAATTTTGAGCCATTATTTCGACTTCTTTGCGGTGCTGCAGCTGTGTCTTTTTTTTTTGAGATTACACGGTACAACAAACGCACACTCATACCTCTACGAACACTCATACGCAAACCCTACCCCTATGAGCATCTTTGAAGACCGAGCCGGCAAATTCTCGAGATTGACGAAGTCACCACTAGCGCCTCGCTGTTGAGGGGAATGTCGCCTACCACTGAATGCACAACGCCGTTAAATCCTAGAATATTCGCTCCCATGGGGAGTCAAATTCAGAATCTTAGATGCTACCGGGTTCTTATAACCACTAGACTACATGCCCTTTCGCTGCAGCTGCGTCTTATGAGTTGAGTTCTTTGTCTGCGTGGGTTTTGTTTTCATATTCGGCCCATACTTTATGGGCCTTTTCTAGCGTTGCCTTGAGTTGGTGTGTTTTAGACATGTTAAATCTGTTTGGCTTCTTTTTGTGTTTTAGTTGGCAGTTTTTATAAGCTTTCCTTTTGTTAAAAACTCTTCTGGGCTTTCTCTTAGGAAGTTAGGACCGTCAAAACACTGAGAAGCCAAACCGGAGTAGTTCAATGTCGTGGTGCTGCCAACCATAGCCGGGTGGCGGAAGGCACCCGCCCTAGCCCAGAGGGTGTGTACTCGGGGGTTAGCTAGTCCCAGTTAGATCTCACTCAAGAACACGATGAACACAGCAAGATTTAGAGTGGTTCGGGCCGCCGGAGCGTAATACCCTACGTCCACTGTGTGTTGTATTGCCCTCCCACGAGAGTGAGAGAGTTCGCGAGAGCTTGTGTGTCCGGAGAGCTTGTAGTGCGCAGCGAGCGCCTCCCTTTTATATCTCAAGGGAGGCGCGTACATGGCTGTTGGGTCCCCGACAGGCGGGCCCAATGATGTAGTATAAAATAACATACTGTTCATACATTATGGCGTCGCAGGCAAAGGAGATCTCTCTCCTGGAATCCCTTGCCTGCTCCTGGAGTCCCTCGTTCATCATGTCCAGGCGCTGTCTTGTCGGGACGATGCCAGACGTAGCTAGTGGCGTCGCCTGCCACGTAGCTGAACGGGCTGTGTAGCTTGCGGCGTAGGCGGCATGATGGAAAAGTGCCGTGCTGTCGTATCCATTTAATGCTGCAGACGGGCTCTGCGCGGGTGCGGCACAGTTGGCTGCACTGTGTACCTTGGTAATACGTGATGCACAGTGAGGCCTGACAAAGGCTGTCCCGCGTGCCGCGGCGATAGAGCACGCCTCAACCATCCGCATTAAATGTGGTGGGTGGGCGAGTCTCCTAGCGGAGGACTCGCGCACGAGCCCGCGCCCGTGCCTCCGGGACGCGTGGCGGCTCCGGACCCCCACGCGGTAAGGGGGGTTCGGATGGACGCAGGAGGTCCCGGACCCCTATGGGGGGTCCGAGGCCTCGGCTGTCAGCTCGGAGCTTCCCTTCCTTAGAGACACGTGGCGTCTCCGGACCCATCCCCAGGCGGGGAACGGGTCCGGGGCCGTTGGCCTGGTGAGGAAAGAGCCTGACCCGTGGGGCCTGGCTACTTCGTCCTTTGCGCGCAGTTACGGATAACTACGCGGGTCATGCCTTGCTGCAGTAAGAGTGGGTATCCCTGCTACAGGGTACCGACAGTGGCCCCCGGGCCCACCTTGGGGGAGGTACGAACCCGCAGGTGAGGCCACTACTGCGATTTGGCTCTGCATAGCTTGAAGCTTCTTGCTGCAGGGGTCTTGACCGGCTTTGACCATCCATCGGGTTGTTTGCTGCCTCATCACATCGCAACGGCTTATTGACTCATGCCCCCACGCACAGTGGTTCACCTAGTCACGCGCGCGACGCTCGGTATTGTTGCGGCCGGAGTAAACGGATCATTTACCACCGACGCAGTTCCCGAAAAGCTCGGCCATGCCAGCGCTTAATACGCGCACGTCAGCTCAGCTTCCGCCTCGCTCTGCGCACGCACAGGCGACGGTTCAGATCCCATCTTTTCGCACCCTTGTTGGTTACCCGCTCACCCCGACAGGTGGGCCTGGGCCCCCATGTCATGGACTGGGCGGTTAACACCAGGCGCGGGCGTCGCTTGGGCTCCGGCGACGGTTCCGGGGTGCGCCGGTTGAGTCAGGCTTTATAATGGGGCAAACCGCATTCCGCGATTACTTTCCCGCATTAGCTTTCTTCCTTCCAACCTTTGTGCCCTTTTGCCTTCGAGCTTTCCTTGCCCCTTTCTCCCCTACGCAGGCCGCTCCTCACTCCACCGAGAGATGGCATCCCTTGTTCATCCCCGCCGCTTCCAGACTGAGGGAGAGTTGAACACAGTGCGCCGCCTGCTTGGATGGAGTGCTCAGGAGACCGGCTGGGGGGGTCCGAGCAGGCTCGATTCCCCTTGGCAACCTCCGCGCCGGGGAGTTTGTGCTATTCACCTCGCACATCTCCACCGGCGTGGGACTGCCAATTTCTTCGTTCCTGCTGCTGCTATTGGAAGACTTCGACCTCCAACTTCAGCACCTGACGCCCCACTCCCTCCTCCTGACGTCCATCTTCGTGCACTTGCGCGAGATGTTCGTGGGAGTGCGGCCCTGCGTCATCCTCTTCCGTTACTTCTTCATTCTGGTGAGGTCCGGAAGGAGCAAGGACGAAGTGGGGGGTACTACTTCCAGATAAGGAGTGACCTGCCGACTCCTTACATTCCCGGCCTCACTGGCGGAAAGTGGGAGGAGTGGCGCAGGGATTGGGTGGTCGCCACCACAGAAGACAACGAGCGCCTCGCCCTGCCGACCGAGGGGCCCGCCTCTGACCGCGCAACCTAGAGGGCCAAGCCGTCCCTGCAGCCGGAATTCGACTCCGTGCTGGGCAAGATCAGGTCGCTGGTGGAGAGCGGCCTCACCTCGTGGCACGTGCTTGGAGATTTTCTGAAGCGCCGGATCGCTCCCCTGAAGCAGCGGCCGCGTCCTGCGTGGAACTTCACCGGCCTCAACGACTGCAGCAGGACCCACCGCGGGGAGGGGAGCGACCTGATCCAGGAAGCATTGGAGGTCCTGGTGCGGAACGTGATGGGAGACGCCTTCATTCCGGAGAACCTGATCCTCCCTCAGTGCATAGTGCCCCTCTACGAGGACCCCGCGAGGGTGGCGGTGCTGGCTACCCTGCCAACTCTGGACGACGGGGGGCTGGCCCCACGCCAGACCGGAGGCGACCCGAACCATGGGCTCCGGATCCCTGGTGCGTCCGGGGATCAAGCTACACTGAGCGCCGCGGGGTCCGGCGCCACCACGAAGGGGAAGCAGGCCGCGGCCAGCAGCGCCGCCACAGCTGGTTCCAGCCGAGCACAGAGCAGCTCCGGTGCATCGTCGGGAGATGCAGGCCGGCGCAGGCTACTCAGGGATGACGGGACCCTGGTCTCGGAGTCCGCCGCGAAGCGCCAGAGGACCTCCGAGGGCGCGGGCCAGGGTAGCTCCCGGGCTGCCGGCCCTCGCGGGTCCTCTGGGGCGACTGCACCACCACCATCGCCGCCGAGGAATTCCTACCGCCAGTAGCAACAGCAGCAGCAGTAGCAGCCGCAGGAGCAGCTGCAGCGGGCGCGGGAGCGGCCACAGCAGCAACAGGTGCAACCCCGGGTCGCGCCCGTGCCGCAGCCACGGGGACAGCAGCAGCAGGAGCAAGCCCGGGTTGCGCCTGCATCGTAGCTGCAGGAGCAGCAGTAGCAATAGCAGCAGCTGCAGGAGAAGAGGCCGGGCCTCCGAGGACGCTGGGTGCCCGGTACTTCTGGGTTAGTGTTATCCTGCTCTATTTCCTTGTGCCAGGTGCTCTGCTTTTTGCTGAAGGCTTCTCCACTTTGTTGCCAGGGGTCGTTGCCCCAGCAGTTCTTCCACCATCGCCGGTTCGTCAGCTGGTACCCAGGCGTCCGCGGCCTCGACGTCGACGGCAACGGCGATGGCGGGTGCAGGACCCTCAGGTACAGCGACCTATGCCAGCCCGGTGGTGCGCGATGTGATGCTGACAGGCGCGTTATTTCCAGACTCAGCAGCACACAACGCTGCGGCGGCGGAGGCACCTGTGGCAGAGGCAGCAGACGCAGCGGCGGTGGGGGGCGCCGGTGCTGGGCGCAGCCGCGCCCGACGCAGCGACAACGGAGGCGCCGGTGTTGGTTGCTGCCGCACCCGACGCAGCGATGGCTGAGGCGCAGGCGCTGGGGGCATCTGCACCCGACGCCGCGGCGGCTGAGATGCCGGTTCTGGGCGCCGCTGCCCCCGACGCAGCGGCGGCGGAGGCGCCGGCGCTGGGCGCAGCCGCACCCGACGCGGCGGCGGAGGAGGCGCCGGTGCTAGGCGTAGCCGCAACCGACGCGGCGGCGGCGGAGGTGGTGCCGGTGCTGGGCGCAGCCGCACCCGACTTGGCGGCGGCGGAGGCGGCGCCGGTGCTGGGCGCAGCCGCATCCGACGCATCGCCGGCGGAGGCGCCGGTGCTGGGCCCCGCCGCACCTGACGCGGCGGCAGTGGAGGCGGCGGAGACAAGTGCTACAGCAGAAGCCCCCACCTCCAGCTCCGGTCCTGTTGCAGAGGAGGAGTTGGAGGTGGTCTTTAGCAGGCGGCTCCTGCAGCTCCAATTCCTGGAGGAGGATGTGACTCCCCTCCCCCAGGTGCTGTTTCAGGTCCGGCGGTCGATCGAGGAGGCAACCTCCTTCGCCGAGGCGGCCTTCCGACGGGAGTGGACTGCTCTGGAGAGCGAGCGCCAGCGCCTCTCCGACTGGCACACCCGCCTGGAAGCGCATACGAAGGCTGAAGCCTCCCGTGCTGCGGAAGCTCGGTCGAAGCTCAAGGCGGACCAAGAGGCCTACCGAGCCAACCTTAAGAAGGTGTTTGACCGGGAGTTCGCAGTGTCGAACCGAGAGGAAACCTTGGCGCAGCGGGAGAAAGATTTCGCCCTGGAGGTTGTTGGCTTCGCGGCTCAGCGGTCCGACCTCGAGACTCGCCTCTCGGCTCAGCAGTCCGAGCTAGAGACTCGCAGCCAGGACCTCGAGGTCTGGAGGCAGGAGCTTGACGTCTTCTCTGCGACTCTGCAGGGATGGCGCGAGCAACTGCAGGAGAGAGTCAGCCAGCTGACTGTCGACGAGGCGGATTTGGAGGAGGACCGGAAATCCCTCGCCAAGCGGGAGGCCCACGCCACCGGCATAGAGAAGGAACTTGGGCGCCAGCGAGACTCGCTCAAGAAGTTGAAGGAGCGGGTGGAGCAGAGGGAGGCCAAGCTCGAGGAGAGGTCCCGCGAGCTCGAGGAAAGGTCCCGCGAGGTGGAGGTGGCCAAGGCGGCTCTGGACACCCGGGTGCGAGAGGCGGTCCAGGAGGCGGTCCGGAAGCACCAGGAGGACCAGCGCACGGGAGCCCAGTGGATCGCTGACTGGGCGGCCGAAGCGAGCCTCGCACTGGTGCCATTTGGAATGAGCCCAATCCAGGTGGCGGAGCCGCCAGCTTCGATAGCTGATGCCCTCCCAGTGCTGAGTTCTGCTTCGGATAGGCTCCATCGTCTGGAGCCAGTCCTTGCTGGTCAGCTTGAAGCCGAGGGTCGTGAGCTGATCCGGATGGTGGCGGAGCACATCCTGACCTGCCTCCGGAGCCATGACCCGGCCATGTCGCTGGCGCCCGTGGTCAATGGCCCTGTAGCGGAGACGGAGGCCGCCGCTCGGGACAGCGTGCGAGAGGTCGTCGACTTTGTTGCCGCCTACTTCAAACGGGAACTTGCGGACCCTTGAGCTGGGCATTGTATCTTTTTCCTTTTGCACTATGTAACAAACATTGTACTAGCTGAAATTTTTTGAAATAGAAGAAACTTCAACTTAGCTGTTTGTTAGTTGCTGATTTGCGGTATACAGCACCCCGGCGCCCTGGCCCCCTGGCGGATAGGTTCAGTTGATTGGACCTGTCTGCCACGTGAGCCGTAGAAGATACTCCGGACCTCCTTGGGCATAGGGCTGCATAGTTTGTAAGACGAGCAAGCGCCTTGTTCCCTGTGTAGCATACTGAACTACAGGGAGAAGAATTAAATTCACTTATACAGTAGCAATGATACTGCAACTTAGCTGTTTGACGCATGCAGAATCCATTCATGATGTCTGGGACAAAGCGGATGCTCCGGGCCCCCTGAGAGATAGACTCAGTTGTTTTGAGTCTGTCTACCATTGAGACTGGACCTTGATCTGCATGAAGGCTTTGAAGCGGATGCTAGGACCCTCTGGTAGGTAGGCTCAATGGTTTGAGGCTGGCTACCACCAGTCAGGACTTAACCTGTGTACCACTTCAAATTTACAGCTTAGTAGCAGGCCCGCGGGACTCATCCCTGACTAGTGCCAGGCTGGTACAAGGTCTGGGGCTCTAGATGCGCAGGTCTAGGTTGCTCAGTGCTTGTTACAGAGTGGTGGAGTGCGTAGGCTTAGGGTACGGAACCAGGCTAAGGCGCCACACAGGGCTCCGGACCACTCCAGGAAATAGCACGATCTTCCCGAACCTGGCTTCATCGTCCCAGGCCTCTCGCAGCAGTGGGCAAGGTCACTTTGTTGTACTCAATCCTTTGAGATATAGGACTGGACATGCCGTGTTGGACTTAGGAAACCAACTCTTGAGTTGGAACGGGGTCCGGGCCCTTAATTACCCGGCTCCAGGTACTAGAGTACTCGTTACAGGGTGGTGGAGTGTGTAGGCTTTTGGGTACGGAACCAGCTAAGCGGCTACACAGGACTCCGGACCACCCCAGGAAACAAGCACCCGCTCTCCAGAGTAGGTCCCTAGGGGTCTGGACTCCTCTCCAGCAGCAAGAGGGTCCGGATCTGTATGGCAGTCCAGCAACTCAATTCAGATCTTAGTTGTAGCAACAAGAGTTGAGGTCCCCGCGGGGGTTAGAAAGGTGAAAACTTCGAGAATCGAAATGCGAAAATTAACTTGACACAAAGACAGAACTAGGAGAAAATCTTTCCTTTGCAATCTTGATGTACATGGCTTGCGCGATGGATGCCAGAGGCCGGGTTTACGAGGTCGGACCTCTACCGTTCTGAGCCGCGCGTTAGCCGACGGTGCGATGGATGCCAGAGGTCGGGTTTACGAGGGTGGCCCTCAACCGCTCTGGGCCGCACGGTAACTCTATCTTATTACAAAGGAAAAGTTTATTTTCCAGCTCTGCCTAGGTGTAAAACTTACGCAGATGCTCTATGTTCCATGGGTTGGGCAGCGGCACTCCATCTTCTGTGGCGAGGCGAACGCATCCGGGTCGGCATACCTCTGTAACCCTGAAGGGCCCCTCCCAGCTGGGGGAAAGTTTGTGGAGCCCTGCTCGGCTCAGGATCCTTCTGAGGACGAGGTCGCCAGCCCGGAGCTCCCTACTGTGCACGAACCGTTGATGATAGCGCCGGAGCGCCTGGTTGTAGCGTGCATTTCGGATTGCTGCTCGCCACCTTCGCTCATCAACGAAGTCCACGTCGTCACACCGCAGCTGTTCCTGCATGGATTCGTCAAAGGCCTGGACCCGTGGTGAGCCCAGGTGAATTTCTGCAGCGACAGTAGCGGTGCGATCGCCCTGCACGGTGAGGACTCCGGCAGGGGTAGGCATCTTCAAGACCAAATACCCGTAATGAGCAATGGCCATGAAGCGGTAGAGTGCCGGTCGGCCAATGATGGCGTTGAACGGGAGGTTCACCTCCGCAACATCGAACAGAACGCTCTCTGTGCGGAAGTTCTCCTCGGTCCCGAACGTGACCGGCAATGTGATGCTCCCCAGAGGGAACACCGGGTGTGGGCCCACTCCAGAGAATGGGCGAGAGGGAGTCAGCTTGGACTCCGGGATCTGCAGCTGCTTGAACGCTGCATAGCTGATGACATTGAGGCCAGCCCCACCATCAATCAGCATGTGATAGAGCCTTACGTTGGATATGACAGGAGCGGTGACTAGAGGTAGTACGCCAGCTCTGGCCATATTCTCCGGGCAGTCGGATGGCCCAAAAGAGATGGTGGTGTTCATCGACCTCTGGTGCGGCGCCGCCTTCGGGACCCCCGGCTTCACCGAAAGGACCTCCCGGCGAAGGGTCTTCACGTCCCGTCGGGAGACAAGCTCCCAGCTTCCGCCGTACATTACGTATAGCTTCTTGCGGCAGTCGCCGTTGTCGGAATCGGAGTCATCGTCGTGGTAGACACCCTTCAGCTCTCGAGCGGGGGATTGGTACCCCAGCTCCTTCTCCCCGGCGGCGGCCCCGCTGTCGAAGGCCTTCTCCTTGCCGGCCCGCTAGCGAGGAGGGGGTGAGCCGTCTTTGGAGGACTGCTCACGCCGCCCACTGACCCGCTTCGGGAGCTTCTGGATCTCGCGGCAGTCAGCGGCGCTGTGGCGAGCGGTGGGATGCACTGGGCATGAACCTCCGCTTCCACCTTGCGGGCGAGGGCGTTTGCCATGTGCATTCTGGCCCCCAGCCGTTGCTGCCACAGCCGGCGCCGCCGCTGGCGCTGCTGCTGCAACGACTGGTCCGCCAGATTGCGGTTCCCCGCGATTCCGGTTCTTGTTCTTCTTCTTCTTGCCACCGCCCTGAGCGGTAGCACCGGAGCCGCCAGCCTTGGCGTCTCCGTCTTGGGGGGCTGAGTGCCATGCACGGCCCTCAGCGGCCCTGGCACACTTGTCTGCCAGGGAGAAAAGCGTAGTGACGCTTTCCACCTCGTGCGTCGCCAGCTTCTCGAGCATCTTCTCGTCACGTACCCCCTGGCGGAAAGCAGTGATAATAGATGCATCTGAGATACGAGAAATTGTACCCCGTACCTTGGTGAAGCGCGAGATGAAGGCCCGGAGCGTTTCTCCGGGTTTTTGCCTCACGGCGTGAAGGTGTGCCTCCACACCATGCTGCTGGTACGCACTGGCGAAGTTCGCTGTGAACCTCACACAGAGCTCTTCCCAGGACTGGACCGTCCCAGGTGTGAGGTTCATGAGCCAGGTCCGGGCTGGCCCAGACAATGCTACATGAAAGTAGCTTGCCATGACGGCGCCGTTACCACCAGCCGCTGTGATGGCGGTAACGTACACCTGCAGGAACTACGACGGGTTAGTGGTACCGTCGTACTTTTCCGGCAGGTGGGGGCGGAACTTGGATGGACATGCCACTGAGCGGAGGTGCTCCGCCAGCGCAGCGCAGCCCACCCCAGCAACTGGTGCGCCTGGCTGTATCCGGGTGTTCGCCGGGGGCTTGGGTGCTACCACGTCCAAGTCGGCGTTGAGGTTGCGGCCCTCAATGTTAAGACGGCGCTCTCGCGCCCTCTCAACGGAGATGCGGGCATCCTCTCCCGCACGCCGGCGGTTGAGCTCCGCCCGCAGGTCTTCAGGTCGTGCACCCCTCACGTTAGGGGAGCGCACGGACGCCAACGCACCGCCCTGACGCTGGCGGTAGGGTACCACCGCATTGCCGGGCGGAGGTCGTTGCCCAGTCCTTGCAGAACTGGGGGAGGCCTGAGCCAAGTGGAGGAGACGGTCAACGTCGTCCCGCCACTGCCTCAGGGCGTCTGGCGAGGCTGCTTCAGCCGAGGGGTTGCGAAGCAACTCCCTAGCCGCTGCCAGCGCTCCGCCGCTCGCAGCTTGTGAGGGGGCCCTTGATGGACGCCCTGACTCTTGCCGGCGAGCAGCGCGCGCCGCCGCCGACGGTGGCTGCTCCGCAGGCACAGTTGCCCCTAGAGCAGGAACACGAGGGGCGTGTGGCGTGGAGGACGCCACACCCTCCGTCATCTCTACGTCGTCCACACGAACCATGGGGACGAAGAAGAGATGAACTGCGACCAGCTAAATGCTCCCCTACCTGGCGCGCCAAATGTCGTGGTGCTGCAAACCACAGCCGGGTGGCGGAAGGCACCCGCCCTAGCCTAGAGGGTGTGTACTCGGGGGTTAGCTAGTCCCAGTTAGATCTCACTCAAGAACACGATGAACACAGCAAGATTTAGAGTGGTTCGGGCCGCCGGAGCGTAATACCCTACGTCCACTGTGTGTTGTATTGCCCTCCCACGAGAGTGAGAGAGTTCGCGAGAGCTTGTGTGTCCGGAGAGCTTGTAGTGCGCAGCGAGCGCCTCCCTTTTATATCTCAAGGGAGGCGCGTACATGGCTGTTGGGTCCCCGACAGGTGGGCCCAACGATGTAGTATAAAATTACGTACTGTTCATACATTATGGCGTCACAGGCAAAGGAGATCTCTCTCCTGGAATCCCTTGCCTGCTCCTGGAGTCCCTCGTTCATCATGTCCAGGCGCTGTCTTGTCGGGACGATGCCAGACATAGCTAGTGGCGTCGCCTGCCACGTAGCTGAACGGGCTGTGTAGCTTGCGGCGTAGGCGGCATGATGGAAAAGTGCCGTGCTGTCGTATCCATTTAATGCTGCAGACGGGCTCTGCGCGGGTGCGGCACAGGCGGCTGCACTGTGTACCTTAGTAATACGTGGTGCACAGTGAGGCCTGACAAAGGCTGTCCCGCGTGCCGCGGCGATAGAGCACGCCTCAACCATCCGCATTAAATGCGGTGGGTGGGCGAGTCTCCTAGCGGAGGACTCGCGCACGAGCCCGCGCTCGTGCCTCCGGGACGCGTGGCGGCTCCGGACCCCCACGCGGTAAGGGGTCCGGATGGACGCAGGAGGTCCCGGACCCCTATGGGGGTCCGGGGCCTCGGCTGTCAGCTCGGAGCTTCCCTTACTTAGAGACACGTGGCGTCTCCGGACCCATCCCAGGCGGGGAACGGGTCCGGGGCCGTTGGCCTGGTGAGGAAAGAGCCTGACCCGTGGGGTCTGGCTACTCCGTCCTTTGCGCGCAGTTACGGATAACTACGCGGGTCCTGCCTTGCTGCAGTAAGAGTGGGTATCCCTGCTACAGGGTACTGACATTCAATATGTGACCCTAATATAAAAATTAGGCAAAACAGCTATCGTGTTTGGCTCAATTTTGTGTCTCAACTATAAAAATATCACATTCAGCTCCTGAAATATTCAAATTGACCCAACTTCATTCATTTGCTGACATGGCACGTCACGTTAGTTTGTCTTGCCACCGCCCAATCAGCTTAGTGTTTCAACTTCTATTGAAATGATCATTTTACCACATCCTCGTTTTGAACAGACCAGCTTCATCTGGATGAAGTTGAGCCAATCTGGATAGACCAATAGAGTCCCACGCTAATGGAATTTTAAGCAATGGATGTCCAAATCCAACGAGACTAAATACTTAAATCCAATTGGATATTGGATTAGACCCAATCCAATCCCAGGGCAATTGCTGGCTTGGTTTTTTTATTTGACGAAGACACCAAAAAGTGTCTCATATCTAATTCATATTAAGAAAAATAATTGGTAGTAAAGTAGAAGAACAACTTGACACAGTAGAGAAGAAACGAGATGGTCCATGTGAGGAAAAGACTAACATACCCTTTAACTATTTTCCAATTTCCTTAATTAATTTGTCTTAGATTAACGGTTAGAAAAAATCAAAAAAAAAATACCACACCTACTATTAGTATCTTCAAAAACATGCCTCTAATTTTTAATGTTGCAGAGATTCAGAGCCCTAGTAGCTCCGAAAAGAAAGATCAGAGTAACGTTGACAGCGGAGGATTCAGTCCAGTTGCGGACTTGCGGGTAGAGGAGCCGCCAGCCCCGCCGCCGCCCGCTGGCGATGAAGCGCTTCTTCCAGCCCGTGCCTAAGGACGGCTCCCCGGCTAAGAAGAGGCCCACAGCCACTACCGACTCGGGCGATGCCCCCGCCTCGGCCGGCGCCGGCGGGGAGGAGGGGAGCCCCGGCGAGGAGCCGCACAAGTTCGTGACGTGGAACGCCAACAGCCTGCTCCTTCGGATGAAGAGCGACTGGCCCGCTTTCTCTCAGTTCGTCGCTCGCCTCGATCCCGACGTCATCTGCATCCAGGTGAGCGATTTGGGCTTTCGAGTCGGCGGCTCTTCGGGTTAATCTGTAATTCTGCCCGTTCGGAACGGTCCGTGTGCGGGGGCGGGGTTCCCGCGGGGGCGTGCATGCTGCAATGTAGGCAACCCAAAAGCCGTGGGTTCTCGCAGCCATCTCGTCGAGCAGGTTGGGGCTGTGCCTGTACGATTTGGTGCCCCTTCATTTCGTTGGAGATTAGTAAGATTTTTATGGCCGGCCAGGATTTTAGATGTTATCTTAGACCTCATGGTGGGTGACTGGGTGTCATTATCCCTGCACTATATTCGCAAGCAAAGCAAAAACAGTAGGTTGCATGTTTCTTTTTGCAAGTGGTGGCACAGGCATGCTGGTGCTTTCTGTAGTGCCTAGTGATTGATTATGCCCTTTGGGGAATTATTTGAGCATGTTGCCTGTACCAGTGTGCTATGTGGTTTTTGGGACATGCACTTTTAAGGTTCTAGATGCTAGGGCAGTGTTTATGGGTATATCACTGGGGTATTTATATGACCGACTGGACAATTTGTTCAATCCTTTTCGGACCATGAATAAGAGCAAAAAATCAATTCTTGATCAGTTTGGACAATCATTATATTCTTTTCATCATGAACTACTGCTCAGAAGTCAGAACATTCTACTTAGAACAACTTAGCATGTATGCTGCTTTTGTCATAGTTGTATTCACATCCCAGTTGTTTCTTTGCTGCACTAGACGAGAAGGGGAGGTATTTTTCTCTAGATAAACTACTATGGGTATACCTGTGAGTGTTGTTTATATCTTTCTTCCAACTGGAATACTGGATATATTGTTACCTCCTTTCCTTTTTCAAGATATCTGGCTTCATATTTTTTTGTACTATTATCGCAGTGCTAGTTTAGTTATTTCTTACTCATTGGCATAGGAAAATTGTCTCTCTCTATTTTTTTCCAACTCATATGATGTAAATTTTAAAAGATCAGTACATCCTTATAAAAACAATCATGCATTAATTTGTTAGATGGGGAAAATAGGCATAATGCCTTTAGAACATTTAGTCAAATAAGGCCATCCCCAACCCTCCACCTAGGATGGTTTCCATAGCATTGATTACATTGCCACCTAGGATGTTTAGCTTATGTGGGATTAAATGAGGGAGAGAGTGAAGAGATGAAGAAATAGGGTCTCATGCAAGACCCAATTTATACACAAAAACCTATGCACTAGACACTACCAAATTTTGTATTAGGAGGGAGTAGTGTCCTCATGATAAGTAAACAACAAATATGATTGGTTGATAGGAGAGAGAATAATTGAGTAAGTATTAATTATTGACCCATATAAAGGAACTATGCATTGAGAGATGTAGTTTCTAAACATAGTAACTTGCTTATGTGGCGGTATAGACACTATCTATAGACACTATGGGTTTGGACTGGTCTAATGGAAGACAGATCCACCTCAGGGGTTTGTTTGAGAGTAGGCAAAGAGGACATGAGGAGGTCCTAAACCTATAATTTCTTAAAAGTAGTTATAATAGCCTAATAGGATCTGGGACCCTTCACCCGATCTCAGTTTGGAGCAGCTGAGAAAAGGTGGACATTTCAAGTCTTTTTTTTTTCTGTCCAAATGCTATTACATTTCAGGGCTAGGCTATGATATCTCAAATAGCTGTAATCCTAATCCTACAATTGGAAGGAGGTTGGTCCAAGACCATGTGAAGAAGAATGACTGTAACAATGGAGTTCACCAGTTGCTGAGCAAGAAACATAGATTAGTTGGACAAGAGAGAACTTACATAGAGCTAGCCCTGAACATACAGATCTGAGCCTTCCTACTGTTACATGTGTCATTAGATTCTCTCTTTTAAGTTTATAGTTTGCTGAATAGATAACTATTATTGTGTTAGTGCTTGTCCATGGGCCCATACAACTGGTCCTGTTCTGCTCACCCAAACCTCTCCCTTCCTTGTGGGAGCTCACTCATTAGCAATGGTCTTGTGGCCATGGTTGCTGCCCGTGGTAGCCGCATGCTGCCAAGAAGTTTTTATGTGCCCAGTCGACCGGGAATCATGCATACATGGAGTGTTGGCCGACAATACCACAGTGAAACCTCAGCACGCACACACGCGCACACACACACACACACACACACTGTCACGGGCTAGAGATGGATTGGAATTGGAAGAAGGAACACGACGTAGATTATATTCAAAGGTAGTGGCCGGCCTTGGCCCTGGACCTCGCCGGCGCGCAGGAGCTATGGCTGAAGCTCACGGCGCGCCAGGAAGGCAGGGACCAAAACCAATCTGAGAATACAATCTCATGACTTCAACTAACTCAGGTCATGGTTTATATGTCCACTGAGCCTGGTAACAAACTAACCGAAATAATCTAGATAAACCTTACAAGAAACTAATGAAAACAAACTAGGACTCTTGACTAATCTTGGTGCGGCGCCTGTACTGGAGTCCCACCATGACACACACACACACACACACACTGAGAGGGAGGAAGAAGGGGAGAATAGAGAGCACTCTGTTTGGTTCTGCTGAAGTGAGCTGCAGCTTCTCCTACCTCATTCATATGTAAAGTGAGGCACAAGTCAAAAATAAGGTACATGATGTCACTACCAACTACTACTAGTTAGACCATACCTCTACACTAGCGCTACTTTTGCAACATACTCCCACTACTTGCTACTGCTACTGCCTGCTGCTGTCAAACATGACAAGCTGAGCATGGCCAAAGAAAGAGGAGCACTATCCAATCCTGATGGACATGAGATACAGGAGCATACTCAATTATCTACCGTGGAGCGCCAGTTGTTATTCTTTAACTTGTTTATCTTTGCAATTTATTATCTTTAGGAAAAAGAAATTTATTCCTAGTAAGTTAAAGCTTTGGTTGTTTGCTAAACGGAAATTGTCGGTCCTTTCAATTTCTCCTGTCTTTCGGCACTGCCCATCTATCTGAAAAATGGTACCATATTTCATGTCACATCATTATTCTTCAAGTTTTGGCTGTCTGGGCTAATTATCCCAGCATTAACAGTTCCTTCTTTTCATTGCTCGGTAGGCCACATTTGGTTTTGGCCTGGCTGCAGAAATACATATTTAGTTATCTGATTAATATACATCTGATAAGGATACTAATTGTTTATTGAACTTCTTTCTCAGGAGGTGCGGATGCCTGCGGCTGGTTCAAAAGGGGCACCTAAAAATCCTAGGGAACTAAAAGATGACACAAGCTCATCACGGGACGAAAAGCAGGTTTCACAGCATTTGCAAAGATTAATACTTTCAGTGAATATGTTGAACTATAGCTATTATATCTTTTCTCAAAATTAATGTTTCATTATCTAAGCTAAAATTTCTATCAGTTGCAGCCATAAAAAATGAATTTTATCATCTTGATCTTTAGAGGATACTAGATTATTTGAAATTGCACTATTTTTTTTCATACCCCTTCCAGTTGCATCCATTAGGGGACATTTCACCACTTGCATCAGCAGTCACAGAAGAATTTCTGTAGTGGTGTTGTAAAAATGTTGATTTAGCAACTGGCACTGTTGAACCTGGCATTCTTTCCTTCCCTCAGAACTGTAGTTACATTTGTTGATTGTGCATTTGCAATGTGTTTCATTTTTCAATTGAGAGATCAAAATGCGCAAAATTTAGTGAACTGTACAGGCAGAAAAGTACGATCTAATATCAACTGATGTGTTTATAATACTAGCAAGCTCTTGGATTTTTGTTCTTTCAGATTTGTTACGTTGCATTTCGTGGGCTCAATGAGAAAGTTGTCATAATCACAATTCTTGATGTCATGCAGATAGTTTTGCGTGCTTTGTCGAGTTCACCTTTCAAAGACTACTGTGTCTGGTGGTCTCTTTCAGATTCAAAATATGCAGGAACAGCTGTGTTTATCAAGAAAAAGTTTGAACCTAAGAAGGTGTCTTTTAACCTGGATAGAACGTGTAAGTTTGGAGATGACTTCAGATTATCCTTTGATAATTATATGTTCTGTTACCAGTAGTTTACATGTTCCATGCTTAATGTTCCTTGGCCTGCTTGGCTGCTCTAATACCACATCCCTCCTGTTTTACATATTGTAGTTTTAAGATTGTATTGCAGGATCTGGTTTAGTTACCACTTGATTATTGGTAAGCTAGTAATTATATACACATCATTGTCATCCAAACTTATTGATTTTTTAAACAATATAAAAAAAATCTCAGAACATCTTACTAGTTTTGTAGTTGAAAGCAAAACCATGACAGTGAATGAATGTTCTTATGTTAAGGGTTAGGAAGCATGTGGTTGCATTCGATCATTGTTAAGCAAAGTCCAAAAAGGATATGGTCACTTTGATATGAAGGTGTAACTGGATAGTCATCGCAAGAATAATAAGTGTGGAAAAAAAAACTCAAGGCACGTCTCTCTGACTGTGTACCTGTTCATCTTCTCTAGATATGTGTTTATGCATGTTTTTCTGTATAAAAACTGGACCCAAGGATTGGCTGTCCAGGCCAGCAAGCTTGTTAACAAACAGGCATCTAGCATCATTGTTCTCTTTCATAATAATTTTTTCTGCATTTTTCAGCTTCCAAGCATGAAACGGATGGGCGTGTTATAATTGTGGAATTTGAATCATTTCTCTTACTAAACACTTATGCTCCAAACAATGGATGGAAGGAGGAAGAAAATTCATTTCAAAGGAGACGTAAGTGGGACAAGAGAATGCTAGAATTTGTTCAACGTGTAGACAAACCCTTAATCTGGTGTGGCGACTTGAACGTCAGGTAATCAAAATAAGGGTTTCTCCTTAGTGAAAATGGTTCATATCTACATAGATATTTTAGCTTCTTCTTGTACCGTGCAATAAAATCTTCATGCAATTTGTTACATAATATTGAAATTCAACACCGTGAAAATGATTTTCCTAGTTAATAACATAGCATTAATACCCATAAAACCTTGGTAGAAATTTCCTTGCATGTTTTCTTATAGTACATGATCAAAATAACCATATTTGATTTGCAATCTTGCATTCTGAAAGAAAATACTCCTATATATATATGCAAAGGGAAAACTTCATTTTTATTTGAACACGTGTTTGCTATACCAATAAGGCATTTTTCCACAAATGAATACCTCTTGTATTTGAATATTCCAGCCATGAAGAAATCGATGTCAGCCATCCTGATTTTTTTATCAGTGCTAAGCTGAATGGATATACCCCGCCAAATAAAGAGGTAATATTTGCTTTACACATGCAACCCTTAGTCATCTGTACGTAAATCCAGTTTCGCTAGTGTGTTCATGCATCAGGGTGGTCAGTTTCTTGTAATTCAATGAAATCCGTCATCTATTTTTACCCACTAGCTAGTGCAACTGCTTGGAAAATCTAGAAAGTATGCTAAGAACAATTCATTATTATATATATATGGAAGGGCAGCCTGGTGCAAGTGGTAGTGCTTGACGCCTGTGAACCGAGAGGTCACAGGTTCGAGCGGTGGCCTCTACACATTGCACGGTGTGTGGGAAAGACCTCCTGCTAATAACCTCCTCCAGACCCCGCACAGTGCGGGAGCCTACGGCATATATATATATATATATATATATATATATATATATATATATATATATATATATATATATATATATATATATATATATATATATATGGAAGGGCAGCCTGGTGCAAGTGGTAGTGCTTGACGCCTGTGAACCGAGAGGTCACAGGTTCGAGCGGTGGCCTCTACACATTGCACGGTGTGTGGGAAAGACCTCCTGCTAATAACCTCCTATTTGCGTAGATCGCTTAAGTTTTGTTATATACACTTTTCTTGTTTTATGTTCTAGTTTTAAAGTATAAGTACAAATGCTTATGTACTTATCCTATTTGCGAGGATGACAAAATCGATATTGTATCCCCTATGAGCTCACATTTCACTCTCGGCCCTCCTGCTGTCTTTAAGATCCATATCGTTGCTTTATTTTGGTCTTCTGTTGTTTATGTAAATCCATCATTTGGCTTGGGGGAGTATGTCTTTCACTTTGTCTTGTGAGTTTAAGTTCCATATCGTTGCTTTATTTTGGTCTTTTGTTGTTTATGTAAATCCGTCATTTGGCTTGGGGGAGTATGTCTTTCACTTTGTCTTGTGAGTCTGACTACACTGTTCTATTTGTTGATCCCTTATCCCTCCTGAATTCTTGTCGGATTGTCTAGTCACAATAACTGTAAGGTACCGTTTGGATGTAGATATTGAAGGCTAGAATTTGGAATTGGTATTGTATACCCTTAATATCAGCTGTATGGATGTTCTCGGAATTGGTATTGGAAAATTCCTCCAATACCAAATGGTATTCACTGTGCTGCTCCACCCCTTCCCACAATTCCAACCACTATGGCTCCGTATGTTAGCAGCTCAATTTTCACTCATTGAGCTGAGAGGATGACACTCAAGTTGGGGAAGTTTTCTGGTTTTTTCTTCATTCACACTCACAATGCCATACCATCCAACGGGAGGGGTGGCCACACATATATACAGCCAGCCAAGGGGCTGCTAACTGCCTAGTCTAAGATGCTCCTGATGTCCTAGAAAAGTAGATGCTAACTGCTGCTGTCCTACTAACTGCAGCTGTCCTAGCAAACTGAAAAACAGTCCAAGATGCTGTCCTCTAGGGGCAGCACCTCTGTTCTCAAGGCGGTAAGGCGGACGCCTAGCAAGGTGGGGCGGCTGGACGCCTAGGCGAGCAAGGCGGGCGCCTAGGCGAGCAAGGCGCAAATCGGTGGACGGCGCATGGACGCCTAGGCGACGCCTTGAGAACAGAGGGCAGCACAAACCTACTGCGTGCTGCAGCAAAAAGGAGATGCTGCAGCCCCACAAAGACCAAGAGTACAAGATTTATTTCCTTCATTCTCCCCCTAAGCCTTATGCGTCATCTTGTGGGAAAGTTGGACCATCCCGGTCCTGGAGCAAAGCTCAAGGAACTTGATCCTCCCAAGGGGCTTGGTGAGCAGATCCGCAAGCTGATCCTTGGTGTTGATGTAGCTCGCCTTGATGCTTCCTTCCTCCAAGCAGTCTCGGATGAAGTGATACCTCACCCGGATGTGCTTGTTCCGTTCGTGGAAAACGGGGTTCTTCACCAAGGCCAGAGCGGACTTGCTGTCCACCCTGAGCTCCATTGCTCCAGTGTCTCTGCCGAGTAGATCACCAAGCAGTCGAGTGAGCCAGAGCGCCTGAGTCGACGTGGTGGAGGCCGCTATGTACTCGGCCTCGCAGCTGGACAAGGCACTTGCCGAGGTGACCTGCTGCTTGACCGACTGCCAGCTAACGAGGCACTTGCCGAGGAAGAAGAGGATCCCGCTCGTGCTCTTGCTGGTGTCGATGTCGCCGGCGTGGTCGCTGTCGCTGTACCCGACTAAGTGTGCCGCTCCAGGGCACCTCGGGTAGTGGAGACCGTGGTCGAGAGTCCCCGCAACATAGCGGATGATCCTCTTCACGGCCTGCTGGTGCTCCGTCGTCGGTCGCTGCATGAACCGACTAATGTAGCCGACGGAGAACGCCAAGTCCGGCCGTGTGTGGGCGAGGTAGCGGAGGCTCCCCACAAGGCGCCAGTACTGAGTAGCGTCCACCTCCTCTGCCGTGCTGTCACGGCTCAGCTTCAGCCTCTCCTCCATCGGAGTGAGAGCTGGGTTGCAGTCGGTGAGCCCAGCGATCTCGACGATGCACTTGGTGTAGGCGGTCTGTCGAAGTGTGATCCCGGAGTCGTCCTGGTGCACCTCGATCCCCAGGAAGAAGGAGAGAGGCCCCAGGTCGCTCATCTGGAAGGTGGCCTTCATCTCCTCCTTGAACGCCACCACCTCCGCATCCTTGGTGCCGGTGATCACTAAGTCGTCGACGTAGACACCCACCAGCAGGGCTTTTCCGCCATTCCCCGCCGGTAGATGGCCGCCTCGTGCGGGCTTTGCTCGAAGCCCATCCCCTTGAGCGTGGAGTCCAGCTTGGCGTTCCACGCCCTCGGGGCCTGCCACAAGCCATAGAGGGCCTTGCGCAGGCGTAGCACCTTGCCCTCCTTGCCGGGGATCGCAAACCCCGGCGGCTGGTGCACGTAGACCTCCTCCCTCAAGTCACCGTTGAGAAACGCCGACTTGACGTCCATGTGATGGACGCGCCAGCCCTCCTGGGCAGCCAGCGCAAGGAGAAGTCGCACGGACTCCATCCGTGCCACGGGAGCGAAGGCATCGTCGAAGTCGACCCCCTCCTGCTGCACGAAACCTCGTGCCACCAAGCGAGCCTTGTGCTTGACGACGGTGCTGGCTTCATCCCTCTTCAGCTTGAACACCCACTTAAGGGTGATCGCGCGGTGACCACGAGGGAGGTCAGCAAGCTCCCAAGTGCGGTTCTTCTCAACCGCGTCCATCTCCGACTGCATCGTGGCACGCCATGCCGCGTGTCCCTCGGCCTCTGCGAAAGACCGAGGTTCGCCGTCGTCGCACGCGAGGTGCAACTGCGCCTCGAGGTCGTGAGGCACTAGTCCCGGCACCGGCTGATCACCGAGAAGGTCCTCCATCGTACGGTACCGCAACGGCTTGCCGTCGTGGTACGCGTCGACGCGCTCCTCGTCGTGAGAGAACGGAGTAGCGAACTCCACCGGACTGTGCTCAGCACGAGCAGGTGTCGAAGTAGATGTGCCCGGAGGAGTGGCTATCGGTGCTGGAGTGCGCGGCGTCGCCGGCTGTGGTGGTGCAGCCGAGGAACTCGGCGCAGCCGGAGTCGTAGCTGAAGGGCGTGGTGCCGCCGGTGTGGCGGGCGCCGGAGTCGGTTGAGGCTCGGGGACCGGGGTAGGCACGCTCGGCGAAAAAGAGCTGCCTACTCTCCCAGCTCTCTCGAAGTGGACGTACTCGACGGTGAAGTCGTCGTACGTCGGAGCCGAGCCGTCGACCACCGCCTTGTCCCATGCCCATCCTCGCCCTTCGTCGAACACAACGTCGCGCGCCGTGCGCACACGCTGTGTCTCCGGGTCGAGAATGCGGTAGGCCTTCGAACCCTCCGCGTAGCCGATGAACACTCCCGGAGTGCTCCTGTTGTCGAGCTTGCCGATGTGGCCAAGCTCCTTGGCGAATGCGAGGCAGCCGAAGACCCGCAGGTGGGAGACCGCCGGCTTACGCCCATGCCAAGCCTCATACGGCGTCATACCGTCGAGTGCCTTGGTGGGCGAGCGGTTGAGGATGTAGACGGCCGTCACCACCGCCTCTCCCTAGAAAACAGCCGGCATCCCCCTCTGCTTAAGGAGGGCCCGGGCCATCCCCACAACCGTCTGGTTGCGCCGCTCGACGACGCCGTTCTGCTGCGTAGTAGTGGCGCGGAGTAGTGGCGCTGGATGCCCTCATCCGCGCAGTACGCCGTGAACTCGGCCGCCGTGAACTCGCCACCGTTGTCGGTGCGCAGCACAAGCAACTTGCGGCCGCTCTCCGCCTTCGCAGCAGCCTGAGCACGCCTGATGGCGTCCGCAGCCTCTCCCTTGCTGCCGAGGATCATCACCCACATGAAGCGGGAGAGGTCGTCGACGAGCAGCAGGAAGTAGCGCCGTCCTCCTGGTGTGACCGGTGTCACCGGGCCACACAATTCCCCGTGTACGAGCTCGAGCCGCTCCTTGGCTCGGAAGCTCGCCTGTTGGGGGAAGGAGTGCCGCTTCTGCTTCGTCAGCATGCAGATGTCGCAGAGCTGCTCCACGTGGTCGAGGCATGGGAGGCCTCACACCATCTCCTTGGCGCCGAGCCGCTTCAGGGCCTCAAAGTGGAGGTGCCCAAAGCGCTCGTGCCACTACCATGCCTCGTTGTCCCTGCGAGCTGCAAGACAAAGAGGCTGAGCCACCGCGACGTGGAGGATGTAGAGTCGGTTCTTCCCTCGAACCACCCTGGCGAGAAGCTGGCGACGGTAGTCCTAGATGCGGAGGACCCCGCTGTCAATCACCACGCGGGAGCCGCTCTCATCGAGCTGCCCAAGGCTGATGATGGAGTTCCGCAGCGCCGGGATGTAGTAGACTCCGGTGAGCATCCGGTGCTCTCCGGACTTGGCGGTGAAGATCACGGAGCCCACGCCCTTGATCTCCACGGCGGAGGAGTCCCCGAACCTGACGGAGCCACCTACGTCGACGTCCCGGTCGGAGAAGAACTCCCGCCGCCCGGTCATGTGGTGCGTGGCGCCGGAGTCGAGGTACCAGCCATCGACCCTGTCGTCGTCGGA
This sequence comes from Panicum virgatum, assembly GCF_016808335.1. Taxonomy (NCBI): domain Eukaryota; kingdom Viridiplantae; phylum Streptophyta; class Magnoliopsida; order Poales; family Poaceae; genus Panicum; species Panicum virgatum. The sequence continues at coordinate 46,061,478 of NC_053147.1, read as the reverse complement.
GCCGTTGCCGAGGACTCGGGCACGCGGCTCGTCGAGGTGGAGTAGAGCGGTGGCAGGCGGTGCCGCCGGATGCGGCTCCATGTCCCCGTGGAGTAGGAACAGAGCTGGCTCGTCATCCGGCTGGGCCTCCGCGACGTGGGCTTGGCCCCCACGCCTCCGCTGCGGGCAGTCCCTGGCCCAGTGGCCGGGCCTGCCACGGTTGTGGCAGGCGTCGTCTCGTGCCGCCCTGAGCATCTCCGCGGACGCCACCCTCGGCGCGCCCTCGTGCCCCGGTTTGGGCACCTCCGCGCCCCTTTCGCGGCTTGCCGCGCTTGCGGCCACCAGTCGAGGAAGAGGGCTCCCCCCTCCTCCTATCACCGCGCTGGGCCTCCCACTGCTCCTGAGTAAGGTGGAGCTTTCCACCGATGGAGATGCCTCCCGAGGGAGGCTGTGGCTCGTCGCTGTCGACGACCTATCGCCTCCTCGATCATCATGGTGGAGAGGTCCAGCAGAGACTCGATCGAGCGAGCGGTCTGCCTGTACCTCTCGGGGACACAGCGGAAGAGCTTCTCGACGGCTCTCTCCTCGTCGTAGGTGTCGTAGCCGAACTGCACCACCTTCTGCAGCAGAGTGTAGAGACGGAGGGCGAAGTCATCAACATCCTCACCTGGCTTGAAGGCCAGGTTCTCCCACTCCTTGCGAAGTGCCTGGAGAGTGGTCTTGCGGGCGCGGTCGCGGTCGCTGCCGATACGTGCCGCAGCGATGGAGTCCTAGGCCTCCTTGGCAGTTCGCTTCTTGGAAAGCGTGAACTGCATCTCGGGCGGGGCTGCTGCGATGAGAGCATCCAGCGCCCGTCGATCCTCATCGTAGTCGACGTTGCCGTACCGGACTGCCTCCCACATATGCCGCACCTGGAGCTTCACCTCCATGACTGCGGCCCACTCGCCGTAGTTGGTATTGGTGAGGGTGGGCCACCCACCGCCGGGACCGACGTCCCTGACCACCGCCTGGAGGCCGTGGTAGCCGGGGGCGCCGCCGCGCGCACCCCAGCCAGGAGCGCCGCCACCGCCCTGCGCGCCGCCGCCAGGTGCGCGGCCTCCGCCGCCGGGTGCGCGGCCCCTTGGTCCGTCGCCGGGCGCGCCGCCCTCCAGGCCGCCGCCGGGTGCGAGGGCCCCTGGACCGTCGCCAGGCGCGCCGCCCTCCAGGCCGCCGCCGCCGGGGTGGGCTGCTGCCCACCGCGCGGTCCGCTCCCGCGCTCTCTCCCTCTCCAACTCCTCATGGTCCCCGTCGGCGGTGGTGTCGCCGGCGATGGAGCCGCTGAGGCTGCCGCGCAAAGTCTCAACCTTGACCTCCGCCGCACGCGCTGCATCCTCCGCCGCCTCTGCTTCCACCTCCGCCCGGGCTGCCGCCAGCTCCGCTGCAGCCAGCCTAGCCGCCCTCGCCGCTGCTGCAGCGGCTTGTGCCGTCGCTCGGCTGCGCTCCTCTGCCGCGGCGAGCTCGGCATCTCGCTGACGCCGTGCGCTCGAGGCGACCGAGCGCTGAGACGGTGCGTCGGACATGGCGCGCCTCCAAGGGGCTGCTGCGTGGAGAAGACGCAGCCTCAGACGAGCTGCTGCTCGTCTGCTCGGGTGAGGAAGGTGGAAGAGGGGCTGCTGCAGGTGCTGCTGCGCTAACTGCTGCTGCTGTGCTAGCTGCTATTGGTGCTGCAGCAGCTACTACTGCTGCTTGGGAGGGAGAAGAACAGGAGATATCCAGTCTACAAGAAAGTACGGTCCTGATACCAGATGTTAGCAGCTCAATTTTCACTTCATTGAGCTGAGAGGATGACACTCAAGTTGACGAAGTTTTCTGGGTTTTTCTTCATTCACACTCACAATGCCATACCATCCAACGGGAGGGGTTGCCACACATATACAGCCAGCCAAGGGGCTGCTAACTGCCTAGTCTAAGATGCTCCTGCTGTCCTAGAAAAGTAGATGCTAACTGCTGCTGTCCTACTAACTGCAGCTGTCCTAACAAACTGAAAAACAGTCCAAGATGCTGTCCTCTAGGGGCAGCACAAACCCACTGCGTGCTGCAGCAAAAAGGAGATGCTGCAGCCCCATAAAGACCAAGAGTACAAGACTTATTCCCTTCACCGTATTCGTTTGCATTCACCGTACTCTCTTCTTCCCTGCATCCCTGCTCTGACACCCCTCGTGCTCCTCCGCTTCCCCGCCCCTCCTACTCGGCTATGCCGCTCCCCTGCCCCTCCTGCAGTCCTGCTCCGCGCCGCTCCCCAAGGCCCTCCTGCAGTCCTGCTCCACGCTGCTCCCCTAGGCCCTCCGCCGCAGCGCTGTTCCCCCGCCCCTCCTGCTCCGCCACGCATCCGCCCCTTGACGCATGTCCTGATTTTGCGGCGGCCGCTGTCGGCGTCTTATCCTCATGGCGCAGTCCAGCAAGGCGCAGCGCCCTGGCCCCTTGATGCAAGCATGGAGTTTGTGGCCGCCGCCAGCGTCTCGTCCTCGCGCGAGCGTGCCGTCCCTGAGGCGCTAAGGTGGCGGCAGGGTTGGGAGGTGAGAGGAGCAGTGGCCCGTCTTCTCAGACGATGGCGCTGTCCTCTTTTGGACTCCTCTTTCAATTCCATGTTTATACATCCAAAAATGAATCAAATCGTTTTGCTTCTTTGGATTCCAAGGTCCAATGTAATGGTCATCCAAACAATAGAATTTGAATTGTAGCCATTTCAATATCATGGCTGTTTTGGTATTGAATACAATTCAATTCGGCACCCTCCAATATCGACATCCAAACGAAGCCTAAGAGTCTTTGATTGAGACTTTACACTTAAACTTGTTCTGATTCGAGTCCAATCTGAAATTAGTTATAATCCATCTATAAAGAAAGAATATTGTTGCCTTTTTATTTCAGCCATCATGACTCCAGATTCTACTAAATGCTGAGAAAGAGTGAATTGAGAGCATAAACTATCCAAAGTTCAGAGAAATCCAGTCCGCCCAAACAAATGAAATAAAAAAATAATACTGATATATCCATGTAAGTTTTACATATACAAAAGCTTATAAAACTTTGCAAGTGCTTGTAGGTTGTGCCAAAAGGGGTCTTTTGCTAGGACTGGATGTTCAGTGGCATTTATTACAATCACTTTTGTCAGAACCTAAAATCGTATTTCTACTTGAATGCATCAATTAAAGCTTAATGGATCTAAACTAGAATTTAAGCCTCATATTGAGTGGAAATTCTATGCTTTTTACAATTTAGTATGATCTATTCTTGTTTTTTCTTTTTTCTTGAAAAACGCAGGAGAGCTGTGCCTCATTATATTCAGATGGAGGGGTTAAATACCCTTACAACTAGAATATTACATTCGCGCCAGCGTAACTAGAATGAAGACGAACCAAAACACAGTCCACACAACTAATCTACAGGGAGTGGGGCAGTCAGAAAGGACAGCCCCCGGCTCCTGCCAAAGACCAGAGTCGACGCTACTCCCCTGCAGCTACCAAGGCACCAGCAATGCTGGACGAGTGGACGTGATGCCATCGAATACACAACGATTGTGGTGGTTCCAAGTGTCCAGGCCCCAAGGATTATCAATGAATTTAAGCCTTTCTTTGCCTCGCCATTGACAGCAGCATTTGTCTTCTCCCACCATGTATCAAAGGAGACTTCTGAAGGTTGTGGAGCTAGGGTATGAAGTCCGACCTGTCGGAGGAGGAACCAGAACGACACATGTTACAAGGATTTGGTTGATGGTCTCATCATACAGAGGGGACATTGCTCTGGATGAAGCAATCCTCGACGCGCACGACGATCTGCGGTCCAGCATCTATTATGTGTAACCAGCCATAGAAAGAAACGGCACTTAGCTGACGCCCAAGTTTTCCAAATACGCTCATAGGGGGTAAACTGTATAGAGCCCAGGAAAGAACTGTCATATGCTGATTTGGCCGAGTATTGCCCATTGGGCGAGAACAGCCAGATGTGTGCGTCCTCTACCTCAGGCTGCAGTTCAAAGCCATCTAAGAGATCCCAAAGGTGCAAATAATCCACTGATACCTCAACTGTGAGAGCACCTAGTATATCTGAAACCCAAGTCCAATTTGACAGCACTTCCTGAACTGTGCGTTCTTTTGCTTTCCTTTTTGGTACAGCAGCTAAAAGTCGAGGAGCAAGGTTCGCAATACAGTTGCCATGAAGCCACCGGTCTGTCCATTTCCAACAACAGTGGTGATCACCACCGAGAAAAAGGAGCGTACCAGGTCAGGAACCTGTATTGGTAAATCAGCCCAAGGACGATTGGGTTCTGTTTTTTGCAGCCAAATCCACCTCATGCGCAAAGCCCAGCCAAGGTTCTTGATATTAGAAATGCCAAGACCACCTAATTTAGGGGGATAACAAGTTTTCTCCCATGCCACTAGACAATGTCCACCTTTTGCATTTTTCCAACCACGCCAAATTTTATCTACAGCTTTGATAGCCCATGGCTGGAAATCAATGGCCATTAGCAAGTAAACAAGCATAGCAGTGAGCACAAACTGAACCTGCACTTCCCAACCAGCCCTCGTCATTAAGTCCGCCTTCCACGCAGGTAGCTGGTCTGCGATCTTGTCGATGATAGGTTGGACTTGGGCTTTGGTGAGCTTCCGTAGAGAAAGAGGTAAACCTATTCTGACAAATGCATGTATAACTCATTGGATGGGCTCAAGATAGATGAAGAGAATGAGCTGATGTGAAGCTTTCATGAACCTCTTTTGTTGTTGCCTACTGCCTAGAAGTATATTAAAAGGTTCTATATTGTATAATCTTGTTTGGTGGATTTGTTCCTTGGATAGGAGTGGGAAGCTACAAATTTGGGAGCAACTGTTGCTGCTCTGGCACTTTCTTGTGGATTGTTTGGCATTCAGCTTTCATAGAAATTATGATTATCATTTCTGTTCTTGGTCTTATATAACGCCAGCTTTTTGATACAGTAAAATTATCACTTCTGCATTTTCTTATAGAAGCCTCTAAATTATCTGCAGCAATTTGCTTGCTGCAATTTCTTTTAGCAACACAAAGCCTACAGTTTCAGTGCCAGTTTTCTTATGAATTTTATGTCTTATTGCTGGTGAGGCCATGTCCCTTGTTACTTTCTGATGCATCACTGGTTGCGAACTTTGTTTCTATGGATGGTTCTTCAGTGTATTAATTTTTTTTCCTGTAGGAAGAGCTTTCACTCCGCTTCCAGGTTATATGAGTACTATATTTATGATCTTCTATTTCTAAGGGGTCTACTCACTATTCTAGACTTTTTTTCTCTCGAATGGCGCAGGAGAACTGTGTCATTTCATTAAGAAAGAAAATAAAAGTACATAAGATTAGGACAAAAACTCCCAACATTAGAACACACCACGCACCCACACACAGCAGAAAATGATCTAAAGGCGCACCACAGACAAAAACACTACAAGACCAGGTCCTTAAACCTATGACGCCGGGGTTAGCCACCTAGCCAGAGCTCCTTGAGTTTAGTGGCCCCTGCCATGCACCAGAGGGTGCACCCATTGGCCACGATCTGAAGAAGTACCTGGATGTTTGGCTGCGCTCCCTCGAACACACAGGAATTACGATGCTTCCAAACTTCCCAGATACAAGGATGATGAGCGAGATTAATCCTTTCTGCAAATCCTTTGGCACTGATGATAGCGTTAAACCACAAAGTAGAATAACGGATCGTCGTATTAGCAGGCACATCAATGTCCAGGTTCAGATTTGGAATATCAAAACCCAACATTGTCAGGTGAACACACATGAGATCAGGAGATGTCCTGTGCCTGATCACACAATGGGAAGGCAGCCTGATCACTATTGTAGACTCGACCTAGTATAAGGGTATGTTTGTGTTATTTTTGTCCCACTTTGTGACCTTTGGTAGTGGGCAAGCTTGTGCACAGAAAACCAATCTGGCTTTCCCTCAAAAATAAGGAAATTATTGCCCATATTCCTTGCTAGTATTGCTGAGCAAGGTTAGGTAAATGATTCAAACCAGGCCCTAACTTTGTTTACAAGAAATTATGTACGTATAACCGAGTCATTGCAATTGGACATCAATCGACGGCCTCAATCGACTAAATAAAACAGTACATTGGTTTGGTGATTGGAGATAAATTTACTATTTGATCCTACAATTTGGTTGTCTTGACATTTTTGATTCAGTTCAAAATTTGGTTCATAACAATCATTCTACTGGACTTCCAGAGGATCATATTCACATTTGACTGCATCTTCTAGTTCTACTGGACCTCCGGTATCCTTTTTGTGGTGTATATACGTTGGGTATTTCATAAGTGCAATGAAGTCTTGTTGTACTCTGCAGGACTGTGGACAGCCAGGATTCACCCTAGCAGAGAGGCATCGATTTGGCAACATATTGTCCCAGTAGGTTACAACCAATACATTGTACCATTGAACATTTTTTCTATTAACTTTGGACAATTATAACTAGTTACACTTGTGATGCTTTTGGCATTTGGTGCCTGTTCTTTCTAAAAAGAAAAGGAATCAATTGTCAATTTTTTTATGTTCTGATCCAACTGGTCTCGTAAAAATAAAATTTCATGTTTAATATAGTTATCTCTGTGCACCAACTAGGAGTCTAGGATGGATGCTTAAAAAAAGATGCGTAACAGTATTGGTCAATCTCCCATATAGAAATGAGCTATATTTTATTCAGAAACTCATTCTACCTTTCATCAAAAAAAAGGAAGAAAACTCATTCCACCTCAGCCAGATGTTTGTCGATTAGCTAAGCCTGTCAAACTGATATGGGCTTGAACATACCAGAACATCTGTCTAGATCATTATCAACTAGGATGGTGATACAAACATAAACATATTATTTTTTAATATTTTTGAGAATTCTTAAAGAAAAACTGATTTTAAAAGTTCATCTTGTTTTTAGCAAGGTGGTTTTTGGTAACTTACTCGAGCTAAAACCATGGAGAAAAAAGTCCGGTATCTCTCTGGGAACGTTTTCCAAGGTTCAGTTACAGTTTAGACACCACATTTGTAAACCGAACAGAGCATCACATGGTATATGGTTTGCTTGATGAAAACATGTGTTCAAGCTGATGCAAGCTTTTAGCAATGATATTTTAACAAAAAAATTAAAAGGGCGGCCTGGTGCAAGTGGTAGTGCTTGCCGCCTGTGAACCGAGAGGTCACAGGTTCGAGCGATGGCCTCTACACATTGCACGATGTGTGGGAAAGACCTCCCGCTAATAACCTCCCCCAGACCCCGCAGTGCGGGAGCCTACGGCACTGGGTACGTCCTTTTTTTATTTTAACAAAAAAATTCTGAGCAGCACATAAATCAAGAAGGGCCTTGCTTGATTTCGAGGAGACATTACTATAGTGTTGTATTTGATCACATAGTTGTTGCTTTGAAGTTTTAATAACTTATGGGTGAACGACTTGGATATACAGTGGAAAGCTGGTAGATGCTTATAGACACCTGCATAAAGAAAAAGATATGGACAGTGGCTTCTCCTGGTCCGGTCATCCAATTGGCAAGTAAGGAACATTTGTCTTTATTGTCCTGGTCTTCATTTATTCCTTAGATATTCTTTAAGTACTGAAGCATGTAATCTTCTAACATGTCTTCTGTTCTCTTTTACATCTTTGAGCAACCCTAGCCCCTATATATACTTATGGTTGCTTGCTTCACAAGTCTTGAATCTTAATTAACAGTTTGCTACCTCTTTTTCCAAAATATGAAGTTTGTTTAGGTTTGTCCTAAATCAAGCCTTAGGTTCAACGACTAAATAGCAAAAAAGATCATATAGATTGACTTAACAACATAAGGTTGATTTGTTACTAGGTTCATCATGAAATATACTTGCATAATTTATAGCTCTTGCTCTTAGAAATGTTATATTTTTTATAGATATGTGTAATCAAAGTGATGCATTGTTGACTGTGCCGATGTCCTAACGGACTTATTTTGGAAGCAGAGGATGTAACAATTTGTGAAAAGAACCACTCCCTCTGTTCCAAAATGTAGGTCGTTTTGACTTTTCTAGATTCACATATTTTGCTATGTACCTAGACATATGTTATATCTAGGTGCATAGCAAATACTATGAATCTAGAAAAGCCAAAACGACCTACATTTTGGAACGGAGGGAGTAACATTGTGAACATATTTGTTTGTGTTCAGCAGATATGCAATGTTCTTTTATAGGGATTCAGCCCTCTTGAGTTATTATGTATGTTTCAATGCCAAAAGAAAAGGCCCTATCAATTATAATATTATTTGTGTGTAAAAACAGTACTGTACATAACCTGATTTTTTTTTGCAGTTATGCACACTACGCAGAATTCATTCAGAAACTAAAGTGTAGATAAAGATATGATCATTGGAAGTATATTATGTAATAATTAATGGATATCTTTTCTACTATTCAAACTGCTAATACAATGCTTGCTGATAATATGGATGTATTTTCTCTTTCTTTTTTCAGTGAGATTAACTTGTCTTTATTCCTCTAGGTACCGAGGAAAGAGAATGAGGATTGATTATTTCATTGTTTCGGAACAATTGAAGGACAGAATAATTTCATGTGAAATGCATGGCCGTGGAATTGAATTAGAAGGTAAGAAGTTAAAATGGTACCTAACCTTTTTTATGTTCTGTTATACTTCACAAAACTCTGGAGGTTCTCATTCTAGTCAATTTTCTAATACCTACTTTATTTTCATATCTCACCAGTTCAAGTACCAAAAGTGATACTCCTTTTTCTTTTTGTAAAGCATGCACACAGCCAAGTAATTAGTCAAATAATTTGTAAATTTAGTATCATTTGATTCATATTTGAAAGCACTTTCATATGATGTCAATTTCATGATCATTGACATTATTAAAAAAATATGAGATACTAATGGTCAAAGTGTAGAGTTGCAGATTGCACCTGTTAAACCAAATCTTACATTTTGAAAAGGAGGGAGTAGTAAGGCCCCCTCAATAGTCTATATCACCCTCTCACCTATTGACGGTGGACTACATAACCCCCCAACCTATGAAACGGTCTATATCACCCCCTGAACTTTCCAAAACCGGTCAAATTGCCCCCTAAAGCAGTTTTGAAAAATCATAGTAAATCACAGAAAAATCATAAAATAGAAAATCCAATTGTGTTAGACTCCAAATGAGTAGATCTACGCAGTGAACATATAATATGATATGCTTTAGTATATTTTTTTACAGCTATGAAGAAAAACATAGATCTAAAGCTACAGCAAAAAAAAACTAAATCATACAATATTATATGTTCATTGTGTAGATCTACTCATTTGGAGTCTAACACAATTGAATTTTTCATTTTATGATTTTTCTGTGATTTACTATAATTTTTTAAAACTGCTTTAGGGGGTAATTTGACCGGTTTTGAAAAGTGTAGGGGGTGATATAGACCGTTTCATAGGTTGGGGGGTTATGTATTCCACCCTCCATAGGTGAGGGGGTGATATAAACTTTTTCCTAAGGCTATTGAAGAAACCTATTTACTAAATTATGAAATTATCTAGATATTTCGGAAAGATGGGTCGCGCACCTGGATTTATCATTTTCCGTTAAGCCTTGTCAAATCAGCATCCTAGGCAGAACAAGTTGTTGCTTGAATGAGAATATTACTGACTAATAATAGAGCATCTCTAGTGTGATTGATTGTATATGGGGTGATGACAGAAGTAGTGGGCTTGGAACTGATTCCAATAATTGGACCGTATGGAACTGGTGCCAGGCTTAGTTTGGCTCCGTGAATTCCAAGCTAGGTTTGGTGGTGGGAGTGAAGGAAGACCATTTTTTCCTTTACTCCCTGTAGTGCAAAAGATATATATATTCTTTTGCTAGTACTTGTTCTGTTTTCTTTTCTTTCCGGAAACATATAGAAGTGCTTATTTTATTTTGTTTTTCACAATGACATTTTCGATCTAATGTCCCATAACAACTGCAATTTGCTTCTGACTTTCTGAGAGAAGCATTTCAAGAAGATGGAAGTAGTAACTTTGTCCTTGTTCCAACATTTTCGGCCAGATGTCTGAGAAATTCAAGTACTATCATGTCAAATATTGAATTTTTTTACATTCTTGCAGGATTCTATGGAAGTGACCACTGCCCTGTTTCACTTGAGCTCTCCAAAGCAGCAACAGAAGCACCAGAACCCCCCAGGCCATCCAGCTAAAATTTGTGTGCTGCTATCTTGACCTGTCACTCATCATGGTAGTTATTAGGGTTGTCGAGTAGACTAGTATTGGGCCCAGGGATGGGCGGATGGCCATTGTTTTGACATTTACCTTCAGTAAATCTGAATATGCCATGCTAATGTGCAATTCATGCTCTTGCTGGGATCTGATTGTATTTATGATCTAGCAGGCTACTAGTACTAATGCTACAACACTAGAGGTTAGGTACCATTGGCCCATTGCCATTTAAGCAATGCAGCTTCGCCATCTCTCCTATGATCTAGCAGATGTTTGTCTAAGCTGTAACGAATGTTTGTGCCTGGCAAATTATGGAACCAACTTGGCAAGGTATAAAACATCTGCGTTTCTTCATTAGAATTCAAAGGACCGATAAAGAGATGCAAGAGCCGGGCTCCTATCTGGCTATCTTGGGAAAATGCACTGCTTGTTCTCCAACAGATTATCAAAACTTAATCTCCTCAAAGTACATGTAAGCTCATCTCCTATTATGAGTAATGCATTTTTTTAGCCATCTCTTCTAGCAGATTACCAATACCTCGTACCATATTTTAACAGGCTAGCATCCCAGCCCATTTCGCGAGTTCAGCTAATCTCGCGGTTTTTTTATTTTTTATTTTCGTTTTTTACAAAAATATATTTTCGATTTGGAAATTTACAGGAATATACCCCGGCCGCCCTGCTGCCGGACGGCCGGGACCCGGCCGCCCGGCAGCGGGGCGGCATGGGCATTTCTGAAAAAAATTTGCGGAGAAAATTACACGCAAGTCCCTGAAAGCCGGTCGCCCGACAGCGGGGCGGCTGGCCCTGGCCGCTCAGCTGCAGGGCGGCCGGATCTCCACCCCTCTCCGCATCTCCTCTCCCCGTCGTCCTCTCTCCGCACCTTCCCTACCCATTGCGCTCCCAAACCACGCTCCCTGATTCGGCAGCGCTGTCGGCGGATTAGAGCATCTCCTCTCCCCGTTGTCCTCTCTCCGCACCTTCCCTACCCATCGCGCCCCCAAACCACTCTCCCTGATTTGGCAGCGCTGTCGGCGGATTAGAGGGTGGGCGGCGGCGGCGCACCACCGGACGACGCGGCGTCCTTGAACATGCGCCGCTGGTCGTTGCGTAGACCTCGCCCTCGCGTGCTAGTGCCTGTCAATCCTAAACATGCGCCGCCACCGGAGAGTGTTGACGACAACGCCGGCGGCCGACGGAAGACGAGGCCGGAGACCCGTACCACCATGACGAGCGCTGTGCCGACATCCACAGCCATGCTAACGACCTCTTGCAGTCTTCATATGCTTCTTCTCATCATCACTCGTAGCAGGACATGGAGCACGCACTCTATATGGACGCCATCGTCTAGCCTCCTCTCTTGCTGCTAGCTGCTGCTTTTGTTGTATCGCTAGAAGACCGGCAACTGTGACAGACGCAACCGTGGCTTCTTTTCTTCTCCTTCTTCGGTGAAATGTCGGCACAACAGCCGGGCAGCCGGTCGCCCCGCTGCGGGGCGGCCTGGGCCGGCCGCCCTGCTGCCGGGCGACCGGCCCCAGTGACCTGTGCAAAATTTTCTCCGCAATTTTTTTTCAAAAATGCCCCTGCCGCCCCGCTGCCGGGCGGCCAGGTCCCGGTCGCCCGGCAGCGGGGCGGCCGGGGTATATTCCTGTAAATTTCCAAATGGAAAATATATTTTTATAAAAAATAAAAATAAAAAATAAAAAAATAAAAAAACCGCGCTAATCTCACAAATTCGGCCCACCAAACCCAAACCAATCCTCGCCTTGTCCACAGCTGTTCGATCGGGACGGACGGCTCGGATGCACTATCCACACATCTCGCAAGAAAAAAAAAAAGTAGTCTGTGCCGCCACCGCCGTGCTCCTGTGGCTGCCCACCCGTGCCCAGCCTCATCTCCAGGAACAGAAGATGAAGCTACGTGCTGCTTAATTGGGAGGTGATGCTTCAGGAGACGAAGGAGTAGAGAGGAGAGGAGCCCGAGATTGAAGAGGTGTTCGTGCGGAAGGGCCAGGTGCCCAAGCTAGCTGAGGCACACGCAGCTGGAAGACGTTTGAGAATTTGGGTGGCTGCTTCTTCGAGAGTTCGAGCTCTATCGCGCTGAGCCAGAGCTCCACGGGGTGCTCATCTCCGGCACCAGTGGTAGGACGGCGGCCTCAGCTCCTACACCTCGGAATCTCGGAGGCTCGGACGACGCGCAGGATGCTTGTGCGCGAGATCCGGTGATCTCGCAGATTTTGCCGTCCCAAACCCAAACACATAAAAAAAATATTTGAATCTATTAAAAAATTTATACCTATGACGGGTTTAGAATTTTGCTCAAATCGAAACTCATTAGGTTAGCGGGTACTCACAGGTCACCGTAGGTCTAGACTTTACTATACAAAATTTTCTCATAATCAAAAAGTTTAATATAATAAACATCATTGTAGCATATTATGAGTATGTTCACTAAAAATTACAAAAGGAAATAAAAGTATAAATAAAAATCTCTATATTTAAATGATTATAACACCATACAAAGTCATAAATCTATCATATGCATATACAAACACCACAACCGCAAGCGACAACACCCATACCCACTACCAAAATATTAGGGATTCACCAAAATAAGAAAAGAAGAAAAGGGATGTTAAATTTGTTATAAACTCACAAAATAAAATAACAATTGCTCTATGTTGAATTAGGTTTAAAAAATTCGGTATTGTAGGAACATATGCGTGCCATAACCCAACCGATAGGACTTTGTGTCCATTAATAAACCCACGGGTTTAAAAGTTAACCCAAATCTATATCCTAGTGGAGTAAAAACCCATCGAGTTTTGAATTTCGGGTATCTATTGCTATCCCTAATTGCGGCCGCAGAGTGAAAAGTTGACCGGAGCTCGGATCCTTCCCCTCTCGGGAAATGTCTGCCATAAAAAAATGGGGGGAAAATCCTTGTATGCTATTTGAAATTATTAGAGGCATTTTAAGATTTTTTTAATCCAATCATACATGTAGTTTTAGGTTTATCCTAAGCTAAAAGTGTCTAGCTTTTGCCACATATAATAAATATCCATGAGTACATAAGAGATTGATGCTGCTAGATTAATCATTTTGATGCTGCTAGATTAACCACTTTTCATATTATATAGTTTTTTCTATTTGAAATCATATCTTTCGGGAGTTAAAAGTTTCACTTATAAAGAGTTTAAACTGCATATATTTGTTTTGTTATACCGTAAGACTTTATTACATAGACCATGTGAAAGGATCGGTAGCGCGCTCTAGCCTAAGAGGGGGAGGGGGTGAATTAGGCAACTCAAAACTTAGACCTATGGCTCCAACTAGTTTGCACAAAATTAAACTAAAACAAGCTATCTAGATGTGCAAATGTGGTTGTTCTAGTGTGAAACCCCTATCCCAAAAGAGTTCAGCAAGCCTTTCCTATCAAGAAATTACTCTATGAAAGTAAAGACATATAAATTGTTAGTATGAAATGCGGAAGCTTAAAGAGCGGGATAGGAGATAGCAAACTCTTGACGCGGGTGTTTATCCCGTGGTTCGGTTAGCCACAAAGGCACACCTACATCCACGTTGTTGTAGCACTCACTAAGAGTATTGCTACTCAACCACCAAGTCTCTTCCGTGAACACAATCACGGTCACCTTGGCCCCGGGTTCCACTAAGAAGCTTCTCCACAAAGGATGGGGTCTCCACGTTCCCCGCACAAAGATGTCATCGCCGCTCCACACCAAGTTGGAGGGTCGATGACGTTGCCGGCGAGCCTTCAAAGCTCCAAGGTGCCGGCGCACCGAAATCTTCTTTTGGTTCAGTTAAGAACCACAGCACAAAGGCTCTAGGCCTTGCAAACTCACTCACTAAGAGCTATCTTTTACACAACACTATCAAAGTGTACTAAGGGCTAAGGATATGATCACTATGCTTTTGTATGGCTTGGAGGTGTTCTTGAGTATGTGTGGGAAGTCTAGCAACTCCAGCAAACTTCAAATGCCGGGGTGAGGCGTATATATAGGCCACCAAGTCTTGTAGTCGTTGCTCCAACGGTCAGCAGAAAATCTGCGTATCATCGGATGAACCGATGCCTCTAGCTGGGGTAGCGCCGGTTCATCCAGTCACTCATAACCCGAAGTAGCCGTTGAACTCCTGGCAGCTGACGTCATTACAACGATGGTATGCACCGATGCTTCACCGGTTCAACCGGTGCTGAAGACTTGGCTCTTGCGCGACTTGCATCGTCTCTGGAACACAGTACGTCCAATGCACCGATGCCTCTTTTGACACCATCGGTTTATCCGGTGCTTCACTTGATGTCCAGAGCCGCACAGACTTGTGCCAATTGCCAGGCCGTCGGATCATCCGACAACCATCCGATGCACCGATGCCTATAGCATCGGTTCTTCCGGTGCTACTGAAGTATCGCTGTCTTGATTGATTTCTTTGACTTGGATTTCTTCACGGTCTCTTCAATTCTTCGGGCCTAGCTACGCCTATCTTCTCTTTGTCATCACCTGAGAATGGTCATCTTAACAATCATATTAGACCCATTGATTGCGTTGTCATTCGATCACCAAAATCACTCGAAATGGCATAAATGGTGCCATGTTCGTTACACCATGATTTACCTTGCAAACCATATTGAGGTCCTGTATATCAGAACAATTTCTTATGTACGGTTGGAACTAAGGCATCGCCTAGTGGACACCTAAGCATCTAGACGGACCCCGCTAGGCAAGCTATGTCTCGTCGCCTAGGCGTTCAAACGTACCTAGCTTATTTTGGGTCAACTTGTCAACTTATCACCTTTAAAATACTGACTTGGTGTCTAGATTACTTTTGCTTGTATGATGTTTATGACAAACTAATTAGTTCATCCTAAGCATCATACATTTGATAACATGTGAAGTATACAGGAATTTCTTATATGCCATTGAGGAATTCATAGAGTGTGATTGGTTACCTAGCTTGCTTATAGCCTAGCAAAGACTTATGCAGGGCTAGTATAAAACCATGCTTATATATTGTGTTGTGACCTTGTTTGGTTGCCTGCATTGGACTTTCTAGCCTGCATAAGAGTGTTTGGATGTCTGCATTGCGAGTTGTGGGCTGCATTGTTGAAAGTACATCTAGGCCCCTAATAGGTTTTGGTGATTTGAATGACAACATGATTAAAGGACTAACGATTTTATTGAAGATGTCATGAGTAGGGATTTATTTACAAATCAATTATTGCCATTGGCTCATGTGATAAAGAATCAAACAAAAGACAAATATTGTTGAAAGTCAAGCATAATGTGAAGGAAAATAGAAACAAGGGTTCATGCAATGATCAATGATGGTTTCTAGTTATGGCTTGACAAAGTGAAGAGTTATTTGTCTAAAGGATCAAAAGGTTCATGATTACAACATAAAGACAACGACATGAAGACATAAGAATGAATAGTGGCATTCACGGTTGATGTGCAAAGCCTAACTTAATGTGGTATGGGTAAGTGGTGAAGAAACCAACCAAGATGACTAGTGCGAGGGACTAAGCAACCTTTGGTGAAGTGACGGCTTACCATGTGCGAATTGCTAGGGTGAAATTGCTAGTATCTATGGGGTTTTCGAAGTAGCATATCTAAGCCTCATTGGGAGAAGCAATGCAATGCATCATATATTTTATGGAGTGACTTAAAGTTCCAAGGACAAATTCGCAAGTGTGTTGGGAGTTCTAAGTCACTAGCTCAAGTATGGATTTGCTCAAGAAAAGAAGATACAATGTTGAAATCCCAAGGTTGACAAAGTCAAAGTATGGCAAGACCGAAGTGATTCAAGGCTCAAGAGGTTCACTTGTGTTTTATATTTAGTCTTGAGTATATGTATGCCGTACTATCGAGAGGGATGCAACATTGATTGTTTGACACGGTCAAAAATGCTCATAGGTCATCCAAGTGAGAATCCTGGGAGAAAACCTCTGAGAACTAACTTAGTACTATTTGGACGATCAAGTCTCGACTTGGTGGACCAAGTGGAGCCTTCTATTAGTGGTTTGGGTTTCTCTGGCCCTGACCAGTCCAGTGTGTAACGGCTAGTTTCAAGGCCAGACCGGTCTGACCGGTCTGCTCTGATAGTTGTAACGGCAAGTTTTTGGAAGTTGGGTATTTATACCCTTTGTCCCTCTCTTGCGGGGGCTGCTGGTTCCCTGGCTATTCTTGAGCTCCTTGAAACATTTTCATGACCAGCTAGCTCTCCCCAACACTCTTTGTGAGTTGTGCTAACTAGATTGCATATCTTTTGGTTGGGTTGAGAGATTGAGTGTGTGTGAGCAAAGTGACCATTGTGAGAGCTCTACTTCGAGCTGCAGTGAGTAACCATAGCTTGAGCACTCGTGGTTCCGTCAAAGATTTCAATTTGCATTTGTCACTCTTGAAGGTGAGCCTCCTAGACGGCTAGGCGTTGCCGGCTAGCTCCCGACGGTGTGGTGAGCAGCAACAAGTCTGTGCGGGCATGATCTTGCCCCCTTAGTGGAAAAGATTAAGATAGTGGAAAGGAGGAGTGGTTGAAAAAGACCCAACTCACGGGATCAAGTTGAAAGAGACTCATGCCCAACGAGTTCCTCAATGGAGACATAGGATTCACTTTGGTGAATCTGAACTTCGAGAAACAAATCCTTGTGTCTCCTTTGTGATTTGCCTCACTACTCATTACTTTAGCTTTACTTTGTGCTTCCACTTCGATCTACTTGGTTGTATTGTTTTTGTGTGTGCAGGGATTAGAAATATATTTGATATCACCTGCAGAGGCGCTACACCAAATTGTATTTGTGCTAGAGCTCGAGGGAGGGATAATGCTAATTTTGCATAAGTTCTGCACAGGACCAGTCTGACCGGTCACTCCAACCGGTCTGACCGGTTGCCTATTGTGCGCTGCGACTAAGTATTAGACCGGTCTGACCGGTCTCACTGGCCAGTCTGACCGGTCAGTCTGCTAACTTTTGTCTTAAGTGCTGTATTTTGCAAAAAAAATTATAAACGCCTATTCACCCCCCTCTAGGCGACATCCAAGGTCATTTCAATTGTGGCAGCAGCACCCGGGCGTTTGGTTGCCTATTCTTTGCTGGTCGGGCAACCACCTGCACATGAATGGTGATGTTACCGATTTGGTGATAATAGCTTCCGCACACCGCTCCCCTCCTACCCTAGGGGTCAATTCCATTCACTCACCGCCGTCTCTCTTTGCACATCCCCCCTGTGCTCCCTCATTGCCATCGCCTCTTCCATTCCGGTGACCATAGGCTAAGATGGCCACTAGCGACCGGGGTGGCCGCTACTTCGGGTCAAGGCAGAGTCCATCCAAGAGCAAGTCCTTCGAGGTTAGTTCCCCTACCTTTGCCCCGTTCATTTGCGATACCGATAGGCTCAATGAGGGATGTGTGTGAGCTACAACCAGAGTAAGAGGGAAGCAACGGCAAAGGTGATAAAGATGAAGATGTGGGGATCTGGTGCCAAATCTGGCGGGTCATCCCTTCCTATTGACAAATCAAAGAATCCCTTATCGGATTCCTTCAGTAATTCCTCCTCAAGCGCTCAGTCTCTGGTACGTCAAATCTTTTTGTGACACCCCTTTGTAGTTGATTGTGATGCTTGCCTTGCATCGCTATTTGTGTACTGGTAGACTCATAGGATTTGTTTCCTATTCAATTTAGAGTGAATCCGATGCCAAACTCCCCCAAGGGATGGAGACCTCCGAATGGGGTGGAGTGGATCATGAGACTGCAGTGAGGTGCCATTGTCAGCTGTATTGGGAAGGGAATAACACCAATTGTCATTGTCTTGCTTGTCCTCTGGGTTAGTTCACCTTGCCAATGCTTTTATCATTATCCTTTGCTTCCCAACTGATCATTGTCGTTTATGTTTTGTAGTGGGAATCCAACATGTGTGATTCATTTCTTGGGTGGATGACCAATGGCCACCAATGTTCCGGCAAGTTGTATCTAGCATTTGGGAAGTTGTTGAGAAGTTCAAGAAGAAAGCTAATGATCTACATGTTGATCAGCTGGAGGCAATACAATCGAGGAATGATGTTGTTGAAGCGAAGGAAGCTACACTTGGTGAGAAACAAAGGCTTGATAGGACACTTACCAAGAGAACTGTTACGAATGGATAGGAGAAGAGATATTGAACTATGTGATTGTATTGAGTTAGGCCCAAATAGCGATATAAAGAATACATGGGGCACTCCATACCCTAGACACTAGTACATTTACCATTATATTGTAAGTGCATCTAGGTCCCTAATGGGTTTTGGTGAATTGATTGATAACATGATTAAGGACTAATGCTTTTGTTGAAGATATCATAAGCAGGGATTTATTTGTAAAAGAATTATGTCATTGGCTCATGTATTGAGGAATCAAACTAAAGGGTTATATTGTTGACTGTCAAGCAAATTGTGAAGAAAAATAGAATCAAGTGATCATACAATGATGAAGGGTTTCTATCTATGGCTTGGCTCATGTGAGAATTGATTTATTAAAAGTATAATCACAAAGTAAGACAAGCATGTAAATGTAATACAAAGAGATAAGCATATGATTTACATGATTGATCTTATTAGAAGCTTGAGAAATGGGATACTACTTAGAAATCAATATCAAAAAAACAAAAAGAAATTTTCAAATGAAATTAATTGTTGATGTGCAAAGCTTAACTCAATGAGGTGAAGATAAGGGATGAAGAAACCAACCGAGATGACTAGAGTGAGGGACTAAGCAAGCTTTGGTGAAGCAACAACATACCATGTGTGAATTGCTAAGGTGAAATGGCTAGTATCCTTTGATTTGTGAAGTATCATATCTAACCCTTGTTGGAAAAAGCAATGCAATACATCAAAAACATTTTGAATATTGCAATGAAGTGACTTAGAGCTTCAAGGACAGATTTGCAAGAATGAAGAAAATTCTAGGTCACTAGCTCAAGTTGATTACATGATCTTTATGGAAACAACTATTACTCTAAATAAAAAAATCAGAATCACTCTACCTCTATTTCAACCCATATTTCATCCGTCTCTAAACTATTGCTACCGCCATCGCTATCGCCTTCTTGAGCTCTAGCCTTTCAATGTTTGTTGCAATTACATTTCTTTGTTTTCCAATCTCAACATTTCGTCACGCGATGTCCTCTACCTTGCCCCTATATTACATATGTTTGACATAATCAAGCCTTCGCTATAGATCCACCAGGATATCTCTATTATTTTGCCACATTTTCTTATACCCAAACACACTCTACTAGTGATATCACCATTAATTCTTCAATCTTACGACGCTACCGCCCAACGCGTCACTCTACCACCTCCCCAACTGTTTTTGTCGTTGTTTTATTGCATCCTCTTATAGTCAAATCTTTCTTTTCTAGTAATATCGTTACCTATTTCTCAAACTTACTATGTCATCGCGTTGCCGTAGCATCTGTCACCTCTCACCACCCTGTAAGAAATTCTTAGTTGTGGTCTTAAGTTATCTACCCTAGACGTTATAGATCCATAAACTAATTATCTACTCTCTAAAATGAGATTTTGCAAACTTATAAAATCGCAATTGCCAGTTGCAGCCCTTCTCTATTTATCTCAAAACTTTATAAAAAAAATATCACATCGAATGTTTGGACACATGCATAAAATATTAAATAAAATATATTTATAAAACTTTTTACACGGATGTATTGTAAATCGCGAGATGAATCTAATGAGCCTACTTAATCCATAATTCGCAAGCCTCATTAGATCCGTCTCGCGATTTACAACCCATCCGTGCAAAAGGTTTTATAAATAGATTTTATTTAGTACTTTAAATTAGCAAAATTTCTTTTCAAAATTTTTTGGTAAAACAATCTAAACATGGGCTAAAAAGAGAAATTTCATTTCTACCCCTTCCAAATTCCAAAAGAAAAAAACAACAAAATCCCCACCCTCTCGTCTTCTTCCCCTGTCTCTCTCTCTCCTCCGTCAGTCTCCCCTTTCTCTCTCTCCTCGCTACCCCCAAAGCAGCAGCGGCAGCAGCAACAGGGCAGCAGCCGCTGCAGCAAGCTCGAAGCAGCAGTCAGCGAGAGCCAATTCCCCAAATCACCCCTCCCAAATGCGAGTCCTCGCCTGAGGAAGGCCCTCCTGACCCCTTCGTGCTCCCCGCCGCCGCTGCCATGTCGCCGCCGGCGGTGGAGACGCCGGAGTGGCTGCGCAACCTGCCCGTGGCGCCGGAGTACCGCCCCACCGCCGCCGAGTTCGCGGACCCCATCGCCTACATCCTCAAGATCGAGGCTGAGGCCTCCCGCTACGGCATCTGCAAGATCGTGCCCCCGCTCGCGGCGCCGCCGCGGGAGGCCACGGTCGAGCGCCTCAGGGCCTCCTTCGCCGCCAATGCGGCCGCCGGCAGCGGCATCGACGGCGCGGCCCCCGCGCCTACCTTCCCGACGCGGCTCCAGCAGGTGGGTTTTTCCACCAAGAATCGCCGCCCCGCGAGTCGCCGCGTCTGGGAGAGCGGCGAGCGCTACACGCTGGAGGCCTTCCGCGCCAAGGCACGCGACATCGACCTCCCAAGGCACGCGGTGCCGCCCAAGCACGCGTCGCAGCTCCAGCTGGAGGCGCTTTTCTGGGGCGCCTGCGCCGCTAGGCCGTTCAACGTCGAGTACGGCAACGACATGCCGGGCTCCGGATTCGCGGCGCCGGAGGAGCTAGAGCTGGACCTGGAGGGCGGCGGCGGCGGCAATGCGTCCCTGGCGGCAAGGGACGTCGGGGAGACGGAGTGGAACATGCGGCTGGCCCCCCGCGCGCGGGGCTCGCTGCTGCGGGCGATGGGACGGGACGTGGCCGGCGTGACAACGCCGATGCTGTACGTGGCGATGCTCTACAGCTGGTTCGCCTGGCACGTGGAGGACCACGAGCTGCACAGCCTCAACTACCTCCACTTCGGCAAGCCCAAGACCTGGTACGGCGTGCCCCGCGACGCCATGCTCGCCTTCGAGGACGCCGTCCGCGTGCACGGCTACGCCGACGAACTCAACGCCATCAGTGCGTGTGCCCCCCTCTTTTGCCCCTTTTACTATTGCTTTTGGTTTCTTGCATAGATGCGTAGCATTTCCACACGAGTCTTTTCTGCTTTCTTCTTACTGGCAAAGTCAAAACTTTTTTCTCCATGATACCGTTGTCCATATGACTGCACGTCCAATATTACAGCACTGTGCCAAAACAGGTTTCTTCGAAAGGGAAAAAACTGAAATGGTGTCAGTGACTCCGAATGAGGCATTTTATTCCAGTACCATGTAAATTCAGAAACCAGTGCCCTTTGGCAATGCACGAGGAAATCAATGCCCTTTGGTAGGGATCAATGAATAAGCTATTTTGGGTACTGGAGGTTGTGTTTGGAGAACTGATTGAAGTTGAAAATTGAAAACTGAATTGAGCTATGGCAAACTTAATCAGCATAGGACACTACCTCCTGATAGCCTATGTTGCCCGGATATGCGGATACGGATACCAGTACGCGATACGGGGATACTCCGATACACCATTTTTCCAAAAACAAGGATACGGGGATACGCCAATATATATAAAAAATAAAAATAAATAAAAGTTTCAGGAACTAGAATGTGAGAAAATAGAAATTCCAGGGACTATAATACGTCATAAACTCATATATTCATATGTTCTATAATTATTAGAAAAGGGAAGGGGCAAAGGAAAAAAGAACCAACCTTCTCTTATTTGTTCGTCTGTTCCACGAATGGATGTCGGTCGTCTTCTTCCCCAACCTCCGGCACTCTCTCTCACTCTCTCTGTAGCAGCCAACTCTGGCGGCTGCGGCTCCTCCTCTCCCTCTACGGAGGCTGCGGCTCATACTCTCTCTCTCTCTAGCGGCCGCGCGGGCCGCGCGAGCCGTGCGAGGCTGCTGCGGGCCTGCGGCTGCGCGAGTGGGGATATGAGGGTGGCACGGCTGAACGGATGACCTTTATATGAAGTGATTGAGTGGTGTTGTTAGGGTTTGAAGGTATCAGACAGGTATCCACAGGTATCCCATGAGTATCCGATTTATTTTTATTATTTGAAAATACCTAAATAGTCCGATACTTACGGGATACATATCCGGGAGTATCCGTGGAGTACGGGTATCCGATACGGTATCCGATACCGGTACGTGAGTTTTGCAAAGTATCCGCGTATCATAGCTGATAGCATGGAGCCAGGGATGCCAGGAAAAGGTTCATAGCAGAGAAGAGTTTGGGGTATGGATGGGGAGACTGGAGCAGCATGTAAGAGGTTTTAGGGAGGGTTATTTTCACAGGAGAAGTAAACACAGTTTGTTTACATAACTGACCTTTACATTAGAATGACTTGAGTGAATCTTATGTCAGAGCATACTGCATGTACAAAGATGTGTGCCAATTAGTGTCCTGTTCCTCTATACTTTTGCAATGCTTTGGTTTCTTGCTTTGATGTGCAGGAGTTCATGACTAGTCTGAAAATATTGTTTCAGTTTCTAATTCAACAGCAAAGTGCAGTTTCTGTAGAGTAATAGCAATGTGCAAAAAAGGGAACTTAGAAGAAGGTTAACTGTCACTTAGCATGTCTGGACCTCTGCTCCAAATGTCACATTTTGTCATCACAATGGCATGTAAACCAAGCAGACATCAGTGCCCTTTAGTATGAAATATATGGCTGGAGGAAACTTATGAACTTTTGGCTTTTCTCTTTTATATGGCAAAGTCAAAGGTCAACTTTTGTTCAGGGTACCACTGTGCTATAATAGGAATGTTTGAAATTCAAAAGGAAAAACTGGATCGGTTAAGTGGTACAAATCAGCATGATATATCATGATGAAATTCCTGAACTTTGTTTCTGTGGTGTTTACTTACCTAAACATCTAACTGTTTTGTGGGCAGGGGTTTGGGCAGCAGCTGTTGCACAGCAATTACTGACTGCAGTTACTGTAATATAAGACAATAGCAGCACTCAAGTTTTGGTCTGTCAATTTGATTTGGCATTTAAACGTAGATCTTGAGGTGTACTCAGGATCTTATCTGTGACATTCAGTTTGTTTAGGTTGACTTGTTACGACGGGTAAAGTTCCAATCTGTTGGTTTTAAGGCAACCTAGCCCTGTAAAAAAGCTACAAATTGCATATTCAAGGAAAACTGAATTAGTCTTTGTAAATAGGGATTGGAGGTGTTGTTTAGGACTCTAGAATCGAAATGATTTAGACTTAGTAGAACTACACTGAGTATGTGTGACTGTGGGTGCGACTTCAGAGCTACTAGACACGAGGAAGGAGATGTTACTTTCGAAGATCAGGTAGTGCAAGAAGGATGCCTTTACAGAGATGATATCGGTTGAAGATGTTGTCCATAGAATTAGAACGGGGTCGATGATGTGGCGCCAAACATTTGGCATTCTCAGTAACGAGAAGGTGTCATAGAAGCGATACAGTAAGTTCTATAGAAGGATGATTTGACTTCCAACATTGTATCATGCAGAATGTTAGCCTACTAAAGGGTGACATGTTTAACGTAAATGCATGTTATGTTGGATTTGTGGACTGAATTCAAAATGACGATACACATTCTAGAGTAGTAGGAGTAGCGGTAGCGCCAATTGAAGAAAGATTTAACAAAAGCATTGGTTGAGATGGTTTGGACATATCCAATGGAGATCTCTAGAGGCAATGGTGCGTAGCGGGATACTAAGGGATGACAATAATATAATGAGAGGATACTAAGGGATGACAATAATATAATGAGAGGCAGGCACAAGCTTCTTAAGATAAAAATCAGGGGGACGTCTCTACCCTCGGTTGAGTTTTTTTTAATATGTAAAGGGTCAACTGAACCTGACATGGGAGGTGGTGGTAGAAAAGGGACTTGAAAGGGTGGAAGGCAAGCAGAGAATTATCCATGTATAGAAGCCCATGGAAATCAGCTATCCATGTGCTAAATCATAAACTGGTGCATAGCAGGATCTTAGGGGGCAGCAATAATGTAAGAGAGGCAGGGTCAACTGAACCTGACTTGGGAGGAGGTGGTAAAAAGGGACTTAAAGACTGGAATACACCCAGAGAATTGTTCCTGGATAGAAGCGTGTGGAAAACGGCTATCCATGTGCCTAAATTGTGAACCAGGCTTCATATCCCCTAAGATTGTTATGATTATTCATGCCTTTTTACTTTTTGTATGGCTTCTTTTTCCTATCTTGTTGCTCATTCATGTTGGGTATTGAGCCTACCTCATCTTGCTTGGGACCGACCGACTTTGTTGTTGTTGTTGCATAGTTAATCCCGCTTTCTAATGCCCTAATTGCCTTCAAGCATGGTGTTGACTCTCTTCCCTCCGTTAGCTAACCTAGGATTTACAACTAATTCCATCACCTAGGCTCTTGCCACGACATTCTTTCATGTCCTTAACTGACAGATGAAACTAAGTGGCACCCTACCAAACTGATACTGAAATTTTAGAAAGTGAAATGAGGCAATCGAACATGTTTAAGAACTTATGGGCATTTTTCTTTTCTGTTTGACATAAAAAAAACTATTTACTTTGGCTGGGGCATTTTGATTCAGACAGAAAGATGCACAGTTTTAGGTTTTTCTGTATGTTAATTGATCGTAGGACTTCTATTTCTTCTTGAGATTGTGTGGTGGGCTTTCCTTTTTGAAGGAGCATTGTTGATCATAAGCATTCTTGAAGGTTGTATTCTTAGTTCTTTCTTCACATGATTTGGTTTTTTAAACTTGATGTTTGACTGAACTAATGATTAGGCTGTTCGAAAGTAATAGACTAAGTATTACTTTTATTATGAATGTTCCATTTCTTTTAACTCAAAAGAGAAAAAAAAATCTGATGGCTTATTTATCTCGGTGCAGTGGCCTTTCAAACACTAAATGAGAAGACAACTGTCTTGTCTCCTGAAGTGCTTCTTTCTGCTGGAGTTCCTTGCTGCAGGTGTTACTATATTTCTTAACATTATTTTTTGTGGCTATCATTCCTGGCCATTTTTTGAGTATTGGGTATAATGATTGATAGATAATTCTCCAAAGCAGATTGGTACAAAACCCTGGTGAATTTATTATCACATTCCCTGGAGCTTATCATTCCGGTTTTAGCCATGGTATGCTATCTAACATATCATATTCATATAATGCACTTATTGGGTTATTATGATCTTCCTTGGACTAGCTATCTGTTTGCTCCTGTATGGTCAGTGTAATCCAGTCCTTTCAGTGACTACTGTGAGGAAGAGTTGCAATTTTCAGTTACCCTAAGTAGTAAATTGCTGTCCATGCAATTCAAGGTCTATGATATGATGTGTTCATGGGTGTTTTTTGTTAATTATAGTGGAAAATAATAGTTTCATTTTCTAACTTAAATCACTCACATTTGCACATGGTACATCGATTTTACAGAAGAGAATCACTCTATATTCTTGAACGGAATGTGAAAAGGCTCATTGCTAAGGTGTACTATTTTATTTCTGCAAGTTGATGTCATCCATTAAAACTACCAGATCTCATTTGAATAGCTTTTTATTCTTAGTTATAGTGTAAAATGGTAGTTTCAGTGTCTAACGGAAAACACTCATTTTTGTGCATGATACATCAGTTCTAATTGGTAATCTCTCTAAATTGTTTAAAAGAATGTGATAGGGCTCATTGCTAAGTTGTACTATTTCATTTCTGCAAGTTGATGTCATCCATTCAAACTAGCAGATAACTATTTAGTTTAATAATTTTCCATTTCATGTTTGTTCTTCCGAACAGTTAGGAGTCGTAATTCTTGGTTTGGAGTTAAAGATCACTCTGTAAGCAACAATGAATTTATTTGATTATCCATGCTGCACAGGATTTAATTGTGGAGAAGCAACAAATATTGCAACACCTCACTGGTTGCAAGTAGCTAAGGAAGCTGCGGTCAGGAGGGCTTCCACTAATTGTGGCCCACTGGTGTCTCATTATCAGCTGCTTTACGAGTTAGCACTATCATTACGTCCAAGGTGTGCCTGCAATAAATATGATCTCAATTGTTGTTGTTATAAAACCTTTTGGCTGTATAAGAACACTGTGGAGGATGACATCCTCTTTATATATTTTGCATAGTAACTCAAAAGCAACTAGACATTTTTCGGACTTCATAATTCAGGATGTATGCATTTTAATTTAATCTATTTAAAACAAACTCATCAGTTTCAGCACAGCCTCTAAAAACTGGATATCAAATAGCAAATTTGTTTTTGTAATTCCCAGAGTTATCATGTTAGCGGAGATGAATTTATTTTGAAATGAAATTTGCCTTTTATAGGGAGCTTAAGAATTCTAATGATGTGCCAAGAAGCTCTCGTCTAAGGGACAAGAAGAAGAACGAAAGTGAAATAATGATCAAAGAAACATTTGTTGGAAGTGTGATCGAAAACAACAATTTTCTTAGCATCCTTCTTGATAAGAGTTCATGTGTAATTATCCCGGAGATTGAATTTCCCCTTCCATCCATTCCTACAATGATGGTACCTGAAGTCACTGTTAAGCAAGCGTTCATTGCTGGTCCCTGTAGTAATAGCCAGAAAAAAGATGAAGATATGTTTGCTAGTGCAACCACATCCTCTTTGTGTAATGGAAGAAAGCTCTATGAAACGAAATTTGGAACAGTTAATAGTAGTGCTTTCTTATTAAATCCGGAGGTTCAGAGTGGAGTGATTGAAAAAGGTAGATCACATCAAGGAGGTGGGCTCTTAGATCAAGGGCGGCTGCCATGTGTTCAATGTGGCATATTAAGCTATGCATGTGTAGCCATCATTCAACCTAAAGAAGCAGCAGTCCATGTCATTTCTCAGGAGTGCATGTCATCAAGTGCGAAACATGGAGAAATTATAAAATCAGATGATACCTCAAATTGGATAACGATCGTTCCTCCACAAGGTTAGGGAGCCTTGGATCTTACTCATACTATTAATACCCTGTTCTCAACATATCCCTTTTACCTTATATCATTATCCATCCTTCCCTGCTTCGCATATTGGTTTTGAATAGTGATAGACTTTTTGATCCGGTATATATCACCTGTCTTATTCTTCTAGTCAAATGGTATGTAAAAACAGAACTTTCGTACATCAATTGCTATTGCTGTCATGCACTTCTGCATTATGAAAGGAGATAGATCTGCCAATTTTTCTAGTTCGATAACCCCTGCGTAACAACTTAGAATTTGCAGTCATTTTTTTGACATTGAAACTGTTGTCAAAATAACATTGACAATCAGCTCCATGTATTCGCAAAACCCAATAAGATATTGCATTGTTAAATTAGTTTCTTAGAGCCAAAGGATGCTAGCCCAGTTGGTTAGTCACTCCAGCGGCACCCCTCAGGTCCTGAGTTCGACTTCTCGTGGGAGCGAATTTCAGGCTGAGGGTAAAAAAATCCCCTCGCTGGCCCCGTGTGCCAAAGCACTGGTTGTGAGACGGCCCAGGTCGGCCTGAGGACCCTTACATGGCCCAGGCACAGTTCCCAGGGGTTACGTCTCCCAGTGTCAGGACGGGGCCAGAGTTCGGGGATTTTCTCGGTCGGGGAAGCCGAGGCTTCTTCTTAAGTTAATACCGGTGGGGCGGTCTTTCCCCACCCGGCCGAGTTTTTTAAATTAGTTTCTTAGACAAACATACCAGATACGAATATCATTTTCATGTCTGATCTTAATATTCATAAAATATTGTTGGTCCAACTTAAAAAGTGTTTGGTTGATATATATTTTTGTTACACCTCATTATCCATATGATTTTCTTTTCAGGAATGAATTGTAGGGTGAATGGTTTAGAGAATTGTATTACTTGTTTCCAATTTTTTATCTTTTAATTAATTTAATTTAGTTGTAATCACTTTTCTCGGATGCTTACTCAATAGATTGCAATGGTGTTTCTTTAATATTTTTTAGAGATGTCTTTATACCTTCTTTGACCGAATGTCATCAGATTGCAATGCTCATGAGAAACGTTATTGTGCTGAAGTCATTTTTTCTGTGTACTTTGGATGCCACGGTGTAAATATAATGTCTTTTTCAACAGGACATTCTTCTGAAACAGATGATTGTACGATACCCAATGTGAGTTCAGCCCACGTTTCTGATCGGTGTAGACAGCTGTACACCAGCAGCACCCATGGAGGCACTTCTGCTCTTGGGCTTTTGGCTTCTGCTTATGACTCATCAGATTCTGATGAAGAAGCAGAAACGCCCAATGAAATAGCAAACATTACTGCAAACAATGGTGCAGAAAATGTAGTCACAAATATTCAGTCTTCAGGAACATCAATTCAGCATCAAAATACAAATTTGCACTTGTCTGAAGAGGAATGTGATCCCACAGCAACACTATCTCTGTTGAAACCAGTAGACAATAGGAGTATTGCTATGACTCAGGCTAGTATAGGAACAGATATGACCCGTCCTGCAGACCTTGGAGAGTCACTAATTGCCAATGAGCAGTGGTCTGCGTATGTTGATTTGGATGATGATCCAAATGCGTCAGGTGCAAAAACCTCTTTAAATACTAGTTTTAGCAGAGCTAAAGGTGCAATGGAACCAGATGCCTTGACTTTGCTGAAGTACAGCAAAGATTCTTGCAGAATGCATGTGTTTTGTCTAGAACATGCTTTGGAGACTTGGACACAACTTCAACAAATTGGTGGCGCTAATATCATGCTTTTGTGCCATCCAGGTATTTCGACTCTTCTCTAGTTTTCGTGAAGTTCCTTGGGCATTTCCTTTCATATTTATCCTTTAATATTTCTCTTAGTATGTTTACTTGTTAAACTGGTTGGTGGCATACAGGTTTAATGATTGTGACAATGATGAAATATTGATGTTATTAATATATGGTGTTAATATTATTATCAACAAACCTGAACAATATGAACTATTTGTGATGACTGATTTCCTATTTTTTTATCATTCTGATATTTCCGTATTGTAATATTGTTGAAGGTCTACGTCCTTTTTTTTTTTTTGGGGGGGGGGGGGGGGGTAATAGTCACATTTATCTTTGTTTGTGGGAATATGGGTTACATATAAAATTGATGTTCGCATTCTTTGAGTTATCGCTGTTAATGCCTTATTAGAGTGGACAGTAGTGGTTTTCGAGGGATGTCTTAATCCTGCAATCTTTTACAACATGGAATTCCTTCATTGCTAATTCACAATGCATTTGCAGAATACCCTAGAGCAGAGTCGGCAGCAAAAGTTATAGCAGAAGAACTTGGTATGAAGCATGCTTGGAAAGATATCACTTTCAAAAAAGCAACAGATGAAGACATTGGAAGAATTCGAATGGCTCTGCATGATGAAGATGCTGAACCTACAAGCAGTGACTGGGCAGTAAAAATGGGTATCAACATATATTACAGTGCCAAACAGAGCAAATCTCCACTTTACAGCAAGCAAGTACCATACAATTCCATCATTTATAAGGCATTTGCCCAGGAAAATCCAGACGGAGATGAGGAACGACAGCGATTGCGCACTACAAAGAAAAAGGTGGCTGGATCGTGGTGCGGAAAAGTTTGGATGTCAAACCAAGTTCACCCCCTTTTGGCTTGTGAGCGAGAAGAAGAGGATCTTGACATGGTTTGCAGCAAAGCGATGGTCCCTGTTAGTTCCTATGACAGAATACAAGAAGAATCATCAACAAGATCCACCAGCCTGATCAACCGAAGCCTATCTAAAAGAATATCCAGAAGAAAAGAGTTGGATTCTGTTGAGAAATCTAGGGCCAAAAAGAAGAGATACACTACTTCTGATGTAGCTACTTTTGACCAGCCTAGAAATTGTGATGATCATGAGAAACATGAAGATGGAGATGAAAGTGAAAGTGTGGATGCACAGAACACTCAGCAACATCAACAATATGAATCACAAAAGATCAACAAGAAATCAAGTGCTAAAAGACGAAAAGATGATAAAAGAAACAACAACTTTTATGAGCGACACAATTACCATGATGATATTGATTACAAGCTTGGTTTAGACTGGGATAACACTCCGCCACAAGGGCTTGATATTGTAGAAGTGAAATCTGGTGCTCAACTGCAACGTAGTAAGAAAAAATCTGGCAAGTGCAAGGCAAATGATGATTTATCAAATGTAGAAAAGAAATTGCAAAAGATGGGCAAGAAAGTAAGTACAAAGAAGCACAAGAATGATAAGACAAATCAGCAGTTTCAAGGAAATCACAACGAAGATAACAATGTGAATTTGCTTCATGAAGGTAATGGAGATGAAGCTACACAAGAAAGCTGGGATGAAATTCCAAAACAGAAAACAGATGATGTGAAAGTAAAATCTAGAGGCAAAATGCATAGTGGTAAGAAAAAGGCCAGCAAATGCCAGACAAGTGATGGTTTGGACAATGTGGATTTGCTTCATGAAGATAATGGATATGAAGCCACACAAGAAAGCTGGGATGAAGTTCCAAAACAGAAAACAGATGATGTGAGAGTAAAATCTAGAGGCAAAATGCATAGTGGTAAGAAAAAGGCCAGCAAATGCCAGATAAGTGATGGTTTGGACAATGGAGATAATGAAGCCAAATTTTCTTGTGACACAGCATTGTGCTATAGAGACAAAGCCACAATAGATGACTGGGAAGAAATTCCAAAAGAAAAGGCTGATGATGTGAAAGTGAAATCCAATATGCAAAGTGGTAAGAAAAAAACCAGTAAACGTCCAGCAAGTGATGGTTTGCGCAATGGAGATAAAGGAGCAAAGTTTACTTGTGATATAGAAGGGTGTGATATGAGCTTCAGCACCCAGCAGGACTTGGCGTTACATAAGCGAGACATTTGTCCTGTAAAAGGATGCAAGAAGAAGTTCTTCTGCCATAAATATTTGCTTCAGCACCGCAAAGTGCACCTGGATGATAGGCCGCTCATGTGTTCATTCACGGGCTGCAAGAAGACATTCAAGTGGCCATGGGCGAGGACAGAGCACATGAGGGTGCATACAGGGGTGCGACCATATGCATGCACAGAACCTGGCTGCACTCAGACATTTCGGTTTGTATCGGATTTCAGTCGTCACAAGAGGAAGACTGGTCATTCCAGCGATAAGAAAAAGAAGAACAGTACATAACTTCTAACTGCTTATGTACAAGTACAGGTTTCTTCTCTGACGGCGATTTGAAGGGGATGCTAATCAAATAATTGCATCAAATTGCATTGATTGTGGAATTAGTTCGCATTAGGAGTCTAATTCATTTCATTGTTTACTGCCTCTGCATAACAGCTGATTTTCTGTCACTTTAGGTTCAACTGACCTGATGTTGACTGGGATTATTCCATGTCAATTGTATTGTTCTTTAGTTCATCCTGAGAAATCGGGAAGTTTCTGTTGTCAACAAGGTTAAATTAGTGTACTTCTGTGGTTCGAAGGCATGTTAATCTGTGATTAATTTCTCTTTCTGAATAACAAATGGCAAACCAGGGGTTAAGAATTATTTGCATGCTATATTGTCACAGCAGCTTAGGTTTGGCAAAAAGAAAATAAAGTTGCTAACTTTGTTGGTCCATATTTTTCTCTCCCTCTCTGCACTCTTGATTTTCGCCATAGTTTCCAATACATGTGATGAATTGCATGTTTTTTATGCCAACAATTATATATGGAAGCGCAGACATCTCCACGTCTCCAATGTACTTGGCGGAATACTGTATTTGTATTGATAATGTGTTTAATACACGCAGCTCAAAATGTTATTGAATTATCCAACTGTATTTGGTTTGTTGCATATGGTTTTTGGTCCTTCGGTGCCACATTCCAAATTTATTTGAATACAATTTTAAAACTTCAACTGAATCTTGAAGCTGTCTGCAGCTTGTGATTGGATTTGGGCAATATTTATGGTTCGTGTTATTTGATTTGGGAAAGATTTGTAGTTCTCAATTCTAGATTTTGCCGAGTCATTTGTGATTGAATTTGGGCAAATTGCTTAATTCACTATGCATCGCGAGGTAAAACGGTTGTTTTTAGATTTCGTTATGTTGTCATGAAATGTACCTGATACTATTCATTTACTCTCTCGCGCGCTCCCGCTCTCTCTTTCTCTATTTTGTTTTTGTGGCAGCAGTTACAAATTTTATTTGCGCCCTTTTTCAATTCACAATGAGTTAGTTTTTTTTTGAGTGCCTCTCATCTGGGTACAGCTGTAGTATCTATTTATACACACGCACGCCCACTCCACACACGCACATCACACACACCACCCGTGTACAAACAGCCCTACAAGGCTACAACTACACACAGATCTAACACCGCGTCCTTCTTGAGATCACCAGAATCCTCCGACTCCGTAGGCGACGGGCGCGTCGCATTCCCTTTGTGGCTCCACGCGCGAGAGGCAGATACCTGAAATTATTTAGGGAACTACTGTTCCCGGTGAGAAAACCCTGCCCGAGCCAGCGCTCGAACGCGGGGGCGGTGGGTGCTGCAGCCAGCTGCTCCACCAACTGAGCTACCGCTCGTTCCCCACAATGAGTTAGTTTGAGCTATTTGGAGCTCAAATAGTTAGGGATGAAAATGGTCGGGAAAACCCTAAATCATTCCCGCAACCACATTTTTAGACCGGGAGCGGGAATGGGAACGGGAATACCGGACGGGAAAACGAAATCAATATTACGAGATATATTCCATTTGATCGGGAACATACTAATTATGATCAGAAATCATAAACTCAAGAGGGAAAAATACATGTAACCACTTCAAACATTAAGTTCGAGAAAACAGTTACAGCTATATGCATAAGTTATATTCAAACAAGAGACATAACCAAGCATTCAAACAACGCACAGGCACACAACATAACCAGCATATCACAATCTAGTAGTTGACAGACCACAAGTTCAAATTTAAAAATAAATGCCACAACGGGCAGCAGTAGCATGACACCATCAGTCCATCACCAAGTCCATGGTAGTCTTAGCCTCTTAGGCACTCTCAAATCCACAGTCCACCAAGTCCATGGTAGTCTTTAGGCTTTGCTAAATTGGTCACCAAAATGATGGCAAATCGCTTAGCCCCACTACTGGACAGCATGGTTGCCTCTAACCAAAGTGCTTTCATCAGAGGTCGTTGCATCCATGACAGCTTCATGTTGGTCCAGCAAACAATCAAGGTACTGCACCGTCGCAAGATTGCAAGCCTCTTCCTAAAACTTGACATATCCAAAGCCTTCGATTCGGTTGCATGGTCTTTCTTGCTGGATATTCTTGCACATTTGGGATTTGGAGCCTCTTGGTGTTCTCTTATTTCCGATTTATTAAAATCTGCTTCTACTCAAGTGATCCTAAATGGTGAACCGGGTGAATTTATTTATCATCAACGGGGGTTGCGGCAGGGTGATCCCTTGTCCCCCA
Source organism: Panicum virgatum (assembly GCF_016808335.1). Classification (NCBI taxonomy): domain Eukaryota; kingdom Viridiplantae; phylum Streptophyta; class Magnoliopsida; order Poales; family Poaceae; genus Panicum; species Panicum virgatum. The sequence goes on along the minus strand of NC_053147.1, from coordinate 46,027,845 downwards.
TGCTTTTTATCTTGGTAATGGATGTCCTTAACAGCTTATTTGCCAAAGCTGAATTGGAAGGTCTACTGTGACCACTTCACTCCACTGGTCAACGCCTCTCACTTTATGCTGATGATGTGGCCCTTTTTATCCGACCTGATCATGATGATCTGCAGATAACCAAATCACTGCTACAGATTTTTTGTGATGCCTCGAGCCTACAAACTAATCTACAGAAGAGCTATGTCATTCCAATTCAATGTGAAGCTGATTCTGTTGAGGTGGTCAACAACACGCTAAGCTGCACATTGTCCTCCTTCCCTGCCACATATCTAGGCCTACCAATCTCTGATAGGAAATTAAGGAGTGATCTTCTAGTTTGGATTGAAAAGATTGCCAATAAGCTGCCAGGATGGAAAGCTTCTCATGAGCCTAGCTGGTCGGGCAGTGCTGGTACGTTTTGTGCTCACTGCAATTCCAATTTACCTGCTGGTTGCTCTCAAGGTTCCTAAATGGTTTATCCGAGCCATCGATAAAATCAGAAGAGGCTTCTTGTGGAAAGGGAGAAAAGAGATAAATGGTGGTGGCTGTTTGGTGGCTTGGGAGAAAGTTATGGGACCACTTGAGTTGGGCGGACTGGGTATTATCAACCTAGAAACTATGGGGTGGGCCCTTCAGATGAGATGGCTTTGGATTGCAAAGACCAAACTAGATCGCCCTTGGGCTGGCCTTGAAATTCCTGTACACCCCAACTCCTCGGCTATGTTTGCCATCTCGGTAGTGACCACTATCGGCAATGGAGAAGGCACTCTTTTTTGGTTTGACAGCTGGTTACAAGGTCATGGGTTAAAGGATCTGGCCCCAAATGTTTTTAAATGTGTTCCTAGCAGAATTCATAAGACAAGAATAGTGGCTGCAGCCCTCCATGAATTGACTTGGGTTTCTGATATAAAAGGAGCTCTGGGTTTGCAGGGTCTCACAGAATACCTTGAACTATGGGACACACTCTCAGGTTTTACTCTCAGCCCAGCAGAGGATCTGCATCTTTGGCAACCAGAATCATCAGGCATTTTCTCCACAAAATCTGCATATCGTGCATTCTTCATTGGTTCCATCATTTTGAACCATGGAAACGCCTATGGAAGTCTTGGGCTCTGGGGAAATGCAAAACTTTTATCTGGTTAGCTATTCGCAATCGCTGTTGGACGGCTGACCGATTGGAGAAATGAGGTCTTCCTCATCCTGATCGGTGTCCCCTCTGCGACCAGGAAGATGAGACAATTCAACACATCCTCACCTCATGTGTCTTTACCCGACAATTCTGGTTTCAAATTCTACAACCTTTGAACCTGGGCAATCTTGTACCTAGCCGGAGGTCAAGTTTGTTTGCTGATCGGTGGAAGAAGTCTTGGAGGAAGGTACCAAAAAAACATAAAAAGGGTTTCAATACTCTGGTTTTACTTGTAGCATGGACCTTATGGAAGCACCGAAACAGTTGCATCTTTGATGGATCTGCTATTAATCTTCGAGGTGCCCTGCAGGCTTTTTAGGATGAAGCACAATGCTGGCGATCTGCAGGAGCTAAAGGGCTTGCTGCCCTGTGTTTAGGCCGTGTAGGACAATAGTGTCAAAGGTGTGGTTTTGGTCTGGTCCTTTAGTGCATCTTATCTGTAACAGCTCTTTTTGTGTTTTTTACCCTCACTTTGGTCCAAGGTGAGGTGTGGTGGTGTTGTAATTGGACCTATTCTTCTTCTTAATTCAAAGATACGCAGCTCTCCTGCGTATTCGAGAAAAAAAAAATCCACAGTCCACAATGCACAAGCATACTGACTATAGAACAGCAAGTATAGCATACTAATAGACAAGACATCAAGACATCAGAGCACAACTCAGCAAATCTATTCTAGTCTATGCCATAGTAATCATGCTTATTTTCTCGTGCCCCATCCATTTCGTCATCACTTTCAGCGACATCATCATTCTGCAAGAAGAGGAAGAAGCATCACTGCATTAGATTGACAAACACAAATTTTTGAGAAGCAAAGATTAACCAAGCCATAGAGATTCAAGGTTTTTTTAATACAAGTATGTACAAATGAGCACATCTTGCACTGCTGCCCAGAGGATCCTTCCTAATTCCTATCATGCATAGCAAATAAATAGATGCACACAAGTACAGTACAACAGCATCTAATGGACAGTTGTGCAGATTTCTTGATTACCAAAAATCTTATAAGCAAACAGAAGGTTATAAGCAAAAAGCTTGTAAGTTTTGGGAAGCAACTAATGGACAGTGGTGCGACATTTGAATTTTGTTACCTCAAAGTGCAGCTTCGAAACAAGAGCCTCAATAACTTCAAGATCACCAACAATGGAACCAACCTTCTTCTTTGAAAATCAAACAAGACATAAATCAGCAAATATAAATCACCAAACAAAGCATAAATCACTAAGAACTGATGACATATTGTAACTAACCTCTTCTTTCTGCAGCAATCCAATCTTTGAAGCATATCAAAGCTGGATAAGTTCCTGTTGCTCGGCTAGATGTAGGAGTTGCACTTAGATCCAACATATGGAAAAATTCAAACATATACACACATATTCAGATTTAATATGGAAGAAAGATGATGTGTTCTGTTTAGCAAAAATAATTACAATGGACACTGCACGAACAGAGGAAAATGGAATGTTTTGTACATGTGTAGTATTTGCAAATTTTGTACAAGATCTATTCATCTGCATGACTACAAGTACTGAACTACATATGTATCTACTTAGATCAACTAACAACTTAGATCTTTCTAATTTCATTTACCTGTTGTTGGAGGTGGTGGAAGAGTGGTTCTCTGCAGCACCACCGCACGGCAGTGGCGGCTCTAGGATGAGCCAGCGCTTGGATGCCGATGAACCAGCAGACGCGGACGCAGTTGCCGGCTTCATCCTCGCCTCCTCCGCTCCTTAACCCTCGGCTCCTCGCAAACGATAGCGTCGACCGGCGGGCCTGGGGGTGGCGGCGGTGGTCCTGGGGGTCGGTGGTGGACATGGGGCTGCCGACGGTGGATCTGGGGGTGCCGCCGGCGGTGTACCTGGGGGCGGCGGCTGTGCACCTGGGGGAGTCGGCGGTGGCGGGCCTGGAGGTGCCAGTGGTGGCCCTGAGGGCGGTGGTGTCCGCCGGCGAGCCTGGGGTGGCGGCGGTCCGCGGCAGGCCTGGTTCCTGGGGCAGCAGGGACAGACCAGGGAGCCACAATAGCCAGAGTGACGGGGGTGTAAACCCGGGGCCCCTGATGGGCCCGACTCGTAGAAGGGGAAGCCCAATAAATTCCCTGGGCCGGGCACGACGCGACCCGTCAACCTGCGTGGGCAGCTGCCTTCGCTCATAAGGCAATGCGGCCGGGAGCCCGACCTTTCGAGACACATGGCAGTCCCCCAACCTGGCGCTCTGGGTCAGAGCCATGCCGGACGACCCGGGTCGTGCGCTCCAAGGCAGCCGCCCTCCTTGACAGGCGTGCCGGTCAGGCCAGGCCTTCGCGCAGGCTCCACGACGACGGCTCCCCATATCTTGCGGCGCAGATATAGGCTACAGGACTCTCTGACAAAGGGACAGCACCGCCTGCGCGGGCCCCGCGACACTATAGGAGGGGGGCGTCAACGGATATCCCCTCCCTCGCCGTAATGATGGTTGCCCAGCACACCACCCCATTATGCCAGCGAGTGTGACCGGACACCCCCGGCCTGACCTCGGTAAGGCACCCCTCACCGGGTGTGCCGTCCCGCTGGCAGGGGCTACGCAAGGGAGGCATGAGATAGCCCTACAGATAAGGGACATAGGCCCAGGCAAACAAGACCGGAGGTAACCCCCGAGCGACCATCCGAGTGACCAGGCTGCCCCGACTGGTCTAGGATGGGACAGTACCTGAACAACCCATTGCCCAAAAAGATCACCAGGATCAAGCCTGCCCACTTCCGACCGACCGAGTGGGCCCCGACGACTGACAAGAACGAAGGACACCCCGACGGTGCCAAGACACAGCGCTAGATATATTTAAATGGGGGCCCCACCTTGGACTATAAAAGGAAAAGCCCCCCACGTAGGAAAGGGTTGGACTCCTAGAGGTTCGACACTGCTTGACCAGCTTGTAAGCTCCCCTCTGAACTTTGAGCACCCGGGCTCGAGAGCAATAGAGCAAGAACACCACCCCCCATACTGGACGTAGGGCACATTCGGCCTGAACCAGTCTAAATCCTTTAGTCTTTGCGTGCTAGATCGTATCCGATCAAGCACACAACAAACGAGCAATCAAGTAGTTTAGTAGTTGCCCATTTCCCGCAGTGACAGTTTGATGCCGTCTGTGGGGAGCGCTTTGTGTGTTCACTGCTTTGGCGATCGGATGGCTTCGATCACCCCATTCGCCGCTCTGGCGGTGAGCCGTGGTGAGACGATCCGCTTCGGTTCCCTAGAGTTCCCCGCGATCCCCCGCGACGGATCGTGGGCGCCTCCACCATTTCCGCCTTCCCAGACCTTCCGGTTCGGGAGTCTGGAGTTCGTCACCGACCAGCTCGGTGCACTGCGTCTTGGCGAGGAGGAAGCCGCCCCGGCGGCCGCAGAGGAAACCACTCCTCCTCCCCAGCCTCACAAACTGAAGCGTCGGCGATCAGTTCGCTTGCGCATCAGGAAAGCCATCACAGCCAACCCGCGCGGTGCTCCGCCGCATCGCGCTCATGATGGCCTCCAACCCCGCCGTCGAGGACGTCAACCCGGTCCTCTTCTCTCTGGCCAACGTCTCTCGGCAGCTCACGGGCGGACCTCCGCTCCCGACACCCCGCTCATTCTCGGAGCGGCTCCCGTTCAGCCTACGCAACTCCGCGAGCGTCTATGCTCAGGAGCTGCACAAGGCCGCCCAAGGGTGCCAGCCCGCATCCCAGTTCGTGGTCATGACGGAGAGTTACCCCGACTCCGTCCATGACCTCCTGTGCTACGAGGATCCCCTGAGTGATTCCTCCAGCATGGGAGACAACCACCTGGAGGGCACATCCGCACCACCCCGTGTGTGTGCCATGGCAGACGCCCCTAATGACCCGCCGTCGGATGTGGTACCGTCGCTGCAGACGCACACCCCTCCGGACTACCGCGAGCGCGCACTCGCCAACACGCAGGCTCACGACGAAGATCTCCGTCATCGCCAACAGACGCCCCTGCCTGTGGACCAGCCTCCGTGGGCTCCCTCCGGGTCAAAGAGGGGTAAACCCCGCGGGCTTTGCCCGTCAGCGCGCGTGTGGGGTCAACTACGACATCATCAACGATGCCCGCATGCAACTCCTGCAAGAGTTTCGTGCGGGCCAGAACATCGCGGCGGCCGCGATCCTCATGCAGACAATGGCCAGAGCCGGAGGATCTAGCCCAGAGGAACCTTCACCGCCAGGTGAGAAACCTAGTGGAACTCGCCGCCGTCCAGCAGATAGAGAGCTCGTCGCTGCACCGCCGGCAGGCCGTTGCCTCATGTCCCGCCGGAGGCACCAGTCACCGTGGGCGGGAACCATCCAAGGTACAGCACCCCCCACCGGCGCAGCAGGCCAACATGGGCGGCGTGCCAGCCCCATCGGCGGCATCCTCGCCTCTCCCGCCGAGGCCACCGATTCACGACCGCGTCGGTCCCAACTACGACGCGCGCAGTGTGATCCAAGGCCGGCAGCAGGCGAGGCACCATGCTGACGTCGACGGCGCGGCCGCTCAAGCAGAGGATGCGCGGGCATATGCACCCAACCCAGAGTGCTCACCGCTCCGGCGAGGGGGACGTCCCTGCGACCCTGACGTGGATCATGACCAGAGTTCGAGCCCGGATCCCACCAGACCAAATGCCTTTTCCAAGGCGATTCGTGGGGCGCCTTTCCCCCAGCGCTTTCGACCGCCGGTAAACGTCGTGAAATATACCAGGGATACGAACCCCGGTGTGTGGCTGGAGGACTATCGGCTTGCATGCCGGGCCGGAGGAGCAAGCGACGACTGCTTCATCATCCAGTACCTCCCAATATGCTTGGGAGAGAACGTCCGCGCCTGGTTGGAGTTCTTGCCCGCCGACTCCATCGGCAGCTGGGCAGACCTCTAGATCGGCAAATTTCAAGGCACGTATGTGTGCCCTGGCAATTCTTGGGATCTTAAGAACTGCCAGCAGGAGCCTGGCGAGTCCTTGCATGAATATATCCAGCTCTTCTCCAAGCAGTGCAACTCACTCCCAGGCGTCGTCGACGCTGATGTCATCAGCGCATTCCTCAACGGGACGCACTGCAAGGCCCTGATCCACAAACTGGGGTGCCAGAAGCCGCGCACCATGCACAAGCTCCTGGAGATCGCCACCAGCCACGCCTCCGGCGAGGAGGCGGTCGGGGCCGTCTTCGAGCGCGACCAGCATGCCGCAAAGGCAAAGCGACATGACCGTGACAGGCCTTCCTCAAGCCGCGAGGATAGGAAGAACAAGAAGAATCGCCGACCTCCCGCCACCGGCGAGGTCACGGCGACCGAGTGCCAAGATAAGCGCCCTCCTAGAAACGACCACTTCAACCAGCTCCTGGAGAAGCCATGCACCAACCATGGTTATCCGGTGAACCACAAGTTCAAGGATTGTTATATGATGAAGCGCCTCCTCCACAAGACAGCCAAGACCGACGGCGACAGCCGCGACAAGCGGCCCTACGCCGACCAGGACAAGGAGAAGCCGGTGGAAGGAGTGTTCCCGAACGTGAACCAGTGCTTGGTCATCATCGGCGGCCTGGAGGATGAATGTTCCAGGCGACTGCAGAAGGTGCGGCTCTGCGAGGTATGTGCTGCCACGAGTTCTATTCCCAGAAAGTTAAAATGGGCATCCACGCCCATCATTTTCGATCAAAATGACCATCCGGCCAGCATCCCTCAACCTGGGAGCTACCCTCTCATCGTCGACCCCGTTGTCAGCAACATGCGCCTGTCCAAGGTGCTGATGGACGGGGGCAGCAGCCTCAAAATCTTCTACATCGACACCCTGGAGGCCATGGGGATCCCACGAGCCTGCCTGCGGGCCTCTCTCTTCCCCTTCTACGGCATCTTGCTGGGCATGAAGGCGTACCCGGTCGGCAACATCGACTTGCCGGTCATGTTCGGCAACAAGGCCAACTTCCGCACTGAGACCCTCATGTTCGAGGTGGTGGACTGGAAGGGGGCGTACCACGCCTTTCTCGAGCACCCCGCCTACGCCAAGTTCATGGCGGTGCCCAACTACACCTACCTCAAGCTCAAGCTGTCGGGCCCGAACAGGGTCATCACAGTGAGCGGCTCCTTCGAGCAGGCCTACGTCAGCAACCGCGAGTATTTTGACCTCGCCACCACTGCGGCGAACTCGGCTGAGCTCGGCCAGCTTCGCGTAACCACTCCCGAGTGCCGTCCTGACCCTGGCAAGCCCAGCCAGGCACCGGCCTTCGTCTCAACCGATGAGACCAAGTCGGTCGTGGTCGACGACGCCGATCCAACCAAGACAGTGCGGGTCGGCTCCCAGCTGTCGGCCAAATAGGAGCACGCGCTCGTCGACTTCCTCCGCGCCAACAAGGACACTTTTGCCTGGAAGCCATCTGATATGCCGGGCATACCAAGGGAGGTCGCCGAGCACGAGCTCCGCATTTTGCCGGGATCCAAACCCGTCCAGCAACGCCTGCGCTGCTTCGACGACGAGAGGCGTAGACCATAGGAGAAGAAATTGCTAAGCTTTTAGCCGCCGGCTTCATAAAAGAAGTCTATCACTCCGACTGGCTCTCTAACCCTGTCCTTGTAAAAAAGAAAATGGGTCAATGGAGGATGTGTGTCGATTACACCAGCCTGAACAAGGCCTGCCCCAAAGACCCTTTTCCTTTGCCTAGAATAGATCAGATAATCGACTCCACCTCTGGATGCGAGATCTTATGCTTTCTGGAATCCGACCAGCTCGCGACATCTTTCATCACGACGTTCGGCTCATACTGCTACGTGTCGATGCTGTTTGGGCTCAAAAATGCAGGAGCAACATACCAGCTATGCATGCAAGCCTGCTTCTCCGACCACTTTGACCCACCGATCGACCCCGACCGGCCAGATCCACCTCGGGCGACGGTCGTGGTCTACGTTGACGACACGTCGTCAAGACACTGTGCGCGGATGACCTAGTCGCCACCCTGAGCGCCACATTCGCAAATCTCAAGAGGTTCAACATCAAATTGAATCCTGAGAAATGCACATTCGGTGTGTGACGGAGGTAGACCTATGTACCTCCCTGCCGAGTAGGGTCCCCGAACCCGGGAGACTACCCTGCTCGGTGACTCGACTACAACTACTCGGCGTGCAGGACTCGGATGCGTGCCGATGGGATCCTCAGAGGATTAGGATGATAGGCTCTAACTAGAGGCCCACATATCTAGAGATCTTAGTCGACCTCCTTCCTTGTAAAACAACCCGAGTATATCATTCCTTGTACCCCTACGGCTCCTGGTCTATATAAAGGAGACGTAGGCCGACCCATAGACTCTCTTCCTTTTTTCCACAGCATTCCACAAACCCTAATACAACCCCGAACACAGGACGCAGGGTATTACGTTCATTGCAGCCCGAACCTGTCTAAGTCCCTACGTCTTCGTGTTATCATCGAGCTCTTGGTCCTGAGATCCCCATCCTGAAACTCTACCACCGGGTACACCCCTAGTGAACTGGCCGGAATAACAATTCGACAGTTGGCGCGCCAGGTAGGGGACTCAGGGCTCATATGTCGAGTTCAATGGCAGCCAACACTGGCGTCGTCTTCTCCATCAGCGTCACCGCCCAGATGGAGGTGACAGTCAGCTTCTCCTTCACCTTTGGAAGCTTCCCGGAGGTCACGGTTCCCAGGAACCCCGCTTCCGGCTCTCCCACCACCGGAGGCAATGTCTTCGCTGGGGTTATATCCTATCTAACTCCCCAAGCACCTGCCACTTCTCAGATTCCCGAATCCGAGAACTTTGACTTGGCGACTATGCCAACTAGGGTGACCCATCGCCCTGATGAGTCTGTTGACGATCTGATCTTCCAGATAGATCGCGTCGGTAGATCCATCGCCGAGTGCATCCAACTCGGCGAACTCGCACTTCACCACCGAGACGACCCTGACCGTGTTCTCCGTGAACTCGGCAGTGCTTCTACTAGGGCCAGATCCGATCTGGTCACTCCGAGATCTGTCACACCTCGAGTTCCCGAACCCGAGATGGACTACGTGACGGCTACTCCCCCCTGGACGATCCGTCATCCTGCTGCGTCCGCTGACGATCTTATCTCTCAGATAGATCAATTTAGTAGATCCATCACCAAGTGCATTAGGCTCGGCGAGGACACTCTTTGGCACCGCAACGACCTGGATCGGATCCCCTTCGGACTCCGCAATGCCGCTACGACGTACTCGGATCAGATCCGAGTATGACTACCCGACCCGGCACCTTCGGTCAGATCCGATCTTACCCGACCTTGGGAGAAGAACTCGGCTTCCAACACGCCTCGTTTACCCTCCCACCCAACCACTCTACAGCAACAGAGCATCGCCGGATCTTCGTCGTCTCTGACGTCTCCGACACTCGCTCGAACGAGGACGACAAAGAAAGGGAGAATCGACTTCAACGTAACGAGCTCCGCGCTGACAGAAGGCGCAACGAGGCGGCGATCCAATAGTCCGAGCGCGACATGGAGAACGCCGAACGCCGCAACCCTAGGAATCGGCGCGCACCGATCCGGCCCCGCAACCTCGACAACGACTTCGTCCTCAACTACAATGGCCATGATGTCTTCGCCACGCCGTCGGCCAATCTCGCCATGGTGTACCAGGTGCTCGAGGACCTCCAGGAGACCCCCGAGATCATCAAGGCCCGCGCCCGCCTGCATGTGGCCGCCACGCAGGCCCAGCAGCTGAGAAAGGACAACTCAGCTTACCGTGCCCAGTCGAGCCACCACTCAATGCGACGACGAAGAGGAGGTCAACCAGAGCGACCTTCGCGACCAACTGAACCAGCAAGACCTACGTCAGCGCATCAACAATCGTCACTGCCAACGCGACACCACCGAGCGCGAGCGACGTCGCCAGTACGACGAGGAACACAGCGACTCCGACGCAGACCACCTGAACCGCGGCCGCCGGGGCGGCAGACGTCCACAACGACCCCTCCGCGACTACGAGCCCGGCAACGACCTCGACGGCTTCTCTGCCTTCTCTAGTCGACTCCGAGCCATCCAATGGCCCGCCACCTTCAAGCCTACCGGGATCGAGAAGTATGATGGCGAGTCGGACCCCAAGACGTGGCTGCGCACCTACTCCATCACTATTCGAGCTGCGCGCGGCGACAACGACATCATGGCCGCCTACTTCCCGGTCATGATGGGTCCCCAAGCTCTCAACTGGCTCGAAACGCTCCCTGCTGGCTCCATCAATAGCTGACAGGATCTCTGCAACGCCTTCATCCAGTACTACCAGTCATCCTACCCGGGTCCCAAAACCAGATGGGATCTGGCCAGTGTCGTGCAATAGCCGGACGAGTCCCTCCGCGACTACATCAAGAGGTATTTTGCTAACCGTAATACCATTACGGAAGCTGATGACAGGGACGTCATCCACTACTTCAACAAAGGCCTCCACAACATTGAACTGTGGAGGAAGATATTCGAGACCTACCCCAAGACCGTGGGCGACATGATGACGGTCGTTAACAAGCACGCCGACATGGAAGAAGCCGAGCGTCCCCCTCAGCGGGACAACCGCTCGGAACGCCGCCGTGACGATCGCCCACCTCGTCACAGGAAAAAGCATGACTGTGCCGAGTCATCCAAGAACCAGGACCGCAAATGTGGCCCCGAGAACACCGTCGCCGTCGCTGAAAGGTCCCAGTTCCGCTCCACCCTCAACCAAGCGGACCTGGATCAGCTCCTGGATGGCAAGTGTCCTTGGCACAAGGACGCAAACCACACTGCTCGGGAGTGCCGAGCACTCTCCAACGGCATCATCACGGACGACGACCTCAAGCGACCCCGCCGTGATGACCGCGACAGGACGGGTGGTTCCTGAACTATCCGGGTGCGCCCACGGAGGCACAACTCGCCCAGGCAAGACGACGACGAGCAGAGGGAAGATTCCCCAGGGAACTTCCAGGAAGAAGACAGGGCCGTCAACTTCATATACGGCGGCCCCAGCAAGCCATCATTCCGGCGCAAACTCAAGCTGGATGATCACCGGTGGTCGGAAACGCTGATCACCTTCGATCGCCACGACCACTGGGTCCACTTGCCTAGGCCGGGTGCCTACCATCTCGTGGTCAGCCCGGTGGTGAGCAAGGTCCGCCTGGCCAAAGTACTCATCGACGGTGGCTGCGCCCTCGACATCATCTTCGCCAGCACGTTGCAGAGCATGGGCTAGGACATGACATCCCCGGTCCCATCCGACCAGGCCTTCTACGGCATCATCCCAGGGGCTGGGTCGACTTCGGTCGTCCGGGCCACCCTACCGGTCACCTTCGGCACCCGTGACAACTACCGCACCGAGTACGTCAACTTCGAGGTCGCCGAGTTTGAGACCTCCTACCACGCCATCCTGGGAAGACCTTCCCTCGCCAAGTTCATGGCGATCCCCAACCACACGTATCTTCTCCTAAAGATGCCAGCTCCAAAGGGGGTCCTCTCGGTCTACTGAGATCTGCAGACCTCCTAAGCGTGTGATGCCAAGAAAATCGAGCTCTCCGACCCCATGGAACGATCCAGGAACTCGATTCTTGTTGCCCAGGCAGCAAAGAACCTCCTGGCGGATCAGCAGCACATCCCCGCCAAGGAGTCGACTTTCGAGTCGCAGCTCGCGCTAGCCGTGGCGACCAAGACCATCATCCTCCGGGACGATGAACTGCACAAGACCGCCGTGATCGGGGCCAGCCTCGACTCGGCGTAGGAAGGCGCGCTCACCTCCTTCCTCTGGGAGAATTGGGACATCTTCGCATGGAAGCCATCTGACATTCCCGGAGTCCCAAGGGAGGAGGCTGAGCACTCCTTAGATCTGAAAAAGAAGGTGAAACCCGTCAAGCAACCGCTTCGCTCAAGATCGAAAGGAGGCTATTAGGGTAGAAGTAACCCAGCTCCTAGCCGCTGGTTTCATCAGAGAAGTCGCACACCCAGATTGGCTGGCAAACCCAGTCCTTGTAAAAAAGAAAAATGGTGAATGGAGAATATGTGTTGACTATACCGACCTCAACAAACACTGCCCTAAGGACCCCTTTCCTCTACCACGCATCGACCAGATCGTCGACTCGACGGCCGGGTGCGTTCTACTCTCTTTTCTTGACTGTTACTCAGGGTACCACCAGATAGCCCTCAAGGAGTCGGATCAAGAGAAGACGTCCTTCATCACCCCCTTTGGGGCCTACTGCTACAACACCATGACATTTGGCCTCAAGAATGCCGGCGCAACCTACCAGAAGGCCATTCAGAGATGCCTCCAGGGGCAGATCGGGCGCAACACCGAGGCCTATGTCGATGACGTCGTCGTCAAGACAAAACATAAGGATCAGTTTATTACAGATCTCTCCAAGACATTTGAAAATCTCAGGAAATTCAAATGGAAGCTCAACCCGACCAAGTGTGTGTGTTCGGTGTCCCGTCCAGAAAACTACTCGGCTTCATAGTCAGTAGCCGGGGCTTTAAAGACAACCCCACCAAGGTCAACGCCATCAGGTTAATGAAGCCTCACAGGAGCAAAAAGGACCTAATGAAGCTGACGGGGGTGCATGGCCGCATTGAGTAGGTTCATAAGCCGACTCGGAGACAGAGGCCTGCCCTTCTTCAAACTTCTCCGAAAGTCAGACAAGTTCGAGTGGAACGACGATGCTTCCAAAGCATTCCAGGAGCTCAAGGATTTCCTCACTTCGCCGCCCGTCTTAACGGCACTAGAGGACGAGGAAGTCCTCCTCATGTACATTGCCGCCACTACCAGTGTGGTGAGTACTGTCCTAGTCGTCGAACGTGACAAGCCGGGACACATCTACAAGGTATAGCGACCCGTATACTTCATCAGTGAAGTACTCGGCGAGTCGAAGGCACGTTACCCACAAGTGCAGAAGCTGCTATATGCCATCTTTATCATGTCAAGAAAGCTCCGGCACTACTTCCAAGCTCACAAGATCAAGGTGGCCTCTTCATATCCACTCGGTGACATTATGCACAACAAGGACGCCAACGGCCGAGTCGTCAAATGGTCAGCAGAACTTGGCACATTCTCGATTGAATTCACGCCGTGCTCCACCATCAAGTCTCAGGCGTTGGCTGACTTCGTTGCCGAGTGGACCGATATCCAAGATCCTCCACATGACACCAGAGCTGAGCACTGGATCATGTACTTCGACGGCGTCCTCAACCGCGACGGAGCCGGCGCTGGAGTCCTCTTTATCTCCCCAAAAGGTGAACAACTCAAGTATGTCCTCCAGTTACTTTTCAAGGCTACCAACAATGCTGCTGAGTATGAAGCTCTCATCCACGGTCTCCGGATTGCCGTCACGCTTGGCATCAAGCATCAGTTGGCCTACGGCGACTTCAAAGTCGTCATACAACAAGTCAACAAGGAGTGGGAGTGCACCAAGGAAAAGATGGACGCCTACTGTAGGGAGATCAGAAAGCTCGAAGCCAAGTTTTATGGTCTGGAGTTCCACCACGTCTCCAGGGATGACAACGCGGCTGCTGATGTCCTGTCTAAGCTCGGATCTAAGCGGTCCATTGTACCACTGTTGACGCTCCTTAGCGCCGCGATTTGTATACCGCAAGCGTACGGTTCGTGTAGCTTTTCCCTTAGAGTATTCCCCCAAGGTTTATCAATCCGTGGATCGACAAAGAACTACCTAAGGTTTTCTATCTAATCTAACAGATCTATCCTAACATGAAGCATTGATTGCATATAAAGGGTAAACCTTTGACAGATATGAGTGATGTGTAAAGGTTGATCTCATCCATGAATATAGGTGTAACCATAGCTAAACCAAAGACATGACTAGGCCTATCATCATCTAGTTGTAGTTCAAGGTAACGAGCAAATAAATCATGCATCTCAATCAAAAGCATCTTTAAACTCAAAATCTCCAATCCGATCCCTCGATACTCTGCTTACTCAGTGGGAACGGCCTGTCACGCCCCCCCTTTGGACGAAATACCCTGAAGCAAGTCGAACCCCCTTTGGTAGTTCCGCCATGAACCTCTAGCCACCATGACTACAAGATCATGCTAAGAGATCCATCTCGATAATAGATCTAAGATGAAGCAAACCCAAAGAAAAGAACGAAATCGAAAGAGAGAACATGATCGCTAATAGATTCAGAAGACATGATTATCATTACTCACATAATAGATTCGTTTGGATCGTCACCACCGAGTACATACCATTGACGACTCCAACTAGCTCATGAACTCCACCATGGCACAACCTCGCAGGGAGGTCATGGCGGCTAGGGGCTGCCTAAGCCATCTCCTAGACAACTTCGAAGATTTGCGGCGGCCGTCGTCTCCCTCCGGTCTTGGCCCTAGGTTTTCGTCGAGTTCTGGGTGGATGGATGCTCCGAGTTGAATAAGGTGCGAGCTATTTATAAGCCGAGGAAGACACCAGTCGAAGGGGAGGCCGAACCGCCTCAGAAACGGGCTAGGCCGGCTGGCCCCATGGGCCTAGGCCAGCCGGCCTACCCTATTTCGGGCTCGCCTCGATCACATCTTTTGCGTGCAGACTCCTCGCATCTTCTAGAGTTTATGTCCTTCACGATTGCACCCCTTTGGACGTCGTTATCTTGGAGATATCTTCGAGGAAAGGATAGGATAGGGAATCCTTCCTTAAATCTTCGTTTACTTTGCTTAATCCCGAAGTATCTTGATCTCATCTTCGTGGGCTTGGTCCTTTGGGCTCTCTTGGAGGATGGATGTGCTTGAATGGGCTTCGAATCAACATGGGCTTTGGTCCTTCCTTTGGGCTTTGGCCTTCGTCTTTCTCCGTGTTAGTGCTCGATCATGGGCCTCATCATTTCATGCTCCAAAATATGCCAACAACCCTGCAAAAACAAAGTTCCTCCAAAATATATGTGCAAGTGTGAAAATGACCAATAATTAGGCCGGGGTTAGGAAGGTTAGTGATTTTGATATTAAATTCATGCCATTATCAAGGATAAACAAGGGATAAAGTGGGTACTTAAGGAGCGCCAACATTCCCCCCATGCTTAAACCTTGCTCGCCCTCGAGTAAGTCCAGGAGCTTTGCTTATAAAGAAATCAGCGTTGCCCCTCAATGTCCTCTCTGCACTTAGTCATACATAACAAGACATATTGCTCTCTCAAATATTTAGCATTTAAGTTCATGTTGTGATCGGCTACTTTTTCATTATGGAAGATAGACTAGCAATTAAAGAACAAACCACAATAATAAATAAATGCAATGCTCTCAAACTTAAGCAAACTTCAAACCTTTACCTTGTTTCATCGTGAAGAGTTTTCAAAAGAATGCATATCAAACATAAGTGAGGTTCTCTTGCAAAAGATCATGGAAATACTCATCTCATCAAGTCGTTCAAGCCTACAATAGATTGTCTTCAACCTATTCTGCTCATATATAAAAGTGGAAGGCTTATGTGGAGCTTGGTAGGTAAAAACAATCCTAGCAAAACATTATATCTGAAATATTATCAAACTAAGAGAGAGATCTATTGGATTTACTGAGACTAGTCAAAAAGGCCATTGGAAAATAATGTTGGAGAGGGAGAAAGATGAAACACAGACATTTGGATAGGTGGACATGTGCAAGTGGCAAATGGATGATCCCGAGACACAAATGAAGTTCTCGTTATAGGATTGCACATGGTTGGAAGATTTGAGTATGGAATAATTCTTCAAAGTAACTTGGAAAATTAATGAAGCCAAAAAGAGCTAAGGAGCATTTTATTCTTCTCTTTTTTTTCTTTCATTTTTCTTTTCTTTTCTCCCTTTTTTCATTTTTCTATTTTTCTCTTTCTTTCTTTTTTTTCTTTCTTTTTGCTCCTTAGAACTTTTGATAGCATAGAATACTTACCCAGCCATCCCCCCATACTTGAACGAATGCTCGTCCTCGAGTATGAATAGTGGGAGAACCAACTAGTTAGGGTAAGTATCTCAAATTCACCTTCTTCTTCGTAGAACCTCTTGAATCTCCGGAGAGCCTTGTCTCCCAAAACATTTCTTTATATGGTGCCCTTGATTCTTTTGATTCCGTCGAAATGATAATCCATACTCAAATTGGGTTGTGGTCAAGGAGGTAATCACAAAAAGATATTTTTGGTTTAGGGTGGATATCCAGCGAGGTTTGTAAGATTCCCGAAGTAGAAACTCACAATACATGGATAAATAGGCTAGCAAAAAGAAGGTTACACAAAAAAAACGGAATGACCAGCTTCGTAGTCTCATACCAAAGAAATCAATCTTAATCCAACTCATCAAAATATAAGTTTGCAATCTAAAGGTTTCATCATGAAAGAATATGTATGTATAGGCTTTGGTAGGTAGAACTTTGCAAGAGATTCACAAATGTAGATAGCATAAGAATTAAGTTTTCAAATTAAACAACACAAGGTGTAAGGTCATCGGTAGACTTAAATCAAAGAGCAACATAGAATATGTGGGTTTAAAATTTAGTCATTTAACCTCCACAAATAAAAGAGCCGGTATTTAATCATTTTAATTCCATTTAATTGAGAGCAAGTGGTCAAGTCATATAAAACATAGCGTAGGTAAAACAAAGCAGCAACTTTCATCATTTTTCCATAAGCATAAGGCATTGCCAAAATGTATCAATGTGGTGAGCACAAAGTGATGGTGATCCTACACTTATTGAAAACAAAAACAAAACTAGGTTGTCCTCCTAGAAGCCATGTGATAGGTTGAGAGGTATATACAAAGGTTGCATCTATGGTTGAAGGCATATATGTACAAGCATTTAGAAAAAGAGAGAGTTGAGGAAGAATTACCGTCCTTCTCGATGCTTGTAATGAAGTGTAGCGTGGCCTCCCCCATACTTAAGCATTGTGCTAAGCATGGAAGAAGAATCATGAGCATCTTGTGGCAACCGTGATTATCTTACTCCATGAGATCTTTCTTCCTTGTCCATGAAATCCTCCCCCATGCTTAGCATGATGCTAGGCGTGGAAGGAGAAGATGAACCATCTTGAAATTCTTGAAGTCCTTCCCTCATGTGTATGAATATTATCTTCAATGTGTCTTCACCTTTGTTGCCTCAATTTCCTTCAACTTCTTGTACTAAGTCATGGTCCCAATCATTGCTTCACATCGTCGTCGCCTCCTTCAATTCTTCATTGTCCCATTGCTGCCTCATCTTCATGAATTTTTTTCTTTCAATTTCCAGAACAGAACATGTACTGAAACATTGCTCCATTGCGAAGTGCACGAATTTTTCTTTTCCAACGAGTCCTCATTCGCCCAAAACTGATTCCGAACAAGAGAGTTATGTCCATTTCATCCCATCGCTGCAATCTGTCTCGACGAATTTCAGAACGCGCAACGTCCAATGTTCTTGCCATATCTCCTTGGACGGGTCTTCAAATTCATTGATCTTGGATGCGTTGGAACAGGAATTTCATGGAGCTTCTGAATATGAACTTTTTCTTCCTTGTACATCTCTGTTCATGTGCAAAATTTGATGAAAACAGCAGGGCTTGCTTTCGAACTTTGGAGATGTTGACGAATTTGATTTCTTCTTTGATCACGAATTCATGGGAACGCTTTGTCATGCCTGCAAAACAATTCAACTGCACAATCTACCCCCAAGGTGACAGTCGGGAGTAGAGACAATTGCCAACAAACCTACCATTCCTAGGATCTCAATTTGTGGCATAGCTAGCTTAGCAAAAAAAAAATAAAAACCTAGTGAGTGTACATGTGTGCTAGTGTAAATGCAAATTAGAGGATGGTATATAAACAAAGACAATGTTTACACCTAGTTCTAAACACCATGTTTACAACTAGGTTGCCAAACTTCTCCATAGCCACAAAGACTTATTTAACCAAGGTCAAAACACCATGTCTATCCCAAGATCAATAGGCCTTCATAGCACAAGAAAAAATAAAGCGCATTGCAAAGCTTATAAACCAACCAAATGCAACCTCATAACTTGGTTTATAAAACTGAATGATGATGGTCTTCAATCATGTCTAAACACCATGTTTACACAAGATTGCAAAAAGGAAAATGCTCACGTCAAGCATTAACATGGATATGAAAGCTTTCATCAATAAAGTTCTTCCGAAGGATCAAGCTAACAAAATGAAAGTGAGGACAATGAGGTGGATGCAAAATGTAAATGCAAAGTTAGCAAAAACAAGTGTTAGCAAGGTTGAAAGGACTTTTCGATGTTGTTCCACAACTAGCTTATTCAAAAACAATTGCTAAGAGTGACAAAAAGCCTTCGCGACACTTCATAAGAAGTGAGGCTTTTGTCAATGAAAAGGTTATTTATCGAAAAGGACCAAGCAACCGAGCTAACAAGGTTTTAGAAGTAGGTTTATGGGTTTCCTATATTTTTTTTGGCTTGAAACAAAAATTTTGAAGAGAGAGTGTTGGGTATAGAAATTCTATCTAAGGTGTTTTAAAAAAAAACTAGAGAGAAACAAACCTATGGTTTTAGGATTGCTCTATGAGTGGTTTTCCTAAGGGTTTTATGATCTCAAAAGCGAGGCTAGTCAATGTTTTTAGAAAAAGTTTTTTTAATGCAACATGCAATGCAATGCAATGCAAGGGTGAGACGAACAACATGGTATGCAATGCAACACGGGGTGGGTGAACAAAATGATATGACATGATGAGGTGGTCTAAAACAAAACAAAAAGTTAGCCTAAGTTAACTAGCCACAAGTTTAGAATCAAAGGGTGGTGCAATGCTTCATAAATCTCTCTAAAAAGGACACAAAGAAAAAGACTCAAGACACTAATAGGCACACAAAAAGGTCTACAAGTTTCCCAAGATCAAATAACAAAGTGCTCCCTCAATAACATTTAGAATGAACAACATGAAGTTGTGGTTTTTATTAGAGCAATGGTACAATGTTACTTGATATTCCGATTAAAGAGTGCAATATAGACGGTTATATTAATATATATAAAATAAAAGATCGGGTTGCCTCCCGCAAAGCGCTTCATTTAGAGTCATAGAGCTCGACTTTCTTACATACCTTCTCATTGATGCGAAGCCATGGTCCTTCATGCAAGAGGTGAAGGTGTTCCATGTAGCTCTTATTCCACTTCCCATGTTGGACATGATCAATCACACTTAATGGAAAACTTGCCCAATCGTCTCTCACATCATGGTCACCTCCTTCTTTGTTGTCCTTCGTCGCTGCCTTTCTTTTCACGGATTTTCCTCTCTGTCCAGATTGGGAATTGTGCCAAACAATTTATCCAATGCAAGGTGCACGAAATCTTCTTTCCAACAAGTCTTCATTTGCCCAAAACGCATTCCAATTGAAGGAGTTATGCCCCTTTTTCCCGTCACTGCAATCTGCCCCGTGCTGATTTCAGCACGTGCATCTCCGATGTTTGAGACATAGCTCCTCCCGTGGGTCTTCAATTGTATCAATCATGGATGCGTTGAATCGAGGACTTGATGGAGATCCTGAATATTCAACTTTCTTGCATTGTAAATCTCTAGACTTGTGCACAAAATTGATGAGGCTTAGCGACGTCCGTTCTTGAAACTTGAAGATGTTGATGATGGTGTTCAAAATTTTGGGCACAGTTTCCCTCGTCATCATTTGAGTTTCATGTCCTGCATGGTTAGTGAAATTTGGGGCTTCTCCCGACATGTGCTCTTTTAGGGTCATGAGCTTGACCAAGCGCAAAGCAAGATCGAGATTTGCAATTATTTGTAAACATATGCAACATAATCACATCCTCAATTAAATTTCATCAACAAGGCATGGTGTAATTAAATGCAGCATGTGTTTCTTGCATAGCGCGGAGCTCATTATTAGGCAGAGGTTCTTTAAGCATGAAATCAACCTTCTTAAGAAACTCTAGCCTATCATCATGAAAAGAATAAGGCATAGAATTTAAAATTTCATTCCGACTATTGATTCGAGCATGAGATTTTTAACGATTATCAACAAAACCAATAGAAGCTTGAGAATTCACTGTATACCTTAGCCTCGGAGCTTTTTCATACTCATCGGAGTCGTGGTGCTTTGTGCGAGATGTCATCTTGATGCACTCCTCGTGGTCCGTCGTGATTTGCTTCTCACGTCTCCATGTGTTGAATGTTGCGCTCTTGTAATCTGTCGTGGTTTGTTTGCAACATCTTCGTTTGTCGAAGGTCGACCGCTTGTGCCTTCATTTGCCAATGTCATTGGGGTTCTTCCTCTGCTCCAAGCCTCCAAATTTTATCATGTATGCTTGATGAAAACATCGCCCAAGCTCCTCTTCATTGTTGTCATCGTCATCTTTTCTATCTTGTTCTCATCGTGTTGCTCCTGCCTCTTCTTCGTAGAATCTCTCCTGTATACTCAACAAAACATATACCAAAATATAGCTCTATTGAAAATTTTATGAAATTACCTTTCCAACGAGTGGTCATTCGCTTTAAACGGAGTCCAAACGAGGGAGTTATGCCCGTTTCACTTTTGGTGCTGCGTGCTGTCCAGAAATTTTCAGAGTGCACAACCTTCAATGTTTTGGCCATACCCGCTTGTAGGAATCTCCGATTGACTTGGTTCTTAATTCGTTGGGACGGGAACTTCGTGGAGCTTTTGAATATCCAAAAATATGCTGCTATTTGCTTCTGAGGTTGAGCAGAATATTGATGATAACAATGACTTCTCACGAATCGATCCGAAGATGTCGATGATCTTGATCTTGTGGTCTTCGGAGCGTCTTGTTGTGCATTCTTGGCTTCAAGGTCATCACCATTGATTCAACAGCAAGTAGCATGGCTCCAATGGTTTGTCTCCATGGTTCTTGCTTTGCCTAAGGTGTCGGGATCGAAAGAGGCTCCCGTGCTTTGTGTCGATGATCAGAGCGGTCTCTTTCTTTGATTGCACTCGACTAGAAGCTTCTTGAGCATCCCATGGAGAAGATGGGTGGCACCATGGTTCCTCTAATCTTGTTGCCTCTAGCGTTGGTTAACTTTTGTGCACAAGGTTCTCCAAACATCTTGCAACATCGTCATCACTTTCTCCATTGTTTGTTGCTGCCTCTTCTTCGTAGAATTCCTTGATCATCCTGCACATAACATGTACCAAAATTCTACTCCATGGAAAGCCTTATGAAATTACCTTTTCAATGAGTGGTCATTGATCCCAAACGGACTCCGGATGAAGAAGTTATGGTCGTTTTACTCCGGCACTACGCTCTGTCCCGAGACATTTCAGAACGCGCAACGTTGAAAGATTTTACCATAACTCTTCACACCGATCTCCAAAATTTATGATTCTTGATGTGTAGGAAAGTAGACTTGATAGAGCTTCAAAATAATCTATTATTTGCTCATAGTACTTCTCTGATCTTGGACAAAAAACTCATTACAACAGTAATACTTTGGAGATGATGATCCGATTGCATGATTTTCTTCGCGGGCATGCTTCATACCTATTGCTTGAACAAATAGTTTTTCTCAAAAACATTAGTCTTTAAAATCAATTGACATGGCGGCGTACCTTATTTATCGTCTTTTGCTTTGGCCAGTGGGGACTCGATAGCGGATGCTGGGCCACTAACAAAAGTTAGCACCTACCACTAAAGAGCGGGTCTTCACGTAGCCATCAACTTGCTTGAGTGAGATTGGACTTGTCAAAGTACGGACGTTGAGAACTTCTCAATCGCTTTGTATCTAGGGTTTTACCTGCATTCATGGACACAAACAAGAAACACAGGATATATGCAATAATAAAATTAGGGTTAGTCAAAAAACTAGATAGATCGCCCTAGGGTTCGTGTTGCCGATCCCTGGCAACGGCGCCAGAAAAGCTTGTTGACGCTCCTTAGCGCCCCGATTTGTATACCGCAAGCGCACGGTTCGTGTAGCTTTTCCCTTAGAGTATTCCCCCAAAGGTTTATCAATCCGTGGTTCGACAAAGAACTACCTAAGGTTTTCCATCTAATCTAACGGATCTATCCTAACATGAAGCATTGATTGCATATAAAGGGTAAACCTTTGCCAGATATGAGTGATGTGTAAAGGTTGATCTCATCCATGAATATAGGTGTAACCATAGCTAAACCAAAGACATGACTAGGCCTATCGTCATCTAGTTGTAGTTCAAGCTAACGAGAAAATAAATAATGCATCTCAATCAAAAGCATCTTTAAACTCAAAATCTCCAATCCGATCCCTCGATACTCCGCTTACTCAGTGGGAACGGCCTGTCACGATGCCCCCCCTTTGGACGAAATACCCTGAAGCAAGTCGAACCCCCTTTGGTAGTTCCGCCATGAACCTTTAGCCACCATGACTACAAGATCATGCTAAGAGATCTATCTCGATAATAGATCTAAGATGAAGCAAACCCAAAGAAAAGAACGAAATCGAAAGAGAGAACATGATCGCTAATAGATTCGGAAGACATGATTATCATTACTCACATAATAGATTCGTTTGGATCATCACCACCGAGTACATACCATTGACGACTCCAACTAGCTCATGAACTCCACCATGGCACAACCTTGCAGGGGTGGATGGATGTTTCGAGTTGAATAAGGTGCGAGCTATTTATAAGCCGAGGAAGCCACCGGTCGAAGGGGAGGCCGAACCGCCTCAGAAACGGGCTAGGCCGGCCGGCCCCATGGGCCTAGGACGACCGGCCTACCCTATTTCGGGCTCGCCTCGATCTCATCTTTTGCGTGCAGACTCCTCGCATCTTCTAGAGTTTATGTCCTTCACGATTGCACCCCTTTGGACGTCGTTATCTTGGAGATATCTTCGAGGAAAGGATAGGATAGGGGATCCTTCCTTAAATCTTCATTTGCTTTGCTTAATCCCGAAGTATCTTGATCTCATCTTCGTGGGCTTGGTCCTTTGGGCTCTCTTGGAGGATGGATGTGCTTGAATGGGCTTCGAATCAACATGGGCTTTGGTCCTTCCTTTGGGCTTTGGCCTTCGTCTTTCTTCGTGTTAGCGCTCGATCACGGGCCTCATCATTTCTTGCTCCAAAATAGGCCAAAAACCTGCAAAAATGAAGTTCCTCCAAAATATATGTGCAAGTGTGAAAATGACCAATAATTAGGCCGGGGTTAGGACAGTTAGTGATTTTAATATTAAATTCATGCCATTATCAAGGATAAACAAGGAATAAAGTGGGTACTTAAGGAGCGCTAACAACCTGTGACACCCGGTTTATAAAAGAACATAAACCGAGCAATCATATACGTGCCAGGATCAAGTCACACGTATATACCACAGAATGAACAGTATATCATAGCACATATCACGTAAAAAGACATAATAAAGCGAATACGAATGTTATTTATTACAATAATGACAAAATGTCTGATACAGCGGAAGCGAAGTACAAAAATACGATAAAGCTCTCCGGAGCTGAAGCAGGGCGCCACAGGGACGTCGACTGGGAGACGAAGCACCTAGAAGTCCTCGTAGTCCTGGTAGCGCTGGACGAACTCACTCGTGTCGGCAGGAACTGAGCAGCAGTAGCGTAGCCAAGAGGAAAAAGTAGAGAAGAGGCAAGAGTGAGTACACAACTTGTACTCAACAAGTATAACACAAACTATGAGGCTCTAGGCTGGCTGACTCAACTGCATTAGCTTTTAAGTGTTGGCAAAATTTTATTAAAACTATTTACTACGAGTTGATGAATTACCATTAACCCAGTTACATAGTAATTAGTCAAGTTTAATCATGTAACTACTGAGAAACCAAACCAAAACCAAGCCACCAAGGTAAACCCCGAGAAGCACCTCCCTCGTCGGAAGGAGATAACTTCACTAATCAAAAGGAGGATCTGGGCCGCTCATAACCGTGAGCACGGCTAGTATACCAGTTTTACACTCTGCAGAGGTTGCACATCTTTACCCACAAGTCGTGAGCTACGCCAGTTGTTCATCACACTTCCTTAGGTGAGATGGCCAGCGACTCACTACGAGGCCTTTAAAAAGAATCTCGTTGGTAAGGCGTAACCGCGAGAGTTAGGTCGGCGACGATGGGGCCCACCTCCGGGGGTACAAGCACAGGAGCGCAATCCAAGCACAGACCAAGCCGGAGGAGCAGGGACCATTGAAGCTTACTACTCTTGCCCCGCAGGTAAGTTACTCCAAACCAAAAAGATCTAATTATTACGCCAAGTCTATCCCATTCTAGCCTTGTGGTAGCGCTGTTGTCCCAGGTTGTCGCTCTATGAACCGGTCCTTATGGAGAGTGGGAAGAGGGAGTGGGCCGGCCGAGTGCTGGGCTGGGCTTGGGAAAGTGGTTTGGGCTGGGTTTGGGTTTTGTTTTTGGGTTTTCTTTCTATTTTCTATTCTATATCTTTTCCTTTCTAATTTCTAATTCAAACAAAGTTTGGATTCAAATTTGAATTTGAATTCAAACCACACTCAAGTAAGAATTATGCACCAGCATGAATGCAACAAAAAAAAAAAAATTTAAACCTATGATAAATTTTAATTAATTAAGGAACAAAAATTAGATTAAATGCCAACTAAACACAATAAACCTTAGAAAATATTAACTAAAGCCAATTAATTTATTAATAAATACTGAAATTTAAATTAGGGTGTTACAGACCCTACCCCCTTAAAGAAATCTCGTCCCCGAGATTTAGCTGGGCTGGCTAGCAAAGAGATCTGGATACGTCTTCTTCAACTCATCTTCTCGCTCCCATGTAGCCTCAGCTTCACTGTGATGACTCCACTGAACTCTGCACATCTTGATGCGCTTGTTCCGAGTAACCCTCTCTGATGTCTCCAGAATCTTCACCGGATGCTCAGTATAAGTCAGATCCTCCTGGACATCGACTCCATCCAGGGGTGCCTGCTCCTCGGGTACTCGCAAACACCTCTTCAGCTGAGATATATGGAAGACATCATGAACTCCTGAGAGGCTGAGAGGTAACTCCAGGCGATAAGCAACTTCGCCTTTCCGCTCTAGCACCTTGAATGGCCCCACATACCGAGGTGCTAACTTCCCTTTGACATTAAATCTGCGGATTCCTCTCATCGGAGACACCTTCAGATACACATAATCACCAACACTGAAAGTCAGGTCTCTCCGTTTGCCATCAGCATAGCTCTTCTGCCTGCTCTGTGCAATCCTCAGATTTTCTCGCACAGCCTGAACCATCTGCTCTGCATCATCTATGATCTCAGGACCGAAGAGCTGCTTTTCACCAATCTGATCCCAATAGAGAGGAGTCCTGCACTTTCTGCCATACAATGCCTCAAAGGGAGACTTCTTCAGACTGGCCTGATAGCTGTTGTTATATGAGAACTCAGCAAATGACAGGCACTTATCCCAACTAGTACCATACTGAATAGCACAAGCTCTCAGCATATCCTCCAACACTTGGTTGGTTCTCTCTGTCTGCCCATCTGTCTGAGGGTGATAAGCCGTACTGAAGCGCAGCTTCGTATCCAGAGAATCATGGAGCTGCTCCCAGAACCGAGAAGTGAACTGAGACCCTCTGTCAGATATAATCTTCTTGGGCACACCATGCAAGCAGACAATCCGAGAGATGTACAACTCTGCAAGTCTAGCACCGGAGTAAGTAGTGTTCACTGGAATGAAGTGAGCAACCTTCGTCAATCGATCCACTACTACCCAAATGGAGTTGTACCCTTTCTGAGTACGAGGCAATCCAACAATGAAGTCCATAGTGATTTCTTCCCATTTCCACTCTGGAATCTTCAAAGGCTGCAATAGACCTGCTGGCCTCTGATGCTCAGCCTTGACACGCTGACAGGTGTCACAAATAGCCACGTACTCTGCCACTGAACGCTTCATCCCATACCACCAGAAACGTTCCTTCAGATCATAATACATCTTTGTGCTGCCCGGATGAATAGAATAAGCTGTATCATGGGCCTCACTCAGGATCAACTTCCGAAGATCCTTCACATCTGGAACACAGATCCGGTTCTTGTACCACAAGGTACCCTGATCATCCTCTCTGAAATGAGGAGCCTTGCCCTTCTTGAGCAACTCACGAATCTCCTGCAGCTTCTCATCATCTTTCTGATGCTGCCGGATCTCTGCCTCTAGAGTCGGTACTGCCTCGAATGCTGCACTGGAGGTATGATGCAAGAAACCCAGACTCAACTGCTCGAACTCCTCGCATAACTCTGGAGGCATCTGGAAAGCCACGGCCATGTTGACATAACTTCTTCTGCTCAAAGCATCTGCTACAACATTGGCCTTGCCCGGATGATAGTGAATCTCCAGATCATAGTCCTTGACCAACTCTAGCCATCTTCTCTGCCGCATGTTCAGCTCATTCTGCGTGAAAATGTACTTGAGGCTCTTGTGATCAGTGTAGATATCACACCGCTGCCCATACAAGTAATGCCTCCAAATCTTCAGAGCATGCACAACTGCGGCTAACTCAAGATCATGAGTAGGATAATTCAGCTCATGCCGACGTAACTGCCGTGAAGCATAAGCTATCACTCTGCCCTCCTGCATCAGAACACACCCAAGACCATCCTTCGAAGCATCACAATATACCGTGAACCTCTTCGTCTGGTCTGGCAGAGTCAGGACTGGCGCCGTAGTCAACCTTTTCTTCAGCTCATCAAAGGCCATCTGACGCTCATCAGTCCATACGAAAGCCACATTCTTCTCCAGCAAAGAAGTCAAAGGCTTCGCGATCTTGGAGAAATTCTCAATGAACCTCCGATAATATCCTGCTAAGCCCAAGAAAGACCTGATTTCCTTCACTGTCTGCGGTGTCTCCCACTCGAGCACATCCTTCACCTTGCTCGGATCAACAGCAATGCCTCCCTGAGATATAACATGACCGAGGAATGGAACCTCGTCAATCCAGAACTCGCACTTGCTGAACTTGGCATACAACTGATGCTCTCTCAATCTCTGCAATACGAGTCTCAGATGCTCCTCATGCTCTTCTTCTGTCTTGGAGAAGATCAGAATATCATCAATGAAAATCACCACGAAGACATCCAGATAATCCATGAAGACCATGTTCATCAGATGCATGAAGAAAGCCGGGGCATTAGTCAAGCCGAAGGACATGACTGTATACTCATATAGCCCGTACTTGCAGGTGAATGCCGTCTTCGGAATATCCCCAGGACGGATCCTCAGCTGAAAGTAACCCGAACGAAGATCAATCTTCGAGAATATACGAGCACCTCGAAGCAAATCGAAGAGATCCTCAATACGGGGCAGTGGATGCTTGTTCTTGATAGTGACTGCATTCAGCTCTCGATAATCCACACACATCCTCTTCGAGCCATCCTTCTTATCTACCAGCAACAACGGAAAAGCCCAAGGAGAGAAGCTGCGACGGATATAGCCCTTGGCTAGCAACTCATCAATAGTCTTCTTAACTTCTTCATGTTCTATAGGTGCCATACGGTAGGGCCGCTTTGCAATAGGAGCTGTGCCAGGCAAGAGATCAATACAAAACTCAATGGCGCGTTCAGGCGGCATACCTGGCAGATCATCCGGAAAGACATCCGGGAATTCAGACACCACGCGAATACCGTCCGTGGGTCTAGCCTCCATCTGATGAAGAAATCCAGAAGGCTCTACTGCACTGATAACAACCTCTTGGCCACTGGAAGCTGATAGCAAGACTGTCCTCTGAGCACAATCTATCCGAACTCCCCATTTGGCCAGAGTCTCCATTCCCAGAATGACATCAATGCCCTTGGTGTCTAGCACCATCAGATCAGTACAGAACTCTACTCCCCTCAAAGAAACACTGACTCTCGGGCAGTAAGTGTGAGACCTCAACTGTCCTCCCGGTGAAGATACTAACAGGCACCTCTTTAATGTGCTAGTATGAATACCATGATGCTCGACAAAAGACTGAGTAATGAAGGAATGCGTAGCACCAGTATCAAAAAGCACTGTAGCTGGATATGAATTAACCATGAACGTACCAATAACCACGTTGGGAGCCTCGGCCGCTGACTCGGCCGTCACGTGGTTCACCCTGCCCTGTGTTGGCGCCCTGGGCTGAGCTGGGCGTCCCTGCTGTCCCGCCTGCGCCTTCCGGGGGCAAGCGTTGGCGTAGTGCCCCGGCTGGCCGCAGTGAAAGCAGGTGCGAGGAGGTCCCTGAGCCTGCTGTCCGGTAGGAGCTGCTGGACGTGGAGCCTGCGGTGCCGGTGGAGCTGGTGGAGCACGAGCCGGAGGTGCTGGTAACCTCTGGCCCTGACCTGCCTGCTGCTGTCGAGGCGGGTACTGCTGCGGTGGCCTCTGCTGGTACTGCTGAGGAGGCCGGTACTGAGGCTGGTACTGCTGGGGCTGCTGGAGTCGAGGACGAGTGTTGCTGCCGGAAGCAACGGGGACAACCTTCCTCTTCTTGTCCTCCATCTCCAGGTGCTTACGCTCAGTGTTGAGCGCACTGTCAACCAGATGGTTGAAGTCGTCGAAGCGGAGGTTGAGCAGCGCGTACTGGAGGTAGTCCTCAAGACCCTCCATGAAGTGCTCCTGCTTCTTGCGGTCATCCGCAACCTCGGCAGGGGCGTAGCGTGCCAGCTGAAGAAAACGATCACGATACTCCGTGACCGACATAGTCCCCTGAATTCACAAAGACAGATAGATATCGGAAGATTAACTCAAGATTCATAAGGATAGAACAAGGGGCATTAGCTCAAAAGAAACCGTTGAATGATTATACTTAAGATTACCTGCTTCAGTGCAAGGAACTCCTTCTGCTTCATTTTCATAACGCCCGCGGGGACGTTGTGGCTGCGGAAACGCTCCCTGAACTGGAGCCAGGTGAGAGCCTCGCGGTCGTGAACTGGGTGGGACTCCCACCAGTCCAGAGCTGCCCCTCGCAGCTGTCCTGCTGCGTACAGAACTCGCTCACGATCATCGCACTGGGCGATGTCCAGCTGACGCTCCACTGCACGGAGCCAGTCGTCAGCCTGAAGAGGGTCGGACGTGTGAGAAAACGTCGGCGGGTGACCCCTCAGGAACTCAGCACGCCTGTCGCGAGGCTGCGGCGGTGGAGGAGGCGGAGGCTGAGTGTGAGCGTGCTGGAGAGCCTGAACAGTGTTGTTCAGGGTAGCCATCATCTGCATCTGGAGCTGGAAGTACTGCTCCGGAGTCAAGGGTGGAGGCATCGGGATCCCAGTACCCTGATTGTTCTGACCCTGCTGCTGGCCAGAACCGGAACCGGTGCTCCTGGTGTTCACCATCTGATTTGAACAAAAGATTTCACGAGTAAGGATATTGCAGGAATAAACTCAGATGGATATGATAACTCTTTGCGGAAAAAGACTCAGCCATGATAAAGTAGACAGGATAGAGTTGACTGTTTTACCCCCAACGATCTAACTCATTTTATTAATTAGTTAACTTTAACATCTGAGTGATTTTCTTTAAACAAATTTAAACTGCTAAGCTATGCAATCAGTCAAAAATCCAAATCAAACATGTAGCATAATAACAAGCAGACAATTTCACGACTTAGCCGAGTTTAACATACGACTCGACTAACACAACGCGTCGCAGAACGTGCTATCGTTTTATTATAGAAGGGTCACCTAGCTATGCTCATGGAGGTCAGATGACTGATTCAGGCCAAAATCTACGAAACTATTCTTCAGAGAGAGAAATCAAGGCGAGAAGGGTAAGAAGTCAAAGAAGTCAAGGGGTATAATAGTAAAATAGTTTCAGCAGTCAAGGATTGGAGAGAAGAAGTCCTAAAACTCGATCAGTTCTATCTAGGCTTCGTCCTACAGTCGATATGGCTCTGATACCACTCTGTGACACCCGGTTTATAAAAGAACATAAACCGAGCAATCATATACGTGCCAGGATCAAGTCACACGTATATACCACAGAATGAACAGTATATCATAGCACATATCACGTAAAAAGACATAATAAAGCGAATACGAATGTTATTTATTACAATAATGACAAAATGTCTGATACAGCGGAAGCGAAGTACAAAAATACGATAAAGCTCTCCGGAGCTGAAGCAGGGCGCCACAGGGACGTCGACTGGGAGACGAAGCACCTAGAAGTCCTCGTAGTCCGAGCTAAAACGCATAAACTAATCCGCAGATTTAATGTCAAAGGGAAGTTAGCACCTCGGTATGTGGGGCCATTCAAGGTGCTAGAGCGGAAAGGCGAAGTTGCTTATCGCCTGGAGTTACCTCTCAGCCTCTCAGGAGTTCATGATGTCTTCCATATATCTCAGCTGAAGAGGTGTTTGCGAGTACCCGAGGAGCAGGCACCCCTGGATGGAGTCGATGTCCAGGAGGATCTGACTTATACTGAGCATCCGGTGAAGATTCTGGAGACATCAGAGAGGGTTACTCGGAACAAGCGCATCAAGATGTGCAGAGTTCAGTGGAGTCATCACAGTGAAGCTGAGGCTACATGGGAGCGAGAAGATGAGTTGAAGAAGACGTATCCAGATCTCTTTGCTAGCCAGCCCAGCTAAATCTCGGGGATGAGATTTCTTTAAGGGGGTAGGGTCTGTAACACCCTAATTTAAATTTCAGTATTTATTAATAAATTAATTGGCTTTAGTTAATATTTTCTAAGGTTTATTGTGTTTAGTTGGCATTTAATCTAATTTTTGTTTCTTAATTAATTAAAATTTATCATAGGTTTAAATTTTTGTTGCATTCATGCTGATGCATAATTTTATTTGAGTGTGGTTTGAATTCAAATTCAAATTTGAATTCAAACTTTGTTCGAATTAGATTTAGAAAGGAGAAGAATAGGAAAAACAAAACCCAAAACCCAAACCCATAGCAAACCAAAGCCCAAGACCCAGCCTCTCTCCCTAGTCCGGCCCAAACCCACACTCCCCCGGCCCGGTTCGCTCGGCCCAGGCGAACCCCGCGCGGCCCAGCTCTTCCACGCGGGCCCAACTGCCCCCTCTCTCTCCCTAGGCCCAGCCCAGCGCCAACAGCCCGGCTCCCCTTCTCCTTTTCCTCCTCCCGCGCTCGGCCCGCTCCCTCCCGCTCGCCTTCGCTCCGCTCAGCCCAGCGCGGCCACGCAGCAGCCGCTCGGCCTGGCCCACCCGTCAGCCCGCGCGCCCCCCCCACAGCCGCTGCGTCCCGGGCCCACCCGTCAGCGGATCCCTCTCCCCCTTTCCTTCCTCCCTCGTCGGAAAACAGAGCCCGAGATCCCCGGCGAGCTCGCCGGGATCAGTATCCCGCTGGCCCAGCCTCTCTCCCCCGCTCGGTCCGGCTCTCACCCGTTCGCGCGACGCCTCCCCGCCTCGCTGCCAGCCCAGCCCCACACGCCAGCCTCTTCTCCCTCTCACCCGCACCGCCTGACCGCCCGGGCCCGCGTGGCAGGTTCTTCTCCCCCGCACAGCGCTCGCCGCGGAACGGCCAGCCGCAGCGTCCGCCGTGATCCCCGCGGCCTTCCTACCCACCCCCCACGCCGAAATCCCCGGCCTGCCTCCTTTAAACCGCCCCAATCCTCTGCGCCCCCTCCCATCCACCCGCGCCGCCCCAGAACCCTCGTAGCGGCCGCCGCTACCCGGAGCTCGAAGCAGAACCACCCGCCGCCTCCGGTGAGCTTTTTCCCCTCCCGAATTCTTGCCGCCGGCCTTAATCGGGCCACGCTGACCCCCTGGCTCGCTTCGCAGTGCCGCCAATCGCCGAGCCGTGCCATCCAGGGACCCGGAGAGTCCCCACATCAGCCTGCCCGCGAGCACCGTGTCAAGCTCCGCCGCCGGTTCACGCCGACGACCCCTCTGCGCCGGCCCTCCCTTCAATCCGAGCCCTCGGTGAGCACCGCCTGGACTTTCCCTTTCCCTTTGCACCCATTTGCTTAGATCGTAGCCGCTCTAGAGCTTAGGACCCGGCCCGCCGGTGAGAATCCCCGAGCAGAGCCGCCGCCGTCCACGTTTGCGCCGCCTCAGACCCGCTCGCGCCTAGATCCACGTTTGCGTATCGCGTAGTCCCCTCACGACCCAAAATCCGCTTGATTCGACCCCGGGAACGCCGGATTTGGGCGTCTCCGGCGAGGCGCCGCCGCGGGAAAGGCTTCCCGGCAACCAGCGCCGCCGCCGTCGCCCCTTTTCGCCCTGAGCCGTTAGATCCCGAATCAACGGCCCCGATTAGATTGAGGGCCGATCCGATCTGATCCGCCAGATCGCGATCTGACCCGCCAGATCGCGATCTGACGGCCCAGAATCAAAGATACCGGTTCGGCCGGTACTTTTTGCTAAAGAGCCCTTTAGTTTTTCGAGATTCAACCCGCAGTCCTAGCACGTTGAAAATATTTATGTCCAGGTCCAGTTTTTTTAGCACTTAACACCCTGAGCTTTCCAGTTTTCAAACCCGCCGTCCAGAGCCGTTGGTTTTGCACGATAGCCCTTAGATTTAATGTTTATTTACGTTTTAGTCCTCGGTTTTAGCAGAAAAGCCCCTGGAACTTCAGTTTTATTACAAATAAGCCCCTAGAACTTGTTTTTAGCCCAAAAAAATGCGTTTTAGCTCCGTTTTTAGCGTTCTTTATGTCCACGCGATCGTTGTAACGCATAGAATAGTTCTAGAGTAGTTTTGTGTGCTGTTTTTTATGTATTGATGTACTGTTTCTTAGCTTTTTGTTAGTGTTTGCCTGTATGTTTATTTTGTGCATTGTTTTGGCCATGTGTTCGTGAGTAGACGCTGAGCTACCTGAGGAGCCCCAGTACCAGTACCCGGAGCAGCCGTCTTCGGATCAGTTTGAGCAGCAGCAGGAGCAGTACGAGGAAGGCAAGTATAACATGAACAACCTATCATCTTTAAATACAATTTCATACTGCATTTTAATACTGTATGCCTATAAGGACTTTCCTAGCCACTTTATATCCTTTATATATATCCTTGGGTTGCATTTTGGTTAGTTGTGCTAGGTTGCTGCGCTATAACCCACTCTGGTCCTTTTTAATTAATTTGATTAATGGTTTACTTGAACTTAATTCTGAGAGTGGCACTCTGTGTGGCTTGAGTGGCTCACGTCTCATTAAAAGATGGTTTTTGTAGAAACATGGTTTAGGGGGCCAGCACGGTGCTTAGTGCTTGGTTGGCCACTCTCCATAAGGACCGGTTCATAGAGCGACAACCTGGGACAACAGCGCTACCACAAGGCTAGAATGGGATAGACTTGGCGTAATAATTAGATCTTTTTGGTTTGGAGTAACTTACCTGCGGGGCAAGAGTAGTAAGCTTCAATGGTCCCTGCTCCTCCGGCTTGGTCTGTGCTTGGATTGCGCTCCTGTGCTTGTACCCCCGGAGGTGGGCCCCATCGTCGCCGACCTAACTCTCGCGGTTACGCCTTACCAACGAGATTCTTTTTAAAGGCCTCGTAGTGAGTCGCTGGCCATCTCACCTAAGGAAGTGTGATGAACAACTGGCGTAGCTCACGACTTGTGGGTAAAGATGTGCAACCTCTGCAGAGTGTAAAACTGGTATACTAGCCGTGCTCACGGTTATGAGCGGCCCAGATCCTCCTTTTGATTAGTGAAGTTATCTCCTTCCGACGAGGGAGGTGCTTCTCGGGGTTACCTTGGTGGTTTGGTCTTGGTTTGGTTCTCAGTAGTAGTATGATTAAACTTGATTAATTACTATGTAACTGGGTTAATGGTAATTCATCAACTAGTAGTAAATAGCTTAAATAAAATCTGCCAACACTTAAAAGCTAATGCAGTTGAGTCAGCCAGCCTAGAGCCTCATAGTTTGTGTTATACTTGTTGAGTACAAGTTGTGTACTCACTCTTGCCTCTTCTCTACTTTTTCCTCTTGGTTACGCTACTGCTGCTCAGTTCCTGCCGACACGAGGGAGTTCGTCCAGCGCTACCAGGACTACGAGGACTTCTAGGTGTTTCGTCTCCCAGTCGACGTCCCTGTGGCGCCCTGCTTCAGCTTCGGAGAGCTTTTATCGTATTTTGTACTTCGCTTCCGCTGTATTAGACATTTTGTCATTATTGTAATAAATAACATTCGTATTCGCTTTATTATGTCTTTTTACGTGATATGTGCTATGATATACTGTTCATTCTGTTGTATATACGTGTGACTTGATCCTGGCACGTATATGATTGCTCGGTTTATGTTCTTTTATAAACCGGGTGTTACACAACCACCTGGCTTGTTTGTCCAAGCACTCAACAGCCCTACGGTCAAGATGGAAGAGGATCCTCCTACAAAGCCTGACTTGGTCCGGGCCATAGGGCAGGAGGTAACCCTCGATACTGACTGGCGCCCCCAATCATCGACTTCATCAAGAACAATAAATAAAAGTTATCCAAAGGGAAAGGAACACGAGAAGTTTGCTCGCTGGTCAAGCAACTACGTCGTCATAGGGACCGAGTTGTTCAGGCACTCGGCTTCCTCAGGAACCCTGTGCATATGCATCGCACAGGATGAAGGAGTCCGACTCCTTAGCGATATCCACTCGGGCATCTGCAGCAACCACGCGGGCGCATCTACCCTCATGGGGAAAGCCTTTTGATCAGGCTTCTACTGGCCCACGGCCCTGGCCGATACCCGAAACATCGTCAGGCGATGTCCCAGGTGCCAGTTCTTCTCCAAGCAGCAACACGTCTCGGCTCAGGCTTTACGGACTATACCGCCTTCTTGGCCTTTCGCTTGCTGCGGACTCGACTCAGTGGGACCCTTAAAGACGGCCGTCGGCGGATATAGTCACATATTCATGGCGATTGACAAGTTCACGAAGTGGATACAAGTCAAGCCAGTGACAGCCACTACAGCAGCCAAGGCAGCCGAGTTCATTGAGGAGATATCACACTGATTCGGGGTGCCTAATCGGATCATCACAGATCTGGGTACTTCATTCATAGGCTCCGAGTTCTGGGACTACTGCCAAGAAAGCTGCATTGACGTCTACTACGCCTCTGTGGCGCACCCCAGGTGCAATGGCCAAGTTGAAAGGGCCAACAGCTTGATCCTCCAGGGGCTCAAAGCCAGAAATTTTGACCTGATCGAAAAATATGGTGCAAAATGGCTCCAAGAACTACCCAGAGTAGTTTGGGGACTTCGCACACAAAGAAGCTGGGCCATCGGCTACTCGCCATTCTTCATGGTGTACAGTTCTGAAGCAGTTTTGCCATCGGATATAGCTATTGGTGCTCTGCGCATCCAGAACTACGACGAGAATGAAGCCGAAGCCACTTGATGCACCGACATCGACTCGGCAGAGGTGCACTGCCTCACGGCCTCCATTCAGCACGCGAGATATGAGCAGTAGCTCCGGCACTATCATGATCACAACGTCCATGAGCGCGACTTCAACGTCGGCGACCTGGTTCTGCAACGAATCCAGTCGACTACCGGAGCTCACAAGCTGTCTTCCCCATGGTACGAGTAAGCCACTGGGGCACTCGTCGGGGCGCTGCGGGGTACGGGGAGGGGCGCGCGGCGGTGGGGGCGGCTCGGCGCAACGGAGCTCGCCGACGTGCGGTGCACCGGCCGCTACAGAGGGCTACGGTCTACGGAACTGCGTGTAAAAGGTACGGGGAAAACGGGTTGGTGCTCACCGGGGTTCAAATCGAGCAGAGGCGTCGGATAGGGTCGTGGCGACGAAGCTCGGTGGCGGCGCACGGTCGGAGTCGGGGAAGGAGCTCGTGGTCCGGGTGGCACTGGACTCCTCCGGGCTCCTGGGTGGCACGAACTGCGACCAGATGGCGTTGCGAAGCCGAGCAAAGGGTCAGGGAGGGCTAAGGACCACTGGTGGCGAAGAATTGCGGCGGCGGCGCGACTTACCGCCGACGGGCCTTGGGTGAAATCCCGGCGCGACAGTGGCGGAGCTCGACGAAGGCTACCTCGGGGTTGATCCTGGATCCAAGGCGGAGCTCACGCGAGGATTTGCAGGGGCTAGGGCGCTGCGGAGCGGCGGCTCCACGACGGCGCAGGGGTGCGGCGGCTCGGCGGAGCAAGATGTGCGGCTAGGGTTTGCGGGGCGGCGCTGCGATGTGGGGATGGGGTTCCTGGGGGTGCGGGCTGGGGCGCTTAAGAAGGCAAGGGTCTGTGGATCCTCGGCGTGCGGGCCCAACCGAATCACGGCGAGAATCGCGGCGGTGCAGATGCGCGAGCGGGGAAAGCGGGAGAAGAGGGATGACGGGTGGGGTCGGCTTGTCAGCGGCGGGGCGAGCGCGAGCGACACGGGCCGAGCACGCGCTGAAGGGGGAACGGGGGTGCTGGGCCTGCGTGCTTGCTGGGCCGCGCGCGGTTGAAGCGGGCCCAGGGAGAAGAGAGAGGGCGCGGGCTGGGCCGAAGCGGAGGAGATGGGCCGAGAGGGGGAGAGGGAGCATGGGCTGGGCTCAGAAAGTGGATTGGGCGGTTTGGGTTTTGGGCTGGGTTCTTTTCTATTTCTTTCTCCTTTCTATTTCTATTTTCCTATTTCAAACACTACTCAAACTAAAGCCATTTGAATTCAAATTCAAATTTGAATTCAGCTCTAGCACTCAAACAAAAAGAACAATGCCCCAGCATGAATGCAACAAACATTTTTAACCCTATGATAAATTTAATTACTTAAGGATCAAAATTAGATTAAATGCAAGCTAAGCAAATTAAATCCTAGAAAATTAAATAAAACCAATTAAATTTATTATTAAATAGGAAAATTAAATTAGGGTGTTACAAATCCTACCCCCTTACAGGAATCTCATCCCGAGATTCTGGGCTGGCTAGCAAAGAGATCAGGATAGGTCTTCATCAACTCTTCTTCCTTCTTCTGGCAAGTCCTCCAAAAAGACATCCGGGAATCCAGCCACCACGCGAGTACCATCCGTGGGTCTAGCCTCCATTTGATGAAGAAAACTAGAAGGTTCTGTAGCACTGACTGTCACCTCTTGGCCATCAGATGCTAACAAGTGAACTGACTGCTGAGCACAATCAATTCTGACTCCCCACTTGGCAAGAGTATCCATTCCCAGAATCACATCAATACCCTTGGTGTCTATCACCATCAGATTTGTACTGAACTTTACTCTCCCTATGGAAATACTGACTCTGGGGCAGAAGATATGAGACCTCAATTGTCCTCCAGGTGAAGATACTAACATTCACTTCTTTAAAGTGTTAGTACGAATACCATGATGCTCGACAAAAGACTGTGCAATAAAGGAATGCGTAGCACCAGTATCGAAAAGCACCGTAGCTGGATATGAGTTGACCATGGACGTACTAATAACCACGTTCAGAGACTCAGCCTCTGACTCGGCCGTCACATGGTTCACCTTCCCTTGTCGTGGTGCCCTGGGTTGGGCTGTGCGTCCCTGCTGTCCTGCCTGCCGTGGAGCCGGTGAAAGGTGCTTCTGTGGACAACTTTTGGCATAATGACCTTTTTGCCCGCACTTGTAGCACTTGCGGTGGTGGTGAATGGCACTACTTGGTTGACCTCCATGTGAACTTAGCATCACATCTGACATCATTTCTACTGCTTGCCCTTTGGACTCCTTGCGACCGCGTGGCTGAATCACATTCATAGTGATAGTCAACCCATCAACATGATCATGGAGAGCTTGATTCTCGACCTGTGTATCTCTAGAGCACTTAGGATCCTTTCTCTTCTAGATGGTCTGTAGCTCTTCGACCGATGGATAGTCAAGGAAAAGGGAATCCTCTGCTAGCTGCTCTTGATGAGACCTCTTCCTCTTTGTACTGGAGAACAACCTCTGGTTCCTCCTAGTCGTGGCTTCATCTTCAGTCGCGCGAACTTGACGACAAGGGACGCCGTAGAATTGGCAACACGGGCAAGCCTTCTCATCATTCTTCGGGTGGTATGTTGTTTGCGAAGACTGATCTTGTACTGTTATCGGCTGCTCCACGGAAACTGTTGCATGAACACCATCACCCATTGCACTGTCTCCAAGGTTGTTTTGTTCAGCTGACATCTGAGCTGGGGCAAAGAGGAAAAACAGATTGTTAAGGTTAAGGAAGAGAGAAAAACTCCATTATTTAAGGTTCTATCATATTTAGAACACTGCACAGGCATTACTGCTGATAACTCCAGATAGGTGTTACATAAATCCGAGAAAAAGGAACTGGAGCATAACTCTTCTGTTTCGTCTGAGAGATTCTCAACTTCTCTTGTACTATTTGTAGGCCGGGGTGTCACATGCTCACCCCCTTAAGAGTCCGATGTCCTCGTCGGTCAATCCCAAGCTAGGAACGTCCTCTCTTGGCCACGTCCCGTACGTCCACTGCCAGCAGCCCATGTGCCACGTCCGTGCGTCCAGTGCCAATGGTCCCTGTGCCACATCCGTGTGTCCAGTGCCAACGGCGCATCCCAGATGCCCGCGCACTGACCCGCCACGCGCCCGTGCACATGCCGGTGGCATCTGCGCCCCCACGCTCCCATGCTCATGCCTCCGCACTTACGCCCATACGTGCCCGTGAAACCGCGAGAGTCGGCTTTGATACCACTCTGTAACACCCGGTTTATAAAAGGACATAAACCGAGCAATCATATACGTGCCAGGATCAAGTCACACGTATATACAACAGAATGAACAGTATATCACAGCACATATCACATAAAAAGATATAATAAAGCGAATACGAATGTTATTTATTACATTAATGACAAAAGTCTGGTACAGAGTATGCAGAAGCGTAATACATAAACGATAACTCTCGTCGGAAGCTGAGCAGGGCGCCACAGGGACGTTGACTAGGAGACGAACGCCTAGAAGTCCTCGTAGTCCTGGTAGCACTGAGCGAACTCCCTCGCGTCGGCAGGAACTGAGCAGCAGTAGAGTATCCCCAAGAGGAAAAAGTAGAGAAGAGGCAAATGTGAGTACACAACTTGTACTCAACAAGTATAACACAAACTATGAGGCTCTAAGTTGGCTGACTGACTGCATTAGCTTTTAAGTCTTGGCAGAATTTTATTAAAGCTATTTACTATAAGTTGATGAATTACCATAAACCCAGTTACATAGTAATTAATCAAAATTAATCATGTTACTACTGAGAACCAAACCGAAACCACCAAGGTAACCCTGAGAGGCACCCCCCTCATCGGAAGGAGATAACCCCACTAATCAAAAGGAGGATCTGGGCCGCTCATGACTGTGAGCACGGCTAGTATACCAGTTTTACACTCTGCAGAGGTTGCACATCTTTACCCACAAGTCGTGAGCTACGCCAGTTGTTCATCACACTTCCTTAGGTGAGATGACTAGCAAACTCACTACGAGGCCTTTACAAAGAATCTCGTTGGTAAGGAAATAACCGCGAGGGTTGGATCGGCGACTATGGAGCAGGTCTAGTGGGCGTCATCGACGAGGCCACTCAGTACGAGGGACATAGAAGCTTACCACCCTTGCCCCGTCGGTAAGTTACTCCAAACCAAAAAGACCTAATTATTACGCCAAGACCGTCCCATTCCAGTCTTGTGATAGCGCTGTTGTCCCAGGTTGTCGCTCTATGAACCGGTCCTTATGGAGAGTGGCCAACCAGGCAGTAAGCACTGTGCTGGCCCCCCTAAACCATGTTTCTAACAAAAACCAATTTTAACGAGACGTGAGCCACTCAAGCCACACAGAGGGCCACTCTCAGAATTAAGTTGCATATACCATTAATCAATTTAATTAAAAAGGACGAAGTGTGTTATAGCGCGGCATCTAGCACAACTAACCAAAATGCAACCCAAGGGATATATATAAAGGGAATAAAGTGCTAGGAAATCCTTATAGGCATACAGTATTAAAATGCAGTATGAAAATGTATTTAAAGTGATAGGTTGTTCATGTTATACTTGCCTTCCTCGTACTGCTCCTGCTGCTCAAACTGCTCTAAAGATGGTGTCTGCTCCGGGTACTGGTACTCCTCCGAAGGATCAACGTCTACTCACGATCGCAACGCCAAAACAAGTCCACATATACACATACATGCAAACAAGAGCAAAATCTAAGAAACAGTTCATCAATACATAAAAAGAGCACACTAAACTAGTCTA
This sequence comes from Panicum virgatum, assembly GCF_016808335.1. NCBI lineage: Eukaryota > Viridiplantae > Streptophyta > Magnoliopsida > Poales > Poaceae > Panicum > Panicum virgatum. Next base: position 45,987,734 of record NC_053147.1, on the reverse strand, counting down.
AAACTACTCTACGCGTCACAACGATCGCGTGGATATAAAGAACGCCTAAAACGGAGCTAAAACGCAAAAACTAGAGCAAAAACAGAGTCCAGGGGCTTTTCTGCAAGAAAAACTGAGTTTCCAGGGGTTTTCTACAAAAACTGAGGACCTAAACATAATTAAAGGGTAGTTCTGGGGTCTAACTCGCAAAAAAGCAAGGGCTGGATGGCGGGTTTGATTTCTGGAAAGCTCAGGGGGGTCTGTGCAAGATTTTGGGCCCATCTGTAAATACTTTTGAACAGACTCGGAGTGCGGGTTGATTCTAGGAAAACTGGGGGGGGGTCTTTAACAAAATGTCCAGGGCGAACCGGTATCTACGCGCGTGGACCGTTGGATCTTGATCTAGTGGATCGGAGCGGATGGGATCGGGATCTAATCTGATCCGCTGGCCACGAATTGGACGGTTCTGGAAGGAAGGGCGCGCGGGCGGCGGCGCGAGTCACCGGAGACGAACTCCCGCGGCGGCGCAGCGCCGGAGAAAGCCGAATCCGGCCTTCCCATGGCTGATTCGGGCCGCGGCTGGGCTCTGGAGCATGCCCGTGGTACGAGTAAGTCACTGGGGCACTCGTCGGGGCGCTGCGGGGTACGGGGAGGGGAGCGCAGCGGTGGGGGCGGCTCGGCGCAATGGAGCTCGCCGACGTGTGGTGCACCGGCCGCTACAGAGGGCTACGGTCTACAGAACTGCGTGCAAAAGGTACGTGGAAAATGGGTTGGTGCTCACCGGGGTTCAAATCGAGCAGAGGCGTCGGATAGGGTCGTGGCGATGAAGCTCGGCGGCGGCGCACGGTCGGAGTCGGGGAAGGAGCTCGCGGTCCGGGTGGCACTGGACTCCTCCGGGCTCCTAGGTGGCACGAACTGCGACCAGATGGCGCTGCGAAGCCGAGCAAAGGGTCAGGGAGGGCTGAGGACCACTGGTGGCGAGGAATTGTGACGGCGGCGCGACTTACCGCCGACGGACCTTGGGTGAAATCCCGGCGCGACAGTGGCGGAGCTCGACGAAGGCTACCTCGGGGTTGATCCTGGATCCAAGGCGGAGCTCACGCGAGGATTTGCAGGGGCTAGGGCGCTGCGGAGCGGCAGCTCCACGACGGCGCAGGGGTGCGGCGGCTCGGCGGAGCAAGATGTGCGGCTAGGGTTTGCGGGGCGGCGTTGCGATGTGGGGATGGGGTTCCTGGGGGTGCGGGCTGGGGCGCTTAAGAAGGCAAGGGTCCGTGGATCCTCGGCGTGCGGGCCCAACCGAATCACGGCGGTGCAGGTGCGCGAGCGGGGAAAGTGGGAGAAGAGGGATGACTGGTGGGGTCGGCTTGTCAGCGGCGGGGCGAGCGCGAGCGACGCGGGCCGAGCACGCGCTGAAGGGGGAACGGGGGTGCTGGGCCTGCGTGCTTGCTGGGCCGCGCGCGGTTGAAGCGGGCCCAGGGAGAAGAGAGAGGGCGCGGGCTGGGCCGAAGCGGAGGGGATGGGCCGAGAGGGGGGAGAGGGAGCGCGGGCTGGGCTCAGAAAGTGGATTGGGCGGTTTGGGTTTTGGGCTGGGTTCTTTTCTATTTCTTTCTCCTTTCTATTTCTATTTTCGTATTTCAAACACTACTCAAACTAAAGCCATTTGAATTCAGCTCTAGCACTCAAACAAAAAGAACAATGCCCCAGCATGAATGCAACAAACATTTTTAACCCTATGATAAATTTTAATTACTTAAGGATCAAAATTAGATTAAATGCAAGCTAAGCCAATTAAATCCTAGAAAATTAAATAAAACCAATTAAATTTATTATTAAATAGGAAAATTAAATTAGGGTGTTACAGAGGGCCCCTTTGTAGTCAGTGGGATAGTGGTTCCAGGAACCTACCACCTACAGAGGCTAGACGATACAGACGTGGGCAATCCATGGAATATCGAACACCTGCATCGCTTCTATCCGTAGAAGCGTAGGAAATGCAAATCTATGTACCCATCCACTCATCCAATAAAGTTTGTTATATCTTGCATATTGCATTCTACTCACTTTTCGTTCTTTACCGAGTCGTTTCAACACGCTCGGGGGCTGCGTCTCGGCCATCCAACCAGCCCCCACTCGGAGTTCGACCAGTCGAACAAGAACAACCCGGTTCGTCTTTACTGAACACAGCCGAGTACATCCAGGAACCCCTCTGTGTCACCCTAACTAAACGTGCACATTGATGATCCGCTCTCAAGCACTACTCAAAGGGCTCAGAGATCGCTTTCCACCTACTCGGCAAATTCAGAAAAGAACTCGGACCGCGGGCATAACATTAACAACAAATAAAACTAAAGCATTATTTACATAAATATTCTTCTTAGCTGGTCCACTCTGACCAAATTTCTTTGCAGCAAAACAAATGAAATAAACTCCTGGAGACTGGCAGCCTACAGCTCGGCCACGACCCGCTCGGCGATCTCCAGGACGGCGGCGTGGTTGGCCTCCCATTCTGCATCAGAGCAGTCTTCATGGATGCCGTCTCCTACCGGGTCCAGATCCGCTTCTGGGAGATGGGTCTTCACCAGACCTAGGGTATGCTGCATTGCATCCTTGGCAGCTCCCCTGATGCAGGCCTCCAGTCAGCCGCGGGAAGCCTCTAGCCTCTCAGCCAGGCTCTCGGCAGCCGCCACGCCCTCGAGCTCGAAAGCCCCAAGCAGCGCCTCCAGCGGCCTGCTCAGGCGATCCAGTGTCGCCCGGCCCTGTGCCGCCTGCTCCTCCGCTTCTACAAAAGCAACCGGCTGGGTCAGCCCAAGCCGAAGAACATGACAAAGAACATAGAAGTATGATCCCCGGGTCGTACCTTGCCAAGCCTGCCGCTCCAGGCGAAGCTTCTCCTCAGTGGCGGCCTCCCGCACCTCAGCCACCTCTCGGAGCTTCTGCAGTTCCTCGTTGGCCTTGGTGCTGGCCTCCAGCTCTAAACAAAAGCAAGTCAGAGAAAGAACAGTGCAAAAAGAACTCGGCCGACATCGCTCCGACTACATACCACGCTTCTCGTTGCGCAGAGCATCCTCGGCCTTCACCTTGTCGGCCTCCAACAGGCGGCTCTGCGCCTGCAGCTCAGACACCCTGGCCTCGAGCCCCGCCACCCGACTGATGGCGGTGCTCCCTTCGTCCAGCTCCTGGGCGGCCTGCTCCGATAGCTCTACAAGAGCATAACAAACAACTATGCGCTACAAGACATCGTCTACAAGAACAAGTCGGCTTCAAAAAAGGAGAGAGGCAGGAGACTCACCTCGACCCATTCATGAGTTAGCTTGGCGCACTCGACCATGTGGCTGCTGAGTGACTCACCTCCCTCGGCCTCCTCCTTCGCCAGTAGGGGCCTGACCCCCTCGGTGGCCTCGACCCGGGTCCCCTCGACCTCGATGGCTGGGACCTCTGTGGTCCTGACCACCTCAATGGCCAGGACATCCAAGGCCCCGACCCCAACGTTCACCGCCCCTTCGTCGCGGGGCGGATCCTACATCTCCACGTCACGGGGAGGGGGGGAGACCCTATTGCTGGCCTCCTCCTCCTCCTTCTTCTCCTCCTCCTCGCGGCGGGCGCGGCTCTTCGCCGGGCTCGCCCGCGGCGAGGTCAGCTTCGCGGCATCAATGGAGCTGCCCTCATTGGATGACCCCTCCACCTTCCTCTTGGCGCCGCTGAGCGTCGCCTTCCTACAACAACAACAAGGGCGCTAAGAACGACTCTAGGGAACAAAAATCAAGACAAAACAGGGTAAAGATCGCGAAACTTACCCGCCGCTATGATGCAGTGGGAACTTCAGCCTCAGTGGCGCGGTCGGCGGAGTCCCAGAGCCGGCGCGGGGGCGTCACTTCCCCGCGCAGTTGGCCCAGCACCTGGGCCGCCTCCTTCTTGACTTGGGGGCTAGCAGATGCCGACCCCACCTCAGCTGTGGCCGGTAGCGCCGATGCTCTCCGGACTTTGCTCGCCCCCTTTCAGGTCGAGCTCCTCAATGTCTGCTGCGCCGCCGCCAACCTAGCCTTCGACAGCTTGATCTTCTTGACGACGCAGCACGTCTTTCCACCTCAGGGTGGCCAATGGTGGCGGCCCTGAGGCTCCGGTGATCACCTCCTGCTCACTCCCCACGGAGGAGTCGGAGGAGAACTCGGCCTCCTCCTCCGCCGGCTGGCGCAGCTCGGCGGGGGTGGCGGCGTCCTTCCCAGGTCCCCCTCAGGCAGAGGAGCGGGGGACCAGTACTCCAAGACCTTGGCCTGTAGAAGACCCGAGTTGTTATACAACCCAATGGGTGCACTCAGAAAAACAGAGCAAAAATAGAGGAAACAACTTGGAATGTACAAAACAACTCGGTAAAGTTCAAGAAGACTTACGGCGTCGGCCGACCGCTTCAAGCAGTGGGCTTTGGGACAGCCCTTGTCCCGGATCTGCCCCGCCATGATGCGGGCGACAAGGTCGCGATCTCAACCCGGGGAACTTTGCGTTCATGTCCTCATGTTGGGTCCCGATGACCCCAGTACTTGAAGGCCGGGTGGACCCTCTCCTGCATCGGCTGCGTGAACCGCCTGCAGAAGGAGATAGCCACTGCGGCCCCCGTCAGGCCCCGCACCGACAAGTCGACGATCTCTTGGAGGAGGCGCTCCACCTGTGCCATCTCCTCGGTGGTCAGCGGCTCCTCGCAGCACACCCTGTACTCCGGCGCGCGGCCGGTGCGCGCCGGGAGGCAGGGCGCCGTGTTTGCCACCACAAACTATTCCCGCGCCCACCCCTTGTTGGTGTCGCGGAGCTTAAAGTCGGGGTAGATGCTCCCCTGGAGCAGCGAGAAGGCAGCCCCGCCCATGATGTTCTGGCGAATGTTGGACGGATGCCCCTTGAGGCGGTACAGAGCCCGCCACAGATTGAAGTGGGGAGCGATCCCCAAGTACCCCTCTGTAACACCCTAATTTAAATTTCAGTATTTATTAATAAATTAATTGGCTTTAGTTAATATTTTCTAAGGTTTATTGTGTTTAGTTGGCATTTAATCTAATTTTTGTTCCTTAATTAATTAAAATTTATCATAGGTTTAATTTTTTTTTTTTTTTTTGTTGCATTCATGCTGGTGCATAATTCTTACTTGAAGTGTGGTTTGAATTCAAATTCAAATTTGAATCCAAACTTTGTTTGAATTAGAAATTAGAAAGGAAAAGATATAGAATAGAAAATAGAAAGAAAACCCAAAACAAAACCCAAACCCAGCCCAAACCACTTTCCCAAGCCCAGCCCAGCACTCGGCCGGCCCACTCCCTCTTCCCCCTCTCCCTTCCCGGGCGGCCCAGCCCGCACGCCACTCCGGCCTGCCTTTGCGCTCGGCCCAGCCCGCGCCCTCTCCCCCACTGGCCCAGCCTCTCTCCCCCGCTCGGTCCGGCTCTCACCCGTTCGCGCGACGCCTCCCCGCCTCGCTGCCAGCCCAGCCCCACACGCCAGCCTCTTCTCCCTCTCACCCGCACCGCCTGACCGCCCGGGCCCGCGTGGCAGGTTCTTCTCCCCCGCACAGCGCTCGCCGCGGAACGGCCAGCCGCAGCGTCCGCCGTGATCCCCGCGGCCTTCCTACCCACCCCCCACGCCGAAATCCCCGGCCTGCCTCCTTTAAACCGCCCCAATCCTCTGCGCCCCCTCCCATCCACCCGCGCCGCCCCAGAACCCTCGTAGCGGCCGCCGCTACCCGGAGCTCGAAGCAGAACCACCCGCCGCCTCCGGTGAGCTTTTTTCCCCTCCCGAATTCTTGCCGCCGGCCTTAATCGGGCCACGCTGACCCCCTGGCTCGCTTCGCAGTGCCGCCAATCGCCGAGCCGTGCCATCCAGGGACCCGGAGAGTCCCCACATCAGCCTGCCCGCGAGCACCGTGTCAAGCTCCGCCGCCGGTTCACGCCGACGACCCCTCTGCGCCGGCCCTCCCTTCAATCCGAGCCCTCGGTGAGCACCGCCTGGACTTTCCCTTTCCCTTTGCACCCATTTGCTTAGATCGTAGCCGCTCTAGAGCTTAGGACCCGGCCCGCCGGTGAGAATCCCCGAGCAGAGCCGCCGCCGTCCACGTTTGCGCCGCCTCAGACCCGCTCGCGCCTAGATCATGTCCCAGGTGGACTACGCGTATCGCGTAGTCCCCTCACGACCCAAAATCCGCTTGTTTCGACCCCGGGAACGCCGGATTTGGGCGTCTCCGGCGAGGCGCCGCCGCGGGAAAGGCTTCCCGGCAACCAGCGCCGCCGCCGTCGCCCCTTTTCGCCCTGAGCCGTTAGATCCCGAATCAACGGCCCCGATTAGATTGAGGGCCGATCCGATCTGATCCGCCAGATCGCGATCTGACGGCCCAGAATCAAAGATACCGGTTCGGCCGGTACTTTTTGCTAAAGAGCCCTTTAGTTTTCCGAGATTCAACCCGCAGTCCTAGCACGTTGAAAATATTTATGTCCAGGTCCAGTTTTTTAGCACTTAACACCCTGAGCTTTCCAGATTTCAAACCCGCCGTCCAGAGCCGTTGGTTTTGCACGATAGCCCTTAGATTTAATGTTTATTTACGTTTTAGTCCTCGGTTTTAGCAGAAAAGCCCCTGGAACTTCAGTTTTATTACAAATAAGCCCCTAGAACTTGTTTTTAGCCCAAAAAATGCGTTTTAGCTCCGTTTTTAGCGTTCTTTATGTCCACGCGATCGTTGTAACGCGTAGAATAGTTCTAGAGTAGTTTTGTGCGCTGTTTTTATGTATTGATGTACTGTTTCTTAGTTAGTATTTGCTTGTATGCTTATTGTTGTGCATTGTTTTGGCCATGTGTTCGTGAGTAGACGTTGATCCATCTGAGGAGCCCCAGTACCAGTACCCGGAGCAGCCGTCTTCGGATCAGTTTGAGCAGCAGCAGGAGCAGTACGAGGAAGGCAAGTATAACATGAACAACCTATCACCTTTAAATTCAATTTCATACTGCATTTTAATACTGTATGCCTTTAAGGATTTCCTAGCCAGTTTATATCCTTTATATATACCTTTGGGTTGCATTTTGGTTAGTTGTGCTAGGTTGCTGCGCTATAACACACTCTGGTCCTTTTTAATTAATTTGATTAATGGTTTACTTGAACTTAATTCTGAGAGTGGCACTCTGTGTGGCTTGAGTGGCTCACTTCTCGTTAAAAGATGTTTTTTTTAGAAACATGGTTTAGGGGGCCAGCACGGTGCTTACTGCCTGGTTGGCCACTCTCCATAAGGACCGGTTCATAGAGCGACAACCTGGGACAACAGCGCTACCACAAGGCTAGAATGGGATAGACTTGGCGTAATAACTAGATCTTTTTGGTTTGGAGTAACTTACCTGCGGGGCAAGAGTAGTAAGCTTCAATGGTCCCTGCTCCTCCGGCTTGGTCTGTGCTTGGATTGCGCTCCTGTGCTTGTACCCCCGGAGGTGGGCCCCATCGTCGCCGACCTAACTCTCGCGGTTACGCCTTACCAACGAGATTCTTTCTAAAGGCCTCGTAGTGAGTCGCTGGCCATCTCACCTAAGGAAGTGTGATGAACAACTGGCGTAGCTCACGACTTGTGGGTAAAGATGTGCAACCTCTGCAGAGTGTAAAACTGGTATACTAGCCGTGCTCACGGTTATGAGCGGCCCAGATCCTCCTTTTGATTAGTGAAGTTATCTCCTTCCGACGAGGGAGGTGCTTCTCGGGGTTTACCTTGGTGGCTTGGTTTTGGTTTGGTTTCTCAGTAGTTTCTTAATTAATCCTGATTAATTACTATGCAACTGGGTTAATGGTAATTCATCAACTCGTAGTAAATAGTTTTAATAAAAATTTGCCAACACTTAAAAGCTAATGCAGTTGAGTCAGCCAGCCTAGAGCCTCATAGTTTGTGTTATACTTGTTGAGTACAAGTTGTGTACTCACCCTTGCCTCTTCTCTACTTTTTCCTGGCTACGCTACTGCTGCTCAGTTCCTACCGACACGAGGGAGTTCGTCCAGCGCTACCAGGACTACGAGGACTTCTAGGTGCTTCGTCTCCCAGTCGACGTCCCTGTGGCGCCCTGCTTCAGCTTCGGAGAGCTTTTATCGTATTTTGTACTTCGCTTCCGCTGTATCAGACATTTTGTCATTAATGTAATAAATATCATTCGTATTCGCTTTATTATGTCTTTTTACGTGATATGTGCTATGATATACTGATCATTCTATTGTATATACGTGTGACTTGATCCTGGCACGTATATGATTGCTCGGTTTATGTTCTTTTATAAACCGGGTGTTACAGAGTGGTATCAAAGCCATATCGACTGTAGGACGAAGCCTAGATAGAACTGGTCGAGTTTTAGGACTTCTTCTCTCCAATCCTTGACTGCTGAAACTATTTTACTATTATACCCCTTGACTTCTTTGACTTCTTACCCTTCTCGCCTTGATTTCTCTCTCTGAAGAATAGTTTCGTAGATTTTGGCCTGAATCAGTCATCTGACCTCCATGAGCATAGCTAGGTGACCCTTCTATAATAAAACGATAGCACGTTCTGCGACGCGTTGTGTTAGTCGAGTCGTATGTTAAACTCGGCTAAGTCGTGAAATTGTCTGCTTGTTATTATGCTACATGTTTGATTTGGATTTTTTTTGAATGATTGCATAGCTTAGTAGTTTAAATTTGAGAAAATCACTTGGATGTTAAAGTTAACTAATTAATAAAATGAGTTAGATCGTTGGGGGTAAAACAGTCAACTCTATCCTGTCTACTTTATCATGGCTGAGTCTTTTTCCGCAAAGAGTTATCATATCCATCTGAATTTATTCCTGCAATATCCTTACTCGTGAAATCTTTTGTTCAAATCAGATGGTGAACACCAGGAGCACCGGTTCCGGTTCTGGCCAGCAGCAGGGTCAGAACAATCAGGGTACTGGGATCCCGATGCCTCCACCCTTGACTCCGGAGCAGTACTTCCAGCTCCAGATGCAGATGATGGCTACCCTGAACAACACTGTTCAGGCTCTCCAGCACGCTCACACTCAGCCTCCGCCTCCTCCACCGCCGCAGCCTCGCGACAGGCGTGCTGAGTTCCTGAGGGGTCACCCGCCGACGTTTTCTCACACGTCCGACCCTCTTCAGGCTGACGACTGGCTCCGTGCAGTGGAGCGACAGCTGGACATCGCCCAGTGCGATGATCGTGAGCGAGTTCTGTACGCAGCAGGATAGCTGCGAGGGGCAGCTCTGGACTGGTGGGAGTCCCACCCAGTTCACGACCGCGAGGCTCTCACCTGGCTCCAGTTCAGGGAGCGTTTCCACAGCCACAACGTCCCCGCGGGCGTTATGAAAATGAAGCAGAAGGAGTTCCTTGCACTGAAGCAGGTAATCTTAAGTATAATCATTCAACGGTTTCTTTTGAGCTAATGCCCCTTGTTCTATCCTTATGAATCTTGAGTTAATCTTCCGATATCTATCTGTCTTTGTGAATTCAGGGGACTATGTCGGTCACGGAGTATCGTGATCGTTTTCTTCAGCTGGCACGCTACGCCCCTGCCGAGGTTGCGGATGACCGCAAGAAGCAGGAGCACTTCATGGAGGGTCTTGAGGACTACCTCCAGTACGCGCTGCTCAACCTCCGCTTCGACGACTTCAACCATCTGGTTGACAGTGCGCTCAACACTGAGCGTAAGCACCTGGAGATGGAGGACAAGAAGAGGGAGGTTGTCCCCGTTGCTTCCGGCAGCAACACTCGTCCTCGACTCCAGCAGCCCCAGCAGTACCAGCCTCAGTACCGGCCTCCTCAGCAGTACCAGCAGAGGCCACCGCAGCAGTACCCGCCTCGACAGCAGCAGGCAGGTCAGGGCCAGAGGTTACCAGCACCTCCGGCTCGTGCTCCACCAGCTCCACCGGCACCGCAGGCTCCACGTCCGGCAGCTCCTACCGGACAGCAGGCTCAGGGACCTCCTCGCACCTGCTTTCACTGCGGCCAGCCGGGGCACTACGCCAACGCTTGCCCCCGGAAGGCGCAGGCGGGACAGCAGGGACGCCCAGCTCAGCCCAGGGCGCCAACACAGGGCAGGGTGAACCACGTGACGGCCGAGTCAGCGGCCGAGGCTCCCAACGTGGTTATTGGTACGTTCATGGTTAATTCATATCCAGCTACAGTGCTTTTTGATACTGGTGCTACGCATTCCTTCATTACTCAGTCTTTTGTCGAGCATCATGGTATTCATACTAGCACATTAAAGAGGTGCCTGTTAGTATCTTCACCGGGAGGACAGTTGAGGTCTCACACTTACTGCCCGAGAGTCAGTGTTTCTTTGAGGGGAGTAGAGTTCTGTACTGATCTGATGGTGCTAGACACCAAGGGCATTAATGTCATTCTGGGAATGGAGACTCTGGCCAAATGGGGAGTTCGGATAGATTGTGCTCAGAGGACAGTCTTGCTATCAGCTTCCAGTGGCCAAGAGGTTGTTATCAGTGCAGTAGAGCCTTCTGGATTTCTTCATCAGATGGAGGCTAGACCCACGGACGGTATTCGCGTGGTGTCTGAATTCCCGGATGTCTTTCCGGATGATCTGCCAGGTATGCCGCCTGAACGCGCCATTGAGTTTTGTATTGATCTCTTGCCTGGCACAGCCCCTATTGCAAAGAGGCCCTACCGTATGGCACCTATAGAGCATGAAGAGGTCAAGAAAACTATTGATGAGTTGCTAGCCAAGGGCTATATCCGTCGCAGCTTCTCTCCTTGGGCTTTTCCATTGCTGCTAGTAGATAAGAAGGATGGCTCGAAGAGGATGTGTGTGGATTATCGTGAGCTGAATGCAGTCACTATCAAGAACAAGCATCCACTGCCCCGTATTGAGGATCTCTTCGATTTGCTTCGAGGTGCTCGTATATTCTCGAAGATTGATCTTCGTTCGGGTTACTTTCAGCTGAGGATCCGTCCTGGGGATATTCCGAAGACGGCATTCACCTGCAAGTACGGGCTATATGAGTATACAGTCATGTCCTTCGGCTTGACTAATGCCCCGGCTTTCTTCATGCATCTGATGAACATGGTCTTCATGGATTATCTGGATGTCTTTGTGGTGATTTTCATTGATGATATTCTGATCTTCTCCAAGACAGAAGAAGAACACGAGGAGCATCTGAGGCTCGTGTTGCAGAGATTGAGAGAGCATCAGCTGTATGCCAAGTTCAGCAAGTGCGAGTTCTGGATTGACGAGGTTCCATTCCTCGGTCATGTTATCTCTCAGGGAGGCATTGCTGTTGATCCGAGCAAGGTGAAGGATGTGCTCGAGTGGGAGACACCGCAGACAGTGAAGGAAGTCAGATCTTTCTTGGGCTTAGCTGGATATTATCGGAGGTTCATCGAGAATTTCTCCAAGATCGCGAAGCCTTTGACTTCCTTGCTAGAGAAGAATGTGGCTTTCGTATGGACTGATGAGCGTCAGATGGCCTTTGATGAGCTGAAGAAGAGGTTGACTACGGCGCCAGTCTTGACTCTGCCAGACCAGACGAAGAGATTCACGGTGTATTGTGATGCTTCGAAGGATGGTCTTGGGTGTGTTCTGATGCAGGAGGGCAGAGTGATAGCTTATGCTTCACGGCAGCTACGCCGGCATGAGCTGAATTATCCTACTCATGATCTTGAGTTAGCCGCAGTTGTGCATGCTCTGAAGATTTGGAGGCATTACTTGTATGGGCAGCGGTGTGATATCTACACTGATCACAAGAGCCTCAAGTATATTTTCACGCAGAATGAGCTGAACATGCGGCAGAGAAGATGGCTAGAGTTGGTCAAGGATTATGATCTGGAGATTCACTATCATCCGGGCAAGGCCAATGTTGTAGCAGATGCTCTGAGCAGGAGAAGTTATGTCAACATGGCCGTGGCTTTCCAGATGCCTCCAGAGTTATGCGAGGAGTTCGAGCAGTTGAGTCTGGGCTTCTTGCATCATACCTCCAGTGCAGCATTCGAGGCGGTACCGACTCTAGAGTCAGAGATCAGGCAGCATCAGAAAGATGATGAGAAGCTGCAGGAGATCCGTGAGTTGCTCAAGAAGGGCAAGGCCCCACATTTCAGAGAGGATGATCAGGGTACCTTGTGGTACAAGAACCGGATCTGTGTTCCAGATGTGAAGGATCTTCGGAAGTTGATTCCGAGTGAGGCCCATGATACAGCTTACTCTATTCATCCGGGCAGCACGAAGATGTATTATGATCTGAAGGAACGTTTCTGGTGGTATGGGATGAAGCATTCAGTGGCAGAGTACGTGGCTATTTGTGACACCTGTCAGCATGTCAAGGCTGAGCATCAGAGGCCAGCAGGTCTATTGCAGCCTTTGAAGATTCCAGAGTGGAAATGGGAAGAAATCACTATGGACTTCATTGTTGGATTGCCTCGTACTCAGAAAGGGTACAACTCTATTTGGGTGGTAGTGGATCGTCTGACGAAGGTTGCTCACTTCATTCCAGTGAACACTACTTACTCCGGTGCTAGACTTGCAGAGTTGTACATCTCTCGGATTGTCTGCTTGCATGGTGTGCCGAAGAAGATTATATCTGACAGAGGGTCTCAGTTCACTTCTCGGTTCTGGGAGCAGCTCCATGATTCGTTGGATACGAAGCTGCGATTCAGTACGGCTTATCACCCTCAGACAGATGGGCAGACAGAGAGAACCAACCAAGTGTTGGAGGATATGCTGAGAGCTTGTGCTATCCAGTATGGTACTAGTTGGGATAAGTGCCTGTCATTTGCTGAGTTCTCATATAACAACAGCTATCAGGCCAGTCTAAAGAAGTCTCCCTTTGAGGCATTGTATGGCAGAAAATGCAGGACTCCTCTCTATTGGGATCAGATCGGTGAGAAACAGCTCTTTGGCCCTGAGATCATAGATGATGCAGAGCAGATGGTTCAGGCTGTGCGAGAAAATCTGAGGATTGCACAGAGCAGGCAGAAGAGCTATGCTGATGGCAAACGGAGAGACCTGACTTTCAGTGTCGGTGATTATGTGTATCTGAAGGTGTCTCCGATGAGAGGAATCCGCAGATTTAATGTCAAAGGGAAGTTAGCACCTCGTTATGTGGGGCCATTCAAGGTGCTAGAGCGGAAAGGCGAAGTTGCTTATCGCCTGGAGTTACCTCTCAGTCTCTCGGGAGTTCATGATGTCTTCCATATATCTCAGCTGAAGAGGTGTTTGCGAGTACCCGAGGAGCAGGCACCCCTGGATGGAGTCGATGTCCAGGAGGATCTGACTTATACTGAGCATCCGGTGAAGATTCTGGAGACGTCAGAGAGGGTTACTCGGAACAAGCGCATCAAGATGTGCAGAGTTCAGTGGAGTCATCACAGTGAAGCTGAGGCTACATGGGAGCGAGAAGATGAGTTGAAGAAGACGTATCCAGATCTCTTTGCTAGCCAGCCCAGCTAAATCTCGGGGACGAGATTTCTTTAAGGGGGTAGGGTCTGTAACACCCTAATTTAAATTTCAGTATTTATTAATAAATTAATTGGCTTTAGTTAATATTTTCTAAGGTTTATTGTGTTTAGTTGGCATTTAATCTAATTTTTGTTCCTTAATTAATTAAAATTTATCATAGGTTTAATTTTTTTTTTTTTTTTTTTGTTGCATTCATGCTGGTGCATAATTCTTACTTGAAGTGTGGTTTGAATTCAAATTCAAATTTGAATCCAAACTTTGTTTGAATTAGAAATTAGAAAGGAAAAGATATAGAATAGAAAATAGAAAGAAAACCCAAAACAAAACCCAAACCCAGCCCAAACCACTTTCCCAAGCCCAGCCCAGCACTCGGCCGGCCCACTCCCTCTTCCCCCTCTCCCTTCCCGGGCGGCCCAGCCCGCACGCCACTCCGGCCTGCCTTTGCGCTCGGCCCAGCCCGCGCCCTCTCCCCCACTGGCCCAGCCTCTCTCCCCCGCTCGGTCCGGCTCTCACCCGTTCGCGCGACGCCTCCCCGCCTCGCTGCCAGCCCAGCCCCACACGCCAGCCTCTTCTCCCTCTCACCCGCACCGCCTGACCGCCCGGGCCCGCGTGGCAGGTTCTTCTCCCCCGCACAGCGCTCGCCGCGGAACGGCCAGCCGCAGCGTCCGCCGTGATCCCCGCGGCCTTCCTACCCACCCCCCACGCCGAAATCCCCGGCATGCCTCCTTTAAACCGCCCCAATCCTCTGCGCCCCCTCCCATCCACCCGCGCCGCCCCAGAACCCTCGTAGCGGCCGCCGCTACCCGGAGCTCGAAGCAGAACCACCCGCCGCCTCCGGTGAGCTTTTTTCCCCTCCCGAATTCTTGCCGCCGGCCTTAATCGGGCCACGCTGACCCCCTGGCTCGCTTCGCAGTGCCGCCAATCGCCGAGCCGTGCCATCCAGGGACCCGGAGAGTCCCCACATCAGCCTGCCCGCGAGCACCGTGTCAAGCTCCGCCGCCGGTTCACGCCGACGACCCCTCTGCGCCGGCCCTCCCTTCAATCCGAGCCCTCGGTGAGCACCGCCTGGACTTTCCCTTTCCCTTTGCACCCATTTGCTTAGATCGTAGCCGCTCTAGAGCTTAGGACCCGGCCCGCCGGTGAGAATCCCCGAGCAGAGCCGCCGCCGTCCACGTTTGCGCCGCCTCAGACCCGCTCGCGCCTAGATCATGTCCCAGGTGGACTACGCGTATCGCGTAGTCCCCTCACGACCCAAAATCCGCTTGTTTCGACCCCGGGAACGCCTGATTTGGGCGTCTCCGGCGAGGCGCCGCCGCGGGAAAGGCTTCCCGGCAACCAGCGCCGCCGCCGTCGCCCCTTTTCGCCCTGAGCCGTTAGATCCCGAATCAACGGCCCCGATTAGATTGAGGGCCGATCCGATCTGATCCGCCAGATCGCGATCTGACGGCCCAGAATCAAAGATACCGGTTCGGCCGGTACTTTTTGCTAAAGAGCCCTTTAGTTTTCCGAGATTCAACCCGCAGTCCTAGCACGTTGAAAATATTTATGTCCAGGTCCAGTTTTTTAGCACTTAACACCCTGAGCTTTCCAGATTTCAAACCCGCCGTCCAGAGCCGTTGGTTTTGCACGATAGCCCTTAGATTTAATGTTTATTTACGTTTTAGTCCTCGGTTTTAGCAGAAAAGCCCCTGGAACTTCAGTTTTATTACAAATAAGCCCCTAGAACTTGTTTTTAGCCCAAAAAATGCGTTTTAGCTCCGTTTTTAGCGTTCTTTATGTCCACGCGATCGTTGTAACGCGTAGAATAGTTCTAGAGTAGTTTTGTGCGCTGTTTTTATGTATTGATGTACTGTTTCTTAGTTAGTATTTGCTTGTATGCTTATTGTTGTGCATTGTTTTGGCCATGTGTTCGTGAGTAGACGTTGATCCATCTGAGGAGCCCCAGTACCAGTACCCGGAGCAGCCGTCTTCGGATCAGTTTGAGCAGCAGCAGGAGCAGTACGAGGAAGGCAAGTATAACATGAACAACCTATCACCTTTAAATTCAATTTCATACTGCATTTTAATACTGTATGCCTTTAAGGATTTCCTAGCCAGTTTATATCCTTTATATATACCTTTGGGTTGCATTTTGGTTAGTTGTGCTAGGTTGCTACGCTATAACACACTCTGGTCCTTTTTAATTAATTTGATTAATGATTTACTTGAACTTAATTCTGAGAGTGGCACTCTGTGTGGCTTGAGTGGATCACTTCTCGTTAAAAGATGTTTTTTTTAGAAACATGGTTTAGGGGGCCAGCACGGTGCTTACTGCCTGGTTGGCCACTCTCCATAAGGACCGGTTCATAGAGCGACAACCTGGGACAACAGCGCTACCACAAGGCTAGAATGGGATAGACTTGGCGTAATAACTAGATCTTTTTGGTTTGGAGTAACTTACCTGCGGGGCAAGAGTAGTAAGCTTCAATGGTCCCTGCTCCTCCGGCTTGGTCTGTGCTTGGATTGCGCTCCTGTGCTTGTACCCCCGGAGGTGGGCCCCATCGTCGCCGACCTAACTCTCGCGGTTACGCCTTACCAACGAGATTCTTTCTAAAGGCCTCGTAGTGAGTCGCTGGCCATCTCACCTAAGGAAGTGTGATGAACAACTGGCGTAGCTCACGACTTGTGGGTAAAGATGTGCAACCTCTGCAGAGTGTAAAACTGGTATACTAGCCGTGCTCACGGTTATGAGCGGCCCAGATCCTCCTTTTGATTAGTGAAGTTATCTCCTTCCGACGAGGGAGGTGCTTCTCGGGGTTTACCTTGGTGGCTTGGTTTTGGTTTGGTTTCTCAGTAGTTTCTTAATTAATCCTGATTAATTACTATGCAACTGGGTTAATGGTAATTCATCAACTCGTAGTAAATAGTTTTAATAAAAATTTGCCAACACTTAAAAGCTAATGCAGTTGAGTCAGCCAGCCTAGAGCCTCATAGTTTGTGTTATACTTGTTGAGTACAAGTTGTGTACTCACCCTTGCCTCTTCTCTACTTTTTCCTGGCTACGCTACTGCTGCTCAGTTCCTACCGACACGAGGGAGTTCGTCCAGCGCTACCAGGACTACGAGGACTTCTAGGTGCTTCGTCTCCCAGTCGACGTCCCTGTGGCGCCCTGCTTCAGCTTCGGAGAGCTTTTATCGTATTTTGTACTTCGCTTCCGCTGTATCAGACATTTTGTCATTAATGTAATAAATATCATTCGTATTCGCTTTATTATGTCTTTTTACGTGATATGTGCTATGATATACTGATCATTCTGTTGTATATACGTGTGACTTGATCCTGGCACGTATATGATTGCTCGGTTTATGTTCTTTTATAAACCGGGTGTTACACCCTCGCAGAGGTGGATGAAGATGGCGATCTCTGCAATAAATTGGGCTTGAGATGAGTTACCTCGAGCTCGTAGAAATGGAGAAGCCCGCGGAAAAACGCCCCCGCGGGCAGCGCGAAGCCCTTCTCGTAGAAGGACTTGAACACGACCGCCTGGTTTGTGTCCTCCGACGGGAACTCCTCCCCGTAGCAGCACCGCCACCTGGAGATTTGTTTCTCCGGGAGGATGCCACACTCCACCATGTACTGGATGTCGCTCTCTTGGAGCGAGCATCTCTACCAGGATGATGATGGCGGCGGGGCCTCTCCGGAGGTCCCCGAAGTCGACGACGCAGACGCAGTGGGCGAGGAGGCCATGGCGATGGTGGCGAAGCTCAGGCGAGGGGAGGAAATCGCGAGGAAGAAGAATGCCGAGAGCACTGGAAGCTTGTCGAGTTGGCTAAGCTGGCGGAAAGCTCTGGAGCGCTCAGGAACAGGGTAGCCACTCCGCGTCGCCTCCCCTGTTTAAATATCAGAGGCCCTAAAATGGGCAGATCCGAAATCAACGGCCGGATCGGATCAGGCCAGCGATCTCGCAGCGGACGAGGCGGGATAAATGGTAACTTCCTTTTTTACCATTGCCTCTGACAACCCCGCTCCCCTGTCAGCCGCGACAGATCCGCGCGGAGAATAACGGTTGGATTTTTCACCCCGACACGAATATGCTTTGAATATTCTTGGAAACCACCTGGCGTGTCTCCGTGACCCAACCAGGGCCTCTGGGCCCAGACGCCATGACAACTCGGCGCGTCCCCGTGATTTTGCCGGCGACCCTGCTCGGGGGCTGGGCGCCATCCACGACGCGGCATGTCTCCGTGACCCAGCTAGGGCCTCAGGGCTCGGATGCCGTGATAACTCGGCGCGTCTCCATGACTCCGCCAGCGACCCTGCTTGGGGGCTGGGCGCCATCCACGACCCGGCGTGTCTCCGTGACCCAACTAGGGCCTCAGGTCCCAGACGCCGTGACAACTCGGCGCGTCTCTGTGACTCCGCCAGCGACCCTGCTCGGGGGCTGGGCACCATCTTCGACCCGGCGTGTCTCCGTAAGCCAGCCAGGGCCTTAGGGCCCGGACGCCGTGACAACTCGGCGCGTCTCTGTGACTCTGCCAGCGACCCTGCTCGGGGGCTGGGTGCCATCTACGACCCAGTGTGTCTCCGTGACCCAGCCAGGGCCTCAGGGCCCGGACGCCGTGACAACTCGGCACGTCTCTGCGACTCTGCCAGCGACCCTACTCGAGGGCTGGGCGCCATCTACAACCCGGCGTGTCTCCGTGACCCAGCTAGGGCTCCAGGGCCCGGACGCCATGACTTCTTAGCAAGTCTCCATGACTTGGCTAAGGCTTTAGAGCCCAGACATTTGGACTACTCGGAAAGTCTCAGTGGCTTAACCCAGGGCTTCGGGTCGGGGTAACCGAGTCGGGTTCGATCACTGTGGCAACCTCAGGGTGGCCAAACGCTGATGCCCTCTAGGGCGCAGTGTGACGAGAATATCGGCTGGATGTTCAGGCATTCGGATAGACGAGCTAGAGATCATTTCTTTGACCCTCGAAAAGATTCTCCGAAACCTTCTGAGGGTCGGGGGCTACGCCCAACGGGTGCACCCAGGGGCACATCCCGTTCTGGATCTACAACCACGGTAGACAATCTTAATGAGCACCGAAGGACTTCGCTCAGGTACCACAAAGTTCGACTCGGCCCTCCGGCGCTCGGGGGCTTGACAGAGGTAGACATATGTACCTCCCTGCCGAGTAGGGTCCCCGAACCCGGGAGACTACCCTTCTCGGTGACTCGGCTACAACTACTCAGCGTGCAGGACTCGGCTGCGCGCCGATGGGATCCTTAGAGGATTATGATGAGAGGCTCTAACTAGAGGCCCACGTATCTAGGGATCTTAGCCGACCTCCTTCCTTGTAAAACAACCCGAGTATATCATTCCTTGTACCCCTACGGCTCCTGATCTATATAAAGGAGACGTAGGCCGACCCATAGACTCTCTTCCTTTTTTCCACAGCATTCCACAAACCCTAATACAACCCCGAACACAGGATGTAGGGTATTATGCTCATTGAGGCCTGAACCTGTATAAGTCCCTGTGTCTTCATGTACCCTAAACTTGGTCCTGAGATCCTCATCCTGAAACTCTATCGCCGGGTACACCCCTGGTGGACTGGCCAGAATAACAATCCGACAGTGTGCCTAAGGGCAAGCTTCTCGGGTACATGGTATCCGAGCGCAGCATTGAAGCCAACCGCGATAAAATCGCGGCTATCACCAACATGGGACCCATCCGCGGCGTCAAGGGCGTCCAGAGGTTAACCGGGTGCCTAGCAGCGCTTAGCCGATTCATCGCCCAGCTGGGAGATCGAGGCCTGCCGCTGTACAAACTCCTCAAGAAATCCGACACCTTTGTCTGGACGGAGGAGGCACAGGTGGCCCTCGACCACCTCAAGACTCTCTTATTGTCTCCACCAGTGCTCATGGCAACGGATCCATGCGAACCCCTTTTGCTTTACCTGGCAGCCACTAACCATGTGGTCAGCGCCACTCTAGTAGTTGAGAGGGAAGAACAGGGACACGCCCTCAAGGTCCAACGTCCCATGTATTTCGTCAGCGAAGTACTGACTGACACCAAGTCACGGTACCCGCAGACACAAAAACTCCTCTACGTCGTCATCATGGCGGCCAAGAAGCTGCAACACTACTTCACCGAATATGAAAAGTCGGTCGTCACCTCATTCCCACTAGGCGAAGTGGTTCGCAACTGCGACGCCATGGGGCAGATTTCTAAATGGGCAGTCTAGCTGATGGGCTATGATGTCAAATTCGTGCCGTGCACGGCGATAAAGTCTCAGGCCCTGGCCGACTTAATCGCCGAGTGGACGGTAGTTCAAGCTCCGACCCCAGAAATCTCTCACGAGTACTGTACCCTCTACTTCGACGGGTCGGTCATGGGACCCGGTGTAGGGGCCGCGGTAGTCCTGGTCTCCCCAGAAGGAGGCAAGTTCTAGTACACAGTCCACCTCCACTTCCCCGCATCAAACAACGTCACCGAGTATGAGGCTCTCATCAGCGGCCTCCGCATAGCCATCGACATCGGGGCAACCCGCATGTACGTCTACGGCGACTCCAAGCTAGTAATCGACCAAGTCATGAAGAACTCCAACTGCGAGAGCCCTCTCATGGACACATACTGTCAGGAAGTCCGTAAGCTAGAAGGGAGATTCTGGGGTCTGGAGCTCCACCACATCCCACGGAAGCAAAACCCTGATGCGGACACTGGCAAAGATGGCCGCCGAGCGCAAGCCAGCGCCGAGTGGCATTTTTGTCAATGACCTGAATGCGCCGTCAGCACGAGAGAAGCCGCCGACCGCAGACAAGGCAAAAGTAGAGGAAACAAAGCATGCAGAAAAAATAGAGCACGCTCCCTCCGACCCAGCTCCCGACCAGATACCCGGGGGCCCAACTTGTCTAGCTACGGGACAATCCGACCCAAGCCTGGCAGACAACACAAACTGGAGAGCCGACCTACTGTCTTATCTCCTCCACGAAGTCCTCCCTGAGGAACGTAATGCAGCCCGCCGGGTAGCCCGACGAGCCAAAACCTTCGCTGTAATCGACGGCGAGCTCTACAAATGTAGTCCCTCCGAAACTGGCATTCTCATGAAGTGCATCCCCATTGCCCAGGGCAAGGAGCTTCTTCTCGAGATACACACCGGGATCTGTGGACACCATGCTGCACCACACTCCCTGGTTGGAAAAGCTTTCCGACAAGGATTTTACTGGCCAACAGCACTGCGCAACGCGGAAGAAATCGTCCGTGCATGCAAAGGCTGCCAATTCTACGCAAAACAAACCCACCTGCCAGCCCAAGCCCTTCAGACCATTCCCATAACATGGCCATTCACCGTGTGGGGTCTAGACATGGTCGGGCCACTCAAGAAGGCACTAGGAGGGTTCACCCACCTACTTGCCGCAATCGACAAGTTCACAAAATGGATAGAGGCAAATCCGATAACTACAATCGACTCCAAGGAGGCCGTTAAGTTCTTCCTAGACATCGTTTATAGATTCGGCGTGCCCAAATCCATCATCACCGACAACAGAACCAACTTCACAGGCCACTACTTCCAAGAGTTCGTGGAAGGATACGGGATCCGGATCGATTGGGCGTTAGTCGGACACCCACGCACAAACGGGCAAGTCGAGAGAGCCAACGTCCTAGTCCTCCAAGGGCTCAAACCACGAATTTTTGACATGGTCAAAAAATTTGTGGGCCACTGGGTGGAGGAGCTGCCGACAGTGCTCTGGAGCTTGCAAACCACACCTAACCGGTCCATAGGGCTAACACCTTTCTTCCTAACATACAGCTCCAAGGCCGTGCTCCCTTCCGATCTGGACTACAGTGCGCCAAGAGTCAAAGCTTTTGACCCAGAAACGACAGCCGAACCCCAGAGGGACGCCATCGAAGTCCTAGAGGAAGCAAGGCTGGCAACGCTACACCAATCGGCCCGCTACCAACAAACTTTACGCAGGTACCACGAGAGGCGCATACGGGAGAGGACGCTGCAGGTTGGAGATCTGGTCTTGCGACGAGTCATGTCGACGAAGGACAAGCACAAGCTCTCGCCGCCATGGGAAGAACCCTACAGCATCGCAGAGGTGATATGGCCAGGCACCTACAAGCTAAAAGACTCTGACGATAACATTTTAACCAACTCTTGGAACATAGAACAGTTACGGCGTTTCTTCCCGTAAGAAGCACTAGCGGCTCAGTCCAAGTGCCCCGACCCGGCCACCTCCGGCTCGGAGCACCCGGGGGCCCGACACCTGTCAATTTTTTCCCTCACCGCATAGCACAGTGCACTCACCCGGCGCCCCGACCGGGCCACCCAAGGCTCGGAGTCACTTGGGGGCCGGACACTGCATCTTTTTCGCTCGCGAACACACAAGCTCTCTGGTTTCTAGCACCCCAACCCATTCACATTTGGCTCGGAGCGCTCGGGGGCCAGACCATGGTCTTCGACCATCCTACTTTCTATTGTTTTTCACCTCTATAGCCCCTTACTTTGAGCACTCTCAGGCCAAGGCGCTCGGGGGCCTCACTAGGACAGACTATGCAGCACGCGCACACCGGTCTCTCCTGTCACACAACACCCAGAAACTACGATAACCAAATCGAAAAGCAAACGCCAAAACTTAAAAAAAAACAAACCCGAGCAAGACGAAAAATGGAGCAAAAAAACATAAGAAGCAAACATGAAATTAAACATAATTAGGGGCGCCACACACACACACAGTGATGTAACACCCTAATTTAAATTTCAGCATTTAATAATAAATTTAATTGGCTTTATTTAAATTTCTAAGGTTTATTGTGTTTAGTTGGCATTTAATCTAATTTTTGTTCCTTAAGTAATTAAAATTTATCATAGGTTTAATTTTTGTGTTGCATTCATGCTGGTGCATGGTTTTGTTTTGTTTGTTTGTATAGGAGTTTGAATTCAAATTCAATTGAATTCAAATAATTTTGAGTTGAGGGGAAAGGAAAAGAAATAGAAAAGAGAGAAAGGAAACTCAACCAAACCCAACAACCGGGCCCAACCCAACTCCCTCTCCTTTTCTCGCGCCCGGGCCGACCCAGCCTTTCCTCCTGGCCCAGCTCCTTTTTATTCCCCCCGCCTTCACCCGCTCAGCAACGGCCTGCACGCGCCCCCGCCCCAGCCACCTGGGCCCGCACGACAGCCAGCCTTCGCTCACCGCCCGCGCATCACCCCTCTCCTCCCGCCGCTGACCCGTGGGCCCCGCCCGCCAGCTTCATCTTCCTTGCGCAACCGAAGCCGAGATCCCCGGCCCCGATCGCGCCGGCCTTCCAACCACGGGCGCACACGCCCAGGTCACCCGCCGGCCTTTAATTAGCACCCCCCGGACCCCCCGCATCCCATCCCGCTAGAGCCGCCGCGCCCCGCAAACCCTAGCCGCCTCTCCCCTCGCTCCGTGAGAGCAGAGCACTGCGCCGCCGTGGCCACGCCGCCCCGCCGCACCCCAGACCGCCATTAGCCGCGCCGCAGCTTCGCCAAGGCCCCGCGACCCTCCTTGGGACCACAACTCCAAGGTTTTCGCCACGCCGCACTGGGATTTTCGACCCGAAGCCATCCCCGCCGGTGAGTCCACTCCCGAGCAATTGCTCGCCGCCGTAGGATCTTGGATCCCTCTGACCCCTTGTTCTTCTCCCCAGCGATGCCACGAGTCGAATCCTGCAGCCAGACGCCCAGAGGACCGCCGCAGCGCCCCTGTCCACAGACTCCGACCCACCGCCGCCGCTAACCTTCGCCGACGACCCACCTACGCCGCAACTCCGGCCACCCCATCCTCTCGGTGAGCACCGCCTGGACTCCCCTTTCCTTTGCACCTGTTGTCCTAGATCGTAGGCCGCTATAGCGCTTAGAACCCTGCTCGCCGGCGAGAGTCTCCTCGCTGACCCACCGCCGTAGGGCCAGCGCCGCCACGGACGTTCTCCAGCCCCGCCAAGGCCACCAGTGCGTCACTCATGCCGCGCATGTGCTCCACGGCCAAGCCACGGTCCAAACCGAGCCTGGGAGCGCCGGATTGGCCCTCTCCGGCAAGTCCCGAGCCGCACCGCTGCGGGATTTGTCGCCGGCGGTGGCGCGCCGCCGTTCCCCCGTGCCCCTTTCACTCCAGCCGTTAGATCCGTAACCGACGGGTCAGATTAGATCCAAAAGCCCAACCCCGCTGAGCCATCGGATCTAAATCTAACGGCCCAGATCTGCGCGTACCCCTTCGGCCTGGCTCTTTTTCTGAAGAGACCCTCATCTTTTCCCAAATCAACCCGCGGTCCATAGCCTTTGAAAAATAATTGCAGTTTAGTCCCATCTTCAACAACTAGCCCCCTGGGTTTCTTTAAAATAGGACCCGCCGTCCAGATTCATTCTTTTTGCGGGTTAGACCCTGAAGCTTTAGTTTAATTATGTTTTAGTCCCCGGTTTTTTCAGAAAACCCCCTGGAACCTTAGACTTCTTGTAGATAAGCCCCTAGAACTTGCTTTTGGCCTAGAATACGCGTTTTAGCACCGTTTTAAGCTTTCTTTATGTCCACGCGATCGTTGTAACACGTAGAATAGTTTTAGACTAGTTTAGTGTGCTGTTTTTATGTATTGATGTACTATTTCTTAGTTTTTGTTAGTGTTTGCTTGTATGCTTATTATTGTGCACTGTTTTGGCCATGTGTTCGTGAGTAGACGTCGAGCTACCGGAGGAGCCCCAGTACCAGTACCTGGAGCAGCCGTCTTCCGAGCACTTTGAGCAGCAGCAGGAGCAGTACGAGGAAGGCAAGTGTAACATGAACAACCTATCACTTTCAAATACATTTTCATACTGCATTTTAATACTGTATGCCTATAAGGACTCTCCTAGCCACTTTATATCCTTTATATATACCTTTGGGTTGCATTTTGGTTAGTTGTGCTAGGTGCCGCGCTATAACACACTCTGGTCCTTTTTAATTAATTTGATTAATGGTTTACTTGAACTTAATTCTGAGAGTGGCCCTCTGTGCTTCGTGCTTGGGTGGCTCACGTCTCGTTAAAATATGGTTTTGTAGAAACATGGTTTAAGGGGCTAGCACGGTGCTTAGTGCTTGGTTGGCCACTCTCCATAAGGACCGGTTCATAGAGCGACAACCTGGGACAACAGCGCTACCACAAGGCTAGAATGGGATAGACTTGGCTTACTAATTAGGTCTTTTTGGTTTGGAGTAACTTACCTGCGGGGCAAGAGTAGTAAGCTTCAATGGTCCCTGCTCCTCCGGCTTGGTCTGTGCTTGGATTGCGCTCCTGTGCTTGTACCCCCGGAGGTGGGCCCCATCGTCGCTGACCTAACTCTCGCGGTTACGCCTTACCAATGAGATTCTTTGTAACGGCCTCCTAGTGAGTCGCTAGTCATCTCACCTAAGGAAGTGTGATGAACCCCTGGCGTAGCTCACGACTTGTGGGTAAAGATGTGCAACCTCTGCAGAGTGTAAAACTGGTATACTAGCCGTGCTCATGGTTATGAGCGGCCCAGATTCTCCTTTTGATTAGTGGGGTTGTCTCCTTTCGACGAGGGAGGTGCCTCTCGGGGTTACCTTGGTGGCTTGGTTTTGGTCTGGTTCTCAGTAGTATCATGAGTAAATTTGACTAAGTACTATGTAACTGAGTTAATGGCAATTCATCAACTCTTAGTAAATAGCTTTAATAAAATTTTGCCAATACTTAAAAGCTAATGCAGTTGAGTCAGCCAACCTTAGAGCCTCATAGTTTGTGTTATACTTGTTGAGTACAAGTTGTGTACTCACTCTTGCCTCTTTTCTACTTTTTCCTCTTGGCTACGCTACTGCTGCTCAGTTCCTGCCGACACGAGGGAGTTCGTTCAGCGCTACCAGGACTACGAGGACTTCTAGGTGTTCGTCTCTCAGTCGACGTCCCTGTGGCGCCCTGCTTCAGCTTCGGAGAGTTTTTATCGTTTTTGTACTTCGCTTCCGCTGTATCAGACATTTTGTCATTATTGTAATAAATAACATTTGTATTTTGATTTATTATGTCTTATTCGTGATATGTGCTGTGATATACTGTTCATTCTGTTGTATATACGTGTGACTTGATCCTGGCACGTATATGATTGCTCGGTTTATGTTCTTTTGTAAACCGGGTGTTACAGAGTGGTATCAGAGCCATATCGACTGTAGGACGAAGCCTAGATAGAACTGGTCGAGTTTTAGGACTTCTTCTCTCCAATCCTTATCTGCTGAAACTATTTTACTATTATACCCCTTGAATTCTATGACTTTTACCCGTCTTGCCTTGATTTCTCTCTCTGAAGAATAGTTTTCGTAGATTTTGGCCTGAATCAATCATCTGACCAACATGAGTAAGCTAGGTGACCCTTTTATAATAATACGATAGTACGTTCTGCGACACGTTGTGTTAGTCGAGTCGGATGCTAAACTCGGCTAAGTTGTGAAAATTGTCTGCTTGTTATTATGCTACATGTTTGATTTGGATTTTTGAATGATTGCATAGCTTAGTAGTTTAAATTTGTTTAAAGAAAATCACTCAGATGTTAAAGTTAATTAATTAATAAAATGAGTTAGATCGATGGGGGTAAAACAGTCCACTCTATCCTACCTACTTTATCATGGCTGAGTCTTTTTCCGCAAAGAGTTATCATATCCATCTGAATTTATTCCTGCAATATCCTTACTCGTGAAATCTTTTGTCCAAAATCAGATGGTGAACACCAGGCGTGGTTCTGACCAGCAAGGGCAGAACAACCAGGGTCAGAACACCCAGGGGACCGGGATCCCGATGCCGCCGCCTTTGACTCCGGAGCAGTACTTCCAGCTCCAGATGCAGATGATGGCTACCCTGAACAACACTGTTCAGGCTCTTCAGCAGGCTCACACTTAGCCTCCGCCTCCTCCACCGCCGCAGCCTCGCGACAGGCGTGCTGAGTTCCTGAGGGGTCACCCGCCGACGTTTTCTCACACGTCCGACCCTCTTCAGGCTGACGACTGGCTCCGTGCAGTGGAGCGTCAGCTGGACATCGCCCAGTGCGATGATCGTGAGCGCGTCTTGTACGCAGCAGGACAGCTGCGAGGAGCAGCTTTGGACTGGTGGGAGTCCTACCCAGTTCATGACCGCGAGTCTCTCACTTGGCTCCAGTTCAGGGAGCGTTTCCGCAGCCACAACGTCCCCGCGGGCGTTATGAAGATGAAGCAGAAGGAGTTCCTTGCACTGAAGCAGGTAATCTTAAATATAATCATTCAGCGGTTTCTTTTGAGCCAATGCCCCTTGTTCTATCCTTATGAATCTTGAGTTAATCTTTCGATATCTATCTGTCTTTGTCACTTCAGGGAACTATGTCGGTCACGGAGTATCGTGATCGCTTTCTTCAGCTGGCTTGCTACGCCCCTGCCGATGTTGCGGATGACTGCAAGAAGCAGGAGCACTTCATGGAGGGTCTTGAGGACTACCTCCAGTACGCGCTGCTCAACCTCCGCTTCGACGACTTCAACCATCTGGTTGACAGTGCGCTCAACACTGAGCGCAAGCACTTGGAGATGGAGGACAAGAAGAGGAATGTTGTCCCTATTGCTTCCGGCAGCAACACTCGTCCTCGCCTCCAGCAGCCTCAGCAGTACCAGCAGCAGTACCGGCCTCCTCAGCAGTACCAGCAGAGGCCACCGCAGCCGTACCCGCCTCGACAGCAGCAGGCAGGTCAGGGCCCGAGGCTACCGGTGCCTCCGGCTCGTGCTCCACCAGCTCCACTGGCACCACAGGCTCCACGTCCGGCAGCTCCTACCGGACAGCAGGCTCAGGGACCCCCTCGTACCTGCTTTCACTGCGGCCAGCCGGGGCACTACGCCAACGCTTGCTCCCGGAAGGCGCAGGCGGGACAGCAGGGGCGCCCAGCTCAGCCCAGGGTGCCACTTCAGGGCAGAGTGAACCACGTGACGGCCGAGTCAGCGGCCGAGGCTCCTAACGTGGTTATTGGTACGTTCATGGTTAATTCATATCCAGCTACAGTGCTTTTTGATACTGGTGCTACGCATTCCTTCATTACTTAGTCTTTTGTCGAGCATCATGGTATTCATACTAGCACATTAAAGAGGTGCCTGTTAGTATCTTCACCGGGAGGATAGTTGAGGTCTCACACTTACTGCCCGAGAGTCAGTGTTTCTTTGAGGGGAATAGAATTCTGTACGGATCTGATGGTGCTAGACACCAAGGGCATTGATGTCATTCTGGGAATGGAGACTCTGGCCAAATGGGGAGTCCGGATAGATTGTGCTCAGAGGACAGTCTTGCTATCAGCTTCCAGTGGCCAAGAGGTTGTTATTAGTGCAGTAGAGCCTTCTGGATTTCTTCATCAGATGGAGGCTAGACCCACAGACGGTATTCGCGTGGTGTCTGAATTCCCGGATGTCTTTCCGGATGATCTGCCAGGTATGCCGCCTGAACGCGCCATTGAGTTTTGTATTGATCTCTTGCCTGGCACAGCTCCTATTGCAAAGTGGCCCTACCGTATGGCACCTATAGAGCATGAAGAAGTCAAGAAAACTATTGATGAGTTGCTAGCCAAGGGCTATATCCGTCGCAGCTTCTCTCCTTTGGGCTTTTCCATTGTTGCTAGTAGATAAGAAGGATGGCTCGAAGAGGATGTGTGTGGATTATCGGGAGGTGAATGCAGTCACTATCAAGAACAAGCATCCACTGCCCCGTATTGAGGATCTCTTCGATCTGCTTCGAGGTGCTCATATATTCTCGAAGATTGATCTTCGTTCGGGTTATTTTCAGCTGAGGATCCGTCCTGGGGATATTCCGAAGATGGCATTCACCTGCAAGTACGGGCTATATGAGTACACGGTCATGTCCTTCGGCTTGACTAATGCCCCGGCCTTCTTCATGCATCTGATGAACATGGTTTTCATGGACTATCTGGATGTCTTTGTGGTGATCTTCATTGATGATATTCTGATCTTCTCCAAGACAGAAGAAGAGCATGAGGAGCATTTGAGACTCGTATTGCAGAGACTGAGGGAGCATCAGCTGTATGCCAAGTTCAGCAAGTGCGAGTTCTGGATTGACGAGGTTCCATTCCTCGGTCATGTTATCTCTCAGGGAGGCATTGCTGTTGATCCGAGCAAGGTGAAGGATGTGCTAGAGTGGGAGACACCGCAAACAGTAAAGGAAGTCAGGTCATTCTTGGGCTTAGCTGGATATTATCGGAGGTTCATTGAGAATTTCTCCAAGATCTCGAAGCCTTTGACTTCTTTGCTGGAGAAAAATGTGGCTTTCGTGTGGACTGATGAGCGTCAGAGGGCCTTTGATGAGCTGAAGAAGAGGTTGACTACGGTGCCAGTCCTGACTCTGCCAGACCAGACGAAGAGGTTCACGGTATATTGTGATGCTTCGAAGGATGGTCTTGGGTGTGTTCTGATGCAGGAGGGCAGAGTGATTGCTTATGCTTCACGGCAGTTACGTCGGCATCAGCTAAATTATCCCACCCATGATCTTGAGTTAGCCGCAGTTGTGCATGCTCTGAAGATTTGGAGGCATTACTTGTATGGACAGCGGTGTGATATCTACACTGATCACAAGAGCCTCAAGTACATTTTCACGCAGAATGAGCTGAACATGCGGCAGAGAAGATGGTTAGAGTTGGTCAAGGATTATGACCTGGAGATTCACTATCATCCGGGCAAGGCCAATATTGTAGCAGATGCTCTGAGCAGAAGAAGTTATGTCAACATGGCCGTGGTTTTCCAGATGCCTCCAGAGTTATGTGAGGAGTTCGAGCAGTTGAGTCTGGGCTTCTTGCATCATACCTCCAGTGCAGCATTTGAGGCAGTGCCTACTCTAGAGTCAGAGATCAGGCAGCATCAGAAAGATGATGAGAAGCTGCAGGAGATCCGTGAGTTGCTCAAGAAGGGCAAGGCTCCTCATTTCAGAGAGGATGATCAGGGTACTTTGTGGTACAAGAACCGGATCTGTGTGCCAGATGTAAAGGATCTTCGGAAGTTGATTCTGAGTGAGGCCCATGATACAACTTATTCTATTCATCCGGGCAGCACGAAGATGTACTATGATCTGAAGGAACGTTTCTGGTGGTATGGGATGAAGCGTTCAGTGGCAGAGTACGTGGCTATTTGTGACACCTGTCAGCGTGTCAAGGCTAAGCATCAGAGGCCAGCCGGTCTGTTACAGCCTTTGAAGATTCCAGAGTGGAAATGGGAGGAAATCACTATGGACTTCATTGTTGGATTGCCCCATACCCAGAAAGGGTACAACTCCATTTGGGTAGTAGTGGATCGACTTACGAAGGTTGCTCACTTCATTCCAGTGAACACTACTTACTCCGGTGCTAGACTGGCAGAGTTGTACATCTCTCGGATTGTCTGCTTACATGGTGTGCCCAAGAAGATCATATCTGACAGAGGGTCTCAGTTCACTTCTCGGTTCTGGGAGCAGCTCCATGATTTGTTGGATACGAAGCTGCGTTTCAGTACGGCTTATCACCCTCAGACAGATGGGCAGACAGAGAGAACCAACCAAGTGTTGGAGGATATGCTGAGAGCTTGTGCCATTCAGTACGGCACTAGTTGGGATAAGTGCCTTTCATATGCTGAGTTCTCATATAACAACAGCTATCAGGCCAGTCTGAAGAAGTCCCCCTTTGAGGCATTGTATGGCAGAAAGTGCAGGACTCCTCTCTATTGGGATCAGATTGGTGAGAAGTAGCTCTTTGGCCCTGAGATCATAGATGATGCAGAGTAGATGGTTCAGGCTGTGCGAGAAAATCTGAGGATTGCACAGAGCAGACAGAAGAGCTATGCAGATGGCAAACGGAGAGACCTGACTTTCAGTGTCGGTGATTATGTGTATCTGAAGGTGTCTCCGATGAGAGGAATTCGCAGATTCAATGTCAAGGGGAAGTTAGCACCTCGGTATGTGGGGCCATTCAAGGTGCTAGAGCGGAAAGGCGAAGTTGCTTATCGCCTGGAGTTACCTCTCAACCTCTCGGGAGTTCATGATGTCTTCCATATATCTCAGCTGAAGAGGTGTCTGCGAGTACCCGAGGAGCAGGCACCACTGGATGGAGTAGATGTGCAGGAAGATCTGACTTATACTGAGCATCCGGTGAAGATTCTGGAGACATCAGAAAGGGTTACTCGGAACAAGCGCATCAAGATGTGCCGAGTTCAGTGGAGTCATCACAGTGAAGCTGAGGCTACATGGGAGCGAGAAGATGAGCTGATGAAGACATATCCAGATCTCTTTGCTAGCCAGCCCAGCTAAATCTCGGGGACGAGATTTCTTTAAGGGGGTAGGGTCTGTAACACCCTAATTTAAATTTCAGCATTTAATAATAAATTTAATTGGCTTTATTTAAATTTCTAAGGTTTATTGTGTTTAGTTGGCATTTAATCTAATTTTTGTTCCTTAATTAATTAAAATTTATCATAGATTTAATTTTTGTGTTGCATTCATGCTGGTGCATGGTTTTGTTTTGTTTGTTTGTATAGGAGTTTGAATTCAAATAATTTTGAGTTGAGGGGAAAGGAAAAGAAATAGAAAAGAGAGAGAAAGGAAACTCAACCAAACCCAACAACCGGGCCCAACCCAACTCCCTCTCCTTTTCTCGCGCCCGGGCCGACCCAGCCTTTCCTCCTGGCCCAGCTCCTTTTTTTCCCCCCCGCCTTCACCCACTCAGCAACAGCCTGCACGCGCCCCCGCCCCTGCCACCTGGGCCCGCACGACAGCCAGCCTTCGCTCACCGCCCGCACATCGCCCCTCTCCTCCCGCCGCTGACCCGGGGGCCCCGCCCGCCAGCTTCGTCTTCCTTGCGCAACCGAAGCCGAGATCCCCGGCCCCGATCGCGCCGGCCTTCCAACCACGGGCGCGCACGCCCAGGTCACCACCCGGCCTTTAATTAGCACCCGCCGGACCCCCCGCATCCCATCCCGCTAGCGCCGCCGCGCCCCGCAAACCCTAGCCGCCTCTCCCCTCGCTCCGTGAGAGCAGAGCACTGCGCCGCCGCGGCCACGCCGCCCCGCCGCACCCCAGACCGCCATTAGCCGCGCCGCAGCTTCGCCAAGGCCCCGCGACCCTCCTTGGGACCACAACTCCAAGGTTTTCGCCACGCCGCGCTGGGATTTTCGACCCGAAGCCATCCCCGCCGGTGAGTCCACTCCCGAGCAATTGCTCGCCGCCGTAGGATCTTGGACCCCTCTGACCCCTTGTTCTTCTCCCCAGCGATGCCACGAGTCAAATCCTGCAGCCAGACGCCCGGAGGACCGCCGCAGCGCCCCTGTCCACAGACTCCGACCCACCGCCGCCGCTAACCTTCGCCGACGACCCACCTACGCCGCAACTCCGGCCACCTCTCTCGGTGAGCACCGCCTGGACTCCCCTTTCCTTTGCACCTGTTGTCCTAGATCGTAGGCCGCTATAGCGCTTAGAACCCTGCTCGCCGGCGAGAGTCTCCTCGCCGACCCGCCGCCGTAGGTCCAGCGCCGCCACGGACGTTCTCCAGCCCCGCCAAGGCCACCAGTGCGTCACTCATGCCGCGCATGTGCTCCACGGCAAAGCCACGGTCCAAACCGAGCCTGGGAGTGCCGGATTGGCCCTCTCCGGCAAGTCTCGAGCCGCACCGCCGCGGGATTTGTCACCGGCGGTGGCGCGCCGCCGTTCCCCCGTGCCCCTTTCACTCCAGCCGTTAGATCCGTAACCGACGGGTCAGATTAGATCCAAAAGCCCAACCCCGCTGAGCCATCGGATCTAAATCTAACGGCCCAGATCTGCGCGTACCCCTTCGGCCCGGCTCTTTTTCTAAAGAGACCCTCATCTTTTGCCAAATCAACTCGCGGTCCATAGCCTTTGAAAAATAATTACAGTTTAGTCCCATCTTCAACAACTAGCCCCCTAGGTTTCTTTAAAATAGGACCCGCCATCCAGATTCGTTCTTTTTGCGGGTTTGTAACACCCTAATTTTAAATTTCAGTATTTATTAATAAATTAATTGGCTTTATTTAATTTTCTAAGGTTTATTGTGTTTAGTTGGCATTTAAATCTAATTTTTGTTCCTAATTAATTAAAATTTATCATAGGTTTAAATTTTTGTTGCATACATGCTGGTGCATACTTTTATGTGAGTGTGGTTTGAATTCAAATCCATATTTGAATTCAAACTTTGTTTGAATTAGATTTAGAAAGGATAAGGGTAGGAAAAAGAAAACCCAAAGCAAAAACCAAACCCAGAAAACCCGGCCCAAACCTTTCCCCACGGCCCATCGGCCTGCCCTTCCTTCCCTGGCGGCCCAAGCACGCGGCCCACTCCTCTCCTCCACGCGCACGCGCCCACGGCCCGCTCGCAGCGCCGCCAGCGCGCCCGCCTCCCACGCCCGACTCGCCCGCACCGCGCGCGCTTCCCCCCCCGCTGACAACCGGGCCCCGCACATCAGCCGACCATCGCTCACCGCGCGCACTCGCCCAGCCGCTGACAGGCCGACCCCAGCGGTCAGGCTCGCCGTCTCCGCGCGCGCGTAACGCCCCGCCGCGATCTCCGGCCGAGATCCCCGGCGAGCCCCGCGCCAGACCCGCACGCCGAGAGACCCGGGGCTCCTTTATTTGGCACCCGCGACCCTCTGCGCCGCTATCCCACCCCGCAGCGCAGCCCAAACCCCAGCCGCCGCCTCCAAGTTGCTCCGCCCGGAGCAGAGCTGCTGCGGCCACGCCCCTCCGCCGCGCCGGAGTCCCGCTCACGCAGCGCCCTGCTCCGCCGAGGACCGGCCACGCCACCTCCCCGCCCTCGCCGAGCACTGCTGGAGCACCGCACGGAGGAGGAGTTCGCCTGCAGCCACCCCCCACGCCCTCTACCCCGCGCTCTGCACGGGGATTGCTCGCCGGAGCAACACCGAGCCACCACCACCGAGCTGCTGCACCGCCGACGTCCCTCCGCCGCGACTCCGGTCACCACAACCTCTCGGTGAGGACACCCCCGCCGCGCTTCCTTTTTGGCGTGTTAGCGTAGCCCGTAGGCCTTGGCATCGCCCAGAGCGCTCGCTCCGGCGAGCGTCTTCGCCGCAGCGCCGCCCCTCGCCATGGAGAACCCCGCAAACCCCCCCCCCTCGAACCTAGCTAGCCGCCCCAGTGAACTACGCGTTCCCTGGTGAACCTCCACGGCCGAACACCGACCCAAAATGAGCCCAGGATCGCCGGATTTGCCCGACTCCGGTGGGTTTCCCCTGCGCGCCGCCGCGGGATTCCTCGCCGGCGGTAGCGCGCCGCCGCCGCCCACGCCCCAACCGTTCTCGGCCGTTCGATCCGAAACAAGCGGCCAAGATTAGATCCAGCGGCCTTAAAACCCAGGCCATCAGATCTGGATCCAACGATCCAGATCGGCGCGTACCGGTTCGGCCTTGACTTTTTTCTAAAGAGCCCCTCCCTTTATTGCTAATCAACCCGCGGTCCTGATCTATTCAAAGATATTTACGCAGAGGTCCTGTTTTATTCACTTAAGCCCCTGATCTTTTTAAATATCAAACCCGCCGTCCAGGTTAGTTCTTTTTGCGAGTTAGCCCTTAGATTTAATGTTTATTTACGTTTTAGCCCTCGGTTTTAGCAGAAAAGTCCCTAGAACTTCAGTTTTATTACAAATAAGCCCCTAGAACTTGTTTTTAGCCCAGAAAATGCGTTTTAGCTCCGTTTTTAGCGTTCTTTATATCCACGCGATCGTTGTAACGCGTAGAATAGTATTAGAGTAGTTTAGTGCGCTGTTTTTATGTATTGATGTACTGTTTCATAGTTTTTGATAATGTTTGCTTGTATGCTTATTTTTGTGCATTGTTTTGGCCATGTGTTCGTGAGTAGACGTTGATCCATCTGAGGAGCCCCAGTACCAGTACCCGGAGCAGCCGTCTTCCGAGCACTTTGAGCAGCAGCCAGAGCAGTACGAGGAAGGCAAGTATAACATGAACAACCTATCACTTTTAATTACAATTTCATACTGCATTTTAATACTGTATGCCTATAAGGACATTCCTAGCCACTTTATATCCTTTATATATACCTTTGGGTTGCATTTTGGTTAGTTGTGCTAGGTTGCTGCGCTATAACACACTCTGGTCCTTTTTAATTAAATTGATTAATGTTTTACTTGAACTTAATTCTGAGAGTGGCACTCTGTGTGGCTTGAGTGGCTCACTTCTCGTTAAAAGATGTTTTTTTAGAAACATGGTTTAGGGGGCCAGCACGGTGCTTACTGCCTGGTTGGCCACTCTCCATAAGGACCGGTTCATAGAGCGACAACCTGGGACAACAGCGCTACCACAAGGCTAGAATGGGATAGACTTGGCGTAATAATTAGATCTTTTTGGTTGGGAGTAACTTACCTGCGGGGCAAGAGTAGTAAGCTTCAATGGTCCCTGCTCCTCCGACTTGGTCTGTGCTTGGATTGCGCTCCTGTGCTTGTACCCCCGGAGGTGGGCCCCATCGTCGCCGACCTAACTCTCGCGGTTACGCCTTACCAACGAGATTCTTTTTAAAGGCCTCGTAGTGAGTCGCTGGCCATCTCACCTAAGGAAGTGTGATGAACAACTGGCGTAGCTCACGACTTGTGGGTAAAGATGTGCAACCTCTGCAGAGTGTAAAACTGGTATACTAGCCGTGCTCACGGTTATGAGCGGCCCAGATCCTCCTTTTGATTAGTGAAGTTATCTCCTTCCGACGAGGGGGGTGCTTCTCGGGGTTACCGTGGTGGCTTGGTCGTGGTTTGGTTCTCAGTAGTAGTATAATTAATTCTGTTTAATTACTATGTAACTGGGTTAATGGTAATTCATCAACTCGTAGTAAATAGCTTTAATAAAATTTTGCCAACACTTAAAAGCTTATGCAGTTGAGTCAGCCAGCCTAGAGCCTCATAGTTTGTGTTATACTTGTTGAGTACAAGTTGTGTACTCACTCTTGCCTCTTCTCTACTTTTTCCTCTTGGCTACGCTACTGCTGCTCAGTTCCTGCCGACACGAGGGAGTTCGTCCAGCGCTACCAGGACTACGAGGACTTCTAGGTGCTTCGTCTCCCAGTCGACGTCCCTGTGGCGCCCTGCTTCAGCTTCGGAGAGTTTTTTTCGTATTTTGTACTCCGCTTCCGCTGTATCAGACATTTATGTCATTATTGTAATAAATAACATTCGTATTCGCTTTATTATATCTTTTTACGTGATATGTGCTATGATATACTGTTCATTCTGTTGTATATACGTGTGACTTGATCCTGGCACGTATATGATTGCTCGGTTTATGTTCTTTTATAAACCGGGTGTTACAGAGTGGTATCAGAGCCATATCGACTGTAGGACGAAGCCTAGATAGAACTGGTCGAGTTTTAGGACTTCTTCTCACCAATCCTTGTCTGCTGAAACTATTTTACTATTATACCCCTTGACTTCTATGACTTTTTACCCTTCTTGCCTTGATTTCTCTCTCTGAAGAATAGTTTCGTAGATTTTGGCCTGAATCAGTCATCTGACCACCATGAGTTAGCTAGGTGATCCTTTTATAATAATACGATAGCACGTTCTGCGACGCGTTGTGATAGTCGAGTCTATTGTTAAACTCGGCTAAGTTGTGAAAATTGTCTGCTTGTTATTATGCTACCTGTTTGATTTGGATTT
Source organism: Panicum virgatum (assembly GCF_016808335.1). Taxonomy (NCBI): domain Eukaryota; kingdom Viridiplantae; phylum Streptophyta; class Magnoliopsida; order Poales; family Poaceae; genus Panicum; species Panicum virgatum. The sequence continues at coordinate 45,951,690 of NC_053147.1, read as the reverse complement.
TTGACTGATTGCATAGCTTAGTAGCTTAAATTTGTTTAAAGAAAATCACTCAGATGTTAAAGTTAACTAATTAATAAAATGAGTTAGATCGTTGGGGGTAAAACAGTCAACTCTATCCTGTCTACTTTATCATGGCTGAGTCTTTTTCCGCTAAAGAGTTATCATATCCATCTGAGTTTATTCCTGCAATATCCTTACTCGTGAAATCTTTTGTTCCAATCAGATGGTGAACACCAGGAGCACCGGTTCAGGTTCTGGCCAGCAGCAGGGTCAGAACAACCAGGGTACTGGGATCCCGATGCCTCCACCCTTGACTCCGGAGCAGTACTTCCAGCTCCAGATGCAGATGATGGCTACCCTGAACAACACGGTTCAGGCTCTTCAGCACGCTCACACTCAGCCTCCGCCTCCTCCACCGCCGCAGCCACGCGACAGGCATGCTGAGTTCCTGAGGGGTCACCCGCCGACGTTCTCTCACACGTCCGACCCTCTTCAGGCTGACGACTGGCTCCGTGCAGTGGAGCGTCAGCTGGACATCGCCCAGTGCGATGATCGTGAGCGTGTCTTGTACGCAGCAGGACAGCTGCGAGGGGCAGCTTTGGACTGGTGGGAGTCCCACCCGGTTCATGACCGCGAGTCTCTCACCTGGCTCCAGTTCAGGGAGCGCTTCCGCAGCCACAACGTCCCCGCGGGCGTTATGAAGATGAAACAGAAGGAGTTCCTTGCACTGAAGCAGGTAATCTTAAGTATAATCATTCAGCGTTTTCTTTTGAGCTAATGCCCCTTGTTCTATCCTTATGAATCTTGAGTTAATCTTCCGATATCTATCTGTCTTTGTGAATTCAGGGGACTATGTCGGTCACGGAGTATCGTGATCGCTTTCTTCAGCTTGCTCGCTACGCCCCTGCCGAGGTTGCGGATGACCGCAAGAAGCAGGAGCACTTCATGGAGGGTCTTGAGGACTACCTCCAGTACGCGCTGCTCAACCTCCGCTTCGACGACTTCAACCATCTGGTTGACAGTGCGCTCAACACTGAGCGTAAGCACCTGGAGATGGAGGACAAGAAGAGGAAGATTGTCCCCGTTGCTTCCGGCAGCAACACTCGCCCCCGACTCCAGCAGCCCCAGCAGTACCAGCAGCAGTACCGGCCTCCTCAGCAGTACCAGCAGAGGCCACCGCAGCAGTACCCCGCCTCGACAGCAGGCAGGTCAGGGCCAGAGGTTACCAGCACCTCCGGCTCGTGCTCCACCAGCTCCACCAGCACCGCAGGCCCCACGTCCGGCAGCTCCTACCGGACAGCAGGCTCAGGGACCTCCTCGCACCTGCTTTCACTGCGGCCAGCCGGGGCACTACGCCAACGCTTGCCCCCGGAAGGCGCAGGCGGGACAGCAGGGGCGCCCAGCTCAGCCCAGGGCGCCAGCACAGGGCAGGGTGAACCACGTGACGGCCGAGTCAGCGGCCGAGGCTCCCAACGTGGTTATTGGTACGTTCATGGTTAATTCATATCCAGCCACAGTGCTTTTTGATACTGGTGCTACGCATTCCTTCATTACTCAGTCTTTTGTCGAGCATCATGGTATTCATACTAGCACATTAAAGAGGTGCATGTTAGTATCTTCACCGGGTGGACAGTTGAGGTCTCACACTTACTGCCCGAGAGTCAGTGTTTCTTTGAGGGGAGTAGAGTTCTGTACTGATCTGATGGTGCTAGACACCAAGGGCATTGATGTCATTCTGGGAACGGAGACTCTGGCCAAATGGGGAGTTCGGATAGATTGTGCTCAGAGGACAGTCTTGCTATCAGCTTCCAGTGGCCAAGAGGTTGTTATCAGTGCAGTAGAGCCTTCTGGATTTCTTCATCAGATGGAGGCTAGACCCACGGACGGTATTCGCGTGGTGTCTGAATTCCCGGATGTCTTTCCGGATGATCTGCCAGGTATGCCGCCTGAACGCGCCATTGAGTTTTGCATTGATCTCTTGCCTGGCACAGCTCCTATTGCAAAGCGGCCCTACCGTATGGCACCTATAGAGCATGAAGAAGTTAAGAAGACTATTGATGAGTTGCTAGCCAAGGGCTATATCCGTCGCAGTTTCTCTCCTTGGGCTTTTCCATTGCTGCTAGTAGATAAGAAGGATGGCTCGAAGAGGATGTGTGTGGATTATCGTGAGCTGAATGCAGTCACCATCAAGAACAAGCATCCACTGCCCCGTATTGAGGATCTCTTCGATCTGCTTCGAGGTGCTCGTATATTCTCGAAGATTGATCTTCGTTCGGGTTATTTTCAGTTGAGGATCCGTCCTGGGGATATTCCGAAGACGGCATTCACCTGCAAGTACGGGCTATATGAGTATACGGTCATGTCCTTCGGCTTGACTAATGCTCCGGCTTACTTCATGCATCTGATGAACATGGTTTTCATGGATTATCTGGATGTCTTTGTGGTGATTTTCATTGATGATATTCTGATCTTCTCCAAGACAGAAGAAGAGCATGAGGAGCACCTGAGACTCGTATTGCAGAGACTGAGAGAGCATCAGTTGTATGCCAAGTTCAGCAAGTGCGAGTTCTGGATTGACGAGGTTCCATTCCTCGGTCATGTTATCTCTCAGGGAGGCATTGCTGTTGATCCGAGCAAGGTGAAGGATGTGCTCGAGTGGGAGACACCGCAGACAGTGAAGGAAGTCAGGTCTTTCTTGGGCTTAGCAGGATATTATCGGAGGTTCATCGAGAATTTCTCCAAGATCGCGAAGCCTTTGACTTCCTTGCTAGAGAAGAATGTGGCTTTTGTATGGACTGATGAGCGTCAGATGGCCTTTGATGAGCTGAAGAAAAGGTTGACTACGGCGCCAGTCCTGACTCTGCCAGACCAGACGAAGAGGTTCACGGTATATTGTGATGCTTCGAAGGATGGTCTTGGGTGTGTTCTGATGCAGGAGGGCAGAGTGATAGCTTATGCTTCACGGCAGCTACGCCGGCATGAGCTGAATTATCCTACTCATGATCTTGAGTTAGCCGCAGTTGTGCATGCTCTGAAGATTTGGAGGCATTACTTGTTTGGGCAGCGGTGTGATATCTACACTGATCACAAGAGCCTCAAGTACATTTTCACGCAGAATGAGCTGAACATGCGGCAGAGAAGATGGCTAGAGTTGGTCAAGGACTATGATCTGGAGATTCACTATCATCCGGGCAAGGCCAATGTTGTAGCAGATGCTTTGAGCAGAAGAAGTTATGTCAACATGGCCGTGGCTTTCCAGATGCCTCCAGAGTTATGCGAGGAGTTCGAGCAGTTGAGTCTGGGCTTCTTGCATCATACCTCCAGTGCAGCATTTGAGGCAGTACCGACTCTAGAGGCAGAGATCCGGCAGCATCAGAAAGATGATGAGAAGCTGCAGGAGATTCGTGAGTTGCTTAAGAAGGGCAAGGCTCCTCATTTCAGAGAGGATGATCAGGGTACCTTGTGGTACAAGAACCGGATCTGTGTTCCAGATGTGAAGGATCTTCGGAAGTTAATTCTGAGTGAGGCCCATGATACAGCATACTCTATTCATCCGGGCAGCACGAAGATGTACTATGATCTGAAGGAACGTTTCTGGTGGTATGGGATGAAGCGTTCAGTGGCAGAGTACGTGGCTATCTGTGACACCTGCCAGCGTGTCAAGGCTGAGCATCAGAGGCCAGCAGGTCTATTGCAGCCTTTGAAGATTCCAGAGTGGAAATGGGAGGAAATCACTATGGACTTCATTGTTGGATTGCCTCGTACTCAGAAAGGGTACAACTCCATTTGGGTAGTAGTGGATCGTCTAACGAAGGTTGCTCACTTCATACCAGTGAACACTACTTACTCCGGTGCCAGACTTGCGGAGTTGTACATCTCTCGGATTGTCTGCTTGCATGGTGTGCCGAAGAAGATTATATCTGACAGAGGGTCTCAGTTCACTTCTCGGTTCTGGGAGCAGCTCCATGATTCGTTGGATACGAAGCTGCGTTTCAGTACGGCTTATCACCCTCAGACCGATGGGCAGACAGAGAGAACCAACCAAGTGTTGGAGGATATGCTGAGAGCTTGTGCCATCCAGTACGGCACTAGTTGGGATAAGTGCCTGTCATTTGCTGAGTTCTCATATAACAACAGCTATCAGGCCAGTCTAAAGAAGTCTCCCTTTGAGGCATTGTATGGCAGAAAGTGCAGGACTCCTCTCTATTGGGATCAGATTGGTGAAAAGCAGCTCTTCGGTCCTGAGATCATCGATGATGCAGAGCAGATGGTTCAGGCTGTGCGAGAAAATCTGAGGATTGCACAGAGCAGACAGAAGAGCTATGCAGATGGCAAACGGAGAGACCTGACTTTCAGTGTCGGTGATTATGTGTATCTGAAGGTGTCTCCGATGAGAGGAATCCGCAGATTCAATGTCAAAGGGAAGTTAGCACCTCGGTATGTGGGGCCATTCAAGGTGCTAGAGCGGAAAGGCGAAGTTGCTTATCGCCTGGAGTTACCTCTCAGTCTCTCAGGAGTTCATGATGTCTTCCATATATCTCAGCTGAAGAGGTGTTTGCGAGTACCCGAGGAGCAGGCACCCCTGGATGGAGTCGATGTCCAGGAGGATCTGACTTATACTGAGCATCCGGTGAAGATTCTGGAGACGTCAGAAAGGGTTACTCGGAACAAGCGCATCAAGATGTGCAGAGTTCAGTGGAGTCACCACAGTGAAGCTGAGGCTACATGGGAGCGAGAAGATGAGTTGAAGAAGACATATCCAGATCTCTTTGCTAGCCAGCCCAGCTAAATCTCGGGACGAGATTTCTTTAAGGGGGTAGGGTATGTAACACCCTAATTTTAAATTTCAGTATTTATTAATAAATTAATTGGCTTTATTTAATTTTCTAAGGTTTATTGTGTTTAGTTGGCATTTAAATCTAATTTTTGTTCCTAATTAATTAAAATTTATCATAGGTTTAAATTTTTGTTGCATACATGCTGGTGCATACTTTTATGTGAGTGTGGTTTGAATTCAAATCCATATTTGAATTCAAACTTTGTTTGAATTAGATTTAGAAAGGATAAGGGTAGGAAAAAGAAAACCCAAAGCAAAAACCAAACCCAGAAAACCCGGCCCAAACCTTTCCCCGCGGCCCATCGGCCTGCCCTTCCTTCCCTGGCGGCCCAAGCACGCGGCCCACTCCTCTCCTCCACGCGCACGCGCCCACGGCCCGCTCGCAGCGCCGCCAGCGCGCCCGCCTCCCACGCCCGACTCGCCCGCACCGCGCGCGCTTCCCCCCCCGCTGACAACCGGGCCCCGCACGTCAGCCGACCATCGCTCACCGCGTGCACTCGCCCAGCCGCTGACAGGCCGACCCCAGCGGTCAGGCTCGCCGTCTCCGCGCGCGCGTAACGCCCCGCCGCGATCTCCGGCCGAGATCCCCGGCGAGCCCCGCGCCAGACCCGCACGCCGAGAGACCCGGGGCTCCTTTATTTGGCACCCGCGACCCTCTGCGCCGCTATCCCACCCCGCAGCGCAGCCCAAACCCCAGCCGCCGCCTCCAAGTTGCTCCGCCCGGAGCAGAGCTGCTGCGGCCACGCCCCTCCGCCGCGCCGGAGTCCCGCTCACGCAGCGCCCTGCTCCGCCGAGGACCGGCCACGCCACCTCCCCGCCCTCGCCGAGCACTGCTGGAGCACCGCACGGAGGAGGAGTTCGCCTGCAGCCACCCCCCACGCCCTCTACCCCGCGCTCTGCACGGGGATTGCTCGCCGGAGCAACACCGAGCCACCACCACCGAGCTGCTGCACCGCCGACGTCCCTCCGCCGCGACTCCGGTCACCACAACCTCTCGGTGAGGACACCCCCGCCGCGCTTCCTTTTTGGCGTGTTAGCGTAGCCCGTAGGCCTTGGCATCGCCCAGAGCGCTCGCTCCGGCGAGCGTCTTCGCCGCAGCGCCGCCCCTCGCCATGGAGAACCCCGCAAACCCCCCCCTCGAACCTAGCTAGCCGCCCCAGTGAACTACGCGTTCCCTGGTGAACCTCCACGGCCGAACACCGACCCAAAATGAGCCCAGGATCGCCGGATTTGCCCGACTCCGGCGGGTTTCCCCTGCGCGCCGCCGCGGGATTCCTCGCCGGCGGTAGCGCGCCGCCGCCGCCCACGCCCCAACCGTTCTCGGCCGTTCGATCCGAAACAAGCGGCCAAGATTAGATCCAGCGGCCTTAAAACCCAGGCCATCAGATCTGGATCCAACGATCCAGATCGGCGCGTACCGGTTCGGCCTTGACTTTTTTCTAAAGAGCCCCTCCCTTTATTGCTAATCAACCCGCGGTCCTGATCTATTCAAAGATATTTACGCAGAGGTCCTGTTTTATTCACTTAAGCCCCTGATCTTTTTAAATATCAAACCCGCCGTCCAGGTTAGTTCTTTTTGCGAGTTAGCCCTTAGATTTAATGTTTATTTACGTTTTAGCCCTCGGTTTTAGCAGAAAAGTCCCTAGAACTTCAGTTTTATTACAAATAAGCCCCTAGAACTTGTTTTTAGCCCAGAAAATGCGTTTTAGCTCCGTTTTTAGCGTTCTTTATATCCACGCGATCGTTGTAACGCGTAGAATAGTATTAGAGTAGTTTAGTGCGCTGTTTTTATGTATTGATGTACTGTTTCATAGTTTTTGATAATGTTTGCTTGTATGCTTATTTTTGTGCATTGTTTTGGCCATGTGTTCGTGAGTAGACGTTGATCCATCTGAGGAGCCCCAGTACCAGTACCCGGAGCAGCCGTCTTCCGAGCACTTTGAGCAGCAGCCAGAGCAGTACGAGGAAGGCAAGTATAACATGAACAACCTATCACTTTTAATTACAATTTCATACTGCATTTTAATACTGTATGCCTATAAGGACATTCCTAGCCACTTTATATCCTTTATATATACCTTTGGGTTGCATTTTGGTTAGTTGTGCTAGGTTGCTGCGCTATAACACACTCTGGTCCTTTTTAATTAAATTGATTAATGTTTTACTTGAACTTAATTCTGAGAGTGGCACTCTGTGTGGCTTGAGTGGCTCACTTCTCGTTAAAAGATGTTTTTTTAGAAACATGGTTTAGGGGGCCAGCACGGTGCTTACTGCCTGGTTGGCCACTCTCCATAAGGACCGGTTCATAGAGCGACAACCTGGGACAACAGCGCTACCACAAGGCTAGAATGGGATAGACTTGGCGTAATAATTAGATCTTTTTGGTTTGGAGTAACTTACCTGCGGGGCAAGAGTAGTAAGCTTCAATGGTCCCTGCTCCTCCGGCTTGGTCTGTGCTTGGATTGCGCTCCTGTGCTTGTACCCCCGGAGGTGGGCCCCATCGTCGCCGACCTAACTCTCGCGGTTACGCCTTACCAACGAGATTCTTTTTAAAGGCCTCGTAGTGAGTCGCTGGCCATCTCACCTAAGGAAGTGTGATGAACAACTGGCGTAGCTCACGACTTGTGGGTAAAGATGTGCAACCTCTGCAGAGTGTAAAACTGGTATACTAGCCGTGCTCACGGTTATGAGCGGCCCAGATCCTCCTTTTGATTAGTGAAGTTATCTCCTTCCGACGAGGGGGGTGCTTCTCGGGGTTACCGTGGTGGCTTGGTCGTGGTTTGGTTCTCAGTAGTAGTATAATTAATTCTGTTTAATTACTATGTAACTGGGTTAATGGTAATTCATCAACTCGTAGTAAATAGCTTTAATAAAATTTTGCCAACACTTAAAAGCTTATGCAGTTGAGTCAGCCAGCCTAGAGCCTCATAGTTTGTGTTATACTTGTTGAGTACAAGTTGTTTACTCACTCTTGCCTCTTCTCTACTTTTTCCTCTTGGCTACGCTACTGCTGCTCAGTTCCTGCCGACACGAGGGAGTTCGTCCAGCGCTACCAGGACTACGAGGACTTCTAGGTGCTTCGTCTCCCAGTCGACGTCCCTGTGGCGCCCTGCTTCAGCTTCGGAGAGTTTTTTTCGTATTTTGTACTCCGCTTCCGCTGTATCAGACATTTATGTCATTATTGTAATAAATAACATTCGTATTCGCTTTATTATATCTTTTTACGTGATATGTGCTATGATATACTGTTCATTCTGTTGTATATACGTGTGACTTGATCCTGGCACGTATATGATTGCTCGGTTTATGTTCTTTTATAAACCGGGTGTTACAGGGTTAGACCCTGAAGCTTTAGTTTAATTACGTTTTAGTCCCCAATTTTTGCAGAAAACCACCTGGAACCTTAGACTTCTTGCAGATAAGCCCCTAGAACTTGCTTTTGGCCTAGAATACGCGTTTTAGATCCGTTTTAAGCGTTCTTTATGTCCACGCGATCGTTGTAACGTGTAGAATAGTTTTAGACTTGTTTAGTGTGCTGTTTTTATGTATTGATGTACTGTTTCTTAGTTTTTGTTAGTGTTTGCTTGTATGCTTATTATTGTGCACTGTTTTGGCCATGTGTTCGTGAGTAGACGTCGAGCTACCGGAGGAGCCTCAGTACCAGTACCCGGAGCAGCCGTCTTCCGAGCACTTTGAGCAGCAGCAGGAGCAGTATGAGGAAGGCAAGTGTAACATGAACAACCTATCACTTTCAAATACATTTTCATACTGCATTTTAATACTGTATGCCTATAAGGACTCTCCTAGCCACTTTATATCCTTTATATATACCTTTGGGTTGCATTTTGGTTAGTTGTGCTAGGTGCCACGCTATAACACACTCTGGTCCTTTTTAATTAATTTGATTAATGGTTTACTTGAACTTAATTCTGAGAGTGGCCCTCTGTGCTTCGTGCTTGGGTGGCTCACGTCTCGTTAAAATACGGTTTTGTAGAAACATGGTTTAGGGGGCCAGCACGGTGCTTAGTGCTTGGTTGGCCACTCTCCATAAGGACCGGTTCATAGAGCGACAACCTGGGACAACAGCGCTACCACAAGGCTAGAATGGGATAGACTTGGCTTACTAATTAGGTCTTTTTGGTTTGGAGTAACTTACCTGCGGGGCAAGAGTAGTAATCTTCAATGGTCCCTGCTCCTCCGGCTTGGTCTGTGCTTGGATTGCACTCCTGTGCTTGTACCCCCGGAGGTGGGCCCCATCATCGCTGACCTAACTCTTGCGGTTACGCCTTACCAACGAGATTCTTTGTAACGGCCTCGTAGTGAGTCGCTAGTCATCTCACCTAAGGAAGTGTGATGAACCCCTGGCGTAGCTCACGACTTGTGGGTAAAGATGTGCAACCTCTACAAAGTGTAAAACTGGTATACTAGCCGTGCTCACGGTTATGAGCGGCCCAAATCCTCCTTTTGATTAGTGGGGTTGTCTCTTTCCGACGAGGGAGGTGCCTCTCGGGGTTACCTTGGTGGCTTGGTTTTGGTCTGGTTCTCAGTAGTATCATGAGTAAATTTGACTAAGTACTATGTAACTGGGTTAATGGTAATTCATCAACTCTTAGTAAATAGCTTTAATAAAATTTTGCCAATACATAAAAGCTAATGCAGTTGAGTCAGCCAACCTTAGAGCCTCATAGTTTGTGTTATACTTGTTGAGTACAAGTTGTGTACTCACTCTTGCCTCTTCTCTACTTTTTCCTCTTGGCTACGCTACTGCTGCTCAGTTCCTGCCGACACGAGGGAGTTCGTTCAACGCTACCAGGACTACGAGGACTTCTAGGTGTTTGTCTCCCAGTCGACGTTCCTGTGGCGCCCTGCTTCAGCTTCGGAGAGTTTTTATCGTTTTTGTACTTCGCTTCCGCTGTATCAGACATTTTGTCATTATTGTAATAAATAACATTTGTATTTCGATTTATTATGTCTTATTCGTGATATGTGCTTTGATATACTGTTCATTCTGTTGTATATACGTGTGACTTGATCCTGGCACGTATATGATTGCTCGGTTTATGTTCTTTTGTAAACCGGGTGTTACAAGTGAACACACCAGATGTTCACCCAAGCCGCACGTACGGCGTGGGGCACTGCACTTACATACATTTCATAATTAAACAAAATAAAAAGCTGGCCGCCGGCCGGTCCCGCGCTCTGCCTACGTCCTGCCGGGCGACTATAGGCCGTCCAGCTCCGGGTCCGCGCCGCGCTGCAGGAGGTCGTCGATGTCCATCTTCGCCGCAACGACTCGCCAAACCCGGCGAAGTCCAGCATGGCCCTCCGACGGACCGCCGTGCTAGAGGTCTCCGGGAAGCTGGGGTTGATCCCCCTGAGGTGCACCCTGGTGCGCAGCCGGACGGAGGCCAATGTGGCGGCGGCGCCACGATGGATTCCCAGCCTCACCGACAAGCGGATGATCTCGGGGAGGGCATGGAGCCTCACCGCCTCATGGGCATGGAGCCTCACCGACGCATGGGCGTATGTGGCTCCACCACACGGAGAACAGCGAGCGCGCCGTCCTCCAGGGCCTTGCGCTGGTCCTCCACCTCGCCGAGCCGGCGCTGCAAGTCCGTCACCTCACGGTGGACGGCCTCCAACTCCTCCTCTAGCACTGCGGGCAAAAAGTATGAAATGCAGGAAAAACAGGGGACGGAAGGCACAATAAAGAACATAACTCACCAAAGGCGCGGGCCTGGGCGTCTGCGGCAGCATCCCTCACCGCACGCGCCTCCTCCTCGACCGCGCCGCGAGCCACATCAACCACCCGCATGCTATCTCGCACTTGCTCGATCTCGACCGAGGCGGCCGCGAAGCGGCCACGCGCCAAATCGCACTCCCGCTGCAGCACCGGTATGTCCATATGGACTTCTGCAGGGTCGGACTCCGAAGACACGTCGAACGGCGTGGGCAAGCCTGGCGCAACAGCGGCAGCGACCGATGGCGCCGCGACGACCGGTGGCGCCGCGACGACCGGCACCGAGGGCGCGACGGAGGACGACGCCAAACCACCGGCAGTAGCAGCAGATGTTCTAGCACCACCCCGTGCCAGGGGCTCGCCAGACGAAGAGCTAGAGGTGACGGGGCCGCCCGACGGCCCAACGCCGCCTTGCCCCATGATCCACGCTCCGGGACCCGTCGACGGCACCCTTCCATCACACGGTAATTATTAAAAAACTTGACCAAGCAAATTGCGGGGATAGATGAACGAGAATGGCGTCAAAAAGTACCTTCCCTGGAAGAGCTCGCAGCATACCCACGGCAGACCATGCGACAGAGCGACGGACTCTTCGTCTCGGGGACGCTTGCCGTCAGCCATCAAAGAAGACAATGATGGCAATGAAGGCGGTTAGCTCTCTTCCTCCTCCTTTTCTTTTTTCCTTTCGCCTTTGCCCTCTCCCTCTCTCTGTTTTTCTCCGAGAAGTGGCAGGCAACAATGTCGACGGAGACGAGGTGATGGGAGCCAGGGGGTTAAATAGGCCATCATCATCATCATCATCATCATCATCATCATCATCATCATCATCATCATCATCATCACTCCGCGGCGGTTCCTAAGTGAAGTGATGCCTCGAGACACGAGCCGGCACAGACGGACCTCTCCGCAGCAACCGGCGCGACGCATCGACTCAACTGGTGCATATTCCACAGTTCCAATCAAATCCTATCGTCAATTTGTTTCCAATTGCAGGGAAGATGGCGAACCGTTTCCAAGCCCCAAACGAATCACAACCGCACGATTCAATTTCAAGGTTCGAAGGCCAGTCCGCTAAGGGCTCCGCGCCGCCTTGACCCAAAGAGCCAGGGAAGAAAAACCGAGACGAGCACCAAGCGGCCCAAGCCCGACCTGCCCCGGCTATAGTCGGGTCGTCTCAAATTTTCTTGTCCGATCCGGCCTCTAGCGTTCCACGGAATCCCCTCCAGGCGGGAGGCCAACTAGGCCCCCCGTGCTGGCTGATGGCTCGGATATCTGACTGGGATGAAGCGTTCAGTGGCAGAGTACGTGGCTATTTGTGACACCTGTCAGCGTGTCAAGGCTGAGCATCAGAGGCCAGCAGGTTTATTACAGCCTTTGAAGATTCCAGAGTGGAAATGGGAGGAAATCACTATGGACTTCATTGTTGGATTGCCTCGTACTCAGAAAGGGTACAACTCCATTTGGGTAGTAGTGGATCAACTGACGAAGGTTGCTCACTTCATTCCAATGAACACTACTTACTCCGGTGCTAGACTTGCAGAGTTGTACATCTCTCGGATTGTCTGCTTGCATGGTGTGCCGAAGAAGATCATATCCGACAGAGGGTCTCAGTTCACTTCTCGGTTCTGGGAGCAGCTTCATGATTCGTTGGATACGAAGCTGCGCTTCAGTACGGCTTATCACCCTCAGACCGATGGGCAGACAGAGAGAACCAACCAAGTGTTGGAGGATATGCTGAGAGCTTGTGCTATTCAGTATGGTACTAGTTGGGATAAGTGCCTGTCATTTGCTGAGTTCTCATATAACAACAGCTATCAGGCCAGTCTAAAGAAGTCCCCATTTGAGGCATTGTATGGCAGAAAATGCAGGACTCCCCTCTATTGGGATCAGATTGGTGAAAAGCAGCTCTTCGGTCCTGAGATCATAGATGATGCAAAGCAGATGGTTCAGGCTGTGCGAGAAAATCTGAGGATTGCACAGAGCAGACAGAAGAGCTATGCAGATGGCAAACGGAGAGACCTGGCTTTCAGTGTTGGTGATTATGTGTACCTGAAGGTGTCTCCGATGAGAGGAATCCGCAGATTTAATGTCAAAGGGAAGTTAGCACCTCGTTATGTGGGGCCATTCAAGGTGCTAGAGCGGAAAGGCGAAGTTGCTTATCGCTTGGAGTTACCTCTCAGTCTCTCAGGAGTTCATGATGTCTTCCATATATCTCAGCTGAAGAGGTGTTTGCGAGTACCCGAGGAGCAGGCACCTCTGGATGGAGTCGATGTCCAAGAGGATCTGACTTATACTGAGCATCCGGTGAAGATTCTGGAGGCATCAGAGAGGGTTACTCGGAACAAGCGCATCAAGATGTGCAGAGTTCAGTGGAGTCATCACAGTGAAGCTGAGGCTACTTGGGAGCGAGAAGATGAGTTGAGGAAGACCTATCCAGATCTCTTTGCTAGCCAGCCCAGCTAAATCTCGGGACGAGATTTCTTTAAGGGGGTAGGGTCTGTAACACCCTAATTTAAATTCCAGCATTTATTAATAAATTTAATTGACTTTATTTAAATTTCTAAGGTTTAATGTGTTTAGCCTGGCATTTAATTCAATTTTTTGTTCCTAATTAATTAAAATTTATCATAGGTTTAATTTTTTTGTTGCATTCATGCTGGTGCATAATTTGATTTGAGTGTGGTTTGAATTCAAATTTAAATTTGAGTTCAAACTTTGTTTGAATTAGATTTAGAAAGGAAAAGGAAAAAAAAAACAAACCCAAAACCAAACCGGACCCAAACTCAACCCAAACCCAGCCCAAACTACCTCAGCAGCCCAACCCACACAAAACCGGCCCAGCTAAACCCTCAGCCCGAGCCGGCCCAGCCCGCAGTGCCACTACCCCGGCCCTCTCTTCTCCATGGGCCCGCTTCAGCAGCGCGCGGCCCAGCACGCGCCAGCGCCCGCGGCCCGCTCCCTCTCCACACGCACGGCCCGACCCCGCTCGCCAGCCAGCGCAACGCGCACCGCGCCCCCGGGCCCACCTGTCGGCGCCTGACTCCGCAACACCCGCAAGCGCCCGCTGCCGCTGACGCCGTGGCCCCACACACCAGTTTCTTCTCCCTCCTCCCGCAACGCCCGCCCGCGATACTCGCCTGAGATCTCGCCGGCCTTCCAACCGCGGGCGCGCACGCCCAGATCTCCCCGCCGCCTTACAAATAGCCCCTGCGGCCCTCCGCGCCTGCCATCTCGCTCAGCCACGGCCGCCGTAACCCGAGCTTGCCTCGCCTGCGCCGCTCCGCCCTGCGCCGCTCCCCTGCTCCGCGTGGCCGCGACGCTCCGCACCGCCAAGCCCCCCCCGGAGCCGTGCACTAGCTCCGCCCGAGTCCCAGGAGGCTCCCCGAGCCCTCTTTCCTCGGCCTAGGCCCCTGCGGCGACCCGAAGTCACGCCGCACTCCATCGCCGGTGAGTAGGGCCGCCGTCGAATTCTCTCGGTTCCTTTAGTACTCCGGCCGCCCTGAGCCTCGCAATCTCTTCGCAGCCTCACTGCGCGCCGGTCAGTGGAGCCCAGAAGCCCGGATCTCTCCTCTGCAGCGACCTCCCCGAGCACCGCCGCGACTCGCCGCCGGTCCGCGACGCCGGGCCCTGCAGATCCTCCCTACTCGACACAGGCCCTCGGTGAGCATCACCTAGACCCGCCCCTTCTTTTGCGCTGGTAAATAGGACACATAGGCCACCTTGGCGTGCGGAACGCCGCTCACCGGCGGCCACGACCTGCAGAACCTCCATCGCCGCCGTATTGTAACACCCTAATTTAAATTTCAGTATTTATTAATAAATTAATTGGCTTTAGTTAAATTTTCTAAGGTTTATTGTGTTTAGTTGGCATTTAATCTAATTTTTTTTGTTCCTAATTAATTAAAATTTATCATAGGTTTAAATTTTTGTTGCATTCATGCTGGTGCATAATTTTATTTGAGTGTGGTTTGAATTCAAATTCAAATTTGAATTCAAACTTTGTTTAAATTAGATTTAGAAAGGAGAAGAGTAGGAAAAAGAAAACCCAAACCCCAAGCCCAGTCCAACCCATCCCTTGCCCGTGGCCCTTTTCTCCCGCATGGGCCCAGCCCTTTTTCTCAGCAACCCAAGTCGGCCCAAGCCTTGCCGCGGCCCACTCCCCTCCTTCTTCCGACCCAGCTCCCAGCGGCCCAGTTTCGCTCGGCCCAAGCGCGGCCCAGCGCTCGGCTCACCCGGCCCGCTTCGCCTCCCGCTTGGCCCCGCTCCGCACGCCCCATCCCGCGCAGGCCAGCTCGCCAGCGCCCAAGTCGCCCCGCACCGCCTGACAGCCCGACCCCACCTGGCGGCGCAAGCCAGCCCGCTCGCCCGCTCGCCCGCTCAGCCGCTCGCAGCACACCCCGCCGCTGACCCGTGGGCCCAGCCTGCCAGCGTCGTCTTCCCCCTCGCGCAACTACCGCCGAGCATCTCGCCGGAGATCTCGCGCCGCGCCCTCCACGGTGCGCATCCCCAGGATCCCCGCCGGCCCCTTTAATTGCCCCTGCGGCCTCCCTGGACCCCGTCATCACCCCCACCCCCGCCACAAAACCCTAGCCCGCCCGCCTCGCCTTGCTCCGCCGAGCAGAGCACTCACGCCTCCACGAACCCGCCACCGCGAAGGTCAACTCCGGCCCCTGCGCCATACTGGAGCACCGCACGGAGGAGGAGTTCGCCTGCAGCCGCCCCCCACGCCCTCTACCCCACGCTCTGCACGGGGATTGCTCACCGGAGCAACACGTCGCCGCCACCGGTAAACACCTCCGCCCCTCAATTCCTCGCCGCCGCCGCATCTCTGGCCACGCTGACCCCTCCGCTGCCGCCGCAGGAGCACCCCGCGTCGACCTGAGGCGTCCAGGAGCCCGGCGCACCCCTTCCTCGACCTCGGACGCGAGCCCTGTTCCCCTCCGCCGCCGGTCCACGCCGCTGAACACCCTGCGCCACGTTCTTCCCCGATCCCGACCCTAGGTGAGCACCCCATGGTCCCTGCCCCCCTTCTGCGCTAGATTTGGACCGCCCTGGCACACTCTAGGTGCCCAGTCCTCGCACTCTGGCGAACCCCGTGGCCGCCGAGCCGCCCTCGCCGTCGAGGAGCCTGCTCCCAGCCTTGCAGCTCCTCCCTAGGTACCCCAGTGGACAACCCATGCCGAGCTCGTCATTTTGCACCCAACCGCAACCCAAATGATCCACTGGAGCGCCAGAACGGCCAGCTCCGGCGATTAGATCTAGGTCCGGTTTTTAGCACGCAGCCCCCTGAGCTTCCTGGAATTTGAACCCGCCGTCCAACACTTGACTTTTTGCGAGTTAGACCCTGGAGTTAACATTTAATTACGTCCAGGCCCTCGGTTTTAGCAGAAAAGCCCCTGAAACTTCAGTTTTCTTGCAAATAAGCCCCTATGACTTGTTTTTAGCCTAGAAAATGCGTTTTAGCTCCGTTTTAAGCGTTCTTTATATCCACGCGATCGTTGTAACGAGTAGAATAGTTTTAGCTTAGTTTTTCTTGCTGTTTTTATGTATTGATGTACTGTTTCTTAGTTTTTGTTAATGTTTGTTTGTATGCTTATTTTCGTGCATTGTTTTGGCCATGTGTTCGTGAGTAGACGTTGATCCATCTGAGGAGCCTCAGTACCAGTACCAGGAGCAGCCGTCTTCTGACCACTTTGAGCAGCAGCCAGAGCAGTACGAGGAAGGCAAGTATAACATGAACAACCTATCACTTTTAATTACAATTTCATACTGCATTTTAATACTGTATGCCTATAAGGACTTTCCTAGCCACTTTATATCCTTTATATATACCTTTGGGTTGCATTTTGGTTAGTTGTGCTAGGTTGCTGCGCTATAACACACTTTGGTCCTTTTAATTAAATTGATTAATGGTTTACTTGAACTTAATCCTGAGAGTGGCCCTCTGTGTGGCTTGAGTGGCTCACGTCTCGTTAAAAGATGCTTTTGTAGAAACATGGTTTAGGGGGCCAGCACGGTGCTTAGTGCTTGGTTGGCCACTCTCCATAAGGACCGGTTCATAGAGCGACAACCTGGGACAACAGCGCTACCACAAGGCTAGAATGGGATAGACTTGGCGTAATAATTAGATCTTTTGGTTTGGAGTAACTTACCTGCGGGGCAAGAGTAGTAAGCTTCAATGGTCCCTGCTCCTCCGGCTTGGTCTGTGCTTGGATTGCGCTCCTGTGCTTGTACCCCCGGAGGTGGGCCCCATCGTCGCCGACCTATGTCTCGCGGTTACGCCTTACCAACGAGATTCTTTTTAAAGGCCTCGTAGTGAGTCGCTGGCCATCTCACCTAAGGAAGTGTGATGAACAACTGGCGTAGCTCACGACTTGTGGGTAAAGATGTGCAACCTCTGCAGAGTGTAAAACTGGTATACTAGCCGTGCTCACGGTTATGAGCGGCCCAGATCCTCCTTTTGATTAGTGAAGTTATCTCCTTCCGACGAGGGAGGTGCTTCTCGGGGGTTATCTTGGTGGCTTGGTTTTGGTTTGGTTCTCAGTAGTAGTATAATTAATTCTGATTAATTACTATGTAACTGGGTCAATGGTAATTCATCAACTCGTAGTAAATAGCTTTAATAAAATTTTGCCAACACTTAAAAGCTAATGCAGTTGAGTCAGCCAACCTTAGAGCCTCATAGTTTGTGTTATACTTGTTGAGTACAAGTTGTGTACTCACCCTTGCCTCTTCTCTACTTTTTCCTCTTGGCTACGCTACTGTTGCTCAGTTCCTGCCGACACGAGGGAGTTCGTCCAGCGCTACCAGGACTACAAGGACTTCTAGGTGCTTCGTCTCCCAGTCGACGTCCATGTGGTGCCCTGCTTCAGCTTCGGAGAGCTTTATCGTATTATGTACTTCGCTTCCGCTGTATCAGACATTTTTTGTCATTATTGTAATAAATAACATTCGTATTCGCTTTATTATGTCTTTTACGTGATATGTGCTATGATATACTGTTCATTCTGTTGTATATACGTGTGACTTGATCCTGGCACGTATATGATTGCTCGGTTTATGTTCTTTTATAAACCGGGTGTTACAGAGTGGTATCAGAGCCAGGTTCGACTGTAGGACGAAGCCTAGATAGAACTGGTCGAGTTTTTGGACTTCTTCTCTCCAATCCTTGCCTGCTGAAACTATTTTACTATTATACCCCTTGACTTCTTTGATTTTTACCCTTCTTGCCTTGATTTCTCTCTCTGAAGAATAGTTTTCGTAGATTTGGCCTGAATCAGTCATCTGACCACCTTGAGTATAGCTAGGTGACCTTTTTATAATAATACGATAGCACGTTCTGCGACGCGTTGTGTTAGTCGAGTCTTTTGCTAAACTCGGCTAAGTCGTGAAGATTGTCTGCTTGTTATTATGCTACATGCTTGATTTGGATTTTTGACTGATTGCATAGCTTAGTAGCTTAAATTTGTTTAAAGAAAATCACTCTGATGTTAAAGTTAACTAATTAATAAAATGAGTTAGATCGTTGGGGGTAAAACAGTCCACTCTATCCTGTCTACTTTATCATGACTGAGTCTTTTTCCGCAAAGAGTTATCATATCCATCTGAATTTATTCCTACAATATCCTTACTCGTGAAATCTTTTGTTCAAATCAGATGGTGAACACCAGGAGCACCGGTTCCGGTTCTGGCCAGCAGCAGGGTCAGAACAACCAGGGTGCCGGGATCCCGATGCCTCCGCCCTTGACTCCGGAGCAGTACTTCCAGCTCCATATGCAGATGATGGCTACCCTGAACAACACTGTTCAGGCTCTTCAGCACGCTCACACTCAGCCTCCGCCTCCTCCACCGCCGCAGCCTCGCGACAGGCGTGCTGAGTTCCTGAGGGGTCACCCGCCGACGTTTTCTCACACGTCCGACCCTCTTCAGGCTGACGACTGGCTCCGTGCAGTGGAGCGTCAGCAGGACATCGCCCAGTGCGATGATCGTGAGCGCGTCTTGTACGCAGCAGGACAGCTGCGAGGGGCAGCTTTGGACTGGTGGGAGTCCCACCCAGTCCATGACCGCGAGGCTCTCACTTGGCTCCAGTTCAGGGAGCGCTTTCGCAGCCACAACGTCCCCGCGGGCGTTATGAAGATGAAGCAGAAGGAGTTCCTTGCACTGAAGCAGGGGACTATGTCGGTCACGGAGTATCGTGATCGTTTTCTTCAGCTGGCTCGCTACGCCCCTGCCGAGGTTGCGGATGACCGCAAGAAGCAGGAGCACTTCATGGAGGGTCTTGAGGACTACCTCCAGTACGCGCTGCTCAACCTCCGCTTCAACGACTTCAACCATCTGGTTGACAGCGCGCTCAACACTGAGCGTAAGCACCTGGAGATGGAGGACAAGAAGAGGAAGGTTGTCCCCGTTGCTTCCGGCAGCAACACTCGTCCTCGACTCCAGCAGCCCCAGCAGTACCAGCCTCAGTACCGGCCTCCTCAGCAGTACCAGCAGAGGCCACCGCAGCAGTACCCGCCTCGACAGCAGGCAGGTCAGGGCCAGAGGTTACCGGCACCTCCGGCTCGTACTGCTCCACCAGCTCCACCGGCACCGCAGGCTCCACGTCCGGCAGCTCCTACCGGACAGCAGGCTCAGGGACCTCCTCGCACCTGCTTTCACTGCGGCCAGCCGGGGCACTACGCCAACGCTTGCCCCCGGAAGGCGCAGGCGGGACAGCAGGGACGCCCAGCTCAGCCCAGGGCGCCAGCACAGGGCAGGGTGAACCACGTGACGGCCGAGTCAGCGGCCGAGGCTCCCAACGTGGTTATTGGTACGTTCATGGTTAATTCATATCCAGCTACAGTGCTTTTTGATACTGGTGCTACGCATTCCTTCATTACCCAGTCTTTTGTCGAGCATCATGGTATTCATACTAGCACATTAAAGAGGTGCCTGTTAGTATCTTCACCGGGAGGACAGTTGAGGTCTCACACTTACTGCCCGAGAGTCAGTGTTTCTTTGAGGGGAGTAGAGTTCTGTACTGATCTGATGGTGCTAGACACCAAGGGCATTGATGTCATTCTGGGGATGGAGACTCTGGCCAAGTGGGGAGTTCGGATAGATTGTGCTCAGAGGACAGTCTTGCTATCAGCTTCCAGTGGCCAAGAGGTTGTTATCAGTGCAGTAGAGCCTTCTGGATTTCTTCATCAGATGGAGGCTAGACCCACGGACGGTATTCGCGTGGTGTCTGAATTCCCGGATGTCTTTCCGGATGATCTGCCAGGTATGCCGCCTGAACGCGCCATTGAGTTTTGTATTGATCTCTTGCCTGGCACAGCTCCTATTGCAAAGCGGCCCTACCGTATGGCACCTATAGAGCATGAAGAAGTTAAGAAAACTATTGATGAGTTGCTAGCCAAGGGCTATATCCGTCGCAGCTTCTCTCCTTGGGCTTTTCCGTTGTTGCTGGTAGATAAGAAGGATGGCTCGAAGAGGATGTGTGTGGATTATCGTGAGCTGAATGCAGTTACTATCAAGAACAAGCATCCACTGCCCCGTATTGAGGATCTCTTCGATCTGCTTCGAGGTGCTCGTATATTCTCGAAGATTGACCTTCGTTCGGGTTATTTTCAGCTGAGAATTCGTCCTGGGGATATTCCGAAGACGGCATTCACCTGCAAGTACGGGCTATATGAGTATACAGTCATGTCCTTCGGCTTGACTAATGCCCCGGCTTTCTTCATGCATCTGATGAACATGGTCTTCATGGATTATCTGGATGTCTTCGTGGTGATCTTTATTGATGATATTCTGATCTTCTCCAAGACAGAAGAAGAGCATGAGGAGCATCTGAGGCTCGTGTTGCAGAGATTGAGAGAGCATCAGCTGTATGCCAAGTTCAGCAAGTGCGAGTTCTGGATTGACGAGGTTCCATTCCTCGGTCATGTTATCTCTCAGGGAGGCATTGCTGTTGATCCGAGCAAGGTGAAAGATGTGCTCGAGTGGGAGACACCGCAGATAGTGAAGGAAGTCAGATCTTTCTTGGGCTTAGCTGGATATTATCGGAGGTTCATTGAGAATTTCTCCAAGATCGCGAAGCCTTTGACTTCTTTGCTAGAGAAGAATGTGGCATTCATATGGACTGATGAGCGTCAGATGGCCTTTGATGAGCTGAAGAAAAGGTTGACTACGGCGCCAGTCCTGACTCTGCCAGACCAGACGAAGAGGTTCACGGTGTATTGTGATGCTTCGAAGGATGGTCTTGGGTGTGTTCTGATGCAGGAGGGCAGAGTGATAGCTTATGCTTCACGGCAGTTACGTCGGCATGAGCTGAATTATCCTACTCATGATCTTGAGTTAGCCGCAGTTGTGCATGCTCTGAAGATTTGGAGGCATTACTTGTATGGGCAGCGGTGTGATATCTATACTGATCACAAGAGCCTCAAGTACATTTTCACGCAGAATGAGCTGAACATGCGGCAGAGAAGATGGCTAGAGTTGGTCAAGGACTATGATCTGGAGATTCACTATCATCCGGGCAAGGCCAATGTTGTAGCAGATGCTTTGAACAGAAGAAGTTATGTCAACATGGCCGTGGCTTTCCAGATGCCTCCAGAGTTATGCGAGGAGTTCGAGCAGTTGAGTCTGGGTTTCTTGCATCATACCTCCAGTGCAGCTTTTGAGGCAGTACCGACTCTAGAGTCAGAGATCAGGCAGCATCAGAAAGATGACGAGAAGCTGCAGGAGATTCGTGAGTTGCTCAAGAAGGGCAAGGCTCCTCATTTCAGAGAGGATGATCAGGGTACCTTGTGGTACAAGAACCGGATCTGCGTGCCTGATGTGCATGATCTCCGGAAGTTGATTCTGAGTGAGGCCCATGATACAGCATACTCTATTCATCCGGGCAGCACGAAGATGTACTATGATCTGAAGGAACGTTTCTGGTGGTATGGTATGAAGCGTTCAGTGGCAGAGTACGTGGCTATTTGTGACACCTGTCAGCGTGTCAAGGCTGAGCATCAGAGGCCAGCAGGTCTGTTACAGCCTTTGAAGATTCCAGAGTGGAAATGGGAGGAAATCACTATGGACTTCATTGTTGGATTACCTCGTACTCAGAAAGGGTACAACTCCATTTGGGTAGTAGTGGATCGTCTGACGAAAGTTGCTCACTTCATTCCAGTGAACACTACTTACTCCGGTGCTAGACTTGCAGAGTTGTACATCTCTCGGATTGTCTGCTTGCATGGTGTGCCCAAAAAGATCATATCTGACAGAGGGTCTCAGTTCACTTCTCGGTTCTGGGAGCAGCTCCATGATTCGTTGGATACGAAGCTGCGTTTCAGTACGGCTTATCACCCTCAGACAGATGGGCAGACGGAGAGAACCAACCAAGTGTTGGAGGATATGCTGAGAGCTTGTGCTATTCAGTATGGTACTAGTTTTGATAAGTGCCTGTCATTTGCTGAGTTCTCATATAACAACAGCTATCAGGCCAGTCTAAAGAAGTCCCCATTCGAGGCATTGTATGGCAGAAAGTGCAGGACTCCTCTCTATTGGGATCAGATCGGTGAGAAGCAGCTCTTTGGCCCTGAGATCATAGATGATGCAGAGCAGATGGTCCAGGCTGTGCGAGAGAATCTGAGGATTGCACAGAGCAGACAAAAGAGCTATGCTGATGGCAAACGGAGAGACCTGACTTTCAGTGTCGGTGATTATGTATACCTGAAGGTGTCTCCGATGAGAGGAATCCGCAGATTTAATGTCAAAGGGAAGTTAGCACCTCGGTATGTGGGGCCATTCAAGGTGCTAGAGCGGAAAGGCGAAGTTGCTTATCGCCTGGAGTTACCTCTCAGCCTCTCAGGAGTTCATGATGTCTTCCATATATCTCAGCTGAAGAGATATCTGCGAGTACCCGAGGAGCAGGCACCTCTGGATGGAGTCGATGTCCAGGAAGATTTGACTTATACCGAGCATCCGGTGAAGATTCTGGAGACATCAGAGAGGGTTACGCGGAACAAGCGCATCAAGATGTGCAGAGTTCAGTGGAGTCACCACAGTGAAGCTGAGGCTACTTGGGAGCGAGAAGATGAGTTGAAGAAGACCTATCCAGATCTCTTTGCTAGCCAGCCCAGCTAAATCTCGGGACGAGATTTCTTTAAGGGGGTAGGGTATGTAACACCCTAATTTAAATTTCAGTATTTATTAATAAATTAATTGGCTTTAGTTAAATTTTCTAAGGTTTATTGTGTTTAGTTGGCATTTAATCTAATTTTTTTTGTTCCTAATTAATTAAAATTTATCATAGGTTTAAATTTTTGTTGCATTCATGCTGGTGCATAATTTTATTTGAGTGTGGTTTGAATTCAAATTCAAATTTGAATTCAAACTTTGTTTGAATTAGATTTAGAAAGGAGAAGAGTAGGAAAAAGAAAACCCAAACCCCAAGCCCAGTCCAGCCCATCCCTTGCCCGTGGCCCTTTTCTCCCGCATGGGCCCAGCCCTTTTTCTCAGCAACCCAAGTCGGCCCAAGCCTTGCTGCGGCCCACTCCCCTCCTTCCGACCCAGCGCCCAGCGGCCCAGTTTCGCTCGGCCCAAGCGCGGCCCAGCGCTCGGCTCACCCGGCCCGCTTCGCCTCCCGCTTGGCCCCGCTCCGCACGCCCCATCCCGCGCAGGCCAGCTCGCCAGCGCCCAAGTCGCCCCGCACCGCCTGACAGCCCGACCCCACCTGGCGGCGCAAGCCAGCCCGCTCGCCCGCTCGCCCGCTCAGCCGCTCGCAGCACACCCCGCCGCTGACCCGTGGGCCCAGCCTGCCAGCGTCGTCTTCCCCCTCGCGCAACTACCGCCGAGCATCTCGCCGGAGATCTCGCGCCGCGCCCTCCACGGTGCGCATCCCCAGGATCCCCGCCGGCCCCTTTAATTGCCCCTGCGGCCTCCCTGGACCCCGTCATCACCCCCACCCCCGCCACAAAACCCTAGCCCGCCAGTCTCGCCTTGCTCCGCCGAGCAGAGCACTCACGCCTCCACGAACCCGCCACCGCGAAGGTCAACTCCGGCCCCTGCGCCATACTGGAGCACCGCACGGAGGAGGAGTTCGCCTGCAGCCGCCCCCCACGCCCTCTACCCCGCGCTCTGCACGGGGATTGCTCACCGGAGCAACACGTCGCCGCCACCGGTAAACACCTCCGCCCCTCAATTCCTCGCCGCCGCCGCATCTCTGGCCACGCTGACCCCTCCGCTGCCGCCGCAGGAGCACCCCGCGTCGACCTGAGGCGTCCAGGAGCCCGGCGCACCCCTTCCTCGACCTCGGACGCGAGCCCTGTTCCCCTCCGCCGCCGGTCCACGCCGCTGAACACCCTGCGCCACGTTCTTCCCCGATCCCGACCCTAGGTGAGCACCCCATGGTCCCTGCCCCCCTTCTGCGCTAGATTTGGACCGCCCTGGCACACTCTAGGTGCCCAGTCCTCGCACTCCGGCGAACCCCGTGGCCGCCGAGCCGCCCTCGCCGTCGAGGAGCCTGCTCCCAGCCTTGCAGCTCCTCCCTAGGTACCCCAGTGGACAACCCATGCCGAGCTCGTCATTTTGCACCCAACTGCAACCCAAATGATCCACTGGAGCGCCAGAACGGCCAGCTCCGGCGAGCTCGCCGCCGCGGAGCTCTGCTCCGGCGGTTTGCGCCGCCGCCCCGCGCGCCCAAACCCCCCAGCCGTCCGATCCGTGGCCAACGGATCAGATTAGATCCCGTTTCGATCCGATCTAAACCGCTAGATCCAGATCCAGCGGTCTGGATCCACGCGTACTGCTTCAGCCAGGCTCTTTTGCATAAGAGACCCTGGAGTTTTCTTTAATAAACCCGCCGTCCCTGGTAGTTCAAAAACAATTAGATCCAGGTCCGGTTTTTAGCACGCAGCCCCCTGAGCTTCCTGGAATTTGAACCCGCCGTCCAACACTTGACTTTTTGCGAGTTAGAACCTGGAGTTAACATTTAATTACGTCCAGGCCCTCGGTTTTAGCAGAAAAGCCCCTGAAACTTCAGTTTTCTTGCAAATAAGCCCCTAGGACTTGTTTTTAGCCTAGAAAATGTGTTTTAGCTCCGTTTTAAGCGTTCTTTATATCCACGCGATCGTTGTAACGAGTAGAATAGTTTTAGCTTAGTTTTTCTTGCTGTTTTTATGTATTGATGTACTGTTTCTTAGTTTTTGTTAATGTTTGTTTGTATGCTTATTTTCGTGCATTGTTTTGGCCATGTGTTCGTGAGTAGACGTTGATCCATCTGAGGAGCCTCAGTACCAGTACCAGGAGCAGCCGTCTTCTGACCACTTTGAGCAGCAGCCAGAGCAGTACGAGGAAGGCAAGTATAACATGAACAACCTATCACTTTTAATTACAATTTCATACTGCATTTTAATACTGTATGCCTATAAGGACTTTCCTAGCCACTTTATATCCTTTATATATACCTTTGGGTTGCATTTTGGTTAGTTGTGCTAGGTTGCTGCGCTATAACACACTTTGGTCCTTTTAATTAAATTGATTAATGGTTTACTTGAACTTAATCCTGAGAGTGGCCCTCTGTGTGACTTGAGTGGCTCACGTCTCGTTAAAAGATGCTTTTATAGAAACATGGTTTAGGGGGCCAGCACGGTGCTTAGTGCTTGGTTGGCCACTCTCCATAAGGACCGGTTCATAGAGCGACAACCTGGGACAACAGCGCTACCACAAGGCTAGAATGGGATAGACTTGGCGTAATAATTAGATCTTTTGGTTTGGAGTAACTTACCTGCGGGGCAAGAGTAGTAAGCTTCAATGGTCCCTGCTCCTCCGGCTTGGTCTGTGCTTGGATTGCGCTCCGGTGCTTGTACCCCCGGAGGTGGGCCCCATCGTCGCCGACCTATGTCTCGCGGTTACGCCTTACCAACGAGATTCTTTTTAAAGGCCTCGTAGTGAGTCGCTGGCCATCTCACCTAAGGAAGTGTGATGAACAACTGGCGTAGCTCACGACTTGTGGGTAAAGATGTGCAACCTCTGCAGAGTGTAAAACTGGTATACTAGCCGTGCTCACGGTTATGAGCGGCCCAGATCCTCCTTTTGATTAGTGAAGTTATCTCCTTCCGACGAGGGAGGTGCTTCTCGGGGGTTACCTTGGTGGCTTGGTTTTGGTTTGGTTCTCAGTAGTAGTATAATTAATTCTGATTAATTACTATGTAACTGGGTCAATGGTAATTCATCAACTCGTAGTAAGTAGCTTTAATAAAATTTTGCCAACACTTAAAAGCTAATGCAGTTGAGTCAGCCAACCTTAGAGCCTCATAGTTTGTGTTATACTTGTTGAGTACAAGTTGTGTACTCACCCTTGCCTCTTCTCTACTTTTTCCTCTTGGCTACGCTACTATTGCTCAGTTCCTGCCGACACGAGGGAGTTCGTCCAACGCTACCAGGACTACGAGGACTTCTAGGTGCTTCATCTCCCAGTCGACGTCCCTGTGGCGCCCTGCTTCAGCTTCGGAGAGCTTTATCGTATTATGTACTTCGCTTTCGCTGTATCAGACATTTTTTGTCATTATTGTAATAAATAACATTCGTATTCGCTTTATTATGTCTTTTACGTGATATGTGCTATGATATACTGTTCATTCTGTTGTATATACGTGTGACTTGATCCTGGCACGTATATGATTGCTCGGTTTATGTTCTTTTATAAACCGGGTGTTACACGTATCCATGCCTCCGAGCCTTTCCCTAGCCCCGCCGATGCCACAGGTGGATTACGCGTGGTGCGTAGATCCTCCCTGGCCAAGACCTGCTCGTCTTCGAGCCCGGGAACGCCAGTTAGGCGAGCTCCGGCGAGCTCCCAGCCGCGCGCCGCCGCGGAGCAGAGAACTCCGGCGCGTTCCGCCGCCGGCCACGCCCCAAAACGCCTGAGCCGTCCGATCCAGAACCCACGCCCAGGATTAGATCAAACATACCCCTTCGTCCAGAACCCTCCGATCGCGATCCAACGACCGAGATGCGAAGATACCGCTTCAGCCGGTTCTTTTGCCAAAGAGCCCCCCAGCTTGCTTGAAATAAACCCGCCGTCCTAGCCTGCTCAAAAATATTTCTAACCAGGCCCAGTTTTTAGCTTTTAGGCCCCTGGCATTCCTGGTTTTTGTACCCGCAGTCCAGACAGGTAGTTTTTGCGAGTTAGACCTTAGATCTACCCAGTATTTACGTTTCAGTCCCTAGTTTTTGTAGAAAAGCCCCTGAAACTTCAGTTTTCTTACAAATAAGCCCCTGAACCTAGTTTTTAGCCTAGAATACGCGTTTTAGCTCCGTTTTTAGCATTCTTTATATCCACGCGATCGTTGTAACGCGTAGAACAGTATTAGAGTAGTTAGTGCGCTGTTTTTATGTATTGATGTACTGTTTCTTAGCTTTTTGTTAGTGTTTGCTTGTATGCTTATTTTGTGCATTGTTTTGGCCATGTGTTCGTGAGTAGACGTTGATCCATCTGAGGAGCCCCAGTACCAGTACCCGGAGCAGCAGCCGTCTTCCGAGCACTTTGAGCAGCAGTAGGAGCAGTACGAGGAAGGCAAGTATAACATGAACAACCCATCACTTTTAATTACATTTTCATACTGCATTTAATACTGTATGCCTATAAGGACTTTCCTAGCCACTTTATATCCTTTATATATACCTTTGGGTTGCATTTTGGTTAGTTGTGCTAGGTTGCTGCACTATAACATACTCTGGTCCTTTTTAATTAATTTGATTAATGGTTTACTTGAATTTAATTCTGAGAGTGGCACTCTGTGTGGCTTGAGTGGCTCACTTCTCGTTAAAATTGGCTTTTGTTAGAAACATGGTTTAGGGGGCCAGCACGGTGCTTACTGCCTGGTTGGCCACTCTCCATAAGGACCGGTTCATAGAGCGACAACTTGGGACAACAGCGCTACCACAAGGCTAGAATGGGATAGACTTGGCGTAATAATTAGATCTTTTTGGTTTGGAGTAACTTACCTGCGGGGCAAGAGTAGTAAGCTTCAATGGTCCCTGCTCCTCCGGCTTGGTCTGTGCTTGGATTGCGCTCCTGTGCTTGTACCCCCGGAGGTGGGCCCCATCGTCGCCGACCTAACTCTCGCGGTTACGCCTTACCAACGAGATTCTTTTTAAAGGCCTCGTAGTGAGTCGCTGGCCATCTCACCTAAGGAAGTGTGATGAACAACTGGCGTAGCTCACGACTTGTGGGTAAAGATGTGCAACCTCTGCAGAGTGTAAAACTGGTATACTAGCCGTGCTCACGGTTATGAGCGGCCCAGATCCTCCTTTTGATTAGTGAAGTTATCTCCTTCCGACGAGGGAGGTGCTTCTCGGGGTTACCTTGGTGGCTTGGTTTTGTTTTGGTTTCTCAGTAGTATCATAATTAAATCTGATTAATTACTATGTAACTGGTTTAATGGTAATTCATCAACTCGTAGTAGATAGCTTTAATAAAATTTTGCCAACACTTAAAAGCTAATGCAGTTGAGTCAGCCAGCCTAGAGCCTCATAGTTTGTGTTATACTTGTTGAGTACAAGTTGTGTACTCACTCTTGCCTCTTCTCTACTTTTTCCTCTTGGCTACGCTACTGTTGCTCAGTTCCTGCCGACACGAGGGAGTTCGTCCAGCGCTACCAGGACTACGAGGACTTCTAGGTGTTCGTCTCCCAGTCGACGTCCCTGTGGCGCCCTGCTTCAGCTT
Source organism: Panicum virgatum (assembly GCF_016808335.1). Lineage (NCBI taxonomy): Eukaryota > Viridiplantae > Streptophyta > Magnoliopsida > Poales > Poaceae > Panicum > Panicum virgatum. Next base: position 45,923,415 of record NC_053147.1, on the reverse strand, counting down.
CGGAGAGCTTTATCGTATTTTGTACTTCGCTTCCGCTGTATCAGACATTTTTGTCATTATTGTAATAAATAACATTCGTATTCGCTTTATTATGTCTTTTACGTGATATGTGCTATGATATACTGTTCATTCTGTTGTATATATGTGTGACTTGATCCTGGCACGTATATGATTGCTCGGTTTATGTTCTTTTATAAACCGGGTGTTACAGAGTGGTATCAGAGCCAGGTTCGACTGTAGGACGAAGCCTAGATAGAACTGGTCGAGTTTTAGGACTTCTTCTCACCAATCCTTGTCTGCTGAAACTATTTTACTATTATACCCTTGACTTCTTTGACTTTTACCCTTCTTGCCTTGATTTCTCTCTCTGGAGAATAGTTTTCGTAGATTTGGCCTGAATCAGTCATCTGACCACCATGAGCATAGCTAGGTGACCTTTTTATAATAATACGATAGCACGTTCTGCGACGCGTTGTGTTAGTCGAGTCTTTTGCTAAACTCGGCTAAGTTGTGGAAATTGTCTGCTTGTTATTATGCTACATGGTTGATTTGGATTTTTGACTGATTGCATAGCTTAGTAGTTTAAATTTGCTTAAAGAAAATCACTCAGATGTTAAAGTTAACTAATTAATAAAATGAGATAGATCGTTGGGGGTAAAACGGTCAACTCTATCCTGTCTACTTTATCATGGCTGAGATTTTTCCGCAAAGAGTTATCATATCCATCTGAGTTTATTCCTGCAATATCCTTACTCGTGAAATCTTTTGTTCAAATCAGATGGTGAACACCAGGAGCACCGGTTTCGGTTCTGGCCAGCAGCAGGGTCAGAACAACCAGGGTACTGGGATCCCGATGCCGCCGCCTTTGACTCCGGAGCAGTACTTCCAGCTCCAGATGCAGATGATGGCTACCCTGAACAACACTGTTCAGGCTCTTCAGCACGCTCACACTCAGCCTCCGCCTCCTCCACCGCCGCAGCCTCGCGACAGGCGTGCTGAGTTCCTGAGGGGTCACCCGCCGACGTTTTCTCACACGTCCGACCCTCTTCAGGCTGACGACTGGCTCCGTGCAGTGGAGCGTCAGCTGGACATCGCCCAGTGCGATGATCGTGAGCGCGTCTTGTACGCAGCAGGACAGCTGCGAGGGGCAGCTTTGGACTGGTGGGAGTCCCACCCAGTCCATGACCGCGAGGCTCTCACTTGGCTCCAGTTCAGGGAGCGCTTTCGCAGCCACAACGTCCCCGCGGGCGTTATGAAGATGAAGCAGAAGGAGTTCCTTGCACTGAAGCAGGGGACTATGTCGGTCACGGAGTATCGTGATCGTTTTCTTCAGCTGGCTCGCTACGCCCCTGCCGAGGTTGCGGATGACCGCAAGAAGCAGGAGCACTTCATGGAGGGTCTTGAGGACTACCTCCAGTACGCGCTGCTCAACCTCCGCTTCGACGACTTCAACCATCTGGTTGACAGCGCGCTCAACACTGAGCGTAAGCACCTGGAGATGGAGGACAAGAAGAGGAAGGTTGTCCCCGTTGCTTCCGGCAGCAACACTCGTCCTCGACTCCAGCAGCCCCAGCAGTACCAGCCTCAGTACCGGCCTCCTCAGCAGTACCAGCAGAGGCCACCGCAGCAGTACCTGCCTCGACAGCAGGCAGGTCAGGGCCAGAGGTTACCGGCACCTCCGGCTCGTACTGCTCCACCAGCTCCACCGGCACCGCAGGCTCCACGTCCGGCAGCTCCTACCGGACAGCAGGCTCAGGGACCTCCTCGCACCTGCTTTCACTGCGGCCAGCCGGGGCACTACGCCAACGCTTGCCCCCGGAAGGCGCAGGCGGGACAGCAGGGACGCCCAGCTCAGCCCAGGGCGCCAGCACAGGGCAGGGTGAACCACGTGACGGCCGAGTCAGCGGCCGAGGCTCCCAACGTGGTTATTGGTACGTTCATGGTTAATTCATATCCAGCTACAGTGCTTTTTGATACTGGTGCTACGCATTCCTTCATTACCCAGTCTTTTGTCGAGCATCATGGTATTCATACTAGCACATTAAAGAGGTGCCTGTTAGTATCTTCACCGGGAGGACAGTTGAGGTCTCACACTTACTGCCCGAGAGTCAGTGTTTCTTTGAGGGGAGTAGAGTTCTGTACTGATCTGATGGTGCTAGACACCAAGGGCATTGATGTCATTCTGGGAATGGAGACTCTGGCCAAGTGGGGAGTTCGGATAGATTGTGCTCAGAGGACAGTCTTGCTATCAGCTTCCAGTGGCCAAGAGGTTGTTATCAGTGCAGTAGAGCCTTCTGGATTTCTTCATCAGATGGAGGCTAGACCCACGGACGGTATTCGCGTGGTGTCTGAATTCCCGGATGTCTTTCCGGATGATCTGCCAGGTATGCCGCCTGAACGCGCCATTGAGTTTTGTATTGATCTCTTGCCTGGCACAGCTCCTATTGCAAAGCGGCCCTACCGTATGGCACCTATAGAGCATGAAGAAGTTAAGAAGACTATTGATGAGTTGCTAGCCAAGGGCTATATCCGTCGCAGCTTCTCTCCTTGGGCTTTTCCGTTGTTGCTGGTAGATAAGAAGGATGGCTCGAAGAGGATGTGTGTGGATTATCGTGAGCTGAATGCAGTTACTATCAAGAACAAGCATCCACTGCCCCGTATTGAGGATCTCTTCGATCTGCTTCGAGGTGCTCGTATATTCTCGAAGATTGATCTTCGTTCGGGTTATTTTCAGCTGAGGATCCGTCCTGGGGATATTCCGAAGACGGCATTCACCTGCAAGTACGGGCTATATGAGTATACAGTCATGTCCTTCGGCTTGACTAATGCCCCGGCTTACTTCATGCATCTGATGAACATGGTCTTCATGGATTATCTGGATGTTTTCGTGGTGATCTTTATTGATGATATTCTGATCTTCTCCAAGACAGAAGAAGAGCATGAGGAGCATCTGAGGCTCGTGTTGCAGAGATTGAGAGAGCATCAGCTGTATGCCAAGTTCAGCAAGTGCGAGTTCTGGATTGACGAGGTTCCATTCCTCGGTCATGTTATCTCTCAGGGAGGCATTGCTGTTGATCCGAGCAAGGTGAAAGATGTGCTCGAGTGGGAGACACCGCAGACAGTGAAGGAAATCAGATCTTTCTTGGGCTTAGCTGGATATTATCGGAGGTTCATTGAGAATTTCTCCAAGATCGCGAAGCCTTTGACTTCTTTGCTGGAGAAAAATGTGGCTTTTGTATGGACTGATGAGCGTCAGATGGCCTTTGATGAGCTGAAGAAGAGGTTGACTACGGCGCCAGTCCTGACTCTGCCAGACCAGACGAAGAGGTTCACGGTATATTGTGATGCTTCGAAGGATGGTCTTGGGTGTGTTCTGATGCAGGAGGGCAGAGTGATAGCTTATGCTTCACGGCAGTTACGTCGGCATGAGCTGAATTATCCTACTCATGATCTTGAGTTAGCCGCAGTTGTGCATGCTCTGAAGATTTGGAGGCATTACTTGTATGGGCAGCGGTGTGATATCTACACTGATCACAAGAGCCTCAAGTATATTTTCACGCAGAATGAGCTGAACATGCGGCAGAGAAGATGGCTAGAGTTGGTCAAGGACTATGATCTGGAGATTCACTATCATCCGGGCAAGGCCAATGTTGTAGCAGATGCTCTGAGCAGAAGAAGTTATGTCAACATGGCCGTGGCTTTCCAGATGCCTCCAGAGTTATGCGAGGAGTTCGAGCAGTTGAGTCTGGGCTTCTTGCATCATACTTCCAGTGCAGCATTTGAGGCAGTACCGACTCTAGAGTCAGAGATCAGGCAGCATCAGAAAGATGATGAGAAGCTGCAGGAGATTCGTGAGTTGCTCAGGAAGGGCAAGGCTCCTCATTTCAGAGAGGATGATCAGGGTACCTTGTGGTACAAGAACCGGATCTGCGTGCCTGATGTGCATGCTCTTCGGAAGTTGATTCTGAGTGAGGCCCATGATACAGCATACTCTATTCATCCGGGCAGCACGAAGATGTACTATGATCTGAAGGAACGTTTCTGGTGGTATGGGATGAAGCGTTCAGTGGCAGAGTACGTGGCTATTTGTGACACCTGTCAGCGTGTCAAGGCTGAGCATCAGAGGCCAGCAGGTTTATTACAGCCTTTGAAGATTCCAGAGTGGAAATGGGAGGAAATCACTATGGACTTCATTGTTGGATTGCCTCGTACTCAGAAAGGGTACAACTCCATTTGGGTAGTAGTGGATCAACTGACGAAGGTTGCTCACTTCATTCCAATGAACACTACTTACTCCGGTGCTAGACTTGCAGAGTTGTACATCTCTCGGATTGTCTGCTTGCATGGTGTGCCGAAGAAGATCATATCCGACAGAGGGTCTCAGTTCACTTCTCGGTTCTGGGAGCAGCTTCATGATTCGTTGGATACGAAGCTGCGCTTCAGTACGGCTTATCACCCTCAGACCGATGGGCAGACAGAGAGAACCAACCAAGTGTTGGAGGATATGCTGAGAGCTTGTGCTATTCAGTATGGTACTAGTTGGGATAAGTGCCTGTCATTTGCTGAGTTCTCATATAACAACAGCTATCAGGCCAGTCTAAAGAAGTCCCCATTTGAGGCATTGTATGGCAGAAAATGCAGGACTCCCCTCTATTGGGATCAGATTGGTGAAAAGCAGCTCTTCGGTCCTGAGATCATAGATGATGCAGAGCAGATGGTTCAGGCTGTGCGAGAAAATCTGAGGATTGCACAGAGCAGACAGAAGAGCTATGCAGATGGCAAACGGAGAGACCTGGCTTTCAGTGTTGGTGATTATGTGTACCTGAAGGTGTCTCCGATGAGAGGAATCCGCAGATTTAATGTCAAAGGGAAGTTAGCACCTCGTTATGTGGGGCCATTCAAGGTGCTAGAGCGGAAAGGCGAAGTTGCTTATCGCTTGGAGTTACCTCTCAGTCTCTCAGGAGTTCATGATGTCTTCCATATATCTCAGCTGAAGAGGTGTTTGCGAGTACCCGAGGAGCAGGCACCTCTGGATGGAGTCGATGTCCAAGAGGATCTGACTTATACTGAGCATCCGGTGAAGATTCTGGAGGCATCAGAGAGGGTTACTCGGAACAAGCGCATCAAGATGTGCAGAGTTCAGTGGAGTCATCACAGTGAAGCTGAGGCTACTTGGGAGCGAGAAGATGAGTTGAGGAAGACCTATCCAGATCTCTTTGCTAGCCAGCCCAGCTAAATCTCGGGACGAGATTTCTTTAAGGGGGTAGGGTCTGTAACACCCTAATTTAAATTCCAGCATTTATTAATAAATTTAATTGACTTTATTTAAATTTCTAAGGTTTAATGTGTTTAGCCTGGCATTTAATTCAATTTTTTGTTCCTAATTAATTAAAATTTATCATAGGTTTAATTTTTTTGTTGCATTCATGCTGGTGCATAATTTGATTTGAGTGTGGTTTGAATTCAAATTTAAATTTGAGTTCAAACTTTGTTTGAATTAGATTTAGAAAGGAAAAGGAAAAAAAAAACAAACCCAAAACCAAACCGGACCCAAACTCAACCCAAACCCAGCCCAAACCACCTCAGCAGCCCAACCCACACAAAACCGGCCCAGCTAAACCCTCAGCCCGAGCCGGCCCAGCTCGCAGTGCCACTACCCCGGCCCTCTCTTCTCCATGGGCCCGCTTCAGCAGCGCGCGGCCCAGCACGCGCCAGCGCCCGCGGCCCGCTCCCTCTCCACACGCACGGCCCGACCCCGCTCGCCAGCCAGCGCAACGCGCACCGCGCCCCCGGGCCCACCTGTCGGCGCCTGACTCCGCAACACCCGCAAGCGCCCGCTGCCGCTGACGCCGTGGCCCCACACACCAGTTTCTTCTCCCTCCTCCCGCAACGCCCGCCCGCGATACTCGCCTGAGATCTCGCCGGCCTTCCAACCGCGGGCGCGCACGCCCAGATCTCCCCGCCGCCTTACAAATAGCCCCTGCGGCCCTCCGCGCCTGCCATCTCGCTCAGCCACGGCCGCCGTAACCCGAGCTTGCCTCGCCTGCGCCGCTCCGCCCTGCGCCGCTCCCCTGCTCCGCGTGGCCACGACGCTCCGCACCGCCGAGCCCCCCCCGGAGCCGTGCACTAGCTCCGCCCGAGTCCCAGGAGGCTCCCCGAGCCCTCCTTCCTCGGCCTAGGCCCCTGCGGCGACCCGAAGTCACGCCGGACTCCATCGCCGGTAAGTAGGGCCGCCGTCGAATTCTCTCGGTTCCTTTAGTACTCCGGCCGCCCTGAGCCTCGCAATCTCTTCGCAGCCTCACTGCGCGCCGGTCAGTGGAGCCCAGAAGCCCGGATCTCTCCTCTGCAGCGACCTCCCCGAGCACCGCCGCGACTCGCCGCCGGTCCGCGACGCCGGGCCCCTGCAGATCCTCCCTACTCGACACAGGCCCTCGGTGAGCATCACCTAGACCCGCCCCTTCTTTTGCGCTGGTAAATAGGACACATAGGCCACCTTGGCGTGCGGAACGCCGCTCACCGGCGGCCACGACCTGCAGAACCGCCATCGCCGCCGTATCCATGCCTCCGAGCCTTTCCCTAGCCCCGCCGATGCCACAGGTGGATTACGCGTGGTGCGTAGATCCTCCCTGGCCAAGACCTGCTCGTCTTCGAGCCCGGGAACGCCAGTTAGGCGAGCTCCGGCGAGCTCCTAGCCGCGCGCCGCCGTGGAGCAGAGAACTCCGGCGCGTTCCGCCGCCGGCCACGCCCCAAAACGCCTGAGCCGTCCGATCCAGAACCCACGCCCAGGATTAGATCAAACATACCCCTTCGTCCAGAACCCTCCGATCGCGATCCAACGACCGAGATGCGAAGATACCGCTTCAGCCGGTTCTTTTGCCAAAGAGCCCCCCAGCTTGCTTGAAATAAACCCGCCGTCCTAGCCTGCTCAAAAATATTTCTAACCAGGCCCAGTTTTTAGCTTTTAGGCCCCTGGCATTCCTGGTTTTTGTACCCGCAGTCCAGACAGGTAGTTTTTGCGAGTTAGACCTTAGATCTACCCAGTATTTACGTTTCAGTCCCTAGTTTTTGTAGAAAAGCCCCTGAAACTTCAGTTTTCTTACAAATAAGCCCCTGAACCTAGTTTTTAGCCTAGAATACGTGTTTTAGCTCCGTTTTTAGCATTCTTTATATCCACGCGATCGTTGTAACGCGTAGAACAGTATTAGAGTAGTTAGTGCGCTGTTTTTATGTATTGATGTACTGTTTCTTAGCTTTTTGTTAGTGTTTGCTTGTATGCTTATTTTGTGCATTGTTTTGGCCATGTGTTCGTGAGTAGACGTTGATCCATCTGAGGAGCCCCAGTACCAGTACCCGGAGCAGCAGCCGTCTTCCGAGCACTTTGAGCAGCAGCAGGAGCAGTACGAGGAAGGCAAGTATAACATGAACAACCCATCACTTTTAATTACATTTTCATACTGCATTTAATACTGTATGCCTATAAGGACTTTCCTAGCCACTTTATATCCTTTATATATACCTTTGGGTTGCATTTTGGTTAGTTGTGCTAGGTTGCTGCGCTATAACATACTCTGGTCCTTTTTAATTAATTTGATTAATGGTTTACTTGAATTTAATTCTGAGAGTGGCACTCTGTGTGGCTTGAGTGGCTCACTTCTCGTTAAAATTGGCTTTTGTTAGAAACATGGTTTAGGGGGCCAGCACGGTGCTTACTGCCTGGTTGGCCACTCTCCATAAGGACCGGTTCATAGAGCGACAACCTGGGACAACAGCGCTACCACAAGGCTAGAATGGGATAGACTTGGCGTAATAATTAGATCTTTTTGGTTTGGAGTAACTTACCTGCGGGGCAAGAGTAGTAAGCTTCAATGGTCCCTGCTCCTCCGGCTTGGTCTGTGCTTGGATTGCGCTCCTGTGCTTGTACCCCCGGAGGTGGGCCCCATCGTCGCCGACCTAACTCTCGCGGTTACGCCTTACCAACGAGATTCTTTTTAAAGGCCTCGTAGTGAGTCGCTGGCCATCTCACCTAAGGAAGTGTGATGAACAACTGGCGTAGCTCACGACTTGTGGGTAAAGATGTGCAACCTCTGCAGAGTGTAAAACTGGTATACTAGCCATGCTCACGGTTATGAGCGGCCCAGATCCTCCTTTTGATTAGTGAAGTTATCTTCTTCCGACGAGGGAGGTGCTTCTCGGGGTTACCTTGGTGGCTTGGTTTTGTTTTGGTTTCTCAGTAGTATCATAATTAAATCTGATTAATTACTATGTAACTGGTTTAATGGTAATTCATCAACTCGTAGTAAATAGCTTTAATAAAATTTTGCCAACACTTAAAAGCTAATGCAGTTGAGTCAGCCAGCCTAGAGCCTCATAGTTTGTGTTATACTTGTTGAGTACAAGTTGTGTACTCACTCTTGCCTCTTCTCTACTTTTTCCTCTTGGCTACGCTACTGTTGCTCAGTTCCTGCCGACACGAGGGAGTTCGTCCAGCGCTACCAGGACTACGAGGACTTCTAGGTGTTCGTCTCCCAGTCGACGTCCCTGTGGCGCCCTGCTTCAGCTTCGGAGAGCTTTATCGTATTTTGTACTTCGCTTCCGCTGTATCAGACATTTTTGTCATTATTGTAATAAATAACATTCGTATTCACTTTATTATGTCTTTTACGTGATATGTGCTATGATATACTGTTCATTCTGTTGTATATACGTGTGACTTGATCCTGGCACGTATATGATTGCTCGGTTTATGTTCTTTTATAAACCGGGTGTTACAGATCGCCACATGTCACAGTGGAGTCATTCATCATTGAGGCATGAAAATGAAAAAAACAAGTGTGGCAAACTAAAAAACAAAAACGTCACAGGGCAAAAATTTATTCCATTAATCATCTCCTTAAAACGATCGGCCAGAGGCTGTTACAACAAACGAAAGCTAGCTGTCCTCAACTCGGGGAAACAATGGATACAATGGATCACATCCATTTACTCCCACCAGAGGAGCAACAAAAAGGGGGCTACGGCGGCGGCTGCTACCTGGCAAGCAGGAGGACATGGCCAAAGAACGTCGCAAGACTTCTTGTAGCACCTCCCAAGCCTTCTTCCAGCACTAGCCGTACCAAGAACCCACGGCGGAGGTATTGGCAGACGACGCCGTTGAGGAGTGTTTAATGGAGCTGAGGTTAGCCCGAACCCCTCGCCGGCACCGCTTCTAGGTATCTTCCTCAGGCACTGGAAAATGGCCATGATCTCCTTGTCCCGGCCACGCCCACCTTTCAGTCGCACCTCAAAAAACCGCCTGCCTCCGAACAGAGGCGCGGAGACCCATTCTGGCTGCAAGACCACCCTGCCAGATGAGAGAGGAGCCCATGACTGTCCCCCGCTGCACGAAGCACGATGCCAAGCTGTGCCACCTTCCAGCTGTAGCTGGAAGATGAGGCAACGGATCCGCAGCTCCACGCCAATGACGCATGACGCACCCACCCGAAGTCTCGGGGGAGCGGCACTCGCAAGAAGGACGCAGAAGGGTGACCCTGTGGCAGGATAGGTCCACCACCACCAGGTCTCCAAACCGACGCCGAGGAGAGCGTCCAAGGAGGCCACCAAAAGCCGGGAGCCCCCCTCGCCGATTGGCAAGGGAGCTGGCAGACCAATGGCCTGGCTTGCCAAACTCCAACAGCAAGGCCTCGAACTTCTCGGCACCGGGCAGCGGTTGGCGGGATGAACTCACTGACGAGTTCATGCCTGAGTAGGATCCCCCGCCGTTCGCAAGCATTCTTCTAGCACCAGAAACATAAGCCATGCCCACTCTCATCTAGAGGACGGGTGTAACACCCTAATTTAATTTTTAGTATTTAATAATAAATTTAATTTGCTTTATTTAATTTTCTAGGATTTAATTTTCTTAGCTTGCATTTAATCTAAATTTTTGTTCTATAAGTAATTAAAATTTATCATAGGTTTAATTTTTGTTGTTGCATCATGCTGGAGCATTGTTTTATTTGTTGAGTGCTTGTGTGAATTCAAATTCAAATTTGAATTCATTTGCCTTGAGTTTGAATTAGAATTAGAATTAGAAAGGAAAAGAAATAGAAAGAGAAAGAAAACCCAAAACCCAAAACCCAAACTCAACCTAGGCCCAGCTCTCTTTCCCCTCTCCCAACCCAGTCCGGCCCAAAACCTCAACCTGACCCAGCCCAACTCCACCCCTTCCCGAACGGGCCTTCGCTCCGCACTGGCCTAGCGAGCACGCACGGCCCTTCCCTCGCCGCGCTCAGTCCCGCCCACGCGTGCGAGTGTCAACCACTGACAGGCGGCCCGACGCGTCAGCCCGTTCCTCCCCCACTTAAACGCTGCGCACCCACCTGTGGGCGCCTTACCGTCGCTGCGCACCCGACCCCACACGTCAGGGCTTCCTTCCTCCTTCAGCACGCCCGCAACGACCGCGCCGAGATCACAGCCGTGATCTCTGGCGACTCCCTGCCATAACCCTCTCCGAGATCCTCGGAACCTCTCCTTTAAACGCCCCGGCCTTCCTCTTGCGCCGCACACGCCACCCCTCGCAGCCCCAAACCGAGCCGCAGCCACCCCGCAACCTCGATGCCCGGAGCAGAGGTCTGCGCCGCCGACGCCACACCACTCCGCCGCACCCCAACCCCACCGGAGCCGCACAAGGCCTTTGCCTCGATGCCGTGAAGCTCCCCGAAGCCTCCACGCTCAGCCTAGATCCCTGCAGCGCCGGAATCACGCCGGACCTCAACTCGGGTGAGAAGTGCCGTCGTCTCAATTTCTCGCCACCGGTGCTTTTCCAGACCTTCCTGACCCCCCCCCCGCAGCACTCCCATAGGGTCACTCCGTGTCTATCCTCGGAATCCAGGAGCCGGAGACATTCTCCATCAACCGCATCGCGAGCTCCGCCCCACCTCCGCCGCAGGTCCTCGTCGCCGACCGCCCTGCACATCGTCATTGCTCGTTCTTGAGCCTTGGTGAGCACCGCTATGATCTCCTATCCCCGCTGCGTTAGATAGTAGGGCAAGTAGGCCACTCCCGAGGCTGATACGCCGCACTCCGGCGATGTTCCACCGCTCAACCCCGCCATCACCGGCGAGCACCACACCCCGGGCCCCAATCCACTGCCCTGAGTGCAAAGGTGGATTGCGCATACCAAGAGGGTGCTCCCAAGACAAACCGCATCTCGAATAACACCCTGGAACGCTGATTCGGCTTTCTCCGGCGAGTCGCCACCGCGGCAACGCAGCGCCGCCGCTCTCCGGCGACGTCCCGCCGCCGCCCCGCGCCCAAATCCTCCTGAGCCGTCAGATCCCGCTTGAACGCCCACGATTAGAATCCGATCCGAACGGATCTGGACCACCGGATCGAGATCCAGCGGCTGAGGATCGTGCATAACGGTTCGGCCTGGATCTTTTTCTAAAGAGACCCCCGGTTTCTTCCTATTCAACCCGCACTCCAAGTCCGTTCAAAAATATTTCCAGTTAGGTCCGGTTTTTAACGAATAGAACCCTGAACTTTTCCCTATTAGAACCCGCCGTCCATCCTTGGCAGTTTTACACGCTAGCCCTTAGATCTAAGGTTTAATTATGTTTTAGTCCTCGGTTTTTGCAGAAAACCCCCTGGAACCCTAGTTTTCTTGCAGATAAGCCCCTAGAACTTGTTTTAGGCCTAGTTTATGCGTTTTAGCTCTGTTTTAAGCGTTCTTTATATCCACACGATCGTTGTAATATGTAGATTAGTGTTAGACCAGTTTAGTCTGCTTTTTTTATGTATTGATGTACTGTTTCTTAGTTTTTGTTAGTGTTTGCTTGTATGCTTATTTATTGTGCATTGTTTTGGCCATGTGTTCGTGAGTAGACGTTGATCCATCGGAGGAGCCCCAGTACCAGTACCTGGAGCAGCCGTCTTCTGAGCACTTTGAGCAGCAGCAGGAGCAGTACGAGGAAGACAAGTATAACATGAACACCACCTATCACTTTAATTACAATTTCATACTGCATTTTAATACTGTATGCCTATAAGGATTTCCTAGCCACTTTATACCCTTTATATATATATCCTTTGGGTTGCATTTTGGTTAGTTGTGCTAGGTGCCGCGCTATAACACATTCTGGTCCTTTTTAATTAAATTGATTAATGGTTTACTTGAATTTAATTCTGAGAGTGGCCCTTTGTGTGGATGAGTGGCTCACGTCTCGTTAAAAGATGGTTTTTGTTAAAAACATGGTTTAAGGGGCCAGCACAGTGCTTACTGCCTGGTTGGCCACTCTCCATAAGGACCGGTTCATAGAACGACAACCTGGGACAACAGCGCTTCCACAAGACTGGAATGGGACGGTCTTGGCGTAATAATTTGGTCTTTTTGGTTTGGAGTAACTTACCGACGGGGCAAGGGTGGTAAGCTTCTATGTCCCTCGTACTGAGTGGCCTCGTTGATGACGCCCACTAGACCTGCTCCATAGTCGCCGATCTGACCCTTGCGGTTACTCCTTACCAACAAGATTCTTTGTAAAGGCCTCGTAGTGAGTCGCTAGTCATCTCACCTAAGGAAGTGTGATGAACAACTAGCATAGCTCACGACTTGTGGGTAAAGATGTGCAACCTCTGCAGAGTGTAAAATTGGTATACTAGCCATGCTCACGGTTATGAGCAGCCCAGATCCTCCTTTTGATTAGTGGGGTTAGCTCCTTCCGACGAGGGGGTGCCTCTCGGGGTTACCTTGGTGGGTTCGGTTTGGTTATCAGTAGTAATATGATTAATTTTGATTAATTACTATGTAACTGGGTTTATGGTAATTCATCAACTTGTAGTAAATAGCTTTAATAAAATTTTGCCAAGACTTAAAAGCTAATGCAGTCAGTCAGCCAACCTAGAGCCTCATAGTTTGTGTTATACTTGTTGAGTACAAGTTGTGTACTCACCCTTGCCTCTTCTCTACTTTTTCCTCTTGGCTACGCTACTGCTGCTCAGTTCCTGCCGACGCGAGGGAGTTCACTCAGAGCTACCAGGATTACGAGGACTTCTAGGCGTTCGTCTTCCAGTCGACGTCCCTGTGGCGCCCAGCTTCCGAGAGGCTTCGTATTTGTACTTCGTTTCCGCTGTATCAGACATTTTGTCATTAATATACTAAATAAAATTCGTATTCGCTTTATTATATCTTTTTACGTGATATGTGCTGGGATATACTGTTCATTCTGTTGTATATACGTGTGACTTGATCCTGGCACGTATATGATTGTTCGGTTTATGTCCTTTTATAAACCGGGTGTTACATCTAGCACCCTCAGAGCAGCACTGAACGTTGCCCCCCTTATGGCTATTCTGACTCAAGGGCTAACAATATGGGATCTCAACTCCCCTCCCGGTGAAGAGACTAGCAGATACTTCTTTAAAGGGGTGGTAAATAAACTATGCTGCTCAACATATGACTTGGTGATGAATGAATGAGTAGCACCAGTATCGAAAAGCACTGTAGCTGGATGGGAGTTGACCATGAACGTACCCATAACCACGTTAGGAGCCTCGGCCGCTGACTCGGCCGTCACGTGGTTCACTCTGCCCTGTGCTGGCGTCCTGGGCTGAGCTGGGCGCCCCTGCTATCCCACCTGCCGTGGAGCCGGTGAAAGGCGCTTCTGGGGACAACCTTTGGCATAATGACCTTTTTGTCCGCACTTGTAGCACTTGCGGTGGTGGTGAATGGGGCTACTTGGTTGACCTCCCTATGAATTTAACATCACATCTTGCATTACTTCTGCTGCTTGCCTTTTGGGCTCCTTGCGGCCACGTGGCTGAATCACCTTCATAGTGATAGTCAACCCATCAATATAATCATAGAGCTTGATTCTCGACCTGTGTATCTCTAGAGCACTCAGGATCCTTTCTCTTCTGGATGGTCTATAGCTCTTCAACTGAGGGAGAGTCAAGGAAAAGGGAATCCTCGGCTAGCTGCTCTTGATGGGACCTCTTCCTCTTTGTACCGGAGAACAACCTCTGGTTCCTCCTAGTTGTGGCTTCATCTTCAGTCGCACGAACTTGACGACAAGGAACGCCATAGAATTGGCAACACGGGCAAGTTTTCTCACCATCACCCATTGCACTATCTCCAAGGTCTTTTTGTTCTGCCGACATCTGAGCTAGGATAAAAGGAAACACATGTAAGGTCAAGGAAGAGAGAAAAACCTCACTATTCAAAGTTCTATCTTATTTAGACAATACTGCCCATGCATTACTGCTGATGACTCCAGATAGGTGTTACATAAATCTGGGAAAAAGGAACTATAGCATAACTCTTCTGCCTCGTCTGAGAGATTCTCAAATTCTCCAGTGCTATCTGTAGGCCGGGGTGTCACATCCCTACCCCCTTACAAAAACCGACGTCCTCGTCGGTGAATCTCTGGATATCACCTTCTCTTCGCGCTATCCTTCTTCTCAACAAGACAGAAACCCAAGGCATGATAAGGTAGAGAGGATAGAGTGGACTGTTTTACCCGCAACGATCTAACTTGTTTTATTAATTAATTAACTTTAACTTAAAACTGATTTTCTTTAAATAAATTTTAACTACTAAACTATGCAATCAACCAAAGATCCAAATCAAACATGTTGCATAATAACAAGCAGACAATTTTCACGACTTAGCCGAGTTTAACATACGACTCGACTAACACAACGCGTCGCAGAACGTACTATCGTATTATTATAAAGGGTCACCTAGCTGATACTCATGGTGGTCAGTTGACTGATTCAGGCCAAAATCTACGAAAACTATTCTTCAGAGAGAGAAATCAAGGCAAGAAGGGTAAAAGTCATAGAATTCAAGGGGTATAATAGTAAAATAGTTTAAGCAGGCAAGGATTGGAGAGAAGAAGACTTAAAACTCGACCAGTTCTATCTAGGCTTTCGTCCTACAGTCGATATGGCCCCCTAAACCATGTTTCTAACAAAAACCATCTTTTAACGAGACGTGAGCCACTCATCCACACAGAGGGCCACTCTCAGAATTAAATTCAAGTAAACCATTAATCAATTTAATTAAAAAGGACCAGAATGTGTTATAGCGCGGCACCTAGCACAACTAACCAAAATGCAACCCAAAGGATATATATAAAGGGTATAAAGTGGCTAGGAAATCCTTATAGGCATACAGTATTAAAATGCAGTATGAAACTGTAATTAAAGTGATAGGTGGTGTTCATGTTATACTTGCCTTCCTCGTACTGCTCCTGCTGCTGCTCAAAGTGCTCAAAAGACGGCTGCTCTGGGTACTGGTACTGGGGCTCCTCCGATGGATCAACGTCTACTCACGAACACATGGCCAAAACAATGCACAATAAATAAGCATACAAGCAAACACTAACAAAAACTAAGAAACAATACATCAATTCAAAAAAAAGCACACTAAACTGGTCTAAAACTATTCTACACGTTACAACGATCGCGTGGATATAAAGAACGCTTAAAACAGAGCTAAAACGCATAAACTAGGCCTAAAACAAGTTCTAGGGGCTTATCTGCAAGAAAACTAAGGTTCCAGGGGGTTTTCCGCAAAAACCGAGGACTAAAATGTAATTAAACCTTAGATCTAAGGGCTAGCGTGTAAAACTGCCAAGGATGGACGGCGGGTTCTAATAGGGAAAAGTTCAGGGTTCTATTCGTTAAAAACCGGACCTAACTGGAAATATTTTTGAACGGACTTGGAGTGCGGGTTGAATAGGAAGAAACCAGGGGTCTCTTTAGAAAAAGATCCAGGCCGAACCATTACGCATGATCCTCGGCCACAGGATCTCGATCCGGTGGTCCAGATCCGTTCGGATCGGATTCTAATCGTGGGCGTTCAAGCGGGATCTGACGGCTCAGGAGGATTTGGGCGCGGGGCGGCGGCGGGACGTCGCCGGAGAGCGGCGGCGCTGCGTTGCCGCGGCGGCGACTCACCAGAGAAAGCCGAATCAGTGTTCCAGGGGGCTATTCGAGACGCGGTTTGTCTTGGGAGCACCCTCTTGGTATGCACAATCCACCTGTGCGCTCAGGGCAGTGGATTGGGGCCCGGGGTGTGGTGCTCGCCGGTGATGGCGGGGTTGAGCGGTGGAACATCGCCGGAGTGCGGTGTATCAGCCTCGGGAGTGGCCTACTTGCCCTACTATCTAACGTAGTGGGGATAGGAGATCATAGCGGTGCTCACCAAGGCTCAAGAACGAGCAATGACGATGTGCAGGGCGGTCGGCGACGAGGAAAAAGGAACTATAGCATAACTCTTCTGCCTCGTCTGAGAGATTCTCAAATTCTCCAGTGCTATCTGTAGGCCGGGGTGTCACAACGGGTGTGGGGTGTGAGGAAGAGAACTACCCAAGGGATTTCCATGATCCGTTTTCTTGTGTGGAACCATGTATACACAACACCCCTATTTATAGGCAAACGTTGACACGAACGGCCCCAGCGTTCAGCGGGCCGGCCGAAACAGGGCACACCAAAGGCCCTCACCTAACCGAACCCACTTTTGAATGCCGACGGGACGATGCCAAATCACCGAGCAACCGCCGCGCTACTCGGGGCACGATAGCCGCACGACCCACCAATGGGGGGCCGTCCCGAGCGAGGGGGAAAAACGAGGCGTCCGCAATGTGGCGATAAGACGCAACGATCGGCCTCGAGATTCCACTGTACCAGCGCTCCAGCCGGCCATCAAGACCGACGTGACTCCGTCACGCCAGCGCTAGCGCACGCCGAAAGCAGGGAGCGCGGATAGGTGGATGGGACGCCCCGGCGAGAGGTCATCAAGACCGAATCCAGCGGCTCCACGATTACAGAAATCGCAGAGCCACTCAGGGGTCTCTGATGGGGGTGTAAACCCGGGGCCCCTGACGGGCTCGACTCATAGAAGGGGAAGCCCAACAAATTCCTTGGGCCGGGCATGACGCGGCTCGTCAACCCGCGTGGGCAGCTGCCTTCGCTCATAAGGCAATGCGCCCGGGAGCCCGACCTCCCGAGACACGTGGCAGTCCCCCGACCTAGCGCTCTGGGTCAGAGCCATGCTGGACGACCCGGGTCGTGCGCTCCAAGGTAGCCGCCCTCCCTGACAGGCATGCCGGTCAAGCCAGGCCTCCGCGCAGGCTCCACAACGACTGCTCCCCTTATCTTGCGGTGCAGATATAGGCTACAAGACTCTCTGACAAAGGGACAACGCCGCCCGCACGGGCCCGGCGACACTACAGGAGGGGGCGTCAACGGACTCCCCACCCTCGCCGTAATGATGGAACCCTGCGCACCTCCCCATTAAGCCAGCGAGTGTGACTGGACACCCCCGGCCTGACCTCGGTAAGGCACCTCTCACCGGGTGTGCCGTCCTGCTGGCAGGGGCCACGCAAGGGAGGCATGAGATAGCCCTGCAGATAAGGGACATAGGCCCAGGCAGACAAGACCAGAGGTAACCCTCGAGCGACCATCCGAGTGACCAGGCCGCCCCGATTGGTCTAGGATTGGACAGCACCTGAACAACTCGTTGCCCAAAGAGATCACCAAGATCAAGCCTACCCACTCCCGACCGACTGAGTCGGCCCCGACGACTGACAAGAACGAAGGACACCCCGACGGTGCCAAGACACAGTGCTAGATATATGTAAATGGGGCCCCACCTTGGACTATAAAAGGGAAAGCCCCCCACGTAGAAGAGGGTTGGACTCCTAGAGGTTCGACACTGCTTGACCAGCTTGTAAGCGCCCCTCTAAACTTTGAGCACCTGGGCTCGAGAGCAATAGAGCAAGAATACCACCCCCCATAATGGACGTAGGGCACATTCGGCCTGAACCAGTCTAAATCCTCGAGTCTTTGCGTGCTAGACCATATCCGATCAAGCGCACAACAAATGAGCAATCAAGTAGTTTAGTAGTCGCCTATTTCCCGCAGCGATAGAGAGAGAGAGACACACACAGAGAGAGAGAGGGAGGTCGAGTGGACACTAGAGAACTAGAGATGGGAGATGTGGTGTGGTAGCGGTCTAGTGGTGGTGGAGAATCGATTTAGGGTTAGGGTAGCGGCTGACGGCTGGTGGGCACTGGGTGCCTGGCCGGGGTAATATTGCGGGTTGCGGCACGGGTGGGAAATGAAATTGGGCCAATTTGGCCGCTGCGCACGTGGGGCGGCCGAGCCCAGGTGCTGGGCTGGTACAGGAATTTCCCGGGCTGGGCTGGTACAGGAATTTCCCACGGGAAGATTCCCGGTAAAGTATGGGAACCGTGAATTCGATTGGGGAACAACCCTAACCTCTTTCGTTCCCGAGTCCCGCCGTTTTTCCCGGTTTCTTCCCATTCTAATGTTTTTCCTATCTAAGCGGTATTCAATCGGTTTACACGGTGTGCGGTAGTGGTCGGTATGGAATTTTTTCCGTTCCCGCTTTCATCTCTACAAATAGCCCTAAAGTATCTGTCGGTACCCTGTAGCAGGTATACCCACTTCTACTGCAGCAAGGCAGGACTCGCGTAGTCATCCGTAACCACGCGATGAGAGGTGGAGCAGCCAGGATCCACGGGTCAGGCTCTTTCCTCACCGGGCCAACGGCCCCGGACCCGCTCCCCGCTCTGGGATGGGTCCGGTGACGCCATGTGTCCCTGAAGAGGGGAAGCTCCGAGCCAACAGCCGAGGCCTCGGACCCCCCCATAGGGGTCCGGGACCTCCCACGTCCTTCCGGACCTCCCACGCGCGTAGAACCAATATAACGCCGGGGGGTCCGCAGGCGCCACGTGTCCCGTAGGCATGGGCGCGGGCGCGGGTCTTCCGCTGGAAGACTTGCCCACCTACCGCATTCAATGCGGGTGGTTGAGGCGTGCTCTGCCACCGCGGCACGCGGGGCATACTTTGTCAGGTCTCACTGTAGACCACGTATTAACGAGGTACACAGTGAAGCCGCATGCGCCGCATCCGCGCAGAGCTCGTCTGCCGCATTAATTGGATACGACATGACGGCACTTTTCCATCATACCGCCTACGCCCCAAGCTACATGGCCCGTTCAGCTATGCTGCAGGCAATGCCGCAAGCTATACCCCGGCGCCATTTCGACAAGACAGGGCATGGATATGCTGGACGGAGGATCCCCGTGGGTAGGCAAGGAAATCTAGGAATAAGATCTCCTTCGCCTGCACCGCCATAATGTATGAACATTACGTTATTTTATACTACATCGATTAGGCCCACCTGTCGGGGACCCAACGGCCATGTACGCGCCTCCCTTGACATATAAAGGGGAGGCGCTCGCTACACAGACCAGGCTCTCGGAGGCTCTCGGAAGCTCTCGGAGACTCTCTCGAGAAAAGGGAACACATGCAATACAACACATAGTGGACGTAGGGTATTACGCTCCGGCGGCCTGAACCACTCTAAACCTGTTGTGTTCATCGTGTTCTTCTAGCGAGATTGAACTAGTCCTAGCTAACCCCCGAGTACTCACCCTCTAGTCTTAGGCTGGTGCATTACGCCACCCGGCTATGGGTTTCCACACCACGACATTTAGCGCGCCAGGTAGGGTGATTTAGCTGGTTTCAGTTCATCTCTTGCTCATCTCCATGGTTCGGGTGGCTGAGCACTTGTAACACCCGGTTTATAAAAGGACATAAACCGAGCAATCATATACGTGCCAGGATCAAGTCACATGTATATACAACAGAATGAACAGTATATCACAGCACATATCACGAATAAGACATAATAAATCGAAATACGAATGTTATTTATTACATTAATGACAAAAATGTCTGATACAGCGGAAGTGAAGTACAAATACGATAAAAGCTCTCCAAAGCTGAGCAGGGCGCCACAGGAACGTCGACTGGGAGACGAACACCTAGAAATCCTCGTAGTCCTGGTAGCGCTGGACGAACTCCCTCGTGTCGGCAGGAACTGAGCAGCAGTAGCGTATCCAAGAGGAAAAAGTAGAGAAGAGGCAAGGGTGAGTACACAACTTGTACTCAACAAGTATAACACAAACTATGAGGCTCTAAGGTTGGCTGACTGACTGCATTAGCTTTTAAGTCTTGGCAAAATTTTATTAAAGCTATTTACTACGAGTTGATGTATTACCATTAACCCAGTTTCATAGTAATTAGTCAGATTTAAACATGATACTACTGAGAACCATACCAAACCAAACCAAGGTAACCCCGAGAGGCACCTCCCTCGTCGGAAGGAGACAACCCCACTAATCAAAAGGAGGATCTGGGCCGCTCATAACCGTGAGCACGGCTAGTATACCAGTTTTACACTCTGCAGAGGTTGCACATCTTTACCCACAAGTCGTGAGCTACGCTAGAGGTTCATCACACTTCCTTAGGTGAGATGGCTAGCGACTTACAACGAGGCCGTTACAAAGAATCTCGTTGGTAAGGCGTAACCGCGAGAGTTAGGTCAGCGACGATGGCGCCCACCTCACGGGGGTACAAGCACAGGTACGCAAACCAAGCACAGACCAGCCGGAGGAGCAGGGACCATTGAAGCTTACTACTCTTGCCCCGCAGGTAAGTTACTCCAAACCAAAAAGACCTAATTAGTAAGCCAAGTCTATCCCATTCTAGCCTTGTGGTAGCGCTGTTGTCCCAGGTTGTCGCTCTATGAATCGGTCCTTATGGAGAGTGGCCAACCAAGCACTAAGCACCGTGCTGGCCCCCTAAACCATGTTTCTACAAAAACATCTTTTAACAAGTCGTGAGCCACTCATCCACACAGAGGGCCACTCTCAGAATTAAGTTCAAATAAACCATTAATCAAATTAATTAAAAAAAAGAGCCAGAGTGTGTTATAGCGCAGCAACCTAGCACAACTAACCAAAATGCAACCCAAAGGTATATATAAAGGAAATAAAGTGGCTAGGAAAGTCCTTATAGGCATACAGTATTAAAATGCAGTATGAAAATGTATTTAAAAGTGATAGGTTGTTCATGTTACACTTGCCTTCCTCGTATTGCTCCTGCTGCTGCTCAAAGTGCTCGGAAGACGGCTGCTCCTGGTACTGGTACTGGGGCTCCTCCGGTAACTCAGCGTCTACTCACGAACACATGGCCAAAACAATGCACAATAATAAGCATACAAGCAAACACTAATAAAAACTAAGAAACAGTACATCAATATATAAAAACAGCACACTAAGCTAGTCTAAAACTATTCTACGCGTTTCAACGATCGCGTGGACACAAAGAACGCTTAAAACGGAGCTAAAACGCGTATTCTAGGCTAAAAACAAGGTTCAGGGGCTTATTTGTAATAAAAGCAGGGTTCCAGGGACTTTTCTGCTAAAACCAGGGACTAAAATGTAAATAAAGGGTAGATCTAGGGGCTAACCAGTAAAAAGATCAGGGATGGACGGCGGGTTAAATTTTGAAGGAACTCAGGGGGTTATGTGAAAAGAACCGGACCAAACTCTAATTATTTTTGAATAGGATCGGACCGCGGGTTGAATCCAGTAAAACCCAGGGGCTCTTTATGAAGTTTGCCAGGCTGAAGGGGTATGCGCCGATCTGGATCGTTGGATCCAGATCTGATGGCTTGGGTTTTAAGGGCGCTGGATCTAATCGTGGCCGCCAACTTCTGAACTAACGGTCCGGGAGAGGAGGGCAAGGAACGGCGGCGGAAAGGCGCCGGCGGCGTGCCCCCGCGGCGGGAGATCGCCGGAGTGCTGCGATTCCGGGGTTCCCATGCTCGATTTCGACGCGGCTTCGGCCTAGGAGGGACTACGCGATACGTGTAGTCCACCTGGGACAAGATCTAGGCGCGAGCGGGTCTGAGGCGGCGCAAACATGGACAGCGGCGGCTCTGCTCGGAGATTCTCGCCGGCGAGCAGGGTTCTAAGCTCTAGCGCGGACTACGATCTAGGCAAACAGGTGCAAAGGAAAGGGGAGGTCCAGGCGGTGCTCACCGAGGGCTCGGATTGAAGGGAGGGCCGGCGCAGAGGGGTCGTCGACATGAACCTGGCGGCGAAGCTCGACGGAGCGTGGCGACGGGGCCGACGCGGGGCGTTTCCGGGTGCTGGATCTGCCGGAGGGGTCCGTGCGGGTCCTGCGAAGGTGATCCAGGGGCCAAATAAGTCCGGTGGTCACCGGAGGTGATGAATTGGGGCGGCGCAGGGACTCACCGGCGGTGGACTTCGGGTCAAAATCCGGCGAGGGCGTGGCTTGGACCGGGGCGAGCGAACTCAGGATCGATCCCGGGCACGGGATGGAGCTCCAGCGGAGTTCTTGGCGGTTGTGGCGCAGTAGGGCGGCCAGTCCACGGCGGCGCGGGGACTCTGCTTCGAGCGGAGGCGAGGCGGGGCGATTCGCTAGGGTTGCGGGGTGGCGGCATTAGCGGGATGAGAGACGCAGGGAGGGTCCGCGGGTTGGTTTAAGAAGGGGCGCCGGGGATCTTGGGGGGGGCGCGCCCGAATAGGAGGGTCGCCGGAGATCGCGGCCGGTTTCCGTTGCGCGGGCGAGCAACACGGGAGGGGGATGAAGCTAGCAGCTGGGCCGGACCGTAGCGAGAGGGGGAGGGACGACGCGGCGCGGGCGGCCGCAGGCGCTGGCGTGCGGGCCCGGGGAGTGTGGGAGCGGGGCGAGTGGCCGTGTGGGGCGAGAGGGCGCTGGGCCAGCGCAGGGGAAAGCTGGGCCACGGGGTGGACTAAGCTGCGCGCACGGCATGGGCCGGAGCGAGCCTGGGGAGAGAAAGGAGTTCGGGCCGCGGGAGAGAGTGGGTGCGGGCTGGGCTGCCTGAGGTCGGGCCGGGAAGGGGTTTTGGGTTTCTTGTTTTGGGTTTGGGCTGGATTTCTTTTCTATTACTTCTTCTATTTCTTTTCCTATTCAAACTAACTCAAAACTATTTGAATTCAAATGAATTTGAATTCAAACTCCTATACAAACAAACAAAACAAAACCATGCACCAGCATGAATGCAACATCAGAATTTAAACCTATGATAAATTTTAATTACTTGAGGAACAAAATTAGATTAAATGCCATACTAAACACAATAAACCTTAGAAAATTAAATAAAACCAATTAAATTTATTAATAAATGCCGAAATTTAAATTAGGGTGTTACATACCCTACCCCCTTAAAGAAATCTCGTCCCCGAGATTTAGCTGGGCTGGCTAGCAAAGAGATCTGGATAGGTCTTCCTCAACTCATCTTCTCGCTCCCATGTAGCCTCAGCTTCACTGTGGTGACTCCACTGAACTCTGCACATCTTGATGCGCTTGTTCCGAGTAACCCTCTCTGATGTCTCCAGAATCTTCACCGGATGCTCAGTATAAGTCAGATCTTCCTGGACATCTACTCCATCCAGTGGTGCCTGCTCCTCGGGTACTCGCAGACATTTCTTCAGCTGAGATATATGGAAGACATCATGAACTCCGGAGAGGCTGAGAGGTAACTCCAGGCGATAAGCAACTTCGCCTTTCCGCTCTAGCACCTTGAATGGCCCCACATACCGAGGTGCTAACTTCCCCTTGACATTGAATCTGCGGATTCCTCTCATCGGAGACACCTTCAGGTATACATAATCACCAACACTGAAAGTTAGGTCTCTCCGTTTGCCATCTGCATAGCTCTTCTGTCTGCTCTGTGCAATTCTTAGATTTTCTCGCACTGCCTGAACCATCTGCTCTGCATCATCTATGATCTCAGGGCCAAAAAGCTGCTTCTCACCAATCTGATCCCAATAGAGAGGAGTCCTGCACTTTCTGCCATACAATGCCTCAAAGGGGGACTTCTTCAGACTGGCCTGATAGCTGTTGTTATATGAGAACTCAGCATATGACAGGCACTTATCCCAGCTAGTACCGTACTGAATGGCACAAGCTCTCAGCATATCCTCCAACACTTGGTTGGTTCTCTCTGTCTGCCCATCTGTCTGAGGATGATAAGCCGTACTGAAACGCAGCTTCGTATCCAACGAATCATGAAGCTGCTCCCAGAACCGAGAAGTGAACTGAGACCCTCTGTCGGATATGATCTTCTTGGGCACACCATGCAAGCAGACAATCCGAGAGATGTACAACTCTGCGAGTCTAGCACTGGAGTAAGTAGTGTTCACTGGAATGAAGTGAGCAACTTTCGTCAAACGATCCACTACTACCCAAATGGAGTTGTACCCTTTCTGAGTACGAGGCAATCCAACAATGAAGTCCATAGTGATTTCCTCTCATTTCCACTCTGGAATCTTCAAAGGCTGTAACAGACCTGCTGGCCTCTGATGCTCAGCCTTGACACGCTGACAGGTGTCACAAATAGCCACGTACTCTGCCACTGAACGCTTCATCCCATACCACCAGAAACGTTCCTTCAGATCATAATACATCTTCGTGCTGCCCGGATGAATAGAGTAAGCTGTATCATGGGCCTCACTCAGAATCAACTTCCGGAGATCATGCACATCAGGCACGCAGATCCGGTTCTTGTACCACAAGGTACCCTGATCATCCTCTCTGAAATGAGGAGCCTTGCCCTTCTTGAGCAACTCACGAATCTCCTGCAGCTTCTCATCATCTTTCTGATGCTGCCTGATCTCTGACTCTAGAGTCGGTACTGCCTCAAATGCTGCACTGGAAGTATGATGCAAGAAGCCCAGACTCAACTGCTCGAACTCCTCGCATAACTCTGGAGGCATCTGGAAAGCCACGGCCATGTTGACATAACTTCTTCTGCTCAAAGCATCTGCTACAACATTGGCCTTGCCCGGATGATAGTGAATCTCCAGGTCATAATCCTTGACCAACTCTAGCCATCTCCTCTGCCGCATGTTCAGCTCATTCTGCGTGAAAATATACTTGAGGCTCTTGTGATCAGTGTAGATATCACACCGCTGCCCATACAAGTAATGCCTTCAAATCTTCAGAGCATGCACAACTGCGGCTAACTCAAGATCATGGGTGGGATAATTTAGCTCATGCCGACGTAACTGCCGTGAAGCATAAGCAATCACTCTGCCCTCCTGCATCAGAACACACCCAAGACCATCCTTCGAAGCATCACAATACACCGTGAATCTCTTCATCTGGTCTGCCAGAGTCAGGACTGGCGCCGTAGTCAACCTTTTCTTCAGCTCATCAAAGGCCCTCTGACGCTGATCAGTCCACACGAAAGCCACATTTTTCTCCAGCAAAGAAGTCAAAGGCTTCGCGATCTTGGAGAAATTCTCAATGAACCTCCGATAATATCTAGCTAAGCCCAAGAAAGACCTGACTTCCTTTACTGTCTGCGGTGTCTCCCACTCTAGCACATCCTTCACCTTGCTCGGATCAACAACAATGCCTCCCTGAGAGATAACATGACCGAGGAATGGAACCTCATCAATCCAGAACTCGCACTTGCTGAACTTGGCATACAACTGATGCTCTCTCAATCTCTGCAATACGAGTCTCAGATGCTCCTCATGCTCTTCTTCTGTCTTGGAAAAGATC
Source organism: Panicum virgatum (assembly GCF_016808335.1). Taxonomy (NCBI): domain Eukaryota; kingdom Viridiplantae; phylum Streptophyta; class Magnoliopsida; order Poales; family Poaceae; genus Panicum; species Panicum virgatum. The sequence continues at coordinate 45,897,999 of NC_053147.1, read as the reverse complement.
AGAATATCATCAATAAAAATCACCACAAAGACATCCAGATAATCCATGAAGACCATGTTCATCAGATGCATGAAGAAAGCCGGGGCATTAGTCAAGCCGAAGGACATGACCGTATACTCATATAGCCCGTACTTGCAGGTGAATGCCGTCTTCTGAATATCCCCAGGACGGATCCTCAGCTGAAAATAACCCGAACGAAGATCATTCTTCGAGAATATACGAGCACCTTGAAGCAGATCGAAGAGATCCTCAATACGGGGCAGTGGATGCTTGTTCTTGATTGTGACTGCATTCAGCTCCCGATAATCCACACACATCCTCTTCGAGCCATCCTTCTTATCTACCAGCAACAATGGAAAAGCCCAAGGAGAGAAGCTGCGACGGATATAGCCCTTGGCTAGCAACTCATCAATAGTCTTCTTAACTTCTTCATGCTCTATAGGTGCCATACGGTAGGGCCGCTTTGCAATAGGAGCTGTGCCAGGCAAGAGATCAATACAAAACTCAATGGCGCGTTCAGGCGGCATACCTGGCAGATCATCCGGAAAGACTGTAACACCCGGTTTATAAAAGAACATAAACCGAGCAATCATATACGTGCCAGGATCAAGTCACACGTATATACAACAGAATGAACAGTATATCATAGCACATATCACGTAAAAAGACATAATAAAGCGAATACGAATGTTATTTATTACAATAATGACAAAATGTCTGATACAGCGGAAGCGAAGTACAAAATACGATAAAAGCTCTCCGAAGCTGAAGCAGGGCGCCACAGGGACGTCGACTGGGAGACGAATCACCTAGAAGTCCTCGTAGTCCTGGTAGCGCTGGACGAACTCCCTCGTGTCGGCAGGAACTGAGCAGCAGTAGCGTAACCAAGAGGAAAAAGTAGAGAAGAGGCAAGAGTGAGTACACAACTTGTACTCAACAAGTATAACACAAACTATGAGGCTCTAGGCTGGCTGACTCAACTGCATTAGCTTTTAAGTGTTGGCAGATTTTATTTAAGCTATTTACTACTAGTTGATGAATTACCATTAACCCAGTTACATAGTAATTAATCAAGTTTAATCATACTACTACTGAGAACCAAACCAAGACCAAACCACCAAGGTAACCCCGAGAAGCACCTCCCTCGTCGGAAGGAGATAACTTCACTAATCAAAAGGAGGATCTGGGCCGCTCATAACCGTGAGCACGGCTAGTATACCAGTTTTACACTCTGCAGAGGTTGCACATCTTTACCCACAAGTCGTGAGCTACGCCAGTTGTTCATCACACTTCCTTAGGTGAGATGGCCAGCGACTCACTACGAGGCCTTTAAAAAGAATCTCGTTGGTAAGGCGTAACCGCGAGAGTTAGGTCGGCGACGATGGGGCCCACCTCCGGGGGTACAAGCACAGGAGCGCAATCCAAGCACAGACCAAGCCGGAGGAGCAGGGACCATTGAAGCTTACTACTCTTGCCCCGCAGGTAAGTTACTCCAAACCAAAAAGATCTAATTATTACGCCAAGTCTATCCCATTCTAGCCTTGTGGTAGCGCTGTTGTCCCAGGTTGTCGCTCTATGAACCGGTCCTTATGGAGAGTGGCCAACCAAGCACTAAGCACCGTGCTGGCCCCCTAAACCATGTTTCTACAAAAACCATCTTTTAACGAGACGTGAGCCACTCAAGCCACACAGAGTGCCACTCTCAGAATTAAGTTCAAGTAAACCATTAATCAAATTAATTAAAAAGGACCAGAGTGGGTTATAGCGCAGCAACCTAGCACAACTAACCAAAATACAACCCAAGGATATATATAAAGGATATAAAGTGGCTAGGAAAGTCCTTATAGGCATACAGTATTAAAATGCAGTATGAAATTGTATTTAAAGATGATAGGTTGTTCATGTTATACTTGCCTTCCTCGTACTGCTCCTGCTGCTGCTCAAACTGATCCGAAGACGGCTGCTCCGGGTACTGGTACTGAGGCTCCTCAGATGGATCAACGTCTACTCACGAACACATGGCCAAAACAATGCACAACAATAAGCATACAAGCAAATACTAACTAAGAAACAGTACATCAATACATAAAAACAGCGCACAAAACTACTCTAGAACTATTCTACGCGTTACAACGATCGCGTGGACATAAAGAACGCTAAAAACGGAGCTAAAACGCATTTTTTTGGGCTAAAAACAAGTTCTAGGGGCTTATTTGTAATAAAACTGAAGTTCCAGGGGCTTTTCTGCTAAAACCGAGGACTAAAACGTAAATAAACATTAAATCTAAGGGCTATCGTGCAAAACCAACGGCTCTGGACGGCGGGTTTGAAATCTGGAAAGCTCAGGGTGTTAAGTGCTAAAAAAACTGGACCTGGACATAAATATTTTCAACGTGCTAGGACTGCGGGTTGAATCTCGGAAAACTAAAGGGCTCTTTAGCAAAAAGTACCAGCCGAACCGGTATCTTTGATTCTGGGCCGTCAGATCGCGATCTGGCGGATCAGATCGGATCGGCCCTCAATCTAATCGGGGCCGTTGATTCGGGATCTAACGGCTCAGGGCGAAAAGGGGCGACGGCGGCGGCGCTGGTTGCCGGGAAGCCTTTCCCGCGGCGGCGCCTCGCCGGAGACGCCCAAATCCGGCGTTCCCGGGGTCGAATCAAGCGGATTTTGGGTCGTGAGGGGACTACGCGATACGCGTAGTCCACCTGGGACATGATCTAGGCGCGAGCGGGTCTGAGGCGGCGCAAACGTGGACGGCGGCGGCTCTGCTCGGGGATTCTCACCGGCGGGCCGGGTCCTAAGCTCTAGAGCGGCTACGATCTAAGCAAATGGGTGCAAAGGGAAAGGGAAAGTCCAGGCGGTGCTCACCGAGGGCTCGGATTGAAGGAAGGGCCGGCGCAGAGGGGTCGTCGGCGTGAACCGGCGGCGGAGCTTGACACGGTGCTCGCGGGCAGGCTGATGTGGGGACTCTCCGGGTCCCTGGATGGCACGGCTCGGCGATTGGCGGCACTGCGAAGCGAGCCAGGGGGTCAGCGTGGCCCGATTAAGGCCGGCGGCAAGAAATCGGGAGGGGAAAAAGCTCACCGGAGGCGGCGGGTGGTTCTGCTTCGAGCTCCGGGTAGCGGCGGCCGCTACGAGGGTTCTGGGGCGGCGCGGGTGGATGGGAGGGGGCGCAGAGGATTGGGGCGGTTTAAAGGAGGCAGGCCGGGGATTTCGGCGGGGCGCAGCGGGATACTGATCCCGGCGAGCTCGCCGGGGATCTCGGGCTCTGTTTCGCGGCGGGGAGGAAGGAAAGGGGGAGAGGGATCCGCTGACGGGTGGGCCCGGGACGCAGCGGCTGTGGGGGGGGGGCGCGCGGGCTGACGGGTGGGCCAGGCCGAGCGGCTGCTGCGTGGCCGCGCTGGGCTGAGCGGAGCGAAGGCGAGCGGGAGGGAGCGGGCCGAGCGCGGGAGGAGGAAAAGGAGAAGGGGAGCCGGGCTGTTGGCGCTGGGCTGGGCCTAGGGAGAGAGAGGGGGCAGTTGGGCCCGCGTGGAAGAGCTGGGCCGCGCGGGGTTCGCCTGGGCCGAGCGAACCGGGCCGGGGGAGTGTGGGTTTGGGCCGGACTAGGGAGAGAGGCTGGGTCTTGGGCTTTGGTTTGCTATGGGTTTGGGTTTTGGGTTTTGTTTTTCCTATTCTTCTCCTTTCTAAATCTAATTCGAACAAAGTTTGAATTCAAATTTGAATTTGAATTCAAACCACACTCAAATAAAATTATGCATCAGCATGAATGCAACAAAAATTTAAACCTATGATAAATTTTAATTAATTAAGGAACAAAAATTAGATTAAATGCCAACTAAACACAATAAACCTTAGAAAATTTAACTAAAGCCAATTATTTTATTAATAAATACTGAAATTTAAACTAGGGTGTTACAGACCCTACCCCCTTAAAGAAATCTCGTCCCCGAGATTTAGCTGGGCTGGCTAGCAAAGAGATCTGGATACGTCTTCTTCAACTCATCTTCTCGCTCCCAAGTAGCCTCAGCTTCACTGTGGTGACTCCACTGAACTCTGCACATCTTGATGCGCTTGTTCCGAGTAACCCTCTCTGACGTCTCCAGAATCTTCACCGGATGCTCAGTATAAGTCAGATCCTCCTGGACATCTACTCCATCCAGGGGTGCCTGCTCCTCGGGTACTCGCAAACACCTCTTCAGCTGAGATATATGGAAGACATCATGAACTCCTGAGAGGCTGAGAGGTAACTCCAGGCGATAAGCAACTTCGCCTTTCCGCTCTAGCACCTTGAATGGCCCCACATACCGAGGTGCTAACTTCCCTTTGACATTAAATCTGCGGATTCCTCTCATCGGAGACACCTTCAGATACACATAATCACCAACACTGAAAGTCAGGTCTCTCCGTTTGCCATCAGCATAGCTCTTCTGCCTGCTCTGTGCAATCCTCAGATTTTCTCGCACAGCCTGAACCATCTGCTCTGCATCATCTATGATCTCAGGACCGAAGAGCTGCTTTTCACCAATCTGATCCCAATAGAGAGGAGTCCTGCACTTTCTGCCATACAATGCCTCAAAGGGAGACTTCTTCAGACTGGCCTGATAGCTGTTGTTATATGAGAACTCAGCAAATGACAGGCACTTATCCCAACTAGTACCATACTGAATAGCACAAGCTCTCAGCATATCCTCCAACACTTGGTTGGTTCTCTCTGTCTGCCCATCTGTCTGAGGGTGATAAGCCGTACTGAAGCGCAGCTTCGTATCCAGAGAATCATGGAGCTGCTCCCAGAACCGAGAAGTGAACTGAGACCCTCTGTCAGATATAATCTTCTTGGGCACACCATGCAAGCAGACAATCCGAGAGATGTACAACTCTGCAAGTCTAGCACCGGAGTAAGTAGTGTTCACTGGAATGAAGTGAGCAACCTTCGTCAATCGATCCACTACTACCCAAATGGAGTTGTACCCTTTCTGAGTACGAGGCAATCCAACAATGAAGTCCATAGTGATTTCTTCCCATTTCCACTCTGGAATCTTCAAAGGCTGCAATAGACCTGCTGGCCTCTGATGCTCAGCCTTGACACGCTGACAGGTGTCACAAATAGCCACGTACTCTGCCACTGAATGCTTCATCCCATACCACCAGAAACGTTCCTTCAGATCATAATACATCTTTGTGCTGCCCGGATGAATAGAATAAGCTGTATCATGGGCCTCACTCAGGATCAACTTCCGAAGATCCTTCACATCTGGAACACAGATCCGGTTCTTGTACCACAAGGTACCCTGATCATCCTCTCTGAAATGAGGAGCCTTGCCCTTCTTGAGCAACTCACGAATCTCCTGCAGCTTCTCATCATCTTTCTGATGCTGCCGGATCTCTGCCTCTAGAGTCGGTACTGCCTCGAATGCTGCACTGGAGGTATGATGCAAGAAACCCAGACTCAACTGCTCGAACTCCTCGCATAACTCTGGAGGCATCTGGAAAGCCACGGCCATGTTGACATAACTTCTTCTGCTCAAAGCATCTGCTACAACATTGGCCTTGCCCGGATGATAGTGAATCTCCAGATCATAGTCCTTGACCAACTCTAGCCATCTTCTCTGCCGCATGTTCAGCTCATTCTGCGTGAAAATGTACTTGAGGCTCTTGTGATCAGTGTAGATATCACACCGCTGCCCATACAAGTAATGCCTCCAAATCTTCAGAGCATGCACAACTGCGGCTAACTCAAGATCATGAGTAGGATAATTCAGCTCATGCCGACGTAACTGCCGTGAAGCATAAGCTATCACTCTGCCCTCCTGCATCAGAACACACCCAAGACCATCCTTCGAAGCATCACAATATACCGTGAACCTCTTCGTCTGGTCTGGCAGAGTCAGGACTGGCGCCGTAGTCAACCTTTTCTTCAGCTCATCAAAGGCCATCTGACGCTCATCAGTCCATACGAAAGCCACATTCTTCTCCAGCAAAGAAGTCAAAGGCTTCGCGATCTTGGAGAAATTCTCAATGAACCTCCGATAATATCCTGCTAAGCCCAAGAAAGACCTGATTTCCTTCACTGTCTGCGGTGTCTCCCACTCGAGCACATCCTTCACCTTGCTCGGATCAACAGCAATGCCTCCCTGAGATATAACATGACCGAGGAATGGAACCTCGTCAATCCAGAACTCGCACTTGCTGAACTTGGCATACAACTGATGCTCTCTCAATCTCTGCAATACGAGTCTCAGATGCTCCTCATGCTCTTCTTCTGTCTTGGAGAAGATCAGAATATCATCAATGAAAATCACCACGAAGACATCCAGATAATCCATGAAGACCATGTTCATCAGATGCATGAAGAAAGCCGGGGCATTAGTCAAGCCGAAGGACATGACTGTATACTCATATAGCCCGTACTTGCAGGTGAATGCCGTCTTCGGAATATCCCCAGGACGGATCCTCAGCTGAAAATAACCCGAACGAAGATCAATCTTCGAGAATATACGAGCACCTCGAAGCAAATCGAAGAGATCCTCAATACGGGGCAGTGGATGCTTGTTCTTGATAGTGACTGCATTCAGCTCTCGATAATCCACACACATCCTCTTCGAGCCATCCTTCTTATCTACCAGCAACAACGGAAAAGCCCAAGGAGAGAAGCTGCGACGGATATAGCCCTTGGCTAGCAACTCATCAATAGTCTTCTTAACTTCTTCATGTTCTATAGGTGCCATACGGTAGGGCCGCTTTGCAATAGGAGCTGTGCCAGGCAAGAGATCAATACAAAACTCAATGGCGCGTTCAGGCGGCATACCTGGCAGATCATCCGGAAAGACATCCGGGAATTCAGACACCACGCGAATACCGTCCGTGGGTCTAGCCTCCATCTGATGAAGAAATCCAGAAGGCTCTACTGCACTGATAACAACCTCTTGGCCACTGGAAGCTGATAACAAGACTGTCCTCTGAGCACAATCTATACGAACTCCCCATTTGGCCAGAGTCTCCATTCCCAGAATGACATCAATGCCCTTGGTGTCTAGCACCATCAGATCAGTACAGAACTCTACTCCCCTCAAGGAAATACTGACTCTCGGGCAGTAAGTGTGAGACCTCAACTGTCCTCCCGGTGAAGATACTAACAGGCACCTCTTTAATGTGCTAGTATGAATACCATGATGCTCGACAAAAGACTGAGTAATGAAGGAATGCGTAGCACCAGTATCAAAAAGCACTGTAGCTGGATATGAATTAACCATGAACGTACCAATAACCACGTTGGGAGCCTCGGCCGCTGACTCGGCCGTCACGTGGTTCACCCTGCCCTGTGCTGGCGCCCTGGGCTGAGCTGGGCGTCCCTGCTGTCCCGCCTGCGCCTTCCGGGGGCAAGCGTTGGCGTAGTGCCCCGGCTGGCCGCAGTGAAAGCAGGTGCGAGGAGGCCCCTGAGCCTGCTGTCCGGTAGGAGCTGCCGGACGTGGAGCCTGCGGTGCCGGTGGAGCTGGTAGAGCAGTACGAGCCGGAGGTGCCGGTAACCTCGGGCCCTGACCTGCCTGCTGCTGTCGAGGCGGGTACTGCTGCGGCGGCCTCTGCTGGTACTGCTGAGGAGGCCGGTACTGAGGCTGGTACTGCTGGGGCTGCTGGAGTCGGGGACGAGTGTTGCTGCCGGAAGCAACGGGGACAACCTTCCTCTTCTTGTCCTCCATCTCCAGGTGCTTACGCTCAGTGTTGAGCGCACTGTCAACCAGATGGTTGAAGTCGTCGAAGCGGAGGTTGAGCAGCGCGTACTGGAGGTAGTCCTCAAGACCCTCCATGAAGTGCTCCTGCTTCTTGCGGTCATCCGCAACCTCGGCAGGGGCGTAGCGTGCCAGCTGAAGAAAGCGATCACGATACTCCGTGACCGACATAGTCCCCTGATTTCACAAAGACAGATAGATATCAGAAGATTAACTCAAGATTTATAAGGATAGAACAAGGGGCATTATCTCAAAAGAAAACGCTGAATGATTATATTTAAGATTACCTGCTTCAGTGCAAGGAACTCCTTCTGTTTCATCTTCATAACGCCCGCGGGGACGTTGTGGCTGCGGAAGCGCTCCCTGAACTGGAGCCAGGTGAGAGACTCGCGGTCATGGACCGGGTGGGACTCCCACCAGTCCAAAGCTGCCCCTCGCAGCTGTCCTGCTGCGTACAAGACGCGCTCACGATCATCGCACTGGGCGATGTCCAGCTGACGCTCCACTGCACGGAGCCAGTTGTCAGCCTGAAGAGGGTCGGACGTGTGAGAAAACGTCGGCGGGTGACCCCTCAGGAACTCAGCACGCCTGTCGCGAGGCTGCGGCGGTGGAGGAGGCGGAGGCTGAGTGTGAGCGTGCTGGAGAGCCTGAACAGTGTTGTTCAGGGTGGCCATCATCTGCATCTGGAGCTGGAAGTACTGCTCCGGAGTCAAAGGAGGAGGCATCGGGATCCCAGTACCCTGGTTGTTCTGACCCTGCTGCTGGCCAGAACCGGAACCGGTGCTCCTGGTGTTCACCATCTGATTTGAACAAAAGATTTCATGAGTAAGGATATTGCAGGGATAAATTCAGATGGATATGATAACTCTTTGCGGAAAAAGACTCAGCCATGATAAAGTAGACAGGATAGAGTTGACTGTTTTACCCCCAACGATCTAACTCATTTTATTAATTAGTTAACTTTAACAGCTGAGTGATTTTCTTTAAACAAATTTAAACTACTAAGCTATGCAATCAGTCAAAGATCCAAATCAAACATGTAGCATAATAACAAGCAGACAATTTTCACGACTTAGCCGAGTTTAGCAAAAGAATAGGAGGGTCGCCGGAGATCGCGGCCGGTTTCCGTTGCGCGGGCGAGCAACACGGGAGGGGGATGAAGCTGGCAGCTGGGCCCGGACCGCAGCGAGAGGGGGAGGGACGACGCGGCGCGGGCGGCCGCAGGCGCTGGCGTGCGGGCCCGGGGAGTGTGGGAGCGGGGCGAGTGGCCGTGTGGGGCGAGAGGGCGCTGGGCCAGCGCGGGGGAAAGCTGGGCCACGGGGTGGACTGAGCTGCGCGCACGGCATGGGCCGGAGCGAGCCTGGGGAGAGAAAGGAGTTCGGGCCGCGGGAGAGAGTGGGTGCGGGCTGGGCTGCCTGAGGTCGGGCCGGGAAGGGGTTTTGGGTTTCTTGTTTTGGGTTTGGGCTGGATTTCTTTTCTATTACTTCTTCTATTTCTTTTCCTATTCAAACTAACTCAAAACTATTTGAATTCAAACTCCTATACAAACAAACAAAACAAAACCATGCACCAGCATGAATGCAACATCAGAATTTAAACCTATGATAAATTTTAATTACTTGAGGAACAAAATTAGATTAAATGCCATACTAAACACAATAAACCTTAGAAAATTAAATAAAGCCAACTAAATTTATTAATAAATGCCGAAATTTAAATTAGGGTGTTACAGCACTCCCACCACGGCGACGACGTGGAGATGACGGAGGGTGTGGCATCATCCGCGCCACATGCCTCTCGCCTTCCTGCTCCAGGGGCAACCGTGCCCGCGCAGCAGCCACCGTCAGTGGCGGTGCGCGCTGCACATCGGCAAGAGTCAGGGCGCCCCTCAAGGGCCCCCTCACAAGCTGCGAGCGGTGGAGCGCTGGCGGCAGCTAGGGAGTTGCTTCGCACCCTCCGGCTGCTGCAGCCTCGCCAGACGCCCTAAGGCAGTGGGGGGATGACGTTGACCGTCTCCTCCATCTGGCTCAGGCCTCCCCCAGTTCTGCAAGGACTGGGCAACGACCTCCACCTGGCAATGCGGTGGTACCCCACCACCGGCGCCTGGGCGGTGCGTCGGCGTCAGTGCGCTCCCCCACTATGAGGGGTACACGAATAGAAGACCTGCGGGCGGAGCTCAATCGCAGGCGTGCGGGTGAGGACGCCCGCATCTCCGTGGAGAGGGCGCGAGAACGCCGCCTCAACATTGAGGGCCGCAACCTCAATGCCGACTTGGACGCTGTAACACCCTAGGTGTCTGCACAGTAATTAAATAGGTGTCTGCATAGTAATTGTGTATATTTTATATGCATCATGTGCTTGAATTGCTTGAAAAGGAACTTTTTGTAAATATAAAGGTTATATGTGTAATTTTAATTTTATGCAAGGTCCTTTCTATAGTTATGTTGAATAGGTTGTGTAATTATAGCTTTTGTGGAGGGTGTTTTTGCAAAATTCAGTGCATTTAATGCATGGCAGCAAAATTTGCTTTTAAGTGTAAGTTTAAAGTGAAATTGCATTGAAAAAGACAAGTTTCCTTTGAATTCAAAATCCCTTCAATGTTTTTAATTTTAGCTCTTGAATCTTTGGTCAAATAAATTTTTGCACAACATCAAAGTTGTAGATCTTGAAAAGTTGAACAACTTTCATGTTGGGCACTTTTCCATTTGAGCTTTGGTTTAAAAGTTATTGCTTGTTTACAGAGTGGTCCCTGGAATTTTTGGAAATTGCAAAACTTTTCTTCCACCTCCACCTCCCTGCTCAGTTTCTCGCCGCCGCCCACCGACAGCGCCGCCCGCCGGCGCCGTGGAGAGCCTTCCCGGCCACCTCTTCTATCGCGCTGGCGCCCACGCGTCGCGTCGCTCCTCCTCCCCCTCCTGTTGCTTCGCGCTGGAGTCTTCCCGGCCGTGCCACGCGCCCCGCCGCTTCTAGAGCCGCCCAGGCGGCCGCCACCGCGACACCGCCGTAGAGCGCTCGCTGTAGAGCCCGCCGCCCTCTTCTAGCGAGCGCCCGAGCACTACACATACCCCAGAAATCGATTCCGTGCGCTCTTTTGTCCTCTCCTCGCTCCCACGCCTCGGAACACCACCGCCGCTCCACCCCGAACCCCGGCGAGCTCACCCACCGCGGAGCCGCCATTCCAGTTCAGCTCCACCCCTACAGCCCCCACCAATAGTTTTGCCTCGTCCTAGCGCTGCTCCTCGACCGCTTCTCCTCGCCCAAACCCCACCGGAACCACCCCGCCGCCGTGCTCCGAGCACCGCAAGCCGCCGCTCACCGTCGACACCCCATCTCCGACCACCCTAGCCTCGATTCCAAGCACCCAGAGGTGCGCCTTGGACCCCTTTAGCCCCCACTCCTGTTTCCCCTTGCCGGGAAACGGCCGGTCAAACCTCGCCTCCCCTCTCTGACCCGACCCAGGGACTTCGGTTTTGAATTCGAGAAAACCCAGGGGGTTCTTTGAGTAGTCAGAGACTCAGATGAATAGTGCTTTAGGGACTTGTTTGTAATAGTTTGCTGTGATCTTTGAAATTCAATATCAATTCGTGGAAAATTCGTAAAATAGTAAATCTGGATGTTTTGGAATCCTCTTGAAGAGCTATATGTAGTAAAACCATAATATGTTAGGCTTTAGTTGTAAGTTTTTGCTGTAGATTTTGATTTGTGTTACTAGTGCATAAATATTGGTTGATTTTATCTTTTTCTTAAATACTGTATAAAGACATGTCTTGCAGTGAAACTTTTATGGTAGTTTACTCATCTAACACTAGTTTTGCTATAAAAATTTCATGATCAGTTCTCTGGTGTAGCTATTTATTTGATTTAATCCTTGTTTAATAGACTTTATTTATGGTAAATAGTTTCTCTTCGTAATAAATCATGAATATATTTCTGCATGTTCTTTTTGAGTAGCTTAGCTTGTCCAGGAAGTTTGAGCCTGAGTTCATGAATAGAACAGGAGCTAAAAATGAATATTGCTAATCTGTTGTCTGTTTTGTTTATTTTCTCATAATTATTTCTTTGTAGATAAAATCATGAAAAATTCACAGTATCTCAATCATCCCTGTGTAGACATACTGTTAAATTTTGAGCTTCTTTTTTGCTTTAGTTTGACCTGTATAATTCAAACTTGTTCTATGTGTTATCTGAATGAATGATTTGTTGTGAATAAATGGCTACATATTTTAGCATGATATTTACAGGGTAGCTTAATCTGTTTATGTTATGTTTAGGATAATATTTTCTGATTTTATTGCTGAATGTGCTCTGAGTTGTTTATTTATTTGCAAACCATGATTTATTTGTTATAGGAAATCACCCCCACTTGTTTGTAAAGTTAGCAGACTTCATTTGTGTTGTAGCCGTCGTGTTTTATCTTCCGCTGTCTAAACTCTGAACTTAAGTTATGGCTTGTATAAATGTTTTACTACGTTTGGTTTTGTAATAATGGTTTGAACTGGTTGTAATCACTACTGAAACTGCCTGTGTTGTAAATTTTGTGGTTGTAATATCTCAGGACTCGCCTTCGTGCGGGGTATGCTTGTTCGATCCGAGAACCGGTGGTTGTATCGGGACGTTACCCGACAGAACAAAAATTGTTCCGTTTGAAGTGCGTTTTGAGCTGTTGTTGCCTTTTATGGTGATGGCCTGCGCACTTGAGCCAGGATAATTTAGGCGGTTCTGCCACAGACGCAGCGGTACCCAAGCCTCCGGTGAACGCCCGGATACAGGCGGGCACCCCGGTGGCTGGGGTGGGCTGCGCCGCGCTGGCGGATCACCTCCGCATGGTGGCATGGCCGTCCAAGTTCCGCCCACACCTGCCGGAGAAGTACGACGGTACCACTAACCCGTCGGAATTCCTTCAGGTGTACGTTACCGCCATCACAGCAGCTGGTGGTAACGACGCCATCATGGCGAGCTACTTTTATGTAGCCTTGACCGGGCCAGCCCGGACTTGGCTCATGAACCTTACTCTTAGGACGATTCAGTCCTGGGAGGAGCTCTGTGCGAGGTTCACTGCGAACTTCGCCAGCACGTACCAGCAGCATGGTGTGGAGGCTCACCTCCACGCCGTGAGGCAGAAACCTGGAGAGACGCTCCGGGCATTCATCTCACACTTCACCAAGGTACGGGGTACCATTCCTCATATCTCTGACGCATCTATTATCACTGCTTTCCGCCAGGGGGTACGTGATGAGAAGATGCTCGAGAAACTGGCGACGCACGAGGTGGAGAGCGTTACCACGCTTTTCTCCCTGGCTGACAAGTGTGCCAGGGCCGCTGAGGGCCGTGCATGGCACTCAGCCCCCCAAGACGGAGATGCCAAGGCTGGTGGCTCCGCCCAGGGCTGTGGCAAGAAAAAGAAGAACAAGAACCGGAGTCGCGGGGAGCCACATCCCGGCGGTCCAGTCGCAGCAGCAGCGGCAACAGCTGCTGCGGCAGCGGCTGCGGGCCAGAATGCACATGGCCAATGCCCGAGCCTGCAAGGTGGCAGCGGAGGTTCTTGCCCAGTGCATCCCACCGCTTGCCACAGTGCCGCAAACTACCACGAGATCCAGAAACTCGCGAAGCGGGTCAGTGGGCGGTGTGAGTAGGTCACCATGGACGGCTCACCCCCTCCTCGTCAGCGGTCTGGCAAGGAGAAAGCCTCCGACAGTGAGACCGCTGCTGGGGAGAAGGAGCTGGGGTACCAATCCCCCGCTCGGGAGCTGAAGGGCGTTTACCGCCACGACAACTCCGACTCCGACAATGAGGAGCGCCACAAGAAGCTGTACATAATGTACGGCGGAAGCTGGGAGCTTGTCTCCCAGCGGGACGTGAAGACCCTTCGCCGAGAGGTCCTTTCGGTGAAGCCGGGGGTCCCGAAAGCGGCGCCGCACCACAGGTGGATGAACACCACCATCTCTTTCGGGCCATCTGACTGCCCGGAGAACATGGCCGGGGCCGGTGTACTACCTCTAGTCACCGCCCCTATCATAGCCAACATCAGGCTCTATCACGTGCTGATAGACGGTGGGGCCGGCCTCAACGTCATCAGCTATGCAGTGTTCAAGCAGCTGCAGATCCCAAAGTCCAAGCTGACTCCCTCTCGCCCATTCTCCAGAGTGGGCCCACATCCAGTGTTCCCTCTGGGGAGCATCACTCTGCCGGTCACGTTTGGGACCAAAGAGAACTTCCGCACAGAGAGCGTCCAGTTCGATGTTGCGGAGGTGAACCTCCCGTCCAATGCCATCATTGGCCGGCCGGCTCTCTACCGCTTCATGGCCATTGACCATTATGGGTCTTTGGTCCTGAAGATGCCTTCCCCCGCCGGCGTCCTCACCGTGCGGGGTGACCGCACCGCTGTCGTCGCTGCAGTTGAGAGACTGCATGCTCTGGCGGCAAAGGCTGCACATTTCGAGGAGGACCTATCCACCTCGCAACCCAGGGCGCCCACAAAGGCACCTAAGGTTCAGCCGTCTGATCCAGACAATGTTCCCGTGAAGATGGTGCAGATCGGAGCGGACACCTCCAGGAGCACCCGCATCGCGGGAAACCTAGAGGAGAAATAGGAAGACGTGCTCATCACTTTCCTCCGGGCAAATGTGGATGTGTTCGCCTGGGAACCATCATAGATGCCCGGGATCCCCAGGGAAGTGATCGAGCACCATCTGAGGATCTACCCCGACGCCACGCCGGTATGCCAGAAGCCTCGGAAGCAGTCCGTGGAGTGGCAGAACTTCATCCATGAAGAAGTCTGCAAGCTGCTACACACTGGCTTCATCGAGGAGGTCCACCACCCTGAGTGGTTGGCCAACCCGGTCGTCGTCCCAAAGGCCAACGAGAAGCTTTGGATGTGCATCGACTACACCAGCCTCAACAAGGCATGTCCTAGAGACCCCTATCCTCTTCCACGTATCGATCAGATCGTGGACTCCACCTCCGGGTGTGATCTTTTGTCTTTCCTAGATGGATACTCTGGTTTCCACCAGATTCAGAAGTCTAGAGAGGATAAGAAACATACTGCTTTTATAATGTAACACCCGGTTTATAAAAGAACATAAACCGAGCAATCATATACGTGCCAGGATCAAGTCACACGTATATACAACAGAATGAACAGTATATCATAGCACATATCATGTAAAAAGACATAATAAAGCGAATACGAATGTTATTTATTACAATAATGACAAAATGTCTGATACAGCGGAAGCAAAGTACAAATACGATAAAAGCTCTCCGAAGCTGAAGCAGGGCGACACAGGGACATTGACTGGGAGACGAACACCTAGAAGTCCTCGTAGTCCTGGTAGCGCTGGATGAACTCCCTCGTGTCGGTAGGAACTGAGCAGCAGTAGCGTAGCTAAGAGGAAAACGTAGAGAAGAGGCAAGAGTGAGTACACAACTTGTACTCAACAAGTATAACACAAACTATGAGGCTCTAGGCTGGCTGACTGACTGCATTAGCTTTTAAATCTTGGCAAAATTTTATTAAAGCTATTTACTACGAGTTGATGAATTACCATTAACCCAGTTACATAGTAATTAATCAAGATTAAACATGATACTACTGAGAACCAAACCAAAACCAAGCCACCAAGGTAACCCCGAGAGGCACCTCCCTCGTCGGAAGGAGACAACCCCACTAATCAAAAGGAGGATCTGGGCCGCTCATAACCGTGAGCACGGCTAGTATACCAGTTTTACACTCTGCAGAGGTTGCACATCTTTACCCACAAGTCGTGAGCTACGCCAGTTGTTCATCACACTTCCGTAGGTGAGATGACTAGCGGCTCACTACGAGGCCGTTACAAAGAATCTCGTTGGTAAGGCGTAACCGCGAGAGATAGGTCAGCGATGATGGGGCCCACCTCCAGGGGTACAAGCACAGGAGCGCAATCCAAGCACAGACCAAGCCGGAGGAGCAGGGACCATTGAAGCTTACTACTCTTGCCCCACAGGTAAGTTACTCCAAACCAAAAAGACCTAATTAGTAAGCCAAGTCTATCCCATTCTAGCCTTGTGGTAGCGCTGTTGTCCCAGGTTGTCGCTCTATGAACCGGTCCTTATGGAGAGTGGCCAACCAAGCACTAAGCACCGAGCTGGCCCCCTAAACCATGTTTCTACAAAAACCATCTTTTAACGAGACGTGAGCCACTCATCCACACAGAGGGCCACTCTCAGAATTAAGTTCAAGTAAACCATTAATCAATTTAATTAAAAAGGACCAGAGTGTGTTATAGCGCAGCAACCTAGCACAACTAACCAAAATGCAACCCAAGGATATATATAAAGGATATAAAGTGGCTAGGAAATCCTTATAGGCATACAGTATTAAAATGCAGTATGAAATTGTATTTAAAGATGATAGGTTGTTCATGTTACACTTGCCTTCCTCGTACTGCTCAGGCTGCTGCTCAAACTGCTCCGAAGATGGCTACTCCGGGTACTGGTACTGGGGCTCCTCAGATGGATCAACGTCTACTCACGAACACATGGCCAAAACAATGCACAATAATAAGCATACAAACAAACACTAACAAAAACTAAGGAACAATACATCAATACATAAAAACAGCACACTAAACTATTCTACGTGTTACAACGATCGCGTGGATATAAAGAATGCTAAAAACGGAGCTAAAACGCATATTCTATGCTAAAAACAAGTTCTAGGGGCTTATTTGTAAGAAAAACAGGGTTCCAGGGACTTTTCTGCTAAAACCGAGGGCCTAAACATAATTAAACGCTAACTCCAGGGTCTAACTCGTAAAAACTACCAGGCTGGACGGCGGGTTGTATTTTAAAGAAATTCGGGGGTCTATGTGTTAAAAACTGGGCCTGGGTGTAAATAGTTTTACACTACTATGGACGGCGGGTTGATTACCAAAAAAGGCAGGGGCTCTTTAACAAATTAGCCAGGCCGAAGGGGTATGTTTGAATCTAGGCGCTTGGATCTGGATCGGATGGCTAAGAACAGATTGGGTCTGGATCTAATCTCACCCGTTGGTTCCTAATCGGGCGGCTCAGGGTAGTTGGGGGTGCGGGCGGCGGAGGAAGGCCGCCGGCGGCGAGCAGAGGCGGCGGAGTTGCGCCGGACTTCTCCAAAACGTTGCTCCTGGGGCTGAAATGAAAGGGGTTTGGGTCGGGATGGACCTACGCGACGTGGATAAGCCATCTGGGCACTGAGTTGGGCTTGGCAAGGCTCAGGGATGCGGGTTCGGCGACGCGGCGGTTCTGTCCGGCAGCAACGGCGGCGCTGCGGAATTGTGCTCGCCGGCGGACACCTAAGACCTAGCGCAAAAGGAGCGGAGGAGTAAGGGCGTGCTCACCGAGGCTCGAATCGAGCTGCGCGGGTGTGCCGGGGCGCTAACGTCGACGGCGGGCGGCGGCGCAGGAACGGAGCACGGTGACGAGGTCGGCGCAGAGGTCGGAGTAGAGGCAGCGGGCTCGGGGGAGTTCGTGGCCTCCGGGCAGAGCTCCCCCGGTGGCTTTCCGTGGTGGGGGCGTCGGGGAGCGCCGGGAAACGCGGCGGCAGAGCTCCTGCTCCGACTCCGGGGGGTGCGGTGGCGCGGCTCCGTGCGGCGGCTAGGGTTGGCGGGGGCTGTGGTGAATGGGAGGTGGTGTGCGGGAGAGGGTCAGGGCGCGTTTAAGAAGGGAAGGTCGGCCTCGGCATGCGGGTCAGGCAGAGGATCAAGGCGCGGCCGTTGCGCACAGGATTTGGGTCCATTCTCGATCCGAAATTAACGCGGGACTGATCGGAATCCGGGATGCGCGCGCGAGGTGTGGAGAGGGGGGGTCCTGCAGGTGGGCTCTCGGCGGTCGAACTCGGGCGGGAGGGCCCACGGCGCGGTGGGGCGTGGAGCGGGCACCGAGCGTTGCGGGCGGAGCGGAGCAGAGTACCTCGGCGCGGGGAGGAAGAAAGGAAGGGGGTGATGGGGGCGCTGACCTGTGGGGCCCGGTGGCAGGCGGGTGAGAGCGGCCCGTGAGCAAAGCGGGAGTGCGGGGCGGACCGGGCCGCGTGGCGCGCGCGCGCGGTGAAGCGGGGGCGTGCTCTGCTGGCAGCGGGCCCGTGCGGGACGTCGCGCGCGGGTTGGGCTGCGCGTGAGGGAGAGCGTTGGGCCGCGGGGAAGTGGGCCAAGCGCGGGAAGTGAGGGGGAGAGCTGGGCCGGGCTGGGCCCGCGAGTTTGGGCTGGGCCGTTTTGGGTTTGGGTTCCCTTTCTATTAACTCTTCTATTTCCAAATCAAACAAAGTTTGAATTCAAACAAATTTGAATTCAAACTCCCTAGCACTCAACCAAAATAAACAAAATATGCACCAGCATGATGCAACATCGAAAATTCAATCTGTGGTAAATTTTTAATTACTTAAGGAACAAAAATTTGGGTTAAATGCCAGACTAACACAGAAAATCCTTAGAAAATTAAATAAAGCCAATTAAATTTATTGATAAATGCTGAAATTTAAATTAGGGTGTTACAGACCCTACCCCCTTAAAGAAATCTCGTCCCCGAGATTTAGCTGGGCTGGCTAGCAAAGTGATCTGGATATGTCTTCTTCAGCTCATCTTCTCGCTCCCATGTAGCCTCAGCTTCACTGTGATGACTCCACTGAACTCTGCACATCTTGATCCGCTTGTTCCGAGTAACCCTCTCTGATGTCTCCAGAATCTTCACCGGATGCTCGGTATAAGTCAGATCTTCCTGGACATCTACTCCATCCAGTGGTGCCTGCTCCTCGGGTACTCGCAAACACCTGTTCAGCTGAGATATATGGAAGACATCATGAACTCCTGAGAGGCTGAGAGGTAACTCCAGGCGATAAGCAACTTCGCCTTTCCGCTCTAGCACCTTGAATGGCCCCACATACCGAGGTGCTAACTTCCCCTTGACATTGAATCTGCGGATTCCTCTCATCGGAGACACCTTCAGATACACATAATCACCGACACTGAAAGTCAAGTCTCTCCGTTTGCCATCTGCATAGCTCTTTTGCCTGCTCTGTGCAATCCTCAGATTTTCTCGCACAGCCTGAACCATCTGCTCTGCATCATCTATGATCTCAGGGCCAAAGAGCTGCTTCTCACCAATCTGATCCCAATAGAGAGGAGTCCTGCACTTTCTGCCATACAATGCCTCGAAGGGGGACTTCTTTAGACTGGCCTGGTAGCTGTTGTTGTATGAAAACTCAGCATATGATAGGCACTTATCCCAACTGGTACCATACTGAATAGCACAAGCTCTCAGCATATCCTCCAACACTTGGTTGGTTCTCTCTGTCTGCCCATCTGTCTGAGGGTGATAAGCTGTACTGAAGCGCAGCTTCGTATCCAACGAATCATGAAGCTGCTCCCAGAATCGAGAAGTGAACTGAGACCCTCTGTCGGATATGATCTTCTTGGGCACACCATGCAAGCAGACAATCCGAGAGATGTACAACTCTGCAAGCCTAGCACCGGAGTAGGTAGTGTTCACTGGAATGAAGTGAGCAACTTTTGTCAGTCGATTGACTACTACCCAAATGGAATTGTACCCTTTCTGAGTACGAGGCAATCCAACAATGAAGTCCATAGTGATTTCTTCCCATTTCCACTCTGGAATCTTCAAAGGCTGTAACAGACCTGCTGGCCTCTGATGCTCAGCCTTGACACGCTGACAGGTGTCACAAATAGCCACGTACTCTGCCACTGAACGCTTCATCCCATACCACCAGAAACGTTCCTTCAGATCATAATACATCTTCGTGCTGCCCGGATGAATAGAGTAAGCTGTATCATGGGCCTCACTCAGAATCAACTTCCGGAGATCATGCACATCAGGCACGCAGATCCGGTTCTTGTACGACAAGGTACCCTGATCATCCTCTCTGAAATGAGGAGCCTTGCCCTTTTTGAGCAACTCACGAATCTCCTGCAGCTTCTCATCATCTTTCTGATGCTGCCTGATCTCTGCCTCTAGAGTCGGTACTGCCTCAAATGCTGCACTGGAGGTATGATGCAAGAAGCCCAGACTCAGCTGCTCGAACTCCTCGCATAACTCAGGAGGCATCTGGAAAGCCACGGCCATGTTGACATAACTCCTTCTGCTCAGAGCATCTGCTATAACATTGGCCTTGCCCGGATGATAGTGAATCTCCAGATCATAATCCTTGACCAACTCTAGCCATCTTCTCTGCCGCATGTTCAGCTCATTCTACGTGAAAATGTACTTGAGGCTCTTGTGATCAGTGTAGATATCACACCGCTGTCCATACAAGTAATGCCTCCAAATCTTCAGAGCATGTACAACTGCGGCTAACTCAAGATCATGAGTGGGATAATTCAGCTCATGCCGACGTAACTGCCGTGACGCATAAGCGATCACTCTGCCCTCCTGCATCAGAACACACCCAAGACCATCCTTCGAAGCATCACAATACACCGTGAACCTCTTCGTCTGGTCTGGCAGGGTCAGGACTGGCGCCGTAGTCAACCTCTTCTTCAGCTCATCAAAGGCCATCTGGCGCTCATCAGTCCATACAAAGGCCACATTCTTCTCCAGCAAAGAAGTCAAAGGCTTCGCGATCTTGGAGAAATTCTCAATGAACCTCCGATAATATCCAGCTAAGCCCAAGAAAGACCTGACTTCCTTTACTGTCTGCGGTTTCTCCCACTCGAGTACATCCTTCACCTTGCTCGGATCAACAGCAATGCCTCCCTGAGAGATAACATGACCGAGGAATGGCACCTCAATCCAGAACTCGCACTTGCTGAACTTGGCATACAGCTGATGCTCTCTCAATCTCTGCAATACGAGTCTCAGATGTTCCTCATGCTCTTCTTCTGTCTTGGAAAAAATCAGAATATCATCAATGAAGATCACCACGAAGACATCCAGATAGTCCATGAAAACCATGTTCATCAGATGCATGAAGAAAGCCGGGGCATTAGTCAAGCCGAAGGACATGACCGTATACTCATATAGCCCGTACTTGCAAGTGAATGCCGTCTTCGGAATATCCCCAGGACGGATCCTCAGCTGAAAATAACCCGAACGAAGATCAATCTTCGAGAATATACGAGCACCTCGAAGCAGATCGAAGAGATCCTCAATATGGGGCAGTGGATGCTTGTTCTTGATAGTAACTGCATTCAGCTCCCGATAATCGACACACATTCTCTTCGAGCCATCCTTCTTATCTACCAGCAACAACGGAAAAGCCCAAGGAGAGAAGCTGCGACGGATATAGCCCTTGGCTAGCAACTCATTAATAGTCTTCTTTACTTCTTCATGCTCTATAGGTGCCATACGGTAGGGCCGCTTTGCAATAGGAGCTGTGCCAGGCAACAGATCAATACAAAACTCAATGGCGCGTTCAGGCGGCATACCTGGCAGATCATCCGGAAAGACATCCGGGAATTCAGACACCACGCGAATACCGTCCGTGGGTCTAGCCTCCATCTGATGAAGAAATCCAGAAGGCTCTACTGCACTGATAACAACCTCTTGGCCACTGGAAGCTGATAACAAGACTGTCCTCTGAGCACAATCTATCCGAACTCCCCACTTGGCCAGAGTCTCCATTCCCAGAATGACATCAATGCCCTTGGTGTCTAGCACCATCAGATTAGTACAGAACTCTACTCCCCTCAAAGAAACACTGACTCTCGGGCAGTAAGTGTGAGACCTCAACTGTCCTCCCGGTGAAGATACTAACATGCACCTCTTTAATGTGCTAGTATGAATACCATGATGCTCGACAAAAGACTGAGTAATGAAGGAATGCGTAGCACCAGTATCGAAAAGCACTGTAGCTGGATATGAATTAACCATGAACGTACCAATAACCACGTTGGGAGCCTCGGCTGCTGACTCGGCCGTCACGTGGTTCACTCTGCCCTGAAGTGGCGCCCTGGGCTGAGCTGGGCGCCCTTGCTGTCCCGCCTGCGCCTTCCGGGGGCAAGCGTTGGCGTAGTGCCCCGGCTGGCCGCAGTGAAAGCAGGTGCGAGTGGGTCCCTGAGCCTGCTGTCCGGTAGGAGCTGCCGGATGTGGAGCCTGCGGTGCCGGTGGAGGAGCACGAGCCGGAGGTGCCGGTAACCTCGGGCCCTGACCTGCCTGCTGCTGTCGAGGCAGGTACTGCTGCGGCCTCTGCTGGTACTGCTGGGGAGGCCGGTACTGCTACTGCTGGTACGGCTGAGGCGGCTGGAGTCGAGGATGAGTGTTGCTGCCGGAAGCAACGGGGACAATCTTCCTCTTCTTGTCCTCCATCTCCAGGTGCTTGCGCTCAGTGTTGAGCGCGCTGTCAACCAGATGGTTGAAGTCGTCGAAGCGGAGGTTGAGCAGCACGTACTGGAGGTAGTCCTCAAGACCCTCCATGAAGTGCTCCTGCTTCTTGCGGTCATCCGCAACATCGGCAGGGGCGTAGCGAGCCAGCTGAAGAAAATGATCACGATACTCCGTGACCGACATAGTTCCCTGAAGTGACAAAGACGGATAGATATCGAAAGTTTAACTCAAGATTCATAAGGATAGAACAAGGGGCATTAGCTCAAAAGAAACCGCTAAATGATTATATTTAAGATTACCTGCTTCAGTGCAAGGAACTCCTTCTGCTTCATCTTCATAACGCCCGCGGGGACGTTGTGGCTGCGGAAACGCTCCCTGAACTGGAGCCAAATGAGAGACTCGCAGTCATGAACTGGGTGGGACTCCCACCAGTCCAAAGCTGCCCCTCGCAGCTGTCCTGCTGCGTATAGAACTCGCTCTCGATCATCGCACTGGGCGATGTCCAGCTGACGCTCCACTGCACGGAGCCAGTCGTCAGCCTGAAGGGGGTCGGACGTGTGAGAAAACGTCGGCGGGTGACCCCTCAGGAACTCAGCACGCCTGTCGCGAGGCTGTGGCGGTGGAGGAGGCGGAGGCTGAGTGTGAGCCTGCTGAAGAGCCTGAACAGTGTTGTTCAGGGTAGCCATCATCTGCATCTGGAGCTGGAAGTACTGCTCCGGAGTCAAGGGTGGCGGCATCGGGATCCCGGTCCCCTGGGTGTTCTGACCCTGGTTGTTCTGCCCCTGCTGGTCAGAACCACGCCTGGTGTTCACCATCTGATTTTGGACAAAAGATTTCACGAGTAAGGATATTGCAGGAATAAATTCAGATGGATATGATAACTCTTTGCGGAAAAAGACTCAGCCATGATAAAGTAGACAGGATAGAGTGGATTGTTTTACCCCCAACGATCTAACTCATTTTATTAATTAGTTAACTTTTAACATAAAAGTGATTTTCTTTAAACAAATTTAAACTACTAAGCTATGCAATCAGTCAAAAAATCCAAATCATACATATAACATAATAACAAGCAGACAATTTTCACAACTTAGCCGAGTTTAGCATACAACTCGACTAACACAACGCGTCGCGGATCGTGCTATCGTATTATTATAAAAGGTCACCTAGCTAATACTCATAGTGGTCAGATGACTGATTCAGGCCAAAATCTACGAAAACTATTCTTCAGAGAGAGAAATCAAGGCAAGACGGGTAAAAGTCATAGAATTCAAGGGGTATAATAGTAAAATAGTTTCAGCAGACAAGGATTGGAGAGAAGAAGTCCTAAAACTCGACCAGTTCTATCTAGGCTTCGTCCTACAGTCGATACGGCTCTGATACCACTCTGTAACACCCGGTTTATAAAAGAACATAAACCGAGCAATCATATACGTGCCAGGATCAAGTCACATGTATATAGAACAGAATGAACAGTATATCATAGCACATATCACGTAAAAAGACATAATAAAGCGAATACGAATGTTATTTATTACAATAATGACAAAATGTCTGATACAGCGGAAGCGAAGTACAAATACGATAAAAGCTCTCCGAAGCTGAAGCAGGGCGTGTAACACCCTGATTTAAATTTCAACATTTATTAATAAATTTAATTGGCTTTATTTAAATTTCTAAGGTTTATTGTGTTTAGTATGGCATCTAATTTAATTTTGTTCTTTAAGTAATTAAAATTTTACCATAGGTTTAAACTTTTGTGTTGCATTCATGCTGGTGCATAGTTTTAATTGTTTGAGTGTGTTTGAATTCAAATTTACTTTTGAATTCAAACCTTGTTTGAGTTAGAAATAGGAAAGAAAATAGAAATAGAAAGAAACCCAACCCCACCAGCCCATCTGTAACACCCGGTTTATAAAAGAACATAAACCGAGCAATCATATACGTGCCAGGATCAAGTCACACGTATATACAACAGAATGAACAGTATATCATAGCACATATCACGTAAAAAGATATAATAAAGCGAATACGAATGTTATTTATTACAATAATGACAAAATGTCTGATACAGCGGAAGCGAAGTACAAAATACGATAAAAGCTCTCCGAAGCTGAAGCAGGGCGCCACAGGGACGTCGACTGGGAGACGAAGCACCTAGAAGTCCTCGTAGTCCTGGTAGCGCTGGACGAACTCCCTC
Organism: Panicum virgatum; assembly: GCF_016808335.1. Classification (NCBI taxonomy): domain Eukaryota; kingdom Viridiplantae; phylum Streptophyta; class Magnoliopsida; order Poales; family Poaceae; genus Panicum; species Panicum virgatum. Next base: position 45,873,786 of record NC_053147.1, on the reverse strand, counting down.
GTGTCGGCAGGAACTGAGCAGCAGTAGCATAGCCAAGAGGAAAAAGTAGAGAAGAGGCAAGAGTGAGTACACAACTTGTACTCAACAAGTATAACACAAACTATGAGGCTCTAGGCTGGCTGACTCAACTGCATTAGCTTTTAAGTGTTGGCAAAATTTTATTAAAGCTATTTACTACGAGTTGATGAATTACCATTAACCCAGTTACATAGTAATTAATCAGAATTAAATATACTACTACTGAGAACCAAACCACGACCAAGCCACCAAGGTAAACCCCGAGAAGTACCTCCCTCGTCGGAAGGAGATAACTTCACTAATCAAAAGGAGGATCTGGGCCGCTCATAACCGTGAGCACGGCTAGTATACCAGTTTTACACTCTGCAGAGGTTGCACATCTTTACCCACAAGTCGTGAGCTACGCCAGTTGTTCATCACACTTCCTTAGGTGAGATGGCCAGCGACTCACTACGAGGCCTTTAAAAAGAATCTCGTTGGTAAGGCGTAACCGCGAGAGTTAGGTCGGCGACGATGGGGCCCACCTCCGGGGGTACAAGCACAGGAGCGCAATCCAAGCACAGACCAAGCCGGAGGAGCAGGGACCATTGAAGCTTACTACTCTTGCCCCGCAGGTAAGTTACTCCAAACCAAAAAGATCTAGTTATTACGCCAAGTCTATCCCATTCTAGCCTTGTGGTAGCGCTGTTGTCCCAGGTTGTCGCTCTATGAACCGGTCCTTATGGAGAGTGGCCAACCAGGCAGTAAGCACCGTGCTGACCCCCTAAACCATGTTTCTAAAAAAAACATCTTTTAACGAGAAGTGAGCCACTCAAGCCACACAGAGTGCCACTCTCAGAATTAAGTTCAAGTAAAACATTAATCAACTTAATTAAAAAGGACCAGAGTGTGTTATAGCGCAGCAACCTAGCACAACTAACCAAAAATGCAAACCCAAAGGTATATATAAAGGATATAACTGGCTAGGAAATCCTTAAAGGCATACAGTATTAAAATGCAGTATGAAAATGTATTTAAAGGTGATAGGTTGTTCATGTTATACTTGCCTTCCTCGTACTGCTCTGGCTGCTGCTCAAAGTGCTCCGAAGATGGCTGCTCCGGGTACTGGTACTGAGGCTCCTCAGATGGATCGGCGTCTACTCACGAACACATGGCCAAAACAATGCACAATAATAAGCATACAAGCAAACATTAACAAAAACTAAGAAACAGTACACCAATACACAAAAACGGCGCACAAAACTATTCTAGAACTATTCTACGCATTGCAACGATCGCGTGGATAAAAAGAACGCTAAAAACGGAGCTAAAACGCATTTTCTGGGCTAAAAACAAGTTCTAGGGGCTTATTTGTAATAGAACTGAAGTTCCAGGGGCTTTTCTGCAAAAACCGAGGGCTAAAACGTAATTAAAGCGTAGCTATAGGGGCTAACGTGCAAAAATACAAGGACAGGGACGGCGGGCACTATTACTGGAAAGCTTAGGGGCTAAAGTGATAAAAACAGGACCTAACTGAGATTATTTTTGAATAAAGGTGGACTGCGGGTTGATATCAAGAAAACCGAGGGGCTCTTTAACAAAAACGCAAGGCTGAAGGGGTACGCTTGAATCTGGGCGCTTGGATCTGGATCGGATGGCTAAAAACAGTTTGGATCTAGATCTAATCGTGACCGTCCATCCGAGATCGGGCGGCCAGGGGTTTTCGGGCGCGTGGGGGCGGCGGCGCCGTCGCCGGAGCTCTGCTCCGCGGCGGATGGTCGCCGGCGCCACCGAATCCGGTGTTCCCGGGCTCGATTCGGGTCGCGGTTTGGTGCAAAATGACGGGCGCGACACGCGTGGTCCACTGGGGCCTCGTGCGTGGGTCGGGGGTGGCCGGAGCGTGGAGCTCGGCGGTGGAGGCGGCGCCGCGGTGACGGAAATCGCCGGTGAGCAGAGTTCTAGAGGCCCCAGGGGCTGCGGCCTACCAGTTCTAGCGCCAAAAGGAACGGGATGACGTGTAGGTTCTCACCGAGGGTTTGAATCGGGCGGGGGTCCGCGTAGAGGGCGCTACGGCGGCGTGGCGGCTCGGTGGTGCTCCGGCGAAGAATTCCCGTGCGTGGCGCGGGGTAGAGGGAAGAAGACGCGGCCGGTGAGGATTCCGATCCTGCGGCGGTGCTCCTGCAGCAGCTCGTGGTAGCAGCGGCACCGCAGAGTGGCCGGACCACGGTAGCGCAGGGGCACGGCGAGGCCGAGCGGCGCGGGCGGCGCTGGATCTTGGCTGGGACTGCGGCTAGGGTTTAGGGCGGCGGGATGGGAGGCGGGGGGGAAGGCCAGGGCGTGTTTAAAGGGGAAGGCCGGGCCTCGGCGTGCGGGTCCGGGAAGGGGCTCGCCGGAGATTTCGGCGTGACAGGTGAGCGAGAGACGCGGGGAGGAGGGGGATGACAGGCGGGCCCGCCTTGTCAGCCGGGGACGCACGCGCGTGGGCGCGGGCCGTCGCTGAGCGGGCGGAGGCAGGCTGCAGGCTGGGCCGAGCGCGAAGGCAGAGAGGGCGCGTGGGCGCTGGGCTGGGCCGAGCGAACTGGGCCGCGGGGAAAGGCTGGGTTTTGGGCTGGTGGGCTGGGTTTCTAGATTTGGGTTTTCCTTTCTATTTCTATTTCTATTTCTCTTCTATTTCTAAATCTAATTCAAACAAAGTTTGAATTCAAATTTGAATTTGAATTCAAACCACACTCAAATAAAATTATGCACCAGCATGAATGCAACAAAAATTTAAACCTATGATGGATTTTAATTATTTATTGAACAAAAATTAGATTTAAATGCCAGCTAAACACAATAAACCTTAGGAAATTTAACTAAAGCCAATTAATTTATTAATAAATACAGAAATTTAAAGTTAGGGTGTTACATACCCTACCCCCTTAAAGAAATCTCGTCCCCGAGATTTAGCTGGGCTGGCTAGCAAAGAGATCTGGATATGTCTTCTTCAACTCATCTTCTCGCTCCCAAGTAGCCTCAGCTTCACTGTGATGACTCCACTGAACTCTGCACATCTTGATGCGCTTGTTCCGAGTAACCCTCTCTGATGTCTCCAGAATCTTCACCGGATGCTCAGTATAAGTCAGATCCTCCTGCACATCGACTCCATCCAGGGGTGCCTGCTCCTCGGGTACTCGCAGACACCTCTTCAGCTGAGATATATGGAAGACATCATGAACTCCTGAGAGACTGAGAGGTAACTCCAGGCGATAAGCAACTTCGCCTTTCCGCTCCAGCACCTTGAATGGCCCCACATAACGAGGTGCTAACTTCCCTTTGACATTAAATCTGCGGATTCCCCTCATCGGAGACACCTTCAGATACACATAATCACCGACACTGAGAGTCAGGTCTCTCCGTTTGCCATCAGCATAGCTCTTCTGTCTGCTCTGTGCAATCCTCAGATTTTCTCGCACAGCCTGAACCATCTGCTCTGCATCATCTATGATCTCAGGGCCAAAGAGCTGCTTCTCACCGATCTGATCCCAATAGAGAGGAGTCCTGCACTTTCTGCCATACAATGCCTCAAAGGGAGACTTCTTCAGACTGGCCTGATAGCTGTTGTTATATGAGAACTCAGCAAATGACAGGCACTTATCCCAACTAGTGCCGTACTGGATGGCACAAGCTCTCAGCATATCCTCCAACACTTGGTTGGTTCTCTCTGTCTGCCCATCGGTCTGAGGGTGATAAGCCGTACTGAAACGCAGCTTCGTATCCAACGAATCATGGAGCTGCTCCCAGAACCGAGAAGTGAACTGAGACCCTCTGTCAGATATAATCTTCTTCGGCACACCATGCAAGCAGACAATCCGAGAGATGTACAACTCCGCAAGTCTGGCACCGGAGTAAGTAGTGTTCACTGGTATGAAGTGAGCAACCTTCGTCAGACGATCCACTACTACCCAAATGGAGTTGTACCCTTTCTGAGTACGAGGCAATCCAACAATGAAGTCCATAGTGATTTCTTCCCATTTCCACTCTGGAATCTTCAAAGGCTGTAACAGACCTGCTGGCCTCTGATGCTCAGCCTTGACACGCTGACAGGTGTCACAAATAGCCACGTACTCTGCCACTGAACGCTTCATCCCATACCACCAGAAACGTTCCTTCAGATCATAATACATCTTCGTGCTGCCCGGATGAATAGAGTAAGCTGTATCATGGGCCTCACTCAGAATTAACTTCCGAAGATCATGCACATCAGGCACGCAGATCCGGTTCTTGTACCACAAGGTACCCTGATCATCCTCTCTGAAATGAGGAGCCTTGCCCTTCTTGAGCAACTCACGGATCTCCTGCAGCTTCTCATCATCTTTCTGATGCTGCCTGATCTCTGCCTCTAGAGTCGGTACTGCCTCAAATGCTGCACTGGAAGTATGATGCAAGAAACCCAGACTCAACTGCTCGAACTCCTCACATAACTCTGGAGGCATCTGGAAAGCCACGGCCATGTTGACATAACTTCTTCTGCTCAGAGCATCTGCTACAACATTGGCCTTGCCCGGATGATAGTGAATCTCCAGATCATAGTCCTTGACCAACTCTAGCCATCTTCTCTGCCGCATGTTCAGCTCATTCTGCGTGAAAATGTACTTGAGGCTCTTGTGATCAGTGTAGATATCACACCGCTGCCCAAACAAGTAATGCCTCCAAATCTTCAGAGCATGCACAACTGCGGCTAACTCAAGATCATGAGTAGGATAATTCAGCTCATGCCGACGTAGCTGCCGTGAAGCATAAGCTATCACTCTGCCCTCCTGCATCAGAACACACCCAAGACCATCCTTCGAAGCATCACAATATACGGTGAACCTCTTCGTCTGGTCTGGCAGAGTCAGGACTGGCGCCGTAGTCAACCTTTTCTTCAGCTCATCAAAGGCCATCTGACGCTCGTCAGTCCATACAAAAGCCACATTCTTCTCTAGCAAAGAAGTCAAAGGCTTCGCGATCTTGGAGAAATTCTCGATGAACCTCCGATAATATCCTGCTAAGCCCAAGAAAGACCTGACTTCCTTCACTGTCTGCGGTGTCTCCCACTCGAGCACATCTTTCACCTTGCTCGGATCAACAGCAATGCCTCCCTGAGAGATAACATGACCGAGGAATGGAACCTCGTCAATCCAGAACTCGCACTTGCTGAACTTGGCATACAGCTGATGCTCTCTCAATCTCTGCAATACGAGTCTCAGATGCTCCTCATGCTCTTCTTCTGTCTTGGAGAAGATCAGAATATCATCAATAAAGATCACCACGAAGACATCCAGATAATCCATGAAAACCATGTTCATCAGATGCATGAAGAAAGCCGGGGCATTAGTCAAGCCGAAGGACATGACTGTATACTCATATAGCCCGTTCTTGCAGGTGAAATGCCGTCTTCGGAATATCCCCAGGACGGATCCTCAGCTGAAAATATCCCGAACGAAGATCAATCTTCGAGAATATACGAGCACCTCGAAGCAAATCAAAGAGATCCTCAATACGGGGCAGTGGGTGCTTGTTCTTGATAGTAACTGCATTCAGCTCCCGATAATCCACACACATCCTCTTCGAGCCATCCTTCTTATCTACCAGCAACAACGGAAAAGCCCAAGGAGAGAAGCTGCGACGGATATAGCCCTTGGCTAGCAACTCATCAATAGTCTTCTTTACTTCTTCATGCTCTATAGGTGCCATACGGTAGGGCCGCTTTGCAATAGGAGCTGTGCCAGGCAAGAGATCAATACAAAACTCAATGGCGCGTTCAGGCGGCATACCTGGCAAATCATCCGGAAAGACATCCGGGAATTCAGACACCACGCGAATACCGTCCGTGGGTCTAGCCTCCATCTGATGAAGAAATCCAGAAGGCTCTACTGCACTGATAACAACCTCTTGGCCACTGGAAGCTGATAGCAAGACTGTCCGCTGAGCACAATCTATCCGAACTCCCCACTTGGCCAGAGTCTCCATTCCCAGAATGACATCAATGCCCTTGGTGTCTAGCACCATCAGATCAGTACAGAACTCTACTCCCCTCAAGGAAACACTGACTCTCGGGCAGTAAGTGTGAGACCTCAACTGTCCTCCCGGAGAAGATACTAACAGGCACCTCTTTAATGTGCTAGTATGAATACCATGATGCTCGACAAAAGACTGAGTAATGAAGGAATGCGTAGCACCAGTATCAAAAAGCACTGTAGCTGGATATGAATTAACCATGAACGTACCAATGACCACGTTGGGAGCCTCGGCCGCTGACTCGGCCGTCACGTGGTTCACCCTGCCCTGTGCTGGCGCCCTGGGCTGAGCTGGGCGCCCCTGCTGTCCCGCCTGCGCCTTCCGGGGGCAAGCGTTGGCGTAGTGCCCCGGCTGGCCGCAGTGAAAGCAGGTGCGAGGAGGTCCCTGAGCCTGCTGTCCGGTAGGAGCTGCCGGACGTGGAGCCTGCGGTGCCGGTGGAGCTGGTGGAGCACGAGCCGGAGGTGCCGGTAACCTCTGGCCCTGACCTGCCTGCTGCTGTCGAGGCGGGTACTGCTGCGGTGGCCTCTGCTGGTACTGCTGAGGAGGCCGGTACTGCTGCTGGTACGGCTGAGGCTGCTGGAGTCGTGGACGAGTGTTGCTGCCGGAAGCAACGGGGACAACCTTCCTCTTCTTGTCCTCCATCTCCAAGTGCTTACGCTCAGTGTTGAGCGCACTGTCAACCAGATGGTTGAAGTCGTCGAAGCGGAGGTTGAGCAGCGCGTACTGGAGGTAGTCCTCAAGACCCTCCATGAAGTGCTCCTGCTTCTTGCGGTCATCCGCAACCTCGGCAGGGGCGTAGCGTGCCAGCTGAAGAAAACGATCACGATACTCCGTGACCGACATAGTCCCCTGAATTGACAAAGACAGATAGATATCGGAAGATTAACTCAAGATTCATAAGGATAGAACAAGGAGCATTAGCTCAAAAGAAAACGCTGAATGATTATTCTTAAGATTACCTGCTTCAGTGCAAGGAACTCCTTCTGTTTCATCTTCATAACGCCCGCGGGGACGTTGTGGCTGCGGAAACGCTCCCTGAACTGGAGCCAGGTGAGAGACTCGCGGTCGTGAACTGGGTGGGACTCCCACCAGTCCAAAGCTGCCCCTCGCAGCTGTCCTGCTGCGTACAAGACGCGCTCACGGTCATCGCACTGGGCGATGTCCAGCTGACGCTCCACTGCACGGAGCCAGTCGTCAGCCTGAAGAGGGTCGGACGTGTGAGAAAACGTCGGCGGGTGACCCCTCAGGAACTCAGCACGCCTGTCGCGAGGCTGCGGCGGTGGAGGAGGCGGAGGCTGAGTGTGAGCGTGCTGGAGAGCCTGAACAGTGTTGTTCAGGGTAGCCATCATCTGCATCTGGAGCTGGAAGTACTGCTCCGGAGTCAAAGGCGGCGGCATCGGGATCCCAGTACCCTGGTTGTTCTGACCCTGCTGCTGGCCAGAACCTGAACCGGTGCTCCTGGTGTTCACCATCTGATTTGAACAAAAGATTTCACGAGTAAGGATATTGTAGGAATAAATTCAGATGGATATGATAACTCTTTGCGGAAAAAGACTCAGCCATGATAAAGTAGATAGGATAGAGTTGACTGTTTTACCCCCAACGATCTAACTCATTTTATTAATTAGTTAACTTTAACATCTGAGTGATTTTCTTTCAACAGATTTAAACTACTAAGCTATGCAATCAGTCAAAAATCCAAATCAAACATGTAGCATAATAACAAGCAGACAATTTTCACAACTTAGCCGAGTTTAGCAATAGACTCGACTAACACAACGCGTCGCAGAACGTGCTATCGTATTATTATAAAAAGGTCACCTAGCTATGCTCATGGTGGTCAGATGACTGATTTAGGCCAAATTCTACGAAACTATTCTCCAGAGAGAGAAATCAAGGCAAGACGGGTAAAAAGTCATAGAAGTCAAGGGGTATAATAGTAAAATAGTTTCAGCAGTCAAGGATTGGAGAGAAAGAGTCCTAAAACTCGACCAGTTCTATCTAGGCTTCGTCCTACAGTCGATATGGCTCTGATACCACTCTGTAACACCCGGTTTATAAAAGAACATAAACCGAGCAATCATATACGTGCCAGGATCAAGTCACACGTATATACAACAGAATGAACAGTATATCATAGCACATATCACGTAAAAAGATATAATAAAGCGAATACGAATGTTATTTATTACAATAATGACAAAATGTCTGATACAGCGGAAGCGAAGTACAAAATACGATAAAAGCTCTCCGAAGCTGAAGCAGGGCGCCACAGGGACGTCGACTGGGAGACGAAGCACCTAGAAGTCCTCGTAGTCCTGGTAGCGCTGGACGAACTCCCTCGTGTCGGCAGGAACTGAGCAGCAGTAGCATAGCCAAGAGGAAAAAGTAGAGAAGAGGCAAGAGTGAGTACACAACTTGTACTCAACAAGTATAACACAAACTATGAGGCTCTAGGCTGGCTGACTCAACTGCATTAGCTTTTAAGTGTTGGCAAAATTTTATTAAAGCTATTTACTACGAGTTGATGAATTACCATTAACCCAGTTACATAGTAATTAATCAGAATTAAATATACTACTACTGAGAACCAAACCACGACCAAGCCACCAAGGTAAACCCCGAGAAGTACCTCCCTCGTCGGAAGGAGATAACTTCACTAATCAAAAGGAGGATCTGGGCCGCTCATAACCGTGAGCACGGCTAGTATACCAGTTTTACACTCTGCAGAGGTTGCACATCTTTACCCACAAGTCGTGAGCTACGCCAGTTGTTCATCACACTTCCTTAGGTGAGATGGCCAGCGACTCACTACGAGGCCTTTAAAAAGAATCTCGTTGGTAAGGCGTAACCGCGAGAGTTAGGTCGGCGACGATGGGGCCCACCTCCGGGGGTACAAGCACAGGAGCGCAATCCAAGCACAGACCAAGCCGGAGGAGCAGGGACCATTGAAGCTTACTACTCTTGCCCCGCAGGTAAGTTACTCCAAACCAAAAAGATCTAGTTATTACGCCAAGTCTATCCCATTCTAGCCTTGTGGTAGCGCTGTTGTCCCAGGTTGTCGCTCTATGAACCGGTCCTTATGGAGAGTGGCCAACCAGGCAGTAAGCACCGTGCTGACCCCCTAAACCATGTTTCTAAAAAAACATCTTTTAACGAGAAGTGAGCCACTCAAGCCACACAGAGTGCCACTCTCAGAATTAAGTTCAAGTAAAACATTAATCAACTTAATTAAAAAGGACCAGAGTGTGTTATAGCGCAGCAACCTAGCACAACTAACCAAAAATGCAAACCCAAAGGTATATATAAAGGATATAACTGGCTAGGAAATCCTTAAAGGCATACAGTATTAAAATGCAGTATGAAAATGTATTTAAAGGTGATAGGTTGTTCATGTTATACTTGCCTTCCTCGTACTGCTCTGGCTGCTGCTCAAAGTGCTCCGAAGATGGCTGCTCCGGGTACTGGTACTGAGGCTCCTCAGATGGATCGGCGTCTACTCACGAACACATGGCCAAAACAATGCACAATAATAAGCATACAAGCAAACATTAACAAAAACTAAGAAACAGTACACCAATACACAAAAACGGCGCACAAAACTATTCTAGAACTATTCTACGCGTTGCAACGATCGCGTGGATAAAAAGAACGCTAAAAACGGAGCTAAAACGCATTTTCTGGGCTAAAAACAAGTTCTAGGGGCTTATTTGTAATAGAACTGAAGTTCCAGGGGCTTTTCTGCAAAAACCGAGGGCTAAAACGTAATTAAAGCGTAGCTATAGGGGCTAACGTGCAAAAATACAAGGACAGGGACGGCGGGCACTATTACTGGAAAGCTTAGGGGCTAAAGTGATAAAAACAGGACCTAACTGAGATTATTTTTGAATAAAGGTGGACTGCGGGTTGATATCAAGAAAACCGAGGGGCTCTTTAACAAAAACGCCAGGCTGAAGGGGTACGCTTGAATCTGGGCGCTTGGATCTGGATCGGATGGCTAAAAACAGTTTGGATCTAGATCTAATCGTGACCGTCCATCCGAGATCGGGCGGCCAGGGGTTTTCGGGCGCGTGGGGGCGGCGGCGCCGTCGCCGGAGCTCTGCTCCGCGGCGGATGGTCGCCGGCGCCACCGAATCCGGTGTTCCCGGGCTCGATTCGGGTCGCGGTTTGGTGCAAAATGACGGGCGCGACACGCGTGGTCCACTGGGGCCTCGTGCGTGGGTCGGGGGTGGCCGGAGCGTGGAGCTCGGCGGTGGAGGCGGCGCCGCGGTGACGGAAATCGCCGGTGAGCAGAGTTCTAGAGGCCCCAGGGGCTGCGGCCTACCAGTTCTAGCGCCAAAAGGAACGGGATGACGTGTAGGTTCTCACCGAGGGTTTGAATCGGGCGGGGGTCCGCGTAGAGGGCGCTACGGCGGCGTGGCGGCTCGGTGGTGCTCCGGCGAAGAATTCCCGTGCGTGGCGCGGGGTAGAGGGAAGAAGACGCGGCCGGTGAGGATTCCGATCCTGCGGCGGTGCTCCTGCAGCAGCTCGTGGTAGCAGCGGCACCGCAGAGTGGCCGGACCACGGTAGCGCAGGGGCACGGCGAGGCCGAGCGGCGCGGGCGGCGCTGGATCTTGGCTGGGACTGCGGCTAGGGTTTAGGGCGGCGGGATGGGAGGCGGGGGGGAAGGCCAGGGCGTGTTTAAAGGGGAAGGCCGGGCCTCGGCGTGCGGGTCCGGGAAGGGGCTCGCCGGAGATTTCGGCGTGACAGGTGAGCGAGAGACGCGGGGAGGAGGGGGATGACAGGCGGGCCCGCCTTGTCAGCCGGGGACGCACGCGCGTGGGCGCGGGCCGTCGCTGAGCGGGCGGAGGCAGGCTGCAGGCTGGGCCGAGCGCGAAGGCAGAGAGGGCGCGTGGGCGCTGGGCTGGGCCGAGCGAACTGGGCCGCGGGGAAAGGCTGGGTTTTGGGCTGGTGGGCTGGGTTTCTAGATTTGGGTTTTCCTTTCTATTTCTATTTCTATTTCTCTTCTATTTCTAAATCTAATTCAAACAAAGTTTGAATTCAAATTTGAATTTGAATTCAAACCACACTCAAATAAAATTATGCACCAGCATGAATGCAACAAAAATTTAAACCTATGATGGATTTTAATTATTTATTGAACAAAAATTAGATTTAAATGCCAGCTAAACACAATAAACCTTAGGAAATTTAACTAAAGCCAATTAATTTATTAATAAATACAGAAATTTAAAGTTAGGGTGTTACACCATCTCAGCAGCCAAGTCGGCCCAACCCTTGCCGCGGCCCACTTCCCTCCTTCTTCCGTTTCGGCCCAGCCCGCGCCCGCTTCCACCCGCGCCCGCTCGGCCTGCCGCACGCGCACGCGCCCCGGCCCGCTCCGCGCGTGACCCTGCACGCCACGCCCAGCTCCGCGCACGGCACCCCGGCCCACCTGCCAGCGCTCGCACCTCCGGCTGACAAGCATGGCCCACCTGTCGGCGCCATCCCCTTCCTCCTTCCTCTCTCCGCGCGCGCGTAACGCCTCGCCGTGATCTCCGGCCGAGATCCCCGGCGAGCCCCGCGCCAGAACCCCGCCCGAGATCCCTGGCTTCCCCTTCTTAAACCCGCGCACCCCTGGGAGACCCATCTCCACCCCGCCGCCACCACACCCCTGCGACCCGCTTCGCAACGCCACCGCCCTCGCCTCGCTCCTCTGCGCCGCTGCTGACACGCCGTCTCGACGCACCGGAGCTCCGGCCAGGCGCGCAGAAGCACCGCCCCGACGTCCCGAGTTTTCCCAAGGCTAGCACTCCTCCATCTCGGTCCCACATGTGCCGAATTTCACCCACGACCTCGCCGCCGGTGAGAAACTCCGCCCACTCAATTTCTCGCCGCCAGTGGTTTCCCGACCTCCCTAACCCCCTACACATCTCCACAGGCCATTCCCGCACTTCCTCTGCGGCTCAGCAGGCTCGGAGACGGTCTGCATCGACCTCGCCGCCGAGTTTCGGTTCTGCGCCGCCGCTCGACCTCATCGCCGGCATCTATACGCTGCACCACCGGCCACTTCAAACCCACGGTGAGAACCTGCACATCACCCCGCTTCTTTTGGCGCTAGGTTTTGGGTAGTTGCAGCACCGGGAGACCCCGAACCACCCTGCACCGGCGAGGCGCGCCGCCCAGAGCCGCCATCACCGGCGAGCACACCGCCTCGAGCCCCGCCAAGCCCAGTTGATGCCCTAGGTGGTTCACGCATCATGCAACGAACCTTCCTGACCCAGACCCGGGTCGAAATGACCCCCGGAGTGCCGGATTTGCTAGCTCCGGTGAGCCCCCGACGAGCGCCGCCACGGGATTTGTCGCCGGCGACCTACCGCCGCCGCTCCGCGCGCCCAAATGCCCTGAACCGCCCGATCCGTTTTTGACGCGTGAGATTAGATCCAGATCGGGATAGGTCCGGATCGTTGGATCTAGATCCGGCGGTCCATGTGCGAACATACCGCTTCAGCCGGGCTCTTTTGCGTAAGAGACCCTGGAGTTTTCTTAAATAAACCCGCGGTCCAGAGTTGTAGTTTTTGCACGTTGGACCCTAGATCTTTAGTTTAATTATGTTTTAGCCCTCGGTTTTAGCAGAAAAGTCCCTGGAACTTCAGTTTTCTTACAAATAAGCCCCTGCACCTTGTTTTTAGCCCAGAAAATGCGTTTTAGCTCCGTTTTTAGCGTTCTTTATGTCCACGTGATCGTTGTAACGAGTAGAACAGTTTAGACTTAGTTTTTCTTGCTGTTTTATTTTATTGACGTACTGTTTCTTAGCTTTTTATTAGTGTTTGCTTGTATGCTTATTATCGTGCTTTGTTTTGGCCATGTGCTCGTGAGTAGACGTTGATCCATCTGAGGAGCCCCAGTACCCGTACCCGGAGCAGCAGCCGTCTACCGAGCACTTTGAGTAGCAGCAGGAGCAGTACGAGGAAGGCAAGTGTAACATGAACAACCCATCACTTTTAAATACATTTTCATACTGCATTTAATACTGTATGCCTATAAGGACTTTCCTAGCCACTTTATGTCCTTTATATATATCCTTTGGGTTGCATCTTGGTTGGTTGTGCTAGGTTGCTGTGCTACAACACACTCTGGTCCTTTTTAATTAATTTGATTAATGGTTTACTTGAATTTATTTCTGAGAGTGGCACTCTGTGTGGCTTGAGTGGCTCACTTCTCGTTAAAAGATGTTTTTTTTAGAAACATGGTTTAGGGGGCCAGCACGGTGCTTAGTGCTTGGTTGGCCACTCTCCATAAGGACCGGTTCATAGAGCGACAACCTGGGACAACAGCGCTACCACAAGGCTAGAATGGGATAGACTTGGCGTAATAATTAGATCTTTTGGTTTGGAGTAACTTACCTGCGGGGCAAGAGTAGTAAGCTTCAATGGTCCCTGCTCCTCTGGCTTGGTCTGTGGTTGGATTGCGCTCCTGTGCTTGTACCCCCGGAGGTGGGCCCCATCGTCGCCGACCTATCTCTCGCGGTTACGCCTTACCAACGAGATTCTTTTTAAAGGCCTCGTAGTGAGTCGCTGGCCATCTCACCTAAGGAAGTGTGATGAACAACTGGCGTAGCTCACGACTTGTGGGTAAAGATGTGCAATCTCTACAGAGTGTAAAACTGGTATACTAGCCGTGCTCACGGTTATGAGCGGCCCAGATCCTCCTTTTGATTAGTGAAGTTATCTCCTTCCGACGAGGGAGGTGCTTCTCGGGGGTTACCTTGGTGGCTTGGTTTTGGTTTGGTTCTCAGTAGTAGTATAATTAATTCTGATTAATTACTATGTAACTGGGTCAATGGTAATTCATCAACTCGTAGTAAATAGCTTTAATAAAATTTTGCCAACACTTAAAAGCTAATGCAGTTGAGTCAGCCAACCTTAGAGCCTCATAGTTTGTGTTATACTTGTTGAGTACAAGTTGTGTACTCACTCTTGCCTCTTCTCTACTTTTTCCTCTTGGCTACGCTACTGCTGCTCAGTTCCTGCCGACACGAGGGAGTTCGTCCAGCGCTACCAGGACTACGAGGACTTCTAGGTGCTTCATCTCCCAGTCGACGTCCCTGTGGCGCCCTGCTTCAGCTTCGGAGAGCTTTTTCGTATTTTGTACTTCGCTTCCGCTGTATCAGACATTTTTGTCATTATTGTAATAAATAACATTCGTATTCACTTTATTATGACTTTTTACGTGATATGTGCTATGATATACTGTTCATTCTGTTGTGTATACGTGTGACTTGATCCTGGCACGTATATGATTGCTCGGTTTATGTTCTTTTATAAACCGGGTGTTACAGAGTGGTATCAGAGCCATATCGACTGTAGGACGAAGCCTAGATAGAACTGGTCGAGTTTTAGGACTTCTCCTCACCAATCCTGCCTGTTGAAACTATTTTACTATTATACCCCTTGATTTCTTTGACTTTTTACCCGTCTTGCCTTGATTTCTCTCTCTGAAGAATAGATTTCGTAGATTTGGCCTGAATCAGTCATCTGACCACCATGAGTTAGCTAGGTGACCCTTTATAATAATACGATAGCACGTTCTGCGATGCGTTGTGTTAGTCGAGTCTATTGCTAAACTCGGCTAAGTGGTGAAAATTGTCTGCTTGTTATTATGCTACCTGTTTGATTTGGATTTTTGACTGATTGCATAGCTTAGTAGTTTAAATTTGCTTAAAGAAAATCATTCAGATGTTAAAGTTAACTAATTTATAAAATGAGTTAGATCGTTGGGGGTAAAACAGTCAACTCTATCCTGTCTACTTTATCATGGCTGAGTCTTTTCCCGCAAAGAGTTATCATATCCATCTGAGTTTATTCCTGCAATATCCTTACTCGTGAAATCTTTTGTTCAAATCAGATGGTGAACACCAGGAGCACCGGTTCCGGTTCTGGCCAGCAGCAGGGTCAGAACAACCAGGGTACTGGGATCCCGATGCCGCCGCCTTTGACTCCGGAGCAGTACTTCCAGCTCCAGATGCAGATGATGGCTACCCTGAACAACACTGTTCAGGCTCTTCAGCACGCTCATACTCAGCCTCCGCCTCCTCCACCGCCGCAGCCTCGCGACAGGCGTGCTGAGTTCCTGAGGGGTCACCCGCCGACGTTCTCTCACACGTCCGACCCTCTTCAGGCTGACGACTGGCTCCGTGCAGTGGAGCGTCAGCTGGACATCGCCCAGTGCGATGATCGTGAGCGCGTCTTGTACGCAGCAGGACAGCTACGAGGGGCAGCTTTGGACTGGTGGGAGTCCCACCCAGTTCACGACCGCGAGGCTCTCACTTGGCTCCAGTTCCGAGAGCGTTTCCGCAGCCACAACGTCCCCGCGGGCGTTATGAAGATGAAGCAGAAGGAGTTCCTTGCACTGAAGCAGGTAATCTTAAGTATAATCATTCAGCGTTTTCTTTTGAGCTAATGCTCCTGGTTCTATCCTTATGAATCTTGAGTTAATCTGCCGATATCTATCTGTCTTTGTGAATTCAGGGGACTATGTCGGTCACGGAGTATCGTGATCGCTTTCTTCAGCTGGCTCGCTACGCCCCTGCCGAGGTTGCGGATGACCGCAAGAAGCAGGAGCACTTCATGGAGGGTCTTGAGGACTACCTCCAGTACGCGCTGCTCAACCTCCGCTTCGACGACTTCAACCATCTGGTTGACAGTGCGCTCAACACTGAGCGTAAGCACCTGGAGATGGAGGACAAGAAGAGGAAGGTTGTCCCCGTTGCATCCGGCAGCAACACTCGTCCTCGACTCCAGCAGCCCCAGCAGTACCAGCAGCAGTACCGGCCTCCTCAGCAGTACCAGCAGAGGCCACCGCAGCAGTACCCGGCTCGACAGCAGCAGCCGGCAGGTCAGGGCCAGAGGTTACCGGCACCTCCGGCTCGAGCTCCGCCAGCTCCACCGGCACCGCAGGCTCCACGTCCGGCAGCTCCTACCGGACAGCAGGCTCAGGGACCTCCTCGCACCTGCTTTCACTGCGGCCAGCCGGGGCACTACGCCAACGCTTGCCCCCGGAAGGCGCAGGCGGGACAGCAGGGACGCCCAGCTCAGCCCAGGGCACCAGCACAGGGCAGGGTGAACCACGTGACGGCCGAGTCAGCGGCCGAGGCTCCCAACGTGGTTATTGGTACGTTCATGGTTAATTCATATCCAGCTACAGTGCTTTTTGATACTGGTGCTACGCATTCCTTCATTACTCAGTCATTTGTCGAGCATCATGGTATTCATACTAGCACATTAAAGAGGTGCCTGTTAGTATCTTCACCGGGAGGACAGTTGAGGTCTCACACCTACTGCCCGAGAGTCAGTGTTTCTTTGAGGGGAGTAGAGTTCTGTACTGATCTGATGGTGCTAGACACCAAGGGCATTGATGTCATTCTGGGAATGGAGACTCTGGCCAAATGGGGAGTTCGTATAGATTGTGCTCAGAGGACAGTCTTGTTATCAGCTTCCAGTGGCCAAGAGGTTGTTATCAGTGCAGTAGAGCCTTCTGGATTTCTTCATCAGATGGAGGCTAGACCCACGGACGGTATTCGCGTGGTGTCTGAATTCCCGGATGTCTTTCCGGATGATCTGCCAGGTATGCCGCCTGAACGCGCCATTGAGTTTTGTATTGATCTCTTGCCTGGCACAGCTCCTATTGCAAAGTGGCCCTACCGTATGGCACCTATAGAGCATGAAGAAGTTAAGAAAACTATTGATGAGTTGCTAGCCAAGGGCTATATCCGTCGCAGCTTCTCTCCTTGGGCTTTTCCGTTGTTGCTGGTAGATAAGAAGGATGGCTCGAAGAGGATGTGTGTGGATTATCGTGAGCTGAATGCAGTTACTATCAAGAACAAGCATCCACTGCCCCGTATTGAGGATCTCTTCGATTTGCTTCGAGGTGCTCGTATATTCTCGAAGATTGATCTTCGTTCGGGTTATTTTCAGCTGAGGATCCGTCCTGGGGATATTCCAAAGACGGCATTCACCTGCAAGTACGGGCTATATGAGTATACAGTCATGTCCTTCGGCTTGACTAATGCCCCGGCTTTCTTCATGCATCTGATGAACATGGTCTTCATGGATTATCTGGATGTTTTCGTGGTGATCTTTATTGATGATATTCTGATCTTCTCCAAGACAGAAGAAGAGCATGAGGAGCATCTGAGGCTCGTGTTGCAGAGATTGAGAGAGCATCAGCTGTATGCCAAGTTCAGCAAGTGCGAGTTCTGGATTGACGAGGTTCCATTCCTCGGTCATGTTATCTCTCAGGGAGGCATTGCTGTTGATCCGAGCAAGGTGAAGGATGTGCTCGAGTGGGAGACACCGCAAACAGTAAAGGAAGTCATATCTTTCTTGGGCTTAGCTGGATATTATCGGAGGTTCATTGAGAATTTCTCCAAGATCGCGAAGCCTTTGACTTCTTTGCGGGAGAAGAATGTGGCTTTTGTATGGACTGATGAGCGTCAGATGGCCTTTGATGAGCTGAAGAAGAGGTTGACTACGGCGCCAGTCCTGACTCTGCCAGACCAGACGAAGAGGTTCACGGTATATTGTGATGCTTCGAAGGATGGTCTTGGGTGTGTTCTGATGCAGGAGGGCAGAGTGATTGCTTATGCTTCACGGCAGTTACGTCGGCATGAGCTGAACTATCCTACTCATGATCTTGAGTTAGCCGCAGTTGTGCATGCTCTGAAGATTTGGAGGCATTACTTGTATGGGCAGCGGTGTGATATCTACACTGATCACAAGAGCCTCAAGTATATTTTCACGCAGAATGAGCTGAACATGCGGCAGAGAAGATGGCTAGAGTTGGTCAAGGACTATGATCTGGAGATTCACTATCATCCGGGCAAGGCCAATGTTGTAGCAGATGCTCTGAGCAGAAGAAGTTATGTCAACATGGCCGTGGCTTTTCAGATGCCTCCAGAGTTATGCGAGGAGTTCGAGCAGTTGAGTCTGGGCTTCTTGCATCATACTTCCAGTGCAGCATTTGAGGCAGTACCGACTCTAGAGTCAGAGATCAGGCAGCATCAGAAAGATGATGAGAAGCTGCAGGAGATTCGTGAGTTGCTCAAGAAGGGCAAGGCCCCACATTTCAGAGAGGATGATCAGGGTACCTTGTGGTACAAGAACCGGATCTGTGTGCCAGATGTGAAGGATCTCCGGAAGTTGATTCTGAGTGAGGCCCATGATACAGCATACTCTATTCATCCGGGCAGCACGAAGATGTACTATGATCTGAAGGAACGTTTCTGGTGGTATGGGATGAAGCGTTCAGTGGCAGAGTACGTGGCTATTTGTGACACCTGTCAGCGTGTCAAGGCTGAGCATCAGAGGCCAGCAGGTTTATTACAGCCTTTGAAGATTCCAGAGTGGAAATGGGAGGAAATCACTATGGACTTCATTGTTGGATTGCCTCGTACTCAGAAAGGGTACAACTCCATTTGGGTAGTAGTGGATCGACTGACGAAGGTTGCTCACTTCATTCCAGTGAACACTACTTACTCCGGTGCTAGACTTGCAGAGTTGTACATCTCTCGGATTGTCTGCTTGCATGGTGTGCCGAAGAAGATCATATCTGACAGAGGGTCTCAGTTCACTTCTCGGTTCTGGGAGCAGCTTCATGATTCGTTGGATACGAAGCTGCGCTTCAGTACGGCTTATCACCCTCAGACCGATGGGCAAACAGAGAGAACCAACCAAGTGTTGGAGGATATGCTGAGAGCTTGTGCTATTCAGTACGGTACTAGTTGGGATAAGTGCCTGTCTTATGCTGAGTTTTCATATAACAACAGCTATCAGGCCAGTCTGAAGAAGTCTCCCTTCGAGGCATTGTATGGCAGAAAGTGCAGGACTCCTCTCTATTGGGATCAGATCGGTGAGAAGCAGCTCTTTGGCCCTGAGATCATAGATGATGCAGAGCAGATGGTTCAGGCTGTGCAAGAAAATCTGAGGATTGCACAGAGCAGACAGAAGAGCTATGCTGATGGCAAACGGAGAGACCTGACTTTCAGTGTCGGTGATTATGTATATCTGAAGGTGTCTCCGATGAGAGGAATCCGCAGATTTAATGTCAAGGGAAAGTTAGCACCTCGGTATGTGGGGCCATTCAAGGTGCTAGAGCGGAAAGGCGAAGTTGCTTATCGCCTGGAGTTACCTCTCAGTCTCTCAGGAGTTCATGATGTCTTCCATATATCTCAGCTGAAGAGGTGTTTGCGAGTACCCGAGGAGCAGGCACCCCTGGATGGAGTCGATGTCCAGGAAGATCTGACTTATACTGAGCATCCGGTGAAGATTCTGGAGACATCAGAGAGGGTTACTCGGAACAAGCGCATCAAGATGTGCAGAGTTCAGTGGAGTCATCACAGTGAAGCTGAGGCTACTTGGGAGCGAGAAGATGAGTTGAGGAAGACCTATCCAGATCTCTTTGCTAGCCAGCCCAGCTAAATCTCGGGACGAGATTTCTTTAAGGGGGTAGGGTCTGTAACACCCTGATTTAAATTTCAACATTTATTAATAAATTTAATTGGCTTTATTTAAATTTCTAAGGTTTATTGTGTTTAGTATGGCATCTAATTTAATTTTGTTCTTTAAGTAATTAAAATTTTACCATAGGTTTAAACTTTTGTGTTGCATTCATGCTGGTGCATAGTTTTAATTGTTTGAGTGTGTTTGAATTCAAATTTACTTTTGAATTCAAACCTTGTTTGAGTTAGAAATAGGAAAGAAAATAGAAATAGAAAGAAACCCAACCCCACCAGCCCATCTCAGCAGCCCAAGTCGGCCCAACCCTTGCCACGGCCCACTTCCCTCCTTCTTCCGTTTCGGCCCAGCCCGCGCCCGCTTCCACCCGCGCCCGCTCGGCCTGCCGCACGCGCACGCGCCCCGGCCCGCTCCGTGCGTGACCCTGCACGCCACGCCCAGCTCCGCGCACGGCACCCCGGCCCACCTGCCAGCGCTCGCACCTCCGGCTGACAAGCATGGCCCACCTGTCGGCGCCATCCCCTTCCTCCTTCCTCTCTCCGCGCGCGCGTAACGCCTCGCCGTGATCTCCGGCCGAGATCCCCGGCGAGCCCCGCGCCAGAACCCCGCCCGAGATCCCTGGCTTCCCCTTCTTAAACCCGCGCACCCCTGGGAGACCCATCTCCACCCCGCCGCCACCACACCCCTGCGACCCGCTTCGCAACGCCACCGCCCTCGCCTCGCTCCTCTGCGCCGCTGCTGACACGCCGTCTCGACGCACCGGAGCTCCGGCCAGGCGCGCAGAAGCACCGCCCTGACGTCCCGAGTTTTCCCAAGGCTAGCACTCCTCCATCTCGGCCCCATACGTGCCGAATTTCACCCACGACCTCGCCGCCAGTGAGAAACTCCGCCCACTCGATTTCTCGCCGCCAGTGGTTTCCCGACCTCCCTAACCCCCTACACATCTCCACAGGCCATTCCCGGACTTCCTCTGCGGCTCAGCAGGCTCGGAGACGGTCTGCATCGACCTCGCCGCCGAGTTTCGGTTCTGCGCCGCCGCTCGACCTCATCGCCGGCATCTATATGCTGCACCACCGGCCACTTCAAACCCACGGTGAGAACCTGCACATCACCCCGCTTCTTTTGGCGCTAGGTTTTGGGTAGTTGCAGCACCGGGAGACCCCGAACCACCCTGCACCGGCGAGGCGCGCCGCCCAGAGCCGCCATCGCCGGCGAGCACACCGCCTCGAGCCCCACCAAGCCCAGTTGATGCCCTAGGTGGTTCACGCATCGCGCAACGAACCTTCCTGACCCAGACCCGGGTCGAAATGACCCCCGGAGTGCCGGATTTGCTAGCTCCGGTGAGCCCCCGACGAGCGCCGCCACGGGATTTGTCGCTGGCGACCTACCGCCGCCGCTCCGCGCGCCCAAATGCCCTGAACCGCCCGATCCGTTTTTGACGCGTGAGATTAGATTCAGATCGGGATAGGTCCGGATCGTTGGATCTAGATCCGGCGGTCCATGTGCGAACATACCGCTTCAGCCGGGCTCTTTTGCGTAAGAGACCCTGGAGTTTTCTTAAATAAACCCGCGGTCCAGAGTTGTAGTTTTTGCACGTTGGACCCTAGATCTTTAGTTTAATTATGTTTTAGCCCTCGGTTTTAGCAGAAAAGTCCCTGGAACTTCAGTTTTCTTACAAATAAGCCCCTGCACCTTGTTTTTAGCCCAGAAAATGCGTTTTAGCTCCGTTTTTAGCGTTCTTTATGTCCACGCGATCGTTGTAACGAGTAGAACAGTTTAGACTTAGTTTTTCTTGCTGTTTTATTTTATTGATGTACTGTTTCTTAGCTTTTTGTTAGTGTTTGCTTGTATGCTTATTATCGTGCTTTGTTTTGGCCATGTGCTCGTGAGTAGACATTGATCCATCTGAGGAGCCCCAGTACCCGTACCCGGAGCAGCAGCAGTCTACCGAGCACTTTGAGCAGCAGCAGGAGCAGTACGAGGAAGGCAAGTGTAACATGAACAACCCATCACTTTTAAATACATTTTCATACTGCATTTAATACTGTATGCCTATAAGGACTTTCCTAGCCACTTTATGTCCTTTATATATATCCTTTGGGTTGCATCTTGGTTGGTTGTGCTAGGTTGCTGTGCTACAACACACTCTGGTCCTTTTTAATTAATTTGATTAATGGTTTACTTGAATTTAATTCTGAGAGTGGCACTCTGTGTGGCTTGAGTGGCTCACTTCTCGTTAAAAGATGTTTTTTTTAGAAACATGGTTTAGGGGGCCAGCACGGTGCTTAGTGCTTGGTTGGCCACTCTCCATAAGGACCGGTTCATAGAGCGACAAGCTGGGACAACAGTGCTACCACAAGGCTAGAATGGGATAGACTTGGCGTAATAATTAGATCTTTTGGTTTGGAGTAACTTACCTGCGGGGCAAGAGTAGTAAGCTTCAATGGTCCCTGCTCCTCCGGCTTGGTCTGTGCTTGGATTGCGCTCCTGTGCTTGTACCCCCGGAGGTGGGCCCCATCGTCGCCGACCTATCTCTCGCGGTTACGCCTTACCAACGAGATTCTTTTTAAAGGCCTCGTAGTGAGTCGCTGGCCATCTCACCTAAGGAAGTGTGATGAACAACTGGCGTAGCTCACGACTTGTGGGTAAAGATGTGCAATCTCTGCAGAGTGTAAAACTGGTATACTAGCCGTGCTCACGGTTATGAGCGGCCCAGATCCTCCTTTTGATTAGTGAAGTTATCTCCTTCCGACGAGGGAGGTGCTTCTCGGGGGTTACCTTGGTGGCTTGGTTTTGGTTTGGTTCTCAGTAGTAGTATAATTAATTCTGATTAATTACTATGTAACTGGGTCAATGGTAATTCATCAACTCGTAGTAAATAGCTTTAATAAAATTTTGCCAACACTTAAAAGCTAATGCAGTTGAGTCAGCCAACCTTAGAGCCTCATTGTTTGTGTTATACTTGTTGAGTACAAGTTGTGTACTCACTCTTGCCTCTTCTCTACTTTTTCCTCTTGGCTACGCTACTGCTGCTCAGTTCCTGCCGACACGAGGGAGTTCGTCCAGCGCTACCAGGACTACGAGGACTTCTAGGTGCTTCGTCTCCCAGTCGACGTCCCTGCAGCGCGGCATGCTGGGCCCGCGAGTTTGGGCTGGGCCGTTTTGGGTTTGGGTTCCCTTTCTATTAACTCTTCTATTTCCAAATCAAACAAAGTTTGAATTCAAACAAATTTGAATTCAAACTCCCTAGCACTCAACCAAAATAAACAAAATATGCACCAGCATGATGCAACATCGAAAATTAAATCTATGGTAAATTTTTAATTACTTAAGGAACAAAAATTTGGGTTAAATGCCAGACTAACACAGAAAATCCTTAGAAAATTAAATAAAGCCAATTAAATTTATTGATAAATGCTGAAATTTAAATTAGGGTGTTACATATAACAGTGGATGGACTTTATTGCTATATTGTCATGCCATATGGTCTGCGGAATGCCTTACCCACGTTTGTACGAGCTATGAACAAAACCTTCTGTAATCTAATTAGAGATATTGTTGAGGTGTATGTTGATGACATTGTGTTCAAGACTAAGGTAGGGTCAACACTAGTGGAGGACCTGTCCCTTGTCTTCGACCGACTGCGCGCCACGCGCACGAAGCTGAATCCCGAGAAGTGCATTTTCGGCGTCTCGGCAGGGAAGATGCTGGGTTTCCTGGTCTCACATTGAGGCATCGAGGCAAACCCAGCCAAGATCAAGGCGATCGAGGTGATGAGGCCTCCTGGCCGCATCAAGGACGTCCAGAAGCTTACAGGATCTCTGGCCGCTCTTAGCCGCTTCATATCGAGGCTGGCTGAGAGGGCCCTCCCCTTCTTCAAGCTATTGAGGAGATCCGGTCCATTCTCTTGGACCGAAGAGGCTGAACAAGCCTTCCAGGAACTGAAACAACACCTCACCTCACTGCCAGTATTGGTGGCTCCAGTGCTAGGTGAGACGTTGTTTTTGTATCTTGCTGCGTCTGTAGAGGCGGTCAGTGTAACACCCTAGTTTAAATTCCAGCAATTTTTAATACATTTAATTGGCTTTATTTAAATTTTTAAGGTTTATTGTGTTAGACTTGCATTTAATCTAAATTTTTGTTCTATAAGTAATTAAAATTTATCATAGGGTTAAAAATGTTTGTTGCATTCATGTTGGAGCATCTCTTTTATTGGTTTGAGTGCTAGGGTTTGAATTCAAATATGAATTTGAATTCAATTAGTTGGGTGATGTTTGAAAAAGAAAAGAAGAGAAAACCCAGAGAAATAGAAAACCAACCCAGCCCAACAACCCAAGCCGGCCCAGGCCGTCTCCCCCTTCCTTCCCTCCCGCACGGCCCAGCGCGGCCCAGCTCTTTTCCCCCTCCCCGCTCTGGCAGCCCAGTCCTCGGCCCGGCTAAGCACCCTCGCGCCCCGCAGCCCAGCATGCCGCGCTCAGCAACACAAAGCTCGCGCGCCCTTACACTGACATGGACGGCCCAGACGTCAGCTTCAGCGGCTCCACCTGCAGCGCCCGCCTTCAGCCCGACCCGAGCGACCCGCACTGTGGCAGAACCGCCTAAATTATCCCGGCTCAAGTGCGTAAACCATCACCATAAAGGCAACATTAGCTTAAACGCACTTCAAACGGAACAATTTTTGGTCTGTCGGGTAACGTCCCGATACAACCACCGATTCTCGGATCGAACAAGCATACCCCGCACGAAGGCGAGTCCAGAGATATTACAACCACAATTTTACAACACAGGCATAATAAAGATTACAAACCGGTTCAAAAGATTATTACAAAACCAACTTAAGTAAAACAGTTATACAAAACATAAGGGTAAGTTCAGAGTTTAAAACAGCGGAAGATAAAACACGACGGCTACAACACGTCGCAAAAAGGATACCAGGCTAGCCCAAGCATGGTATCACTCGTCATAGTCATTGCCGGCCGAAGACGTATCCCACTCTACGGACCAGCCAGGAGGCAACGAGCAAGGATAGGTCAAGCTAGCGATCTGATCCTCAAAACTCATACCTGAAAAAGGGTTTCAACAGCAAGGCTGAGTATTCTAATACTCAGCAAGACTTAACTGACAACGGGTATAAATAGCCCACCTTAGCTAGACTATGCAAGGCTTTGTAAGGCTCTGATTTTCCTTTGCTGAAAAGCAATAAAGAGTAGGTCCTTACTTTCAAGTTTTAGCTTCAAGATTCTAGTTGATTAACCATTCTATGTAAGCATCTACTATCCAATCATGGTGGAACTTCTAAGCAAACACCAAAATTAATAAGAATATTATTGCTCTTATTACTCTGTGTGGCAAAGAGATTAAGCAGTCTCATTTCATCGTGAGAGGCGGACGATTCTGAATCGAAATTCAACCTTGCAAGGGTAACCTAGCACACACGTCTGGAATACCGTCGGGTCATTCCCAAACAACCGTTGACCTTTCTTTCCGGCTTGTGGATAGGGTCACTCTCCCCGACTACAGGGCTCCAAGGCCGAACCTTGTCCCTTGAAGTCGTAGTGTTGCGCAACATATAAAAAAAACCTATCCCTACTGAGAGAGTGAAAGGTATATCCACTCCCCGGTCCAATCGGCTACTAGGCTTGCCGCGTACCATATTTACGGCATGTGACTAGTACTTTCAAAAACTTAACCAGCACTACCACACACCGCGACCTTAGCAAGTTCATCAACACAGACGGGGTCTCACATAGGACATGATATCGAACACAACCCCGTCCGTCGTCCTTATATTGATAACAGAAAGTAAACAAGCAATTCCTATAAAGCTCGCGAGTGATAGGCAATCACTCGACTTTTACCGTTCCTATAAGCTTAGCAGATAGTCGAACTCAGGTCTAGTGTTCAGTACATAGGTTCCTGGGATCATGCATCTAGGGTTTCAATTCAAATCCTAAGAACTGTAAATGCACAAGTAAGTAATAACAGTAAATGATAATAATTTGAAATATGGGTTATGTCCGGGGCTTGCCTTCTCGGTAGTTGCTAACTATTTCAGCGCTAGGCTCTTCCGAACTTTGGTTCGGGGCTTCAGTTAGTTCCGCAGTGTTCACTTGAGCTTCGAGATCACCTCCGTCAGACTCCGGAATCAACTCGTACGTCCCGTCCGACAAAGTAGTCGTATCTATATGTAATGCAAGAACAACATTACAACCACACATGGGCAATCGTTTATAGAGTAGTTAAATAACAAATTTAACTACACAAGGCATCATGATCAACAGCACAAAAGAAGTTAACTAACTTCATTAACAAGTGGGGGTGGATTCCCATAGCACTTAACTCAAGGTTTGCTAAATAAATAAACAACTTAGATCACAAATAGCAATAAATCTAGCAAAAATTACCCTAAACAGAACATGAACAGACTAAGCTACCCTACAAAAATCATGCCAAGACATATAGTCATTTAATCACAATAAAACATTTATGCAGGCAACACCTAGTACAAGCTTGAATTATACAGATCAAAATAGATCACAACAGAAGCTCAAAATTTAACAGGAGATCTACACAGGGATGATCTATCTACTGTGAATTTTTCAAGATTTTGTCTACACCGAAATAATTCTGAGAAAATAAATAAAACAGACAACAGATTAGCAAGATTTATTTTTAGCCCCTGATCTAGCCATGAACTAAGGCTCAAACTTCCTGGACAAGCTAATATACTCCAGAAGATCACTCAGGAATATTTTCACGATTTATTAAGAAAAGAAACTATTTACCATGAATAAAGTATACTAAACAAGGATTAAATCAAATAAAAAAAGCTACAACAAAGAACTGATCATGAAATTTTTATAGCAAAGCTAGTGTAACAAGAGTAAACTACCACCAAAATTTCAGAGCAATACAAGCTTTCAAGCATCAGATAAGAAAAAGATTAAAGAACAAGTATTTATATACCTAGTAACACAAAACAAAATCTACAGCAAAAACTTGCAACTAAAGCCTAACATATTCTGGTTCTACTGCATAGAGCTCTTCAAGAGGATTCCAAAACATTAAGATTTGCTATTTTACGAATTTTGTACGAATTGATATTGAATTTCAAAGTTCACTGAAAAACATTACAAAGCAGTCCTTAGTGGCACTATTCAAATGAGTCATAGTCTATTCACATAACCCCCTGGCCTTTCTCTAATTCTAACAAACAAGTCCCTGGCCGAGTCAGAGTAGGGGGCGGTGGTTTGACCGGCCAAAACCGGCGACGGCGATCGCCGGCGGCGAGGGTGGGGTTGGGGGAAACGGAGAGCAGGCCAGGGCGGACCTCCTGGTGTACTTAGCGCGTCGGGAGAGGGTTGGAGGAGGGCGGTCGGCGATGGACGGCGGCCTGCGGGCTCGGAGCTCGGCGGCGGGATGGCTCTGGTGAGGTTTGGGCGAGGGGAAAAGGCCTGGGAGCTGCGCGAGGTCGAGGCGGTGCTAATGGTGGGGGATGTAGGGGTGGAGCGGGTCTGGGTTGGCGGCTCCGCGGTGGGGTGGAGCTCGCCGGGGTTCAAGCGGGGCGGCGGCGGCGTTCTGCGGCGTGGGAGCGAGGGGAGAGGAAATGGACGAGCGAAATCGACCTCTGGGGTTTAAGTAGTGCTTAAGCGCTCGCTAGAAGAGGGCGACGTGCTCTGCAGCGGCCGTTCCACGGCGGCGTCGCGGTGGCGGCCGTCGGGGAGATTCTGGGCACGGCGGGGGTGCGTGGCGAGGGGTGGAGGCTCCAGCGCGAGGCAACAGGAGGGGGTAGAGCTCGCCTGCGACGCGTGGGAGCCAGCACACGACGAATTAATGGCCGGGAAGGCCGGGAAGGCGCTCCACGGCGGTGACGGGCGGCGCTGTCGGCGGCGAGAGAGAAAACAGAGCAGGGGGGTGGAGGTGGAAGAAAAGGTTCGTTTTGCAATTACCAAAAGTTCCAGGGACCCCACTGTAAAACAGCGATAACTTTTAAACCAAAGCTCAAATGAAAAAGTGCCCAACATGAAAGTTGTTCAATTTTTCAAGAGCTACAACTTTGATGTTGTGCAAAAATTTATTTGACCAAAGGATAGAGAGCTAAATTTGAAAACACAAGAGGGATTTTAAATTCTAGGAATTTTGTCTTTTTCAAAGCAAAATCACTTCAAATGTAGACTTACAAGCAAAATGACTACCATGCATTAAATGCACTGAAATTTTGCACAAACACCCTCCACTAAAACTATAATTACACAACCTATTCAACACAACTGCAAAAAGGACCTTGCATAAAATTATAATTACACATATAACCTTTCATAAATACAAAAAGATCCTTTTTACGCATTTCAAGCACAAGATGCATAGCCACAAACACAATTACTGTGCAGACACCTATTTAATTACTGTGTAAACACCCGGGGTGTTACAGCCTTCCCCCCAAAAAGGAATCTCATCCCGAGATTACAGGAAGAAAAGGATGCAAAGATTCGGTACCTGGATTGGTTCTAAGAAAGTCGGGAAAGTTCCGTTGGAGAAAATTTTCAGTCTCCCAAGTAGCTTCTTCTACAGTATGCTGATTCCACTGGATTTTGTACATTTTAACTTTCTCCCTTCTAGTACTTCTTTCTTTTGTGTCAAGAATCTTGATTGGATACTCCCTATAAGATAGATCGGATTCAATTTCGATATCTTGTGGTTCAAGGATTTCAGTAGGTACCCTGGTGCACTTTCGAAGTTGTGAGACATGGAAGACATCATGAACGGCGGCCAATTGAGATGAAAGACGGAGTCGGTAGGCAACGGGTCCACAAGTTTCGATAATTTCAAATGGTCCGATGTATCGGGGTGCTAATTTCCCTTTTAAGCCAAAGCGTTGAACACCTTTAGTAGGAGATACTCGCAAATATACAAAGTCTCCTACCTCGAATTGTAAAGGATCTCTTCTTTTGTCTGCATAACTTTTCTGTCTTGATTGGGCTGCTTTAAGATTAACCTGGATAACTCTGACTTGCTCCTCTGCCTCCGAAACTAAATCTGGCCCAAAAATTTTGCGTTCTCCAGCTTGTGACCAATTCAAAGGAGTTCGACACCTTCGACCGTATAATGCTTCAAATGGTGCCATTTGCAAGCTGGATTGATAACTGTTATTGTAAGAAAACTCTGCCAGGGCTAGGCACTTAACCCAGTTCTTGCCATATTGAATAGTACATGCCCTCAACATGTCTTCAAGGATTTGATTGATTCGTTCAGTTTGCCCATCCGTTTGTGGATGATAAGCTGAACTACGAATCAATTTTGTTCCAAGGGATTCCTGCATTTGCTCCCAGAAACGTGCTATAAACTGAGGCCCACGATCAGAAATAATCGTCTTTGGAATGCCATGTAAACGAACAATCTGATCGAGATAAATCTCTGCGTACTTCTTGGCAGAATAAGTGGTGTGTACTGGAATAAAATGAGCAGTCTTGGTGAGTCTATCAACGATTACCCAAACAGAATCATGCTTATGAGGAGTAGTGGGTAAACCAACGATAAAATCCATACTGATGTCCTCCCATTTCCAGGATGGAATAGATAAAGGTTGAAGAGTACCAGCTACTTTCAAATGACTAGCTTTAACTTTTTGACAGACATCACACTCAGAAACATATCTGGCGATCTCTCTTTTCATTCAAGTCCACCAGAAATTTTGTTTGAGATCATGGTACATCTTGGTACCACCGGGATGAATCGAAAACTTCGATAGATGTGCTTCATCAAGGATTTGTTTTCTAAGCTCATGATTCTTGGGTACAACTAGTCGAGATTCAAACCATAAAACTCCTCTATGATCCACTCGGAAACATTTATACTTTGGTTCACCTTGTGATAACTTTTCCTTGATGACCTTGATACCCTCATCATGTAATTGCCCCATGATGATGCTATCATGAAGTGTAGGCTCATGGGATATATGGTTCAAACTTCCTTGAGGTACCTTTTCTAGGTTTAACTTCATCATTTCCTGGCATAGAGTTTCATTGAATGGTTCTACAGATAGACAATGGCATTGTGACTTGCGGCTGAGTGCATCCGCAACCACATTAGCCTTTCCTGGATGATAGTACACTTCTAGATCATAATCCTTTATCAACTCTAGCCAGCGTCTCTGCCTCATGTTTAGATCAGCTTGAGTAAAGATATATTTGAGGCTCTTATGGTCAGTGTAAATATTACAGTGAGTCCCCATAAGATGATGTCTCCAAATCTTAAGAGCGTGAATGACAGCTGCTAATTCCAGATCATGGGTTGGATAATTCTTCTCATGATCCCGGAGAGCTCTTGATGCATAAGAGATAACCCGGTTGTCCTGCATAAGCACACAACCAAGTCCCGTACCTGACGCATCACAATAGACATCAAATGGTTTAGTACTGTCCGGTGTAGACAATACTGGAGCGGTAGTTAATCTTGCTTTGAGAGTTTGGAAAGCTTCTTCACACTTATCATTCCAAACAAACTTCACTCCCTTCTTCAATAACTCCGTCATAGGCTTGGCTATTCTGGAGAAATCAGTAATGAATCGACGATAATATCCAGCTAAACCAAGAAAACTGCGAATTTGATGAACTGAAATAGGAGATTCCCAATCCATCACTTCTTGTACTTTAGTTGGATCAACAGATATACCATCACTGGAGATAGTGTGACCTAAGAATTTCACACTGTCCAACCAAAATTCACACTTGGAGAATTTGGCATAAAGATGATGATCTCGTAATCGTTGGAGAACGATACGCAAATGTTCAGCATGATCTTCTTCATTCTTGGAGTAGATCAAGATATCGTCAATGAAAACCATGACGAATTTATCCAGCTCCAGCATGAAGACTGAATTCATCAAGTACATAAAATATGCTGGGGCGTTGGTAAGACCAAAAGACATAACCAAATATTCATATAGTCCATATCTGGTAGAGAAAGCAGTCTTTGGAATATCACAAGGCTTGATCTTTATTTGATGGTAGCCAGAACGAAGATCAATCTTAGAGAAAACCTTAGCTCCAGCTAACTGATCAAACAGAATATCAATGCGGGGAAGAGGATACTTGTTTTTAATAGTGACCGCATTGAGTGGTCGATAATCAACACATAGCCTCAAACTATTGTCTTTCTTCTTCACAAACAGGGCTGGACATCCCCAGGGTGAAGAACTTGGACGTATAAAACCTTTGTCAAGAAGGTCTTGGAGTTGGACTTTCAATTCTGCTAATTCATTTGGAGGCATTCGGTACGACCTCTTAGAAATAGGGGCGGTACCGGGTTGAAGTTCGATAACAAACTCGATGTCTCTGTCAGGAGGCATTTCAGGTAAATCATCTGGAAATACATCCGCATACTCCCACACAATAGGGATATCTTCAAGTTTAATTTCTTTTACGGCATAAGCACAAGAGTTAATGTATTCTCGTTGTGGTAGATAGAGTATGGTGGCTCCTTGATGTGGTGAATCTATCTCGATAGCTCGGGAAGAGATATCTAACAGTACTTTATGTTTAGTCATCCAATTCATGCCCAGAATAACATCCATGCCTTCTAAATTCATTAAGATTAAATCTGTCTTGATCAATTTACTACAAAGATTAATTGGCACATGTCTAGTGATTTGATTGGAAGCTATCTTCCCACCAGGAGTTGTTATCATAAAAGATCCCTTAGTATGACAAAAATCCAATCCTAATCTTGCTCCAAATTTGGCACTTATAAAACTATGCGTTGCACCAGAATCAAATAATATGACTGCGGGTTTATTGTGGATAGAGAAAGTACCCGTCATTACTGGTGCTCCTGCTGGAAGGTCTGCAAGAGTAGTAAAATTAACTCGCCCTTGCCGGACTTGCACCATTTGCCTCTTGCCCTTGCCCTTGTTGTTGTTGTTGTTGTTCTGATTAGAGTTTTGCCCTGGATTATTCCTTCTGGGTTGTGGACAATTCTTGGCAAAATGAGAAGCACTGCCGCAGTTGAAACATCGATTATTACTATTCCCACTATTGAACTGTGGGGCATTCGGCCTTGGGCTAAACTGCTGCTGTTGCTGTTGCTGAGGCACTGGAGGTCTGAATCCTCCTTGTTGCTGAGGCGGCCTAAAGACAAACCTACCCACTGGGGCATTTCTTTGTGGAGGCCTTGGTGGAGTATTTTGCACCAGGCGATACCTCGGTGGCTGGGCACTAGAGGGTCCCGTTGGTGCCTTCCGCTTTTTCTTAGCACGATGTGCAGCAATACAATCTTCCTGTGTAATGGCCATATTAACCAGCTCATTATAGGTATTGGGCTGAACCAAGTTTAAACGTTCTTTGAGCTTAGTGTTGAGGCCACGACGGAAACGATCACGTTTCTTGGCATCAGTATCAGCATGATGGCCCGCATATTGGCACAGATGATTGAAGGTCTGTGCATATTGAAGAACAGTGCGGGTTCCCTGATCTAGAGCCAAGAATTCATTCAACTTTCTTTCCATTAGTCCATCCGGAATATGATGTGATCTGAATGCAGTTCTGAATTCCTCCCAAGATATGATATGTTCAGCAGGCTGCATTTCACAATAATTATCCCACCATATACGTGCAGGACCACGCAGCTGTTGGGCGGCAAAGGGGGCCTTGTTTGCATCAATACACGGTACTGCTAACAGAGCAAACTTGGAATTGATTGTACGAAGCCAAGCATCTGCATCCAATGGGTCATCAGCTTTGCTGAAAAGTGGAGGTTGGGTACCAAAGAATTTCTGGTAACCCGCTGGTTGTGCCTCCCTTCCTCCATACTGTTGGCGTGGCTGATTTTGTTGCCCTTGGACTAGCTGGCGAAGCAGCTCTGTTTGCATGGCCATTAACTCGGCCAGATTCGACGGGGGTGGCGGTGGTTGCTGAGATCCACTGCCATTTTCACAACCGAAGCCATCAGGAGTTCCGCGTGTATGAACAACCATCTGTAATCATGGAAGACATCCATTAGATACATATTTCTTGCTTCCAAAATCAATGGTACATGCAATGACCATACATTTGGATAAAACAAAATCAGCAAAAATGTAACTAGATGCGGTG
The DNA here is from genome assembly GCF_016808335.1 of Panicum virgatum. Classification (NCBI taxonomy): domain Eukaryota; kingdom Viridiplantae; phylum Streptophyta; class Magnoliopsida; order Poales; family Poaceae; genus Panicum; species Panicum virgatum. The sequence continues at coordinate 45,841,166 of NC_053147.1, read as the reverse complement.
TAGCACAATGTGCACAACACATAAATGTGCAACCCACAAAAATCAAAACTGGTCAGCTGCTAGATAGCTTCATGCTCCATCGTATAGAGACTCAATGCTGAGAGCAAAGGGTAAAGAAAATAATGTATCAATTCGCTCTTCATTGCTATGTGCTATGTTGCTAAACAACAGAGATCATAGAAGGGTTGGACTAAAATTTAGTCTCACAGATTCAACATGCTAACATTTGATGAGCACATATGCCACAAAAATTTGCAACCTCTTGTATTCATCAAACGGCGTGAAGATGCACAAATAAAGAGATTTGCTAAGTAGAAAGATTATGATTTCCAAACTGGTAGTCGCTACTTATATTACATCCAAAGCAGCCTTGTTCTTACAACCTAACATCGCTTAACCTTACCACATATAATACAACAAGTGGTACTCCTCCCTAAGGCTATTTTACAATAACATCTTCCCTATATACATATGCTACAACAAGAGAACACAACTATCTAGGACAAGTCTAAGACGCCTAGAAGTCGTCGAGGTTGCCCACAGAAGAGGCACTGCCGGAAGAAGAGTCGTCCGGCTGAGGGTTAGGCTCAGCAAGTGCGTGCTCTGAATCTAAGTCAGATACTCCCTCAATCTCCTCTGGGTCCTCCTCTGCTGCTGCCGGCTCAGCTGGGGCATCTAGTTGCTCCTGGAGCATACCAACATGTGCTAAAGCATCAGCCCAATCTGCTTGCAGCTCATTCACCTGCGCCTGAAGAAAACCGATAACTGTGTTGCGCTGCTCTATCTCAGCACCATACTCCATAGCCTGATACTCAAACTGTGCAATGGCCCTGAAGTCCCTGAATCTGAGTATCCTTCAAACGAAGGCCTCGCTGAAAACTCTGGGCCAAGTCTATCACCTGGTCCATGTGTCGCTGCTGAAGTATCTGGTAGTGCGACTGAGCATTCATATATCTGACTACTGCCTCGATAGTCTCATCCGCTACATCTCCAATCAAGTGCCCAAAGTGTGTGACCCTGAACAGCCACTCTGCATTGCCAGCACTGACTGCTGGGAACAAACCAATAGGATATGCTGCTACCTCCTCGGGATGGTGCTCACAAAAAGTGGTGATAGCGTTGAGAGCTGCTTTCTCAAACGCATCCACAAGACGGTACCCAATCACCTCGATCTCAATCGGTGGCCACTCCAAGGTGGGGTGCTGAGGAATGGTCATTTTAACTCTGTTCTTCTTAATTCCATCCTCCGAAAACTGGCGTCCCGTGTACTGGGGTGGATCTGGGTAGTGGAAGATACGAAGTGAATCCCAAAGAATCCTCGGAAAACCCTCCCAGTACAGACAGTCGGTATGAGCATTTCCCTCCTCATCCCAAAAGATCTGGGAACAAGTCGCCATCTGAATCAAAAAGGATTCAAATGTGAGTAATACAATTATCTCAAGACTTCTCAAATAAAGCTTTAAGAAGACTGCGGTAAAACAAATGTGATTCTAATTCACAAGATGATATGATTCCAACTCAAAGAATAATAAACCACAATTGGTACTGGTTCATCATTTGAGATTCTAAGGAATGAAAAGATCCTTATAACAACAAGATGGGGCTTAGGAGGAAGGCATGACTCGAAACCATATTTTTCATCTAAGGAAACCTAAGCATTTTACCAACATGCTACTAACATCAGAGTTTTACTCACTCATGTTTTAAGCACACTAACACTTATCTTATAAGGATTCATACTAGAAATTCCTTAACAAGCTCATGTAGCAACCTCAACTATTACGAACCAATCAAACATCAATCAAATATGCATGCACGTCCTGACCGTCCTCACACGATAAACAATTGCCAACTATGGTTGGGCTTACGTGGTTAGCACGGTGGTATACATAAATACGGCTCTCCCTATATAGCTAGTCGATACATTCTAACCGTTCTTATCTTATCGAATCGTGGTTAGCGTACCTGCATAAGATTGACAGAACATATATATATATATATATATATATATATATATATATATATATATATATATATATATATATATATATATATATATATATATATATATATATATATATATATATATATATCCAATGAACCTTTCATGCCAGCACACATGAAAGCGTTCCCAAACATTACCGCTCACTATAGAAGCGGCAGCCATACTATTTCTGCCGTATGGCCAACGTTAGCATACGCTACTCAGAGGCGTATTCACAAGTTTCTTTACTCCCAATATAGTCGATCGAGATCGGTATATTGGCAGCAGCTCAAGTAAGTCACTGCTTGAGCGCAGCGTTCGGTTCGCATCGCCGACGGGAAGGTCAGACTCCCTCAGCTGACTGAGCACACTTTACTTCCAATATAGTCAACTAATAGTCGGTATATTGGAAGCACCTCAAGTAAGCCACTGCTTGAGGGCAGCGTTCGGCTCGCATCACCGACGGGAAGGTCAGACTCCCTCAGCTGACTGAGGATCCTTACCATCTTACCTCACGTAGGTGCGTCGTTACAAGAATTAAGAGTTGCTTGTGAGTATGGTTTGACAAAATGTAAAGTGCTCGAAGTCAGATAACATAAACCATACAGAGATAACCACCTAGTAATTCCCATAAATTTCCTAGGACTTTACGTTCTAAACACAACTCTTAACGAATCCAACGTAGTTTTCCGAAATTCTTTATGGTTCCAATTTTATATGGAAAGCGATTTTTAAGGTTCCAACACCTCTGGTATACGCTTGTAGCTCTGATGCCAGCTGTGGCAGAACCGCCTAAATTATCCCGGCTCAAGTGCGTAAACCATCACCATAAAGGCAACATTAGCTTAAACGCACTTCAAACGGAACAATTTTTGGTCTGTCGGGTAACGTCCCGATACAACCACCGATTCTCGGATCGAACAAGCATACCCCGCACGAAGGCGAGTCCAGAGATATTACAACCACAATTTTACAACACAGGCATAATAAAGATTACAAACCGGTTCAAAAGATTATTACAAAACCAACTTAAGTAAAAAAGTTATACAAAACATAAGGGTAAGTTCAGAGTTTAAAACAGCGGAAGATAAAACACGACGGCTACAACACATCGCAAAAAGGATACCAGGCTAGCCCAAGCATGGTATCACTCGTCATAGTCATTGCCGGCCGAAGACGTATCCCACTCTACGGACCAGCCAGGAGGCAACGAGCAAGGATAGGTCAAGCTAGCGATCTGATCCTCAAAACTCATACCTGAAAAAGGGTTTCAACAGCAAGGCTGAGTATTCTAATACTCGGCAAGACTTAACCGACAACGGGTATAAATAGCCCACCTTAGCTAGACTATGCAAGGCTTTGTAAGGCTCTGGTTTTCCTTTGCTGAAAAGCAATAAAGAGTAGGTCCTTACTTTCAAGTTTTAGCTTCAAGATTCTAGTTGATTAACCATTCTATGTAAGCATCTACTATCCAATCATGGTGGAACTTCTAAGCAAACACCAAAATTAATAAGAATATTATTGCTCTTATTACTCTGTGTGGCAAAGAGATCAAGTAGTCTCATTTCATCGTGAGAGGCGGACGATTCTGAATCGAAATTCAACCTTGCAAGGGTAACCTAGCACACACGTCTGGAATACCGTCGGGTCATTCCCAAACAACCGTTGACCTTTCTTTCCGGCTTGTGGATAGGGTCACTCTCCCCAACTACAGGGCTCCAAGGCCGAACCTTGTCCCTTGAAGTCGTAGTGTTGCGCAACATATAAAAAAAACCTATCCCTACTGAGAGAGTGAAAGGTATATCCACTCCCCGGTCCAATCGGCTACTAGGCTTGCCGCGTACCATATTTACGGCATGTGACTAGTACTTTCAAAAACTTAACCAGCACTACCACACACCGCGACCTTAGCAAGTTCATCAACACAGACGGGGTCTCACATAGGACATGATATCGAACACAACCCCGTCCGTCGTCCTTATATTGATAACAAAAAGTAAACAAGCAATTCCTATAAAGCTCGCGAGTGACAGGCAATCACTCAACTTTTACCGTTCCTATAAGCTTAGCAGATAGTGGAACTCAGGTCTAGTGTTCAGTACATAGGTTCCTAGGATCATGCATCTAGGGTTTCAATTCAAATCCTAAGAACTGTAAATGCACAAGTAAGTAATAACAGTAAATGATAATAATTTGAAATATGGGTTATGTCCGGGGCTTGCCTTCTCGGTAGTTGCTAACTATTTCAGCGCTAGGCTCTTCCGAACTTTGGTTCGGGGCTTCAGTTAGTTCCGCAGTGTTCACTTGAGCTTCGAGATCACCTCCGTCAGACTCCGGAATCAACTCGTACGTCCCGTCCGACAAAGTAGTCGTATCTATATGTAATGCAAGAACAACATTACAACCACACATGGGCAATCGTTTATAGAGTAGTTAAATAACAAATTTAACTACACAAGGCATCATGATCAACAGCACAAAAGAAGTTAACTAACTTCATTAACAAGTGGGGGTGGATTCCCATAGCACTTAACTCAAGGTTTGCTAAATAAATAAACAACTTAGATCACAAATAGCAATAAATCTAGCAAAAATTACCCTAAACAGAACATGAACAGACTAAGCTACCCTACAAAAATCATGCCAAGACATATAGTCATTTAATCACAATAAAACATTTATGCAGGCAACACCTAGTACAAGCTTGAATTATATAGATCAAAATAGACCACAAAAGAAGATCAAAATTTAACAGGAGATCTACACAGGGATGATCTATCTACTGTGAATTTTTCAAGATTTTGTCTACACCGAAATAATTCTGAGAAAATAAATAAAACAGACAACAGATTAGCAAGATTTATTTTTAGCCCCTGATCTAGCCATGAACTAAGGCTCAAACTTCCTGGACAAGCTAATATACTCCAGAAGATCACTCAGGAATATTTTCACGATTTATTAAGAACAGAAACTATTTACCATGAATAAAGTATACGAAACAAGGATTAAATCAAATAAAAAAAGCTACAACAAAGAACTGATCATGAAATTTTTATAGCAAAGCTAGTGTAACAAGAGTAAACTACCACCAAAATTTCAGAGCAATACAAGCTTTCAAGCATCAGATAAGAAAAAGATTAAAGAACAAGTATTTATATACCTAGTAACACAAAACAAAATCTACAGCAAAAACTTGCAACTAAAGCCTAACATATTCTGGTTCTACTGCATAGAGCTCTTCAAGAGGATTCCAAAACATTAAGATTTGCTATTTTACGAATTTTGTACGAATTGATATTGAATTTCAAAGTTCACTGAAAAACATTACAAAGCAGTCCTTAGTGGCACTATTCAAATGAGTCATAGTCTATTCACATAACCCCCTGGCCTTTCTCTAATTCTAACAAACAAGTCCCCGGCCGAGTCAGAGCAGGGGGCGGTGGTTTGACCGGCCAAAACCGGCGACGGTGATCGCCGGCGGCGAGGGTGGGGTTGGGGGAAACAGAGAGCAGGCCAGGGCGGACCTCCTGGTGTACTTAGCGCGTCGGGAGAGGGTTGGAGGAGGGCGGTCGGCGATGGACGGCGGCCTGCGGGCTCGGAGCTCGGCGGCGGGATGGCTCTGGTGAGGTTTGGGCGAGGGGAAAAGGCCTGGGAGCTGCGCGAGGTCGAGGCGGTGCTAATGGTGGGGGATGTAGGGGTGGAGCGGGTCTGGGTTGGCGGCTCCGCGGTGGGGTGGACCTCGCCGGGGTTCAAGCGGGGCGGCGGCGGCGTTCTGCGGCGTGGGAGCGAGGGGAGAGGAAATGGACGAGCGAAATCGACCTCTGGGGTTTAAGTAGTGCTTAAGCGCTCGCTAGAAGAGGGCGGCGTGCTCTGCAGCGGCCGTTCCACGGCGGCGTCGCGGTGGCGGCCGTCGGGGAGATTCTGGGCGCGGCGGGGGTGCGTGGCGAGGGGTGGAGGCTCCAGCGCGAGGCAACAAGAGGGGGAAGAGCTCGCTCGCGACGCGTGGGAGCCAGCGCACGGCGAATTAATGGCCGGGAAGGCCGGGAAGGCGCTCCACGGCGGTGACGGGCGGCGCTGTCGGCGGCGAGAGAGAAAACAGAGCAGGGGGGTGGAGGTGGAAGAAAAGGTTCGTTTTGCAATTACCAAAAGTTCCAGGGACCCCACTGTAAAACAGCGATAACTTTTAAACCAAAGCTCAAATGAAAAAGTGCCCAACATGAAAGTTGTTCAATTTTTCAAGAGCTACAACTTTGATGTTGTGCAAAAATTTATTTGACCAAAGGATAGAGAGCTAAATTTGAAAACACAAGAGGGATTTTAAATTCTAGGAATTTTGTCTTTTTCAAAGCAAAATCACTTCAAATGTAGACTTACAAGCAAAATGACTACCATGCATTAAATGCACTGAAATTTTGCACAAACACCCTCCACTAAAACTATAATTACACAACCTATTCAACACAACTGCAAAAAGGACCTTGCATAAAATTATAATTACACATATAACCTTTCATAAATACAAAAAGATCCTTTTTACGCATTTCAAGCACAAGATGCATAGCCACAAACACAATTACTGTGCAGACACCTATTTAATTACTGTGTAAACACCCGGGGTGTTACACGCACACCCTTTCCCCTCTCTGCCTAGTGGCCCCAGCCAGTCAGTCGCAGTAGCGCGCCCACGCCAGCACCCACTGGCAGCCCGAGCCCCCTTGCCAGCGTCACAACCCCCACCTTCCTTCCTTCAACCTCCAGCCGCGATCCCCGCCCGAAGATCTCGCCGGCCATCCCTATCGGTTGCGCACGCCGAGGCCCGGCCTCCCCCTTTAAACACGCCCTGGCCCTCCCCCGCATCCCATCTTCCTCCTACAGCGCCGCCCAGAACCCTAGCGCATCGCCCCGCCTTGCTCTGCCCGGCGCAGAGCACCACACCGCCGCGGCCACGCCGCCCCGCCGCACCCCGGTCCACCACTAGCCGCGCCGCAGCTTCGCCAAGGCCCCGTGACGCTCCTTGAGACCTCAGCTTCGAGGTTGCGCCACGCCCCGCGCCGGGTTTTCGACCCAAAGCCGTCGCCTGTGAGTCCTTGCGCCGCCGCATTTCTCCCTCCTCAGTGAGCCCTAGACCTCCCTAACCTTTGGATCATCCACGCAGCACATCCCTGAATCAGCCCGTGGGACCCAGGAACTGGAGCGCCGCCGCGTCAACCGCGTCCACGAACACCACGTCGAGCTCCACCGCCGGTTCGCGCCGTCGCTGCCCCTGCATCGGTCCTCCCTTCAATCCGAGCCCTCGGTGAGGACCTCCTCCGCCCGCTCTCCCTTTTAGACCTGTTGACTTAGCCCGTAGAGCACCCCAGCCTCTAGAACACCGCACGTCGGCGGGTTCCGCCACCGTAGCGCTGCCTCGCAACCCGAGACCACTGCTCCGGCCACGAATAGCCCGCGCAATCACTCCCAGTGGTTTACGCATGCGGCGGGCTACCTCTCAGACCCAAGCCCGGGTCGGATTGACCCCCGGAGCGCCGGATTGGGCATCTCCGGCGAGCCTGCCGCCGCGGAATCACATGCCGGCAGTGTTCCGCCGCCGCCCCGCGCCCAAACCCTCTTGAACCGTCCGATCCAGAACCCGTGATCAAGATTAGATCACCCCCCATTTAGATCCAAACCACCCGATTGCGATCCTATGGCCGAGATCTGTAGATAACAGTTCGCCTGGAGTTTTTGCTAAAGAGCCCCCAGTTTCCTAGGAAATTAACCAGCGGTCCATCTGTATAGAAAACTAATTACAGTTTGGCCCAAAATCTTGCACAGACCCCCCTGACCTCTTTAGAAATATAACCCGCCGTCCTGAGCCATCGGTTTTGCAGGATAGCCCCTGAAACTAAGGTTTATTTACGTTTAGGCCCTCAGTTTTGCAGAAAATCCCCTGGAACTTAGTTTCTCTCGCAGATAAGCCCCTAGAACTTGTTTTTGGCCTAGATTTTGCGTTTTAGCTCCGTTTTAGGCGTTCTTTATATCCACGTGATCGTTGTAACGCGTAGAATAGTTTTAGACTAGTTTAGTGTGCTGTATTTATGTATTGATGTGCTGTTCCTCAGAATTTGTTAGTGTTTGCTTGTATGCTTATAGTTGTGCTTTGTTTTGGCCATGTGCTCGTGAGTAGACGCTGATCCATCTGAGGAGCCCCAGTACCAGTACCTGGAGCAGCCGTCTTCCGACCACTTTGAGCAGCAGCAGGAGCAGTACGAGGAAGGCAAGTATAACATGAACAACCTATTACTTTTAAATACCATTACATACTGCATTTTAATACTATATGCCTATAAGGACTTTCCTAGCCACTTTATATCCTTTATATATATCCTTTGGGTTGCATTTTGGTTAGTTGTGCTAGGTGCCGCGCTATAACACACTTGGTCCTTTTAAATTAATTTGATTAATGGTATATGCAACTTAATTCTGAGAGGGGCCCTCTATGTGGCTTGAGTGGCTCACTTCTCATTAAAAGTGGTTTTGTTAGAAACATGTTTTAGGGGGCCAGCACGGTGCTTACTGCCTGGTTGGCCACTCTCCATAAGGACCGGTTCATAGAGCGACAACCTGGGACAACAGCGCTACCACAAGACTGGAATGGGACGGTCTTGGCTTACTAATTAGGTCATTTTGGTTCGGGAGTAACTTACCGACGGGGCATGGGGGGTGGTGAGCTTCAATGGTGGCCAGGCTACGAGGCTTGGTCTGCGTACCCCTCGAGGTGGTTACCATCGTTGCGGAGCCTGATTCCTTAGCGGTTACACCTTACCAACATGTCCTTTATAACGGCCTCGTAGTGAGTTTGCTAGTCATCTCACCTAAGGAAGTGTGATGAACAACTAGTGTAGCTCACGACTTGTGGGTAAAGATGTGCAACCTCTGCAGAGTGTAAAACTGGTATACTAGCCGTGCTCACGGTCATGAGCGGCCTAGATCCTCCTTTTGATTAGTGGGGTTATCTCCTTCCGACGAGGGGGTGCCTCTCATGGTTTCCTTGGTGGTTTCGGTTTGGTTCTCAGTAGTAACATGATTAATTTTGATTAATTACTATGTAACCGGGTTTATGGTAATTCATCAACTTGTAGTAAATAGCTTTAATAAAATTTTGCCAAGACTTAAAAGCTAATGCAGTCAGTGAGCCAACCTAGAGCCTCATAGTTTGTGTTATTCTTGTTGAGTACAAGTTGTGTACTCACTCTTGCCTCTTCTCTACTTTTTCCTCTTGGATACTCTACTGCTGCTCAGTTCCTGCCGACGCGAGGGAGTTCGCTCAGCGCTACCAGGACTACGAGGACTTCTAGGCGTTCGTCTCCCAGTCGACGTCCCTGTGGCGCCCTGCTCAGCTTCGGAGAGTTTTTATCGTATTTGTACTTCGCTTCCGCTGTATCAGACATTTTTGTCATTAATGTAATAAATAACATTCGTATTTGCTTTATTATGTCTTATTTGTGATATGTGCTGTGATATACTGTTCATTCTATTGTATATACGTGTGACTTGATCCTGGCACGTATATATGATTGCTCGATTTATGTCCTTTTATAAACCGAGTGTTACAGTCAGCATGGTGCTGGTCGCCGAGAGGACGGAGCAAGCTCGCCAGGGGGACACCAGGGTCTCCCCGGCCAAGGATGGTGAGCCAGACCCCGGACATGGTGGTCCGGTAGACACTCCTCTGTCTGAAGGTCCGGACCCCGGACAAAGGGGTCCGGAGGAGCCTCGTCCCAGTGGGAACCCAGAACCGCTGGGGGCCCAAGGACCCGACGTGGTGGATAAGGGCGAACTGGACCCGGTCGCCAGGGTCCGGACCATCCAGAAGCCTGTCTACTACGTAAGCGAAGTCCTCCACGAGGCAAAGGTCAGGTATCTTGAGACGCATAAGCTTATCTATGCCATACTTATTGCATCTAGGAAACTGCGCCATTACTTTCAGGCACACAGAGTTGTCATAGTGACCTCTTACCCGCTAAGAGCGATCCTGCACAACTCAAACGCCACGGGCAACATCGCCAAGTGGGCAGTAGAGTTGGCTGAGTTCCAGCTGGACTTCCAGCCCCGCCATGCAGTCAAAAGCCAGATCCTGGCTGATTTCACAGCAGAATAGACTCCATCCCCAAGCAATTCTGGGGGTCCGGACCTCAACGCCGGAACCCCGGAGCCGGAAGTTAGGACACCAGTCTTCACCGAGCCCCACTGGACACTCTACTTCGACGAGTCCGTCCGCAAGCAGTGGGCTGGAGCTGGTGTGGTCCTCATCAACCCAAACGGAGATCAGCTGAAGTACAAGGTGCACCTTGAGTTCAAGGCCACCAACAACATGGCGGAGTACGAAGCTTTGATCTTTGGCCTGACACAAGCCCTGTCTCTAGGCGTCCGACAACTTCTGGTGAAGGGAGATTCTCAGCTAATCGTCAAGCAGGTCCGAGGGGATTGCAACTGCAACAATCCCCAGCTCGCGGCATACCTCATTCACGTGAGGAAGCTCGAGAAGGACTTAGATGCCTTGGAACTGCAACATGTTCCCCACGAACTCAACTCAGCAGCAGATGATCTCTCCGCGAGAGCATCTACTTGGGCATCCGTGCCCGAGGGCATCTTCGAAAGATGGTTGCTGAGACCTACCGCCCAGCCTGCCGAACTGGGTGAAGGGGATCAAGCTATCACCTCGAAGCTAGCGGTCCCGGCGACATTCCACCTGTGGTGCCCGCCCTGGGTTGTGTGCTCTGTTGAGGATCCTGGAGACCTCATAGAGCCACTCCCACCTGCTCAGGGAGATCCCGATGCATGGATCTCCGAGATCTGGGACTACCTGAAAGACAATATCCTTCCTAATGATGATGCGTCTGCTGAGCGCATAGTACGATTAGCTAAACGCTACGCGGTGGTAGAAGGGGACCTCTACCGCCGTGGCGCCAATGGTATCCTCATGCGGTGCATTTCCCAGGGAGAGGGCCGCGAGTTGCTCGTGGAGATCCATGGAGGCGAGTGTGGAAGTCATTCCTCATCTCGCACGCTTATTGGTAAATGTAACACCCTAAGTTAAATTTCAATATTTAATAATAAAATTAATTGGCTTTATTTAATTTTCTAGGATTTAATTTGCTTAGTCTTGCATTTAATCCAATTTTGTTTCATAAGTAATTAAAATTTTATCTAGGTTCAACTTGTTTGTGCATTCATGCTGGTGCATGGTTTTCATTTTGTTTGAGTGCTAGGGTTTTGAATTCAAATTCAAATTTGAATTCGAGTAGATTTAGTTTGAGTGGTTTGAGTTAGAATAGAAAAGGAGAAAGAAAATAGGAAAGAAACACAAAACCCAGCCCAGCAGCTAACTCAGCCCGAGCCCAGCTCTTCTTTTCCCGCGCGAGCCCAACAGAATGCCCGGCCCAGCTCTTTCCCTCAGCCCAGCCCTTCTCTCCCTCTTCTCCCGAGCAGCCCGCTCCCCTCTCTTCCTGGGCCGCTCCCACGCGACCGGAGCATCACCCCGAGCTCGCCCACCTCTGCTCGGCCCGCTGCAGCTGCTCGCTCCGTGCCAGAAGCCCAGCGAGCCAGCGCCCGCGTTCTCCCTGACGGCCCGGCCCCGTATGCCAGCGACTCCGCCCGCGCTGCGCGCGCTCCGCCCGCTGACCCGTGGGCCCCGCTTGCCAGTTCCATCCCTTCCGCAGCGCAACGACCCCGCCATCCCGGCCGAGATCCCCGGCCACGATCCCGGCGAGCCTTCCTTATCGGGCGCTCACGCCGAGATCCCGGCGCCCCCCTTTAAACCACCCCGCGCCCCCTCTGCTCCCCATCCCACATGCTAGCGCCACCCCAGAACCCTTGCACGCCGCTCGCCCTGCTCCGCCTTGCAGAGCCCCCTGCGCCGCAGACGCCACACCGCTCCGCCGCGCCTCTTCTACCGCGAGCCGCCATGGGAGCTCCGCCTCAGGGTCAGAAGCATCGCCGGCCACGTCTACTTCCCTCTACCCTGGGCCACACACGGGGATTCCTCGCCGGAGCATCACCGAGCCGTCACGCCGCCGTGCTGCCGTGGATCTGTCCCTGCACCACCGCTCTCCCTCCTCTACGCATCCCCGGACCTTCGCGCCGCGGTAACGAACCCTCCCGTGCCCAGTTACCCCTTAGTTTTCCCCCTGCACCGCGCGCGATGGCTCACCGGCGTAGGCCGACCCGCCTCGCCGCCGCACCGGGCCTCCGCCGTGCCTTGGCCCTGCGCCAAGCCCCTAGATTGGTTTAGTGTGCCGCGCCCGTGCCCCAGGACCAAACCCGAGCCCGAGCCGTGGCCGGGAACGTGTTTGCGCGTTACTCCGGCCGAGCGCCACCGCGGAGCTCTGCTCCGGCGAGCCGCGCCGCCGCCCGCACGCCCCTTCGCCCGTGGCCGCCCGATCCTGAGACAGCGGCCAGATTAGAACGTGGGCCGATCTGATCTGATCCGCCAGATCACGATCCGACGGCCCAGATTAAAAGATACCCCTTCGCCCTGGTCTTTTTGCTAAAGAACCCCCCAGTTTACTTGATATCAACCCGCGGTCCAGCTTTATTCAAAAGTATTCACAGCTAAGTCCTGTTTTTTATGTTTAGGCCCCTGTGCTTTCTAGAATTGAAACCCGCCATCCAACCCCTGTCCTTTTGCGCGTTAGACCCCAGAGTTTTAGTTTAATTACGTCTTAGTCCTCGGTTTTTGTAACACCCGGTTTATAAAAGGACATAAACCGAGCAATCATATACGTGGCAGGATCAAGTCACACATATATACAACAGAATTGACAGTATATCACAGCACATATCACGTAAAAGATATAATAAAGCGAATACGAATGATATTTATTACATTAATGACAAAATGTCTAATACAGAGTATGCGGAAGCGTAAAACATATACGAGAAACTCTCGGAAGCAGGACACCACAGGGACATCGACTGGGAGACGAACGCCTAGAAGTCCTCGTAGTCTTGGTAGCGCTGAGCGAACTCCCTCCCGTTGGCAGGAACTGAGCAGCAGTAGAGTGTCTCCAAGAGAAAAAAGAGTAGAGTAGGCAAGAGTGAGTACACAACTTGTACTCAACAAGTATAACACAAACTATGAGGCTCTACGTTGGCTGACTGACTGCATTAGCTTTTAAGTCTTGACAAAATTTTATTAAAGCTATTTACTACAAGTTGATGAATTACCATAAACCCAGTTACATAGTAATTAATCAAAATTAATCATGTTACTACTGAGAACCAAACCGAACCAAGCCAAGGTAACCCCGAGAGGAACCCCCCTCGTTGGAAGAAGATAACCCCACTAATCAAAAGGAGGATCTGGGCCGCTCATGACCGTGAGCACGGCTAGTATACCAGTTTTACACTCTGCAGAGGTTGCACATCTTTACCCACAAGTCGTGAGCTACACTAGGTGTTCATCACACTTCCTTAGGTGAGATGACTAGCAAACTCACTACGAGGCCTTTACAAAGAATCTCGTTGGTAAGGAGTAACCGCGAGGGTGGATCGGCGACTATGGAGCAGGTCTAGTGGGCGTCAAGACACGAAGCACAGACGAGGCCACTCAGCACGAGGGCCATAGAAGCTTACCGCCCCTGCCCCGCAAGTAAGTTACTCCAAACCAAAAAGACCTAATTATTACGCCAAGACCATCCCATTCCAGTCTTGTGGTAGCGCTGTTGTCCCAGGTTGTCGCTCTATGAACCGGTCCTTATGGAGAGTGGCCAACCAAGCACTAAGCACCGTGCTGGCCCCCTAAACCAAGTTTCTAACAAAACATATTTTAACGGGACGTGAGCCACCCAAGCACGGAGCACAGAGGGCCACTCCCAGAATTAAGTTGCATATACCATTAATCAAATTAATTAAAAAGGACCATTCTGGGTTATAGCGCGGCACCTAGCACAACTAACCAAAATGCAACCCAAGGATATATATATAAAGGATATAAAGTGGCTAGGAAAGTCCTTATAGGCATACAGTATTAAAATGCAGTATGAAAATGTATTTAAAAGTGATAGGTGTTGATCATGTTATACTTGCCTTCCTCGTACTGCTCCTGCTGCTGCTCAAACTGGTCGGAAGACGGCTGCTCCGAGTACTGGTACTGGCGCTCCTCCGGTAGCTCAACGTCTACTCACGAACACATGGCCAAAAACAATACACAACATAAACATACATGCAAACAATAGCAAAAACTAAGAAACAGTACATCAATACATGAAAATAGCAAACAAAACTATGCTAGAACTATTCTACGTGTTACAACGATTGCGTGGATATAAAGAACGCCTAAAACGGAGCTAAAACAAAAAAATCTAGGCTAAAAACAAGTTCTAGGGGCTTATCTGCGAGAAAAACTAGGTTCCAGGGGGTTTCTGGGCAAAACCGAGGACTAAAATGTAATTAAACTATAACTCTGGGGTCTAACTCATAAAAGAACAAGTGCTGGATGGCGGGTTCGAAATCTACAAAACTCGGGGGCTAAAGCGTTAAAAACTGGGCCTGGTTAGAATTATTTTTCAAAACACTAGGACTGCGGGTTGAATAAAGAAAACCTCAGGGTCTCTTTGACAAAAATCCCAGGCCGAACCGTTATCTACGAGTATGGGACGTTGGATCGAGATCTAGCAGTTCAGATCTAATGGGGATGCGATCTAATCTTGCGCGTCCATCAAAGATCGGGCGGTGCAGGGCAGTTGGGCACTCGGGACGCGGCGGCGCCGTCGCCGGAGCTCTGCTCCGTGGCGGAGTAGCACCAGAGGAAGTGTTCTGAGGGCTACAACGGCTTGTTTAGGCTGCGATTTGGTGCAGAAGAATGAGTGCGGCGTGCGTAATTCACTGGTGGCTCTAGCGAGTCACAGGAAGGTCTGAGGCGGCGCGCGCACCAGCGACAGCGGGCGGGCATGGCGGAGCATCGCCGGCGATCGAGGTTCTGGGGGGCGCTAGGGTTACGGATCACCAAGAACTAGCGCCAAAAGATAGAATAGACCAAGATGTGGCTCACCGAGGGCACAGGTACGGACGGACTTGCAGCGTAGAGGCTCGACGACTTCGACCGGCGGCGGAGATGGGGCGGCGTTCGTGGTCCGGGCGGCGCAGGGCTCCTCCAGGCGCCTGGATTCCTTGGGTCGACGCGTGGCGGCTCTGTGATGCAAGGCCGGGGGTCAGCGAGGCACGGGAAACGCCAGCGGCGTGAAAATCAAGCGGGCGGCGCAACTCACCATCGAGCGATTCGGGTGCGAATTCCGGTGAGGTGGGGCCTGGTCTCTGGGGCAAAGATCTTGGGGAGCTCCCTGGGTGCATGGCGGTTCTCTTGCGGTGCGGTGCAGGTCCTGGGAGGCGGTGGCGTGGCCGGTCTGTGGCGGAGCAGAGCGGCGGGGTGATCTCGGGCTTTGGGTGGTGCGGAACGGAAGGTGGAGTGCAGATGAGATACGCGGGGGGGGCGAATTAAAGGCAGGGCCGTGGATTCGGGCGTGCGTGCTCCCGGAAGTAAGTCCGGCGAGGATCGCGGGCACAGCGCGGCGAAGGCGGATCTCGAGCAACCGATTTGCGTGATCTTGACCCCGGGGTTGACGCTTCTAGATGGGTAGGGCGCAGGTACGGCTGACCAGTGGGCCACGGGGGACGTCAGGGTGGCCCACGGGGCAGCGGTTCGCGGTGCTGCGGAGCGGAGCTGCACGAGCGGCCGTCACGGCGGGGAAGAAACATCTGACTCATGGGGCCAGCGCGTCAGCGAGGGGAGGGCGACGCGTGCGCGGAGCCGGGCAGCGGTCTAGCGAGCCGGGAGCTGGGCTGCCTGCTGGGCCGCGAGGGTTGGGCCGGGGCGCTGGGATGGACCGAGGCTGGGCCCAGGTCGCGGGTTGGGCTGCTGTTGGGTTTGGGGTTTGCTTTCCTTTTCACTTCTCTATTCTAATTCTAATACAAACCACTCAAATTCTAATTGAATTCAAAACCAAATTTGAATCCAAACCCTGTACATTCAACCAAATAAAAGAGATGCTCCAGCATGAATGCACAAACATATTTATCCTAGAAAAATTTTAATTCCTTGTGAAACAAAATTAGATTAAATGCAAGATTAACACAAAGATCCTTAGAAAATTAAATAAAGCTAATTAATTGTATTATTAAATGCTGGAATTTAAATTAGGGTGTTACAGACCCTACCCCCTTAAAGAAATCTCGTACCCGAGATTTAGCTGGGCTGGCTAGCAAAGAGATCTGGATATGTCTTCCTCAGCTCATCTTCTCGCTCCCAAGTAGCCTCAGCTTCACTGTGGTGACTCCACTGAACTCTGCACATCTTGATGCGCTTCCTCTTTGATGTCACCAGAATCTTCACCGGATGCTCAATGTAAGTCAGATCTTCCTGAACCTCTAACCCATCCAGTGGTGCCTGCTCTTCAGGTACTCGCAGACACTTCTTCAGCTGAGATATATGGAAGACATCATGAACCCCTGAGAGGCTGGTGGGCAACTCCAGGCGATAAGCAACTTCGCCTTTCCTCTCTAGCACCTTGAATGGGCCAACATACTGACGTGCTAGCTTCCCCTTGACATTAAACCTGCGGATTCCTCTCATCGGAGACACCTTCAGGTATACATGATCACCAACACTGAAAGTCAGGTCTCTCCGTTTGCCATCTGCATAGCTCTTTTGCCTACTTTGTGCAATCCTCAGATTTTCCCGCACAGCTTGTACCATCTGCTCTGCATCTTCTATAATATCAGGGCCAAAGAGCTGTTTCTCACCAATCTGATCCCAATAGAGAGGAGTCCTGCATTTTCTGCCATACAATGCCTCAAATGGGGACTTCTTCAGACTGGACTGGTAGCTGTTGTTGTAGGAGAACTCAGCATACGACAGGCATTTATCCCAACTAGTACCATACTGAATAGCACAAGCTCTCAGCATATCCTCCAACACTTGGTTGGTTCTCTCCGTCTGCCCATCTGTCTGAGGATTATAGGCGGTACTGAAACGCAGCTTCGTATCCAACAAATCATGGAGCTGCTCCAAGAACAGTGAAGTGAACTGAGATCCTCTGTCAGATATGATCTTCTTGGGCACGCCATGTAAACAGACAATCTGAGAGATGTACAACTCTGCAAGTCTGGCACCGGAGTAAGTAGTGTTCAGTGGAATGAAGTGAGCAACCTTCGTCAGACGATCCACTACTACCCATATGGAGTTGTACCCTTTCTGAGTACGAGGCAATCCAACAATGAAGTCCATAGTGATTTCTTCCCATTTCCACTCTGGAATCATCAAAGGCTATAACAGACCTGCTGCCCTCTGATGCTCAGCCTTGACACGCTGATAGGTGTCACAAATAGCCACGTACTCTGCCACTGAATGCTTCATCCCATACCACCAGAAACGTTCCTTAAGATCTGTTGTCGGTCGAAACCCACCGGCGAGCAGTGACAGGCAACACGAAGAGCCGGGAGGTCACCGGGGCTCTGGCAGGCACTGCTCCCTCGTCGACGGCCCGCAATTCCAGCAACGCGCCACGGCTTGTGAAGACGCAGGGCGTGCCACCTGACCTATACCCGATCAGGAAGGTGCGGATGTGCTTGCGAAGATTGACCTGCAAACACAAACACGTGGAAACATAAGTCCGAGCCGTGGTCGGCTCCCCGGGACGACTCTTGCATCGGCTTTAAAGAGCCGATCGAGTCCCGGTGTCAGATGGGATCTGTTTGCATCCGGATATTGATGATTAAAGCAAATAACTGTAAAGCTGCTTCAATTAAATCTAATTAATTTAATCCACAACGGTAAAGGCTTCACTGCTAGATCAGAACATCCTACACGTGACTAGGCCTAATAAACATAACAGATAACTAAACCATAACCAAAACAGAGGCCTAAGAACTAGCAAGAGCCGATTCCCGGATCAATTCCCTGTTAAGACTAGAGCAAAGCATCTAATACGCCACCGGATCGTCCAACCCGTTTGCAAGGCCTAACCTAGCAGATATTACGCCAACTCTTAAGAACAAGAGCAAACCGTAACAGATCAGATCTACTAAACTTAAAAGAAGCAGGGTGTTGCCTCTGCGCAACTAATTCTATGCGACAAGAACTAGCATAAGATTGAAACGTGATAGCACAGAGGCAACATGGTATTCATAGATGATAAGCAACAAAGCACAACGGATCTACTAAAAGCCATGCTACGAATATCAAGATAACTAGCATTACTCGCCATCAAAAACGCTTCAGTACGAGTAATACCAAGATAAGAGCAAGAACAACGCTGCCCTGATCGCAAGAAGCGATCAGGATAGCATGGCGCTTACTTGGATGAAACCCTAGATTTAGGGGTGGCGATGCACCGAGATTGTTGTTTGCGAGACGTGATGACGCCCTCCTTTACGAATAACAAAGGATACATATTTATAGTCCGGAGACTTGGGAAACAATCTAAACTAATCTTGTCCCGATCGGACTCTATGTCTAATCATAAACTAAATCTAAAGATACATGGCCCATGTGGCCCAGATGCTCACGCAGGAGCCGACTTACAAGTCTTCTTAGTCTTCTGCTTTAAGCCCATCTTGCTTTCGGCCCATAAATTAATCCTGTTAATTTATGGCGATAACACAAGCCCCCCTGGTTTTGGCAATGATAGTTCCAAAACCAATCCGTCGCTTCATCTTCCCGTTAATGCTCATTAAACACACTGCAACCACCAAGGAAGACGCAACATCTCTGCAACTGGCTCCTCGTAGAACGTGAAAATTGCCGATCCAACTCCCATCTTTTCACTATTTAATCTCACCCGAATCGGCTCTTTTCCACAGCAAACTCCTTCTTCCTCCTAGAGCCAGTAGCGCAGAAACCCCAATCCTTCACTAGCCATGGCCATCTCTTCTTCCTCCGGCTCCAACTCCTTTGGAGATTCCTCTTCTTCCTCTTCTCTCTCTTCCTCTTCCTCTTCTTCCCTTTCCGCCTCCTCCATTGATCCTATCTCAGAGAGCCGAGAGTCGACCCCTAAATGGGACCCAACAGCAACCTATGAGGCGCTGGCTCCTTTGCACTGGGATGCAGAGGAGTTCGACTTCGGGGTCGCCTCCGAGGAGGACGAAACCACGACTGAAGGAGAGGAAGACCTCCAGTTCCTGTTCCAAGAGGAACTGGAGAGCAGCGAAGACGACGCCTTCTCCTGGGAAGGAGCCGACTCCTCCGAAGAGATCAGCTCCTCTTCCAACGATGACACGGTGGCAGGAGGAAACCCCCACCAATTCCTCCAAGCCCCCATGGAGGGAAGCGAAGAAGAAAGCAGCGGTAGCGGCGGGCGAAGCAGCAGCAGTGCCGAGGATGACGGCAGCAGCAGCAGCGACGACGGCGATGATGACGACGACGACGAAGACGCACTGTCGCGAAGCCCGAAGCGCCGTAGGCATTCAGACACCTACGACTGGTAGATGTAGGTAGCATCGTAGGGGTAGGATCATAAAGCCGAAGGATCGATTCCTTTGTAAAATCGGCTTCCCTTGTAATGATTTCGTATCAATGAAATCAGTTTCCTTTAATGAAATTGAGTTTCCCTTTAATTCCATGTGTCTTCGTTTATCTTCCAAAAAGCCGATGGCAATGCATCAGGCTACTATAAATATCCAAGAGCCGACGAAATTCAAACTAGAAGCAACCCGCATAGGAGTAGAATATCACTTCCACCTTGAACCAAACTCTTGAATCCGAGCGCAATTCGAAAACCAAACTCCATAAACTTGAGCAAGAACTCTCCAAGCAATTGGAATTCGAATCAGAACCCACAGCAACTAAACCTCGAGTCAACAGATCTGAACCATGGCGGATTCTGCAGCTCAGACGACAAGCTCAGCAAACGATGATGCGACAATCTGCGGCCTGAAGGTAATATTCGGCCTAATCCTTTAGTTTTCTTCAGCTTACTAAGCTTCTGAAACTGAAACTCTGAAACATGACACCATACGCATACTTCTGAATTTCTGAACTTCAGGTGTCGGACATCCTTCTGTCGCATCCCCCCAATCCAAAATCTTTCTGTCTTGGCCCACAAACCCATGAAAACCCCATAGATTTGATCTCTTGTGAAGCAAATAGGATCCCTTTTGTGAGTCAAAACATCGATCTGAACCTCTGGGCCGACTGCTTAAGAGCCTGGCCTAACCCCCCTGAGAGTTGGATTACATGGTACAGCAGAGTAGCAAAAGCTCACATGCCCTTGTGGCAGGATTTGAACATAGCCAATGCACTTAGCTTATCACTGTCACCCCTTGACAAAGATGAAAATCTTCTGAAAACCATCGGCTATTTCTTGTCTGATACTCTGAATTGTTTCCTCTTTGGTCATGGACCCATGACTCCCACTCTGCTAGATGTTGTCATGATCACTGGCCTAGACATTAGTTCTTCTAATCCTGCTGCTCACAAAATGGCAGAAGTCCCCTTCAAACTTTCCTCCAAAGTTAACTGCACAAACTGGGGCACTTACATGAGTCAGTACATGAAAACAAAAGGTCCAGTGACTGAGAAGGAACACACAGCCTTCTTAAATCTTTGGCTAGAGCACTTCATCTTCTGTGGTCCTTCTTTAGCTCCAACTAAGAATTATCTTCCCTTGGCCTATCACCTGGCCCATGGCAATCGCACCGGCCTAGGTAAACTTTTCCTTGGAGAAACCTACAGATATCTCAATTTGATAACATCTAACTTGCTTAACCAAAAGAAACTGAGAACTAGAGGCCCTTGGTGGTTTATTCAGTTGTGGGCACAACTGTACTTTCAGCACCATATCCCAAACTTCCAAGGCCTGACCAATAACTCTTTCCCTGATGAGAGTGGCAAACCAATTAGATGTACTAGCTACGGCCAAGCTTTGTTCAGCCTTCCTGGCAGTAAATTAAACTCAACAGATGCAGCAAATTGGTTCAGAGTCTTCTACAAAGGACTAGATAATCCTCTCTACTTCCCATTTACTGAATCTGAATCCTTTGAGAACCCAACTGTCTTCAGATTAGATAACTTTGCCGATGACGATAGCACTCGGCATTTATACTCTTTGATGATTTGACCTGGCTTCCTCCCTGTTGGCATCAGCACCTCTAATAGAATCATCAAGCCAGGTTATGAATCTTACCAACCAGCCATAGCAGCTCGGCAATTTGGCCTAGGACAGGTCCCTCCCCACTTCCATATTCACCACTTGGTGGAGAGCAGAGCCGATCTGCCTGACGGTCTTACCAGTTCAAGATGCTACAGCATGTTCGATGACCTCCACATCCCAATACCAGCCGATCTGTCCTTCACCTCTTCATCAATCGGCTTTGATACTTGGTGGAACATGTGGAAAACTCATGTCTTCAGAAAAGCTCTAGGTCCTCGACTGCAGCAAATCGATCTTGAATACGTAATCCCCGAGGAAGAGGTACTGAATTTATGCACTTTATTCCTTCAAAGTCTTCTATCCCTTTCTCTTGGCTAATCCTGCTCATCCTGTTAGCAGCAACAAGATGGTCCAGAACCTACGACCAGCACTAGGAAGCCATTCCACTTTCTTCCAACTGCTCCTGATGTACTCTTCTGCAAAGGATCACCACCAATGAAGAAAGTGATAATGTCTGTTCAGCCAGACTTACTTCAGTTGGCTTCCAAGCGAAGACAAACTTCTGCAAGCGTTGCCCCCCGAGTCTTGACCAAGAAAAGGAAAATGATCACGAGGCGAGTGATCAAGAAACCAGCACCAGCTTCCCCAAATCCATCAGAGTCTAACACCAACCAGGTAACTCATTTTTCTGAAACTTCTTCTTTATCTCATACATGTGTACTCTGGTTGACTATAATTCTATTTTCAGGACGCAGCTGAAGAAATCCCCAATGCAGAAAACCTGGATCAACATGAGCTGGCTGCAACTCCTGATGCACTGATGGATGTAAACGAGAACAAGCAGATACAGTCAATGTTCTCGATGTCAACACCAGCCCTAACAGGACGATTGCTCCTGAATCGCCCAACACTTCTTCAGAACAGGTAATATTACAAAACCAATTCTGAATCAGCCGATAGCTTCATAGATGCATCTTGCTCTAACTCCAGATATGTCCATAGGGCTTTGACATTTCAGGTTTGCTTTCCTTTGACGCGGCATCAATGGGTCTAACTGTCCCTGGAGCAGAGACATCATCTTTGCAGCAATCGGCTAACTTGGCACATCAGCTTCAACTCATCAAGGATCTACTATCTGCTCCGATCACTGCTCTGGTTGATGATTCCAGCAAGATAAAGAACATCTTTGAGCAAATAGAAACCCAACTTCCGGAGCCGTTGCAAATCAAGCTCTGGCCAGCCAGCAACCTTCCATTCTTTCGGATAGAAGTGAATAAGGCACAACAATGGATGGAAGCACGTCGCTCTCAAGCTTCTCTGAAAGCTGACATTACCCAAAAGTGCAAGGCCCTCAACCAGAAGAAGACAACTCTAGATACCAAAGCTGACGTGTCTGCCAACAAGAAGCGACTCGACCTCCTGAAGAAAGTACTGGCAGAACTCGAAGAAAAGGTCCGTACCACCAAAAAGCTCATCCAGGCCGAAGAAACTTCCATTGCAAACTCCGAACAAGAGACCCAGGAAATAACCGAGCAGATACAAGCAGAGTTTGCAGAGATAAGCACCTTGAGTCGGTAGATAGTAATAGGTGACGACAAGGATGACAAAGCAATCATAGCACGAGCAGACACCGTCCGCACAGAAGCCATCCATGCCATAGAAGAATTCCGGAACCAGTAGATAGGCTCAAGAAACAATTAGTACTGCCTGTTAACCTGAAACTTGTACTTGTTTAAAAATATCTTAAGTCGATGGTTACACATCGGCTGTTTCGTTCCTCATATGTATTTTACTATTTTTTTCACCGGCCAACTCAACGTGTTGGCCTATCTCTTTTCTTTTTTTTACTGGCCAACTCAACGTGTTGGCCTGTTATGATTTTTTTTACTGGCCAACTCAACGTGTTGGCCTATTACACTGCAGCCAGATGGATCTCATCGGCTTTTCGTTACTCGCCTTTCCACATGCTCGGGAAATACTTCTTGATATGTTGGCCATTGATAGAAACAGGAAACTTGACACCGTCCAATTCCTCGAGCATGTATGCATTCCCAGGCAAGACCTGATCAACATTGTACGGCCCATGCCAAGTTGGAGACCATTTACCAAACTTTTTATCTTTAGTCCCCAATGGTAATACTGCCTCCCAAACCAAGTCTCCAACCTGGAAATCCTTAGGCCTGACCTTCTTGTTGTACGCACGAGCAACTTTAGCCTTATTTTCTTTGATCTTCTCCAGCGACCAAAGCCTTAGTTCTGTCAGGTCCTCCACATTATCGTTGATCAAGGCTGCATACTGTTCAGCGGATAGATCATTCTGAAACTCGACACGCCTTGATCCGGCCGTGATCTCCCATGGTAACACAGCGTCTTGGCCGTAGACTAGATGGTACGGTGACGTTTTGGTGGACCCATGACATGAAATACGATATGCCCACAAAGCTTCTGATAACACCTCATGCCAGCGCCTAGGATATTCATCGATCTTTCTCTTTATGAGCTTGATGAGGCTCTGGTTGGATGCTTCAGCCTGTCCATTAGCTTGGGCATAATATGGAGATGATCTGATCAGCTTAATTCCCATGTCATCGGCAAACTTTCTGAACTCCTCCGATATGAAGACCGATCCTCCATCGGTCGTAATAGTTTGAGGAATTCCAAATCTATGAATGATGTGCTCTTTGACAAAGCTGATCACATCTCTCGATGCAACTGACCTCATAGGTACAGCCTCCACCCACTTTGTGAAATAATCTGTGGCAGCTAAGACCTATTGGTGACCCTTGCTAGATGACGGGTTGATCTGACCAATCATTTCCATGGCCCATCCTCTGAATGGCCACGGTTTGATGATAGGATTCATCACTGATGCTGGCACTATCTGAATTTTGCCAAACCTCTGACATGCCTGACATCCTTTGTAATACTTGAAGCAATCTTCAAGCATGGTAGGCCAATAATATCCCGATCGCCTAATCAGCCACTTCATCTTATGAGCCAATTGGTGAGTACCGCAAGCTCCTTCATGAACCTCATGCAAGAGCTGATTTGACTCTGAAGGTCCCAGACATTTAAGTAGTAGTCCTTCCAAGGTCCTGTAGAACATGTCATCCCCTATCAGAACATACTTCATAGCCTTGAGTCTTATCCTTCTGGGTGCCCCCCGAGCCGAATCCTTCAAGTAATTGAAGATATCGGCTCTCCAGTCTCCGGGTTCTAGAAACTGAACCTCCACGTCAACTCCATCGGCTGCTTCCCTGTACCTGGAAGCCATCTGTGCCAAATCATTGGCTTCATTGTTCAGAGTTCTGCGTATCCAGTGGAAATTGATGTACCTGAATTGCGACATCAACTCACGGCACTGCATCCATATTGGGGAAAAGACCCTCGCTCTCGCATCTATATTCTTCCGTGAGCTGAGAGATCACCAGCTTTGAATCTCCAAAAATTTCCACCACTTCTGCACCAGCTTCGAGGAGCAGTTCCATCCCCTTGCGAACGGCTTAATATTCCACCAAATTATTAGTGCATGGGGCAGTCATTCTGATGGAAAAGGAGTAAGTCGCCCCATGCGGCGAGACCAACAAAATTCCCACACCGCACCCATCATCACAAGCCGATCCGTCAAAAAACATAGCCCAAGCACGAATAAATAATGCAGCAATATCAGTGCTGATCCTGTCTGCAACAAGATCCGCCAGTGCTTGTCCTTTGACCGCTTTCGCAGGCTGATACCGAATATCAAACTCTGACAATGCAAACATCCATTTTCCCAGCCGGCCTTTCAGGACAGGAGCCGACAGCATGTGCTTTATGACATCCGATTTGCATATGACAATTGTTTCCGCCGAGAGCAAAATATGACGAAGCTTTGTACATGTAAAGAATAAGCAAAGGCAAAGCTTCTCAATTTCAGGGTACCTGGTCTCGGCGTCTAACATGCGCCTGCTGAGGTAGAAAACCACCCTCTCCTGGCCGTCGTGCTTCTGGACTAACACCGAAGCAATAGAAGTGTCTCCCACGGATAGATACATGTAGAACGGCCTATCTTGCTGAGGAGGAACCAACACTAGAGGCTTGGACAAATATTCTTTAATTTCATCGAAAGCTTATTGCTGTTCTGCTCCCCAGCAAAACTCATCATCGGATTTGATCTTTACTAAACCCATGAACGGCTCAATGCGTCCAGACAGATTAGAAATAAATCATCTGACAAAGTTAATTTTACCGATAAGCCTCTATAACTCTTTCTTTGTAGTGGGTGGCTTCATCGTCTTCACAACTTCTTGACTCTTCAGGCCGATCTCAATTCCCCGTTCATGCACCAGGAATCCCAAAAATTGACCGGCCGATACTCCAAAGGCGCACTTCTTTGGGTTCATTTTGAGCCCAAATCTTCGAGTTCGCTTCAGAACTTGACGTAGATCTTCTAGATGCCCCCCAGCTGATTTGGACTTGACCACAACATCATCAATATAAATTTCTACCAGTTTGCCGATGAGATCATAAAAAATATAATTCATGGCACGTTGGTACGTTGCACCGGCATTTTTCAGTCCAAAGGTCATAACCAAATATTCGAACAAGCCGACTGCGCCTGTTACTCTGAACGCAGTCTTGTTCACGTCTTCTGGGGCCATGAAGATCTGGTTGTAGCCGGCATTACCGTCCATAAAACTCATCATCTTGTGGCCGGCAGCTGCGTTGATCAATGTCTCTGCAATAGGCATCGGGTATTCGTCTTTTGGCGTCGCTCTGTTGAGATCTCTAAAATCGACGCAGACATGCCATCGGCCATCCTTCTTTTGTACCGGTACCACGCTAGAGATCCATTCTGCATACCGGCACGGCCTGATGAACCCAGCATCCAACATCTTCTCCACCTCTTTCTTGACTTCTTCTAGGACTTCGGCCTTCATCTGACGTGCTCGTTGCTGAAACGGCCGAAACCCTTTCTTAAGCGGGAGCCGATGCTCGACGATGCTTCTATCTAGACCGGGCATCTTAGTATAGTCCCATGCAAAACATTCCCGGTACTCTTTCAGTAGTGCAATCATCTCCTCTCGCAAGGCCGGATCCAACTTCTTGCTGATAAATGTCGGTCGTTGCTTATCCCCAGGACCGATGTCAACCTCTTCCAAATCATCAGCCGACGTGAACCCATATCCGAGTTTGCCGTCGTCTGAAAAATCAGATGCGAACGCAAGCGAGTCTTCGTTATCCACAAGATCAGTGGCAAACACAGGGAGATGACAAGAAAAATTATTTGGCCAACCGCACGGGCTGGCCGCCTCTATAATTCCATCATCATTCGAAACCAAATAGTCCATGAGTGGCCAACTGCCAGAGCAGGCCATCGTGTGTACATGATGTAACAATTCCGAACCCACACAGGATTTTTCTATTTTTTTGGGCCGATCGCTGGGACCGGCCTCTCTATTTCTATTACATCCCGTAGCATGCCAGGATGCGTCTACTCTGTGAGGCCAGTGGATAAGACCAGCCTCAGTCCGTTTTTTGTCGCCTCGATCCGATCACAGTCTTCCAGGGCGATCCCTGAGATCGGCTCTTGTCCATCTGCATCCCAGGCATTCATATCTGCAAGGGAGACTTCGCTAGAATTGTCTGCATGGACCACTTCTACTTCATCGCCATCCCATTGGACCAGATACTGATGCATTGTGGAAGGGATACAGCAGTTGGCATGAATCCAGTCCCTCCCAAGCAGTACTGTGTATATACTCTTGCTGTTGACGATGAAGAAGGATGTTGGCACAGTCTTGCGACCCACTTTCAGCTCCACATTTAGGACCCCCATCGCCTCTGATGGCTGTCCATTGAAGTCATTAAGCATCACATTGGTCTTGATCAGATCGGCAGAAGAATGACCCAATCGGCGCAGCACAGAGTATGGCATCAGGTTGACTGCGGCGCCAGTGTCGACCAACATCCTGTTCACAGGCTTGCCATTGATGAAGCCCTTGAGATACAATCCTTTCAGGTGCTTGTAGCTCTTCTCCTTGGGCTTCTCGAAGATGATCGGCTGTGGAACCAGATCCAGCTGTGCGACAGCCGATTCTTCCAGTTGGGTGCCCGAAACTCCGATGGGAGCACGAACACCATGTTCACATCAGCCGATGGCTTCTCATCGGCTTTTGTCTACTTGGGGCGCCAATCTTTTCTGGGAGGGCGCCTTTCCTCTCTTCGCGGTTGCCTGACTTGCTCCGCGAGATCGGGACGCACCTTCCTTAGCATGTCGAGGTACTTTGCTTCTGCCTCTTCCAGATTGCGCAAGCGCTGCACTCTGCGCTTCTGCGACCGATTAAGCCCGTCAGGACACCACCGTGGATGATGGTATCTGTCTTCTTCTTCTTCTTGCTCGGAATCACCCCTAGTTGGCCTCTTCATACGGTCATCATGACATGTTCCGGGTCCTAAGCACCGGAACACTGATGTCTTGTCCTGCTGGTGTCCTCGAGGCCTGCACTCCAAGCAATCATCTATAGTAGGCAATCGACTCATGCCGGAATTCCAATAGTACCTAAAGAACGGGCAATGCCAGTGGTCGCGTATAGCCTGGCATCTCCCCAATGTCCTTCCTGAGCGGTGCTCGTACTCGTCTTCTTCTGATTCGTATTGGCGGCGCAACTTGTACTGGTACTGGTATTTTTCTAGAAGCCGATTAGAAGCTGGAAGCTGATTACGGATGTGACGCACTTGTTCTTCAGTGACATGTTGCTGCCCTGACTTGTCTTCATCCTGGGGCCGTTTGCCAGAAGCGGCCTCTTTCCTCTGCTTGTCATGGCAGCACATGGGCCCCACCATGTTGACCTGGAACGCCAAATCCTGGCCCTTGAATCCGAAATCTGACAGCTCCACCACGTTAGCTTGTGGGAAGGGCTTGGTGTCAACCTTCATCGTGTTTTGAGCCAGGATTAATCGGCCTTGCTCGATAGCCGATTGAATCTGACGACGTAGCTCTTTGCATTCACCCGTGGAATGAGTGAACGAGTGGTGCCATTTGCAGTACAGTCTTCCCTGCAGCTCTTGTGCCATCGATAGCTTGTGATTTTCTGGAAGCTTCAGCTGTTTTTCTTTGAGGAGCAGATCAAATATCTGCTCTGCCTTAGTCACGTCGAAGTCGAAGCCCTTCACAAGCCCCTACTGTTTGACCCACTTGCATGGGACAGGGTTTGCCCCCGAGTCCACTCTGCCACGGCTACTTCTTGCTCCTCGCCAGATTCATCAGATTCTTCCGCCTGGGCCATGTTTACATGGTGCTTGAACTTGTCCTGGTACAGCTCAGGATGGTAATGTTCGTATGCTGTAAGCTTCTGCACCAGGTTCGCCAGAGATGTGAACTCCAACTGAAAAGCCGCATCCTTGATCGTCTTAGCGAGTCCCAGGACAGCCAGATCGACTGCCTCCTTTTCTGTGATACGCGACGAGTAGCATCGGTTCTTGACCTCCCTGAAGCATTGTATGTATTCTGACACAGTCTCTCCTCGCTTCTGCCTGACTTGGGCGAGGTCGGCAATTCCAGCTTCAGCAGCCTCCGAGTGGTACTGGGTATGAAATTGATCTTCAAGCGCCTCCAAGTTCGAATTGAATCCGGAGCCAGTGATGCATACCATCCAAAAGCCGGGCCTGTAAGAGATTGGCCGAAGAACCGGTCCCTCAACGGATCCGACACTGAGATCATCCCAAGCTGCATCAAGTATCGGCTCACGTGCTCGATGGAGCTAGCTCCTTCTGACCCGTTGAACTTGGTGAACTCAGGAAGCCGATACTTGGGTGGTAGTGGGATCAAGTCATAGTCACTTGGATACGGCTTGGAATAGCCGATTGCTTTCCTCTTGGGCAGGATGCCGAACTGGTCTCTCAGTATTGCACTGACCTACTCCACACTAAGAACTCCTAGGGCCGATGGCTCAGCACTCGGCCCAGTAGCGTACTTTGCCAGCCATGCTTGTTTTTCTGCGTCTGCTCCAGAAGCTCCTGGGTTTACCATCTGCACCGCGTGTGTTGGATTGACGCTATCAGGGATGTAAGCGCACGTGTAGCCATGCGGAATCTCCTTGGGTGGCTCGGTGAGGAACTGGCCTTCTCCAGGATCGCCGCCGATCTTGTGGATGACGTAGATCGGTGAATTTTGTGGTCTTGGAGCCGCAAATGAGAACGGCAATACCGGTCTAGAATGCAAAGCAGCTTCCTCTGTGTGACTCCCCAGAGTTGGTCCCGATGGAGAGTACTGGTTCTTGATTATCTCCTGGATGACGCGGTTGTAAGCATCTAGGCCCTCAAGGTATGTTTCGGTGATTAATGACAACCATTATTGTGACTAATGAGTTTGTGCAGCTTAATAGATCATTATCGCTCATTTGGTCATATATCAAAAGAGGTCCCTCAATTTCATTATCCAAAAAGGCGATCTCGGTATTCAACTCATATATATGTCAAGACTAAGGATCTTTCTTGTCCTAAGTGTCATAAGGTTGAGAAGGACACTTAGGTTAGTATAGGTTTTATAGTTTTGTAGTGATCGCACTATTAAGAGGGGTTAAGGCCAAGTAACTTGAGCATGGACATGGTCAATCAAAAATGGATGCACACTATGGTCACTCAGGTTCCTAGAAGTTCAAATAAGTGGTTCTCAACTTATATGTCAAGAATATTTGGATTTCATTCAAGACTCAAATCAGAAAAGGCAAAATCAGAAAAAGTCTTTAACACCGGTTTAACCGACGCTTTCATTTTTCTATACGTCGGTTAAACGAAGTCAGCAGAGTCTGGACAAGTCAATACACCGGTTAAACCGACGCGTTTGAATTGAACGTCGGTGCATTAGTCCAGAGTTGGTTTTTCCAGGGTGTTTCAAGGTTCTATACACCGGTTAAACCGACGATGTTTGAATTGAGACGTCGGTGCAATTGACCAGTGACATGGTTTTTCCAGGGATTTCTGAAGTTGTACTCACCGGTTAAACCGACGATGGTTTTGAGTTAACATCGGTACAGTTGTCCATAGACTTGGTTTTCCAGTTGATCAGTGGACAACTACACCCACCGGTTAAACCGATGATACGTCGGTTAATCTGCCCAAGTTGTAACGGCTAGTTTTCAGAAGGGGCAGTTTACATTCATCGGTTAAACCGACGCTGGCTATTGGAGGATCGTCGGATTAACCGGCGCTACGCAGTTTTCTGGCAGCTTTTCTCCAACGGCTCTATTCGTGTGAGCTGCCTACATATACCCCTCCAATGGGCCATTTTGCTACTCTTGACACCAGGCAACATCCATACACTCATAATATAGTCAAGAGCCACCTTGAGCTTCATCCTTCACATACTTCATTCAATCAATCAAGAAGCAAGACTAAGGACTTGAGTACAGAGAAGCTTGTGTGCATCCGTTCTTGGTGATCGGTTCTTGCTCAAGTGAAGGCCCTAGCTTGTTACTCTTGGTGATTGGCATCACCTAGGAGATCTTGGTGATCGAGGTGTTTCTCGCGGAGCTTGCCAAGGATTGTGGGAGCTCGGAGAAGAAGATTGTACGTGGCTTGAGCTCCACCACGCCGAGATGGTGAACGGAGACTCTTAGTGAGCGCCCAAGTCTCGGTGACATGGGAGGTGACAAGACTCTTAGTGAGTGTCACAACGTGGATTAGGGGTGTGTGCCAACACATCGACACCACGGGAAAAAATCCAGTTGTCTCTTGCACTCTCTCTCATTTCAAGCACTTACTTTCATGCAATCTTTCATGTGCTTGACCTTAGAGATCATAGCTTAGCTCTACCTTGCTTAGTTTCATATCTTTGTTAGCTTGTGTAGTTTTCTTTGTTTAGCCGGTTGGTGAATTGAGCCTTACTAGCATTGCATATGTTAAGGTTGTTTTAACTATCTTAGAAATTTGAAAAAGACCCAATTCACCCCCCTCTTGGTCCATCGATTCTTACAATTGGTATCAGAGCCTCGTTGCTCATTTGGATCATTAGGCTTCACTGCCTAGAGCTATGGCCAAGATGGGTGGTTCACCGCCTCACTTCGAGGGCAAGAACTTTGCTTATTGGAAAGTTCGCATGTCCGCATACCTTGATGCGATTGCCCCCGAAGTGTGGTTGGCAACTAAGACCGGGTTCACCGGAACTCCCACCACCGAACAACTAAAGTGGAATGCTAAGGCTAGAAATGCAATTTTCGAAGCCATTAGTGAGGAAGTCTTTGCTAGAATAAATGGCATGGACTTAGCAAGTGATATATGGAAAGAGCTAATTGAAATTCATGAAGGCTCCACAAAAGTCCATGAACAAAAATATCACTTGTTTAGAGCAAAGTATGATTCTTTTAAGATGCTTGCTCATGAAAATTGCAATGATATGTATTCTCGCTTGAATGTCATTGTCAAGGACATTAATGCTCTTGAAGTTTCTAAAATTGACAGTGGCTCCATCAACCGCAAAATTCTCATGCTCCTTCCGAAGCCCAAGTACAACATTATCAATGCTATGCTTCAAAAGGAGAATCTTGATACAATGGAAATGGGAGAGCTTGTGGGCGAAATTCGCGCTCATGAAATGGGTATCCTTGGTATGTCCGAAGAGCCAACAACAAGCAAGTCAATTGCTCTCAAAACCAAGGCCAACAAGCACCTCAAGCTCAAGATGGTCAAGCAAGAATCTAGCTCAAGCAATGAAGAAGAAGATCATCATGAGAGCTCATCCGATGATGAAGAAATGGGGAACTTGCTCTCATGATGAGAAAGTTCACACGCTTGAGCGACAAGATAAACAAGAAGGGTTACAACTTTGACCCCAAAAGAAGGATGTTTCGGCCTAGGGAAGATGTCAAGTACAAAACATGCTACAATTGTGGAGAAAAAGACCACATCTCTCCCGATTGCCCCAAGCCGGACAAGAGAAAGAAGGACAACAAAGGCAAACATCACCATGATTCAAGCGATGATGAAGAGGATGAGAAGAAAAATAAGAACAAGAAGCTTGGAAAGAAGAAGAGCCATGACAAGAAGACCAAGCTCTTCCCAAAGAAGAAAGGGCACACCAAGAGAAGCTTCTTGGTGGAAAAATAAGAGTGGGTGACCGATGTCTCATCAAGCGAAGATTCAAGTGATGAAGAAGACATAGTCACCATCGCCCTCACAAATAAAGAATCACCACTACCTCCACCTCCCATGTGCCTCATGGCAAAAGGTAACACAAAGGTGAACTACAAAGCCGGTGGAAAACATTGGGTACTTGATAGCGGTTGCTCTCAACACATGACCGGCAATAATAGCATGTTCACCACTCTTGAAGACCCCGGCGATCATGAACATGTCACCTATGGTGATAACTCAAGGGGAAAAGTTTTAGGTTTGGGTAGAATAGCAATTTCTAAAGATTTATCTATTTCTAATGTCTTGTTTGTAGAAGCACTAAGTTTTAATCTTATTTCTATTGCTCAATTATGTGATCTTGGACTAACGTGTACCTTTGACAAGAATGGTGTTGTAGTAACTCTTGAAGAAGACAAGTCAATGGTATTCACGGGGTTTAGGCATGGCAACATCTATTTGGTGGATTTCTCTTCAAAGCAAACAAGCACCATGACATGCATCTTCACCAAGTCGTCTCTTGGGTGGCTTTGGCATAGGAGAATTGCTCATATTGGCATGAGCATCCTCAAGAAGGCCCACAAGAAAGGGATGATCACCAGCTTGAAGGACGTTACCTTTGACAAGAACAAATTATGCAAAGCATGTCAAGCCGGGAAGCAAGTTGCAACACATCATCCCATCAAGACGATGTTGTCTACCTCCAAGCCGCTCGAGCTACTTCACATGGATCTCTTTGGTCCAACTACATACAAGAGCATTGGTGGTAACCTCTATTGCCTAGTTATCGTTGATGATTTTTCACGTTATACTTGGGTCATGTTTCTAGGCGATAAGGGTGAAACTCCAGAAATTTTCAAGACATTTGCAAGAAGAGCTCAAAGGGAGTACAACTCCCCAATTGTAAAGATCCGGAGTGACAATGGCACCGAGTTCAAGAATATGAAGATTGAAGAATGGTGCGATGAAGAGGGCATCAAGCATGAGTTCTCTGCTGTAACACCCTAATTTAAATTTCAGCATTTTATAATAAATTTAATTGGCTTTATTTAATTTTCTAAGGTTTATTGTGTTAGACTTGCATTTAATCTAAAATTTTGTTCCTTAAGTAATTAAAATTTTATCATAGGTTTAAATTTTGTTGTTGCATCATGCTGGAGCATTTATTTTATTTGCTTGTGTGCATAAAGTTGTTGAATTCAAACTTTGGTTGAATTCAAATAGATTTGTTTTGCTTGGAAATAGAATAGAAATAGGAAGGAAAACCAGCCCAACACCCGATCCAGTCTGGCCCGTTTAATCCAGCCCAAACTGGCCCAGCCTTTCTTTCCCCCAGCCCAGCCCGCGGGACACGGCAGCCCAGCGCCTTCCCTCCCCGCGGCCCACTTCTCCGCACTCGGCCTGCTCACGCGCGAGCGCCGGCCCGTCCCGCAGCAAACCCCTAGCGCGCGGCCCGTCTCCCTCCGCGCCCAGCTCTCCACCGTGCCCGAACGGCCCGATCGCCCGCGTCGCCTCCCCCCTCGCTGCCCGGCCGGACCCACGGGTCAAGGTCATCTCCTTCCCCGTGCCCTCCGCTCGCACAGCCAGCTCGCGCAACAAACTGGCCGTGATCCCCGGCCGCGATTCCCGCAGCCCCTCTTCCCTATCCCGCACGCCGAGATCTTCGGCCCGGGCCCTTTAAACCACCTGTGATCCCCTACTTCGCACACCAGCCTCACCCCAAACCTAGCCGCCGCCTCCCCCACACCGCACTGCGTCTCCGCACCTCTGTTCCACCGCGGCCATGCTGTTTCACTGCGCCGGAGCCCCAGACAATTGGCACAGGAGCATCGCCACGGAGCCAGCAACCCTCCTGAGGCCTTTGCCTCGGCCCTAGCCCCGTTGTAGCGAAAATGGCCTCTCATGCCATATTTCAATATAATGTTTTGGCGATTGATGACACACACAACACTTGGACTAATGTGATTGTTAAGATGACTATTCTCAGGATTTTAGGTTCAAGTGATGACAAAGAGAAAGAGAAAATAGGCGTAGCAAGGCCCGAAGGGCAGCCCCTACGGGGGTTCCGCTTCCGCTTCCGCTGTATCAGACATTTTTGTCATTAATGTAATAAATAATATTCGTACTCGCTTTATTATATCTTGTTACGTGATATGTGCTATGATATACTGTTCATTCTGTTGTATATACGTGTGACTTGATCCTGGCACGTATATGATTGCTCAGTTTATGTCCTTTTATAAACCGGGTGTTACAGAGTGGTATCAGAGCCGTATCGACTGTAGGACGAAGACTAGATAGAACTGGTCGAGTTTTAGGACTTCTTCTCTCCAATCCTTGCCTGCTGAAACTATTTTACTATTATACCCCTTGAATCCTATGACTTTTACCTGTCTTGCCTTGATTTCTCTCTCTAAAGAATAGTTTTCGTAGATTTTGGCCTGAATCAGTCATCTGACCATCATAGGTGTAAGCTAAATGACCCCTTTATAATAGCACGATAGAACGTTCTGCGACGTGATGTGTTAGTCGAGTTGTGTGTTAAACTCGGCTAAGGTATAAATTTGTCTGCTTGTTATTATGCTACATGTTGGATTTGGATTTTTGAATGATTGCATAGTTTAGTAGTTAAATTTGTTTAAAGAAAATCAGTCTTAAGTTAAAGTAAGTTAATTAATAAAATGAGTTAGATCGTTGGGGGTAAAACCATCCACTCTATCCTCTCTACCTTATCATGCCTTGGGTTTCTGTCGTGTTGAGAAGAAGGATAGCGCAAAGAGAAGGTGATATCCAGAGATTCACCGACGAGGACGTCGGTTTCTGTAAGGGGGTAGGGATGTGACACCCCGGCCTACGGATAGTACAAGAGACTTTGAGAATCTCTCAGATGAGGCAGAAGAGTTATGCTCTAATTCTGTTTTCCCGGATTTATGTAACACCAATCTGGAGTTATCAGCAGTAATGCCTGTGCAGTGTTGTCTAAATAGGATAGAACCTTAAATAATGGAGTTTTTCTCTCTTCCTTACCAACCTGTATTTCCTTTTATCCCAGCTCAGATGTTGGCAGAACAAAAAGACCTTGGAGACAGTGCAATGGGTGATGGTGAGAAAGCTTGTCCGTGTTGCCACTTCTATGGCGTTCCTTGTCGTCAAGCTCGTGCGACTGAAGATGAAGCCACAACTAGGAGGAACCAGAGGTTGTTCTCCGGTGCAAAGAGGAAGAGGTCTCATCAAGAGCAGCTAGCAGAGGATTCCCTTTTCCTCGACAGTCCATCGGTCGATGAGCTACAGACCATCCAGAAGAGAAAGGATCCTGAGTGCTCTAGAGATACGCAGGTCGAGAATCAAGCTCTCCATGATTGTGTTGATGGGTTGACTATCACTATGAAGGTGATTCAGCCACGCGGTCGCAAGGAGTCCAAAGAGCAAGCAGCAGAAATGATGCAAGATGTGATGTTAAGTTCACAGGGAAGTCAACCAAGTAGCCCCATTCACCACCACCGCAAGTGCTACAAGTGCGGACAAAAAGGTCATTATGCCAAAGGTTGTCCACCGAAGCGCCTTTCACCGGCTCCACGGCAGGCGGGATAGCAGGGGCGCCCAGCTCAGCCCAGGACGCTAGCACAGGGCAGAGTGAACCACGTGACGGCCGAGTCAGCAGCCAAGGCTCCTAATGTGGTTATTGGTACGTTTAGGGTCAACTCCCATCCAGCTACAGTGCTTTTCGATACTGGTGCTACTCATTCATTCATCACCAAGTCATATGTTGAGCAGCATAGTTTCTTTACCACCCCATTAAAGAAGTATCTGCTAGTCTCTTCACCGGGAGGGGAGTTGAGATCCCATATTGTTAGCCCTCGAGTCAGTATAGCCATAAGGGGGGCACTGTTCAGTACTGCTCTGAGGGTGCTATACACCAAGGGTATCGATGTGATTCTCGGAATGGATACTCTTGCCAAGTGGGGAGTCAGAGTTGATTGTGCTCAGCGGTCAGCTCACTTGTTAGCATCTAATGGCCAAGAAGTGACAGTCAGTGCTACAGAGCCTTCTGGTTTTCTTCATCAGATGGAGGCTAGACCCACGGATGGTATTCGTGTGGTGTCTGAATTCCCGGACGTCTTTCCGAAAGACTTGCCAGAAGAAGGAAGAGGAGTTGATGAAGACATATCCTAGTCTCCTTGCTAGCCAGCCTAGAATCTTGGGACGAGATTCCCGTAAGGGGGTAGGATTTGTAACACCCTAATTTAAATTTCAGCATTTTATAATAAATTTCTGTGGTTTATTGTGTTAGACTTGCATTTAATCTAAAATTTTGTTCCTTAAGTAATTAAAATTTTATCATAGGTTTAAATTTTGTTGTTGCATCATGCTGGAGCATTTATTTTATTTGCTTGTGTGCATAAAGTTGTTGAATTCAAACTTTGGTTGAATTCAAATAGATTTGTTTTGCGTGGAAATAGAATAGAAATAGGAAGGAAAACCAGCCCAACACCCAATCCAGTCTGGCCCGTTTAATCCAGCCCAAACCGGCCCAGCCTTTCTTTCCCCCAGCCCAGCCCGCGGGACACGGCAGCCCAGCGCCTTCCCTCCCCGCGGCCCACTTCTCCGCACTCGGCCTGCTCATGTGCGAGCGCCGGCCCGTCCCGCAGCAAACCCCTAGCGCGCGGCCCGTCTCCCTCCGCGCCCAGCTCTCCACCGCGCCCGAACGGCCCGATCGCCCGCGTCGCCTCCCCCCTCGCTGCCCGGCTGGACCCACGAGTCAGGGTCATCTCCTTCCCCGCGCCCTCCGCTCGCACAGCCAGCTCGTGCAACAAACTGGCCGTGATCCCCGGCCGTGATTCCCGCAGCCCCTCTTCCCTACCCCGCACGCCGAGATCTTCGGCCCGGGCCCTTTAAACCACCTGTGATCCCCTACTTCGCACACCAGCCTCACCCCAAACCTAGCCGCCACCTCCCCCACACCGCACCGCATCTCCGCACCTCTGTTCCACCGCGGCCACGCTGTTTCACTGCGCCGGAGCCCCGGACAATCGGCGATGGAGCATCGCCACGGAGCCAGCAACCCTCCTGAGGCCTTTGCCTCGGCCCTAACCCCATGCTGCGCCAGGATTTCGCCAAACCTTTCTCCGGTGAGTTTTCCCCCGCCCGCTCGATTTCTCGCCGCCGGTGAGCCCCGTACCTCCCTGACCCCCGTGATGCCTCCGCAGCACCACCGCACGACGACCCGTGGAGATCCGGAGCCCGGAGGACCACCCCAGTGACCAGTCCACGAGCTCCGCCACGCCATCGCCGTCGGACCTCGCCGCCGACCCCGCTGCATCACGTCTCCGGCCACCACGACCCCATGGTGAGCATCAGCATAGTATCCCCTTCTTTTTGCGCTAGTTTTGGTAGGCTATAGCCCCCTGGAAAACCCCGAACAATCTACTCCGGCGAGACCACACCGCCCTGCGCCGCCGTAAGCCTCAACCGAGCCCCTATCCCCATGCCTGAGCCCACCAGTGGACTACACGTGCCACGAGCATCCTCCACGGCCCATCCCCGGCCCAAACCGTCACCCGGAGTGCCGGATTTGGCCTCCTCCGGCGAACAAGCCGCCGCGGAACCGAACTCCAGTGCTGAGCGCCGCCGCCCAGCACCCCAAACCTCCCTGGCCGTCCGATCCGAGACACGCGGCCTAGATTAGATCTAGGACCCAGCCACCCTGAGCCATCGGATCGAGATCCGACGATCCCGATCTAAAGATACCGGTTTGGCCGGTACCTTTTGCTAAAGAGACCCTGCCTTTTACTGGAATCAACCCGCAGTCCACCTATAGTCAAAAGTAATTGCAGATAGGTCCTATTTTTATCGTTTAGGCCCCTGAACTTTTCCCTATTTGAACCCGCCATCCAGGTCTGTTGTTTTTGCAAGTTAGACCCCAAAGTTCTAGTTTAATTAAGTTTAGACCCTTGGTTTTTGCAGAAAACCCCCTGGAACCTAGTTTTTCTCGCAGATAAGCCCCTAGAACTTGTTTTTAGCCTAGATTATGTGTTTAAGCTCCGTTTTAGGTGTTCTTTATATCCACGCGATCGTTGTAATGCGTAGAATAGTTTTAGACTAGTTTAGTGTGCTGTTTCTATGTATTGATGTATTGTTTCTTAGTTTTTGTTAGTGTTTGCTTGTATGTTTATTGTTGTGCCTTGTTTTGGCCATGTGTTCGTGAGTAGACGTTGAGCTACCGGAGGAGCATCAGTACCAGTACCAAGAGCCATCTTCTGAGCAGTTTGAGCAGCAGGGACAATTTGAGGAAGGCAAGTATAACATGAACAACCTATCACTTTAAATACATTTTCATACTGCATTTTAATACTGTATGCCTATAAGGATTTCCTAGCCACTTTATATCATTTATATATATCCTTGGGTTGCATTTTGGTTAGTTGTGCTAGGTGCCGCACTATAACACATAATGGTCCTTTTTAATTAATTTGATTAAGGGTATATGCAACTTAATTCTGAGAGTGGCCCTCTGTGTGGCTTGAGTGGCTCACTTCTCATTAAAATTGGTTTTTGTTAGAAACATGGTTTAGGGGGCCAGCACGGTGCTTACTGCCTGGTTGGCCACTCTCCATAAGGACCGGTTCATAGAGCGACAACCTGGGACAACAGCGCTACCACAAGACTGGAATGGGACGGTCTTGGCTTACTAATTAGGTCATTTTGGTTTGGGAGTAACTTACCGACGGGGCATGGGGGGTGGTGAGCTTCAATGGTGGCCAGGCTATGAGGCTTTTTGTGCGTACCCCTCGAGGTGGTTACCATCGTTGCGGAGCCTGATTCCTTAGCGGTTACACCTTACCAACGTGTCCTTTGTAACGGCCTCGTAGTGAGTCGCTAGTCATCTCACCTAAGGAAGTGTGATGAACAACTAGCGTAGCTCACGACTTGTGGGTAAAGATGTGCAACCTCTGCAGAGTGTAAAACTGGTATACTAGCCGTGCTCACGGTCATGAGCGGCCCAGATCCTCCTTTTGATTAGTGGGGTTAGCTCCTTCCGACGAGGGGGTGCCTCTCGAGGTTTTGGTATGGTTGTGGTTTGATTCTCAGTAGTAACATGATTAATTCTGATTAATTACTATGTAACTGGGTTAATGGTAATTCGTCAACTCGTAGTAAATAGCTTTAATAAAATGTTGCCAAGACTTAAAAGCTAATGCAGTTGAGTCAGCCAACCTTAGAGCCTCATAGTTTGTGTTATACTTGTTGAGTACAAGTTGTGTACTCACCCTTGCCTCTTCTCTACTTTTTCCTCTTGGATACGCTACTGCTGCTCAGTTCCTGCCGACGCGAGGGAGTTCACTTAGAGCTACCAGGACTACGAGGACTTCTAGGCGTTCGTCTCCCAGTCGACGTCCCTGTGGCGCCCTGCTCAGCTTTGGAGAGTTTTTATCGTATTTGTACTTCGCTTCCGCTGTATCAGACATTTTTGTCATTAATGTAATAAATAATATTCGTACTCGCTTTATTATATCTTGTTACGTGATATGTGCTATGATATACTATTCATTCTGTTGTATATACGTGTGACTTGATCCTGGCACGTATATGATTGCTCGGTTTATGTCCTTTTATAAACTGGGTGTTACATCTGCCACCTACACGCCTCAACAAAATGGAGTGGTGGAAAGAAAGAACAAGACACTCATCACTCTAGCAAGAGCAATGTTGGATGATTATGGCACGTCCGAGAAGTTTTGGGCGGAAACAATCAATACGGCGTGTCATGCATCCAACCGAGTGTATCCCCACCGACTCCTCAAGAAAACTCCATATGAGCTCATCACCGGGAAGAAACCAAATATATCCTACTTTCGAGTCTTTGGTTGCAAATGCTTCATCTATAAGAAGAAAAGGCTCGGTAAGTTTGAAAGTAGATGTGATGAGGGTTTCTTTCTTGGTTATGCATCAAACTCCAAAGCATATAGAGTATTCAATCAAACCTCCGGGTTAGTTGAAGAAACATGTGATGTGGAGTTTGATGAATCTAATGGCTCCCAAGAGGAGGTTGTTGGCTATGAAAATGTAGGTGATGAGGAGATTGACGAAGCTTTGAAGAAGATGTCCATTGGGGATATCAAGCCGGAAGAGGTGCATGAAGGCAATGATCAAGGGGGAGGAACTTCCTCATCTACACCAAGCACCTCCATGGCACCCCAAGTGGATGAAGATCAAGACAAAGATGATACACAACCTCAAGAAGATGTGCCAACGCCAACACCCCAAGTCCCAGAACAAGAAGAGCAAAGTGTTCCACCACAAGCACAAGTCACCCATGATCCACCCCAACAAGCATCCACGCAAGTACCGCTAGTGAAGCATGGTCGCATCTCCAAGGATCATCCAATTGGTCAAATCATTGGTAGTCCTTCCAAAGGAGTAAGAACTCACTCTAAGCATGCTTCATTTTGCGAATATTACTCGTTTGTCTCTTGTTTTGAACCCACTAGCATAGAGGAAGCACTTGAGGACTCGGATTGGGTGATAGCCATGCAAGAAGAATTGAACAACTTCACCCGCAATGAAGTTTGGGTCCTCGAAGCTCCTCCGAAAGATAAGAACATCATCGGCACCAAGTGGGTCTTTCGAAACAAGCAAGATGAACATGGGGTGGTGATACGCAACAAAGCAAGACTTGTGGCAAAAGGGTTTTCTCAAGTTGAAGGTTTGGATTTTGGTGAAACTTTTGCTCCGGTCGCAAGACTTGAAGCTATCTGCATCCTTCTTGCTTACTCTTCACATCATAATATTAA
Organism: Panicum virgatum; assembly: GCF_016808335.1. Lineage (NCBI taxonomy): Eukaryota > Viridiplantae > Streptophyta > Magnoliopsida > Poales > Poaceae > Panicum > Panicum virgatum. The sequence continues at coordinate 45,800,154 of NC_053147.1, read as the reverse complement.
GTTATATCAAATGGATGTGAAAAGTACATTCTTAAATGGCGTAATTATCGAACTTGTTTATGTTGAGCAATCTCCCGGGTTTGAAGATCCGAGGAATCCTAATCATGTTTATAGGTTGCACAAGGCACTCTATGGACTCAAACAAGCTCCAAGGGCTTGGTATGAGAGGCTTCGTGACTTCCTAATCATGCAAGGCTTCAAGATCGGGAGGGTGGACACCACTTTGTTCACAAAAGACGTCAACGGGGATCTTTTCATTTGTCAAATTTATGTTGACGATATTATCTTTGGCTCAACTAACGATTCACTAAGCCATGAGTTTGCTACCATGATGTCTAGGGAATTCGAGATGTCCACGATTGGCGAATTGACCTTCTTCCTTGGTTTTCAAGTCAAACAAATGAAGGAAGGGACATTCATCCATCATGAAAAGTATACTAAAGATATCTTGAAGAAGTTCAAAATGGATGAGTGCAAGCCAATCAAAACACCCATGGCTACCAATGGGCATCTCGACTTGGATGTGGACGGTAAACCGGTTGATCAATCCCTCTATCGTTCTATGATAGGGTCTTTGCTTTACCTTACCGCATCTAGGCCCGATATAATGTTTAGTGTGTGCTTGTGTGCCCGCTTTCAAGCTAACCCAAAGGAGTCACACCTCTCGGCTGTGAATAGGATCCTTCGGTATCTCAAGCACACCTCTAGCATAGGCTTGTGGTACCCCAAAGGCGCTAGCTTAGATCTCTTGGGATACTCGGATTCGGATTTTGCCGGAAGCCGTGTGGATCGCAAGAGTACCTCCGGGGGTTGCCACTTGCTTGGGCGTTCTCTAGTTTCTTGGTCGAGTAAGAAGCAAAATTCCGTGGCTTTGTCCACCGCGGAAGCGGAATATATAGCAGCCGGTGCATGTTGTGCCCAAATCCTATATATGAAGCAAACCCTCTTGGACTTTGGTGTGAAACTAGATAGGATTCCACTCCTTTGTGACAATGAAAGTGCCGTAAAAATTGCCATGAATCCGGTTCAACACTCTCGCACAAAGCACATTGATATTCGCCATCACTTCTTGCGTGATCACGAAGCCAAAGGAGACATATCTCTTCAAGGTGTGAGATCCGAGGAGCAATTGGCGGATATTTTCACAAAACCATTAGACGAGAGTACTTTTGTAAGGCTAAGGAATGAGCTTAATGTTTTAGATGCGGCAAACGTCATGTAGGTTGCTATGTCATATAGAAAAATGCATACATATAGGACACTTGTCTAACCATGGTAAGATAGTGATGAGCAAGGGTTTAGCTAGAGGTGGTGGTCCACTTGTTTTCCTCTGGGCTTGTAGAAAGGCTCATCATGAAGAAGCTTCAAGTGGGTTCAAACTTGACAAGTAGATCTTAAATTCTTGTTATGCATTCCTTGTCATATAGATGTGCACTTCATGTTTATTCTTTCTTTCGCATGTGGTTGTAGCTTGCACCATCATTGCATGCGTAAGGGTCACAAAGGAGATCACTTGATGAAAATAAGACTTGTTTCATATACAAGATCTGAATTCATGAAAAGTGAAAAGAGCAAAGTGTTAGGTGCGTTATTGCCTAGTGAACAATGTCATGATGAGTTTGAAGCTTTCTATTTTCAATATTCCTATGACATGGCTCATACATTTTATTTGGCGCTTTGTCTCGCTTTGCGGCTTTTCCTTGTATTCAAAAAGAAAACTATTTAAGCTAGTGTGCTATCCTAAGTATTTTGAGGGGTAAAGTCGCCTATGCAAGTCCATTAACTTGAGCTTAGTTGAATTTTATAAGTTTTGGACTTAGCATAGAAGAGTGAGCTGAGTGAAGGGTTTTTGGCTTCACCGGTTAAACCGACGCTCAATGGATCTATACCCATCGGTTTAACCGGCATTACTAAGTTGTGTCTCAGCTCAGTCAGTTTCAGGCATTCAACCGGCACATACAAAAGTGACAGCATCGGATCAATCGGTGAAAGTAACACAGTTTTGACCTGTCAATCAACCGGTGTTAGCAGCAATCAACCGGCGAGTTCAATTTGCATATCGTCGGTTCAACCGGCGTTCAGTTGGATTTCTGCAGGAGTCTCAACTAAACCGACGCAATCAACCGGCGTTCAAACCCTATGCGTCGGATCGACCGGCGTTAAGGAAAAACGTGGGGCCCACCTGTCATATATACCTCTCGCCCGCGTTCTCTCTCTTTCTCTGTTCTCCTTTCACGCCGCCGCCCGACTCGATCCGCTACGCCGCCGCCGCTCGTCCACCCTGCAGCCGCCGCTTCGCACCCTCGCTCCACGCGCCACACGCCATACTCGCCGCCGGCCAAGGGCGCCGCCACTCAGCCTACGCCACCACCACCCGTGTGCGCGCTCTCGCCGCCCGCGCTGCCCGTGCGCCGCCGCCCGAGCGCCTCTGCGCCGCCACCACTGCTACTCCACGCCGTCACCATGTTCTGAGCCGCCGCTCCCACACGCCGTGCCGCCCACACAACCGCGCCTCCACGCCGCAGCCGCAGCCGATCAGTGCTCGCCAAGTGTTCGATAGTTTGTCTGATCGAGATGGGATGTGAAAAGAGGAAGGGGAAGGAGGTAGTTGTGGAGAAGCCTGTCCGCAAGCGGACTCGCGCAGAGAGAGAGGCCGAGAGGGCCGAGCTGGTGGCCAAGGCCGCCGAGGAGCAGGCGTCAGGCCGTGCTCGCCCGTTCGCGATCAGGGATCCGCCAGCCAGGGGCAGGGGCAGAGGCCGAGGTATGGGCCGAGTCAGAGGTGCCAGGGCCACCAGAGCCACGACCGAGGCAGCAGTAGAGACAGATCACTCAGATTCAGCTACAGAGTCAGGGGCAGATTCAGAGGCAGAGCAGTCTGAGCAGTCGCAGGGGCAGGGCACACAGGAGTCACTGACTCTATGATGGTCTGTCCGCACTCGGCAGACATCCCCAGCAGCAGAGACTTCGCCAGCGACCGAGCGTCGCACTGGACCGAGGACGCGAGGAGGTCACCAGCCACAGGAGCCTCGCAGGTCCGTAGCAGCAGCTCGTAGAGCCGAGGCCCTAGAGGCCGAGCGCGCAGTGTAACGTATGGACACTGTTGTGCGTCTGGAGCCAGGTGTGTTGCTCCAGAACTTGACCAAGGCCAATGCGGCGAAGGTCAAGAGGCTCAGGTGGAGTGTTCAGGAGGAGGACTGGTTCCCCATGACCCATGACAGCAAGGTCGACCGTAGGTTCTGGACGCTTCTTCAGGCCAGTTTCTACGAGACCTACCAGAGGCAGGGCCACAGGATCTTCCCGCACAGAGTGCTTAACTGGGTGTCACTGAGGACAGCCGCAGGGGGAGCAGATGTCAGAGAGTACTTCGCTCACTTCAGGGGCCTGCCAAGGTTACTCCAGATAGAGCAGAACAGATACATAGAGGACTGGGTTAGAGTGTTCTACGCCACAGCCTGGATCGCTCCCGAGCGCAGAGCAGTACACTTCGTGTTTGGAGGCCAGGTCTTTGGTCTGTCCAGGGCGACTATAGCAGGGATACTTGGAGTTGACTTGGTTGACGTCTCTCTGCACGAGATGGCATACGGAGACGCAGATCCACCGCACAGAGCTATGATTGGCGGGATTGCACCTTCTCACGAGGCGATCTCTCAGTGCTTCCGCCAGCCGTTTCCAGCGTCGTATGCCAGAGTGCCCAGCTTGCTGACCCCGGAGGCGTACACAGTTCACATGGCCCTCCGGAGGACCTTGCTACCGAGGAGTGGCTACCCAGAGGGGTTTACAGGTTTGCAGCAGCTGTTACTACTTCACATCCTCACTCACGAGCCGTTCGATATTGTTGATTTTATTTTGGCTGAGATCGAGGATGTGATCACTGACGGGATGGGTGTTGTGCAACAGTTTCAGTATGCTCACTGGATCAGCTATATCTGTTCTATGATCGTGCCAGCTGAGTCACCCGTCAGTGCAGTCTACCGTCAGGACGAGGCTCCCCGGTTCCCAGTTTACCGTCCGACAGCACCCCAGGACCGGAGGAGAGGCAGACAGGCCGAGAGAGCTGCCATGGCACAGTTGTCACCAGAGGCACAGGCCCGAGTGGCACAGGAGGATGAGGCACTACTAGCTGCCGAGGCCCAGCTTCCCGGAGGAGATGATGAGACACACTGGTCTGAGCTTGAGTCAGACTCCTCCGAGGACGTCGAGTACTTCCCTGCAGCAGCCCCAGCTAGTCACGACCACGAGGCAGGGGGTCCAGAGATCCAGCCCCAGAGTCAGCCGCTGCTGCTACAGTCTTTGAGTCCCAGGTGTCTCAGCCGTCCGAGCTCACCACACTTCTACAGCAGCTCGTGACTCAGCAGAGAGAGGACCGGCTTGCACAGGAGGAGGCCAGGAGAGCCCATGAGGCTCAGCTTGCTGCTATACAGAGGGAGGCCGCCCGAGAGCGAGCTGCGACCGAGGAGCATTTTGTCGGGCTTATTGATAGAGTCTCTCAGAGGACAGATGCTCAATTCCAGCAGATGCAGCAGGGCATGATGGCGATGTTCGGGATGATCTCACAGCTTTACTCTCACACCGGACTCGCCCCGCAGCAGCCAGGACTTCAGGGTGTTGCAGCACCTCAGCTTGCGGTCACACCAGCTCCTCCTCCAGTTACTACTGCAGCTCCCGCTCTCTTGACGACACCGGAGACCACGTTCTCGATGTCCGCACTACTTGGGTCTGCCGGTCGTCCACTCTTCTCACCACTGCCAGTGACTTCACTCTTCCAGGACTCTCCTTCGGCAGTCCAGTCAGTCGCCCTCCCCATTGTACCACAGACACTACCTTCAGGGGGAGGAGGAGAGGGTTCTTTGCTTCAGCAGTCGACATAGCCGGCAGCCTCAGCACTTACTTCAGATGTTGACACATCTTCTGCTGAGCCGGTTACCACGTCTATGGACCCTCTTCCAGGCAGTGCCAGCACGAGAGCCTCGACGATAGCTACACCCCCAGTCAGTTCAGATCCAGCAGGCAGTACTGACCAGCAGCTCCCGTCTGTTACCGAGGGTACACCGTCCGACGACGACGATGATGATGACCCGGACCGCTTCCTCGCAGTGCCGCGACAGCTGGATCAGTAGCTCGCCTTTTTGGTGCTTTGACGCCAAAGGGGGAGAGAGTCAGGGGGAGTTGGAGTCAGGGGGAGGGTAGAGTTACAGAGAGCTCGTAGTTATCAGGACCTTGATGTTTTGTATCACATTTGGTGTTAGTTCATGGATATGTACATTTGACACTTGAGTTTGCTGTGGTTTGAGACATATCTATGGATTTCGTTTGAGCCGTTGAGCTCTTTGGTCCTTTTTCGAGTTTGCTTGTGTTTATCCTGTTTTATCTTTCTCGCTCTCTCGTTATTTATATTTGTGTTGTCATCAATCACCAAAAAGGGGGAGATTGTAAGCATCTAGGCCCTCGAGGTATGTTTCGGTGATTAATGACAACCATTATTGTGACTAATGAGTTTGTGCAGCTTAATAGATCATTATCGCTCATTTGGTCATATGTCAAAAGAGGCCCCTCAATTTCATTATCCAAAAAGTCGATCTCGGTATTCAACTCATATATATGTCAAGACTAAGGATCTTTCTAGTCCTAAGTGTCATAAGGTTGAGAAGGACACTTAGGTTAGTATAGGTTTTATAGTTTTGTAGTGATCGCACTATTAAGAGGGGTTAAGGCCAAGTAACTTGAGCATGGACATGGTCAATCAAAAATGGATGCACACTATGGTCACTCAGGTTCCTAGAAGTTCAAATAAGTGGTTCTCAACTTATATGTCAAGAATACTTGGATTTCATTCAAGACTCAAATCAGAAAAGGCAAAATCAGAAAAAGTCTTTAACACCAGTTTAACCGACTCTTTCATTTTTCTATACGTCGGTTAAACGAAGTCAGCAGAGTCTGGACAAGTCAATACACCGGTTAAACCGACGCGTTTGAATTGAACGTCGGTGCATTAGTCCATAGTTGGTTTTCCCAGGGTGTTTCAAGGTTCTATACACCGGTTAAACCGACGATGTTTGAATTGAAACATCGGTGCAATTGATCAGTGAGATGGTTTTTCCAGGGATTTCTGAAGTTGTACTCACCGGTTAAACCGACGATGGTTTTGAGTTAATGTCGGTGCAGTTGTCCAGAGACTTGGTTTTCTAGTTGATCAGTGGACAACTACACTCACCGGTTAAACCGATGATACGTCGGTTAATCTGCCCAAGTTGTAACGGCTAGTTTTCAGAAGGGGCAGTTTACATTCATCGGTTAAACCGACGCTGGCTATTGGAGGATCGTCGGATTAACCGGTGCTACGCAGTTTTTTGGCAGCTTTTCTCCAACGGCTCTATTCGTGTGAGCTGCCTATATATACCCCTCCAATGGGCCATTTTGCTACTCTTGACACCAGGCAACATCCATACACTCATAATATAGTCAAGAGCCACCTTGAGCTTCATCCTTCACATACTTGTTCATTCAATCAATCAAGAAGCAAGACTAAGGACTTGAGTAGAGAGAAGCTTGTGTGCATCCGTTCATGGTGATCGGTTCTTGCTCAAGTGAAGGCCCTAGCTTGTTACTCTTGGTGATTGGCATCACCTAGGCGATCTTGGTGATCGGGGTGTTTCTCGCGGAGCTTGCCAAGGATTGTGGGAGCCCGGAGAAGAAGATTGTACGTGGCTTGAGCTCCACCATGCCAAGATGGTGAACGGAGACTCTTAGTGAGCGCCCAAGTCTCGGTGACATGGGAGGTGACAAGACTCTTAGTGAGTGTCACAACGTGGATTAGGGGTGTGTGCCAACACATCGACACCATGGGAAAAAATCCGGTTGTCTCTTGCACTCTCTCTCATTTCAAGCACTTACTTTCATGCAATCTTTCATGTGCTTGACCTTAGAGATCATAGCTTAGCTCTACCTTGCTTAGTTTCATATCTTTGTTAGCTTGTGTAGTTTGCTTTGTTTAGCCGGTTGGTGAATTGAGCCTTACTAGCATTGCATAGGTTAAGGTTGTTTTAACTATCTTAGAAATTTGAAAAAGGCCCAATTCACCACCCCTCTTGGTCCATCGATCCTTACAGAGGTGCGCCATGCGCTCGAGTTCGTTCATCAGGCTCTGAGAGTGCCGATGAAGCGCATGGGCCACCATGTAGTTCATCTCCTGACACAGGGCTCTGGAGCGCTCTTCAGATGGTACAGACAGATCCACATTGTAAAGAGCGCCTTCTGGTGAGAACCCCTTCCACCTGATGCCATGGTTGCGGGTCTTCTCAAAAGAACCGATGAGATCGGCTTCCAGCAGAGCTTTGATCTCATCATACTTCTTGTGTTCAGGAGGGAGCTCTTCATACGTGACGGGCTTGGGAGCGGGTTCTTGATCTTGAGCTCCAGTCATCGTTGCAGTGGACGTTGTTGCCGAGAAGGGTCCCACTGGGCGTGCCAGAATGTGTTGTCGGTTGAAACCCACCGGCGAGCAGCGACAGGCAACACGAAGAGCCGGGAGGTCGCCGGGGCGCTGGCAGGCACTGCTCCCTCGTCGACGGCCCGCAATTCCAGCAACGCGCCGCGGCTTGTGAAGACGCAGGGCGTGCCACCTAACCTATACCCGATCAGGAAGGTGCGGACGTGCTTGCGAAGATTGACCTGCACACACAAACACGTGGAAACGTAAGTCCGAGCCGTGGTCGGCTCCCCGGGACGACTCTTGCATCGGCTTTAAAGAGCCGATCGAGTCCCAGTGTCAGATGGGATCTGTTTGCATCCGGATATTGATGATTAAAGCAAATAACTGTAAAGCTGCATCAATTAAATCTAATTAATCTAATCCATGACGGTAAAGGCTTCACTATTAGATCGGAACATCCTACACGTGACTAGGCCTAATAAACGTAACAGATAACTAAACCATAACCAAAACAGAGGCCTAAGAACTAGCAGGAGCCGATTCCCGGATCAATTCCCTGTTAAGACTAGAGCAAAGCATCTATTACGCCACCGGATTGTCCAACCCGTTTGCAAGGCCTAACCTAGCAGATATTACGCCAACTCTTAAGAACAAGAGCAAACCGTATCAGATCAGATCTACTAAACTTAAAAGAAGCAGGGTGTTGCCTCTGCGCAACTAATTCTATGCGACAAGAACTAGCATAAGATTGAAATGTGATAGCACAGAGGCAACATGATATTCGTAGATGATAAGCAACGAAGCACAATGGATCTACTAAAAGCCATGCTACGAATATCAAGATAACTAGCATTACTCGCCATCAAAAATGCTTCAGTACGAGTAATACCAAGATAAGAGCAAGAACAACGCTGCCCTGATCCCAAGAAGCGATCAGGGCAGCATGGCGCTTACTTGGATGAAACCCTAGATTTAGGGGTGGCGATGCGCCGAGATTGTTGTTTGCGAGACGTGATGACGCCCTCCTTTATGAATAACAAAGGATACATATTTATAGTCCGGAGACTTGGGAAACAATCTAAACTAATCTTGTCCCGATCGGACTCTATCTCTAATCTTAAACTAAATCTAAAGATACATGGCCCATGTGGCCCAGATGCTCACGCAGGAGCCGATTTACAAGTCTTCTTAGTCTTCTGCTTTAAGCCCATCTTGCTTTCGGCCCATAAATTAATCCTGTTAATTTATGGCGATAACAAGATCATAGTACATCTTCGTGCTACCGGATGAATAGAGTAAGCTGTATCATGGGCCTCACTCAGAATCAACTTCCGGAGATCATTCACATTTGGCACACAGATCCGGTTCTTGTACCACAAAGTACCCTGATCATCCCCTCTGAAATGAGGAGCTTTGCCCTTCTTGAGCACCTCACGGATCTCCTGCAGCTTCTCATCTTCCTTCTGATGCTGCCAGATCTCTGCCTCTAGAGTGGGTACTGCTTCGAATGCTGCACTCGAAGTATGATGCAAGAAACCCAGACTCAACTGCTCAAACTCCTCACATAACTCTGGAGGCATTTGGAAAGCAATGACCATGTTGACATAGCTTCTTCTGCTCAGAGCATCTGCCACAACATTGGTCTTACCCGGATGATAGTGAATCTCCAGGTCATAATCCTTGACCAACTCTAACCATCTCCTCTGCCGCATGTTCAGCTCATTCTGTGTGAATATATACTTGAGGCTCTTGTGATCAGTGTAGATATCACACTGCTGCCCATACAAGTAATGCCTCCAAATCTTCAGAGCATGCACAACTGCGGCTAACTCAAGATCATGAGTGGGATAATTCAGCTCATGCCAACGTAACTGCCGTGAAGCATAAGCAATCACTCTGCCCTCCTGCATCAGAACACAACCAAGACTGTCCTTCGAAGCATCACAATACACCGTGAACCTCTTGCTCTGGTCTGGCAGAGTAAGGACTAGCGCCGTAGTCAACCTCTTCTTCAGCTCATCAAAGGCCATCTGACGCTCATCAGTCCATATGAATGCCGCATTCTTCTCTAGCAAGGAAGTCAAAGGCTTCGCGATCTTGGAGAAATTCTCAATGAACCTCCGATAATATCCTGCTAAGCCCAAGAATGACCGGACTTCCTTCACCGTCTGCGGTGTCTCCCACTCGAGCACATCCTTCACCTTGCTCGGATCAATTGCAATGCCTCCCTTGGAGATGACATGACCGAGGAATGGAACCTCGTCAATCCAGAACTCGCACTTGCTGAACTTAGCATACAGCTGGTGCTCCCTCAATCTCTGCAACACGAGCCTCAGATTCTCTTCATGCTCTTCATCGGTCTTGGAGAAGATCAGAATATCATCAATGAAGATCACCACAAAGACATCCAGATAATCCATGAAAACCATGTTCATCAAGTGCATGAAGAAAGCCGGGGCATTAGTCAAGCCGAAGGACATGACCGTGTACTCATACAGCCCACACTTGCAAGTGAATGTTGTCTTCGGAATATCCCTAGGACGGATCCTCAGCTGAAAATAACCCGAACGCAGATCAATCTTCGAGAATATACGAGCACCTCGAAGCAAATCAAAGAGATCCTCAATACGGGGTAGTGGATGCTTGTTCTTGATGGTAACTGCATTCAGCTCCCGATAATCGACACACATCCTCTTTGAGCCATCCTTCTTATCTACTAGAAACAATGGAAAAGCCCAAGGAGAGAAGCTGCGACGGATATAGCCCTTGGCTAGCAACTCATCAATAGTCTTCATGACTTCCTCATGCTCTATAGGTGCCATGCGGTAGGGCCGCTTTGCAATAGGAGCTGTGCCAGGCAAGAGGTCAATAGAAAACTCGATGTCGCGTTCAGGCGGCATACCTGGCAAATCATCCGGAAAGACATCCGGGAATTCAGACACCACGCGAATACCATCCGTGGGTCTAGCCTCCATCTGATGAAGAAATCCCGAGGGCTCTGAAGCTCTGACTGTCACCTCTTGGCCATCAGATGCTGACAAGTGAACTGTCCGCTGAGCACAATCAATACGGACTCCCCATCTGGTAAGGGTCTCCATACCCAAAATCACATCTATCCCCGAGGAATCAATGACGATCAAACCAGTGCGGAATTCTACCCCCCTTATGACCATACTAACTCTGGAGCATATAGAACATGTACGTATCTGGACCCCAGGTGAGGTAACTACCATAGTTGTCCTCATACAAGAAACTGGTATACGATGCTGCTCGGCAAATGACTTGGAAATGAAAGAATGAGTAGCACCGGTATCGAAAAGCACTGTAGCGGGGTGAGAGTTGACCATGAACGTACCAATAACCACGTTAGGAGACTCGGCCGGTGACTCGGCCGTCACGTGGTTCCCCGACCCTGTGCTGGTGCCCTGGGCTGAGCTGGGCGCCCCTGCTGTCCCGCCTGCGCCTTCTGGGAGCAAGAGTTGGCATAGTGCCCCGGCTGGCCGCAGTGATAGCAGGTGCGAGGGGGTCCCTGAGCCTGCTGTCCGGCAGGAGGAGCTGCCTGCCGTGGAGCCTGAGGTGCTGGCCGAGCTGGTGGAGCAGTACGAGCCGGAGGTGCCGGTAACCTTGGGCCCTGACCTGCCTGCTGCTGCTGTCAAGGCGGGTACTGCTGCGGCCTCTGCTGGTACTGCTGGGGAGACCGGTACTGCTACTACTGGTACTGCTGGGGCGGCTGGAGGCGAGGACGGGTGTTGCTACCGGAAGCAACGGGAACGATCTTCCTCTTCTTGTCCTCCATCTCCAAGTGCTTGCGCTCTGTGTTGAGCGCCCTATCAACCAAATGGTTGAAGTCGTCGAAGCGGAGGTTGAGCAGCGCGTACTGGAGGTAGTCCTCAAGACCCTCCATGAAGTGCTCCTGCTTCTTGCGGTCATCTGCAACATCGGCAGGGGCGTAGTGAGCAAGCTGCAGAAAACGATCATGATACTCCGTGACCGTCATAGTCCCCTGAAGTGAAAAATACAGATATATATATATAGCGAAGGATTAATTCATGACTCGGAAAGATAGAACAAGGGGGTATTAGCTCAAAAGGAAATGTTGAATGATTATATCTGAGATTACCTGCTTCAGTGCAAGGAACTCCTTCTGCTTCATCTTCATAACGCCCGCGGGGACGTTGTGACTGCGGAACCGCTCCCGGAACTGGAGCCAGGTGAGAGCCTCGCGGTCCTGAACTGGGTGGGACTCCCACCAGTCCAAAGCTGCACCTCGCAGCTGTCCTGTTGCGTACAAGACTCGCTCCCGATCATCGCACTGGGCGATGTCCAGCTGGCGCTCCACTGCACGGAGCCAGTCATCAGCCTGAAGAGGGTCGGACGTGTGAGAGAACGTCGGCGGGTGACCCCTCAGGAACTCGGCACGCCTGTCGCAGGGCTGTGGTGGTGGAGGAGGCGGAGGCTGAGTGTGAGCCTGCTGAAGTGCCTGAACAGTGTTGTTCATGGTAGCCATCATCTGCATCTGGAGCTGGAAGTACTGCTCCGGGGTCAGAGGCGGAGGCATCGGGGTCCCAGTACCCTGGTTGTTCTGCCCCTGGTTGTTAGAACCATGCCTGGTGTTCACCATCTGATTTTGGACAAAAGATTTCATGAGTAAGGATATTGCAGAAATAAATTCAGATGGAAACGATATTTTTCTTCAAGAAAGACTTAGACATGATAAAGTAGACAGGATAGAGTGGACGGATTTACCCCCAACGATCTAACTCGTTTTATTAATTAACTTTAACTTAGGACTGATTTCATTAAATAAATTTAACTACTAAACTATGCAATCAACCAAAAATCCAAATCAAACATGTAGCATAATAACAAGCATACAAATTTCACAACTTAGCCGAGTTTAACACACGACTCGACTAACACAACGCGTCGCAGAACGTACTATCGTATTATTATAAAGGGGTCATTTAGCTTACACCTATGATGGTCAGATGTTTTTCTTCAGGCCAGAATCTACGGAAACTATTCTATAGAGAGAAATCAAGGCAGGACGAGTGAAAATCTTAGAATTCAAGGAGTATAATAGCAAAATAGTTTCAGCAGACAAGGCTGAGAGGGAAGAGGACTTAAAACTCGACCAGTTCTATCTAGGCTTTCGTCCTACAGTCGATACGGCTCTGATACCACTTTGTAACACCCGGTTTATAAAAGGACATAAACCGAGCAATCATATACGTGCCAGGATCAAGTCACACGTATATACAACAGAATGAACAGTATATCACAGCACATATCACGTAAAAGATATAATAAAGCGAATATGAATGATATTTATTACATTAATGACAAAATGCCTGATACAAAGTATGCGGAGGCGTAAAACATATACGAGAAACTCTCAGAAGCAGGGCACCACAGGGACGTCGACTGGGAGACGAACGCCTAGAAGTCCTCGTAGTCCTGGTAGCGCTGAGCGAACTCCCTTGCGTCGGCAGGAACTGAGCAGCAGTAGAGTGTCCCCAAGAGAAAAAAGAGTAGAGTAGGCAAGAGTGAGTACACAACTTGTACTCAACAAGTATAACACAAACTATGAGACTCTAGATTGGCTGACTGACTGCATTAGCTTTTAAGTCTTGACAAAATTTTATTAAAGCTATTTATTACAAGTTGATGAATTATCATAATCCCAGTTACATAGTAATTAATCAAAATTAATCATGTTACTATTGAGAACCAAACCGAACCAAGCCAAGGTAACCCCGAGAGGAACCCCCCTCGTCGGAAGGAGATCTCCGACGAGGGGGGTGCCTCTCGGGGTTACCTTGGTGGTTTCGGTTTGGTTCTCAGTAGTAACATGACTAATTTTGATTAATTACTATGTAACTGGGTTTATGGTAATTCATCCACTTGTAGCAAATAGCTTTAATAAAATTTTACCAAGACTTAAAAGCTAATGCAGTCAGTCAGCCAACCTTAGAGCCTCATAGTTTGTGTTATACTTGTTGAGTACAAGTTGTGTACTCACTCTTGCCTACTCTACTCTTTTTCCTCTTGGGGATACTCTACTGCTGCTCAGTTCCTGCCGACGCGAGGGAGTTCACTCAGCGCTACCAGGACTTCGAGGACTTCTAGGCGTTCGTCTCCCAGTCGACATCCCTGTGGCGCCTAGCTTCCGAGAGACTTCGTATATGTATTCTACGCTTCCGCTGTATCAGACATTTTGTCATTAACATAATAAATAACTTTCGTACTCGCTTTATTATGTCTTTTTACGTGATATGTGCTGTGATATACTGTTCATTCTGTTGTATATACGTGTGACTTGATCCTGGCACGTATATGATTGCTCGGTTTATGTCTTTTTATAAATCGGGTATTACAGTAAAGCCTTTCGGCATGGCTTCTACTGGCCGACAGCACTCCAGGATGCGGCTGAGCTGGTAAGGTCCTGCAAAGCATGCCTATTCCATGCAAAGCAAATACACACACAGGCTAAAGCTTGCAAATGATCCCGCCCTCATAGCCATTCGCCGTATGGGGTGTGGATATCCTGGGGCCGTTCCCCCGGGCTGTCGGCGGGTACCGATTCCTCTACGTCGCCATTAACAAATTCACAAAATGGCCGGAGGTTACCCTTATGGTGAACATCACCAAAAAATTAGCAGTCGCATTCCTCAAATCCATTGTGTGCAGATTTGGCGTCCCAAACCGCATCATCGCGGACAATGGGACCCAATTCAAAAGGAGACTCTTCCAAGAGTACTGTAAAGACATCGGCATCCAGCTATGCTTTTCGTTCGTGGCACCCCCCGCAGCAATGGACAGGTCGAGAGAGCGAATGCAGAGATCCTCAGAGGACTCAAGACCCGCACCTACAACTGCTTGAGGAAGCCTGGTGCCAAATGGGTTGATGAGCTTCCGTGCGTACTATGGGGCAACCGGACCACAACCAGCCGAGCCACCGGGGAGACCCCATTCTTCCTGGTCTACGGGGCTGAAGCATGCCTTCCCCCAGAAATTCACCTGGGCTCACCATGGGTCCAGGCTTTTGACGAATCCATGCAGGAACAGCTGCGGCGTGACGATTTGGACTTCATTGACGAACAAAGGTGGCGAGCGGCAATCCGAAATGCACGCTACAACCAGGCGCTCTGGCGCTATCATCAACGGTTCGTGCACAGTATGGAGCTCCGGGCTGGTGACCTCATCCTGAGGCGGATCCTGAACCGAGTAGGGCTCCACAAACTCTCCCTCAGCTGGGAGGGGCCCTTCAAGGTTACAGAGGTATGCCAGCCCGGATGCATTTGCCTTGCCAAAGAAGATGGGGTGCCGCTACCCAACCCATGGAAAATAGAGCATCTGCGTAAGTTTTACACTTAGGCAGAGCAGGGAAATGAATTTTTCCTTTATAATAAGATAGAATTAGTGTGCGGCCTAGAGCGGTGGGGGTCCGTCCTCGTAAACCCGGCCTCTGGCATCCATCACACCATCGGCTAGCATTAACGCGCGGCCCAGAGCGGAAGAGGTCCGCCCCCATAAACCCGGCCTCTGGCATCCATCGTGCAAGCCATGTATATCAAGTTGCAAAGGAAAGATTTGCCCCCAGTTCTGTCTTTGTGTCAAAATCTTATTTTGTATTTCGATTTTCAAGCTTTTACCTTTCTAACCCCCGTGCGGACTTTCACTCTTATCGCTACAGCTAAGATCTGTATTGAGTTGCTCGACTGCCGTACAGGTCCGGACCCCCTTTGCTGCTGGGATAGGGGTCCGGACCCCTAGGGACCCGCTCTGGAGAGGGGGTGCTTGTTTCCTGAGGTGGTTCGGAGTTCTGTGTAGCCGCTTAGCCGGTTCTGTACCCAAAGCCTACACGCTCCACCACCCTGTAACGAGTGCTCCAGTACCCGGAGATGGGTAATTAGGGGCCCGGACCTCGTTCTAGCTCAAGGGTTGGCTTCCTAAGTCCTACACGGCAGGTCCAGCTCCATATCTCAAAGGATCGAGTACGACAGAATGACCTCACCCACTGCTAGGAGGGGTCTGTAACGTCGGAGCCAAGTCCGGTAAAGTCATGTTCGTTTCCTAGAGTGGTTCGGAGCCCTGTGTAGCGCCTTAGCCTGGTTCCGCACCCTAAGCCTACACACTCCGCCACTCTGTAACAAGCATTGAACTGCTTGGACCTGTGTATCCGGAGCTCCGAACCTCGTACTAGCCTGGGGCCGGTCCAGAATAGGTCCCGCGGGCCTGCTACTAAGCTGTGACTTTGAGTGGTACGCAGGTTAAGCCTTGACTGGTGGTAGTTAGCCTCAAACCTTTGAGCCTACCTACCAGGGAGTCCCGGCATCCGCTTTAAGGCTTCATGCAGATCGAGGTCCAGTCTCTGTGGTAGAAAGACTCAAAACAACTGAGCCTATCTCCCAGGGGGGCCGGAGCGTTCGCTTTGAGCCAGACATCACGGATCGACTCTGCATGCGTCAAACAGCTAAGTTGCAGTATCATTACTACCATACAAGCGAGTTTGATTTTCATCTCTGTAGTTTTTTCTGCTATACAGGGAATAAGTCGCACGTTCAAGTTGCAATTTATGCTACACCTATGCCCAAGGACGCTTGCTCAACCTCATACGGGGGTCCGGAGTGTCTTCTTTGGCTTTGATGGCAGATAGGTCCTATCAACTGAACCTATCTACCAGGGGGCCAGGGCGTCGGGGTGCTGCATACCGCAAACCACAACAACTGACAAACAGCTAAGTTGAAATTTTCTTCTATTCAAAATTTCAACAAGTACAATATTTTTACATCTGCAAAAAACAAAACAAAAGTGCTACTGCTATGATGGCCCAGCTCCGGAATCTGCAGGCTCACGCTTGAAGTAAGCAGCGACGAAGTCGACGACGTCCCGCACGCCTTCTCGAGCAGAGGCCTCCGTCTCCGCCACTGGACCATCGACCACGGCGGCTAGCGAGATGGCTGGGTCGTGGCTCCGGAGGCAGGTCAGAATGTGCTCTGCCACCATCCGGATCAGCTTGCGGCCCTCGGCTTCAAGATGGCCAGCAAGGATCGGCTCCAGACGCCGGAGCCTGTCTGAAGCAGAGTTCAGCACTGGGAGGGCGTCAGCAATCGAAGCTGGCGGCTCTGCCACTTGGATTGGACTCATTCCAAGTGGCACCAGCGCTGAGCTCGCTTCGCTCGCCCAGTCGACGATTCGCTGGGCCCCCCTAAACTGGTCCTTGTAACACCCCGGGTGTTTACACAGTAATTAAATAGGTGTCTGCACAGTAATTGTGTTTGTGGCTATGCATCTTGTGCTTGAAATGCGTAAAAAGGATCTTTTTGTATTTATGAAAGGTTATATGTGTAATTATAATTTTATGCAAGGTCCTTTTTGCAGTTGTGTTGAATAGGTTGTGTAATTATAGTTTTAGTGGAGGGTGTTTGTGCAAAATTTCAGTGCATTTAATGCATGGTAGTCATTTTGCTTGTAAGTCTACATTTGAAGTGATTTTGCTTTGAAAAAGACAAAATTCCTAGAATTTAAAATCCCTCTTGTGTTTTCAAATTTAGCTCTCTATCCTTTGGTCAAATAAATTTTTGCACAACATCAAAGTTGTAGCTCTTGAAAAATTGAACAACTTTCATGTTGGGCACTTTTTCATTTGAGCTTTGGTTTAAAAGTTATCGCTGTTTTACAGTGGGGTCCCTGGAACTTTTGGTAATTGCAAAACGAACCTTTTCTTCCACCTCCACCCCCTGCTCTGTTTTCTCTCTCGCCGCCGACAGCGCCGCCCGTCACCGCCGTGGAGCGCCTTCCCGGCCTTCCCGGCCATTAATTCGCCGTGCACTGGCTCCCACGCGTCGCGGGCGAGCTCTTCCCCCTCCTGTTGCCTCGCGCTGGAGCCTCCACCCCTCGCCACGCACCCCCGCCGCGCCCAGAATCTCCCCGACGACCGCCACCGCGACGCCACCGTGGAACGGCCGCTGCAGAGCACGCCGCCCTCTTCTAGCGAGCGCTTAAGCACTACATAAACCCCAGAGGTCGATTTCGCTCGTCCATTTCCTCTCCCCTCGCTCCCACGCCGCAGAACGCCGCCGCCGCCCCGCTTGAACCTCGGCGAGCTCCACCCTACCGCAGAGCCGCCAACCCAGACCCGCTCCACCCCTACATCCCCCACCATTAGCACCGCCTCGACCTCGCGCAGCTCCCAGGCCTTTTCCCCTCGCCCAAACCTCACCAGAGCCATCCCGCCGCCGAGCTCCAAGCCCGCAGGCCGCCGTCCATCGCCGACCGCCCTCCTCCAACCCTCTCCCGACGCGCTAAGTACACCAGGAGGTCCGCCTTGGCCTGCTCTCCGTTTCCCCCAACCCCACCCTCGCCGCCGGCGATCGCCGTCGCCGGTTTTGGCCGGTCAAACCACCGCCCCCTGCTCTGACTCGGCCGGGGACTTGTTTGTTAGAATTAGAGAAAGGCCAGGGGGTTATGTGAATAGACTATGACTCTTTTGAATAGTGCCACTAAGGACTGCTTTGTAATGTTTTTCAGTGAACTTTGAAATTCAATATCAATTCGTACAAAATTCGTAAAATAGCAAATCTTAATGTTTTGGAATCCTCTTGAAGAGCTCTATGCATTAGAACCAGAATATGTTAGGCTTTAGTTGCAAGTTTTTGCTGTAGATTTTGTTTTGTGTTACTAGGTATATAAATACTTGTTCTTTAATCTTTTTCTTATCTGATGCTTGAAAGTTTGTATTGCTCTGAAATTTTGGTGGTAGTTTACTCTTGTTACACTAGCTTTGCTATAAAAATTTCATGATCAGTTCTTTGTTGTAGCTTTTTTATTTGATTTAATCCTTGTTTAGTATACTTTATTCATGGTAAATAGTTTCTGTTCTTAATAAATCGTGAAAATATTCCTGAGTGATCTTCTGGAGTATATTAGCTTGTCCAGGAAGTTTGAGCCTTAGTTCATGGCTAGATCAGGGGCTAAAAATAAATCTTGCTAATCTGTTGTCTGTTTTATTTATTTTCTCAGAATTATTTCGGTGTAGACAAAATCTTGAAAAATTCACAGTAGATAGATCATCCCTGTGTAGATCTCCTGTTAAATTTTGAGCTTCTGTTGTGATCTATTTTGATCTGTATAATTCAAGCTTGTACTAGGTGTTGCCTGCATAAATGTTTTATTGTGATTAAATGACTATATGTCTTGGCATGATTTTTGTAGGGTAGCTTAGTCTGTTCATGTTCTGTTTAGGGTAATTTTTGCTAGATTTATTGCTATTTGTGATCTAAGTTGTTTATTTATTTAGCAAACCTTGAGTTAAGTGCTATGGGAATCCACCCCCACTTGTTAATGAAGTTAGTTAACTTCTTTTGTGCTGTTGATCATGATGCCTTGTGTAGTTAAATTTGTTATTTAACTACTCTATAAACGATTGCCCATGTGTGGTTGTAATGTTGTTCTTGCATTACATATAGATACGACTACTTTGTCGGACGGGACGTACGAGTTGATTCCGGAGTCTGACGGAGGTGATCTCGAAGCTCAAGTGAACACTGCGGAACTAACTGAAGCCCCGAACCAAAGTTCGGAAGAGCCTAGCGCTGAAATAGTTAGCAACTACCGAGAAGGCAAGCCCCGGACATAACCCATATTTCAAATTATTATCATTTACTGTTATTACTTACTTGTGCATTTACAGTTCTTAGGATTTGAATTGAAACCCTAGATGCATGATCCTAGGAACCTATGTACTGAACACTAGACCTGAGTTCGACTATCTGCTAAGCTTATAGGAACGGTAAAAGTTGAGTGATTGCCTGTCACTCGCGAGCTTTATAGGAATTGCTTGTTTACTTTCTGTTATCAATATAAGGACGACGGACGGGGTTGTGTTCGATATCATGTCCTATGTGAGACCCCGTCTGTGTTGATGAACTTGCTAAGGTCGCGGTGTGTGGTAGTGCTGGTTAAGTTTTTGAAAGTACTAGTCACATGCCGTAAATATGGTACGCGGCAAGCCTAGTAGCCGATTGGACCGGGGAGTGGATATACCTTTCACTCTCTCAGTAGGGATAGGTTTTTTTTATATGTTGCGCAACACTACGACTTCAAGGGACAAGGTTCGGCCTTGGAGCCCTGTAGTCGGGGAGAGTGACCCTATCCACAAGCCGGAAAGAAAGGTCAACGGTTGTTTGGGAATGACCCGACGGTATTCCAGACGTGTGTGCTAGGTTACCCTTGCAAGGTTGAATTTCGATTCAGAATCGTCCGCCTCTCACGATGAAATGAGACTGCTTGATCTCTTTGCCACACAGAGTAATAAGAGCAATAATATTCTTATTAATTTTGGTGTTTGCTTAGAAGTTCCACCATGATTGGATAGTAGATGCTTACATAGAATGGTTAATCAACTAGAATCTTGAAGCTAAAACTTGAAAGTAAGGACCTACTCTTTATTGCTTTTCAGCAAAGGAAAACCAGAGCCTTACAAAGCCTTGCATAGTCTAGCTAAGGTGGGCTATTTATACCCGTTGTCGGTTAAGTCTTGCTGAGTATTAGAATACTCAGCCTTGCTGTTGAAACCCTTTTTCAGGTATGAGTTTTGAGGATCAGATCGCTAGCTTGACCTATCCTTGCTCGTTGCCTCCTGGCTGGTCCGTAGAGTGGGATACGTCTTCGGCCGGCAATGACTATGACGAGTGATACCATGCTTGGGCTAGCCTGGTATCCTTTTTGCGACGTGTTGTAGCCGTCGTGTTTTATCTTCCGCTGTTTTAAACTCTGAACTTACCCTTATGTTTTGTATAACTGTTTTACTTAAGTTGGTTTTGTAATAATCTTTTGAACCGGTTTGTAATCTTTATTATGCCTGTGTTGTAAAATTGTGGTTGTAATATCTCTGGACTCGCCTTCGTGCGGGGTATGCTTGTTCGATCCGAGAATCGGTGGTTGTATCGGGACGTTACCCGACAGACCAAAAATTGTTCCGTTTGAAGTGCGTTTAAGCTAATGTTGCCTTTATGGTGATGGTTTACGCACTTGAGCCGGGATAATTTAGGCGGTTCTGCCACAGCCCTCTTGCAGCTTCCAGACCGCCTCCTGCACCCGGGCATCCAGTGCTGCCTGGGCCGCCTCCACCTGGCGGGTCCTCTCCTGGAGCTTGGCCGCCTTCTTCGCCGCCGACTCCTTCAGGGACTTGACGGCCTCGCGCTGGCGCGCAAGCTGGAGCTCCATGTTGGTGGCGTGGGATTCCCGCTTTGCAAGGGACTTCCTATCCTCCTCAAGCTCCATCTCGGCTATAGCCTGCTTGCTGGCGGTCTCCTGCAGCTGCTCGCGCCATCCAAGCAGAGTCTAAGAGAGCTTGTCGAGCTCCAGCTTGCAGACCTCGAGTCCCTGGCTGCGAGACTCGAACTCTGATCGCTGCGCCACGAGGCTGGCCTCCTCCTTGGCAATGGCCTCCTCCCGGAGCGCCAAGGCTTTCTCCCGCCTTGACACCACAAACTCCTGGTCGAACACCTTCCGGAGCCCTTTCTTGAAGGACTCTTGGTCGGCTTCAAGCCCGGACCAGGCGGCGGCGGCACGGGAGGCTTCGTCCTTCGTGCGCTCCTCCAGGCGGATATGCCAGTCGCCGAGGCGCTGGCGCTCACTCTCTAGAGCAGCCCACTCCCGCCGGTGGTAGAGGTCGCCTCCTCTATCGTCTGCCGGACCCGGACAAGCACCTGGGGGAGGGGAACTGCATCCTCCTTCGGGGGACCCTGCAGGAGCCGCCTACCGGAGACCACCTCCAGCTCTTCCTCTACTGCAGGTTCGGAGATGGGGGTAGGGACATCCGGCACAGACGTCGGGACCTCGGGTACCGAGATGCTCGCTGTTGCTGCGCCTGCTGCCACTGTGCTCGCCGTCGCCAGGCCCGGTGTCGGCGCGACTGCCGTCGTAGCCGGGGCCTCGGGGGCCACTGCGTCGGGTGTGGCTGCAGCCGGGGCCTCGGGGGCCACCGCATCGAGTGTGGCTGCGCCTGGCACTGGCGCATCCACCGCCACCGCGTCGGGCATTGCTGCGTCTGGCGCTGGCGCCGCCGCCTCATTGGGTGCCATCGGGTTAGCAGAAGCCTCCGCACCCGAGCTCCCCGCACCCGCCATCGCTTTCGCCGTCGCCGCTGACGCCCCGGTCGCCTGGACCCCCGCTGACGAGCCAGTGGCGGTGGAAGAGCTGCCTGGGCGAGAGACCCTGGCAAACAAAGAGAAGAAGCCTTCAGCAAAAAACAGAGCAGCAAGAATAAGGGGAGTGAACGGAAGAACACTTACCCTGAAGCGCCGGGTCTCCAGCGTCCACGGAGGCTCAGCGACTGCTTCTGCTGCTGTTGCTGCTCCCGTGGCGGCGGCGAAGGTGCACCTTGTGGCTGCTGCTGCTGCTGTTGCTGCTCCCGTGGCGGCGGCGAAGGTGCACCTTGTGGCTGATGCTGCTGCTGCTGTTGCTGCCGGAGGGAGGCACCTCCCGGCGGTGGTGGTGGCGGCGCGGCTACTCCGGGGGTCCCGCGAGAGACGGGGGTCCGGGAGCTACCCTGGCCCGCGCCCTCAACAGTCCTCTGGCGCTTTGCGGCGGGCTCCATAACCGAGGTCCCGTCGCCGCGGTGCAACCTGCGCCGGCCCGCTTCCTCCGACGACGTGCCGGAGCTGCTCCGGGCCTGGCTGGGACCGCTCATGGCGGAGCTACCAACCACGGCCTGCTTGCCCTTGGCAGAAGGGCCGGACCCCGCGGCGCTCGGCACGGCCTGCTCCCCGGATGCACTAGGGATCCGAATCCCACAGTACGGGTCGCCTCCAGTCTGACGCGCTGCCAGCCCACCGTCGTCGAGGGTCGGCAGGGTGGCCAGCACCGCAGTCCTCAGGCGTGAGTCCTCGCAGTGGGGGACGACACCCTGAGGAAGGATCAGGTGCTCCGGGATGAAGATCTCCTCGGTCACCGCCTCCACCAAGACCTCTAGGGCTTCCTGGGTCAGGTCGCTGTCCTCCCCGCAGTGGGTCCTGCTGCAGTCTTGGGGCTCGGTGAAGCTCCAGGCAGGACATGGCCGCTTCTTCAGTGGGGCGATCCGGCGCTTCAAGAAGTCCCCGAGCAGTAAGGTGAGGCCGCCCTCCGCCAGCGCCCTGATTTTGCTCAGAACGGAGTCGAACTCCGACGGCAGGGACGGCTTGGCCCTCCAGGACTGGCGGTCGGAGGCGGGTCCCCCGGTCGGCATGACTAGGAGCTCGTTGGCTTCGGTGGTGGCGATCACCCACTCCCTGTGCCAATCCTCCCACTTCCCGCCAGTGAGCCCGGGGATGTACGGCGTCCGCAAGTCGCTCCTCGTCTGGAAGTAATATGCCCCCACTTCGTCTTTGCCCTTTCCGGACTTAACCAGGACGAAGAAGTGGCGGAAGAGGATGACGCAGGGCCGCACCCCCACGAACATCTCGCATAGGTGGACGAAGATGGCCGTCAGGAGGATGGAGTGCGGCGTGAGGTGTTGAAGCTGGAGGCCAAAATCTTCCAGCAGCAGCAGAAAGAATGAGGAGATCGGCAGCCCCAAGCCGGTGGAAATGTGCGAGATGAACATCACAAATTCCCCGGTGCGCAGATCGCTAAGGGGAACCGAGCCTGCTCGAATCCCCCAAGCAGTCTCCTATGGACTCCACCCAAGCAGGCAGCGCACCGTGTTCAGCTCCGCTCCTCCTCGGTTTGGAAGCGATGGGGATGAACGAGGGACGCCATCTCGCTATGGAGGCAACGAGCAATCTGCGCAGAAGAGCAAGGGGAGAGGAGGCTCGAAGGCAAAGGGGAGCAAAGGTTGGAAGGAAGAAGGCGAATGCGGAAAGGCAACCACGGTATGCGGTTCGTCCCTTCATGAAGCCTGACCCAACCGGCGCGCCCCAGAACCGTCGCTGGAACCCAAGCGACGCTCACACCTGGTGTTAACCGCCCAGTCCATGACCCGGAGGCCCAGGCCCGCCTGTCAGGGAAGACGGGTAACAAACAAAGGTGTGAAAAAGCGGGATCTGAACCATCGCCCGCGCGCGAAGCGAGGCGGAAGCTGAGCTGACGTGCGCGCATAAAGCGCTGGCATGACCAGGCTTTTCGAGAACTGTGCTGGTGGTAAATACCCCATTTACTCCGGCCGCAACAATGCCGAGCATCACTCGCGTGACTAGGTGTACCACTGTATGTGGGGACCACGAGTCAGTAAGCTGTTGCGATGTGATGAGGCAGTGAAAAACCCGATGGATGGTCAAAGCCGGTCAAGACTCCTGCAGTATGCATAGTCTAACGCTAGAGGCTTCAAGTTATGTAGAGCCAATCATAGTAGTGGCCCCACCTGCGGGTTCGTCACCTCTCCCGAGATGGGCCTGGGGGCCACTATCGGTACCCTGTAGCAGGGATACCCACTTCTACTGCAGCAAGGCAGGACCAGGGTTAAAAAAACCGGCCGGAACCGGTCCGGTTACCGCGGTTACCGGTCTAACCGGCCCGGACCGGTTCCGGTTCCGGCCGGTTTCAAACCGGCCCAAATTCAAATTTTAAATTTGAATTCCAAAAAATGGAAAAATCTCAAAAAATTCCTAAAAATACTTCAAGGTGCAACGAATCTAATGGTGTCAAATTTTCTCAAAAATTCGTTCATTTAGTATAGTTTGCGGGGAGTTGAAGTTAAATCAAAAAAGAAAAAGAAAAAAATGGGCCGGCCCATTAAGGCCCACCAGGCAAACCGGTCAAACAGGCCGGTAAACCGGTCAAACCGGCCGGTAAACCGGTTGCACGGGAGCTTTTGAATTTGGATTCGAATTCAAACCGGTCAAACCGACCGGTAAACCGATAAAACCGGCCGGTAAACCGGTCAAACCGGCCGGTAAACCGGTCGGAACCGGTTGCACGGGAGTTTTTGAATTTATTTGAATTTGGATTTGAATTCAACCGGTTTTCACCGGTTACCGGTCCAACCGGTCCGGTAAACCGGAACCGGTGGCCGGCGGTTTGGGTTAACCGGTCGGGATAAAAAACCCTGGGCAGGACTCGCGTAGTCATCCGTAACTACGCGATGAGAGGCGGAGCAGCCAGGCCCCACGGGTTAGGCTCTTTCCTCACTGGGCCAACGGCCCCGGACCCGTTCCCCGCTCTGGGACGGGTCCGGTGACGCCACGTGTCCCTGAAGAGGGGAAGCTCCGAGCCAACAGCCGAGGCCCCGGACCCCCATAGGGGTCCGGGACCTCCCGCGTCCATCCAGACCTCCCACGCGCGTAGAACCAATATACCGCCCGGGGGGGTCCGGAGGCGCCACGTGTCCCGTAGGCGCGGGCGCGGGTGTGGGTCTTCCGCTGGAAGACTCGCCCACCTACCGCATTCAATGCGGGTGGTTGAGGCGTGCTCTGCCGCCGCGGCACATGGGGCAGCCTTTGTCAGGTCTCACTATAGACCGCGTATTACCGAGGTACACAGTGAAGCCGCCTGCGCCGCATCCGCGCAGAGCCCATCTGCCGCATTAATTGGATACGACGGCACGACACTTTTCCATCATACCGCCTACGCCGCAAGCTATACAGCCCGTTCAGCTATGCTGCAAGCAACGCCGCAAGCTATACCCTGGCGCCGTTTCGACAAGACAGGGCATGGATATGCTGGACGGAGGATCCCGCGGGCAGGCAAGGAAATTCAGGAATAAGATCTCCTTCGCCTGCAACGCCATAATGTATGAATAGTACGTTATTTTATACTACATCGATTGGGCCCACCTGTCGGGGACCCAACGGCCATGTACGCGCCTCCCTTGAGATATAAAGGGGAGGCACTCGCTGCACAGACCAGGCTCTCGGAGGCTCTCGGAAGCTCTCGGAGACTCTCTCGAGAAAAGGGAACACATGCAATACAACACATAGTGGACGTAGGGTATTACGCTCCGGCGGCCCGAACCACTCTAAACCTGTTGTGTTCATCGTGTTCTTCCAGCGAGATTGAACTAGTCCTAGCTAATCCCCGAGTACTCACCCTCTGGGCTTAGGCGGGTACATTACGCCACCCGACTGTGGGTTTCCACACCACGACATTTAAGATGTGGTGGCTCTAGAATGAGGGCCACAGCCGGGTGGCGTAGTGCACCCGCCTAATCCCAGAGGGTGGTTACTCAGGGAAGCGCAAGCGAATCATCAGATCTACTCATGAAGCAAGAAAACAAGAACACTCGGGAATTTAGAGTGGTTCGGACAGCCGGAGCGTAATACCCTACGTCCACTGAGAGTTGTATTGCTCTTGTGTCTGTGGGTCTATCCTCTGCCTCTAAGTCCTTTTTAGACTTGAGACCTTTTCTAACGGGTGTTTCTCTTTTATAGCGCAAGGAAGACGCGTACACAGGCGTTGAACCCCGACAGGTGGGACCAACAAGGATGTATAGTGTACCACGAAAAAGACATTAATGGTGCTACAGTGGTTGAGAATCTCTCCCGGATACGCTTCATCGCACTGTAGACTCTCTGACCGAGGGGGGTCTTCACTTGTCCCATCGGTGAGGCATCCGTTGAGGCAGTGTAGGTTGCGGCGTAGACTGTTGGGTCTACCGCGTAGGCGTCTTGATGGGCAAAGCCGAGCTGTCGTATCCAACTGGCGTAGCAGACTGACGAGCGAGGCGTGGGCGGCGCCAGCGGCTACACTGTGTGCCTTGGTAATGTGCGATCAATAGTGCAGCCTGGCAAAAGTCGCCTCGGGCTCTGCTGTGGCAGAGCGCACTTACGTCTCTCAAATTGAATGCGGTAGGTGGGCGAATCTTCCCGTGGAAGCTTCGCAGCCGCATGCGTGCCTGCGCCTGAGGACACGTGGCGGCTTCGGACCTGCCCCAGGCGAGGTGTCTGTTCCCTCCCTGCGGAGGGGTCCGGATAGTGTATGGGGGTCCGGGACCCGTGTGAGGTCCGGGGCCCCCGGCTGTTAAGGCGCGGAGCTCATCTCCTCAGGGACACATGGCGTCACCAGACCCGTCCCAGAGCAGGGAGCGGGTCCGGGGCCGTCGGCCCAGTGAGGTAAGAGCCGGACCCATGGGGCCCGGCTGCTTCGCCCCTTACCACGTAGTTACGGATTACTACGCGGGTCCTGACTTGCTGTAGTAGGAGTGGGTATCCCTACTACAGGGTACCGACAGTATCCAAATATGAGGGTTAGATTGTGGTTATTTGCTTCTAACCCACCCAAAAAACTATCTCCCAAGGAAAGCTTATTGGAGCTATTTCACGTGAACTCCCACTGAAAAAGGTAATTTCTCCTCCTCTCTCGCTCCCCTCTCCTCGGATTCGTCCTGCCGCGCATCGTCGCGTGACACAGCTTCAGGGCCAGGCACTGCCACGCCGCGCGTTGTCCCGTCACGCCTGCTGCAGGCCGTCGCACGCGCTGACGCTACAGGGCCGCCGTGCCGCCCCGTCGCGGGCCGCCGCATGCCAGCGTTGCAGTGCCGCCCCACCCTGCTCCGGCGTGAGAGAGAGAGAGGTGGAGGTGGATATGGAGGGGAGATATAACTTCAGGAGAGAGATGGGTGACGTGGGAAGGAGAGGTGGAGAGTGGGGGAGGAGACTAGGATAAGAGAAAGAGAAGTTAGGGATGAAATTGGAGCGGGAGGAGGTCACACAAGAGCGGATCATACCAAATCCGGATGAAAAGAGAGTTTAAGTAAGGAGCCAAATAATTGAAAAAGTGTATTTAGTGTCGATCTAACCCTTCCATCTAAACACCTCTTTAACTAGAATTAGTTTAAAGCTACTTATAAATTAGATAGAAGCTCTAACCTCTAATTTGACTAATATCCAAATACAGCTTTTGTTTGCGCCCCTGAAGCTGAAATAGGAGAGAGCTAAAGCCAGAACCTGAAGGAAGGGACAAAAATCTACGAATCCCCTCCCGAGCACGCTAGTCAGACCGGGCGAGCGACCACACCCGCTCAGCTGCTTCTCGGATGCTTCCCGCGTCCGACTGGTGGGCCTGGGCGGGCGACCCGCCCCAGCCCGTTCCACCGGTCTCCGAGCCACCGGGCTCCTCCCTGTCTGGTCGTCTCCCACCCAGGGTTTACCTTTTTGTTTTTTTTTCCGAATCCCGCCGTTTGCCGGAAACGAAATTTCGGCCGAAATTTCACCGAAATTCGCTAATTCCGAACGGAAAGGGACCTCAAATTCAAAAAACGAAATTTCGATGAATTCCGACCGAAATTTCGGTGATTTCGACCGAAATTCGGTGATTTTCGACCGGAAAATTATGTAATTTGTGTTTTTCCTACTGTTCCCGAGGTCAAATGAAAAACTTTTGAATACCAACTTTGTTCAGTTTTTCGAGATCTACAACTTTTGTTTTACGAACTTTTTCATTTGAGCAATGGTTTGAAAATTATTTAATTATTTCAAAAACTACCAATTAAAAGTCTTTCATTTCATGTGACAACTTCCATTTTCTCTCTTAGGTCTCAACTGGACTTTTATTATTCTTGTTATTGCGGATATGCCTATAAATTATTACAACATAATACATCCAAAGTATATTAGAATTATTACAATCCAAAGATACAACAGAGGCAAAGGCATAGTCCATACTAAGTCCATGTAGCATATTTTCTGCATTTAAATACAACAGAGTACACCAATTGTTTTATATATTCATCATCTGACAAGGAAGCTTAATTTGTGTAACAATGTTAGAAATTATTCTGTTGACTGCGCATACATTGTAAAATAAGAAAACGAATCTAATCTGTCTCGGTAGTTTACCATCCTTGATAGGACAAAGATACTTTATTCGTGCGTACAAGGCAAGCAACCTATATAGCACAAGCCTAGCAGTCAAATCTCCAGACAAATTTTTATTTTAAAGTGTGAGTTCGGTCATGAAAAACATATTAATAGCTGGTTAAAATTTTCAAGTTCTCAAATACTCCAATCTGTTTTACTCCTACTACTTGCCATCCTAAAATAATTACGGTCTCTCACAAATTTTGTCGCTAACTTTAAGGAAAAGCATGCATATAGATATTATTACAGAAAAAAACAATTCACATGCATGATACGTACGGATTCATCGTCAGAGTTAATTCTACATTACTACAACTTCTCATGGTTTCTGCGTATAGCTAGCAGAAGCGACATAATTAAAGAGTAAACGTGCGTGTGTATTGCACACCTGCCCATGTCATGTCCAAACCATAAGCAAATTCCTGACAAATAAAGAAGAAGCGTTTATGTGCGTATGAAATTGAATAGGTACCTCACCAACATCATGATAAATCAAAGTCTAGTTGAAGTCGAGGGGAGAAAACAAATTTTTGCACATGAAATGACGAGTCATTCAAATTACGGTTTCAAATGTTAATTTTAGCCTATCAAATGATCTTAGATTTGAGTGTGTTCTAGTCCTATTTACTCAGAAGAACACCTAATTTTTTATCATATTTTTTTCGAATTTTTTATAAATATTTTTGAATTTTTAATTTTGAAAACGAAAAATAGCGAAAAATACCAAAATTTCTCTTCTCGGTAACTAGCGAAAACGAAAAAAACACTGAAATTTCGGCGAAATTCGACCGAAAAATTGAACCTGCTCCCACCGTCACCCGCCGGTCTCCCTTCCTCTGACCGGCGCGTGGGCCCCGCGTCGCCCCCGCGGTCGCACGCTAGTCAGACCCGCTGCGCGTCCGTCACATGCGCGCAACTCCGCCCAGCAGTCGCCCGCCCCTTCCCTTGTCCTCGCATCCCCTCCCTTTTTCCACCCAGCACCCCAGTCTCCTGCAAATCTCAAAACCACCCTGGGGGCCACTGTCTGAGCCTCCTCGTAAAATGTATAATGCAAATATTGGAACGATGAAGGGTGTTTGTCCGAAATACTGGGCGCTGTAAATTGTAAAGCAGCAGGACTTTTTTTGATCCGTTTCACCGTTTTACCCCTCCTCCCCTTCCCCGACGGGCTCCGACCCCCGTCCGTCTCTCTCTCCCCCATGTCCGCTTTCTCTCTCTAGGGTTTTTCCCCACTTCGCTTTGCTTCCCCACCTGCTCTCCCTCTCTCACTCGTCCCCATCACCGTCGCCATCACCCCCCCTCTCTCTCTCTCTCCCCTCTCACCTCGGCTCCAATGGCGGACGCTGAAGCTAACACCCAGCCCCCCGACGCCGCGGAGTCCCCGATCGCTTCGCTCTCCCCCTCCTCCGTCGGCGCCGCGGATGCCGACGCGATCGAGAAGCAGCTCGCCGGGCTGGGCATCGCCGTCGCCGGCGGGGGCGGGTTCCCGGAGCCCTCGGGCTGGGACGACGTCCCCGTCCCCGTCGCCGTCGGCGGCGGCGATGAAGTCGCCGGGGAGAAGGTGCGGGGGCCCCCGCCGGCGCCGGCGGGGGCGGCAGATGGCAAGGTGCGCTTCCCGCGCCGGCCTGGGGAGCCGGACTGCAGCTACTACCTCAAGTTCGGCACCTGCCGCTTCGGGATCAAGTGCAAGTTCAATCACCCGTCGCGGAAGAAGAAAAGCAGCAGGGTATGACCCCGGCCGCTTGGACTTGGACTGGGCCAGTAATAAAGGTCCCTGTTCTTTTTTCTGGGTGGGATTTATGTGGAGGGGCTTTGATCCGGTTCTGGTGAATGGTGATGGCGAGTTGGGGTTTGGTGGTTTGTGCAGGGTGGAGTAAAAGGAGACGGATTTTGCTTTATTTTGTTTTCTTCGTGTGTTTGTGACCTCGCGTTGCTTTCACTGTGTGGATGTGCAGGCGAGAGGGAGTGGGAGCAGCGGGAGCGGAAGCAACAGCAGCAGCAATAAAACATCTTCGCCTGATGATGATCAGGTGATTGGCCCTTCTACGCTTGCTGCTACATGTGTGCCAGCTGTCTTTTGTGAATGCATGTCTGTCTATTATTGGCACCTCGATGATACTGTGGATGAGATCGGGCTTCTGCAAGAGAGAATAAGAGGGACTCTTTTTTTGGTTTGTTGTGTGCATCAATTTTGGTGTTTTGGTTGCGCGCCGGGAGTGGGTGAATGCAGCTTGGTAGGGGGAAGCAATTGTAGTATGTTGTGTGTATGTAGTTGTTCGCTAAGGGGTCTGGATGCATTAAGGTGTTCCAGTTTGTTATGGCCAATGCATGTCAAATTCCATTTGTGCTGTTGTATGAGGTGGGCTTTGGGGATATTCTTCTGCTTGCACTACATTCTTCAACTTAGAGGTTAGATTCGCCACCCATTCATTCAACTCTGATGCATATTAACTAGTATTGAACTCGCTGGATAAGCATTCATTACCCAGTGAGATAAATAAATGCCTGGAATGGGCTACACATTCTTTGGTGCCACATCTTTAGGTGTTTATACTCCCAAGTGCACCCAGGTCCCACATATCCCAATTGCCATTGGTTTGTTTTGATTTTGTCTGTAGATTTAATAATAAATGTGGATACTGCTCAAAATGTGACTATTCCCCCTTTTCTGTCAATTATTTCAATGTGATTACAAGCCCTTGTGCCCCATAGTTTCTCTTTTATTTTAAATTTTAAATAGGATAATGAAATGGTCATTTGTTATTCTCTGCGCTAATAGCTTCGATAAACAAATTGAATGATCACCTAAGACCAGAATGACTTGAAATAGATTCTAGGCCCGGATGATAAGCTCAATAGCTCTTCCTGTTCATGGTATATTTAACTAAGAAACTTAGGGTCTTCCCCACGTTTTTTTTCAAGATGTACAGGCTAGCCTTGCATTTCACACCCATATTTCCCTTTACTATCTATTATGGTACTATTATGAAGATCATCCACTTAAATTGTGTGTTCAGTGCCCTCTCTCTCTCTCTAAGGTACCCCCCCCCCCCTTTACCGTACCATAATGTGGAAGAAAGGATTGTGTATCAAATTGAGATGTCACCACGGCAAGGCTGTTTGTTCTTATTTTCTAATTTGGTTCAGCACCTTCTTGGATATCCTCTTGATGAACATATTATTTTGAGTAGCTTAGTCCCAATGATTGCATTACTTCCATGTGTTCTATGAAGCCACAAGAATGTTATCCTTCAGTAATAATTACAAATTGGGGGCTCTTTAGGTTGTTGAAAAGTTGTGAACAAATTTGAGATAACCCACTTGAATTTTCAAAAAAATCACGGCAGAAACATAATATATTGCCTGCCAAATGAAAAGATGCCATTAATACTTCTCCATTACTATAATGTACTCCCACCGTTTCAAAATCTTTGTTGTTTTAGCTTTTTTAGATTCGTAATATTTGCTATGTACCTAGATATAATGTATGTCTAGGTGCATAGCAAAATTTATGAACCTAGAAAAATCAACACAACCTACACTTTGGAACGGAGGGAGTACCTTTTAATTATTCTTTTTTATTTCTTAGATGCTTAGGTTGTATCTAGGTATGCAGTATCCATATCTTTTGGGTCATTGCATCGACCCAAAATTTGGTAAAGTGAACTACAGTGCATGCCACCTAACTAATTTCAGGGAGAAAAATGGACTAAAATGGCAAATCAACATAACTAGTTAGCTGACCCAAAAAACACCATTAGGTGCCCACCTTGCATCTCTAGTTGTATCCAGTAGGTTGCTGTTTGGTATATTTTCCATTTAATCTTCTTACTATGATATGCTTATTCAAAATGTGGAATGTTTGTGCGCTTCATGATCAGTATTGCATGGAGATATTTGAAGTCACAAGTCATAACTTTAACTTTTAGAAGATTAGACAGAAACTATAATATGTTTATAATTATCTATTTAACTTTTGTCCAGGCTCCTAGAGAAGAATACGAAGGCCTTGTTCCAGATATTTCAGATTCTGTGGTGAGCCATATTTTACTTTATTTGTACATGATAATGTGAAAAGATAATACGCGCATCCTAAATTTGTAGGCAACTAATTATTCCACTTGGGATAAATGTGCACTTGGTGGCTCACTTGGCCATGAGCCCATGACATAGATCCAGGGTTATTGTAACTATCAGTGGTATAGGACTGCTGATGCCACCTTCCTCCAAATTTTCTTCTTTTATTTCTGACAAATATTTTACATTATACAGAATTTGATTAGCTTTGAAGCAACTTCAAAGGCATGCCTCCATAACTTGTTACTTCTGAAAAAAATAGGATGCTATCTGATGTGTGATCAACTTTAATAATGAATCTTACAGCTTGATTCATCACTTTTAGGACTAGTAATTTGATGTCCATTTCATAATTTTTTTTGCTAATGTTCTAATTTGTGCAGACCTTTCATGATAAGGAGAGTTCATCTAACTCAGGAAATCATAGGAAGACATCAAATGAGGTCAGTATTTCATTTCTAGCATTTTATGGAATGGTTAAGTTCTTGATCTTTGTCAGATGTGTTTGTTATGTGCAACTGCATTGTTCTTGCAGAACTAGTGAAATGTCAGTTGTTTAACCTTCAGTACAAACTTAAATAGATTGCACTTTTTTCCCTCGTTTTTGAACTCCACGTTTGATGTCTACCGTATTTAAATTGTTGCAGGTTATTGATATAAAGAAGGGAAGAATGGAGTCAAAGGAAAAGGTTGTCATGGGCATTGTCATGTGAACTAATATTGAGATTTCATAATATATGTAATTACATTTGAAACTTAAATTATCATATCTTATGCTGGCAGATTTCAGAAGAGCTTGAAAAGGGGGTTTATTTCAAGAAGTTAGATGAGACAAATATCACAAACCAGAAGGTTAGGATTTATACACATAGGGCATACAGTTATTTTTAAGTATCTATTGTTAAGCTGTGGGATTTTTATAAACCATCTAATGAATGTACTATGACATCCTGCATCCCCAGAAACATGTTAATTCATGTTTTAAGCAATTTCCATCCTTGCATGATGCTATACATGCATTCCTAACCAAAGTCCATTTCTAATGGAGATTTATGTTCTATTTTATGTGAAACCTTTGTTCTATTGTATCCTGATTGTTCTATTTACTTTTCTTTTTCATTTTTTAGATTTTGAAAGGTGTCAAGGATAAAAGAAAGGAAACCTTTTTGGAAGGGAGTGTTCAGGAGGAATGCAAGGTTTGTCTGTGACCTTTCAACCTTTCATAATGTTTTTAAGTTTGTTGATTGAATCACACTAAAAGCTTTTAAATTTTTTAGTATATTTACCCCCCCTAAAAAAACATATGTTAAAACTCAATTGTATTGGGGCTGATAAAAGCTCCCTATATTATAAGGGACTGTTTGTTTCCTCTTCGGATTTTAGAATCTAGCTTTTGGATTGTCGAAAGCTGGATGTAAATAATTAGATTAAAATTCTTGTACATGTTTTCGCAACCTGTATTTTGAGTGGATTTGTATATCAAAAGTCTACAATACGCCGAACTGTTTAGAGGTCAAGCGGATAGGGTCGGTGGTAGTGTGGGTAATTTTCCATCAAGTTCTGTTGGTAGTTTGGTAATGTGATCGCATTCAGGGGCAGATCCAGCGTAGGGGCAGGGGGGGCTCAAGCCCCCCCCCCTACCCCCAGGAACTCCATTGGAGGCAAAGGGGAAGGAGAAGAGGAAAAGAGGAAGAAAGGTGGAGATGGAGGGAGAAGAAGGATGGAGCCCCCTCTAGACTCGAAACCTGCCTCTGCCATTCGCATCCCATATTCTACAATGCAGCTAGCCGGGTTTGAGTGGATTGTTGGATTGATTGTACAATCTGAGGCCAAAAGCTGGCTGTTTGTTTCTGCTTCAGCTTATAAAAGTTGGATTCCGCAACCTGGAGGGGAAACAAACATGCTCTAAGCCAATGATGTCTTGTGTCTTGAAACAAGGTCCATCTGGATTCAGATGAAAGTCGGTTGATAGTATTCCATCTCTCTGCACATGCATGCCTATCTGAAAAACCAACTTGTTCTCAGGCTGGCCTAGCCTCCAGACTGGTGTAGCTACAGTTGCTTTCAGGAGCTTCCTTGTTTTGTCCACTAGTTGCAGTTGTGTGTACTTTTTCTAGTTGCTCATTTTTCCTGTTGTGCACCACTTTGTTGCAAATTTGTTTCTTCTAATCACTGTAGTAAGCTGATACTACTCACAGCCTAAGCTGATGCACACATATATTGTATAAAATCTAAGGTATGAGGTAGGGATTAGATTTTTCATTGCAATGATATTTTTCTCCTGTGTATCCTATAACATAATGTACCTTGCAGTATTATTCAACACCAGGTGGATGCAAATTTGGTACAGCTTGCAAGTACCTCCACCGTGAGGGGAAAGAAGGGAAAGCAGAGGTTGAAAAGGTCGAGCTGAACTTTCTTGGTCTTCCACTGAGACCAGTAAGTCTTTCATTAATCATTACTTATGCAGCTTATATCCTTATCTATTACTTTGATTTTTGTTATGTCCTCTCATTCTTATTATAGTACTGCAAAGTGCAAAATAATATTCAGGTGCAACCATTATTATCAATTTAGGTACCAAATTAACAAGAAAATTGTGAAAACTGTGGATGCATTTATCCTTGTATATGGAATTTTTGAAGGCATAAGTTCATGTTAATCTTGCAGGGTGAAAAGGAGTGCCCGTTCTATATGCGCACTGGGAGCTGCAAATTTGCCACTAACTGCAAATTTCACCACCCAGATCCTAGTAATGTCGCTTCAAAAGAACCAGTTTTGGAACATGAGAATGGGGATAATCCACAGCAAAGTGCCCAAGGACCCTCGCAGCCAAGTGTTCCGATTTGGCCTGAACAGAGAGCATTGAATGAGCAACATGTTCCTTTTCTAGCTCCAGCGCCATCGTACAGTGCAGGAATGATTCCACCTCAAGGAATGTATCCCTCTCCTGACTGGACTGGGTATCATCAGGTAAATGTACTCTATTAAACAATTTGTTTCACTTCAGCTGTGCCATTAATTTAACTGGATGGTATTAGTAATGCTTGTCCTTAAGTTGCTTTTTTTGTTGCTTAAGAACCGAATGTGTTAGTTTATTTTTCTGGTGTATGTTCGCTGGTCCTTGGAGGTTCTATTTCTGTGCCCATTTATATATACAGTTTTGAGGAACTAGTTGAAAGTTAGAAATTACGTGTAAGGTAGCGATGCCAAGTATTATGCCAAGAGAAAAGCGATGGCAAGTAGTAATAATCTGTTTTTGATTACCGAATGATGTGAGGTGTTGTGTAAATTCAACGATTTTTTGCTAAAACACTTAATAATTTCCCAGTATGCTTAATATTGATGCTTTCTCTTGGATAACTGTTTGGCATGTGAATATTAGTTTCAGGTTCCTGTGAATCCATATTATCCTCCTGGGGTCCCCTTTCCGCCTTTTCCAGCTCCTCATATGAATCACCCGATGTATAAGGCTGCTGATATACCAGGACATCAGCAACTACCTTCTGATGAATATCCAGAGAGACCTGGCCAACCAGAATGCCAGCATTTTGTTAAGAGTGGTTTCTGCAAATACAGGATGAAATGCAGATTTCACCATCCAAGATTGTGCCAGCCTGCTCCGCTATCAGGTCTTAGCCCTATTGGCCTGCCTATCAAACCTGTAAGTTCCTATCCTATCCTATCATCTTATTTTCCCCATTAAGACTACAACATTTATGATTGCACCAGGAATTCACTAGTACATGGATCATAGGCCTGCGATACTTCCATGTATCTCGACTTATATGGAGAGGAAAGAGAAATGACTCCAATATTTTGTTTGGGAACATCTCAGAAGAGTTGCATTGTGTGGAAAAAATATTTAAGCATGTTGCACAATTGATTCCACTAGGCCCTGCAAACTAATTAAAATGGGTATCGTTTAATAATAACACTGGCTAAGCTTGTTTTCCTTTTCTTTGTCATTTTGTCAGGACCAACCTGTGTGCACATACTATGGTCGCTTCGGTGTTTGCAAGTATGGCCCAGCTTGCATGTTCAACCACCCCTTCAACTTCGGGCCTCCCGTACCGGCAGCAGGGCCACCCCTCCCTGGCCAATACCACCCCACACATGGAAACTTCACCGTCTAGTGGGCACGGAGACGAGCGATTTTCCTGAGGTCGCCGCGAGTGCTCGTAATAACTTCCACCTGTAAAATAGCTGTAAGTGGCTGGCGGTAGAGATCCGGCTTGCAAATCGCAACGAAGTTGCACAAAGCTGGGTACATTGCCTTTGGGATTCATGGAAAACCATCAGAACCTGTTGACATTACTGTAAACTTTACGCTGTACAGCAAGTTACAGTTCGTACATAACTGCCCTTGGCCTTCGATCCCTGTTTCTGTTTGCATGTTTTGGTAGCATAAAAAATAATACAAGAGGCTACCGTAGTTAAAATAATTGGTGGGTGGGATACGGTTTTCAGCATTTCCGGCGGATCGTGTCCTGGCACTGTGCGTAAGGTGGAGGGGCGCGCGCAGGAGCCTGGCCACCCTAACCTTCTCTTAGCACCACTAATACCCTCTAATGAAATGGTGCTAATTATCAAGATTAGTCTATATTGGCTCCTCTCAAAGCTTGTTAATAACTATTTGGCCTCACCTTAATCCAAATCCTGGCTACGCCTCTGGTGGTAAGTAACCCAACTTCCTTAAGGGCTAGTTTGGAAACTAAAATCCCCTTGATCCCTATCTTTTCCTAGGGTGGGCAATCTATGGGGATGACAAAATAAGACATTTAGTTCTCAATTGGAGGTTTTCCTTTTCTAGCTTCCCCTTGCGCTTCCAAATTAGATTTAAGAGCATCTTCAACAGATTGCTCATCACCACTACTAAAATATCTTCTCTCTCTCTTAATTACTTTTGCATTTTTGGTGATCACTCTCACAGCAGACTATTAAAAATTAATTTCCAATACTTCCACCAACCACATGAGTCTTATATGTTGGAGGCTTTACTTTTTTTTTCTGCTGAAGATGCTCTAAGGTAGTAATAACTCTGTAGTTGAACGTTGTTGACCTAACGTCATGTTGGGTTCACAGGTACTTCGTAACTGACTAGAAAACTTGGGCGCGGCGTTGCCGTGCTATCTTATGAGCTTGCCGTCGAGGTAGTAACCTGGAGGATGGAAGGGATGTGTGTCATGTGTTTCAAAGTGATATCTTTTATTTCTTCTCTCGATGTGTGGTGTCCAACATGGTGTCGATGAGAAGGAAAATTTCCCCAGAGCGCTCAATCTTTAAAATCACTAACATGTGTAAAACCCCTATATATTCTTAGTTGTATCTCGTATGGTTGCATATGAATATTTGGGCATGGAAATGAGAAAAAAATATGTAGTTTTTATTCATCATATTTCAGTCAAAACAGTTCATATACATGCAGTAGTACAAGTATACACTGAACTGTGTAAACACCTGAAAAATATTACAACCAGTATTCATTTTCATTTAACCAAGTCAAGAATTCACTTCATATTCAGCAAGATAAACATCAGGATGCCACCAATCGTCACTCAGACATTTGCTCGAGCATTTAGTTAGCGGCATCTATTGGAAGGTGAGCGGAGCAGGGGAACAAAAACTATGTAATAGTAATACTTAATAAATTATTAGGTAACCACTGGCTAGTGAAATAAAATTAAGACACAATCCTTACAAGCGTATATCCACAATAAAATTGGAATGTTAAATCTCTAAAGATAATAAGGAAGGTTAATTGCCATGGCCGGACCTGATAATAAGGAAGTGTTTTATTTTTTCAACAGAATAATGCCCAGTTTGTAACCTATAAACTTATAATGAGTAGCATTTCCTTAGAAATAAAAATACTGCATTAACATAAACATGCACCTTTAGCACTAGTGTTTGTGTTTCTTTTTGCTGACAATACAACAAATACAAATATTCGTATCCGTGTATAAGCATAGGTAAGATGTAAATTTAGTAACGATATTTTAATCCAGAGACAATTATTTACAGGAAGAACCTTTTTTTAGGTCAATCATGAACACTAACATGATCAACTATGTATAATAATTGGCTATAGTTTGTTAGAGCATCTCCAAGAGTTTGCCAAATGAGATTGGAATTCTAGAAAATTTGGCAAAACAAGAAAATTTCGTCTCCAACAGTTTGGGAAACAAGGTTGGCATTTTTAGCAACTTGGCATTCCCCCCTCCCGCAAGCGCATCTTTACGCGCGCGTATTTGGCTGCGCATCGCGGCATCGCGCGCCGGCACTGGACTTCCCGCGCGCTGAGGAAACTTTCTCGCCTATTTCCCGCGCCAAGCCTGCATCCCGCCGCCTCCTTGGTCGCGATTTTTTTCCCGTGGCGCGACCGTCCAGTGCCATCGCCAAGGCCGCCTCCTCCCCAGCAGATCCCAACGCTCTCCATCGCCAAGGCCGCCTCCTCCCCAGCAAATCCCGACGCTCTCCTCGCCAAGGCCACCAGGTCTCAAGTTCGTTCTTCTTCCATGATTTTTTTTCTCTCGTCATGGCCAATCAGTTCCCTGCCTCCTCCATGATCAGGTAGTCAATCTAGGGTTCATATGTTCCAGTGGTGGTGGCCTTGATCTGTAATTGCTGCTGCCCTGTAAATTGCTGCTCACGCCTTGATCAGGGATCTGAATTAGAGTGTCTTGGGTATGATCCATCTTGTTTGGGGGAGATGAACTTTGGACTGAAATTCATTGCATCTTTCCCTGCGATCATGATGCACATCTGATTGTGTTGTAGTAGAAAATTAGTATGCGATGACTAGTTCAGACTGGATTGAATTCAAAAGTTCAGACTAGTTCAGACTAGCATATTGGTTTAGAGCCCGATCTCATTGGTTCAGAATAGGGATACTGAGACTAGTTCAGACTAGCATATTGGTTTAGACTAGAGACCAGATCTCCTTCCATTTGCCATTGTCCGATCTCTTTTTTTTTGCACGACGGGTGCTCTGGTCATATTTCAGACTAGTTCCTCGCTGCTTCTTGCGCTTTAGCAAAATATTTCCTCCTGTTTCCCATAGGAAGACTGATGGACTTCACTAAAGTAGCCCATGAGGGGTATATACCATCTGCAAGATAATAACCCATCGTATAATCATGTCCATTAACAGTATAGTTCACATGTGGAGCTGTACCTTCCGCCAAGTTTTCAAACAAAGGAGACCGGTGAAGGACATTTATATCATTATGAGATCCAGGCATTCCAAAGAAGGCATGCCATATCCAAAGGTTGTGCGAAGCAACAGCCTCCAAAATGATAGTGGGCTTGTCCACATGACCTTTGTACTGACCTTGTTTTTCATAAGGACAATTCTTCCACGCCCAATGCATACAATCGATGGACCCTAACATTCCAGGAAAACCTCTTCGCTCACCCATTGCAAGTAAGCGTGCTGTGTCTGTCTCATTGGGATATCTCAGGTATTCATCTTCAAAAATATTAACAACTGCAGCAACAAACCTATGTAGTGACTCGAGTACAGTACTTTCGCCAATGCGAACGTACTCATCGGTTGCATCAGCTGGAACCCCATAAGTGATCATACGAAAAGCGGCAGTGACTTTTTGGAAGCAACTCAATCCAAGTGTATTGGCCGCATTCCTTTTTCGAACGAAGTAATCATCGTGTGCTTCAACAGCATTCATTAAGCATATGAAAAGATCCCTAGACATTCTGTACCCGAAGAAAACAAACTAAATTTTAAGCACTCGAATAATAATTCAGCAGATAATACAAACCAAACCGAAGTGAAAGAACAACAACCTTCGACAAAAAAAATTTAGGGGTGTATGTTGGATTAACCACAAAATAATCTTGAAACATCCTTTCGTGGCCGCCTTTTCTGTCCCGATAAAGAACTCTATGGCCAAGGACAGAGCCACCATGACTTCTTTTGGCATTGGAATAAGTATGCACAATTTGAGCAGCCGAGAATATCACGTAGTCATCGTCATCGGATGATGAATCATCCAATTCTCTTTGAACAAGGGACCTCTTCAAAGGCATGATCAATCGGCTGGAGACAGGAGATCACAATGATTTAGTATTCCGTGGTGAAGCCAACCCCTCCATGAGTTAGCAAGGAGGCAGAGTGCAACTCAGCAGGCAATTTAAATGGCTAGAGTGAGACGTCCTTCACTCTTGGAATAATATTCACCACGGAATCTACGCTAGGCACTATATCCAAAGCTATATGCAAGAACGAGATCAATCGGCATTGGAGAAGATGCTGACCTGATGGGAGGAGGAGATGGACGGCCAGAGTAGATGATGGCCACCAGCGTTGGAGTCCGCGGCGACGACGGGACGATGGCGTGGCGCGCGGCGACAGGAGGAACGGGCGACGGGAGGAATGGGCGACGGGATATGAAGCGGCACGGTCGGTAGTTGATTAGGTATTTTTTTGTGGGCCTCCTTTTTAGTTTTACCAAGCCCAAATGGCAAACTCTTGGAGATAGTCTTCTTTTTAACTTAGCATATATTTTAGCAAGTTACTAAATCACATGATTTGCCAAGTTAATTTTGCCAAACACTTGGAGATGCTCTTAGGTGAACGGTGGATGGCTCACAAAAGTGTCCATGTAATTCACCGCTCCTGTGTCACGGTTGGTTCCCTGGAAATTATTTAAAAAAAGAACCATAGTTAACAGAAATAAAGTATTGTTTCTGGTGATCATTTACTTACAGCTTGAGTCTATCGCTCTTCAGAATTCATCGCAGGAGCAAGGTTTCTTGTCGAGCAGTTCCTTGTCAGATGGAATCCATGAGTTAACAAATTAGACATAATTCATCATCCATGTTAGAAACCTGCTGGTTTGTGATGAATTTCAACTAACATATTTTGCTTGTGACAATAATGCATTTTGTAATGCATTTGCAAAATAAAAATAATGTAGTAGGGGAGGATAAATTTTGTTATAAACTGGTAAAATTTATCTCTTGTTGGTGTCTCTTATGCTCAATATGAAATGGTATTCTGCAAGCGCACAGAATCACCAGTGTAGCACTTCACCACGGAGTATTCCGGGGTATCGTGAAAATCCTCAGGGAAGCACTATGGTAAAGTATATCGTAAATTGTAATGACAATCTTTACTGATTATATCAACCGACTAATTCAGTAGGGGTAAGCCAGATAAACTGATATGATAAATGGCCAGGCAATGATAGTTTGACACAGGAGACTCTATATCTTAGAGAGGTAGCAGCTGGGGGATAACGAGCGAGAAAGGACACCTGATACACTTCTAAACTACCAAGCTAGCCTCGCTAGAACAGACTTAAGCTTCTTCCTTAATGACGAGAACCTAGAGCTTACTTCGGCGGCCTCAGAGAAGGACTCGGAATGGGGTGAGAAGGGAGTCCAACGACAGTCGGCAACTACTGCTATGAACATGGTGGACTACGAAGGACTGACAAGGTTGTCACCACTTGCCAACTACCACTGCGGTACCGTGGGGGTGGAACACACTTTCTAGCTAGCACTAAGTCAGACACCACATCTGCACTCGGCACAATGATTTCTCTTGCGGCCTTCAAGAGAAATCCCCAACCTAGCGAACTAACTTGAGCTCAGTAGTCCGGGCCAGAAAACCCGTAAGACAAGCTCCGACAAACAAGAAAGATAACTTAAGTTGAACTAGAGGTAAATTACATCTGCAGACAAGTACTCGTACTCAGAAAGATAAACGACTTGCGAAAAGTAAAGCTATCTCGAAGTAAATAAAGAAGATTACTTATATTAATAAAGTTAAAGGAAAAGATACAAGAGCTTATACTGAGCTCCGATGACGACTCCAGATCCCCGAGACAAGCTCGACTCGACTCTAACTCCCAACTACTAATCCTACTCTAGAAATGAGTGAAGAGAGAACTCCTTTTTGGTGTGTGTTACAAGTGAGGATGGGAGGCCCTTTTATAGCAGTTGGAGGTCGGTTCAGGGACAGGTGCTGCAAGTGTACACAACCATCTTCTTGGCTTCAACTCCACCGAAGGGGC
This sequence comes from Panicum virgatum, assembly GCF_016808335.1. Classification (NCBI taxonomy): domain Eukaryota; kingdom Viridiplantae; phylum Streptophyta; class Magnoliopsida; order Poales; family Poaceae; genus Panicum; species Panicum virgatum. Next base: position 45,757,831 of record NC_053147.1, on the reverse strand, counting down.
GACGTCAGAGGCCGCTAGGTGGGGTCGGCCAGCCTCCCCTAGGTCGCCTGGCCTAGAGATGCCGCCTCTCGGACACCGCCTTCAGATGGACGCTCCTGATACCTCCTGGATGTCGGTTTCGTTGGTGCTCGGTCCAAAAACGGTTTCCTTGTCCGGACGGCTCGGGAGAGGTCGGGTGGCTTGCCTCCGTAGCCCGTTGGCCCTCTGTTTCACCGACAATGTAAATCAACATTCCACATTACTCGAAGGATGGGTATCACCGATGTTTGCTTCTCTAGGCACCCACTTGTGGGTCCTTTGATTGATGCCCATGCCTTCCGGGTCCACCGACTGAATCAGGGGCCAATCCCTAGTTTAGGGGCATTATGAGCATGTCACATTGATCCTGTAACAAGGATGCACCCATGTATATAGAGGTGTCAGTCCGGCCGACACGGTCAAGGCCGAGCGGCCTGGATTTTCTCCGTTTTCATCCATTTTTGGGCTGTGATCTCCTGCAAGCACAATTCATCCAAAACTTGTGGAACTTATTAGAATTAAATAAAATATGCATGGAATATAGTGCAAAATCTCATTTTATTCTCAAGAAGTTGACAGTCAGAACATGAAATAATAGCCGTCAACACCCCCAAGCTTAAACTTTTGCTCATCCTCGAGCAAAACTTAACTTTGAGGCTCGGTGGATCAGAAGTTGCATCAATGTCTACCCCTTGCAGGTACCCTGTGCACAGCATGTTACTCTACTCGTATGTACGTCGAGTAAGTTGTCTCATACCTATATGCTCTGGTTGATGGGGCTTATTCACATTTCATCCCTTGTCTTGAGCGGTTGGAGGACTGAATAACCTTCACCAGAATACTTTCATGTTTCCTTGTTCAGGTTCATTCTCGGACTATTTGCTAGTTTTGCACAAGTATGGTTAAAGTTCCCTGAAGGTACTCTCAATTGCTCAAGATGTATAATCATCACCATGGTCAAAATTTGACCAACTTCTTCCCACTCTAAGACTGATTTGTGGAGTTTTGGGTAGGAAGAGTGTAGCATACCTTGATTACATGTATTGCCATGCCGAAGAGTAGTTCGTGAGGGGTAGGTACTTGATCAATTCCGATCTCATGGAATTTCAAATGTTCAGGGGAAACGGAGGAAATCGACTCACACTTGAATATATGTTGGGTCATTTAATTTGAACTCCTCATTTGAACTCTTTTGCTAAGGATCATGGGTACTCTCTTCTTCTTTTCCTTTCATCATTTTTTAAGAAGATTACACCATGTCCTTCTTGGTAGAAATTTTGAGATGGAGCTTTTGAATACTTTTGACCTTTTTTGAAATGAATAGGCACACAGTGGAGATTTTGGGCTGGAGTTGTGGTGGAATTGTTTGGCGAAAGTGGATGGCAATACCCGGAATAGATAATTGTCATACCAGACATTTTTGAGGCTAGCAATGAAATGGGTACGCAAATTAGAAAGACTGGCAGATGACAAATAAGTTTCCTCAAGCGAACTCACCATTCGACAAAGCTCAAAGCAAATCAAGATAGCCTATGGGTTGCTCATGTAATAAAATATTATGGCTCTTGATAGGACATGTAAACCATTGAGGAATTCTTTCCCCAAGATTCAAAATTTAATTGATTCCGAGAAATTCCCTTACCAAGGTAACAGTTTTGATTCCAATGTAGACTATCTCAAATCCCACAACAACTTAGACTTAGAAATCATGTTCATGCTCCCACACAATCAGGCTATCTCGAATCCCACAACAACTTAGACTTAGAAATCAAGTTCATACTTCCACACAATCAGATTTTCAGCGGTGTCTAATATGTGCCAACTAGCTCAGATGAGTAAAAAGCTGTAATGAGGGCACATGCAAGGCTTAAGGAGAGCAACTATTAATAATTTCCATGGCAAGAGCTTGCACGGATTTCCACACATATGAGAGAAATTTTATTCTATGCATGGTAACATTTTTTTATATAACCATTATTATTATTATTATTATTATTATTATTATTATTATTATTATTATTATTATTATTATTATTACTACTACTCATGGCAAGGCTCTATGAACGAACGAGTGGGCATGACGACTTACCTAGGTACTCATGATCTCTCCCCCAAGTTTCAACGAAGCTCAGTACTGCTGGTCGGGATCTGAGTACGACTGCTGGGGGTAGTAGGTACCATGGTTCCAATCATAATTAATGGATGATAACATCCATCAACTCTCCTGCGTGAGGCTGGTGTTGTGCTCAAGGTTGTGACCCATCTCTTGCTGGCGTAACTCCAAGGCATTCATCCGAGTAGTGAGGTCTGACAGTCCCCGTGTGAGCGGGTTGTCGAACTTGAAGAGAACCGACGCTGACGGACCAACCTGTGGCCCTGATGGACTGACCTGTGGACCATGAGAAGTCTGCAAACCTGGTGGGTAGTAGAATCCCTGATCGTGACCGTACCCCATGCAGCCCTCAGCCTGATACGAACTCTGGCCACCCTGGGCGTAGTACCCATATGCCTCCTCGAAGCTCATGTGTTCTGTGGCTGGGTTTGGCTGTGTAGAGGTGTTCGGTGAAGGTGATGCCTGTGATAGTCCGGCTTCCTGAGAAGCACAGGCCTGTCATGAAGTTTTGGCCTGGCGAGAAGTTCTTGCCTGGCGGGAGGTGCCTGCCTGATGGGAAGTTCCTGCTTGCCTTGATGTGCCTGCATCGGCCAACTAGGCATCATGCCAAGTCCTGCCTCGTGTCATGGGGCTAGCCGTGCTGTGACGTGCGGGTTCTTTCTTTTCCATCTGGAGGGTCAGGAATTTCAAGGAATAGAGAGAGAGCTTCGGGCAAGGGAGCTCGAACTCTTTGTCATACTCCGAATAGCATATAAAGACAGAGTTCCCGGGACCCTCACGCATCATGTGAGCATGAATGAAGTGGTCCAGACCGACAATGGTTCGGTACTCCTCCGTCAAGGACAGATAGGTAACCTGAGCATTCTCTAGAACACCGACATATCGTGCAATGTGCGTAACCAGAGAGGTCATGTTGATGGGAGACTTGCTCATGATCATTTTCTGCCAGTGTGACACCATGCCCATGACGGATGAGTAGCGAATTTTCTTTGTCATGGCATAAAGGCACATGAGCTCTGAGGAGCTGCAAATTAAGCCTGAGGTCTGCTCGGGAGAACACTACCATGGCGAGGTATTTTGCAAGAATTCTCAGAGTTGGATTATGAATGGATACAATGTTGTTCTTACTGCTAATAGTTTCATCTGATATTGCACTCCACCAAGTACTACGGTCATAATCATGTTCATTTGCTAGCACAGAGGGGTCTAGGATGCATTTCTTGTTAAAGCCCAACGCCATACTAAAATCCTTGGGTTTCATTTCAAAGAACACGTTGAACAAACGGAAGTGGATTTTAGTTTCAGTGCTAATGGTTTCAACATGTATGGTTGCAAGGAATTCCATGGTCAAGAGATGTGAACCTGTCTCGGTGATGTCGGCGAAGTTTTCCCAGCCAGCTGCGGTGAACGCGCGGTTAACGTCCTGCTTTAGTCCCATCATGATGAGGAAGTTTGGTTCGAACCGCTTGGCGTGGCCGAACGACTTCTTCTTCAGCAGCTCAAGGGCATCCCGCTCATAATCAGTCCGGGCTACGATCTGATCGACCATAGTCAAGACTCGGATTTTGAGGCGGTTCCTAGGGACTGCGGGAGATGCAGGGGTCTCCTCCTCCTCCTCCCGGGATACCGACTGCCGGCGGACTGAGTCCACTGACATGTCATCCTGGGACGCTGATGATCCTCGTGAACTCCTGGAACCGGACGACGAGCTGAATGTCTTCACCGTGTTCCGGACGTTGCCCCACAGAGACATGGTTCCTACAACACATTAGTGCCACAAATAGCCGAAGGAAAAAAAATACAGTAGAGATCAGCGGGTTAGTTGTTCTTGTGGGGAACGAACCACCACAAACGTTCTTCATTCGTCACGCCATAATTATTCAAAGGAAATATTTTTGTGATTTTTGGTTTAAATGGGGATGGTTATTACTAATGAACCATTTTTATTTGAACTAAAATTAGCACTAAATTAGTTTTAACACTAATGCTACACTAATATTTTTGGTTTTATGGGTGAGCTAGCACTTGAGTTCTTTACTTAATTAGCTCAAAGAGTTTGATTAAGCAAACAAAACTCAAAAAGGGAGAGAGGGAGCCCGAGTTCAGGAGGGATACTTAGAACCTGAGCTTGCGGTGCGACGATGGACGACGGGGGCTTCGGCTTTTATAGGGGCACGCAGGGGCCAGGCTGGCCGCCCTGTGCTATGCCGGGCGGCTCCCCCAGCGGCCTTCCTTACTCCACGTCAAAGTCTAGGGGCTAGGCTCGCTTTGCTTTGTGCTCTGGTGGTTGGCGACACGACAGCAGTGGTGGAGAGGCGCCGGGCGGCCATGATGAGGCCGGGCGGCCTGCCCCTCTGCACAATGTGATGCCGATCACTTTGCTTTTGCCTCCCCTGCACTCAAGCATAATCCCCTTTCTGCTCCTGGACAGAAGGAAAAGAGGTGGGGCCGGCCGGCCTATGTGGGGCCGGCGGGCCTAACACTTGGCCGAATTTTTTTCTTTTTTGTGCAGCTTAATTAATGCAAAACATTTGTAAATCAAAAGGTGTTTGATTCAAAAATTAAATATGCTATGCTGTGGAAACAAAGTGATGCAGAAAAATAAAACTATCCTATATGCAAATGCAAGGAATGGATACATACCATGGTTCTCATGCGAGAGCTCGGGTTTTGAGTCTGGAGCGGGACTGTCCATACCTTAGTCTTGTTGTTGTCACCGGATGGAGTTCCTGACGAGAACGCTTTCTTCTGCCATACTTTCTTCGTGACGTGTCTTGTTTTGATCTCTTTCTTCTCTGACTCCAAAAATTTCTTACGTTGGATCCTCCATTTGGCGTTCCTGTGGCTGTGCACCCTGATTTCGTCGTGAAGTTGTAGGTGTTCTACGATTTCGACGAGGGCATCGATTGATGGGGTTGATGGCTCCTCCGGCTCTTTCTCGAATTTTCTCCGAGTGAATGCCTTGACCTGGGAGCACTGTTCGAGCGAACTTCTCCGTCTGCCCATTGATGTTGAGCTGGATTTCTCTGACTCCCACATCAATGTGAGCATTCGTCGTGCTCAAGAACGGCCTCCCCAAGTTGAGAGGGGTCTTGGTGTCGACTTCCATGTCGAGAACGGCGAAATCGACGGGGATGAAGAATTTCCGTATTTTTCACCGGAATATTCTCCACAATCCCCGCGGGATAACAGATCGATTGATCCGCTAGCTACAAGCACATGGCAGTAGGAGCAAGTGCATGATGGTTAAGTTTATCGTAAACTATCTTGGGCATGACGCTGACGCTTGCTCCCAGTTCACAAAGAGCGTTTGTGAAGTGTTGGCTCCCGACTGAGCATGCGATCGTGGGACATCCTGGATCCTTCTTGTTCTCTAGGAGAGGATCGAGTATAACTGCGCTACACTCTTCTGTGAGCTACACGACCTCGGGGGTGGGTAAGGTCCTCTTGTTCCAAAGGATATCCGTGATATACTTGGCGTACGTCGGAACCTGCATAGCGTCTAGAAGCGGTATGTTGACATATGGCTTCTTAACTACCCGACGAACTTGCAGAATTGTTCGTCAGCCACCAGCTTCCTTATCCGTTTTGGAAATGGTAAGGCAGTTGTATCGTGATACTCCCGTGAAGTTCTGGGGGTTCCATGGTTGCTTCCTGGGCAACACTTGTGTTGGACTCCTCGGCCTCCTCCTGTTCTTCGTCTTCAGCGGAGGTATTGCCGGTGGTTACGATCTTCCACCGAGATCCTGCATCTTTAGGAAAAGGTGGCTCCTGGGTGGACTTACTAGTCCGCGTAGTTACCGTACTAACATTTTCCTTCGGGGGAACTTCCGGTTGTCCAGGTAGTTTTCCCGAGTTATTGTTAGGACAAGATGAGGCTCACTGAGCTACTTGAGTTTCTATCATCTTATTAAAGCTCAGTTGGTTTTTAATAATAGAATTGAGCCCCTCTAGCTGCGCGGCCACTAATTCAAAAATCTTATCATTAGCAAGGAATTTCTTAGTAATGTTGTCATTAATTTGTTTCTAGCCGCACACTAGGCCTTTTAAAGTAGGCTGAAAATTGTTATTAAAATTCATGCCTTGCTGCTGGCCGATGGGAGATTGGGCTTGGAGTTCCAAACCTGCTGAGGACAAAATCCCGAATTGTTGGAATTGTTCGTTCCAACGAAGTTTGCTTTCTCCTGAGTGAACACGCAAGAGTTGCCCGTATGTCCAGTCTCTCTACATGTCTCACATGTCATGCGAGAGTCCATAATCTGGTTGGCATTCTGGTGCAGAGACTCCAACCTTTTCATGAGAAGATCCATCTTGATGTGAGCATATTGACACTGTCGACGGGAGGACCTCCTCGAGCCTTGGCAGATGCTTTGAACCCCCACACCGACACAGCCGGCCCTAGGACGACCCAGCCCAGTCGACCCCACTTCACCCAGTGCCACGTACTCACCAAGCTCCATCCCGCTTCACATTTCCTTTTGATCAGCTTGATGCTAGGAAGAGGGGGAGAAAGTAGGTTTAAGACATCGTATCAGGATGTTCCACTTCGTACTATGATGGAGTTGTGTTATTTTGTGAGACATGTTCGAGTGCGTGACTCATTTCATTCATGATTACTAGTTGTTCGTGTATGAGTAATGTGTATCCCATCTCATGACGTTCCTATATGACATGTCAAGTTGCTTAGGATTCTATTGCACCCCCACTTTTTGGACTATGCATGGGCTCGTACTACAAGCATTCAAATCACCACTACCTCTCTCGCGCCGTGCCCACTAGCCACGGACATGATTGAAGCATGCAGTATTGCTTATCATGATTTGATCGGATATGATGTGAAACATCACTAAACAAGGAAAAGGTGGATGGCCTCGTACAACCCTTCTCCTTCAATGCTCTATGATTCTGGTAGTATAGCCTTTGCATACAGAAGTGAGCACCCCATATGATAGCTTGACGCTTTTCAGGTTGTGTGAGGTATGCCCATAGACCATCTACATTCATCTACAAATAGGGACACACAGGTTTCGAAAAGCACATCACCACATCCCACACCAAAGCAATACAGAACCCCGCATTAGCACCATGGCTTCCTCATGTTCCACCTACATTCCATGGAACAAGGTGAGAGAACCCGTTCCTCAAGGAATCCAGGTCCCTATGTGCTTCTGCAGTTCGTTGTGCAAGCTAATGGAATCCAATTACTACGGCATGAGGTTCTTCATGTGCGACAACTACGAGTACGACCCGCCAAGGCGCAACGGTAAGGACAAACCCAAGGTAATACATCTAACTACCTAGTTTGAGCATTCTTGGCTTTATAAGTCAGATCTAACTTGGCTTTGACATAGATTCCACCACCTCTATGTGATTCATGTAGTGGCTGGACACACAGCAGTCGCAGGAAGCTAAGGAACACATTGAGCGCGAAGCGAGGTGGGCTGCGGAAAGGTGGCAGTGAATGCTTCACGAGGAACAAAAGGAGGAGAAGCTCAAGAAAAACCAGTAAGAGATCCGGAAGAGGATTGTAGAGGTGGAGCGTCAGGAGGCGGAGGAGCGTGAAGCTGGTAGGGAGAGGAAGTGAGAGAGGGCAAGCAATGCAAAGGAGGTGGGGCCTGATGCTATTAGGAAGATGAAGTATCTTCAGTGCACTCAGTAGATCACCACCATTTAATCACTTTTCAGATTCCCTAAAGCGTGTTAGGTGTAGTTCGAACACGAGGTTACCATATTGCATGCACATGTCACTACAGTTTGCTGTCTAAGTTTAATGTCTAGTTAATAGCCCCGGGTCATGTACCGTAGTAGTAGGCACACAATGGGCTGCTGAAAGGTTATCATGACCTTTACTTTGTACTGCAAGCCAGGATTTGTACTGCTAGTTGAATGTTTTTCATGACTTCTGAGCTAGTTGTAGGTTCTTCAGGACTTCTAAGCTAAATGTAGGCTTTTCAGTATGAGGTGACAACTCGCAGGCTTGGGCTTCCATAACCTAGACTTTTTAGACCGACGTGACTATTCGATGATACTGTAGCCGACACAGCTTTGTAGTGGGAGATGACTAATCCATAAGTCACATGTTCGTCACGAAGTCGAGTACGACTCCTAGATAATTATTTTGTTCATTACATTTATCTCAATTTTGCATAGCGAATCTAACGAGCAAACTCAACACATTCAAAGATGAACAAAGTAGTGCATTGCATAATTGAACGCTCACAACACATGAAGTGGCATGTGATGACCTGTGCCAAACAACGGTAACAAGATTCTGGACTAAACCTAACATGCCTTAGGTAATTGTACGAAACAACAAACACTACAATGACAACGGACGAACACGATAGGCTACCCCTAGTAGTTCTCCCATATAGCAAATTGCGTCACACCTTCTCCATAGTATTCTGCCATAGCATACGGTGTTGGCGGTAGCAGCGAAGCCGGAGGCCTCTGGTTCTTGTGACAAGGGCAGTTGCAATATGGTTTAGTGCACGGTTCCTCCAGTGAACTGGCACCTTTGTTGTTATCCTCCTCCTCATTGTTGTTACCGCTGCTCACTTCCATTTCTAGATCGAAGGTACGGTTCTGCAGGTAATAGATGTACTCCACGTGAGGATAAATCGGGGGAGGATTTATCCACCTAACGAACCCGCGGGTTCTCTGGAGCATTGGATGCCTAAAACAAAAAATCTAGTGTAAATGAGACAATAGATGACAAACACATTCAACACTCAATTAGGACTCAAAATTACCCATGCTCCCTGGATACAATAGGCGCTACTCTAGCCTCTGACCCCTATATTGTAAAAAAGTGAGTCAAAGTAAAATGAGCATGATACTAGAACCTACTCTCTCAGTCCCAAATTAGTTTTTGATTGATATTCTCTCCATTTCAAAACATAGATCATTTTAGCAATTCTAGATGCATAATTTTTATTATGTATCTAGATATAGGTGTATATCCAAATAAATAGCAAAAACTATGTATCTCGAAAGCAAAAGCTACCTATAATTTGGAACAAAGGGAGTATATTTTAGCTACAATTATTGGAGCATAGGTGATCACATGAGCAGAAGTAAAGGATGGAAACGGGAAGATGCATATCCGAAATGTCCTATATCCGTATCCGCTTGAATATAAATATGGATAAGTATCCATATTCAGATTTAATGCAGTAATAAAGTGGATACATCTGCATCCGGTTTCCATTGATTTTCTTTATCCGATTCCACATGTGTATCCATATTCATTGAAACTATCTAAAAGGCACCTCCCTTTTTTATAACCAATGTTATTTTAATTTTTATAACAAAGATATAAGAAGATTAAGCTTACTTTTAAATATTCTTGTTTTATCTATTTATGTATGAAACTACTTTTATAATTTTTATTTATATATTAATAAAAATCATTTATATATTTGGTAGTGTTATTTTAAGTTTATTTGTATGTATTTATCTATAAAAATATTTTCTGATAGATATGTTATTTTAACTTGTTATCCATGTTATATTATTAAACTTTAGTTTCTACATTTATAACAATTTTGTATTCTAAAAACTATCAATAAAAATAGTTAAACTTCATCTTATAAATCAAGAAAATATCCTAATGCATATCCAAATCTGAGGTATTCATTTTTCATTCGTATTCGAGAATATCCGATCTGTACTCAGATTAATATATTAAAAAGTGTTATTCGAATCCGATTCGTTTTCATCAAACTAACTACGGTGTTTCCATCCAACAAGCTAAGCCCTTGTTTAGTTGCAAAACTTTTGGAATGTTGGTACTGTAGCACTTTCGTTTATATTTGATAATTATTATCCGATCATGTGTTAACTAGGCTTAAAAGATTCGTCTCGCAAATTACAGACAAACTGTGTAATTAATTATTTTATTTAGCTACATTTAATACTTTATGCATGCGTTCAAAGATTCAATGTGATGTGGAATTTTGTAAAGTTTTGGAATTTTGGATGCAACTAAACAAGGCTAAGTGTGCGTGCCGCCATCATGTAGAAGTACGTACTTGTAGGATCTAGCTTCCATGCATCTGCATCTCCATGACCAACCATCCATCCCTTTCTCTGTTGCAGTTGGTATCTGTCTCCTCTTCGCTGATGCAAGCATGTCGCCGGGATCCTGTCCAGATACCGTACCCATTGACCCTTGCGGACACCTGCTTTCGAGGTTCCGGGTCCCCAGATAACCTAACCTACTAGCCAAGTTGGTTTGGTATTTTTGGTATGGGTCTCGCGTGTAGCCTGATGTTCTAGTGGCAACATTTAATGCAATTTCCAGCTGGTTAGTTGTCACAACACATGGAACTGAATCCGTTGCTAGAGTGCAAAAGTTTCCTTGTTTGTGCGGATTTCACGTGAAGCATACTAACTTTGTAAGATGATGTAATCATATAAAATGATATAACGATATCATCTATGTTGTTGCTTCTTGACATTTCACATCACAATTTTGCTACCGATATATATATATATATATATATATATATATATATATATATATATATATATATATATATATATATATATATATATATATATATATACATGGTGTAACGGCGCGAGCGTAGAATCGAAGGCTGCCTCACGTCACGTGGCATCCGGTTCCGTTCCGTTCCTGCTAACCGCTATGCACACAACGCGCCCATCCCCTCCCCAGTCTCCACCTAGGAGACGGGGGAGGAGTGGGACGACGTCCGTTGTGACGGCGACGTCGGGAGACAGCTCCCCGTTCATCAATTCCACCAGGCACCAGCATCTCCTCCGGATTGGCAGCCCGGCCGGACTCCCTTTTCCACCACTATAAAAATCCGCCCGCGACGGAGAAAAAAATGGCAGGCAGCGAGTGGGACAGAGACATTCGGCCCGCAGGAGGGAGCCAAAGAACCTGTCTGCCTGAGAGGGGGTTAGGAAGGGGGAGGGGAGGAGGGATCAGGCGCCGGCGGCGTGGCCATGTCGTCGTCGTGGAACTCGGTCGGGTTGGAGGTGCTGTACCAGGTGCTGGGCTGGGTCGCCTTCTTCGCCTGGTCCTTCAGCTTCTACCCGCAGGTCCTCCTCAACTACCGGCGCAAGAGGTCAGCACCGTCCTGCCCCTGGCCGGCCCTGGTTCCGCTCCTCATTTCTTGGGCCGGGTTGGGATTCGAACTCCCGTGCTCGTGCCTCGAATTGGGGCCCCTTAATTGACTAGTGGGTGACCCTTGCGAAGCTCTAATCGATCAATTCTTTTTGGGTATCCTGTTCATCTGGGTTCCCTGCAAGCTGCCGAGAGCGGTTAGTAAGGGGCTGCAGTCCTCACTGCCTGTCTACAAATTTCGAAACACACACTTAGAGCAGTGAGCAATTCTCCGCTGCGGGGAATTCCCTGGAATTCTGTTATCTGTCACATGGCTCCAGCGGCGCAGTTAGATTGGGAGGTGCGTGCGCATTTCTGGGTACGTAGATGATAAAGGATTGTGCTGAATGAACCTACTCAGGATAGGTGGGGGCGTATGTTAATTGTTAGGTAAGCACTTTGGCTTCGTTTGTGTTTGAAACTAGGTGGAATGAGCACAGGTGTACATCCAATTTGCCTTCATATTATGTGGCCTTCTCTCCAACACACTACTATCCTTTAAGTAGGTGGAAGGTTCCTCATATGGCCAGCAAATAATAGACAGTCGAAGAGGGCCAATACGATATATCTTGTAACACGCACCATCAGTTCAACACTTTTCCTTTATTTTCCCTTTCTTTTCTTATCATCGATTAGTGTACATTTTGGTTACAGTTGAATCCTATTCACTTACGAGCTGAAACATGTGTGCTTACTATTATTTTATTAACTTGGTTCTTAATTTGTCCGTGTTCTGGTGTTGTCCTGCTTTTCTTAGACAGAGGGAAAAAACTATTACTTTGCCATTAACAGTGTTTTCGCCACCCAACTTTGGCCTTTTGGCTGTCTTCTTCAATCTACACCTTAAAGCTTGCCACAGCATCTGTTTGTAACGTCCAATGTCAGAATTTGTATCCTGATTTGTAGTGTGTAAATTTCCAAGTTATTGCTTTGACCTCAAACAGTTAATCCTATTCTGGGTTTCCGATCCGACTATGCTTTTCTTAATGGAAGTTCCTTGGTCTATGGCTAATTTCATGTCAATCTATTGCAGTGTTGTGGGTCTGAACTTTGATTTTCTGGTGTTGAACTTGACAAAGCACTCATCTTACCTCATATACAATGCGTCTCTGTTCTTCAGCCCGTTTATCCAGAGACAGTACCATGACAAATATGGTGACAAAGAGGTCTGTCCTGCTTTTTTTTTCTTTCTGCGCTATCTATTCAGATATGAATGTTACATATTAAATTCAGATTTTTATAGTTCATATTGGAAATGAGTAAGCTAATTGATGATTGGTTGCTTCTTTGCGCATTTGCATCATGTTCAATCAGAACGTTTGTTGGGCATGTAAAACCATCTGTATATCAACATTTTAATGTTCTGTGCTCAGATCTTGCTGTATTGATTGACAAAAAAATATTTTTGCATGCTCTTATTTAAATGATTTCAAATTAACTACTCTTTTAAGCTGGTTTGGTAGTTTTCAAGATTGCACTTCATAGTTCATATACCTGATGGTTCCCTTGATAGTGCCAACTGCAGCGGTTATGTAAGCTGCTGATCCATGTCAGGCAAGCACATCTTTTTTGTGCAGAGCACATTTCATACTAATGCTGAACTGGGTTATTACTGGCATGAATTGGAACTTGGAGCGATGCTGCTGCGTTAGCTGCAGACGCATGTCAAGGAAATGTGAAGATGTTATCTAGAAAGATAATCTTGCTTCAGCACTGGGTTTACAGCTGCATGGTGAAGTTAAAAATTTGAAGGCCATACCTTATAAACTGTTGCCAAACGAAGTTATAAAATAATGGGTAGTGTTGTACTGTTGTTATATCAGTTTTGCTGTTAGTTGTTATTACATAACTTCTAAGAACAGAGATTGTATATCCATGTCCATTTTCAGGTGGTACCAGTACATTTTTCTTGATGTCGGTGCCTACTTGGCATTGTTCTTTATAGGTATAAACTATGATGCTTTTTTTTCTGTAGATGATTCCTGTTGCTGCAAATGATGTTGCTTTTTCACTACATGCGGTTGCATTGACAACCTTCACTGTTTTCCAAGTATTTATATATGAGGTTAGTTTACTATCTTGTTGACCATGAAGGTATCTCCTAGCTACTCAATCCTAATTTTGTTGAATTTTTGAACTCGTAATATACAGCGAGGAATGCAGAAAGTCTCCAAAGTTTGCATATCAATTACTGCTATTGTCTGGACTGCAGCTATTGTTTGCCTAATTATTGCTTGGCCAAAAAGTGACTGGCTTTGGCTTATTGACGTGTTCAAGTAAGTTTTCTTTTTTTCCTCATTATTTGGAAGTCCTATTAGCTTTACTTGTGGAGAGTGGGGACAGTCGGCTATGATCAGTTGGGGTAGTAGCTAATTAAACTTGATCCTCTTGGTAACTGTGGCACTCATTTTGAACGTTCCTTGTGAATTTCAGTTCAATACAAGTTGGTATGACAGCAATCAAGTATATTCCTCAGGTACTGATAATTATTAACAACACTTTACTTATTCAATAGGTTGTCTCTGGATGTGTACATATATATTTGGAACTAGTGATATCTTAATTCAACAAATCATCTATAGCTGATAATTGGTACTGGATCTTAATATATTTGTGATAAAACTATGTTATTGTGAAAGTTTTTTGAAGAAAAAAATCTACACAGCTCTTTTTATTTCCAATGAAAGATATCCAAAAGGACATAAATGTTCAACATCTCCTTTGTCACTGGACTACTGTGGGGAGTAACACATTAAATAGGCTTTCAAAGGACACATCTGACATGATGTTCGCGGTTCCTTTCATGCATTTGACTCCTGGAAGACTGGACAACAGTATAGCTTTCTAGAAAATGTTGTTTGATTCAAACAATGGAAACAGTTTTTGAGCCCTCTTAGTCAAAGGAATTTGAAAACAGTTTTGGAGTCTGTCATGCATCAGAATTTTTTGGTGTCTATCATGCATTAGATGCCTAGAAGTTTTTAGATCCAAGGAACTAATATTGAATTAACTGAAGTTTATCTGATCAAATTTGCACATAGATATATTAATTGCTTAATGTTATTCTTTCTTGGCTTAGGCCATCATGAACTTCAGGCGGAAGAGCACAATTGGTTGGAGCATTGGTAACATTTTACTTGATCTGACGGGAGGGGTGCTCAATTTTGGTCAGATGGGTGTCCAATCTATAGATCAACGTAAGATTAAACCTTTAGTTTACTGCATGGATATTGTTAGAAGTATCGGTTTCCTTTAGTTCTCATGGATCAAATTATGCTGCAGATACGCTGGTAAATTTCTATGGAAATATTGGGAAAACTCTACTTTCATTGGTGAGCATGACTCCTAATATTAACATTATTGCTCGAGGACCTATTGATTTTTTTAACAACACATTCTTATCTACGTAGAAGTTTCCCTTGCTGCTTGCAGAGCTTGACTAAGTAAATTATGTTATTCGGTTTTTGTAGGAGACAGTTTTCTTTGATGTTCTATTCATAATTCAGCACTATGTGCTCTACCCTGTCAAGAAGGATGAGTATGGTAAGGCAATCATTTCTGAAAGGGTAGCCCCTCTTATCAGGCCGTCTGATAAGCCTGAAGAAGATGATGTATGATATAGCAATACCTATATTGCACAATTTGCGTCATATGCTGTGTAGTCACAGCCATGGCTACATTGAATCATCTGTTCAAACGAAAGATAGCTGATGCATTTTTATTGTACATTGCAAACTAACTTTTCTATATATTTGCTTATGCTAGCATGATACTTGTACCAGTTTGACAGACGTCAGCTCAATACTTTTGTATAAATGGTTGATTATTTGCAAACGATTTTTATTTTCCTTTTCTTCTTTGCCAGTATCTACTTGGACCTTTTTTTTTTGTTGCTCTGTTTGTCGCTGTCATTTGCAAAATAATTAGCATAATTTATTCTGGCTATTAAATGCAATGGGCATATTTTAAACTAGAAAAAATTTGGAAATCTGGGAACCTGCTCCTTGATTATATATGATTCTTCCATGAGTTCTTGCTCGTAACACTTGAATTTAAGTTTCGTTTTGGCCATGTTATTTTAATCACGTATGGCATGGTTTGAGTTTACCTTACACAAAAAAATATGGCATAGTTACCTGACTGCTTGTTTTGATCACCCCAAGTGTTCTGCACGGGAATAGCTCACTTTATTTGTGTTTGGATACGCTGGTAGGCACTTGAGGATATTTGGCGAATAATCATTAGATACTAATGACGTGGCATGTTAAAATTGCTCGTGAGTGCTTTTGTGATCCATATCACAAATGGCGTATCAGTTGTATTTCTTAAACTAAGCAAAATATGAATCTTATTGACATTTAACCAGCTCGTATTTATTAGAACAGGGAAGCATGATTTTTGAACCCTGCTGTTGTTCCCAATCAAACCGTTTTCATTTCTGCTCTTAGCAGACGATTTCCCTGTGCTTCCTATCGAAGTAAAACATGTTACGGCCCAATAGGAGCACCAAATGGAGGATATCGACCATTCTTGGGCCGAAGTACACACTATGATGGGCTGCGTAATCAGCTGATGAAATCGGTGAAGAAGGTGCAATGGTATGAAGGATCATCCTCTCATAGGGTGGTAGAAAGAAGACATAAATTGAAGAAGGCACTCCAAGACATGCCAGTGAATATCAAGGAGTGTACAGATATTCAGTGGTACGTATATCGTGAATTTATGCCATGGATGTAACTAGAGAAATTAAGTGATGTAGAATCTAGTTACTATATGCTATTAGGATTAGTCTATGCTAAGAAAAAAGTTTGTCCCTTATGACACGAGGATTGAAAGAAAACTGATTCGATCATCTCTGGAACCTTCCATTCTTCTCCGGAATCTCAGATGGTCCAACTGCATTAGAAATTCCATAACATTTTCAGGCCCATCACACGCTTCTATAGTTCTCTTCAACATGTGTCTTGGACTGAATATGTGTGCAAACTTCATGGTTTTTTTTAATTCAAGCGGCAACATACGTAATAATAAATGCAACCTTCAGATAATGACTTTTACGAATGTCTGCGCTTTGAACTTCCAAGTCAATAAATTCAGACGACAAAATTGGAGCTTTTGCAGTCTTCTATCCACTTCCAATGAACTACCTACCATTTTAAGAAAATAAATTTCAACTTTATGTATTATGTGTTGTCACTTCAGGTTTTGGTGGTTGAATGATAACACAATTAAAGAACTAATAAGTTCCATGAGCTTTGAATAGATCTCATTGCAAATGAGTGTACCAAAATTATAATATCTCAAATTGAAGAAAGGGCAATCAAATTTAAAAGGAAAAGGAGACAAAGTTGCAAGGGCTATTATTTGGTCTCAATGATGCTTGCTTGTATGAACGATTAAAGATTGATAAAGGATTGATATTTTGATCAAGAAGGAAGAAATGTGATGAAGAGCTTAATATTGTAATAGAAGTGAAGATTCTTGGTTGCTTGATTACAAAGTTGTTATATGGATAAATTTGTTGAACAAATGAAATTCAAAGAGTATAATGCATTGGTATATTAATCAAGAAGGAAGAAATGTGGTCAAGAGGTTAATATTTCAATAGAAGTGAAGATTCTTGGTTGCTTGATCACAAAGTCGGTATAAAATTCAGCTTGTTGGACAAATGGAATTCAATGAGTATAATGCACTGGTATTTTGATCAAGAAGGAGGAAATGTGATCAAGAGCTTAATGTTTCAATAGAAGTGAAGATTCTTGATTACTTGGTCATAGAGTTGGAATATGAATCAAGTTGTTGAGGAAATAGAATTCAATGAGTATATATTGTGACAGAAGGCTATGTGTGATATAAGATGGCAAGATGGTTAAGGGTTAGTAAGAACTTGGCTATGAGGTACTAAGCAAGGGAGAAGGGCAAGCAAAGGGCCTGGCATCGATGAATCTATGCTAGGGTGAAGAAGCAAGTTAGTGCTAGCATTTATGGACCAATCAGGACCATGGTAGTCACAAGTTGCTTAGCATCAATCATTGTTGAATCATATAAATTTAGGTGTCTTGAGAATTTCAACTTGATTATTGATCATATATGATGAGAAACCTCAAGGCACTAGCTCAAGACGGATAATGCTCAAGAAAGAGGCAAAGGAAATGTTTGCAAACCCTCAAAGTGGGATACTGAAGAATAGTGGCATGATGAAAGTATTCAACCTCAAGAGAATGGTATTGTGTTTAATTTTTGATATTGAGTATAAGTAATTCCATACAATCAAGTGGGATCCGACGTTGATAGCTTTGCTTATGTCTCAGTGCTCAAACCTAACCTTTCAAGTGCTAACATGAGAGACACACTAGTCACAACACTTGAACTGAGTGGTCTTGGGGACTTTTTTAGTTGGGTTATATAGCCCTCTAAATAAGCTTTCCATATAGTCCAAGATCATCGAATTCGTAGTCCAGAGTAAAGAGTTATGGACGTTTTAGTTGGGCGCAGTCTGGAATTTCCGGGGCTATCGAAAATTTGTGGTGTGGGCGGAAATTTTTTACCTAGGGCGGTGTTGATGGCCATTATTTCACATTTTAACCGTCAAAATTGAGCTTCGCACCATGTTCCATACATATTTTTATTAGTTATAACGAGTTCCACAAGTTTTAGATGAGTTGTGCTTGCAGGAGACTCTATACCCAAAAAATGAAGCAAATTGGACAAAATTCACAAGCCGACCGGCCTCACCTAGGCCAGCCGGCCTAGCACCTCTACACATTGTGCCACATCTTCAAACCAGAGGCAAAGTGACACCCTTACATTGTCTCTATGCCATGGATTGCATGTCGGTTTCATCGAATGAACCGAAAGGCATCTACCATGGATTCAAAGGCCCACAAGTCAGAACCAAAAATCAGTGACCCACTACCCTAGACAACTCCTAACCATTGATAAGCAACATCGGCGAAAGGAGGGTCCAAAGGCACCAGAGCCATGTCGACCGACCTTGCCTAGGCCGCCGGCCTATCAACTTGCGCTTCAGACCAACGCAACTAAAAACCGACTCCAGGAGCAAATCAAGACCAAACACCAGAAGGTCGGTGCCACACGGCGCCATCCCCAGGCTGGCCGGCCTAGGGGAGGCCGGTCGACCCCACTTTGCAGCCCCCGGTGACCATCTTCGCGTGGAAGCTACGCCGGCTGACCTACTTGCTTACCATCAATGCACTTTGTCCAAGTACCGACCTTGAGCTACTATAAATAGGCCATCCATCCTCACTTGTAAATACACACCAAGGAGCTCTCTTCTCTCTTCATTTCTAGAGTAGGTTTAGTAGTTGGAAGTTAGAGTCGACTCAAGCTTGTCTCTAGATTCCAGATTCATCATCAGAGTTTGATATAAGCCCTTGTATCTTTTCCTTTGACTTTATTAATATAAGTTATCTTCTTTATCTTTTCAAGTCAGCTTTACTTTCCATGTTTCTTTCCAAGTACGAGTACTTGTGTGCGGAAGTAAATCCTCTAGTTCAAGCTGAGTTATCTTTCGTGTTTATCGGGATCTTACCTTACGGGTTTTCTCGCCCGGACTAGTAAACTCAAGTTAGTTCTCTAGGTTGAGGTGGATTTCTCTTAAAGGCCTCAAGAGAAATCATAAAACCGAGTGCAAATGTGGTGTCTGGATTGTTGTTAGCTAGAAAGTGTGTTCCACCCCGGTACTGCAGTGGTAGGCGGCAAGTGGTGACAACCTTGTCCGTCCTTTGTAGTCCACCATGTTTGGGTGTTTTCATAGCTGTAGTCGCCGTCTATCGTTGAACTCCCTTCTTATCCCTATCTGAGTCCTTTGAGGCTGCCGAAGTAAGCTCTAGGTTCCCGATATCATGTCAGAAGCTAAGTTTAGTCTAGGAAGGCTAACTCGATAGTTTAGAAGTGTTTCATGTATGTTATCTCGCTCGTTATCTTTCCAGCTACTTTCCTCTCTAAGGTGTAGAGTCTCCTTTGTCAAACGGTCATTGCCTGACCATTTATGATATCTATTTACCTAGCTTACCCCTGCTGAATTAGTTAGTTGATATAACGAGTAAAGTTTGTCAATTCCGTTCTTGATACTCTTTAACCATAGTGCTTCCCTGAGGATATTTACAATATCCTAGAATACTCCAAGGTGAATTGTTACAGTGGTGATTTTGTGCGCTTGCAGAATATCCATTTCTATTGAGCATAAGCGACACCAACATACATTTCTAGTGCCGTTGCTGGGGAAGCAATTGACTAAAAGTATCATAGAATTGATTGATAAAATTTACTATTTTATTATTGCTAATTTTAGTTCTCTTACCATTGCTCTCTCTATTTTTGTGATTGATGCAGAGCAGTGCATGACCAGTTTCAATCTACCAACTAAGTTCGACCCGAATCCAGAAAGAATTGGTAGAATTGTGAGTTGCAGAGTCGTCCCACCTCAGAAGAAACTTTTCTTGGGTTAGAGTTCATCCACACCAGCTTCATCATCCATGGCTCAGAAGACGTTCCGTCAATTCTCAGCCCCGTCCAGCAGCCACATTACTACTGGACTAAATCATGATCAAGGCATTGATGACTTTGAGCTGAAGATTGGACTGGTGAACATGGTCTAAGCAAGTCATTTTTGTGGTAAGGCATCTCAAGATGCCAACGTTTAGCTTTAGAATTTCCTGGAATTGAGTAATACCATCAACCCCAAGGGTACTACGATGTATAATATTTATCTTTGACTGTTCCCATTCTCTTTGCTCGAAAAAAAACAAATCATGGTTTGACACCAACAACGATGCATTCACCACTTGGGATGACTGCTCTAATGCATTCCTAGCAAAGTATGTTTTGCTGGGCAAGACCAACGCCCTACGAAATAGAATTTCCAGCTTTCAGCAACTCCCGTATGAAGCCATGTCGGAAGTCTGGGAATGTCTCCAGGAATACATAGCAGCATGCCCACACCATGACATGGAGGAATGGCTGATCATCCAGAATTTCTTCCGTGGTCTCACTCAGCAAGCGCAAGACCACATTATTGCAGTAGCAGGTGGTTCATTCCTCTCTCTTATCATTGCAAGAGCAAAGACGCTTGTGGACAAGATTGCTTCCAACCATAGTTGCAAAGGAGATAGGCAACCACCCCGACCAAAGGGAGTTCACTAGATCGATAGTATCGATATGCTTGCTGCTAAGATGGATCTTCTCATGAAAAGGCTGGAGTCTCCACACCAAGAGGCTAACCTGATTATGGATTCCCATACCACATTTGCTCTCTCAATCAGGAGGACGTGGATTTTGTTGGGACTAATAACCCCAAGCATACCATCCTCGGCCAGGTTGGAATTCTAAGCCCAACCTCCATTTCAGCCAACAACAATGTATGTATTTTAATAATAATTTTTAGCCCACACTAAAAGACCTAGTTTATGACCAAAAACAAATTAACAATAATATTAACAAGAAATTTCTAGCTAATGATAAAATCTTGGAGTCTTTGGCCCCTCAACTAGAGGGCATTAATTCTATTATTAAAAACTAGCTGAGCTTCACCAAAATGATAGAGCCACATCTTGCCCTAACAACAACATAGGAAAACTACTCGGGCAACCGGAAGTATCCACCTTTTCTGCAAGATGTAGGTACTCGGCGGAAGACCGTAACTGTCCGCAATAACCAAGCTTAAGAGGGGGTGCAGGAGGATGCCTTCGAATCCAACACCTCTGCTACCTAGGAAGACATCGTGGAAGCTCCAAGAGCTTCCCGAGAGTACCACAATACAACCATCTTACCGTTTTCAGAATGGATAAGGAGGCTGGTGGTCGACAAGCAATTCAACAAGTTTGTCAAGGTAATCAAGAAGCTTTATGTCAATATACCGCTTCTTGATGCAATGCAGGTTCCCTCTGTTGATATTTCTTAACTCTTACAAAAAAGTCCGATGTTGGCACTTCGTAACGTCACTACTGGTTTAATAGCAACGGTGCTAGAAAATAGCCTTGGGTAACAGAACCTCACAAAAGAATTCACAAGTGTACGGATACCGCTGTAGCTTTCACCTCAGAGTATTCCAAGGGTTATTGAATCCATGGGAACGTGAGTACGATATCTTAGGTTCAGGCTCAACCAAGGACACAGCACCGGTAGGATCAAAGGGGTAGAGAGGACTACTAAGAATCAAGGTAAGATCAGACTAAGAATCAGTTATAAACATCGAGCGGCGGCTTCGCCTGGTCAAACCAAAAGTTCCGACATAGGCTTCTACCATACAAGCGAACATTGAGGATTACGATGGCACTAAATAGGTAAAGTCTAGCCTAGGCACCACGCCTACACTATCGTTTACTAACTGTAGTCTCGGCCAAGAACATCCGTCTCTATCAGGAGTCTTAGACTAGAGATAACTATATATACTAGTAGACACTCAATCCAGTAAACATCATGAAACTACTAACATGAACTTGTAATGTAAATTATGAAACTGAGATAGTCACGAACACTTACAGACTGAAAACTTACAGATCAATAAGCCTCCATCGAGGACTCGAGGTACAAGCGGAGAAGACTGCCGACAGGCCCGGCACTTCACCCGGCTTCTCCTCACTCTCTCCGTATTTCTCCTGACCTCCTAGGATGCCTAAGCTCCTAGGAAGAACTCCAAGCTCCAAGTGAAGGATGAAAGGAGGGGTGTGAGATGTGTGTGCATCTATTCTAGACCCCCTCCCCCTCTCATATTTATAGGGAGGAGTTAAAGGATCTTCTCACGGCAATTCCAACAGGGAAGGCACTTGGAGCCGACATTGGGAAGCTGCCAGGAAGCTGCAGGCCAAAGATGAAGGTCGGTGGGGGCACCCACTGCCCCCCACATCTGGCCACCGACTTTGGCCAGGAAGCTTTCTGGTGGGTCCCAACAGCCTTGTCACGTGCCTGAGGTTCTAGAACGTCGGTTTTCCTGCTCTAGTGGGCACTTTGATCCATGTGATGACACGTGTCATGCTCTTATTTGTAGAACCTTTGCACCTGGATCATGACCTGCCATCTAGCTCCAATTTAAGATCAATTTCACCTGCATATATTCTCAAACCAGAACTTGTGGAATTTGTCAATAAATACTCCTAAGCTTCCATAAATTCCACTTTAATGCATGGTTTTCATGCCGGAGTTGACGGTCAAAATGGATCGAATTAGACCGTCAACATGATCCCCCACACTTAGCCCTTTGCTCGTCTCGAATAAAGGTTAGAACTAAGGCAAAAAGATCTTTTCTTGAATAAGACAACCTGCGCTAGGGTTATCAATGCTTTACCTTTTTTGTGAACCTTTGGATTTCTTCCTCACCATTTTGGACTGTTGAAGATTGGAACGACCTTGATCCAAGAACCTTCCACATTTTGCTGCAAGTTTGGGATTTGTGCAAGATTTGCTTGGAATAAAATCATTCATGGCCTTATCCTTGTATAGGATCTCTCAAAGTTGCTGATCTGTATATGCTTACCAGAACTTGCCTTATCTTCCTTTTAAGAGATGGTTGAAGTGGAGCTCGGTAGGGAAAATGAAGGCACACACTTGCATCACTCATGTTGCAAAATCAAAGATTGGATCCAAAGAGAGATAATGCTTATGTTACTTATTGATCAGACCGGTGCACAAGGTAGATGACAGCCCCTTTTTTCTTGACTGATTCTCTCTCCATTTTTTTGGGTCGTACTTATTTGGTACGCCATCTTTTTCACTCTTTTTTTGGGTCGTACTTCTTTGGTACACCATCTTTTCTCTCTTCCTCACTGTGGGTCACACTTCTTTGGCATGCCATCTTTCCTCTCTTTCTCATTATGGGTCATGCTTCTTTGGCATGCTTTCCTCTCTCTTTTTTCAGATGGAGAGAGATTAGTAGTCTAAGATTTTGGAGCATTAAAAAAACACTTGTGCACAAGAACTGAATCAAAAAAATTAAATTAAACATATCACTCAAGGGTCTCAAAATTTGATAAAGCACATAGTGATAGGAAGGTGCATATAGGTAAAATTTTAATTAATTTCAGAAATCATATGGCTCTGGTGGGTATAGGTAAGGAAATAAGGACCATGAATTAAAATTTTATTTTTTTGAAATAATTTCCTAAACTCACAAGCAAAACATGTTAGGTAACTTGAAATCAGATTATATCACAAAAGTCAGCAATTTAAACAGTTCGAGGTTCTTATGATATGGTTCACAAACTCCGGTTTAGCAGAGAAAAAAATCTTATGCAATTGTTTAAACAAGATGAAGAAACCCTTTTTAATAATTGTCATGTGTTAAACAATTTAAAATTTGGAATTTATATCATGTTTAAAGCATGAAGGGAGAAAATGACTGGGAGTGTGCAAACTCGAGGTAGGTGAGGTGTGCACGTGATATTCGGAAGTGATCGCATCGTGTAGGTACGAAACATCGTAGGAAACTCCCCCACACTTGTCTTCGACCTGCTTATCAAATCTTACACAAAAACAAAGCAAAAATGTAAAATCAAAGGGGAACTCTACCGGCATTAACACCGGTGAGCCAAGAGTTTATTGTTGGGACTAAAACTACTTTCACCATGAAACTTTCTCAAGCAAGGCTGAATTGATGTTGCAGTAACATGAGATGTTGTGCAACATGAACCCAATACCTTGACTTACCTTCCTTCTTGAATTCAGCTCAATTACTCACCCAATGGAGTTGATGAAATTCCTGCAGGGGTTAGTCCGCACATATACAACCAAAATTCATAGAAGTATTAACTCTAAGCTCATTAATCAAACTTAACTCCATGTCTTTTAATTGAAGAAGACGTTTTAACCTAAGCACCACACTTAAAAGGCCTATAAACATGTTTTGCAAGACATATTCAAACCAGAGCATACAAGCAAGAAGAAGGATGTATGGAGCATGAATAAGTTTTATTAAAACAGGGACAAGTATGAGCATGAACCTGGTGATCCTCGGGCGACCTCCTGGAAGGGCTTCGTTTAGCATCAAAAGCAGGACATTTTTCATTTTTTTTTTACAGATAGCAAAATGCAAGAGCTAACACTATTTCCAAACCATGATGATAAGAATTGGTACGAAGGAACTTACTTGGGAGTACTCACATACCTCCCCCAAACTTGGAGTTTGCATTGCTAGGCAACAAAACTCAAGTGTGTGGAGTTCAAGTCTCCATTTGTAGTTGTTTACTTACCAAGACGTACCAAGGTGTTGTAATCGGAGTAGCTTATGTTCGTAGGTGTCGCCTGTCCGCTGTTTTCTTTGATCTCCACCTGGAATGGTTAGGGACCAAAAATACCCGAAGGAAAGCTATATCCTAGAACATGCTCTTGCTTTTTAATAGAACAGGGAAAACAAATAAATGATGATCCGGGTTATCTCCCGATAGTGCTTTATTTATGGTCGTAAACTTGACCATAGGAGTTCTTGCAGCTATCATTGGTGATGTGTCATTGTTTCACCACCAATTGTTTAAACTAGCTACAAGGTTAGTGTCGCGGTGCACCCACAAAATTTGCAATGTTTACGACAAACAAAGGCATCTACAACCACCCTCCTGAAGATTTTCCATGAAAAGTCCTTGAGGTGATTGCATTTCTCGTGTGTGCGCGGGACACTTAGTATGCCTGACTCTGGAGAAGCATTAGATGAGCATAGTTTTTGTGTTATTTCAAGACCGAAGCTCCCATGCTCATATGTAGAATCCTTCTCTCCGAACTCCAGAGTTGGCACCTCACAAAATTACATGGCCCGCTGGTTCTCTATCTCAGAGATGCATCGTGAAAAATCAGAGTTGTATCTCAATCATGATCGAGAACAACGTACTTTGGGCCAGTGGAAGGAGGCTCAAAACTTGGTCGAGGAAGATGATGATCGTTCGTCTTCACAAAAGTGAAGAGTATCTTCCGAGTTGCACTCTTTGGAAGATTTTGCAACTTCCAAGAGACTAGGCTCGGATGATATGAACGGAGATGTATGCATCATCTCCTCGAGGGGATTTTGCTCGGGAAGCGGCTTTGCCAAAAGATTTTCTAACTAAGGAGTAGCAGTGGCAGAAGCATTTTCCCTTAGCATTTCATCTAGGCTCCCATGAGATGCCAGAAGTTTTTCTAGTGGGACGCCTAGAAGAAGATCAAAATTGATGATGTCATAGACATGGAAATCTAAACACACCTCGATTTTGTCTATGATGATAGGAACATCCCTTGCGATCCCCCAACATTAAAAGAAAAGTCCAGAGGGACTTCTAAAGTATTTGTCGGTCGAGGTTAGAGGCTTGTTACCCACAAGAGTATCCATAAGATATTCGGATATGAGGCAGACCTCCGTAGCACGGTCATAAAGAGCATCTACTATATTTCCCACCATGGAACAAGGGATGGTCGTGGAGGTTGGGCTAATCGGAATTGCTTCAGAAGTTCACCTTGCCTCCTTCGACCAATCCATTGCGGGTGTATGGTGGGAAAAATTGTCAAAGCTGTAAAAAAGAGACAATGATTCTGTAGGCTCTTTGTGCCAAAGATAATTTGAGGTGTTTTCGATATTTCCTAAATGATCATCCTCGAATCAGAAAAAGAACTACGAAGGTCGAATTTCTTCTTCCTTCAGTGTTCGTGGTTTGGGACAGGGCTCAACAGTTGAATATGGGGGTGTGAAAGATGAAAGCTCATATCCATGTGTTGAAAAATTCTCATGGCTCGATGTGGATTCCTCTCGACGGGGTTCGCTACGGTTGGTAGGAAAGAAAGAGTTCTCTAAGAAGCTATCTATGATCTCTCTTTCTTCTATTGGATTTACACATGCGAACCATCCTCCGACGATAACGCCAAGCTCTAGGGCAGATTCCATGTCTAAATCCAAATAAAAGATATTCAATGATATATCCTCGGATATAAACAAGTCTGGGCTAGACGCCAAAAAGGCGTAAGAATCTAGCCCATGTTGCACCTATGGACTCCTTCTCTAATTGCTCAAAGTCAAGGATGTTAATCGGTAGGGAGTCTAGGCGTTCGGTGAGCGAGAATGAGCAACAAAAGTCATCCCGAAGTTCCTCCCAATCACCGGTCATATTCCCTATCGTTTGGTGGTGTACCATTGCTCCACCCTTTCTGTAAGAGAGAAGGAAAACAATTTCCACCGCAAGGCTTCCTGTGTCAAGCCTAGGATTACCAGGCCCGAACACAGTTCCTCGAATTCTTGCAAATGGTCATAGGGATCTTCACTAATTTTTCCAAAGAAGGGTCTCTTTCGAACCATGGCTATACAGCCAGGGTCAAGTTCACAGCCAGATGAGGTAGGTGATGATGGCTTAGAGAACTCCCCTTAGGAGCATAAAGGTTGTGGATGGAAGGCTGCTCCGTGGTAGCAGGGGTAAAGATAGTAGAAAGAAGATTAAAAAGGATGGTGAATACATCCCTTAGGATAGAGAGGCTTTTAAAAGATAGCTTCTCCATGGGTAGTGGGGGGTAGAGGTAGAATCAAGTAAAAAGAAAAAAAGATACGAGGATGACTGAGTCTGAAGATAAAGTAGCTGTCGTTCCCCGGCAACGGCGGCAGAAAGCTTGTTGGCACTTCCTAGTGTCACTACTAGTTTAATAGCAATGGTGCCAGAAAGCAGCCATGGGTAACAGAACCTCATGAAAGAATCCATAAGCGTACGGATACTGCTGTAGTTTTCACCTCAGACTATTCCAAGGGTTATCGAATCCAAGGGAAAGTGAGTACGATATCTAAGGTTCAGGCTCAACCGAGGACACAACACCTTAGAATCAAGGTAAGATCAGACTAAGAATCAGTTGTAAACGTCGGGGGTCGGCTTCACCTGGTCAAACCAGAATTTTCGACATAGGCTTTTATCATGCAAGCGATCATGGAGGAATACGATGGCACTAAACAAAGCTGTCACCACCTGCAGGCTACCTCTACAAACTGTGAGAGGCACAACAATCGAATGGTAAAGTCTAGCCTACGCACCACGCCTACACTATCATTTACTAACTCTAGTCTCGGCCAAGAACATCCGTCTCTATCAGCAGTCTTAGACTAGAGATAACTACTATATACTAGTAGACACTCAATCTAGTAAACAACATGAAACTACTAGCATGATTGTAATGTAAATTATGAAACTGAGATAGTCACGAATACTTACAGATTGAAAACTTACAGATCGATAAGCATCCATTGAGGTACAAGAGGAGAAGAAGACTACCGACAGGCCTGGCACTTCTCCCAGCTTCTCCTCACTCTCTCCCTATTTCTCCTGACCTCCTAGGCTGCCTAAGCTCCTAGGAAGAACTCCAAGCTCCAAGTGAAGGATGAGACAAGGGGTGTGAGATGTGTGTGCGTCTATTCTAGCCCCCCCTCTCATATTTATAGGGAATAGCTAAAGGGTCTTCTCACGACAATTCCAGCAGGGGAGGCACTTGGAACCGACATTGGGAAGCTGCCAGGAAGCTGCAGGCCAAAGATGAAGGTCGGTGGGGGCACTGTTGGCATTTGTTAACGCAAACAGATAAATCCGCAAGCGAACAGATGCCGTTGTAGCTTTCACCCAAGAGTATTCTAGGGTATTGTATTTATCCTCAGGGGAGCAATGGTTAAAGAAGTTGATAAATAGCCATCACATAACTACTGGCTAGTATACCGACTAGACTAATATGGGGTACAAGATGGAAATAGGAGTTTTGGAAAGTGACACACACAGGAGAACTCCATGATAAGATAGTAGAGCAGACAAGCAAAGCTAGGAGGTAAACGAGAGAGGTCAAGGTTCCTATTTACTTCTCCATTACTGTGGTTCTACTCTGGTTCATACCAAAGGGGTTAACTACGCAAAGGTCAAACACAGCAATCACACCTTGGCACATCGGGGCGACAGTACCTTTCCGATCCTCAAAATGACTGGGAAGGGGTGATCGGGGTCAGACCGCAAACAGCCCTACGAAAACACCAACCCGAACGTGGTGGAATACAAAGGCCTGGTCGGAGCTGTCACCTCCGGGGCTACCACAACCATCCGTGGGGTTGGGCGCAACCTCAGGTAACCGAAAGTATAGACACCACGTCCACACTATCGATTACTACTCTAGCCACAATTGACAACCAGAGCATTTGGTCGAACGAAGATCCCGCGCCAAAGTATAAACACTACACTTAACTATGCTTAACTAATGCACTAAGTTATGAAAGAAATAACCATAAAGATATTTCAGTAAATAGAGAAGAATAAGATAAAGCACTTGAGTCTTACAAAGGGGACGAGACAAGATTTGCCAGACCGCCGAGAGCTCCTCCGAAACCTTGCACTACTCTCCCTAGCTCCCAACTCCAACTAGTACTACACTACTATATCTTGGAATGGTGGTGTTGCTCCTTGGTGGTGTGTGTTACAAGATAGGGTATACCCCTTTATTTATAGGATGCTAAAGAAGAGCACCAACGCTAACTAAACAATATGGGACTAATTATTTCTGAACACTAGCGCTACTGCCGTTTTGAATATTGGATCCTGTGTCTATGGGCTGCCTTCGCATTGCGCATGGGCTCCTGCACGGTCCTCGCAGCTGGACCTGCTGATCGCTGGCTGAACCGGGCCGTGTCCGCTGCTGGTTCGGTGCGGTTTTTTCTTTTTTATATTTAAAAAAAATTAAAATTTCAAAAATATATGTCCGTTTTGAAAAATTTCAAAAATATACCCCGGTCGCCCTATGGGGGGCGACAGGGCTCAAATGTAATTTTTTTCTTCTTCAAATTTGCAACAAAGTCCCTGGAGAAAAAAAAGAGGGGGCCTGTCGCCCACCCCAGGGGCGACCGACCCCTACAGGCGCTAGGGGGGCCGGTCGCCCCTCCCGCGGCCGACAGGGGGAGCCTGTCGCCCCCCCCCCCCCACGGGCGACCGGGTCAGCCCTCCCTATATAAGGCCTCCCCCCTCATTCCCTCCACATTTGACCTAAAAAAATCCACCAAAAATCCAGAAAAAAGAGAGGGGTGAGGAGAAGGGAAGCGGCGAAGCTCTGCCGAATTCCGCACTTGTGATCTACCGGTAACTTCCGTATAAATTCATTGATATTGTATAACAATTTAATTTAATTAGCATATTAGTTGAATTAGATTTGGTGCTTTAGAACACTGGTTTAGTATTACAATTTGAGTACTATTACAGACTTTTTCAAATAAAATAATTATACATTAGAATAGAATTATGACAGTACTTTATTGATATTGTAGTATAAGACAATAGAATTATGACAGTACCTATATTTTCACGCATCGATTTGGTATACGATATGTGCATTGCTTAAATCATTGTTTATTATTTGGCGCACCACACTATAGCGCCAATGTCTTCGTCAGGATCAACCTACATTCCGTGGAGCAAGTGTAAAGCCACCGTACCCGAAGGAATTGATGTGCCAATGTGCTTCTGCGGTTCGTTATGCAAGTTCATGCAATCTGAGATTTTAGGAGATGACTACGGCATGAGGTTCTTTATGTGTGAGAACTACGAATATGATCCACCTAAACGATACAGCAAAGACCGGGCCAAGGTAGCAGGAGAACATACGCTATTTTTCTCTATGACCTAACATTGAGTTATGATTCTAACTTGTGTTGGACAAAGTCTCCTCCACCTCTTTGTGATTTTATGCAGTGGTTCGACACCGTGCAGTCGCAGCAGGCAAAGGACATTGTGGAACAAAAAGCAAGGTGGGCTGCAGAACGTTGGCGCCGAATGAAGCACGAGGAACAGCAGGAGGAGAAGCGCAAGAAAGAGCAAGAAGAGATCCGCAAGAGGATGGAGGAGGTGGATCGTAAGGCGGCGGCCGAACGTGAAGCTGACAGGGAGAGAAAGCGAGAGAAGGCACGCCGTGCGAAGGAAGCCGGGCCCGAAGCAATTAGGAAGGGCAAATATCCTAGGTGCACTCAGTAGAGTAGTACCATGTAATCCCGGCATTTTACATTCCATAAGGCATGGTAGGTTTAGATGCAACAAGAAATTATCTTGTCGCGTGCACATGCCACTGCAATTAGTTGTTTATGTTTTAAGTTGAGAGCTTAATTCTGTGTGTTGTAGCCTTTACCATTAATTTGCAGTTGTAGCCGGGAGTCTTTGAAATCTTTGAACTTATCCTTAATATTTTCGGAGCTTTTCATGTCACTAGAATACTAAAAAACACACATTTTATTAATATAACGGTAAGAATTAAGAACTAAGAAATACATCGGGGTCTGCTGCTAAAAAGCACACATTTTCATGTCACTACAATACTAAAAAGCATCCGGAGACCTCACCCGCCGACGATGATGACGACTACATGCTCGAATAGCTCAAAATAGGAACCATAGTGTATCTAGCTGCGAGTACGAGATCACAGGTTGCCACTGCTCATCACGGCGATCACGGGTTTCCCAAATGTCGCATTCTTTGCCCAGATATACGTGACAAAAGACGACAACCCAATAGCAGTGCTCTTCCACCATTTCAAATAGATGTGACAAGACGGCAACCACACCAGCTCACCTTCAAAGCAGTCTCTCTGGCGAGGACGACGGACCTGTCATTCTACAGCGAAGGTCTGTGGCGTGTAGTGGGGAAGGCGGCATCTAGGCGCGATCGACCGAGCGGCAGCAATGCAGTGCTGTGAGTCTGCATGCACAGAGATGCATCGAGTAGTCATTTCGAGCATCGCATCTAGCCTTTTCAGTGTTAGGTCAGCTAGCCTCTTCACTGTGTTGTCATGTAGGTTTTTTAGGTGCATTTACACTCCACACTCCGGGTATCAGACCTTTGTGCGCCTATAAATACTCCCAAGTTTGTGAACTCCCAGCACAACTCAAACACCAAACCTCATTGTATACCCAATGTCTGGAGGTGGGTCTAGCGGGAAGAATTACTATGGTTTGGGGAAAGGAAAAGGGGGAAGAAAGGGAGACCCCATAATATGGGAGGGGCCTCTTGGACCTGATTACTTTCCGGAACCAGTGTTTGAGTTTCCGCCACAGCACAAGAGTGAATTTACCAATGAAACTCCTCTTCGACAATACAATAACCGTAGAGAACCGTGGCCAAAATGCAAACATGGTGCGGACTGCTTAGTGCAGATGTGCACCGACGGGATGGATGGTGGTCGGTGTTTCTTTAAATGTCCACACGCATGGGTAATACTCGGTTGTTTCATTTCTTTATCTTCAATGAGACACCTTACATGAAATTTGTTTTGCAGTCTTCCGATGCTCCAGAAAACTGTGGTTTTACTAGGTGGGTAGATCCTGCACCAATTGATTCTGTTCAGGAGTTCATCGAGTACCTCCAGATAAAGATCTTTGATCTGGAATGCAAGGTGAACCATTATAAGGAAGTGAGCGAGGGTAACAAAGACGACGAAGTTGATGATACCAGCAATGCAGCCGGTTCACAGGATGAACCATGCACTATTCCTTACTGCAACTGCCCTTGTCACAAGAAGAAGGGCCCTGCGCCTCCGGCACCACCGCCTGCACCACCTGCAATGGGTGGATACTGCGGAGAAGGCTCAACGCAGTTTGCTACGTGGGGGTACAGCTACTAGGACTACCCTAGTGCTAGTGACATGCTGTATCGTTGTGTTTGTTCTGTTTTTTTTAAATTACCTAAGGCATGTTAGGTTAGTCCGGAATCTGTTTACCGTAGTTTGTAACGGGTTCTGACATGCCACTGCATGTGTGATGTGTTTTTCATTATTGTTGTATTATGATGTAAAATTTGGTGGTTCACATTACGTAATGCATTTCTTAGTTCTTATTTCTTATCGTTATATTTATTACATGTCTGCTTTTTAGTATTCTAGTGACATGAAAAGCTCCGACGCCATAGGGGTGGTTAGATATATCTGATGTTTGTATCTCTGATGTTTATTTGTAATGAGATAACTGTGAACCGCTTATGTATACACTTCAACGTTCGTCACTGATCACTCTCGTATTTTCCATTACATATAATAGATGGTATGTTTATACTTCGATGCTCCATTACGACTAAGTACGATTCAAACTCGACATTATGTACATGTCCAGTGAATGCAAGTTAGGTACGAGACATACATACAACCATAATACAACATTAACAATACTAAATGCGAATACATCTTAAACCGATGAACATCATATGTTATAGATCATGGCATGAAATCATCTAGGTCGTCATCCCAGTTGACAGATGGTGGTGCTGCAGGTGGTGTAGTATGGATCGACGAACCTCTTGGCTTTCCCTTTCTCTCTTTTCTGGATCTACGTTCATGTACAGGGGAGGAACATCATGTGTTGGAGGCCATGGCTTGGGGGGCATGAAGTCATCCATGTCGTCATCCCAGTTAACACAAGTTTGTGCTGCAGGTGGTGCAACATGACTTGACGAACCTCTTGCCTTTCCCTTTGTCTCCTTTCTGATTCTAGGTTCATGTACAGGGGGAGGAACATCATGTGTTGGAGGCAATGGTTTGGGGGGCATGAAGTCATCCATGTCGTCATCCCAGTTAACACAAGTTGGTGGTTGAGGTGCTGAAGCATGACTCGACGAACCTCCGGCCATCTGTTCTTGCGCAGGCCAAGTACTATCACCCGAAGATCTTATCCGCCTCCTTCGTCTAGTTTGCGGCATAAGTCCACCACCGAAGATACATACCAATTTACAGAAATTTGGTATCGTTTTGTTAATCAACTCCGTGTCCTCGGGGTAATCCTACCATATAATTAAAAAACAATGTTACTGTTTCATAAATATGGATTCGAAATGACGGACGGGATTACAACTGAATGAGAGTTACCTTGATGTGCATCTCATACACCTCTGGCCGCATCCATATCTTACAAGAACTTTGTAAAAATCCAATGATATTAGGATGATTTGCTAGTTCACATACTCTCATGTATATCTTCCGACGTTCTAGCAGGTGTCCCTTTACATCTTGCGTCGTAATACCTCGAAATAATGTAAAATCTTTAAACTCTACTACTTTGGACAACACCATCTCTATCGTACCATCCGCTAACGGATCCAACTTCTTGCTGATAACAAGATGGGTCATGATATCAAGTATTATACTAGATTTTTCTTCGGTCCATGAAAATCCTCCATAATTTGAGGCAGCCATTGCCTTATGCTGCAATATCAATAAGGTACTGTCATAATTCTATTCTACTGTATAATTATTTTATTTAAAAAAGTCTGTAATAGTACTCAAATTGTAATACTAAACTAGTGTTCTAAAGCACCAAATCTAATTTAGCTAATCCACTAATTAAATTAAATTGTTATACAATATCAATGGATTCATACGGAAGTTACCTGTAGATCAGGAGTACGCAATTCGGCAGAGCTTCGCCGCTTTTCTTCTCCTCACCCCTCTCTTTTTTCCTGAATTTTTAGGCTCAAATGACAAAGGGAATGGCGGCCAGGGCTTAAATAGAAGGGAAGGACCCTGTCGCCCCTGTGGTGGGCGACAGGGCCCTATCGCCCGTTGGGGGGGCGACAGGCTCCCTCTTTTTTTTTCTCCAGGGACTTTGTTACAAATTTGAAGAAAAAAAATTACATTTGAGCCCTGTCGCCCCCGTAGGGCGACCGGGGTATATTTTTGAAATTTTCCAAAACGGACATATATTTTTGAAATTTTAATTTTTTTTAAATATAAAAAAAGAAAAAACCTCTGGTTCGGTCCTCTGGCCAGGCCTGTAGCTGTGAGCGTTGTGCGCGCAAGCGCCTGGGCCACAACGTCCAACTGCAGCAGGACTGCTGCTGCTTGCTAGCTTGTCGGCCACCGTTGTGTGCATGAAGATTGGAGAAGCACGTGGGGCCCAGCAGCTCCCTTGTATTTTACGTACTTGATACTTGACTTGACCATATCCTGGTGCACTGGACTTATGAGGGCCTGACTGAGCTGAATTTGGAGAGTGTCTTTTTTATTTCCAAAATTGATATCTCTCTCTCGTCCAAGACAAGAGTATCAAATAAAATATCCATTTTGAGCATCTTGATTAGCTCTTCACGGTAGCATACTTCGAATGTTTGTTTAGGACTGTTTTGCAGCATTCAATATTTCAATATATTTTGTGTTCAGTACCCGTAGTTCTATTTAATATCCTTTTAACTCGCATTTAAGTATATCCTGCAAAACAACTCCAAGAACAAAAACTTGTGGAACTTGTTAGATAAAAAACCTATATTGCTCAAATTTATTTTATTTATTATCATTTTAATATATTTTGGCGGTTAAATTTAAGCAATAAGGACTGCCAACGGGCACCCACTGGCCGGCTGACCAGTGGGGTCGGCCGACTGGTGGGCCCCACCTCTGGCCACCGATTTTGGCCAGGAAGCTTCCTGGTGGGTCCCAACAGCCTTGCGACACGCCTGAGCTTCTAGAACATCGGTTTTCTATCTCTGGTGGGCCCTTTGATCTATGTGATGGCACTTGTCGCACTCTGATTTGTCGAACATTTGCACCTTGGATCATGACCTGCCATCTAACTCCAATTTAAGCTCAATTTCGCCTGCATACATTCTCAAACCGGCACTTGTGGATTTGTCAATAAATAATTCAAAACTACCATAAATTCCACTTTAATGCATGGTTTTCATGCCGGAGTTGACGGTCAAAATGGGTCGAATTAGACTGTCAACATCTACAAGCGCACGGAAACATCGATGTAGCAGTTCACCCGGGAGTATTTAGGGTATCATGATTTCCACGGGGAATGAAGGTGTAACTTCCTTCTAACTAGATTGCCGTATGAAATATAAGAGATAGAGAGGTGTTAGGGTAGTGTGGTTCTACTCTAAGGGATAAGTTCAAAGAAAGATAGACTTGGGTTCCCAAACGCTTACTTCAGGCACCGGCACTCACTTGGTCTGTCAAGCGATTCCAGTATCACCTCTACTAACCAAGCCCGAATGTGGGGGAGTGCACTAACTGCAAAGCTACTTTGCAATGGACGGACAGGGCCGCCACCAACTGCCACCTACCCCTCTACACCGTGGGACTCGGAGCATACAAAGTAATCTAAGGCCTAGACACCACGTCTACATTGTCGACTACTACTCTAGAGTTGTGCAGGGTGATCCCATCTTTATCAGGGGCCCTCTTCTAGAGTATATGTCACAAAAACTAACGATCCCGCAAATGAATGAAAATGAAAGTATAACTTGAACCCGATAGAAGAACCCGGATATGTACTCCAAACGTAATGTATCCATCAAGGTACAAATTGTTGGCTGTCGATATCGATGATTCTCGCCGCCAACGCTCCGCCTGATTTCATGAAACTAATGAGTTCCACAAGTTTTGGTGTTTATTTGACTTTTGGAACAACATATCCAAAGATGACCCCAAAACGGACACTATTTGGATCGGAAGGCCCGAATCCGGCCGACCAGCATACTTTCGGTGGAATATTGGCATGAGACTTTACCAATGTAACCTAGAGGGAGAATTCAAGCCATTCCAATGGGTTGGACCCAGAAATATACAAGTTGGACCAGGAAGGCTTGAACCCATATCCAAAGTGAAGACAACTTGGGCCATGATCAAGGACACACCGTCCACCCCATCAAGGATTGATCCATGGCCAGAGAGGAGCATGTCAGTGCAACGGAGGGGTGAGAAACCTCCAAAGGCAGGCCGCCCGGCCCAAGGAGGCCGCCCGGCCCAAGACAGAGTCGGTTGATCAAACCGCTTGAAGAGCCGACATCCAGAGGTGATTAGGACCGTCCCACGAGAAGGCGGTGACACATGGAGGCAAGGCTAGGCTAGCCGGCCTAGGCCAGGCTGCCCGGCCCCACTTTCCAGTGTCTCACCTCCAGCCTTCGTGTGGAAGTCAAGCACCGCCTCTACTGTTGCTTACAACCGGCGCTACCTGCATTAACCGCTGAGAACCGACCTGAGCAAGCTATAAATAGGACCCTCTCACCTCACTTGTAACACACACCCTTTGAGCTTGAGTGCCTCATAGTTCTATTTTCATCTTAGTAGAATAGGGAGAGTGTGAGGTAAGAGCTTTGGCGGAAGCCGGGCTAAAGGGGCGGAGTCGAGTTCTCTCGACCTTACCCCAATTTGTACCCACCTCAGGGGAATCTTATAATCAAGTAAGTTCCTCGCTTATCTTTAGTTTCTCGCTAGTTTTAATTTTTACTTAAGTTACTTGCTTAGTTACTTCCTTTGATCTGCAGGATCCCTTGTCTGCGTGGGTAGCAAGTGTTGGTATTTCTTAACGATCACAGAGTAATCCGCAAGCGCACGGAAAATACCGTTGTAGCACTTCACCCGGAGAGTATTCAGGGTATTGAGATTTCACAGGGAACGGATGTGTAATGATCTTCTGGCTAGCTTAACCCAAGAGAACAAGAAGTAGAAGAGTTTTGGGTAGTGTGGTTTATCTAAGGTTAAGGGTCAAGGCAAGGAAAACTTAGGCTCGTCACCTGTTTACTTCGGGCACCGGTCTGACCCAGGTACTGTTAGGGACCTTCGGCTTGTGGCTCTACGCCGTACTCGGGCAGGGGGGAGTGCACTAACCACGAAGTAGCTTCGTAGAGGACCGACAGGGCTGTCACCACCTGCGGTATACCCCGCAATATTATGGAGCACGAGGCAAACAAAGGCAATCTAGGACCTAAGCACCACGCTTAAGCCTTCGACTACTTACTCTAGCGTTGCGCAGGGTTACCCATCTTTATCAGGGGCCCTCTACCAGAGCAACCGTTACGAGAATAGACGATGAACCCGTAAACAAATGAATAACCTAAGAATACTAAACCAAGAACTTAACAGAAGATGAACTCCGGATACTTACTCAAGTGATTCGTACCCGTCGAAGTACAAGACGAAGAGCGGCCGACACGTCCGGCTCTTCTCTGATCCTCCACCTCGCACACTTCCTCTACTCTAATGATACAAGTGGAGTCCTACTACTACTCCTTCTACTTGTGGAATGAATGAAAGTTGTGTATTGCCTTGTGAGGGTGTGTGAAGGCTCTTTATATAGCTCCAAAGGTCGGTTCCCGCCATCTTCTAATATGGGAACATGTCAAACCATCATCAGGAGGATAAGATCAGTCTTCCCGCCAAAATTCACCTGGAGACACTTCCAGGTGGGGTCGGCCGACCCCCCTTGGCCGCCTCTAGCCACCGCCTTCGTCTGGGTTGCTGCCTGGTGGGTCCTAATGTCAGATGGTCGATACCGGGGCTTGGTTGGTTAGTTTGGTCTGGTTTGTGGGCCTCGTTTGCATGTGTTACACAGGACGCGATCGTAAATGACTTTGCTTGCGTATTTGTCATGTTTTCTTCTTATTCCGGGTATGGGTGCTTGCAATCCAAGAATCACCAAAACTCGTGGGAATGGTTAGAAATAAGCCCTATAACTACTTTTGGTGTTTGAAAGCTATGAAAAGATGTAGGAGTTGATGGCTTTTATTTCTGACTAAAGGACCATCAACAACACCCCCACACTTAGTCTTTGCTCGTCCTCGAGTAAAGAGGTGAAGACTAAGGTGGATGCAACTCCTCTTGAAGAAACCTGCATACAAGTTATTCCAACTTTTCTCCCATACTTGTGAACTTTTAAAGTGTCTACCATGCTTATCATGATAATTGAATTTTGGAACGGTTTAAACTTCAGGTTCCTTAGTCTCCCGAGCTCAGACACTTAGGTTTTATGAATTTTCAAAATCAAAACATAGCTTAGCTCCTCAGTTTGTACTCTCGGATCTCTCTTTTTGCTTTTTGGATTCCTTACCAAGGCAGATCATGCCTTCTTTTTCTCCTACCTCTAGAAAGGCTTATGTGGAGCTCAGGGTAGGGAAAAGTTGAAGGCAAACCTGTTCCTCTTGTGTTGCTAAGTCAAAGACCGGATCCTTAGCAGAAACAAATCATAAACCTTGATCAAGCTGTGCAAGTGTGTAGAATTTTTTTTGGATGGTATATGAACTCCTTTCATGAGCTATTTCTCTCTTATTTTCTTTTGGACATGGGCTAACTTTCTTTTGAAACACATTGGACCTTCATGTGTCCAAATTCCTTTTCTTTCTCTTTTGAATATCTTGGACCTTCATGTGACCAATTTTTTTTAACAGCCCATGTCCTTGCAACTTGGAGAGAATAGCTATGAATAACATGGAGTTTTTATTTTGTGGAATGGAATGGATGGAATATTTTTGCACAACTCCTAGTGTGGAAGTTTGGCAAAATATGTGAAGTGTATGTGATGTTGATCATGGGAATATGAAATGCATCTCTCAAAGGGTCACAACAATTTGACAAAGCTCAAAGAAATAACAGATTGCAAATGTAGAAGATTTTAGGTTTTGAACAATATATGGCCTTGGATAGGAATTTTACAAACAAACGAGGAGCGATGCTATCAAATTTTTATTTTTGAAAAGAAAATTCTAAGTACTCTGCAAGAAAGAACTAAGTTCCATTTGTTTTAACCATATCTCAAAAATCAATTACTAGATTAGCATGGGGTCCCTATCATGAATTGGTTCACAAGAATGAGATAAACACAAGGAATAAAGAGTATGGAAATTTTATCGTGAAGTGCATGGAGTGCATGGTTCTTTTTAATTCTTATTTATTTGCGCAGGATTTTCATTAGAACATAGGGGAAACAGGAGTAGAGATACAAACCGAGGTCCAGGAGAAAGCAGGGCTGAGATGGGCTCTCCTTGGGCTCGGCCGAACCCATGGGTCGGCTGGCCCAAGGGTGGCCCCTCTGGCCTTGTCCTTTTCGTGTGTGGCCTGTCTCAGTGTTGTTTGTTGTGTTAGGTACGTGCTGCTCCCCCACACTGGACTTTTGCCTGCGATCTTATTCAAAAACATATGGAAACAAAATAAAAACTATGCCGGTTTGAAAATCAGGGAGTTGATTTTTTTAATTGAATTATCAAATATGGGGGCACATTACAATTGAAGGGAAATTCATGAAAACAAATACTGAAAAGTAAAGTGGTAATGTGCCCAAGGATAACTGTGAAGGGTGATGTGCAATCTAATGGTTGCCCTTCTCAACATGCTTCTCCAGGCGTTCTATCTTAATGCCTAGACCGCGGTGGATCGTATCATAGTCGTCCTTGACGGACTTGAGCTCTAGAGTGAGCTCAGCCACGCGATCGCTAAGCTCCTTGTGCCTATCGCGTAGTTTGATCACTGTGCGAAGGAGCTGGGCGACCTTAGGCCCCTTGAGGACCTGCTCATCATCGCACTCAAACTGCCCACTGGGGCGCGTGATCGGAGGAGGGGGATGTGCCTCTTGACACATTTGGCACCCTTAGGGGAGGATGCTACAGACTCGGCTTCTCCTTTATCCTTAGGAGAGAGTCTGGGCATCAACCCCTTGCCGTACCCACCGCCTGGGATACGGATGCCCACAATGTGAAAATGTTGTGGAGGCGAGGGCGACGTAGTTGTGCGTGTGGGCGTGGTTACATAGTTGTGGCTAACGACATCGCCACTCTTACACGTGCTCCTGACCCTCTTCTAGTGGCATCGGTGGAAGTGGGTCAGCGAAGAGGCACTTGCAGACGTCCTTCGGTGGTGCAAGCATCCCCGTCGTCGGACGTGAAGAACCTCCCGAACCCGGGCACCTACCCCTCTTGGCGGAAATCTTCCTGACGATGCGCGGCGATGAACGGGAGGCCGAGGGGCCACCGAGGTGGTTCGGCCGAACCAGTGGTTCGGCCGAACCAGGGGTTCGGCCGGCCCCCTATTGGCGCCCCTCGCCTCCTCCTTCGATGCTGGTGTAGGGATGACCGCCAATGGTGTCTTGGCGATGTGCTCGG
The DNA here is from genome assembly GCF_016808335.1 of Panicum virgatum. Lineage (NCBI taxonomy): Eukaryota > Viridiplantae > Streptophyta > Magnoliopsida > Poales > Poaceae > Panicum > Panicum virgatum. Next base: position 45,717,744 of record NC_053147.1, on the reverse strand, counting down.
CCTTCTGTTTGACCTCCATGGTTGCAAGGGCGAGATTCGCCTGTGAGGGCTCTCCCTCGAGGGCGAACGTGGACGAGGCTTCGTTGAATGGGACGATCGCCTTGCCGGCCATGGAGAATGCTCAGAGTTGTGGAGGAGATGAGAGAAAGAAGATCAAGATGGAGGTGAGGAAGAAAGGAGGAGGAGAGGATCATTTTAAAGGAAAAACCGGGAGAAAACTTCCATTCTGCAGCCCGTCACATGTGGAAATGAAAAGTGGCCATTTGAGGGGATTCAAATACAAATTTGGAGGGCTGTCTCTGCCAGGTGGGGTCGGTCGACCCAGGGGTTTGGCCGGCGCCACTTGGGCCCCTCTGGCTCTCAATTTTCTCTCACGGGATGGGGGCACGTGGTGGTCCCCATGCAAGTGGTTTTGGATTTTATTTTGGGACTGAGGAGTTTGAAATGTGTCGAATTCTACTAAATTTATAATATCGAACTCATCACTGGAGTTATATGGCATATGAAAAACTTTTAAACGCTGGCCATTTACCTTGAATAACTTACCTTCGTCGTCTTGAAGTGTGAAGGCTCCATGTGATGATGCATTGACGACGGCGTATGGCCCTTTCCACTTGCTTCGGAGCTTGCCTTCGCCGAAGAGCTTGACCCTGGAATGAAACAATGATACCTTATCTCTAGGTTTGAATTCTTTCAGCTTGATCCTCTTGTCATGCCATCTTTTTGTTCTGTCCTTGTAAATCTTGGCACTATGGTAAGCCTTCTCTCTCCATTCTTCCAATTCTGCCAGTTGGATCTGTCGATTCTTTCCGGCTTGCTTCAAATCCATGTTCCATTGCCAGATGGCCCAGCGGGCTCTGTGTTCTAGTTCTACTAGCATTTCGATGGGGGTTTTGTTTGCTGTCCTGTATGCCCAGAGCGCATCAGGCAACTTACTTTTCCATCCTTTTCCCATCTCGTTGACGGTCTTCTGCATGATATTTTTTATTTGTTTGTTGGATGTCTCTGCCTGACCGTTGGTTTGTGGGTGGTATGGAGTGGCAATGTTGTGCTTGGATCTTAACTCCCTTAGGTAGTTTCGGAAGGTCTTGTCAATGAAGTGTGACCCCCCGTCACTTATGACCATTCTTGGAGTTCCAAATCGGGGGAAGATGACTTCATGGAACATCTTTCGGGTGTGTTTGGCGTCAGCAGCTCTGCATGGCAGTGCTTCCACCCATTTGGTTTCGTACTCCACTGCCACTAATATGTACTCGCAATCCTGGGACTTCGGGAATGGTCCCATGAAGTCGATGCCCCAACCGTCGAATAGCTCGACTTGGAGATTGTTTGTGAGGGGCATTGCATTGCGAGTTGTTATGCCACCATGCATCTGGCATCTTCGACACCTTTGAATGAATTCTCTGGTGTCTTCATACATTGTTGGCCAGAAGAAACCACTTTGCCAGATTTTGGCTTGAGTTCTGAATGCTCCATAGTGGCCTCCATATGCTACAGTATGGCATTTCTCGATGATTTGTATGGCTTCTACTGTGGGTACGCATCGTCTCAGCAGACCATCTGAGCATACCCTGTACAGGTATGGATCGTCCCAAAGATGTCGACGACTCTCATAGATAAGCTTTTTCTTGTTCTCCCCTGGTAGCACATATCCTGCAACCATAAAGTTCACAATATTTGCATACCATGGGGTGGAGTCCGTCACCTTTAGAAGCATGTCATCGCGTAGAAAATCATTTATCGGAGGTTCCTGCAAGTTAGTAACCTACTTACGCGATAGATGATCTACAACAGTATTCTCTACTCCCTTTTTATCTTTTATTTCAGGGTCAAATTCTTGGAGTAAGAGAATGCATCTTATTAAGCAAGGTTTAGCATCCTTCTTCGTGAGCAAGTATTTTAAAGTTGCATGATCAGTATAAACAATAACTTTTGCTCCAACCAGATAAGATCTAAACTTGTATATAGCAAAGACAACTGCCAAGAGCTCCTTCTCTATGGTTGCATAATTAAGTTGGGCTCCAGTTAGCGTCTTGCTAGCGTAGGCGATTGCATGATGCTTTTTATCTTTGGTTTGGCCTAAGACCACCCCAACAGTAAAGTCACTGGCATCACACATTATTTCGAAAGGGAGGCTCCAATCTGGAGGTTGGATGATCGGAGCCGAGACGAGTGCCTTTTTCTGAGTGTTAAAGGCTTTTAAACACTCGTCGGTGAACTCGGAGGGTGCATCCTTTGCTAACAGGCTTGTGAGGGGTCTAGCGGTTTGTGAAAAGTCCTTAATGAACCTTCTGTAGAATCTCGCGTGACCTAAGAAGCTGCGAATGCCCTTAACATTCACCGGAGGTGGAAGCTGTTCAATAACCTCAATTTTGGCTTTATCTACCTCTATTCCTCTTTCAGACACTAAGTGTCCGAGGACGATGCCTTCACGGACCATGAAATGACATTTTTCCCAATTGAGAACCAGGTCCTTCTCTTGGCATCTTTGTAGGACCTTGTCTAAATTTTCAAGACAGTGACCGAAAGTTTTTCCATAGACGGAGAAATTGTCCACAAAAACTTCCATGATTTCCTCGATCATGTCAGAAAAGGTAGACATCATGCATCTTTGGAATGATGTAGGAGCGTTACATGGCCCAAACGACATCCTACGATAAGCATAGGTTCCGTAGCGGCATGTAAACGTGGTCTTATTCTGGTCGTCAGGATGGATGGGAATCTGATGATAACCCGAATACCCATCAAGAAAACAGAAGAAGGAATGCTTAGCTAGCCATTCTAACATTTCTTCAATGAATGGAAGCGGAAGGTGATCCTTTTTTGTGGCTGCGTTGAGTTTTCAGTAATCTATGCACATCCTCCATCTCGTGGCGGTTCGTTGAGGGATTAGTTCATTTTTGTTATTTTCAACGACCGTCATACCTCCCTTCTTGGGTACTACCTGGATGGAGCTAACCCACTCGCTATGTGGCACGGGATAGATTATCACGACATGCAGGAGTTTCAGGACCTCTTTTTTGACAACCTCCCGCATCGTATTGTTGAGCCTACGCTGAGGCTCTCTGGAAGGTGCTTTTGAAGGATCTATCGGAATACGATGCATGCAAAGGGTAGGGCTGATTCCCCTTAAGGTCTTGGAGTGAGTAGCCGAACACGGCCCTATGCTTTTCCAGAACAACAATTAATTTTTCTGTTTCCTCATCAGATAGCTTGCCGCTAATGATGACGGGGGTTTCTGTGTTATCATTTAGAAAAGCATAGCGGAGTCCAGAAGGAAGAGGCTTCAGTTCTTGTTGGCGGTCGATAACGATGGTTTCCGCCGCCAACGCTCCGCCTGATTTCATGAAATGTAGGCCATAACCATGCCATAACCATTATTACTAATGAGTTCCATAATTTTTGGTGTTTATTTGATCTTGGGGACGACATATCCAAATTTGACCCAAAACGAACGCTGTTTGGACCGGAATGCCCGAATCCGGTCGACCGGCATACTTTCGGTGGAATCTTGGCATGAGATTTTACCAAAGTCACATAGCGAGAGAGAATCTATCCCGTAGTTCTTCCCAATCTCCGTTTACCTTTCCTACATTGTGGGCATACCATTGTCTCGCCCTCTCATTGAGAGAGAAGGGAAACAATTTCCACCAAAGTGTTTCTTGTGCCATGCCTACGATTGACAGACATGAGCACAACTGCTCAAACTTTCATAGGTGATGGTAAGGGTTTTCATTATCGTACCCCGAGAAGGTTTGTTCCTAAACCATGGCTATAAAGCCAGGGCGGATCTCGAAGTAAGAAGCTGTGATTGGCTTCGATGATTGTCGTGGTTCTACGAACTCACCCTTGGGAGCAGAAAGGATTTGGATAGAAAGGTTTTCCATGATAAAAGAAAAGGATAAAAGATGGAAAAAGTAAAAGAAAGGATACACGGGCAAACTAGGTTCGAAGATAACTACAGCAATCGTTCCCCGGCAACGGCGCCAGAAATGCTTGTTGGTATTTCTTAACGATCACAGAGTAATCCGCAAGCGCACGGAAAATACCGTTGTAGCACTTCACCCATAGAGTATTCAGGGTATCGAGATTTCACAGGGAACGGATGTGTAACGATCTTCTGGCTAGCTTAACCCAGGAGAACAAGAAGTAGAAGAGCTTTGGATAGTGTGGTTTAATTAAGGTTAAGGGTCAATGCAAGGTAAACTTAGGCTCGTCACCTGTTTACTTCGGGCACCGGTCTAACCTAGGTACTGTTAGGGACCTTCGGCTTGTGGCTCTATGCCGTACTCGGACAGGGGGCAGTGCACTAACCAGCTTCGTAGCGGACCGACAGGACTGTCACCACCTGCGGTCTACCCCGCAATACTGTGGAGCACGAGGCAAACAAAGGCAATCTAGGACCTAAGCACCACGCTTAAGCCCTTGACTACTTACTCTAGCTTTGCGCAGGGTTACCCGTCTTTATCAGGGGCCCTCTACTAGAGCAACAGTTACGAGAACGGACGATGAACCCGTAAACAAATGAATAACTTAAGAATACTAAACCAAGAACTTAACAGAAGATGAACTCCGGATACTTACTCAAGTGATTCGTACCCGTCGAAGTACAAGACGAAGAGAGGCCGACACGTCTGGCTCTTCTCCGATCCTTCACCTCGCACATTTCCTCTACTCTAATGATACAATTGGAGTCCTAATACTACTCCTTATCCTTGTGGAATGAATGAAAGTTGTGTATTGCCTTGAGAGGGTGTGTGGAGGCTCTTTATATAGCTCCAAAGGTCGGTTCCCGCCATCTTCTAATATGGGAACATTCCAAACCGTCATCAGGAGGATAAGATCAGCCTTCCCGCCAAAATTCACCTGGAGACACTTCCAGGTGGGGTCGGCCGACCCCCCCCCCCTTGGCCACCTCTGGCCACCGCCTCCATCTGGGTTGCTGCCTGGTGGGTCCTGATGTCAGATGGTCGGTGCCGGGGCTTGGTTGGTTGGTTTGGTCTGGTTTGTGGGACTCCTTTGCATGTGTTATGTAGGACGCGATCGTCTGTGACTTTGTCTGCGTATTCGTCATATTTTCTTCTTATTCCGGGTATGGGTGCCTGCAATCCAAGAATCACCAAAACTCATGGAAATAGTTAGAAATAAGCCCTATAACTACTTTTGGTGTTTGAAAGCTATGAAAAGATGCAGGAGTTGATGGCTTTATTTCTGACTTTAGGACCCGTCAATAGCAAGTTCTATCCATTTGGGGTTTCTTCTAGCCTTAGCGCGAGGCGGAAGTCAGTAACTCGATAGTTTAGGCATGGTACCTTGGCTTGGTTAGTTACCTCGGGTTGTGTTCCACCCCACGGTGCCGTAGTGGTTGGCGGCAAGTGGTGACAGCTTTGTCCGTCCCTAGTAGTCCACCACGTTCGGGTGCTTTCATAGCAGTAGTTGCCGAAGGATGTCGGGCCCCTTCTCATCCCTTTCTGGGCCCTTCTCTTAGGACACTGAAGCAGATCAAGTTAGTAGTCTATCAAGTTATCTTAGTAATTAGGATTCTATCTAAAGATAAGCCCTCTACCCTCTTACCTCTACTCCTTGGCGGGTCTGGCTGAATCGCTCCAGACCACTAGTCGAAG